>NC_088709.1:9643271-10995258 GCF_963576615.1 Watersipora subatra
GATTTTCATCGCCGTGAAGTCAGCTTTCCGAGAACTTGCAAGTTCATTGAATGAGTCATTTACTGTTCAATGTAAGCCATATGATATTAAATAGATTTTCGCCTGCTTAAACATAATACAGATAAAAAACTGCTACAAAAATATATAGATCTACAACCATTCATTACCAGTAGCATCACCATTGTGGTATAATTAAAAATCAATAGATAGATTTTTACATAAATCCTTTCTTTAGTATTGGTAAGAATCCGACAAATTCCATACGAGTTCAACTGAAACCTTTGCATGCTAATTTTTATGAAGCTCAATGCTGTCATTGCAATGAAGTCATTCCCAACAAAAATGGTCTAATCTAGATATGACGGAAACCTTAGTAGACAATACCTTTTAACTAGTACATACACAAATTATCTTCAAATTTTACATTATCACTAATTCAAGGAATTCAATTCAAACACGTATGGCAGAAAATCTGTGGTGACATGTCTTTGCATTATACTAACCTAGAGTAACTCCTTGGTATTTTCTCATTGGTTCTATAGTAGATTTAATCATAGATTATTTGTTGTAAGCATAATGTAAGCATGTTAAATATTAAAATTGCTTATTACCTATGGTAAGATTAGAATTATTTATTATTGATCGTCTCGCGGTCACGCTGGTTCCTTTTGCAGCTTTGTTCGTTCAGTTAGCATGGATAAATGGAAAGACTTAGAGCTAGAAAAGATGAAAGTTGGCGGAAATAAAAAAGCACGAGACTTTTTAGAGAACCAATCAGATTGGGATGTTACTGAATCGTTTCAACAGCGGTACAACAGCAAGGCAGCGGCTCTTCTCCGCGATAAGGTACATTTTTGGAAAGCTTGTTGCGGTTTCAGTGCTTATCAACTCCATGATATCATGTTTACCATTTATAATCTCTGATGCGTATGTGTACAGCTCATTAGTTATTTTGCTAAAATATCGCAATGAACATTTAATTGCTTGTTTTATACACTAACTTTGTCGTTAGTGAAAGCTAGCTTTGTGTTAGTTTTCTGAAACAGTATCTAGTAATGGAATATGGCATGTCTGTGTTGTAAGTAACATTCACCTTGACATCGTTTTCGATTTCTACAAGCTTTGTTACACGCTAGTTGTTCACCCCTGCTTGATTTGTTAAACAACTTCTATGCAGATATTTGTCCATCTTAAATATGTTCGCCCGTAAGATGGACGGTTTTTGTTTAGGTGGCGACAGAGGCTAAGGGGGAGACCTGGTCTGCGGCCACGTCTTCTGCACGTGATTATATTCCTCATAATGCATCATCAAATAGTCTTAAGCTGACAGGTGGGGCGCAGAACTCATCGTCTAATGATCTTGAAGCCTTCTACGGAATGTCCAAGTAAGTAGTTGATGAAGTAAACTCATATTTTGTGATGCTGTTTGACTGTGTCGAATATAGATGTTTGGTGTGATGTGCTTTGTTGTATGTATTTAGGGATGAAATATCACGCAAAAAGGAGGATTTCTTTGAGAGAAAGAAGCTAGAAAATGAAAGCAAACCGGCGTAAGTTGTCATTGTTAGGACAAAAACTTTGGATAGTACAAGCCATTGTGATCCTGAGGCCTTTCATAAACTAAGAAATTGAAGTATTGAGTCTTGAACTTGTGTCATTCATAAAATACTGTAGCCAATCACATTATGTATCGCATCCCTATATAAGCCGCATTCGCTCTATTTAGAAAAAAAAGATAAAGCAGTACATAGGCCGCACCTTTTGTATAGGCTGCAGAACTCATAACAGTGCTTTTTGATATAGCAGAAACTCTGCTGTATAAAACGGAACACTGCCGTTAGGCACTGTTCCGTATTGACCGCCACTTTTTAACCCAATGCCTAATGGAACAGTACCGTTAGGTATTGTTTCGTTGTTTTTTTCACCGCTAGAGGCGCACAAACCGGAGATTCCGGTTAGTGGGAAAGAAAAAGCTACAGAATAGCCGCAGCCTCTACATAAGCCGCATGGCTCAAAACGTCTGAAAAAAGTAGCGGCTGATAGTCCGAATAATACAGTAGTACCTACTTTTGAGAATCACCTGTGCCATGTCGGCATTGTTTAGTCTACACATCGCCGGTTTATTGGTGCTCTTTTATATGTTAATGACGCGAAACAAAAACAAATTGTTTCTAGAAAAAGGATATCAATATCCGATTAGATATTGAAACGAAGTCAATTTTAATCATTATCATAGAATTAGATCTAGTATAGCAGTGTCTCAGGTAAAGAATCATTCAGAATATGTATAGCAGCAGTGGAGTTTGTTGAAGAGTTGCTGAGATGGTTTATTATCCCGTAAAACTGAAGCATTAAACCAAATGTCAATCAACCAAATGTACAAAAAGGACATAATTTCCCTATTCAAATGTAGCCTACATAGCATTAGAAGCAAATAAAGACGTACATGCTGTTTTAAATAAAGATAACATTAGAGATAACAAAAGGCACAACACACAACACGCTGGCTACACTTTCATTAATTCCAAATTACATAAGAAAAAGTTTTTAAACATATATCCAATAACAAAGTTATATACCTGAATCAAGATCTCTGCTGGCATAACATTAAGTGAACTAGTCTTTTAGGTTTGCAAATACGCATAACAAAATAATCTTCATGAATTAAAGAAGAGTAGGTTTACAAGTGTCTACAAGCGGAGTCACAATAACTAGTTAAAACTGTTTGTATTTATACAACTTAAAGAAAAATAGCTATAATTGGCTATAGCTATAATTATAATTGTGAATAACAGTGTTCTAATACATAACGCTTTACATAAAGCACAAGTATAATAAAAAATGCCAAAAAAGTTAATTTTAAATTCACAAACACCAGTGAAGATAAAAGCGCATGTAAACCACAAGTCTAGCGCCCATCACTGCAATATGGGTTGCGTTGAAATAATACAATATTTATTATAGATAGAGACTTAAGTTGAAACTGGCCTATCATGAAGTGTAACATGAGGGCCTCTGTGTGTTTTACGCAACTAAATTTTTGTAACAGGAAGAACGACATGAGAATTTCATAGATTGTGCATAAATTACTTTGTTATATTTTATGTCAAAATCGATTTTAGATTGACCTTTGTGGTTTGTTGTTTTTATGACTGTCTATTAAAATGCCACTAACCACAAATTGTTGCGACTACCATATACAGTTGGTCAAAAAAGAGTATATGGCAAAAATTTTTAAACAGCTTAAATATTTAAACAAGTTTGTGAAATATTGAAACAACCTTGATATAAACAAAATGGAATTATAACAAGGTTTGGCAGACTTGCTTACTGTTGCAGTATTGATATGTTGACAGTACTAATACATTGATATCGATAGTATTGATATGTTGATAGTATTAATACATTGATATCGATAGTATTGATATGTTGATAGTATTAATACATTGATATCGATAGTATTGATATGTTGACAGTATTAATACATTGATATCGATAGTATTGATATGTTGATAGTATTAATACATTGATATCGATAGTATTGATATGTTGACAGTATTAATACATTGATATCGATAGTATTGATATGTTGATAGTATTAATACGTTGATATCGATAGTATTTATATGTTGACAGTATTAATATGTTGATATCGATAGTATTGATATGTTGACAGTATTAATACGTTGATATCGATAGTATTGATATGTTGACAGTATTAATACATTGATATCGATAGTATTGATATGTTGACAGTATTAATACATTGATATCGATAGTATTGATATGTTGACAGTATTAATACATTGATATCGATAGTATTGATATGTTGACAGTATTAATACGTTGATATCGATAGTATTGATATGTTGACAGTATTAATACATTGATATCGATAGTATTGATATGTTGACAGTATTAATATGTTGATATCGATAGTATTGATATGTTGACAGTATTAATACGTTGATATCGATAGTATTGATATGTTGATAGTATTAATACATTGATATCGATAGTATTGATATGTTGACAGTATTAATACATTGATATCGATAGTATTGATATGTTGACAGTATTAATACGTTGATATCGATAGTATTGATATGTTGACAGTATTAATACATTGATATCGATAGTATTGATATGTTGACAGTATTAATACATTGATATCGATAGTATTTATATGTTGACAGTATTAATACATTGATATCGATAGTATTGATATGTTGACAGTATTAATACGTTGATATCGATAGTATTGATATGTTGACAGTATTAATACATTGATATCGATAGTATTTATATGTTGACAGTATTAATATGTTGATATCGATAGTATTGATATGTTGACAGTATTAATACGTTGATATCGATAGTATTGATATGTTGACAGTATTAATACGTTGATAAAGATAGTATTGATATGTTGACAGTATTAATACATTGATATCGATAGTATTGATATGTTGACAGTATTAATATGTTGATATCGATAGTATTGATATGTTGACAGTATTAATACGTTGATATCGATAGTATTGATATGTTGACAGTATTAATACATTGATATCGATAGTATTGATATGTTGATAGTATTAATATGTTGATATCGATAGTATTGATATGTTGACAGTATTAATATGTTGATATCGATAGTATTGATATGTTGACAGTATTAATATGTTGATATCGATAGTATTGATATGTTGACAGTATTAATACATTGATATCGATAGTATTGATATGTTGACAGTATTAATACGTTGATATCGATAGTATTGATATGTTGACAGTATTAATACATTGATATCGATAGTATTGATATGTTGACAGTATTAATACGTTGATATCGATAGTATTGATATGTTGATAGTATTAATACATTGATATCGATAGTATTGATATGTTGATAGTATTAATACATTGATATCGATAGTATTGATATGTTGACAGTATTAATACATTGATATCGATAGTATTGATATGTTGACAGTATTAATATGTTGATATCGATAGTATTGATATGTTGACAGTATTAATACATTGATATCGATAGTATTGATATGTTGACAGTATTAATATGTTGATATCGATAGTATTGATATGTTGACAGTATTAATACATTGATATCGATAGTATTGATATGTTGACAGTATTAATACGTTGATATCGATAGTATTGATATGTTGATAGTATTAATATGTTGATATCGATAGTATTGATATGTTGATAGTATTAATACATTGATATCGATAGTATTGATATGTTGACAGTATTAATACATTGATATCGATAGTATTGATATGTTGACAGTATTAATACATTGATATCGATAGTATTGATATGTTGACAGTATTAATACATTGATATCGATAGTATTGATATGTTGACAGTATTAATACGTTGATATCGATAGTATTGATATGTTGACAGTATTAATACATTGATATCGATAGTATTGATATGTTGACAGTATTAATACATTGATATCGATAGTATTGATATGTTGACAGTATTAATACATTGATATCGATAGTATTGATATGTTGACAGTATTAATACATTGATATCGATAGTATTGATATGTTGACAGTATTAATACGTTGATATCGATAGTATTGATATGTTGACAGTATTAATACATTAATACATTGATATCGATAGTATTGATATGTTGACAGTATTAATACGTTGATATCGATAGTATTGATATGTTGATAGTATTAATATGTTGATATCGATAGTATTGATATGTTGGCAGTATTAATACGTTGATATCGATAGTATTGATATGTTGACAGTATTAATATGTTGATATCGATAGTATTGATATGTTGACAGTATTAATACATTGATATCGATAGTATTGATATGTTGACAGTATTAATACATTGATATCGATAGTATTGATATGTTGACAGTATTAATACATTGATATCGATAGTATTGATATGTTGACAGTATTAATACATTGATATCGATAGTATTGATATGTTGACAGTATTAATACGTTGATATCGATAGTATTGATATGTTGATAGTATTAATATGTTGATATCGATAGTATTGATATGTTGGCAGTATTAATACGTTGATATCGATAGTATTGATATGTTGACAGTATTAATATGTTGATATCGATAGTATTGATATGTTGACAGTATTAATACATTGATATCGACAGTATTGATATGTTGACAGTATTAATACATTGATATCGATAGTATTGATATGTTGACAGTATTAATACATTGATATCGATAGTATTGATATGTTGACAGTATTAATACATTGATATCGACAGTATTGATATGTTGACAGTATTAATACATTGATATCGATAGTATTGATATGTTGACAGTATTAATACATTGATATCGATAGTATTGATATGTTGACAGTATTAATATGTTGATATCGATAGTATTGATATGTTGACAGTATTAATATGTTGATATCGATAGTATTGATATGTTGGCAGTATTAATACGTTGATATCGATAGTATTGATATGTTGACAGTATTAATATGTTGATATCGATAGTATTGATATGTTGACAGTATTAATACATTGATATCGATAGTATTGATATGTTGAGAGTATTAATATGTTGATATCGATAGTATTGATATGTTGACAGTATTAATACATTGATATCGATAGTATTGAGATGTTGACAGTACTAATACGTTGATATCGATAGTATTGATATGTTGACAGTATTAATATGTTGATATCGATAGTATTGATATGTTGATAGTATTAATATGTTGATATCGATAGTATTGATATGTTGACAGTATTAATACATTGATATCGATAGTATTGATATGTTGACAGTATTAATACATTGATATCGATAGTATTGATATGTTGACAGTATTAATACATTGATATCGATAGTATTGATATGTTGATAGTATTAATATGTTGATATCGATAGTATTGATATGTTGACAGTATTAATACATTGATATCGATAGTATTGATATGTTGACAGTATTAATACATTGATATCGATAGTATTGATATGTTGACAGTATTAATACATTGATATCGATAGTATTGATATGTTGACAGTATTAATATGTTGATATCGATAGTATTGATATGTTGACAGTATTAATACATTGATATCGATAGTATTGATATGTTGACAGTATTAATACGTTGATATCGATAGTATTGATATGTTGACAGTATTAATACGTTGATATCGATAGTATTGATATGTTGACAGTATTAATACATTGATATCGATAGTATTGATATGTTGACAGTATTAATATGTTGATATCGATAGTATTGATATGTTGACAGTATTAATACATTGATATCGATAGTATTGATATGTTGATAGTATTAATACGTTGATATCGATAGTATTGATATGTTGACAGTATTAATACGTTGATATCGATAGTATTGATATGTTGACAGTATTAATACGTTGATATCGATAGTATTGATATGTTGACAGTATTAATACATTGATATCGATAGTATTGATATGTTGACAGTATTAATACATTGATATCGATAGTATTGATATGTTGAGAGTATTAATATGTTGATATCGATAGTATTGATATGTTGACAGTATTAATACATTGATATCGATAGTATTGATATGTTGACAGTATTAATACATTGATATCGATAGTATTGATATGTTGACAGTATTAATACATTGATATCGATAGTATTGATATGTTGACAGTATTAATACATTGATATCGATAGTATTGATATGTTGAGAGTATTAATATGTTGATATCGATAGTATTGATATGTTGACAGTATTAATACATTGATATCGATAGTATTGATATGTTGACAGTACTAATACGTTGATATCGATAGTATTGATATGTTGACAGTATTAATACATTGATATCGATAGTATTGATATGTTGATAGTATTAATATGTTGATATCGATAGTATTGATATGTCGACAGTATTAATACGTTGATATCGATAGTATTGATATGTTGACAGTATTAGTATGTTGATATCGATAGTATTGATATGTTGACAGTACTAATACGTTGATGTCGATAGTATTGATAGGTTGCTTGTGTTGATAGACAGCAGTGTGCTAGACTTGGAATCTTTTACAATGCAGATCTTTTACAATGCGTATCCTAAAATGTAGAAGCTCTTTCTAGTCAGCCGTAATTATATTGATAATAAGAATGGCACGACGAATAGTAGGCTAGCATAAAGTTCTACAAAAGTCTGTGACAACAGAAGACAACAGATAGTACTTCACATTTGTCAATTTACTTGTACTACTGGGCGGATGCAAGAGCTCCATACAGTTATAGTCAGGAATCCTGAATAAAATCAAATTGTCCATCCAGCAGTCATCAACCTAAAATGCATAGTTCATACCACTGCTGCATTTTCTTTAAGACAGCTCTAACTAGCCTGCATGCTAAGACCCATATGTTTCCTGTTCTCTCAGAGATTTACCTCCTAGTCAAGGGGGTAAATATGTCGGCTTTGGCAGTACTCCAACTGAACCGAAGAAAGATGATGCTCTCATGAACAGTCTCACATCGGTATGTGAACTTCGGTGAAGTAGATCCCTTCTTTTTGGAATCAAATTGTTATTGGAGTTGTGTACTCATTGCCACTACCATCATGGTACGAGTAGTGTGCAAGTAATGTACAAATGGACTAGTGGATGTCATCGTTTAAACCCAATACTGATGTATCTGTAATTTTGCAAAGCGGTCATGCCTGATGCGATTCGTTTAAAGACACTCACATCCAACAGCATTCACATTTTTTTAAAGAATTTAACTTTTTTGTTAATGGACAAACATTTTGGTATAGAAATCAAATAAGTTGTCATGTAAGGTTTTCTTGTACTATTATTCACTCAGCTAAAATAGCTTTTCAAATCACCATAGCGCTGTGTAAGTATATTTCAAATGTACTTGCTTGTTGCAGGGCTGGGCATCATTCACTGTTGGAGCCAGTAAGCTAGCCTCATCTGTCTCTCAACAGGTATGCTTGTTATACTGAGCACAACTCGTTTCATCCGCGTGTTGTTACAATGTTTTATTATGTTTACATATTTCACCTTATTCCTCGCGCATGTTAACAATTAAAAACCTGATGATTAAAAGTTTTAATGTTAATGCTATGTTAATACAGTGTGTGGCTATTGTTCGCCACTGCGTGTATCTTTTTGAACTGCTAACGAAGGTATGACAGTGGTAATGTCTACTCGCCGCATGAATCATGACAGGATGCAACTTCATTTCAATCAAGAGTGAATTCTGGGAAGACAATTTCTAATCATTCAAAATTCTTACTCAGATAAATGACATACTCAAACATGATTGTTGTAATTCTCTATCTACATGGCTTATTGAATAATATAAACACAGGCATTGTTTCGATTTGTCACACTTGCCACTATTTATATTAATAAATGCAACATTGTCATCGTGTGTGTCTGTCTGTTAGTCTGCTGCATTTCCACATTTTTTGACTGATTTAATCCAAACATCAAACGCATGTGCTCTGTGTTTTCCAACGGGTCGCTAAAAGTGTTTGCTTTCAAGCTGCATCTAGTTCATGAAAACTAACTTCTTAAACTCCCACCTGCTGGATATCTGATTGATAATAAAAAATCCCGAAATACTTACTGCCAGCTTATACTGAAGTAAAGTATTGGATAGGCAGAGGTGAAAACGCATAGACACCAATAAAGATATGTTGTCATCGTGTGAATGTATGAGCATGGGAAGAGCTGACCGAGGAAAGTAAATTCAAAATTGGTTATCGCACAAATCGAGATACGAAAGAGTCGTGACTGTGAAAAGTACTCTTGAAAAGCTCTCATGTCACATCTATTTATATGCTTTTGTTGTTACAGCGTGTTATATGTTGTTATATCATGTGTCAGTAGTGTTGTGATCTGTTGTCATGATGTTGTATTAGTTGTGCTGTATTTAGGCTACTAAACTTGGTTCAACAGTCTCTGAGAAATCAAAGGAGGTCAGCCAGAGCCTTAGTGAGAAGGTAGGATCTGTACACGTGTCTCTTGCTGTTGATTTATGGGAAACAATAATTCATAGACTTAACCATGGCCCATGTTGTGTGACTGATGGTATTAGTGAGTCACTCCTAAGTAAAAGAATTTAGAAAATGAGTTTGGTTTCATAGATTTTTGACAGGCTAAATTATTCATGTGTAAATTAATCAAATGAAAATCGCCATCACCTTCAACTTTTCGTAAAAGCTATCGGCACTTTTAAAATCTCATTTTGATTTTAATAATAGATTTTCATCTCTTGTTAAATGTCTTGATTCAGCTTGTATTTGTAGACAAATTAAATTGTCTGATGAATCAGTGGTTTGCAGACATTTTCATCTTTACACTGTCACCAATGATATACAGCCCCCATGTGGTGGCTGTATATCATTGCTGTCACCAGCCCCATTCACATCAACAAGCTAACAAGCTGTTCGTTTTTCCTAGGTGGCTGCAAAATAATTTTGATGATGGTAATTCTAATTCATGGTATTTACTTGAACAGGGCTGCCTGTTGATAATAGGATAGTTTGTTTGGAAATGTGATCGCTGTGCAGCTTCATTGCTGAAGACTTGTTTTTAAGAACTGCCTTGATGAATGGAAGTATACTTATACTATGTCATATACTTTCCTAAGGCAGCTTTGGCAGTCAGTAATGCTTGCGTAGTCCTTTGTCATATTCGATTTTCTTAGATGAAAGATGGAAAGCTTACAGAGAATGCCAAGTCGAGTCTTTCTTCACTAGGAAGCAAGGTGAGACGATTTCCTAATCTGATTTCACTGTTTCTGTGTCAACTGTTGGAAAAGCTATATGACCCATCATCAGCGATATGCTTTCACGGTACTATCGTTTGCACACTCTAGTCACTCACCAGGACACTGGCACTGCTGAGAGATGAAAACAATGTTTTTGTCCTGTAACTGCGAGTTCTTAGGATTAATCTAGGTTTTCATCTCTGCATTTTAGACTACTTACATATCTTCTACTGTGATAATTCAGGATTGACGATTCCTTCATTACATAATCGTAGAAAGCTAAGAATCAATTATGAATCAAGATGCAAATTATTCATCATATTGAATTAGAAATAAAATATTATCATAAAGTAAAACAATACGCTTTTCCTCTATGACATTGTCCGTTTCTCGCACTATCGCAGGACTTTGCTCGCTGTCTGCATGTGATTATTCCTGATCAGAGGTCCTGGTGTGGCAGTCATTGACGGAGTTATGCATACATGACACAGGGTATACTCGCTGTCATCATACGCTCCTATAAAACACTGTTAGGTTTCATGCTTGTGCAATCATTTTCTCAATGCTGCAGGTGACAACCGGCTGGAATGATTTCTCCACCATGTTCACTGACGGTCATAAGCACAAAGCCTTAGCAGATACAGATGAAGCTGGTGGATCAGCAGTCAAGTGAGTGTTCTCACAAACTAGTCTGACAGCTACTATAACTTTACTAATGTCTGCTTTGCCTTCAGCATTTGTCAAGCATTGCAATGAAGAAGTGTCCTATATATGATCTCCTGCAGCGCTCTGTACGATAGCCACACGATACCATTTACATGATATAATTTGGATCTCTATCTATGAAGAAAGTTGATCCATAGTACAGAGAAAGAGTTAATAACTTAACTAGTCCATCTAGGTATAGGTTTTTGCTGTTGGAGTCATGTTGTGTTATGAAAAGTGACTACTGTTAAGGTCACCCAAGGATTGCCTTTGACCAGGCTTATTAGGCATGTTCCCAATTATAATGCATGCAGTCTTGACTATTAACTGCTTTCAATAGACAGCCAAAGTTTCAGCTAGATTTATATAGATCTTGAAGTTATTAACACCTTGTCTTACATGGCCATCAAAATCTGACTCCTTAGTAAGGAATAAAAATGGTCACCCACAAGCATGATTAATTGATTTTCAAATGAAATCTAGCAGTTAAATTTTGTTTCCCTCGAGCATACACGTTATGCACAGGAAGTCAGCTTAGTTGTCGTAAATCTAAAATCACTGTCATACGGCAGCTAAATCAACACAACAAATTTTTTTCGATTGCAGCTGCTAAAAGTCATTCTCTACAATTATTTTCTCTATTTTTTGTTAGAAAAAGTGAAGGCGGAGGCAGTAGCTGGTCTTGGGGTACCTGGATGGGAGGAGATGCAGAGACGAAGACTAGCGATGGAGATGAAGGAAGCAAACCTGAGTACAATAGAAAGGAAACAGGCATGTATTGACTTTGATTCACTTTCAATATGCAGACTTATCACAACTTGCTAAGGTGGCATCTCAACTTTTATTTGCACGTAGGTGAGGTTTATTGATTGGAATATTTAGAACAGAACACCTAAGGCCATGGTACCATCCTGACTTTCATTCCTTATGGGACTTGCGCAGTAGAAAAGCGATATTGACTGCTTTGTGGATAATTCGAGCAAGTTCACTAATTTACATACAAAATTATTGTTATATGAGCTAATCATAGTGTGCACATAGTGACATCACACAATCACGGTGTCATATTTGCTTGTCTGAGAGTTCATATTTCGAAGAAACCTCTCCTGTATCCATTGCAGCATGCTACAATTGCGACAATTACGACAGCTACTGTTGGGTTTGTCTGGTAGTAAGAGGGGTGCAGTTGGATATGTGACCTTGACCCATAATAATATTCGTTATAAATCATTACTATTTCCCTACAAGCTGGTTGCATTTTCAGCATCCATCTAGTTAACGATCAGCTTATCCAGTTTTTCTCTAATGAAATTCGCTTGTATTCCTTACAAAATTTGATTTTGATTTGAATTTCAGTTTTCTAAACACAGGAGCAAAACCAGTTTTTAAATCAGCGTTTGAGGACTCACCTTTTTTTTGATGCAGGCCTTTTTTGCATGGTTTCCAAGGCTACAATTTCAGGGTTGTAAATAACGTGAAAAATTACTTGTTATACATGTAGTGTTTTATTCAATAGATGGCTACACAGCATTAGGCTCCGATGACTTGGAAACAGATGATTGGCTGAATGCTGACGATGACGAGTGGGAGAAGAACTGGAATGCACAAGTAGGAGGAGGAAACGCTGCAAGTAGTAGCCTCAGCTCATCAGCTGCTCCAAGGGCAAATGTTCAGCCACCCAGCTCCAGTAACCCCAATGATTTTGAATCGTATAATCCTTTAGCCAAGGTCACAGCTAAGCCAAAAGCAAAGTCCAATGATGATGATCTGTGGGACATGCTGAACAATTGAGCATATTAGCCTATTAGAGAGAGATTAGCCTAATTACTGGTGCAGATTAGCGAATTCTTAAGCAAATGTGGAAAATAAGACTATTTAGTTAAATGTATGGCTAGAGTTTCCAGAGGATTCCAAATCAGAATGCAGTAAGCCAAATATATTTAATAAGCTTAACAGAAGCTTCATGCTGCACTCTTTTAACATATACAGCAATATTTTTAAATACAAATAACCGTTGTAATTTATATTTTCATAATAAAACACTTCAACATTAACTACTACGAAATTTTATCCAATCCCGCACCATCTTCTATGACACGTCCACACAGGTCACATGCTTCTTACATACTGGATTCAAACAAGCTCAGTCTTCAGCTCTTTCAGGGAAAAGTAGTTTTGCCTTGAGCAACTTCTTCTTGTCTGCTTCCACTTTGAACTCCGATTCCTTAACCTGGACAAATCGAGATTAGCTTCAAAACGGTACACAAAATGGAAAGAATAAAGGGTTTCACCAATTTCATTCAACTTCAGACAGTAGAGGCTCAAAGTACAACGGCTTTAAGTAGACTGTCTTTATAACTGTGTGTGTGGGAGTCGTCTATATCTTACTGTATTCAATTTAGGTATATCAAAAATAAAACTTTTTCCAATCAAATAGTTTTCATCTTTGATTAAAACTAAAATTTAATTTGTTTACTGATTCATTCAATATATCACTGATTAAATTGCATCCCAGGCAGAGGTTCAAACATTCATAACAGCATGGAGCAAAAATCAGTATGTCAATATATCTTTCAGAGGAGTATTCAAAACAAAAGCTTTGGACACGAAGCAAGAGAGATTTATATGATCTGCGATGATCAGTAAAAAACTTTTATGTAGTCCACTTACAGCCACTACATGATAGCCTAGCTGCTGGAGTTGAGTTTCTGCCAGTCTTCTTTTTGCCTCTAAAGGAGTTTCATCATTCAGACCGATAGTGTAGTGATGGTACTCGTGTCCAAAGACAGCCACCCTAAAACAAAGACACAGTCTCATCATTCAGACCGATAGTGTAGTGATGGTACTCGTGTCCAAAGACAGCCACCCTAAAACAAAGACACAGTCTCATCATTCAGACCGATAGTGTAGTGATGGTACTCGTGTCCAAAGACAGCCACCTTAAAGCCTGGTTCCCATATCGATTGCGAGACTCTGGCAGTAACTTGCGCAGCAAAACGCTTGCGACGCTAGGCTCGGTGGCATCTGTTCACATAAAAGCTGCATCGCTAAACAGTCGCATAATCACATAAAATGTTCACTCGCCATGCCGTTTCAATAATGGTGACCTTCACCTGTACAGTGCATTTTGGGAAGACTTTGCCTGCGGCTTTTCGCAAAAGTTGAACAGCGCTAAACCCTTGCGTTGACGGCTGGCAACTACCAGCGGGACTCGGCGGTACCCGGCGCGTAGGTTCTCATTTCACCGCTAATAGCCTGCGGTGCAGTCACCAGTGCTTTGCGACGTATATGGGAACCAGGCTTAAAACAGAGACACGGACTCTGCTTTCAGCAAGCGATGCCAGCAGCACACAGCCTTCATTGGTTGTCTATGTTGAATAAAGGAGCATTTTGCTTAGTTATGGGTTTGAAGAACAGTAGACACTCCTATAATGTAAATTCCAGATATTGTAAAAAATTTGTGAATTTCTTGCTTCTTACTCCGTAAAAAATTCCATATAACGTAAAGTGTCAACTCAGACGAGTTCTCCAATTCGATTTGAATGTTAGTCTATCTCGCCGCCCGTTACAGCGACACTCTACCAATTTGAATGTCACGAGTTTGAGCAGTGTCGAAAGTTATCTTCTATCCTAATCTTGACCCCTGATTACAGATAGACACCGAACAGGTAGAAACAGCTTTTTATAGTAAAAAGACTTTGTTGTTTTGCCTTATTGTAGACGTATAAAATATTTATTATTAGTTGAATACATTGCAAAATAGATTTTGCTATTTTGAAAAAATCAGTAAATCGTTGTAAATGAACATCGGAGATGTGCAGTCCCCATGAGCTTAGTGTAAAATTACTGCAATCATTGTCTATAAAACAAGCGTGATTGATCATAAAAAGGAGAAAAGTTATCGATGCAAACGGATAATATTGCAGTTACGGTACAGCCCACCAATTAAAAGAGCTACGTCAAGTTTTTCCTATTTGCATGACCAAGGGGTGAGTTTGGAAAGATCTTGGAACGGATTAGGCATTTTATATGTATCTTACTGTTTTTATAACATAAATTCCCTATAACGTGAACGTTCCCGAAACGGATTATTTACAGACTGTACGTACAGCGCAAAAGTGTAAAGCCGCCTACAATAATCTAAGGACCGCCTACAATAATTTAAGGACCTATAATAATCTAGTGTTTCTGAAACATATATAGCCATTTCTAATTTGTTCTGAAAAAGACAAGAATACACAGACCTGGTATCATTTTAATGCTCAGAATCTTCTCCGTCTGTTTTTCTTATCTACTCATATTTGAAAAGAATACTCTGGCTGTTGCGTCGCTAAGCAGTGTTGAATGTCATTATTTTTATTTATCAAATGCTATTTTGGGAAACGAGTGCTTAAACTGTCAAAAATGACTGAATCGACTGCTAGAGAAGTAGAAATGTCAAATATTTGAAAAAACCAAACGATTTAACACAATGGCTTGAAAGAAAGAATTACCACCTATTAACTTTGTTAATGTTTCATTAATACTGAGCAGATCTCACCACGTGAGTGTACTATGTAACTAGGAAAAATAAATTTCAACAAACAATACAATAACATCACAGATTATGTACATTCTTAGGATTAAAATGCTAATTTTAATCTCAAAAGATTAAAATAAGGTTAAATTATAACTCTATTTAGGTTGACTATGTTGATCTTATTGAGTTCTATGACTCAAGTGTATAAAGGCTATAAAAATTACTAGAGGGTCTTACACTTTTGCACATGACTGTATGTATGGTAGCAGGAAGATCTGGATAGGATTAATTACCGCATGCATAAAGGTGTTCAAAAATTGCGATTGCTAAAATGGTTAGATTTAGCATAACTTTGATACATTTAGTAAGTTATTTAATAACCCTCGATACATAGCATAGTTTTAGATACACGTTACACAAGCTTCCAATAGAGTTTTATCCTGTAGAGTTTAATGAGTACAAACAATTGGCACTATTCAGCGCCATGCACCAGGTTTCAGCATTCCCAATACAAAAGCTATGCATTTCCACTACACGTTACATCAGGGTGGGGTAACTCCAACAAAGCTTTGAATAAGTTAAATCCTAGGAACTACTTGCGTTACTAGAACAACAAACAAGACTCTCACATATATGCGAGTAGTCATGCTCTTGTCAGAACATGCAATCCATGTGAAAAAGGCAGACCCAAGAATCCTTACCCTTTTCTTTGTGGCAGTTCAAAATTTTGTAACAGTTCATGAAACGATAAGCAGCTACACAGACCTTCACTGAACATACCATTTCAGATGTGATGCAGCCTCTTCCTTATCAGAGCTAACGTCACCAGGTGCTCTGACATTACTAGGTGAAACAACCACCTGTTTTTCTGTGTCATATAAATATCTAAAATCTACAAAGCCATCATTGTGATCTATCAATATGATGTCAATGCAGGTTATAAAGAGGTGTGTACAATATGATGTCAATGTAAACTCCTAAGAATATGGGAGGTATTTTCAATTTTGTGTGACCATCCAAAATTGCATTGGGGTTTGTTTTAGCACACTATTTCTTGCTAGTTCCTGTCAAAATTTAATTTTCTTGTCCAAAAAAATACTAGGGTATTCTGAATATTGTCGCCATTTTGTTTTAAAGGTTGACTTGCAATAAAATTCACATTAGAGTTATTTGGTATCAAAAGATTCACCATGTCTTAATCTGTTGTGTTGTAAGTGCGAAATATGTGGAAATGTGATTACAAGCTCTTAAAAGCTCAAAAACGAAAAGCCGCCGTAGTTTGGAATCTGTTTATTTATCTGACGTATTCATTACAGTTTGGTTATCGTCTTGTCACGTATGTTCTCACGTGAATTGAAAGGCCAATAAAAAGCTCAATATAAAACTTATCGTAGCACTAGTTTACGATCAACACTTCGGGTTTTACCGAAGACTCCGTATCAAATATAGATGCTCGCTACTTTACAATTTTGTTTTGGCTTGATCAAATCGTCAAGTCGTAATCTGATCATGTGACCCAACACTTCGCAAATAATTTTTGCAGCACTCTTCGATTATCTCAGGTGACCAACAGGCTCATCATGATTATCAGACAATGATATGTACTCCTTCGAGGTAAGGTTAAAAAATTAAATGAATTTTTACGGCAAGTTATAAAATATCACTGTTAAAAGTGACGGCATTACAAAGACGATAAAATAGATGCGTAAGAACAATAGACATGGTTTTATTGAATGCGTAAAGTATATTTGTGAAAATATTTCGAAGAATAAAGTTGCATGAAAGTGTAAACAGAAACCATCTACCACAGCTACGCCACATTTGAACCGTTTTGGAAAGAGAATCCAAACTACAGCGGTCTCGTGTGGCTGCGATTAACTGTTTGTTTTTTAGTTTTTAAGAGCTTGTAATCACATTCCCACATATTTTGCACCTACAACACAACAGAGTAAGACATGGTGAATCTTTTGATATCAAATAACTGTAATGTGAATTTTGTTGCAAGTCAACCTTCAAGTAGAGAGATAAATTTGCATTGCAAGCCATACGACTGATGAGTTAGCAAATAAAAATTCATAATAAATTTTGGACAAGTCCATAAACATTTAGGCCGTTGAAGTGAAGGAAATGTGCATCTGGACCTCATTACTAATTCTGAGTCTAGAAACAGTATTCCTTCATTACTAATTCTGACTATAGAAACAGTATCCCTTCCTTACTAATTCTGACTCTAGAAACAGTATTCCTTCATTACTAGTTCTGACTACAGAAACAGTATTCCTTCATTACTAATTCTGACTCTAGAAATAGTATTCCTTCATTATTAGTTCTGACTCTATAAACAGTATTCCTTCATTACTAGTTCTGACTCTAGAAATAGTATTCCTTCATTACTAATTCTGACTCTAGAAACAGTATTCCTTCATTACTAATTCTGAGTCTAGAAACAGTATCCCTTCATTACTAATTCTGACTCTAGAAACAGTATTCCTTCATTACTAATTCTGAGTCTAGAAACAGTATTCCTTCATTACTAGTTCTGACTCTAGAAATAGTATTCCTTCATTGCTAATTCTGACTCTGGAAACAGTATTCCTTCATTACTAGTTCTGACTCTACAAACAGTATTCCTTCATTACTAATTCTGAGTCTAGAAACAGTATTCCTTCATTACTAGTTCTGACTCTAGAAACAGTATTCCTTCATTACTAGTTCTGACTCTAGAAACAGTATTCCTTCATTACTAATTTTGACTCTAGAAACAGTATCCCTTCAATACTAATTCTGACTCTAAAAACAGTATTCCTTCATTACTAATTCTGACTATAGAAACAGTATCCCTTCAATACTAATTCTGACTCTAGAAACAGTATCCCTTCATTACTAATTCTGACTCTAGAAACAGTATTCCTTCATTACTAATTCTGACTATAGAAACAGTATCCCTTCATTACTAATTCTGACTCTAGAAACTGTATCCCTTCATTACTAATTCTGACTCTAGAAACAGTATCCCTTCAATACTAATTCTGACTCTAGAAACTGTATCCCTTCATTACTAATTCTGACTCTAGAAACAGTATTCCTTCATTACTAGTTCTGACTATAGAAACAGTATCCCTTCATTACTAATTCTGACTATAGAAACAGTATTCCTTCATTACTAATTCTGACTATAGAAACAGTATTCCTTCATTACTAATTCTGACTCTAGAAACAGTATTCCTTTATTACTAATTCTGACTCTAGAAACAGTATTCCTTCATTACTAGTTCTGACTATAGAAACAGTATTCCTTTATTACTAATTCTGACTATAGAAACAGTATTCCTTTATTACTAATTCTGACTATCGAAACAGTATTCCTTCATTACTAATTCTGACTATAGAAACAGTATTCCTTCATTACTAGTTCTGACTATAGAAACAGTATTCCTTCATTACTAGTTCTGACTATAGAAACAGTATTCCTTCATTACTAGTTCTGACTATAGAAACAGTATTCCTTTATTACTAGTTCTGACTATAGAAACAGTATTCCTTCACTACTAGTTCTGACTCTAGAAACAGTATTCCTTCATTACTAATTCTGACTATAGAAACAGTATTCCTTTATTACTAATTCTGACTATAGAAACAGTATTCCTTCATTACTAATTCTGACTCTAGAAACAGTATCCCTTCATTACTAATTCTGACTATAGAAACTGTATTCCTTTATTACTAATTCTGACTCTAGAAACAGTATTCCTTCATTACTAATTCTGACTATAGAAACTGTATTCCTTCATTACTAATTCTGACTATAGAAACAGTATTCCTTCATTACTAATTCTGACTCTAGAAACAGTATTCCTTCATTACTAATTCTGACTATAGAAACTGTATTCCTTTATTACTAATTCTGACTCTAGAAACAGTATTCCTTCATTACTAGTTCTGACTATAGAAACAGTATTCCTTCATTACTAATTCTGACTCTAGAAACAGTATTCCTCCATTACTAATTCTGACTCTAGAAACAGTATTCCTTCATTACTAATTCTGACTCTATAAATAGTATTCATAATAAAGGGTAAATAAATAGTAAATGAATAATCAAGTGTAAGTTATCTCTGGGATCTTAAAGCAAGTCTATCACATACCTATCAAGTTACCAGTAGGGAACCAGACATCTCGGTTAACAAAGGCTGCATCACAGCCAAGACAATCAACCAATGCCAGGCCAAGTGTATTGTGAAAAGCAGAGAAAGGCTTTTGAGGCTCGTGCTACAACAATTATCATCGAACAGGGCAATTATTTCAGCCTCTTTTAACAACAGACATTCAACAAGAGAAAGTAGAGAATTGTCAGTGGTGGCAACTACATAATCAGCATAACCTTGGCAGACTGCCAACTGAGCTAATATATCATTCTATGCTCAATACAGAAGTATTAAAGATAAACTTGCACAAAATCTGATTAGGTTTTATCAAAAAGTATAAGTATTTATCTATCATTTGGGATTGTATTTGGTGTTTGAGGTAATCTGACTGCCAGGATGTTTCAAAATTGAATTTGATAAAACTTGATTGCAGTTAAAACGCTCGGAAGAAAAAGACCTGCTCAGACTTCTACAAGAATTGTCCTGAAAGTCCTGCATATCTACTATATAAACGGCAATCGTTGTCTGTCTGTCTGATTGATTGATTGTCCGCCTTATAGAGCGGTCTTTCCTTTTATCGTCGTACGAATTTCGGTCGTACGAAGCGAACTGAATTAATATGTGTAGTAACGGTAAATAAATTATAGAGCGGTCTTTCTTTTTCCATTCGGTCGAACGAAGCCAACCGAATTAATATGAGTACTAATTATCGTAATTTCGTAATATCGTAATTTCGTAATATGGACTATTAGCCGCTACTTTTCTCTGACGATTTGAGCCAAATGGCTTATATAAAGGTGTGGCGATTCTGTTGTTTTTCTTTCACCGCTCGGGTGCATTAACCGAAATCCCCGGTTAGCACGCTTTTTAAACGGCAAATTTTCTGCCGTGTTAAAAAGCACCTTTCCTGAGTTCTGCGGCCTATACAAAGGTGTCTATACAGCTATACAAATGTACTATTTATTAAATAAAATAAATTAACGAGTAGTTATTTACATGCAATTAATATTTACTGCCAACGTGTACCGAGAAGGTCACGTAAACGTTTGTTTCTTGGAGCCACTGGAAAAACGCATTTCTCACCTACTAAATTTCCACATCAAAAAGGTAAGTGTTTCTTATACGATGTTGTATTGTTTATGAATTGCCACATCTCCACTACTTAATAACGTTGGATTTGCCGCTGTTCGAGATAGTGGGTCATGTTCATTTCCTTCAGCAGCCGAGTTACTAATTTTTTCCAGCTACGAGTAGGCCTACTGTAACTTACTATTACAGAACTTTCACGAGTACTCCGAGGGTTGCGATACGCTATTGTGAAAAGAAAAGAAAGAGAGCAGCTGCTATCGACTTACTGTCACCCTGCATCAGCCATGACCAGCTATACGTCGCCTGCTCAAAAGTAGACGCACGCCGAAACCTGTTTCTTCATACGCCCGACAGAAAAACCAAAAATGTTCTCTATCCGTAAGTGTTGCGTTGAACTAAGGGAGAGAGAGAGAAAGGGAGAGAAAGGGAGAGAGAGAGCGAGGAGGAGAGGGGGGGTAGAGAGGGAGAGAGAGGGAGAGAAGGGGAGAGAGAGGGAGAGCGAGGAGGAGAGAAAGAGGGAGAGAGAGGGGGAGAGAGAGGGAGAGAGAGAGAGAGGGGGAAGAGGGAGGGAGAGAGGGGGAGAGAGAGGGAGAGAGAGAAGGGGAGAGAGAGGGAGAGCGAGGAGGAGAGGGGGGAGAGAGAGAGGGAGAGAGAGCTAAGCGTTGAACTAAGGGAGAGAGAGAAAGGGAGAGAAAGGGAGAGAGAGGGAGAGCGAGGAGGAGAGGGGGGGGAGAGAGGGAGAGAGAGAGAAGGGGAGAGAGAGGGAGAACGAGGAGGAGAGGGGGGAGAGAGAGAGGGAGAGAAAGAGGGAGAGAGAGGGGGAGAGAGAGAGGGGGAAGAGGGAGGGAGAGAGGGGAGAGAGAGAGGGGAGAGAGAGGGAGAGAAGGGGAGAGAGAGGGAGAGCGAGGAGGAGAGGGGGAGAGAGAGAGAGGGGGAGAGAGAGAGAGAGGAAGAGAGAGAGGGGGAAGAGGGAGGGAGAGAGAGAGAGGGGAGAGACGGAGAGAGGGAAAAGAGGGAGAGAAGGAGAGAGAGAGGGAGAGCGAGGAGGAGAGAGAGAGAGAGGGAGAGAAAGAGGGAGAAGAGGGGGGGGGGGAAAGAGAGGGAGAGGGGAGAGACGGAGAAAGGGAGAGAGGAGAAAGAGGGAGAGATGGAGAGAGGGAGATGTAACTGCATATTTGGAGTTGTTTTACAGTATGAAAGCCAACTCTCAATAAACCTTATGCTGCATGTGAATCTGTTACTGTAGGCGGGTAATGCAGCTAGTTGTTTATATATAAAGATCAGTGTTTGTTTGTCCGTCATTTGTGTGTCCAGTTAGCGATAGGGTTTTACGAACAACAAATCCACTTTGAACTGGAATTCAAACTGAATCTTGTTAAATCTCTAATGAGTCTTTAACGAATTCATTAAAGATTTGTTACATGAACTAACCAATCTTCAACACAGGCATGAAATGGTGATAGAATAAGCTCACCTTACTACAAGCAAGCAAGGAACTAGGCATCTCCATTTGATACTCCACTCTACCAACAGTACATATATTCAAGAGTTTACTATAGTTGGAGGTTGCTGTGTGATGTGGTACTCCCTGGGCTACAGTAGTACATACAAGGAAATTCATATCTGCTCTTAATACTGTTAAACGCTCTAGCAGGACATGATATATGGAACTATTGCGTAATAATACTAATAAGTACTAACACTATAAATAAGTAATGGTAGTAGTTACTTACACTAGTAGTTACTTACACTAGTAGTTACTTACACTAGTAGTTACTAACACTAGTAGTTACTAACACTAGTAGTTATTAAGACTAAAATTTTGCCACTACAATCTAACTCAAGTGTCCATTAAATTGATACAAATAACTCAACTACCTTAATAAAAACTATATATATATATATATATATATATATATATATATATGTGTGTAAACACTAGAGATGTTGGCATTCCGAAGAGCTATATATATCTTAAATAGAATTTTGAGCAGTTTGATGTCGTTTATATCCATGGCTTCCCTAATCACACACAGATAATAACAGCTCAAATATGCTAAAACGAATACATATGACAATATAACTAGGAGTTGACAATACATGAACTTTCATTGTCTTTTTATATAGGTTAGGTCATAAATAAGATATTATGTTGTCGTAGTCAGTGTTGTACTTCTAATTTCAATTAATCGCCAACTAATTTACCTTCAAATGCCTATAATTTACAGTCCCTTCTGAAAGCCATAATTAATTTAGTAGCAGTGAAGCGAAAGAATGAAGAAAAATCTCAACTTACTGAGCAAAGTTATCCTCTCTTCTGACAACAGATCTTTACATATAGCTTCAGATTTTATGCCAAAAACAAGTAACGACCAGGCAATATCTAGATAGTACTGAACATTTTTCATGTCAGAACTTGCCGCCTAAAACAGAGCAACGAAGTTGTGACCGGGTATGCATTTTTGTCAATCTTTCACTGAGACAATACACCTATCCTTGTCATACCACACATGTCACCTTCACCAGGCAAACACTTGAGCCTCACCTGCCACACATGCAAATTTCACCTGTCAAACAACTGAGCCTCCCCTGCCACCCAAAGCTTTCACATGCCACACACACAACCTTCATATGCCACACACACAACCTTAACATGCCACACGCAACCTTTTATGCCAGACACCCGGTTTCCCATGTCATGAACCTACACCTGACTATCACTACTCACACAACTTGACTTCATTTGTCACAGACACAACCGTC
Source organism: Watersipora subatra (assembly GCF_963576615.1). NCBI lineage: Eukaryota > Metazoa > Bryozoa > Gymnolaemata > Cheilostomatida > Watersiporidae > Watersipora > Watersipora subatra. Next base: position 9,667,307 of record NC_088709.1, read on the forward strand.
ATTTGTCACACCCTGCCACACCTGCCACCCACTTAACCATTGTCAGTTACACACCCAGCCATCACTATCTACACAACCATCCAGCAAATGTATCACACCCAACCATAACTTGTCCCACACCCAACCATAACTTGTCACACACCCAATCATCACCATTCATAACGGAATTTTTTCTTACCTTCAGCTGTTTTGTAATGACTTTGCTGAGGTTGTCAGGCAGAACTCCAGTTATGTGACAAGTTGACAGTACACTAGCAAATTGTTGTACAGATAGATTTTTTGGATGCCTGCAAAAAAGATGGCTACCCTTGATTGCAGACAGACTTAATTGGTAAAGCATTGACTCAACCAGCAAATATAATTTTTTAAATAATACTTAGGGCAGGTATAAATGGGGCTATTAATTACACTTACACCAGATATAACTAGGGCTATTAATAATACTTACAGCAGGTATAAAAGGGCTATTAATAACACTTACCACAGGTAAAAATAGGGCTAATAATAACACTTACTGCAGGTAAAAATAGATATACTAATCATATCTACTACAGGTATAAAATATAAGCCCGCCAAAGCAAAGTGTCAAAACAAATGTACACTCAATACTTGGAGTAGTTGGTGTTAATTTCATCATCTTTCAGCCGGAACTTACAAGCACTCAACCATTTAAGTTTAAACTCAAGCTACTGCAGCTCACTGTGCAGTAAAAGGTGGAGACAATGCAACGAAGTACTGTATACTGTTTTGCTTACTGAATAGGTTTGAGTTGTCCACTCATGCGCACAGTGTTTCATTTTCTCTTACCACGTAATACTTTGCGTGATCTGGGTGTCCCGCATAGCTAAAGGTGTTGTTTAAAATAAAATGCGTCCAATCAAAGACAATCACAGCTGAACTATATGGAGCGCAGTTGATCTTTTTTCACTAACTTTTTAACCACAACTATTTCTTATGTCTCTTATTATTATTATTATATTCACGCAGAGCTACAAACCAAACCAACTATTTTTAGACAGAAATTTTTAATGTTGTAATTTATCTTTGCAAAGAATCTGGATATTTCACCGGAGTAGTGCCTGGTGTACTTGTAAAAACTAATGAACGAATGTAAAATTTTAAAAAGGTTTAGTTACAGATGTTTAGGTGAGTCAAAACTTTGTAACTATATAAGCCGCATTCAATAGTAAAAACCGCATAATCCCTTAAAGATTAACTTACACAAAATTTTAGCAGATTTTATTAGAAAATATCGGTATTTTTCTATCATTTGCGATTGTTGCTGATGTTTGAAGAGATCAGACTGCCAGGATGTTTCAAGGTTAAAATCAACAAAACTTGATCGCGGTTAAAATACTCCGAAGAAAAATATGTGTAAAATGACATCACTAGTTGCTATAGTTGATATCAGCTATTGCATTCAAGTTGCAGCATTACGTGTCTCTATTCTGTCAGTCTTTTTGAAACTATATACGACATAATCGCACTTTCGGTTGAATTTGAGCATTTTAACCACGATCAAGTTTTATCAATTTTAATCTTAAAACATCCCGGCAGTCAGATCACCTCAAACATCAAATACAATCGCAAATGATGGAAAAATACCAATACTTTCTGATAAAATCTCCTAAAATTTTGTGTAAGTTCATTTCAACTATCTGCATGCCAGAAAGCTTCCCATCCATCAACATATTAAAAAGCTAAAACATTGGCTTTTTAACACTGATCCTAGACGGTATTACCAATTTTCCATCGACTGTGAAAGCATTTACAATAGCAAAATTCCGTTTGAACTGAATATAATTGTGAAGTTCTGCTATGCTCGTACATAACAATGACTAAAACAGGAATCAAATTGAAGAAATAGTTTTTATTTCCCACTTTCTCAAAATTGTGATGTTTTAGAGGTAAATAGATAAGCAGTGATTCTAGTACACCGTGTCTGATAGATGGTGTATGTCTTCTTATGAATAAAGGTTGCTGATGAGAAGCTTTCTAGCTTTGTCTACTTCTGAGTCTTCATAACCAAGAACTTTAATCCGTGTGTCACTAGTAACTGATGTCCTGTCAGCAGCCATTTATCACTTGGCTGCACATTTGAAATGCCTTCGGTATTTTAGCGATATCTTGTGAACTAGCCGTCCAATCGACTTCAAACTTTGGAAATATACTGAAAAGATATCAAGTACGAAGCGACCGAAAATTTGTAATCCTATCTAAATCAGAAGTAGGAGAAAACAAAGCTACGCGGTTGAGTTCTCTCAGGGATCGAATGAAAAACAACTCCACAAAGTATTTTGGTCGTAGACTTCAATGTGTGAAGCATTCATCAGCAAAATAGACTCACAAAATAATTTGATTTTGAAATGAGTACATTAAACATCCAGCATCCAGATTCTCCCATGACACCAGTTCATGTTCACATTTCCTGGGTCATCCATTATCATTAGCATAAATAAGTTCAGTGAATCAAATGAAAGGTTTTTCTCAAAGGGTTCCACAAAAACGATTCCTATTATTACTGCTAGCATGAGATGTATTACTATTCAACCAATGACAAGGCCCCATTCTGTCAACATGACACAATGCATTACTATTCAACCAATGACAAGGTCCCATTCTGTCAACATGACACAATGCATTACTATTCAACCAATGACAAGGCCCCATTCTGTCAACATGACACAATGCATTACTATTCAACCAATGACAAGGTCCCATTCTGTTAACATGACACAATGCATTACTATTCAACCAATGAAAAGGCCCCATTCTGTCAACATGACACAATGCATTACTATTCAACCAATGACAAGGCAACATGCTGTCAACATGACACAATGCATTACTATTCAACCAATGACAAGACAACATTCTGTCAACATGACCCAACCATCATAACAACTTACTCGATGAAGCTGCAGAGAGTGGCGAGCAGTGACCGGTTGTGATACCTGAGTTTGCCCATAGAGATGACCATGTTGACTGCATTTTTCAAGGACACGGGGGTTTCAGCGGCAACGAGGTTGTTTGTAAGGGTATCGAGGCACGCAAGCATCCGTGGACTCGTTGCCTGTTCCAGCACATGACAAGGTTAGCAAGCAACACATTTTAATGAATTAACAAGGTAATTTTCAGCTCATAAAGGTATTTACATTTAGTAATCCTGCAAAAGGGTAAGTTTACTTTAAAGAATAGAGAAAGCATAATATAATATATTATGTTTTATTAGTTATCTTGAGGTGTTGACTGATGTTCTAAAAAAATCTAACGAGTCAGAAAAAAAACCTTCGAAAATCCCGAAAATTTTGACGTATGAAATCGACTTATTGGTCATGTGCCGGAGTTGCGCACCCTTACCACCGTTACGTATAATGATGGTTTTAGGCTACGAGATGTGAAACACTTCTCGCGATAGTAGAGAATTTACAGACTAGCTCTGGTTTCTCAGGAAAATCAAGCAAACATTGTGTGGTAAAGGCATTTGCCCACAACCCCTGGCCATGATTTTTCAAAACAGAAGAGCAGATTTTGACTATTGTGCTTCAAATTTTAACTCGATTTCCACGGATATGCTCCGAAGATCCTCTGTTCAACGAATGGCGCGTGTATAGTCTATATGCGACATCCGCGATTTGCAGTTAGTTTAGAATAAGAAATGGGAATGTGAATTTTTGTTCATTCATTATTTTTCTACTGTGTACCAACTGCAGCATTCAGTTGATTTTCATGATTATCGTCACTATTAACAGACTGTAAGTTCACTACAGCCATAATTTTAAAAAGAATAATTTGACCGTGCTGCTCTTGCTGTAAGAAAAGAAAACGATAACTTTTGATTTGATTTTTTCTATTTATCTATTATCTTATCTATTATTTTTACGATTAATATAATAATCATAATGCATATTATACAAAATAATAATATAACTGCATATAGAATAAATGATGTAACTAGTATAATTTGTAGGAAATTATAAATAATAACCGAGATTGATGATTGATTTAATTGATTCCATTTATTAGCTATAGATAAAAAAATCTGAACAGCGCTAAGGATGAGTCTGAATAGGCAAGCTAAGTGGGAGAACAACAAAACTGAGCTGAACTAGCAAGATAGCGAAAATTTGCGACATAATAGACACGTGTAATTATTTCATGCTAAAACTATTCTACACGTCAGAGGGACTGGTTCGGAATTATCAGAGCAATGATTGTTAGGCCCAATTGGATTGTTCTATACTTCAAGGGATTAAACCAATTAAAACGCCGTGATTGTTATAGGAGAGCGCATTAGTTGGCTTAATTGACCAATGGCACACAAGTCGATTTCATACGTCATGTATTGATGACTACCAAAACACTTATGTTTTTTGGTAGACCTGTGTTTGGCTGGCTATATCTCAGCTTCTGGTTTGTCAATCTCCTTGATTCTTTTTTAGAACATCAGTCAACACCTCAAGATAAATAATAAAGCATAATAATATTATGCTTTCTCTATTCTTTATTGAAGTTATGCACACTCATGATTGTTGTTTATCTTTAAAACTTACCGATAAAACAGAAGCAGAAAAGAACACGTTTGACAACTGTTTCTCTGTAGGCACAAACGACTGCTGTTGTTGGAGAGAATAGACGAGTCGTTTCATCACATCTGTTGATCGAGTCTTACTCAAAGCGAGATTGTGGAGGATCTACAAGTTAGGCATTTTCAGAAAATGATATAAAAATCAAATACCAGATAACCACATGCAGCTCATCATCCTACTGAAGCAAACAAAAATACCAGTACAGTAATTCCTCCTATTTCATGGGTACAACTATCCTGGTTTTGCTGTACAACAGTTTTTTAAAAATTATGACCATTCCAATTTTTCATTTATGAAATAGTCTAATTCAGTTTTTATGACTAAGATGGAAAATTTATACGGTTTTCATATTTACAGCTTAGTCAAAATTGGAGTCTGACTTTCGTGCAAGTGATGAGCAATTGTTCAAAATGTGCAGCTTTAAATGGTATAAGTACACACAAGTATGCCGCGTATACAGGGACACGTACATGTACTTTAATGAATAGTAATTGCACAAATTTAAAGAGCAGGTTGAGTGTTCCGAAGTGTTGAAATTATGGCTAATACTTCAGAAAAGTCAAGTTTCTATGTCATGGAACGTGAGCCGATTCCATGGTAGGAAGTAAGAGGGATTACTTTATTTACGCGCTGCAAAAACATTTCACTTTTTGCAAAGTCAAAATCTGTTCATCTGAATCTAACCAGTGCCGGGATAGCAGTCATACCAACTGCACTTAATATCTGATACAAGCTCCACTCACCCGGATGATATTTGTTGGTGACAATACACTAGACAGCTCTTTGGTTTTAGATTCTAATTGGACTCGTGCCTCCTTTTGGAGTAATCCTTTCGTTAGGTAGAAGTAGGCAGTGACCAGATCACTTCCCTGAGTCATTTTGGCAAGAGACTGGAGCATCTAAAGGGGACAGAGACAACATTAAAGCCTGATTCCCATATTGGCTGCGAGACCCTGACTGTAATCTCGCGCAGCAAAACACTGGCGGCGCTAGCCTTGGCGGCTTATGTTCACATTAAACTGCGTAGCTGATTATCGCATAAAAATGGTCGCTCGCCATGCCATTTCGAAAGTGTTGACCTTCACCTGTACAGTACCTCTACCGGCAGTACTCGTGCTTAGATTCCCATTTTACTGCCCCTTGCGGCGTATATGGGAACCGGGCTTAGGATATAAGAGCTAGTAGACAAGCGCTCACTGCAACACCTCAATGAAGTATTATCTCTCTAAGAGAGCGTGTAACAATCCTGCCCTTCAGACAAAGTTGGACGTAAATCGACTAAAATTATTTACCTTACATCTTCGAGTAGTATCAGCATCCATGTTTTAGGTAGAGCTTACCGATATGGCAATTTAATTGTTTGGTCGCACTTTTTATGTTACACGATTTCAAAATCGCCACCATTTAAAGAGATATCTCCAATAGTATAAACGATATAATTGCGTAATGACGATTTATCTCACACCTGATGATTTTCAGATTGAGCGATACTGGAACTAAAACGCACTGACCTTCTACTCTTATAATAAGCTCATTCTATGACCTTGCACGTGCACAGGGCTTCATGAAATAAATGTTTCTAGCTATCACGAACACAAAACAGCTTATTTTCAAGTAAAAACATACAAATACATCTTAACAAAAATTTACATGTCTTTTTTACATCGTAATAATATTACAATTCGATATAGCAAATTTGCAATATCGAATCGTCTGGTGATTGTTGGTAATCACGAAGCTCTAGTAAGGTTTTCCCGAAGCACTAGCAATTACTATGTACACTCTAAACAAGAAAAACATTGCTACAGTCACACTAATTCACCGATACAAATTCGTTATTTTCAAAGCTGACAAGTTCAGATCATGTATGTTCCAGAATAACAACACTGAAGTTAGTTTGCTACAAAAAGACATGTGTCTCAGCAAGATTGGTATGAATCCTTCATAATATTTCCCTGCATTCGCTCATGTCAGTTTTAACCCGATGACCTTATGTTGCTAATATGGCACACTTCCATGACATCAGCAGTGATGAGCGACTAAACCGTCAGCTACAAGACTGACATATTATATAGCTAAGCCGTGTTACCCCTAGTAGTATTATAATAAATGCACCACTATTAATGTAGCCACCGCGATGAGTGAAGAGATAAACATATTCGTAAGGGATGTCTCATGATAGCTAATATAATTATGAAACCACTAGTACATTGATCAGAGTTTTCTGCTCAAGGTTAAATTATATTGTCATCAGACTTCAACTCTTAGAATGAGTTTTACTGTCTATTCAATGATGACAGCTAGCAGATGAGGGCAGTCAATAAGTCAATCATTCTCCTCTACAAATCATGTTTTGAAAAACCCATTTATTATATCACTAGTACGCTGGCAGTCCAGTATGAGACCATCATGTGTAATAACTATGTGCATAATTATTCCTGATCAATGCAATAAAGCGGTTGAATGATGCAGCTGGTAGTGTGCCTGGCTGGTAATCCAAACATTATATGAGTTCGATTCCCGTGTCAGGCGCGATTTTTTCCTAGCATTTCAATATGGCTTCAGCCAGACATACACAGACCTTATTATAGCACAGAATAATTGTTGTTTAATGTCCCCTCGTCTTGTCTTAATTAATTATCTTCTATAAGTTTGTTGTGAACCAATCAGAATGGGTAAAAATAACCTGAGATGGCAGGCCTACAACGACCTTTTTCGTAATATTACAGTGCAAGAAACAGAATATCACTTGGTATCAATTTGTTTAAATAGTAAATAACCCACAACAAGAGTACATATTTTTTACATAAAGAATGTTTACACTATTATCGTCCTAAAGACATAACCCAAATTGGCTGAATGTTAGATTTTCAAAAGATTGAATCAGTTCAATGGTATAGAGAAGGTTCCTAAGTGAACACAAGACAGTCTACCGTACCATACACACGCATGAGAAGATATATAGCTATTCTCATATATATATATATATATAAATTGGAAAATTAAATAGTTCACTTATCTTTCAGCTACTGGCAGCTTCCTGCTGACGCATTCTTCAGGCTGTAAGCTTCAACTGAAGAATGCGCCAGCAGGAAACTGACAGTAGCTGAAAGATAAGTAAACTATTTAATTTTCCAATTTATACTGCTCCATCCTATGTTGAGCACTCTGATTTTAGTTCTAAGTAGGATACATTTCAATACATATATATATATATACATATATATATATAAATATATATATATATCTAGATGTCAAGGCTAGATATACAAGAAATATAAAAAGTAGGTAATAAAAGGCCTAAAGTATAACTAGCCATATGTAGCGATGTCTTCATGAATATACAAATGTCTAGTCATCAAATTGTAGGCATGATGACTATGAAATACTTAAGTACTGCAAGATACTCCAATAACTAATAAACAGAATAGACATAAAAATGGAATTGCTCAAGCAATCCCAAAAAATAAAACTATTTTATCATTTCGCCAAAAGCTTATTGACCTTGACCTTAATAAGGTTATACCATAGAAACAAGCAAAACAAGGGGTTCCATAAGCTAGGAATATGAAACACACTACATAGCATTTTAACGGCTGCTTTAGTTATAAATACCAGAGACATTACAACAGCAAAACTCCACAATCATTAGACTGCAGCCTGTTTTAACACTTACTGGATAATTGTCAAAACACCCTCCACTAATGTGTAAACCTATTGACAGTGGATGAGCCAGAAATAAGGTGCCAATGTAAAAAATTAAAAAATTAAAACAGGGGGCACTGGGAGTTGAACCCAGGGCCTATCGGACTGCAGCCGATTGCTCTACCACTGAGCTATACCCCCTATAACCATTGATAGTACAATGCGTGTAATTTCTTGAGTGCTGCTTTATCTGAGTGTACATTACGTTAGGCGGAGCATAGCAACAGTAACTAAGGCAAAAAAATCCAAACAGATAAACCACTATTAATAGAGTGAGTAATAGATATATATATCTATCTATCTATATATATATATATATATATATATATATATATATATATATATATATATGACATAACTTGTACCAGACGGTGTTGAAATGAAAATACTTTCTATATTTTGTATTCCTTTAACATTTCACTTTAATTTCAATCACCCATTTTATTCTTACAAAACTGTAATGCTGTCAGAACTTTGCAGCATCGTACGCTAGAAATTACCATGTCAAGATAAATATTTGCCAACATTTCCTGTCATATGTCTAATGAAGTAGAGCTGTAAACTAGAGGACTGACTAAAACATACCAAGGCAAGCTACAGGAAGGAGAATGAAGGGGTAATGAGCTGCACCAAAGGTCAATTAGAGGGCAGCCAATAGCTATATCGCTGAGCTATACCTCTGCTACGACATAGACTACATATATGTATGTAAAACTTTTTATTGGCATCCGTTATCATCAACAAAATTATATCTTTCATTACATGTCGAAAGGAAGAAAACAATGAAAATATGGATATGAGGAATTATTGCGAGAGTTGAACAGACGTGTTTTAAAAATGGGTAATCTAATAATATCGTACAAGTGTCGGAATAACATTACAAGATTTTGCAAAAATAGTGGAGATATCAAAACAGCCCTATTTTAACAAATAATAAATCCCTGCTGTGGTATTTTAATAGAAAATCATCAGCCATAAAATAAAGCATTCTTTTACATGATAAAAAAGAGGGGGCACGGGGAGTTAAACCCAGGACCAACCGGACTGCAGCCGCTCGCTCTACCACTGAGCTATACCCCCAGACATATTATGGGGCAGCAATGGAAATCATTCGCTGACTATGGCGCTATCTACACACGCATGACCACTTGATTGAGCATTGCAAGGCAACAGTAACTATGATGCAATTATTTTGAACACTGATGATTACATATCCTTTAGAAGCCATATTTACGTCAGGCAAAAAATTATTGAAATTCACTCAAACACAGTCATAATTACTAATTAGTTGTTTTCAATATTACATGTTAATTGTTAGTATAAATGGGCACTTCTAATAATAGATATTTAATAAACAAGTTCCTTACCTTAAGGGATAAACTACTATTTTACAAATCAGCATCGCGTTCTTTTCAAATAGCTATCATTTAAACTTGCAGTTGGAGCCATTAACAATCAGACACGTGAAAAAGTCAGACTCCATTTTAAACTAATTGGTAAATATGAAAACCGTATAAGTGGACAATCTTAGCCATATAAACTCTTAAACATATAAACTATTTCACAGCAGAGCTTTAAATTATATCAAACTTTATTTCAACTTTTAAATAGCACAATAAAGTTTTCATCTTTTGTAAATTATTACAGATTTCTCAGATTATCACAGTGGGGTTCCATTAAAGGGTTCCGCTGTATTTTTCAATCCTTCTCTTGTAGCGGTGTTCTATTAGAGGTGGCGTTCAAATAGAGGTGGCGTTCAAATAGAGGTGGCGTTCAAATATGAGTGGAGTTCAATTAGAGGTTGTACGGTATGTTAATGTATCGAATTAGATTTTGTCTTTTTGAAAGTTCTATTGTCATTTTTATGACCAGATCAATGAAATATTTTCAGATACAAGTTGGTGATATTATTATTATTATTGCTAAAAGGTACCTGTTGTTACTATTATTATAATAATCTTGCATAAGGATCTTTCCTACATATTTCCGTATTTGATTCTGGGAACAGGCCTTTTCGTTAACATACACTGCAGCATTTAATATATCAGAAGCTTGGAAAAACAATACAGGTTTGCTAAAGAAAGAGGTCGGAGTTATTTTCCTTTGTCATTTGATATATCTTAATCATTATTAGATATCAATACAGAGACATGCGATTATTCTCAAGCATAGACCTATTAACTATACTAGTAGTTAATATAGTTGTTACTGTAATAGTTAGGTAATAGTGTAGTTAATAGGTCTATGTTCCCAAATCATAGAGAATAATGAAAAAGCACCTTTAAAAAAGCTAGCAGCGCAACTAGCTTTAATAACATATTTTTATAATTCCAAAAAGTAATTTTTGAGCCAAAGTGTGAATTTAATTGAACACAGACAAAAGATATAGGGTCTAACAAAGGCACAAAATTTATGGCAAATTTAACAAGATTACCTGTTGTGTACGTCAGGAAACAGCTAAGTCTTTGTAAATGCGTACCAGGTAAACAGTGGCATCAACCGTAGATATTTAAAGATGGACTTGCATAAAATTACAGTAAATTTTATCAGAAAGAGTCGGTAGTTTTCTTACACTTGCGATCGTTTTTGGGTGTTTGACACGATCTGACTGCCAGGATATTTCAAGATTAAAATCAACAAAACTTGATTGCAGTTAAAACACTCGGTAAGATAATATGTGCCATAATGATGTCACTAGTATCGCGGCTGCCTCTCTCTCATTATTGATATCGGCTACTGCGTTAAGTTGCAGCGTTACGTGTCTCTATTCTGTCATTCTCTTTGCCGAAGTGCAACTATAGATGTCGTAATCGCATTTTTACTTGCAGCTGAGCGTTTCAACTGCAATCAAGTTTTGTCAATTTTAAAGTTGGTACGCCCTGGCAGTCACATCATCTCAGATGTAAAAGACAATCTCAAATGAAAGAAGAACTTCTATACTTTTTGATAAAATCTACATAAATTTGGTGTAACCACAAATTTAAAAGGGCAACAACTCTGCCTCAGTTGCAACAAAATTGTAGCTAGGAAAACCTGTAGGACGACAATTCATTTCTAAACGAAGTTGTCTTCTACTACGATACAAACTAGGGAGTGGCAAATAATTCCTCTATAAATAGCAAACCTTGCGCTCACCTTCTCCTGGGTAGCCCGCTTCAGCCACTCTATGTCCTCTCGAACAGCGTAGTGATAGATGCTGCCAAGCGCGCTGTATGGCTGTCGGTTGAGGTAGTTGCACATGATGTCTCTGATGTAACTGGAGTCCAAGTTCTGAACATGGCTGAGTACGATGATGTAAAACACTCCATTGAGATATCCATTCGCTGGGCGCTTTTGATCGATTGATTCTAACAGTTCCTCAAACATCTGCAGTGAAATGTGTGCAGCTAATAGGAAAGCCCTAATCACAAATCTTACAGTCAAAAATATGTTGAAGATTTGGTAATAGGAATGAGTGAACAAAATAATAAAAAACACAAACAAGTAATATTTCATAATAATAATGAACATTAATAATACATTAGAAACCATCTAGATGAACAGTTGTCTGCTTTCGCTGTTCTCAAACAAGCTACTCAGAGTTGAAGATTTAGCAGCCCACGAAGGTTTTTAGCGCATATATTTACATATTTCCATTCAAATCCAGCTGACAGACTAAATATCTGGAACAATTGAAATGTGACATGAAAAATGATTTTGCAAAAACTCACTCTGATGAGCTCATTAGAAGGCTTGCCCAATGCTGCCTATTACACCTTTTTCCACAGCTAGCAGTTTAAACACAAGTCGAGAGGCTGCCTGAAACATTGTGCAACTGTTTTTTCTCATCGCAGCAGCGATTCAAGAAACTATCCCTCCGAACCATGAATAGCAGCATACAGGCAATTTTCCATATATATATTTCTCAAAGTTTGTCAATGTCCAGCTACAGCTATGAATGTCCTGGAATAAAGAATTCGTACCGCAGAAGATATCATCTCGGAAACTCCCATTCACCAGTCCCCCCTTGCCAATTTAACCCTGCGAGCTTGATGGATTCATTAGGTGATTGATACATGTCGCTATATGGGAGTAAATACACTACGCTTTCGGTCACGACGCAAAGTCATGAGAAGCCGTAGCTCTTATTAGTAAGCTCACTCAAAATATCCATTGGCAATGTGCCAGGCTAATAACAAGTGGCAGGCAACTCTCATTATCTCTCATTGTTTATAAGCTGATTGTTAATACCCGGGCAACGCTGGGTAACACAGCTAGTCTTTACTATAATAAGAGCCGTGTCCATCCAAAGACACACTAAAGCCTGGTTCCCATATCGATTGCGAGACTCCGGCGGTAACTTGCGCAGCAAAACGCTTGCGATGCTAGGCGGCATCTGTTTACACAAAAGCTGCATCGCTAAACATAATCGCGTAATCAAATAAAATGTTCGCTTGCCATGCCGTTTCTATAATGGTGACCTTCACTCGTACAGTGAATTTCAGGAAGGTTTTGCCTGCGGCCTTTTGCGAAATTTGAACAGCACTAAACTATTGCGTGATCGCCGTCGACTACCAGTGGTACCCGGCTCGTAGGTTCCCATTTCACCGCTAATAGCCCGCCGTGCTGTCGCCGGTGCTTTGCGACGTATATGAGAACCAGGCTTAATTTAAGCGTTAAGAAAATGATTGCCTCGAATGGGAATCGAAGTCTAATCCATTGTTTTTTTTACGTCATCAAGCCGTCTGCACATGCGCTCGTTAACGAAAAAGCCACCATATTTGTAGAAAACGATCGTTTTTCTTTTATTTAATAGTACTTTTTGGTGTTGTTTTGATACTATAAAAAAGTGCAAACAAAAGCATCGTTTTCAAACATTTATTGCAAAAGCTTCGTGTTTTCAACGATAAAATTGTCTATAAAGATGGCCGACAACGATAAAACTAATTCACGAAAAAACGAAGGATGTTTGGATTACAAGTCAAACACACTGCGCCACTCGATCACCTTTCCAAATCTAAGAACAATTGTGCGCATAGTTATTACACATGATGCATAAACCCTCTCGGCACTGCCAGCATACTAGTTTCAATAACATCAGATCAAATAGAATTTTTAACGATACATTAACCACATCATCCGAGGAGGTTTTGAGAACAACTTTTCTTTTGCTATTTTAATTGCAATCTAATGTAAACTTCAATTTTATGTAATAAAAAATCTCTCTGCTCATGTGAATAGGCCAAATGTGGCGGGTATAAGTCATCTTTGCACATTGCTTGCGAGCAACTCACCGTAGCTATAGCATTGTCAGACTGTCCGATGCTGGCAGCCGACCAGGCAGTCAGTTGCTGCAGAATCAACTTGTTATCCTTGTCAGACGCATCTACATGCGGAGGCAGAGAAATCAACAGCTGACTGCTGATAGGCTGTTGCTTGTGTTGAAAAAGGGAACTAGTCATACGATGTAGGTGTCGGTAGTTTTTGAATTCACTAAAGTCATGGTGAGATTGTCGAATGATGGGTCGAATTACCAATCTAGCGACACACAGCATGCTGTAACATCTGTCTGAGTTTCATCAGCTACAAATTATATAAAATAATCTCACAATCAACACCTAAGATCCGCAACATAGAGTAGTAACAAAGATTAACAAATTTAATAAAATAAGCAATCAACAATAAGTGACAAGTATTGACAAGTGACAAGTATTGCCCTAATGCAGCTCCAAAAACATTGAGAAAAGCAGAGCCTTCAGTCAATTCACAGCTACTCCAACTCACAATCATCTAACTACTGAAAATGCAAGTATTGACAAGTGACAAGTATTGACAAGTGAGCAGTATTGACAAGTGACAAGTATTGCCCTAATACAGCTCCAACAACATTGTGAAAAGCAGAGCCTTCAGTCAATTCACAGCTACTCCAACTCACAATCATCTAACTACTGTGAAAATGCAAGTATTGACAAGTGACAAGTATTGACAAGTGAGTAGTATTGACAAGTGACAAGTATTGCCCTAATACCGCTCCAACAACATTGAGAAAAGCAGAGCTCTCAGTCAATTCACAGTTACTCCAGCTCACACCCATCTAACTACTGTGAAAATGGTACTGCGCTACTTGGGTAGTACCATTTTCACAGTAGGCACTCGGAGTGACACTCGTCACTACAAGTTTGGTGTTGTATTCGTATATATCAGAGGTCTGGTGCTCTGGCTGTGCAAGCGACGCATTGTTATCATGGTATCAAATGCAGTGTTTGATGCAGCTCGAGAGGCTGTCTGGTTTAGGCAGCTATACAAAAATATAGCATAGCAAGATTGTACGTCGCTAACTCTAGCGTACATGCATAGTGAACAACACTACTACAATAAAGTGAAGTGAGTATATGGATATGAGAGACCAATTCGTGCATGAGGAAGCACAGACATAACATATCAAAACTGTGAACAGACCAACTTGTGATATGGTTGCTGACATATTTACGAAACCCCTCTATTGATCCAGATTTATTAAACGGTATCGTTAAAGGGCATAGGTTAACCTAATGAGCTGTCTAGGTAGTCTTTCGTATGATAGCTCCATACATGTTTTGACATATTTATTGTTTAGTGTGTTTTTAAAAACCTAGCTACTAAGGACTGTTGAAATAATTTTTAGGTTGTTAATAGTTGTCACCTTGTATTATATATGCATGTATGTATTGTGAGTTATGCTCACAATAGTATAGTAAAGGAAGTCAGCCATTCTGTTTGCTTTTTTCTCACTCCGACGCTACTGCTCGATGAGACAGCTCATAAATAAAATTTACTGATCACATTACTAAACAACTAGGTAATAATAGGTAGGTAATAATTCTCAACGTAAAATTTGTACATTCAAGGGTTCCAAAAGCTACATGTAGATTGTTGTTGCTCACCTAATCATAAAAGCCAAAACAAGTATAATTTTGTAATAAAAACCTCCATGGCAAATTTAGCTGGTGTATATGCGATGGGAATAATGCGAGGTTGAAATTACAGAATTACCCAGAACTACACAAAATTTTGAGACACGAAAAATGTTGGAGAAAGCCCTATGTTCCGCAAGGCCCTGTGTTCTGCATGACCATATGTTCCGCAAATGGCTACAGCTCAATCAGTAAATTTACTGCTGTCTAGACATTGTGGATGTAAAGTGGCAGAAGATTCGCCATGGCACATTACCTCTGCTGATGCTACTCATGCAAAAATATAATAAATAAGTTCATGTAGGAATACAGTGATATTATAACCATGAAAAATAAAAGCCTATTTCTCTAATTAAATGATATTGTAAATATAATCAAAAACCTTAGATATTACTCGCTGATTCTGATCAAATATAAATTATAAAAGCATATCTTCCTCACTAATTAATAATACAAATAAAACCATAAAGGCCCATGTTCCTCACTCGATATTGCACAGTATGCTCGCAAGGACTTATGTTCCTCACTTAATATTTCGCAATGCACTCAGTAGGGTATGTTCCTCACCCAATAATATTACAAATATAATCATGAGGGCCTATGCTTCTCACTGAATATTGTATAATATACTTGCTTGGGCTTAAATTCCTCACTAGATAATAATATAGACATCAACATTAGAGCCTAGTAATATAAAAGGAATCCTGAAGACCATGTTTCTCACTCAAGTATATTATAAAGTAGCTGTGCTACCCGACGCTGCCCGGGTATTGGAAATCAGCTTATAAACCATGAGAAGTAAAGTAATGAAAGTTGCCTGCCACTTGCTATTAGCCTAGCACATTGCCAATGGAAAATTTCAGTAAGCTTACTAATGAGAGCTATTCGTCTCACGCTACGCAATCACCCTGCGTAGTATGCACAACCGTTGGGTATTTGCTCTCATATAGCGACATATATCGGCTAGCGTCGAAATCAATTTCTGTGGACTAATTAGTATGGCTGCGAATTGGCGAACAGTAGGGTCCAAGGTCAAATCTTTTTCGGTACGGATTTTTTATTCCAATAGCTATAGCTAGAGGGACACACATACATGTACAGATACTTAAAGAAATATATATATAACTATGATGGCTCTATTAAGAACTATTTTGGGATCTAAGTTTATGCAACACGATGCTTCTTCGTTTTTTTCTGTTAGGGCTAATTTATTCGGCAATATCGATAATGTCAATATCGACAATAATTTATCTCCAACCTAAACTTTGGCGTTTGTGTACTGATTATATACAGCGGAACCTCGGTTCTCGAACGCTTCGGTTCTCGACCAACACGGTTTTCGACCAAAGATTTTGAGATTTCTTCATCTCGGATCTCGAACATAAATTCGGTTCTCGACCAAACCGGAGCATGCACATTGGCATTGGAACAGCTCCGGAAACAGTATGGAAACATTCATTAACAAACGGAGAAGCAATTTACACTTAATTAATTCTTTAAAAAAAGGGAGGAACCATCGATGTCTCCTCTACTGAAGAGATTTGCTAAGGAGATAACCCCTCCAGTCGAATTACCCTGAATTATTTTGGAAGATTCTCCTTCAAAGATGTGAAGTAAAGGTGCCATTGCTGTTCATATTTTCTTTTTCCTACGATTTTTGGTGTAACTGATCTGTCACATTTTTTTGCTGTTTCATTATCAATTTCTGTTATTGTATCTTAATCTTTAACGTTTTTGGTGTTTTAAGAGCAAAACATATAAAACGTTCACTTTTGTTTTCTTTTTCCATTATCATAAATAGAAAACCTTTTATTAAAATTAAACACGATCTATATCTACCAGTTTTTATTTATAGTATGCAGTATACAATACAGTTTATGGTGTAAAATGTAAAATACTTTACCAACATTGTTTTCTCGCCTTGGAATGGATTAAAATTTACATACATTTATTCTAATGGGCAAAATTGTTTCACATCTCGAAGAACTCGGTTTTTGAACAACCTTCTGGAACGGATTCTGCTCGAGAACCGAGGTTCCTCTGTACATTATTAAAAGATATATGTCACTGAAAGTTATAAAATTTTTAAATTTACAGTAGTTTGAAAACCTTTACGGTTGTTTTTATTCCTCTCTTAATTTATTTCAACTACACAAAACACTTCTCTCATGATATGTAGTTTGAAATTTAGAACGGCAAATGATGTTATATGTTAAATTCAAATCAATTTTCTGCCCAAACCCTTTTTTATTACCCGGGCATTGCCGGGTAGCACAGCTAGTAGGCCTATTACAAACATAATCATGAAGGCTTCTGTTCCTCACTGTATTATAATATAAATCTAATTACGGGGGCCTGTGTTCTTCACTCAATAGTATTATAAATATTATCATAATTAATTTTCTTTCAAGTGAAGCAGAACGGTTTGTACTCCCAACAGCTTGTTTTTGTAACAAAGGTTTTAGTCTACATGTAATAACTGCATCTGTTTTAGAAGTTGTCAGTCCTTTTGATCTATCTCACTCGATTTTGCGGAAAAGTGCGGAACATAGGGCCTTGCAGAACAGTGCCTGTGGAACATAGACCTGTCACCAAAATCTCTGTTTCAAAAGCGCACCATTTTTGACATTGCAGTTTACATCATGAAGCAATAAGAGTGTTAAAATTAGCTTGCTTAATAGATTCGAACAATCCCCATGACTAATCTATAAGATGACTACAATTAGGCTAAAGATAAAAAAAACATTGCAATAATACTAACACAATTATTTACTGCAATGCGAATTTTGACAAAACGAATGCATCTGTGTTTGCATGCACGTTCAGCAAGCGCCAATCACCGCATTCTATACCAACAAAAATTACAGAAGTTTATCATTCGTAAGCACATACGTTTGCTACAAATATCAATATGTATTAAACTTTCGTTTACGCCCTGCATAAATCGTTGAAAATTGGATTTTTAATGAATTTTTACCATAATCATGAACCTTCACGATTTACAATGGCTTGCTTTAATACAATTGTCGTTATGATTATTAGCATTGCACAGATGTGAACAGACCTGCCAACCCAAGAGTGGGACAATACGTGAGATTCGGTTTTGGGGCAGTTGATGTATCAATGATAGTATATATAAAATTGTGGAAATTGGGGCAAAAATCTCACGCATTTTCATTTTTTCTTTGGGGTGATTGCGTGAGTCTCACGCCCAATGCGTGAAAATTGGCAGGTATGGGTGTGACATTATAGCAGTTGGTTATCTGCAGTGCATGTCGTCTGATATCATAATTCTTAGAACACCAGTTTGGGCTTTTTACAGCAGGTCTTCGCTAAACAAATCATACAAAAGATAAGTTAAAAAGCTAACCTTTAAAAAGTGCCATATAAACAAAGTCATGTAACTACCGTGTAAGATATAATAGTGATACTACTAATATAGTTTACATGCTAGTGATACTGCAATGGTAAGGCCGACAGCATTAAAATGCTGTCGGCTTTACTGTCGAATTAAATTATTCCGTTTAACATCACAGATAAACGAAAAACACTATTGTCATAAAATAGAACACATGTTTAAATAAATGCAACAACAATTACGTTTTAATCTTTCTAGAGTTAAAACAACATTTTTGTATGCTTAATTGATAAATGAGTGGGTCTACCTGAATTTAGATAATGGTTTATTATACTAAATGAAAAAGCGGCTAACCGGAGCAGGAAGCGCGATATCTGTTAAAAGGTACCGATCTATAAGCATACGATTACGTATGCTTTTATGAACGATGTCTGTAAATACATGTAACGCATTTTTAACAAATGAAAGTTTGTTTTTAAAATAAAAATTATAATTTTAAAATAATTTAGTTCAAAGTAATGAAAAAAACGTTGTTTTGGATAAAAACAACTCGAAATTTACAAAGTGCTTCTTTGTATTGGCACATATCAGTGGCTCTGCCAATCAACTTGTAGTGGATGTAAAAGAAATTGTTAGCATTCTAGCTAAAAAGAATATACTTTTCAATCAGATATTATGTTCTCATACAGTTTTATTTCTAGATTACACCATAAACTAAAAAGCTATATGCGCCAAAAATTTGGAACATGCTGAACTGAGTAATGATGACTGTATAAGTATTGCATGAGGAGATTTCTCTAAACTGGCTCTTAGACATCGATAATAATGTTGTGTCTAACAGAACAAACTTTAAACAATTCATGTAAATGTTAATTTTACTTTAATCACTTTTCAATTCATAGACCAGGATATGGAGGTCACATCAAATGCAAAAAAGGCAAATGAGATTTACCCTTCCTATCATGACTACTTTATCTTCCATTGCAAGTTTTAGATGGCCAATGCTGGCAATTGATGTGATAATGCGTTTATCAAAATCTTCTTTGGCCAGGAAAAGTTTAAATTCAGCTGGAGTTAGTATGTATTTTTTCATGTTAGTTGCTGTTTGTACTTGGTAGCTTTTCGTAAAGCAACTAATCGCGTAATCTTTTCAAGTTTGTGGTTCATGTTGATACTGTGTTAGCTTCACGCGCAATACTATAATTCTAATTCACTAAAAACGACTAGCTTTGGAATAACTGACAAACTGCTAGTTTAATAAAATATAGCCTCGGCTGACACGTAACATCAATGGATTGTATCGTGTAAAGTTTTCACATTTATAATACATTTATCATGATTGTGTTTCCCAAATAAGCAGCTTGGCAACCATTATGCTCAGCGGTATATTACCTTCACTATAAAAATAGAAGTACACTAATTTCAATATAAAAATATAACAATAATTTACAGCTTTGCTAACAAAAACAGAAAAATTACAACTTAAATATACACGTTATTGCATTGCGTCTCAATTATTATAAACTGTTAAAATATATTACCATCTGCAATTTACAATTGATAAAATATCACAATAAATACATTGGCTCATGAAAAAGTATTTGTGTACAGTGTTTGTCTAAGAACAGGTGCGGCGTTATTAGACTACATGCGCTCCATGGCAGCTCTGACACATTCACTTGCTCCTTCATGTCGATTGTTCAGCTTCTATACCTGCAAAATATGTAATATAGTTGACAAAACAGCCTTCAGTTCAGTTGTTTTTTATTAGCAATATCAAAGACTTTGCAGTTGACCTCCTATAATTATAGTATGCTATGAAAATAATATTGAAAACATGTTGAGTACTGCAATTTTTTTCCTTTTATCGCTAAACTACAGCATTCACTATTTATTTTGTAAAGTTGCAATATTGTTCCAAGAGGAAGACAGTTCCAAGTTTGACATAATTCACACATTTCTTTTTAAGGTCAAATGGAAACTTTGAAGCAATTAAGTGAAGCCGTGTTCAGTTTCATTCTGGAAAGATTATAAGCTCATATCTTGAAGACTCAATTCACTGTTCTCTACATTATTTACTGCTGGGCTGTTAACTACCATATCTGCTGCTTTGTTAGACATGAAATATCCAATTTACCTTTGATTCATAGAGACTCGTCGGTTCCTCTAGTAATGTAAGTACATGAGCTGATGTGGCATTTCTTTTGCTACTTGAGGGGGTACTTTTGGGAGGTGAGGTGTTGTCTTTTTTCTTTTCTAGTCGTGGTGAGTTGCTGGGGCTTGTCATAGAGACAACTTTAGGTGCACTAACTAATTCTGTAACAGGAAATAAATAAAATAATCAAACATTTACATATAACACATTTCATTAACATTTTAGACGTGAGATCCGACATCTGAGGCAGAAATTGTGCCCACACTCAAATTAATTTTCATCATACGGCGTTCAAAGTTTCACAAAACATCACAGCTCCGTGATTAATAGGACAAATATTGCTAAAAATTGAAAAGAAAATGTAAAAGATGTTATGCATAGAAGAAAATAAACAAATAATTAAGTTTCTTTAAAGTTTTTATAGCCTAAGTTAGTGTATATACCTCTACCTACGCATTTTATAGCCTAAGTTAGTGTATATACCTCTACCTACGCATTTTATAGCCTAAGCTAGTGTATATACCTCTACCTATGCATTTTATAGCCTAAGTTAGTGTATATACCTCTACCTACGCATTTTATAGCCTAAGTTAGTGTATATACCTCTACCTATGCATTTTATAGCCTAAGCTAGTGTATATACCTCTACCTACGCATTTTATAGCCTAAGTTAGTGTATATACCTCTACCTACGCATTTTATAGCCTAAGTTAGTGTATATACCTCTACCTACGCATTTTATAGCCTAAGTTAGTGTATATACCTCTACCTACGCATTTTATAGCCTAAGCTAGTGTATATACCTCTACCTACGCACTGCCAGTCTCTTGCATTGTCTAGCTACTTCTCTTTTCATAAATTATCTTTTTTTAACTTAATTTTGTACCTATATTTATAAAATGCATTTGTTTTGATTTTGTTATTATTTTTATTAATTATTATTTTTGTATTGTATTTATTAAGGGGTTCTAATAGCTTTTGTGGGTCGTGAAAGGAATCAACAAAATTACGGGGTATAAGGATATTTTATACAAACTATGGCATTCGGGCATACAAAACAGATTCCAGAATTATTATTCATTTGTAGAGGTTTGACTGCGGTAGGCTACAACAATTCTTTGTAGTTTCTTAGTGTTTCACTCAACTCACCACTTGTAGGGGATACCAGATGCAGGGCTGAAACGGATACACCATCCGAGTGTCGGGAAGTTGTGTTATTGGAGGTAGAATGGCTGCTCAGACTAGATGCTGAAGAACTGTGGCCAAATGGAAAGCTCCTAGTTGTAGGTGCGAAAGCTGTTAGTTTGTTGGGAAGGTGACTTGAGCCCTCGGAAGAAGTTGATTCACAGCTGTTTGTATTGGAAGGTTTTTGACTAAGAGGAGATTTTATTGAGCGAGTTTCACACTCTCCAGACCCTTGCATGAACTTCCTCTGATTGGCTGCAACAAAATATGTCATTTAAAGTGAAAATCAACAAGACATTGACAACCACTGATGACATTCACAAACAGGTACTTTAATAACACAAAAGAGCTGAGTTGAGTTTTTATCATCGTTTCCTTTAGCGTATTAATGTTGCTGCTCTTTTGCTTTGTTCTTGAGCTTCTCATCAGATTTCAAAGATCTTTATAAACCTTTAAAACTAAGTCATCTGAGGTAATTTTTGATGTCAAAATTACATGTCTAAGTTGTCAGTTTTAATGATAAAAATTATATATTTACATTTACATATTTAGCCTCACATACGTACTCAAACTGAATGGCGAAAAGTATCATACTTCACTTCCATAAAAAATATAAATGTGAGATATTATTTTGATGCAGGATATTACAATGAATTGGAAAAGTTGATTATAAATGTTCCATATATCCAAACATTGGTGCATGAAGATGCTCATATCACAATTTACAAAGGGCATAAATAACAATTTCCTGTTTATATATCAGCTGGACAAAGCTTGTACATTTTACCATTCATGTTGGTTAATAGAAAAATCTGTGCTTTTCTTAAAAAATCCTTGAAAGAAAAAGATTTTTAATTCTAAAAGAATGATGTAACTGCAATCAACTCAGCTATTTAGCTAATAATATAACTAATCAATAATAATAATACAACATGAACATTGGGCGTATTTTTACATAAACTATTTTACTTGCACCTGTATGAATACCGAGCAAAACTAAATCCTTGCTGTCATGAAACGTACAAAAGCTATACCATAGAGCATAGACTATATATGAGTACAGTATGTAAAGCATTGTTAATATAAATGTAAAAAAAATATTTTTTCAGTTTTGGTCATCATTACCAACAATTTATCCAACTTCTTCACTTATACATAGGAAAATATTTGCAACTTGAGTGCTTCTGCACAGGAGGTTAGATCGCTAATCAACAAAGTGATCTGATAGCAAATAATAGCTGTTTTAAAGCGATGCAAAGCAAAGGTAAAAAGGTGCAGAATATACAATGAATACTTGAAACTCTTCTGCTACGAGACCATATCTACTTGTATTTATTAACCAGCTGAGCAGTGCAACAAACCAACAAAATAACAACCAGTTGTAAACCAGGTGGTGGAACACAGCAAATAATTGATGCCAAAGGTGTAGAGTTGTCCTACCTCGTATGCTGGGTCTCGACTAGTAAGAAATGAACAGACATGCTAGCTTACAGGCTGGTTTGGTAAAGATAACGACGAATTAGTTACATTGTGAATTAGAAATCTATGAGCTTCTGTCAAACAAATAGCTAATCTTTATGTATTGAGCTCATCACCTTACATTCCTAATGTTTTCTGATTGGGGGTTTAACTGCTCGCAAAATGCACATTTATGGAGAAGACAACTGCTAACCTTTTGGTATTAGGTCTGTGTTGATTGTCCTAGCACTGATATTGTCTTCACTTGGTTTGAGATCCAAACTTGGTTTATGTCCAATTCCCATTGAAGAGAGCTCAGTTAGCCTGCTTTCTCTATTCTTGATAGCCTGAGTCCAAAGAATTTTCTCAAATGTGGCAACCCACTTATTTTTAATCTGGGCATTCGCTGCTTGTAATGTCCAATTAACTCTCGAGCGCTTCCGAAACCAAATCTGGAGTTTGGTTCCACTTCCTCCAACATTTTCGGTGAGCCCTAAGTCAGCAGTCTATGAACAAGAATAAATAGGTAAGGTCAGTATTAGGGAGAAGTTGTTAGTCAATGACACCTTATGAAAAAATTTACCATAGAATCATTAATCTATATAATTGTTCCAGACTCGAAACATGTTTTCATTCTATGGATTTGCCAAAACTTCAGCCGCAAAACAATTTACTAGCTAATGTTCTGTTGCAAACGAATCCAACGATGTCACAATGAGGAAGTGTTTTAATAGGCTAGAGTGACCTCGCTGCTGCTTAAATTAGGCTGGTATAAAATCAGGAAGCTGCAGTTTTGATAGCACGGCTCAGATTGTTATCACTTTATATTCTCTTTACCAGACTCAACCAACCTTGAGGCTGCTTTTGTAGATGTACACATCTTGACCGACTGCTACTTTCTTTGCCTTAGCGAACACTAACAGGTCATCAAAGAGGAAGAGATGTCTTTTCGCTGCCTTGTGCCGACTTTTCTGAACTGTGAATTCTTCTTGCAGCAAGAGAGTGCCTTGTTCTTGTAGGTTCACATCGCATTCCTGCAGACATATTGTATTATAATATTGTATGTTAGGCAATATTATACGGTATTTCATCATGATATATTCTACTATAGTACATTTATCATATTATACTATCCTACATTATGTTATATAGAATTTTATAATATATTATAAAATATATAGCATGGTATAACATATAATGCATTATAAAGAATATATATTTGTATGTGGTATATTTATATTAATGATTTATATATACATAATTCATGACAATACGCTATACTGTATTATAATGTAGGCCTACTACATTACATTGCTTCCTTACGTTACGTCACATTATGGTAATATATACCATATTATAACGGATCTTAATAAATTATTTTAGTATTATGTTATATTATACTTCATTGATATTATGCTATATATTTCTTGTTACACTCGAGATGGTTTACAAATGTTCCAAAAATGGTTACTAAAACTTGGCAGGTAAAATAGAAGTCTAGGCACTCCCAAAAGATCAGTGAGAATTATATTGTACCGTTACTAATTAACTTGTCTAAGACTACTGTGCCATAAATATTCATTGTTGATAAACTGGCAGAAGAATAGACATAAATCTAATCAAACTATAGGTTTATGTTAGGTAAATAGATTGTTTCCATAATGGTTGGCACACCACTGATTTCCTAATAACCACAACAGCACTCAAAATGTTGTTGTGTTTAAGTTCGGCTCACTTTGCTATTATCAGTTTTAAACTTTTTTCAAGGTGTATTGCTTTTGTTCAACTTGAAAACAAAAATTAAAATTAAAACCAAAATTAAAATCTTGACAAGTTTCTGAATGCTTTTTTGTTCAAAAGCTGCTGAAAAGCTGGCATATTTCTTGCAAGTGCACCTAAACCGTTTGACACGACTATACAAAATGAAATTAAATATTGGCATATGCAAAAGCAGGAGTGGCATCCCTTATGCATTTTGAGCCATAGTTTGTACTAAAAGATTTTTTATGAACCTAGCATGTTGCCAAGGCTACAGATAAGCTACAGACAACTGGCTACATTTCTATGTTACTATCTTTTACCCGCTAAAAAGATTCAACTCTGGAGTGTTGTAACTTCCTAGAAGAATAAAATGACAGTTGTTTGTCATCCTACTCAAAACAATTGATATCAATGTCTTATAGTTCTTGAAGGCCCGGATTACAGCTGATGCTGGATATGAAAATCACCATCTCAGCGAGTTACGTATTAGATTAGCCAAAACTAGCGGATTAGAGTTTGGCCAACAAGGCTAAAAACCCAACAGAACAAATCCGATATTAATACAATTACGGTAGCCATTGGACATCACCAAAATTATATGTTTATTCTGAAAGATGGATTTTGGGAAGCGGTAGGTTGCATTATTTATCAGTTGATCAGTTGGCACTTACAAGACTGACCTTCTTATTCAATCAATAACATCATTCTGTGTGTTGATAAACATCAAATTAATAAGTGTAACAACCATGCTCGAGCTGTCTCAAGGTCAGTAACATTGACCGTATATTGACTTTTTAAATTTCAGTTTTAATTGGCAATCAAAGCGTTTTACTGTTAAAAATACCTTCTCGAAATTGTCCACCCTATTTATTTTTTAGCAACAATTCGACTACTTTTCGAAACAATTCTTTTCCACCAACAATATATTCTCAATAGAAGTAATCTTTTAAATTGTATCGCAACGACTCTGTTGATTCAATTTTTATAGATCTTTGCCATTCACACTAATTTTTTTCATGATCTCCAATAGTCTCGTTGTATCAACCTTTCGTTGGTTAACCTTATGTCAAGGACATTGGCACATCAATAAGACTAGGGGGGTCTGAGAGGTCTCTCATTCAACACTTCTGCAGTATTGTTCTCGACATGTTTTTTTCTTCAATTATATACATATCAGTTTCTAGAAAGTTCCTTTGATAAAAACCACGGACTAGACCTATCCAGTAATGAGCAGGTGTATATGACTAGCTGTGTTTGTTCATCGCTCCTTCACTACTGTTGAAATAACACCAACTAACCTTCAATGAATCCATTGCTAACAGATCATTGCCGTGCTGCAGGCAGAACTTGATCATCTCTTGCGCTGCGGTCAGGTCTTGATGCTCGGCAGCGGTTTCTGGGCACTCCTTGAGTATTTGTTTGAGTATGAGCGCATATTTGCCCATCCTCTGGACTGGTTTCAGTAAGTAGCTGGATAGATCCATCTTGTCTTCAAGTGTTGTCTGCAACTCCTATGAACCAGAGCGGGTGTTAAATAGACAGTCACAATGGTCAACTGTAGCATCGTTTTCACATAGTCAATCTTTTAACCCTGGTAGCCTGAGTTCTTGTATCACGCAACGGTTTTAGTTAAGGGTGAACTTACACAAAATTTTAGTAAATTTTATCAGAAATTATCGATATTTTTCTATCATCTGTGATTGTTTTTGATGTTTGAGTTGGTCTGACTGGCAGGATGTTTCAAGTTTGAAATCGACAAAACATGATGGCGCTTAAAACGCTCGGAAGAAAAATGTGCGAAATGATGTAACTAGTTGCTATCAGCTATTGTGGTCAAGTTGCGGTGCGACTTTCGCTCGAGCTGAGCATTTCAAACACGATCCAGTTGTGCTGATTTTAATCTTGAAACATCCTGGCAGTCAGATCACCTCAGACATCGAAAACAATTACTAATGATAACAAAATACCGATACTTTCTGATACAATCTATTAAAGTCTTGTGCAAGTTAATTTTTAATGGTTATTGGCTAAAGCTGCCCAACATCCATAGTTGGTTCAACAATTCATCCATACGATCAACAAGATACGGCCTTTTGGTATGCTCTCTAAATAACAGCGAGTTTGTCAGCTTTTAGCCGTGAGTCAGCGATTATTGTGTTGTCCGTCCGGGCAAGAGCATAACCTCATAACCCAGCTGCTGCCAGTGTGATGTAGTTGTTCGGTGCGGCAGCAGCAAGAAATAACAATATTGTTATATCCATTAATTACCCAACAAGTACGCTATTTTTAGCCTGAGAGCTAAAAATAGCCTATGAACAGCCTCGCGCCCCAATTAACGCCAAATAGCTAAGTTAGTTGGCTTGGCAAAGGGGGCAGACAGTCATGTTTCCTATTTTTCTAATGAAGACTTCCTTAAACTTGAAACGAACTGATAGCTTTCGCCTTTAGCCTCTTGGCAACAGTAGGCTAATTTGTTTACCAAAGCAAACAGCCAAGACATTTGCATTATAATGCCGAAGACAAACTCATAATTGATGGAGACTCAGTTCATTCCAAAGGTCGCCGTTTCGCACAATACATATTTAATGCAGTAACTCTATACTAGAGACGAACAGACAATGATATGCCTAAGTGAGTAACAGCCCTAGACGAATCTTTTCAAAAATCAAATGAGCATTCCTTTCTCTCTCTATGGTCAAATTCGGGTCAAGATCCAACATTATGTTACCCTTAGCCGCGATCAAAATGCAATTATAAAATCTATCACGGGCACCGGTAATAAGAGATCGAAAGCCGTTTGAAGGATTAGAAGATGCTTACCCTGAAGAAAGTGGATCCGTGCTCAATCATGAGACAGTCTGATCGAGGCTTGTTCTTGTTATACAAGGCATACATCAAAAACTCTTTTTCCTGCAACCCAAGCAATGATTATGATACTAGCGTATCACCTAGTAGTACAACTACTAGCCTCATCATTCTAGTTGGTCGCTGCAACTTAACCTAGTTTACATCTACTAGCTTCAAATTTCGTAATGCTTTATCTGTCTAGATAGTGACATTCAACTTAAAAATATCAGCTCTAAATAATAATATAGCACACATGTTTTAATCATTAAAGGTTGTGAGTGGCTATGGGGGTACCACCCTTGCACTGTCTAGTGCTTTTAGAGTTGCTGCCAGAATTACAAAACTTACTGCTTACTGCAGTATTTTTTTGCCCGATTAGGCTGAGCTTGTTACTCTGATAATAGACCGTCACGATTTTCCAAAATCACCAGAAGATTCAATATTTCAAATAAAGGATTTGCGATATATCGCAATATTGTTATCATTAGCTTGTTATTATTATTATATTATTGTGTAAACAAACTTGCGCATCTCTGTTAATATTGTTTTGTATATTTTGACTTTAAAAGAAACTGTTTTGTGTCTGTGATAATTAGGAACATTTTTTTTATGAATGCCTGGGTGCGTGGAAGGTCATGGAATGAGCTTATTATAAGGTTACAAGGCCGCGTTTTAGTTCTAGTATCGCTCACTCTGAAAATCGTCAGGTGTGAGATAAATCACCATTATATGATTATATCGTTTAACCGGTTGGCGATCTTTTTAAACGGTGGAAATTTTTTAATCGTCTACTTTAAAAATCGTCAACAAACAATTTAATTATCTAAGAACTTTTATCTAGCAGTTAAGGTAGAAAATATTAACTCAATAATTGAAGTGATATGGACTAATAAAACCCTATGTTATTTTAATGCGATTGATATGGTGCAAATTGCATTTGTACAGCGACCCCACTTGTACCACCCTATCTTTCAAGGCTAAAATGATAAGACTATAACCTATAGCTATCAAACTTTTGATAAAGGTTAAAGTGTTTATACTTTATTCTCTGTCAAAAAGTGTGTGTCTATCGTCCACTGGAAAGGCTTGAATAACTTTATGAATAACTTTATGAAGCTCTCAGAGATCTGGGAGTAATCAGCAGATTTTATTAGCCCACATTTTCAATACGACAGGCTGCAGTGTGCTCCAGGCTTTCTGGTGTGCTGCAGCCAGAGATATCAAGCGAGTTCGCTGGCATTGACACGGCTAACATATTCAAGAGAGTTATGAGCCCTTGATATTTCCGTCTGCCACTTTTACATGATTAGGAAATTATTTTCAGAATGTTTAAAACAAACATAAAACACGCCAAAAAAGTTTGTTTAGATTTAATGAAAACTCAATTGCTTCAAAATAACAAATCATTCAAAACAATTTTTAAGAATATACTTATAAAAACACACAAGATAAATAATTTATATTAAAAGTGTTTTAAATTTCAAGTTTTCAACATATTTGCAAAGCTTTTGTTGCAAAAATAAAGCTAATTCTAGCGTTTGGCAATGGCTCTCATTTTGCCTTCTCTGCGCTAAGCCGCAGCGCGTGTAAGTAGGCCTCGTGGCTGTCTCGTTTCAAAAAGACAATAGATGTGACAGCCTGAAATTAGAGCATCTCTGACTAATGTGTTTTTGTGGACAGCCAATGATATAAAGAGCAAACAAGGAATGGCTATCATTATACTAGTGTGTAATGTAACTCCACCTAGATAAGCTACTGACTCATGTCTGTTCACATGATGCCTGAAAGACATCGTGTGAATCAATGTACCTTTATTACCGGACTCTGTCACCGGGACTTGTTCGATTCATAAATGTTTAAACCAGAGCCAAATGTTCAACGTAATAACAAAGAATGTTTTCAAAATCGAAAAAAAAGATTTTTTATCGCAGTTCCGCACCATTTAGCGAGCATTATCACAGTGTGGGACTTTCTGTTGATTCAGAAAGTTGGCCAACCATTACAGTTTTCAGTTAGGAACTAAACAGCTAGGGAATATGAGTTCCTATCACGTCTCAGGAAGTTAAGACCTTGCGAAATATGTATTCCGCAAAGGATTAAGGAAATGTTTTTCACATAGTAAATACTTACATGATCTAGAAAGCATTGGCTGGTTCTAAAGGGTTCTTGCTCACATGCCAGAAGTTCCTTCAGGAAGTGATGTTTATGAAAATCATATAACTTTTCTATGTTGCCGAAAATTACTCCTCTTTTGCCTCTAAGAGTTTGTGGCACGTCTTCTCGGCTCATTTCGGGAATGTATCGTTCGACGACCAACTGGAGGGCCATAACATAGTCCTTCTCCGTCTGAATAAGCTCATTCATAATATGAGATAGAGTTCGTCTGCTGCGTATCTCGCACTCGGTTAGCCTGAGATCTGACATGGATTGCCATTGATGAGAAGATTTCTTTTGCATGAGGTGGGAATTGACCGGCACAGGTGACCACTGGTTATTTGTCTGGCTATCGTGACTCGCGGTTGATGAGGAAGATTTAGTCAAAGCACCGCTGTCTTCAGTCAACACCTCATGGTCTTCATGGAAGCTAAAATGTAGAGTTAACCCTAACAACCGCTGACATGACTAGTATTAATGGAAAGGAATGGTAAATGGGTGTTTAGGTTGTCTACCACATGTCAAATATTTAGAAGAGGCTTAAATTTTCTCAGGAGTCTGGAGACACCTCGGAATGTGGGTAACAAAGCGTTTCCTCACTGGCTCCAAGCTTCTTGTTTGGCTTCCCCCACGTGACACCTTAGAGCTGTGTTTGGTTACAATTTGAATGTAACTTAACAAGTTATCATCAGTCTTTATGCAACACTGAATAAATTCTTTCAACTACAAATATTGACTTTGTTTTTCTGTCAATTAATATCTATTATTTAGTAATGCGCTTGGTTAACACTCCCATAAATTGGACGTGGGAACATAAAACTCGATGAACGAAATTTTTTCTAAAGACAAAACACAAAAATGAATTACTAACCTTGTAAGGCTATCAGAGCTGCCGGTGATGACGCTGTCCCGTAAGCTTGCATCTTTTCCTTTTGTTTTTGCTCGAGTCGATCTATCGATACCTAATTCTTCCAACTTCTCAACTACACTTTTAGTCAGTTCAGCGGTCGAGTGACAAGAAGAATCGTCATCTATCGTTACTAAACCCTCATCTAATTCTGATGTGTCACCAGAAAGTCTTTTATCGGGCGAAACCTTCGACATCTTTGCAAGGTCATTGAATGACGGATATGCCGTTGAGTTAGCGAAACCAGCAAAAGATCGTCGCTTTGCCATCGAGCCTTCGTTTAGGTCTTTGGGGAGTATAATAGGAGACACCTGGTGCTTCTTGTCACCAGAAGATTCACTCAAAAGGTCAGACTGAGATCCAGTTTGGCTGAGAGCTCCTTGCGAAGAGCTAGCCATTGTGTCTACTGAAGATGTCATGTTAGCAGACGAAATATCCACCATCTCTAGGCAAGTGTCTGCTGACTTAGTCCTGACATGTATGCACTTTATGCTGTCATTTTGTTTCTCTCGACCTTTCGCCAAGTTATTATTTGTGTCGTCGGAGGCTTCTTCCTGTTCATCAGTAAAATCATTGTTCTTCGCATCATCTGCGATGACTGATTGCGGAAGCCAAATATCTTCGACAGCAGGTGGCGATGTCGGGCTGTCGGAAGTCTTTAGCGGCGTTATGTTAGTGTCCGCTGCCAACTGTTTCAGTGATATCCTTTTCGCTCTCTGCGCTTCGATTTCTTCTTTAGCTTTAACTATGGTCGTCTCTCGCACCTTAAGCACTTGTTTCGTTTCTTCACAACGTGAACGAGCGATTCTAGATTGTTCTATGAGTTTTTTATTCCCCAGGTTTCGAGCTTTAACAGCGACATCATCAAACACCTTTTTATCAATCATCTTGTGAGATTTGATGAATGTAGACAAATCTGATGATAGTTTCTCGACTCCCTCCTCGGAAAGGCACTCATCCATGTTCATACTTGACACAAATTTCATACTTTCCACAGCCCAGTCATAGGCCTACAAATACGCAACACAGCCATTTTGTAAAGTTTCAACTATATTACATCGCGTAACGAAAACCTTACCGCCGAATCAAACAAACCCAGTTTCTGGTTCATTCAGTCGTACTTAAGCTTCCAACTTTCTCTCACAGGTGCGGCCCTGCTCAGTGAAGGTTATTAAACATGTACTATGATCTTTCAACTTCCCAATATTGTACCTAACAGCTCGTACAACAAATAAGCATTTAAGACAATTAGCTGGGCCTGGTAATAAAGCATGAACAACTAACAGATGAACAAAAGGCATGCTCCGCTTTGTCAAAGCATCTGCTACGAAAAGGATGCACTCAGAACCTTGGGTGCAAATTCAAATACCAAAGATGGGCCAATGTACAAGGACGTATAAATATTTACAATCATGGTCTAGGCAATGCTGTAATCCCCTGAAAATAGCTCGACTTTTGCAAACTCTGCAAGTGAGCAAGCGAGTGTCTCAAATTATGTACCTAACAGCCAAAATTAATCCTGATCAGCTTCACATGAAGCTAGTTTTGCTATATAGTTCCAGGACTGAGCAATTTATACGAGTGAGACGCTCAGGCTCTCAGTGAGACGCTCAGGCTCTCGGTAGAATATTTCCCTTTTAGTCTATTTGCTATACCATTGCGTCTATTACAACATTTTTTTTGTAATAGCAACATTTGTCTATAGTTTATTTTTTGCAATTATAGTAATAAACTTGAAAATAATTCCGGTTACAACATTGCCATTAAGCTTTGATGCAAGAGCCATGCGTTGTTCTTAAAGAGTATCCCAAGATGCACTATACCTTACAGCTACTTTACCCTACGTGACAGGGCAAGGCCCAACAGAAGTGAGAATTTAGGATAGAAACCTTTTCCATCTCTCTGCTTCTAGTGCCACAAACAACCAAAACATGAAAATTCCAGTTCATTCAGTCTCTGTGCCAACCTATTAACCAAGTTCGAGCATTCCGTCAAGGCTTAGCGATAATTATTTTGAAGTTATTATAAATCTTCATAAAAATACCTACGCTTTGTCTCCGGCAGGATGCGGTTAGAGCAATGACAGTCCATACCACTGAGAACTAGAGATTTGCATTTGACTCGCATTATATGATTTCTAGCAAAGTTAATAAGCGTACGAAGCCAGTATATGTATCTAATCCAATATCTCTCCTACCAAGCTCTCTCACCAGTACAACAATGACAGGAGAGGTCTTACCTATACAAGTGTATCAACCGTTTATAGTACACGCCTCTTGCTGGAATGCTAGCCCTTTCTTGGTAACTGGCGCGATAAGCTGCCAGTATTGTCTGCCTAACTCTCACCAAGTGCGTCTTATCAACTGGAAGGCTTAGCAATAAATGAACGCTCAACAGAACAGCATTACGCACAAGCGTATATGTGTGATCTTCGTTGCACGCTTGATCCTCGATTGATCTCAATGAATTCCTATACGCTAATTTTCAGTGAGTAACAAGAACTGGCATTCGTAGACGGAGCCGAGGTGAAGAGAGGTGAAGAGAGCAGAAGTGATGATTGTTAGTGTCGGTACAATCAAGTGACCTAGTGCACGGAGCAGTTGATGAAGTTATCTTTATAATCCATCTTAACTGGTTGCATTCCTTATAGATATTTCTTCAGGCAAAACACGGTGGCCGCAGTTGGAAAATGGTTTTTGACTCATGATTACCTCAAAATACACTTTTTTACAATTAGTTTTGCATAGTTACTATACAATAATATTGCTTAATGATATGTGCAGTTATCACAACATTATCAAACATTGAAAGTAAATTTTAATTCAATTTACATTAAAATTTAAACAAATCACAATGTACATTTGTTCTAACATATTACTGTTCAACATACGAAGATCTCGTAACAAATTCAGTTTTAGCATATTATGAAAATTCATATCACAACATTAATTCAATGAATATTATGCAACTTTGTTAAAAAATTGTTTTGAATGCCAAAATATTTTTTGTCATCTTCTAGTTATGGATGCAGTAAAATATGACTGTCAACGAATTTACTCAGTGATAGCTGCTAGTAAGCCTAGCCAAGTAACAATCTAATTGTATATCTCACAGCCTACCTTGTTTGACATTGCTGCATAAGAACCTGTCTTTAATGGCATCTCTTCAACTATGGCTACTGGCTATAGTCCAATCGGTCAATCGTATTTTATATAACTAAAGATGCTGGAGTTATGAGGCAAGCAACGTGGTTTTGAGAAACAGCAAATACAAATACACATTCAGATGCTGACTTCTTGTATTTATAGTAGACGATCAAGTTTGGCATGTGACACAAGTCTCTCTGTCGTAATTCTGGCATTTGAAAAGCTCTCTAGTCAATCAGAAGATTTGCTAGTGTGTAAACTAGCAGCCTCGCGATGATAGCTTACCTCTCGCTTGTTCTGCTTCCAAAACAATAGAGCAAATATGACAGATCAACTAATCAAATGGAAACTGTCAGACCAACAGATCGCCAACGACTAACCAGCACCTGTCACCAGACTTTCACACTCGAAGCTTTTAGACATTGCGCTCGGTTAAGTGATAAATTAACAAATTCCTTTAACTGCGTCATAATCTAAACCAGCCTTGTCAACATATGACCCGATGTAGCAGACTTTCTAATACCTAATGTTTAATGTCTGTTTAGCTCCTGCATTCCTCTGAACAGCGGATTTCGTTGAGTGTTTAATTGCGCACAAATCTGTAATTACTGCTTATTGTAATTAGTTTAATCATTTGTAAAGATGGTTTAATGATTGTGTTATTAAAAATCAAAAACATCTTTTCGACCCCAGCTGCCCAACAGTTCATATCTTCTCATTACGTATTAACACGCATTACTCATCAAAATGAAATGTTTACAGATTTCTACCACTCCAGTAATCGTCACAAAAGCCCTTCACCCATAATAGAGAGCCTATACTGCCCAGGTCAGCTCTCCTTATCAGTTATTACAGAGATAATTAGGAAACTAGTCTTTCTCTTCAACAACTCACCCTCACTCCAGCCAGTTCACTAGCAGGCACCGCCATACCTACAGCTCTTGCCTCTGCATGGCCATGCAACAACTAACGGCTAGATGATATTTGTCGCAGTCATCAATCACCCTAAGGTCAACCCCGGCGGGTCACTGCCTTCCCTAACGGATGACACTCGTATAAGCTCTCGACTGACGCAAGCCAGTCACTTCAATTGCCAAACAGCTGGAAGGCCAAAGCGTTAGTAGCGATGTTGCTATGATATTCTCTAGAGATCTCAAAACTTAAGTGTGAACATTAGGATAGGCGCTTTTAAAAATCATAACCCGTGGTTCTTTTGCTTTGCCTACACTCCATGCTCGTTTATTTCGTAAGAGTAATTAATTATTTGAGGGTGGTTTTTGCAATAGCATTCTTTGAATAGAATGCAGGTTTAAATTATTGTTAAGCAAGGAGCTCTCATGAATTAGTTTTTGCCCTTCGACTAAACCAAGGGTAGGGAACCTATGGCTTTCAAGCCATATGTGGCTCTTTTGATGATTGCATCTGGCTCTTTGATAAATCAGTAGAAAAATAATTCATAATTTAGCTGTTAATTTAATTAACGTAATAATACAAATAGTGCTGAAATAACAGTAACATTAAACATAACGTCACTACAAAGACGAAAATGAAAAATAACGTTCCCTTAATAGAAATATATTTTCATTTGCAACTTTTTGATGTGGCCGCACAGCAAAAGGTTTTTATCACTTTCTGTACTCCGCTCTGCGCAGGCCGCACAGCGACTGTAAAAGTCATTTTTAGATCAAAAGCTAAACCCTTTAATCCAAAAGATGACTAAAACAAGTTGTTATTTGTTGTTCAAAATAAGTTCAATTTTCTTATACTCTAAAATTGCTCAAACATACTAAATTTGTTGGTCTTCCTTTTCAATTTTATGTTTTCGAGATTCAAAATATACATATGGCTCTTTTAGAATTAAATTTTGAAACATGTGGGTTTTTGGCTCTCTCAGCCAAAAAGGTTCCTGACCCCTGGACTAAACATACGGTGTTTCCATTTCTATTTTGGACTTATCTGACTTTTTCTAAAAATTGCTTTTTGTACATTTTAAGACAGTATAGATTATTAGCGCGTCACAAGGACATTTTATCAATTCAATATATTACCTTTCACATTTATTACCTTGTTCTTAAGGATATGATGACCAGTCTGGTTTTTTTTATTTCTTGATTGTTAGGATATTCTGCCCAAAAATGCTACTAACTTATTATATGGATACAAAGTATTCCAAATGGAAACCTTAGCAAAAGAACTGAAGTATGATCGACCAAATATGGCAGACATTGTGACATGGCATCTTAAAAAACAAAGATTCCTTTTATTATCGCATCCAAAATAACATTTTATGAAATTATCTGAAACTGTAGTAAAATAAGTCACAAATCTATATTAGGTAGCTTTTATAATTTGCACATTCTTAAAAATTCTCTAAAATTAAGTTGTTATTTTAAACACAATCAAATAGCTTCAGTTTTAACGAGGCCACAAACCATTTTTGCAATTAGCCCATTTTTATATAGCTCAATATAGTTCAATATAACTCAATATAGCTCAATGTAACTCATTATAGCTCAATATGGCTAATTTTATTTTTATAGCGATCATT
Source organism: Watersipora subatra (assembly GCF_963576615.1). Classification (NCBI taxonomy): domain Eukaryota; kingdom Metazoa; phylum Bryozoa; class Gymnolaemata; order Cheilostomatida; family Watersiporidae; genus Watersipora; species Watersipora subatra. The sequence continues at coordinate 9,704,052 of NC_088709.1, forward strand.
TATGGACTCAATCCTTGCTCTGTAACCACAACCTCTCCAGTTTAATCCATGTTTGTATCATTAGCAACTTGGTAAACAGCTGTTGAGCGCTGTGTGTACAAATATACTAATAAATTTATCTTGATAATGGGTCACATGATAGCCCTGCGACTGGCTGACTCATGCTACAAAACTGCAGCCACAATACTGTCTTGTTAATAGCTGTGACACCATGGCTCATATAATTGACAAAGCCATAGACATATAAACCTTTATATATCTATGGATTTATCTATGGTTTATATATCTAGGGACAAAGCAGTTTTTAAAATTATACTGTACGAATACACATTTCAGCAACACTTCGCAAACCATCATATACATAATAATTTATGATTAAGTCGCCGATGGTCTTAGAAGCAAAGCATATAACTGATTTCAGCTTGTCGTAATCTTTCTAAATAAAAGAATTTCATGAGATCTGACAGCCGGACTCGTAGCTGTCACAATAATCACCAGCTTAATTGATTGTAGAGCCTGACGACCATAGCTTTGCTCATTTTTATGAATCAGCAGCCATTCTTGTGACCGATACAGCCGAGTGCTATGTGTCAAGGCCAAAGCGCAGTCGTTGTGAGCTGTTGGTCCAATAACCTTGACACTAACTCCCTACGAAGTGCACTGAAGATGTCAAACACACGAGCAATCTTTTATCCTTGACATTTCTTCAAAGTGATTTTTATTATTGTTTTGTTAATACAAGTTCTATGCCTTTTTTCTTTCGTTGGTATAATTATTTTATTTTTAAATATTTTTTGTTGTAAACAGCGTTATACAACTTTAAAGCAACTGAATTTTTCCTTATAAATCCAACTAATTTAGATTAGAGCTTTTCAAGGTTTCATTTGAAAACATTCGCTGACAATCAGCCAGCCAATTAGGGTGGAGCGGCAGAAGTATTAAGACCCACAACAGACAGTAAGAGGTTGAAGCCAAGGCAATACTGCACGGAATCCCACTCGCTATCTCTAGCCCGAGAACTAAAGGAATGCTCAGACTAATTAAGACCAAAAGTTTTAGACATATTTAGATGATTTTATCCGGTAATTAAGAGTAATTATGTAATTGTGTTAAATCAATTAGAGAAACTCTGGCCGCGCTAATTGCTTTGAAAAGTAGAGTTCTTGTCTCATCTTTGTTATTTCTAGAACTCACTTGTCAATAGGGGCCCAACAAATGCTTTTTGCACTGACCGACTATCAATATTTGAGTATGAGGCATGAGGCTCGGCCATTGTTATGCAGCGTCTCTGATACGCCTAAATGGACCAGTGATTGTAAACTTCTGTCTGGAACTGCTTTTGACAAGCACTTCTTTTCTCCTGTCGAATGCACGGTTGGCGACTCATTCCTAATCTGACTCATCGTAAATCAAACATTTGGTCATTTGTCGATAAACTACCCGTGTACACCGGAACGACACAAATAATCCTATAACAAGGAATTCTACTACTTTATATGCAGCGAATCTAAAGAACTACTTCCCAATGTACCCTTATGGCAGACATCTTTAAGGCTTACTGTCTATGGTCGTGGAGATATTAAAAAAACAACCACAAAAGCGGTGGTGTAGGACTAAAAGTTCTACCAGGTGTAAAGCATTAGTTATCAGGAGTTGTAACAGAAGCTTCAAAACTAACTTTCTAATAGATGAGCTTGCAAAAAACTTTGGTAAGTTTTATCAGAAAGCATCGGTAATTTTTATCATTTGCTATTGTTTTTGATGTTTGAGGAGATCTGACTACCAGGATATTTTAATATTAAAATCGACAAACATGATTGCAAAAAATACATACAAGAAACATACATGCAAAATGACATCACTAGCTGCAATCATTGCTGTAGTTGATATCGGCTATTGCGTCCAAACTACAGCATTACACTTCTCTATTCTGTTGGTCTCTTTGCAACTATACACATCATAATCACACTTTTACTTGACCTGAATTTTTTAACAGGGCAATCAAGTTTTGTTGGTTTGAATCTTGAAACAACCCGGCGGTCAGATCACCTCAAACATTAAAAATATCACCAATGATGACATCTTCTAAATCTTGGTGCAAGTTTATCTTGAGTATATATAGCATGGTATAAGTGATTAGCTTCACCTAAGTTACAAAACAAACCGTTTGTTTACTGTTGCGCAAGCTGTGATGGACTAGACTTGATTTTGTATGTATTGAGCCATCCTCATTATTCTTGTCTGTGTCAAAAAACGGCGTTCGTGAATCACATGATGCAGGTAGGTTGGCTAACTAGATGTTTCCTCATGTGTACTTTGACCTCTCCTACGCGCAGCTGTTATATATTTGACTGCATCTTGTTATGATTTCAAGCAGAGCTCATTTACAACTAAGTCTGATGTCAACAATGACATCTCTTACACCGAGTAAACTATGAACTTGTTTTATAAAAAAAGGTCTGACAAAAGATTTCTGCAATGTTTGTAAACAAACAATGATTTTATCTTTTGTGTTAAAAGGTTACTTACTCATGTCTAATTTTAAAAGATTTTTGCACAATAAATAAATCTATTTTTATCATTTGAGATTTTTTTGTTGTTTGAGGTGATATGACCTGCCAGGATGTTTCAAGATTAAAATTGGCAGGCCTTGATCGCGGGTTTCAACGCTCAGAAGAAAATGACGTGCCCGTACCACCAAAAATGACATCTGTAGTTGTGCATTTTGTTTATAGATAATAGATATACCGTCTCATCGGCATCGTATATTTTTATGTTTACACAGCATTTGGAACTGAGCTGAACAACTGAGCTGAATTAATGACTAGCCCCAACCACAAGTAATTTTTTTTTGGTAAGCAAGTCTCTACATTTCGATCAGTATTGACAGCAACATTTAGGGATTACAGCTCAAAACCTTTCAAACACACAAGATACCAGAGTGATTTTTAGCGCCTTGATGTACCAAATTAAAAAGAAGTCTTCTCAAAGTAGCATCGCTCTAAACTAAACACAGTTACACTCGAGCTCGTCATACCTATTATCACATACATCCTCTAACTAAGACAAGTTTTTATGATATGATTTGTAGAAGTTTTCCTAAAAATTTTGGTTAGCTATTTTTTCATTTTTAATTTCTCAACAACATATGTGTAATTTGTTAACTAAACTGACAAAACTAGAGTTTTGCTATATTTACCAACCTGATCCAGGGTCTTGTAACAGTGAAAGGTGTCGGTTATAAGGAGCTCAGTCTTTTCCAAAACTGAGGAAAGAAAGGACAACTCTGAATGTAGTTTGGCTGAAAGCTCCTCAAGCCATGGAATGGGAGATGCTACCTGTGTGAGCAGCTTCTTAGCATCAGCGAGCAGTTCATTCCCTTGCACGACCAGCTTCTGCAAGTAATCACATTTCTCTTTATGCCGAAACGAAGATGCCAGCAGCCGTTGGAAAGATGCACACTTAATTTGTTAAAATAGTATGCGCTATTTTTGGAAACAAAGCTACGAGCACGTTTCCTAGATTAGAAAGACATTCTTCCCAAGAAAATTTCATATTCATTAGGAAGTTATTTGAAACTTCCTCCATCTACCATCTAGTTTGTGTATAGCTAGCAGATGATGTGCATTAATAAATAGTAAGTCTCAAGCAATCAATAATCAATCAATAAGCAATCCTTGGGATTCGCAAAGAACCTGGCCGTATCTGGTGCATCGAGCTTTCTTAGAAAATAATGAGCATGCCAGCTAATAGAAATAGTTAAAACATTGTAGTCTCAGAACTCGGGAATAAGTCTCGGGCAACAAGACAACCATCTAACCTAAAGGGTGGTTACACTGGCAGATCTAGCAGGAGACATCGTATCAAGCCATTAACAGTTTGATAAATATAGCATGCACCCCAATATTCTTTTTTCAATAATTTACATATTTGTTAATTTAATTTTGGTAACTTTTGACAATCTCATTTTTAATTAATGTTTGTTTCTATTGTTTGATAATGCCTCTGGTAGTTGAATATTGATCCATGGCTAAGGCTGCTTTGGGTAAGTTGTTAAATTTTTTAGTCATGAACTGCATTACTGCAAGGTCAAATTTTTGGTAACAAAGTGAAGCATAAATGGATTTAGCCAATGACGTGTGAGCGAAGGAAAAAGCTTGGCATAGACATGGAGCTGGAAACATGGGTTAATTAGTACATAGTACATCGGTTGGTGCAACCACCCCTCCAATTAAAACTTTAAAGTTATCAGGCTGTAAAATCTGAATGCAAAGAAATTTAGCTTTTTTTAGTGAAAAAGAACATTCAATGCAGTCGATAAATTGTGATCGAGTTTTTCATAAACCTTCCGTTAATTGCGAGAAGCTGTAAGTGTATTCTTGCCAAGCCATTTGCAGGCCATAAAGACAGTTAATCTAATCTGTTTACCGAGACGCCAAAATAGAAACAGAGTTCAACTTGATGCTCTATGATCACATGTCATACGAGGCATTCATCTCCGTTGAACAAAAAGGCAAGGAGTGGTTAAAGAGTGCTTTTATTTGTTTGGCTTCAAGTCATTATGGAGTGAATAAAGCTTTTTCATTCATTAAAGACTTCAGTATTTTTAGTAGTAATCACCCTATACCATGGCAACAAACACGCTCTATTGTTTTCAGCTTTTTTCCATTCACAAAACTAAATAAAAAATGGCATCTAGCTGTCTCATCTCAGTTTTCAAAGTGAGTTGGCGTGTATAACATACCACAAACAAATATTTATCAACATTGTTAGTGCAAGTGACTCTAAATGTTCCCGTGTCTTTGAATAGTTGAAATTAAACCCAGCACGGATGTTATTATTTTGACTAGTACACAGGTAGTCTAGTTTGCCGTGAGAGATCATCAAAAAGATCATCAGGTATAAAATATGAATGCCATATAATACTGAGTTACCTTACAAGGTAACCAAGTAATTACATGGCATTTATGCGTAGCTTTACAATTATGAATGCAATTTGTACGGAACTTCAAATAACTAAATTATTTTTATGAAAACAACAGAGGAAACACTTGATAGCTTCCGTAGCAATTTACCAAAAAGTCCAAATAGCTTTGAGGTCAAGTGACAGTTATCACATGTTTTGATAACTTGGCAAACCATTTCCTCATTTTGCTGTAAATCACCCTGCAAGTATGGTGATGTTCTAACACCAGCTTTCGTTAACAGATAGAATTATCTCTCTTATATCTACTGTATTAGCACTAACAAATCTTTGCAACAAGACAAATGCAGCTACTAAAGTTTCACTGGCTGCCAAAATTGCATCATTTTAGTAAATATTTTTGAACATGTGCTCGTCCTAGGAAGTATTGGCATGTGCAACAATTTTAAGCTTGGCCACTACCATAAAATAGCATACCATCGTAACCATAAATTGGTTAACCATAACCCTTGGTTAACCACTGGACAACCATGAAGTGGACAAAACCATTGGTTAACCATAAATAGCAAACTTTGGGGTTAATAAAAACCATGGCTGGTAGTCAATAGAGGCATACCATATACATACAAAGGATTCTTACAAATATTTTTTGTGTCAGACGCATCTATGAAGCTGGAGACTTACCATGACTGAAGGTTTTATTTTGCTAAAGTTGTTGAACTGGACTTGCGCTGACTTTAGGTTGTTGCTAATAACTCTGTGCTTATTGATCAGGTCGTGGGCCCTTCTCAAAAGAGTCAGCGTCTGAAAATCACCATGTACATTAGAAACACAATTATGACTATTCACATGTTTATGCGCAATTCAAGGCCTTTTTCTAATATGTGGTATATCATGTATACCCCATAGTAGAAAAAGACTACTTGTACTAAATTGTGCTAAATTATACTTTTCATACATGTCATGTATGACATGTATGATTCGTGTTATTGCTGGTTGGAGTTGCTTTCTTCTAAACTAAGATAAGACAACACCAAAATATGCTTAACTAGTTTTTGAACAAAGGTCATTTTACAGTAATTATTAGGTTTTTAAAAGAGACATAATGCAAAAAAATCGAGACATTTTGTTGACAACAATTTTCTATAAATTATTTGTGGAAACTTCCATTGTAAGTTTTTAAGAGAATAAACACATCTCAAAAGGGCATCAAAAATGTGCTTTGCCAAAAGTTGGATTTGTCTACTTTATTAACAGAATAGTAAAAAAACAACTCCTAACAAGAGCATTTGTAAATATACTGCAATATCCTTGTATGGAAAACATGAAAAGGTATTTTATTCCAATCCAAATGACTTACATCTATTGAAACACATACATTGTTGCTACAGAAATAGGCAAAAAATAATAAACTGTACTTCTCAGATACCGAATATATGATATATTAATATTATATTATACTATAGCGGCAGTAAGCCCAGCGATGTCCAGGATTCTTTTTAGTTTTAAATAGATAAGAAGCTGGTTCTCAGGAACCAGACAGAGTTTTAAAACTAAATATTTTTAGAGGCCTGGCTAAAGACTAATAAGGTATGTGAGTTTTGATAAAAACCATGGCTGGTAGTCAATAGAGGCATACCATATACATACAAAGGATTCTTACAAATATTTTTTGTGTCAGACGCATCTATGAAGCTGGAGACTTACCATGACTGAAGGTTTTATTTTGCTAAAGTTGTTGAACTGGACTTGCGCTGACTTTAGGTTGTTAGCTTTACAATTATGAATGGCCAAATTTCACCTCACTCACCAATTTCACCATTAAAGGTGAAATTGGTGAGTGAGTGAAAGGTTGAGACACATAGCCTTTACATTGACTATCAAACATACTTACGCACACATACAAACAGGTGCGCATACACACCATAATAAAGTGGGTTTTACGTATAATAGCGCCATTGCAATAATGCATTTATTAAATATATTTTCATGTTTAAGAGTTTCATTCTGAGAACCCTTTTGTCATCCTACACAGTGACGTTACAATTCTACAAAAGATTACTTGCAAACTTTGTAAAAAAGTGCAAATTGTTATAACTACATTTTTGATAAAAGTACAATAGAAGAATATCGCTAATTGTAAGGTCTGAACTCACTGCATGACTAGAACAGTTATAGCCATTGGTTATTCAGTTGTAAAAACCTTTTGTAACGGTAGGATGTCATGACATGTAGTTGTTTTAGAACCAAAGCTATTTAAAGTACAGTAAAAGAATAGAAAGGCATTTATTACGATCACCATGTTAGAATATAAAGATTATCTAAAACCAATTAATATAACAGAGTTGTTCATAATATTAGTGCTTAGACTGAGCTGTTTTAGCTGTAGTTCTAGCATGTATCTTTGGTCTCTAGCATTCTCTCAATTTAGAGTAGTAACTTTGCACAAGTTCGCATGTCATGTCGCCATGCGCTACCGGTTTCATGAGTCATTTATGACCACATTAATCTCTTGTGACATTTTCTATCCATTGATTGCAGATAAATTATGCAAAAAAGTAACTTGAAAAAAAAAAAAAATAAAAGCAAAACAATGAATGAAAGAAACGACAAATGAAAATAATCGCGAGGTAAATGTCAAAATACAACATTAGAAATTTCAAAAGACTTCAATTTCAAAGACTTTTTTTTAGTGATCATTGCCTCGCAATGATCACTATTTACAGGTACTACATGTAGATAACAAGTACGGCTTCACTTTATTTCTATTTTCTGCTAGTACAAAAATATTTGAGCAAGCAAAAAATGAAAAGAATTTACTTATAATTTAGATAAAAATTCATTTATTTAGAGTGTTGTTCAATAAATGGCTATGACAAGATTTCGTAACCCAGGCCCTTTCAAAGTTCGGTTTGTATTTTAGCCATATAAGTTATGATACAAACAAGCCAACCGCTTCTGTCAGCAGCATTAGAATTCTATATGTGAATGATGACTAACGTAAGGGTATGGTATCGGTGATGTTGCTGGAAGAAATTGGCTGTTACAACGCAAACTATTTTTGAGCCACAAGCATTCAGTCACAAGAGAAGTAACATTACGTGGGGTCTATCTGTATAGTTGCACTATTGAGTAGAGAAATTAGTTCATCATGTTAAAAAAACAACATGACTTTTTTCAAAAGCACATACAGTGTCAAATCTAGAGACAAGCAAGTTAAGTCAGTGTTTCAGAACCACCCTCAAGCATGTTCATAAACATTCACTGAGTCACCTTCCAGCTGCGGTATGTTCACATTGATGGCTTGTCATATGTGGATGATTACTCAATACATATTTGAGCAAAAAAGTAAGGCTGAGGTAAACCTATTTTGCCAGAAAAATCTATATCAATCATTTGCAAATTTTTAACATTTTCTACACATTATCATTATTGTACCTCGAATCGAGAAGGCTTTATCGAAAGCATTACAAAAATGACTATACAGAGGAAGATATATCAGTTAACACAATTTTTCTGTGTATCTCCATCGCATAACCCAAGGTGTGTCGGCAGATCATTCTTAGGTGTAGCACATTAATTACAATGGTTAATAACTCCAATTTTTAGCTTGCACATGCCACAGAGAAAACTGTGAATTTGACTTGTTATAAAAGGGAGTCATCCTCTTACTAAATGTCAGACAGCTCATTTATATTGCTGTACAATCAAGAATTTATAATAGCCAAAATTCCTAATTATTGATGGGATACTTTATTTGCAGAAGGAGAGAACTGTTGAGAAGGCAGAAAAAAGCGAAACTAATGTTAACAAGAGCTGAGGTAGAGGCCTCTGAGTGTAACAGAGTACTTTTATGAATAAATGAACTAAATGGATGATAAGATAAGGTTCATAAAGCCTACACAGTGAGCTTTGTGGGAAATGCCTGCCCTATGCCTGCCTTTAGACAGTTGACAAAAAGGTTGTTCATAAAAAGGATGAATCATGATACGAGAACAAACTTGAGAACTCTGCTTTTGTATTCAAAGTGAAAATAAATTTGTTTGAAGTTGACTTCATCGTAGTTATTTGGATCTAAGATATATCACTCAATAGAATTTGATTCAGTCTCAGAGTAGTCACCTCCTTCAAGAAGTCGGCATTCTTTCCAGAGTTGACTCAGTTTACAGGTAAAATTGTAAATCGATTCTATTTTTCATTTAGCATTTGTATGTGCCATAGCTCTTTTTTATGTTTCAACTCCAACATATATTTTCGACTATTTCTATGGTTTTTCACACGCTGTCATAACTCCGAGTCATCGTGTAGGTGAGCCATGCCATTAAGTGAATACTACTTGTACTGTATTTTATATGTCAGCATCAGCTTTGACTATGAACATTAATAAAAGCTACATGTACATCTAGACATCTACATCTGTATATCTAGATAGTATATCGTGGCCCAATATATCGTCTATATTATTACGCCATACTACATAATAGGTAATTTTAGTAAATAATCTTATCGTATCATTTTGCCATTTTGAAGATGCTATGAAGACAGCCACAACATTCAGGTAGGCAAGCCAGTTCCTTTTTGGTAAATCTGGTTTGTTTAAGTAGCATTGATTGTACTGATATGAGCCTGACAATCTGAGTTAAAAGCTCTGCTCATTTTATGTATCTTTAACCATTCCTGAGACCAATGCATGCCGAGTGCTAAGGGTCAAGGCCAAGACCAAAATGCACTGAAGCACAATGGGAGTTATAAACAGCTAGTATAATAACCTTGACGCAAACTCTCTACGAAGCACACTGAAAGTGTCACACACGGCAGACAATATTTTGTCCTTGATATTTATTCAAAAGTAATCGTTGTTATTGTGCTTTCAATTATATAAATTTAATTTCTTTTATTTGTCATTCTCATAGTGAAACAGTATGAAAAGAAGACCTCTACAAGACTACTTAATTAGTTTGATAAAACTAAATGAATATAATCAAGTTGATATTGTCTACATTCTGATGATATTACCTCATGACAGCGATAGATACAGCAGCACTAAAAGATGTAAAATAAATACAAAACTTACTTTTCAATTATGACTAATTTAATCAAATTAATGAGTTCTCTCAAATCATAATTCAACTTGAATTTAACGAAAAACAAAGTCCGGGCGGGTATGCTCAACTTTCAAGGAAAACTATCTCTTCCTAAACATTGACTTAGATTACACCAAAGACATTTTGACTAGTAAATTCTACTAACCACCAACCAATGGCGTCTTTATATTGAAAATTTTTGTCCATTACCTTATAGATCTCGGCATCATCCATGTTCACGACTGTAAAACCCGTGTAGCATAGTGAACCTGGTCAAGCGAGAGCATGTAATCCCAGCAAACTGCGTACAGAGACTGTGTTCGAGCTTTCGTTGCATTAGCTTTAGACCTTACCGAATAACTCTAATTTGCTTGGTGGGGGTTTTATTGTAAGCCCCTCATTGGAAAATCAAGAATCTAAGTAGCGATCAATCAAAGGCTAAATACGCACAAACATTGGCAGGAAAACAATGACTCGTGACAAATGATCAAGGGATATCATTCATAGGCCTGCTCAAAACCGGGCTGGGCATAAATTAACCGTCTCTTGCTATGACTCATTTATGATGTATATGTCTTACTCTCATGAAATATTCCAATAAAAAATGGAAATCATGCCTGATTTAACGAATTTTTAATAACACATCTGATCATCTATTATGTGGCCTAATAGGGTTTGCTCTTCCATCTCTAAGTCACTCACAAGAAGCTAAAAGTCACTTTAGCAGTCGAGAAGATGTGGAAGCCATATGGAAAAATATGTTTATGTACCACAAAAATAATCAAAAGTATCTGTTCAGTATGAACTGATCTAGTTATTTAGTTTGCAACACGTTGAACAACCAGATAGTGAGGGCAGCGGTACTAGTGCACAACTAGCTATGTAACTTGCTTCCAACATGTACTCTGACAAGAAAAACCGATCATCAAAGTGCATATGCCACAAAGAAAACTATGAATTTGACTAGTTATAAAGGGAAGTTACTTACTCACTTACTCACTTACTCACTTACTCACTTACTAAGTTACTAAGTTACTTACTTACTAAGTTACTTACTCACCTTCTTACTGAAGGTCTGACAAATCATTACATTGCTGTATAATCATTAACTTATAATAGTCAAAATCCCTAACAATTGATGTTATACTTTATTTACAAATGGAAAGAACTGTTGGGAAGGAGGTAGAAAAAGCAAATCTGATGCTAATGGTGTATTTAGCTATTTTAAAACTGCAGCCTAACAGCTTTTACCATCTGTGCACTATATGCCTGTAAGGTATATATATATATATATATTTTTAAAGCAATATCTGTTTGTCTGTAATAAGTTGATAGTCTTGTCCAGTTACTGTTTCAACTCATCAACTATGTGCATAATATCTTGTACTTATCATCATTACCGTAAAAAGGCTGCAGTGTTAGTAGCTCGTTGCATACTTGTGGTTGCCTAAAGGAATGCATTAAATACTCAAAATCCTGAAAGGACTGACAAAAAACCATTTTAATTTTGTTCACACTCACTCTCGGAAATTATATTTCTACACACAGAACTGGCCACAAGTCTCAACCAGTAAACACCTTCAACCAACTTCTAAACACGTGACTATTAGTTGCCTATATTACTTGTAACTAGGTGTTAGTAGGTCCTATTGTCACTATTCCTTAACCTTCCCTTGTTAGTTGAAATACTTCAAATGCAAGTTGCCAAAAACTATTCTCATTCTCATTCTAACTGCTTTATTGATTTTGAAAGCAATTCAAATAATTTGACTGTTGTGAAATAACAATGTCATAATATGATTCATCTTCAATAGTCTATCACAATTGGCTTCACTCATGCCAACAAAAAAAGTTTCCTGTTGTCAACTGTGTTTATATCTAGCTTTACTTTGTCAGTTTCCCATTACCAATGTGAAAATATTTTTCTGCTTGGTGAATATTTCGGAGAGACGCGATATCTCAAACAAGGGTTAACCATTTTCTTTCTGGATCTGCTAGAATTTGCTAAAAGCTGCCCAAACAGTCTTGACGTAGAATGGTTTTAACCCATTCTACGTCAAAACAGTTTATTCCATCATCTCGCTTCTGCCGATACTTTCTTAAATATGATTAACATTACTAAATACAGATTGCAAAATTCACCTTGGCAAGATTAGCATATGAGCTTTGTGATATTATCCAAGATGAAAAGGTACATAGTCAGAGCCTTAGAAACACCAACGTTATGTTGATTTCTACTCCTTACTAACTACCCCAGTCTTTGTAATCACCAGCAAGTTTTTTTACCAGTTTGAGATCGCACACGAAACTTTTAAACGAAAAAGTAGATATCCGTGACAGACAGGAAATGAACCAAATAGGATTAGTTATAAGATTACGAGGTTTATCTGTCACTAAATATCAATATTTAACCTTGTTTTTTTTGCAGTAGTTAAGTGATGTACTAACGGTAGCTTACAGCAAGCATTAGAATGTGGCATCTTGTATATACATGTAAGTAATAAGGAAGATATGAAGTACCTTATTCCTTTGTATCATTACTACTAGTAGCCTGGCACTGTGCAGTCTGAGAGATCATCATATATAATGAGTAAGGTGGTCCAACAAGTAAGTTGTAAGGTGGTCCAACAGCGCAGTTGGTACTATGCTTAGTTGCTCACCCAGATTTGTGAGTTCAATTCCTGTGTGATGCATTTTTTCCTAACCTCTGAGCATGGTTTCGGACGAACGGGATTAACGTAGCTCTTATTATAATTTGGTTTTGAATATTTTAACCTTGATGCATTTTCTTTTGTCAACATCTTTTTAAAGCCTACCAAACATGTTGTGCATCAATCATGTAAAATTTCACAAGTGTCTCAAAATTGATCGTTTGTTTTAAGTTGCTCATGCATGGTATGAACAGATTCTACCATCATAAAGTTTCCGATGCCTTTCACCAGCTCACAATATCTCTTCGCCACTTACTAGCAGGTGCTTGAAAACTCGTGAGCAGAGAGCGTATAATGCACGGGAGAAGTCCTTTGACAGGTTTTATGCATATTTGGGACTTGAGCTCAGATAAATCCTTTTTAGTTTACTACTGCCAACAAGGAAAAGACAAATGGGATTGATCAAACTGAATAAACAATCAAGCTTTTACGAAACGCATGATGATAGCGTTTTTAGGCATTTGACGCAACCAAACAATCACAAAGGAAACGCTTCTAAAGAGAGAATCATTCGTAGCTTTCCACATACAAGTTATTTAAACTATCCTAGGGGACAGTGAAATACATCAAACGCATTCTGTGCTCAACACCGAAAATAAAAACTGAATTGCTTATTTTAATGTTGGCACCGAGTTGTACCAGTTAAGTTGGTGAAAGACATCTTTTAATAACAGTTTATGCAGATATTTGATGGATGTTGTCAGATTTCTCTTTGTTTCATGAGATATTGCATATAGATGCGATGTTAGCATCCTTGAGACTACCTTGAGATGCAACTGGTCAATGTAATTGAGCGAGGCAAGCCGGTCAAAGTAAAAGGAATAAGTTTTCTACTAACTTCAAGGGTGCATAAAAGTTGGCATTGAGAAAGATCTCCAAAAATAGTTTTACATGATGAAGTCTCGAACGCTCTTCGTGTAAAGATGTACGTGAGCGGGAATTACAGAGCTGTTCAAATGAACGAGAAAAACCCTTTGTAATAAAGCCAGAACATGAAAAAGTCAATTTCTTCTTTACCTCTATTAATTACTGTCCTGTTTTTGTTCTCCTTACCTTTGATATCAATGGTTACAACTGTTACATTGTCAATCTAACAAGAACATGATACAAGGAGCTACCAACCTTGGTAATCTCCTCTATACAGAACCATAGTTGTCGACACTCGTGCAGTTTTGCTAGCCGTGCTTCAGCTAAGACTTTGAGTCTCGATACTTCCCGTCTAGTTTCCCCGAGAGACTGTAGGCTATCCATTACATCCCTTTAAACATAATGTACTTATATAAACATAAGGAAGAATGAAATCTACTATACTACTTGTTAAATTTACTGAGCCGCAATCAAATTCCCCAAATATGATTTCTTTATTTTTTCTCATGGCTCCAACCTTTTGTCTACAAACATATCAAATATCAATTGTGTTGAAAGGCTGCTTTACTATTTCAAACACAAATCCAAATTTTTAATATTAAACAACCAACACACTGTTTTTTTCATATCCGATTGTTCTAGATTTTACGCTATAGCGTTTTTCTGGAATTAGGCTTTAAGCCACCTAGGACGAACTTAAAGCAATATTCATTGTAGACATCTGCAGTAGCAAACCTATTTTACACTCCCAAGACTAGCACCTTGGAACAATAGAAAAATAAAGCTTAAAACCCAATCTTTTAAAAGTTTTTACCTGAATACTTGTGTCCCTGTCATGAAGGTGTTCAAGTCGTCCAAAAGTTGTCTTATCTCTGCATCCCTCAATATGTTGCAAGCATTTACATCATCAATGTCTGAAGGGTATCTGGAACCTTCTTCTGTATATTTTGATCTGTCTAGTTGTTTGATGGTTCGATCAATTACATCCACAGAGTTCTTATGTTGGTGAACTACGTTACCAGCATGCCTGATAGTACGTGGTACGAGGGAGAGGTTGTGGGTCGATGAAAATATGTCACCAAAAGCTCTTTGATGTTGCTGTATCTTCTTCTCTAGACACTGCAACATAATTATATTTCAAAAATGGTGTCAATAAACTAATAAACCCTTTTGTATGCATTGCTAAATGTTGGTCTGCTGAATTTGTAGTCAGTAAGTCTCAGAAATAAGATAAAGCAAAAGACTTGATTAACAATCTTCACATTGTTAACGAAGACTGAGCAAGACCTCAGTTTCGTTTGAGTTAAACGAAATTGAAAACAAATTGGTTTCATCAAATTTGGCTGATGACATTAAATGTCACATATACTGATACTAGCCAAATGCTCGGCATTGCACAGGTAGAAAAATAACTACCTAATGGATTTGAGTAACTTACCTGGAAAGCTAGATCTTTTCTAAAATCTTTACCAAAACAATACCCGCGTTTTGGGCCAGCTTAACAATCATTACGCATAGCGGCCAACAGTGCGAGTTATTAAACTCAAGCAAGAGCTTTAAGCGTGAGTATATTAACCAATATAATGACTATTTGCCCAATGAATCCATTGTATTCCGTGTAGCTTAGTTGTTAAGTTTGCTGTCTCCAGATCTGGAGGTTCCTAGATCAAATACAGGGTTGTGCGGATTTGCATTGTTAGATAGTAATCGCTTTAACTGGACACAGAGTTTAACAAAAAGACAAACTGAGATGTATATAGATTGGACTTGTTATTAATGCTGACAAAAGCTTTTCAATTTGTAAATTTTTTTTGCTATCTTCACACTGTAATGACAATGTATAAGTGAATAAAATTGGATGATCGTTATTTACTAGTAAATTTTAGAACAAATTAGCATCTAAACCCAATAATAAAAATATTATTGCCTATTAACCGGAACAATGCACGAATTAACACAACCTAAAAAAGTAGCAAATAGTTAAAAACTGGTGAACAGTGTTGAATGTCAGCACTTAATATATAAAAACAGGCTCACTGCAAGGTGACTTATTTATATATACATGTATTTGAAAATTTTAGATAAAAGCTTAATTTGGTAGAAAAGCTTAATTTGGTAATGACAAAAAGTAGAATGGCCCTTTTAATAGTTATACAGCTGATCAGGTTAGTAACTGATCTAGCTAATATAATTCTAATCTAATAGCTACTCTTATTAGCTAATAATTAATTTAATTTTAATTTTCAGGCGTTTTCTGACTATGCAACTGTATACAATTTACCTTAGCAAAAAGCAAATCAAACAATTTGCAATTTTTAAACTTTTGGTAAGTCTATGGGTATCTAACACTTGCAACATATGGTTGTCTCAAAGTATAATATACCCATGTAGAGTTCATAACTTTGTACCATCCAGGTAGCCTATCTTAAAACACCATTCTTTGGAAATTCAACTGCTTGGCTCACTCGTACTTTTATTTCTCCTCACATTTTAATGTTGGAATTGTTGCTATCCGACTCTGTTTTGGAATTTGATGTTTTTATACATCAAAAAAATGAACACTGGTAATGGCTCCCCTAGTGTCAGCAGGTTTCGTGATCAACTTACAGCATATGATCGAATCCACGAGTCCGGGTCAAATTGATATGTTCCACCAAGGGCTTCTGGCAGCTTGTTCGGGCTCAACTTCAGAACACAATCATGAAGGCTGCAGCAGTCTATCTGCAACATAATTATACTGAAGTTATATCAAGTTATCCTCTCGCTAATGACAAACAGTTTCTCTGCAATATAGTTATACTGATAAGAAGTTGTCTTCTGTTTAATGAGTTGATGAATTACTAGCTGTAGCGCATTTGGCCTTTCATTGTTTTTGGAGATTTTTTGTGACTCATCTCTTGCAAGTAGGTAAATTCTGGGCTCAGTTTATTTAAAATAAAACATTCCTGCGTAAAGTTCTATTGGTTTCAGGTGCTGAAATGCATCTCAAAGGTATGACCATAGTTTGAGAATATTAAATAACTGCGAATACAGCTCTTTTATTGCAAGCAAAGTCTTAGAATAGAGAAAATATGCAATGTTTCATTACTGTAAAAGTTATGTGTAGATAATTGAAAGCTTCAGCTCTAACTAATTGTTAACTGCTGAGTACAAAAAGTATTTAGTTACCTTAATAGCGCTGGTCCCTGGTCTACTGGTTAACTTGGACTACATGTAAGAAAGTTTACATCATTGTTATGAGGTTTGTAGTTATACAATTGTGTAATTTTATTGCTATTCAATTTTGGTAACTATTTGGGGCCATTTAGTGCAGTGACAGAGATTTATATGTAGCTAGTGTTGTTTTGTGTTGTTGTGTGCCTGGAAATCAAAGGTTTTTTGCTTGACTTGTTATCTGGTTTTATTTAAATTGAAGCAAATCAGTTTTCAAAGTTATGCAGCTATAAAACTTTATGTTCTGAAGGCTTATAAGCTGAAAGACTACTTTGATAACACTTGTTCCTTTTGCGAGTCGACAAAAATTGACAGTCAAGGTTAGTAGGAGAGACAAATAAGCTGAAAAAAACAGATAAGTGAAGAGAGGGGGTGGGGATGGGAGGGAGTAACAGAGGGGAGAGGAGGGGTGGGTGGCAGAGGGAAGGGAGTGGGTAGCTGGCAAAGGAGAGGGGTAGGTGCCAAAAGAGAGGAGGGGGTAGATGGCAAGAGATGAAGAATGGCGTAGCGGAGAAGAGAAACAGGGTTAGCAAGGGTGAGGAAAAACAGTGAGGCGTAAGGGGGAGGGGGTGGTGGAAAATGAAAAAGATAGAAATAGTGAACTGGTAAACATATTTGAAGACTATGAGCGCCTAGAAACTCCTGCGACACATTAAAAAAAACCCATGATTCCACACTCTCATCATAAAAGATTAAAATTTCCCAAAATGTGTGTCAAAAAATTCCTGCAAAGTAACACTAAAAAGCCCCTTGATTCCCACACTGTCACCATCTTCATAAATTGCGAACAGCTACTATAAGAGAGATTCCAGGTGTTATCTAAGCATGATTAAACATAACAATTCCTTCTTTCTAATGGAAGGGGAAAGCGTTGGTTCCTGGATTGTCTGTGAAAGTACAGCAAAGCACTGAGCGCGGCTACAGGGAGTAAACCTTCACCTTCAAATGCGCACCTAATAATAAATTTATCAGCTAAAGAGGCACCTGGGAGGCACCCTTCAACATGTCACAATCGGTACCAATCTTTGTCAACTTTGAAGTCTACCGAAGGAAGGGCTAGTTTCTTGTGGAAATAATAATTACTTTCCAATCAAACACAAACTACTTTCCTAAAATTCAACGTTTTTCTTCATCACAAGAACGCTAACAGCGATACAAAACCTGTTTACACTCTAGGAGCTGGTTTTAAAATCGTGATATCACTAGAAAAGTATTTTTCTCGGCAGTGTCATGTAATGCAGAGAGTTCAGTGAGTTTGTATAATGTCTCCTTATCAGACAGTCATCTAAAATGCAGATGGCCAATGTAAACTGATTGGGTGGGAACAATAAATATTAGTGCTGAGTTATCTATCAGCTACAATCCGAATACTGGCATTGACGTTGGACGACCATAGAGCCAGACACAAGAAGACCTAGAGCTGACTGTTTGAAATGTTTATGATGTGAAGTTATGCTGGGCTGTTATACGATGAGAACATTTCTAGAAGGGCAGGAAAAAGCGAGCAAGAGGTGGCATGCTGGGATACAAATTAGTCTGCATATAAAGTTCCTGGCAGGAGTAACTAGCTGGGCCTTTTAAAAGCTTAATGATGCGCTAGTTACTGAACTGTTTTGTTCACCGACCATCCCCCTCTCCGCTTCCAACATACAAAGCAAAACTTGAGCAGATACAGTCGATTCCTGCTTCTCTGAACTTAACTCCTGAGAATTTCAACCACTCAGATGATTGTCCGAAGATTGACAACTTTAACCAATAGGCGGCCATCAAGACAGACGACGCGAATGACGCGCGTGCGTGAGTTACCCGTCGGTTTTTACCCGCCTTCTAGCATTTAAAAGGGATAGGGGGAAAAAGTTGTGTCATTATCTTACATTTATGTTATCAAACATTAAATAAACCACCATCTTTGCTAGTAGTAGTAGTATTTTAAACCTATATTTTCTGCATTATTTAAAAATTTTCTGCTGCATGATCTTCCTATTGCTCAAACTCTGACACAGACAGTTGATGATCAAAACAAACCAATTTTTCCTAATGACTGGTTGTTAATCGTTGGTGTTCTACATGTATATACAAGGCGTGTTCTGTTTATCCAGCACTTCTTACCCCATAATCATTTCTACCTTAAAATGGTAGTTTAGAAGCATTTGGTGTTGAGACTAGGCCTTCACGATTTATAAAAATCACCAGACAATTCGATTTGATATTGTAAATAGACGATTCGCGATATATTGTGATATTATTATGTTAAAAACTTTTAAGTTTTGGTCAATTTTTATGCATATACGCTAACTTAAAAAGGCACTGCTTTTTGTTTGTTTGTGTTAATTAGAAACATATATTTGATAAATGCCCGTGTGTTTGGAAGGTCATGGAATGAGCTTATTATACGGCAAAAAGGCCTGTGTATTTTAGTTCCAGTATCGTTCACTCTGAAAATCATCATGTGTGAGACAAATCGCCATTATATGATTATATGTATACGATTGGCGACATCTCTTTAAATAGCAGCGATTTTTAAATTGTCTACTTTAAGAATAGCCATCAAGCGATTAAATCGTCATATTGCAAAGCTCAATGAATGATCGAAGGCTGCGATCAATGGAAAATCTGTCAACTTATGGTTCACCGACAGCAAGTTTAGAAAAGTCTAAGAATGACCTATCATGGAATGAGCTAAGACTTTGTAAGTGGGTGGCGTGATGATTAGTGAGATCGAAAAGGTATGTGAAAATTAATAGAGACGATTATGTAGGGATGGAGCAAGTTTTAGGGCTAAGCTACATTACAGTATATCTAGGACTTGGTCAGCTCACGCCGCCAGCAAGATGCCCATCAGCTGCCATTATAGACTATTATAGTTATACAGAAGGTCAAACTTGACATCCACCTCAATTTTATTCTGATGGTGCTAACCTTCATCAAAAGGTCGTACTTTAGCTTGCTGACATGACCCTTTAACACGGTCACACTCCGGCCGAGGCCATGATATACATTCCTCATGTTTCTTAAGTTGATAAGAAGAGACGGCTACTCATATAAACCATTTTTGTGGAAAAAACCCAGTATTTGCTGCCATTTGCTTTACAAGATAGTGGTTTCTCAACTCATCATATTCTGCATTAAAGTCTCGTTTGTTGTTCTTTTCAAATTAGCACCAATTCAAATTTATAAAACCTGAATAAACAGAATATTTTAAAAATCGTTCAACGGTTGACAGATAGTTACTATTAAGCTTAATATCAATAAATAAAACTTATTAGGCAAAACTCAAAGGCATTACATTATGGCAGCTAGGAGAAGTTGTAATGTGAAAAAGTATACATTACGGAAAGCTATCAGTGATGCCTTAATAAAGATTTACAAAGCCTGAATACCTTTTTATCGTACAAAAAAAGTATGTTTATAAAAAAGACACACAATTTAAATGAACAATTTGATTGGGAGATTTAACATAACAAACCATTTTGATAAAAAAAGAAAACAATTTAAACTATAACTATCTATCAAAAGGTTTGTCACGAACTGTTTAAATGCTCTACATAAACCTATTAGCTCACCTGATCGTAGACTTTTCCAACATGTCCTCTCGCTGATAACACAGTACCTAACGCACTCATTGTTATGTTACTATTGTAGTGGAATACTAACCTCAACTACTGTCGTCTTGCCTGGTGTCCCGAGAGGTTTGAAAAAACGCTTTGGCGTGTGGGACGGCCGATCTACTATAACACTCACTTCAGCTATCCCTCCTTTGGAATTTTTCTATAAGATCATCAAAGGACTGATTTACTCTCAGCTCAAAAACTAACAGTCAATTTAGAAATTCATTACCGTTCCTTTATAAGTTGATATATCACACAGTTGAATTCAATTCAAGCGGAATATCATATTATTGTTTGCTCTCGCTAGAAAGGGAAATTGTTTTACCATGCTTGTACATTTGACAAGCTGAATAGCTAATACTTTTCCAGGGTCATGTTCTCGGTGACACGTTGTTCTCTGGTTAAACAAAGTGTTTTAGAATACGCTTGATGCAGGCAATAAAAAGTGATGCAATGAACGATACACGCCCTCACGGAGGCAAACACAGATGTATTAATATCAAAGTTGCCGACCTTTTCTTGGTTAGATGAGTTTATAGTATGAGTTAATCTTACCTCTTATACACCTAATCATAGCACTACCAGAATGCATATATTACACACAAAAAAACTCTGTATTATTAAATAGCAAGCTTATATATTATTTATTAATATGGGAGGAAATAACTTTAAAAGCTAAGAGGAACAATTAGATACTATCAGGCGACAGCAACCTTAACGCAATTAAATACAGCACTTTTTAACTGAAAACTTTAAAAACTCGTTACTTTCTTGATAGACAGCAGCGAGTTAATTTCCATTACCCATAAATCCTATGTCTAACAGCCATTTTAAACAAAAACACCTTAGTACTACCAAAGGTTGTGATGACAAGCTAAGCGAAATAGTGAAGCCATTTATTTTGGTTCTCTAAATAGGAGCCTATAATAAGCTAACAAAGCCATTAGCTTGTGACGTGACCTGACTACCTGTAGGTTGAGTCTCTGTTACCTACGTACTATATAATTTAGACACTTCTTCAAGCTGCTGTTAAGTTGTAGTGAGCACAGCACAGATCTCCTAAGCACACAAAATGAAAAAACATGTCTGTAAAGATAAAATTCAAACTTTTGAAATATAAACTCACTCTTAATTGTAGGTAATAAAGGATACAATAGCGCTAATTACGAGAACAGCAGGTCGAATTTCAAAATCAAGCATTGTTTTTTGTCTTACCTTAGCGGTGGTTCTGCGCAGATATGCTCAGGAAACGTGAGCACTTGCTACTCGTTGTCAATCAGCAAAAGATAATACACAATAATACACGTTCGTAATACGGTCTCTCTGCACGTTCATTGCCTTTGACGCTGCGACGAATGGAGCAAAATTGCTATCTTGTTTAAACCCCAGTGAGCATTGATTACTGATATTACCCGCTTGTCAAAAGATTACATTCTATAGGAAACATTGTCTAAATTAAACACTACTCTAAGTTCCTGATAAACTGCTAACTACTGTAGCTCCACAATATACTGCCACGATTATATTTAAAGCAAAGCATTTCTGCTGCCAAAACAAAACCGATTTTAAAAATACGTAATATATATGTCAATGTATAAACAATGTAAATATCTACAAAAACTTTATGACAACTATAAACAACCAAGCTGGCATATTTGTCTAGACGGCAGCTTTGCAGAGTTGAATCACCAATATGTTGCTAATATTAAAAACTTTTTGTCTATTTCATTATAAACTATAGTACCCTCTAGAGTGCTGTAAAAGATTGTCAGTTGTAACTACTGCAAGTAGTACACAGTAACTGTGTACAATACTACAGTAACTGCAATTATCCAAAAGTCTGAGCACTCACACACCTGAGCCGATTGGCTCAGGCACTATAGTGTTGGTCTACCAAGCTGCATGTTGTAAGTTCAAATCCTACATAGTACAACCTTTTTTTTCCCGACTTCCAATCGTGGCTTCAGACAGATGGACAGACGAACACATCTCTTACTATGGTAAAGATGTTTAACAATGTGACACGGATGCTGTTTACACCCATAAAAACGGGACATTTTAAGAAACATACTGACAGAAATTTTATCAAGTGTTCTTACTAATACCCTTTTAGCTGGTCTAGTGATGTTATCTTTGTGTTTTGAACTGTTTACACAGCTGCCCCTGCCTAGACATTGCATATGTATGCATTGCGAGAGACTAGCAAACAGCTCCTTCCCTTCTGAGACTATTTTTTATTGACGTCTCTATGAAATGCTCTAAACAAGTTTATTAATTAATTATCGCTATTTTAGGCAGCTATTGATACGTAGAATAATGAAGTTTAAAAAGAAGCATTCCCTGATGAATGACACAAGGGTATTTACCCTCTAAACACTCTATAATTGACAATCCTTCTTTACCTGCTAACTAAATACTGGCATGTGTTGTCACGCCACTGTATGAAGTTACCCAGTGCAGCTGTTAGCAAGCCGTGTTGCCATTAAAAATGTACTACGTTGTTTCGGTAGGCTAGAGGAAGCCAGAGAAATGAGGGTAGGGTCAAGAGTAGCCAAACAAAATAAGGAAACAAT
Source organism: Watersipora subatra (assembly GCF_963576615.1). Taxonomy (NCBI): domain Eukaryota; kingdom Metazoa; phylum Bryozoa; class Gymnolaemata; order Cheilostomatida; family Watersiporidae; genus Watersipora; species Watersipora subatra. The sequence continues at coordinate 9,727,032 of NC_088709.1, forward strand.
TGTTTTATGCAGACGGTAAAAAACTCTGATGAGTGAATATTTTTACAAATAGAATGTTCAACGTTGGTATTGTTGACCAACAAAATAAACAAGGTTTGTAAGGTTGCCCTGGCAACCAAAACCTAGTTCATATCTCAGGTTACATGCTCGCTTATACGGAATCTTTACTATGATAAGAGCCGTGTCCATCCATCTGCCTGTCCAAAGCTATGCTAAGAGCGCTACGAAAAAAGTTGCTTCAAATGGGGATTGAACTCGGATAATCTATTTTACAATCAGGCGCACTACCAACTGTGCCACTCAAGCACCTTGCTACGTCATAGAGTAATTGTGTACATAGCTATTACACCTTACGACCTCTCACACCACATGGGGCTGCCTGGGTACTAGCGGATATAAAAAGTCAGTAAATTCATCTAATCTTATGTAATTTATTATCTGACTCAAAATATAAAAAGCTGCTCTTAGCCTAGATTTCTACTAAACCCGGGAGAATGCTGCGTTGAGAAGGAATTTTTTGATTTTCAGCAATGCATACAATTCATAACACAGCCCGAAAAAGTATAAACTATGCGTACGGTTTTGACATGATTGGTAATTCATGTGCGTGCTTCGAATGCTAACCACAAAGTTACTTGCCATTGAGCAGAAGTTTAGCGTCACAAAAATTTCCTGCGGCAATGTATATTCAAAACTGCTGTAGGGTTTACAAGAACAGCTCGCAAATCCGCAGGAATTGCAAGCTGTTTTTGTAAATTGTTATTAACCAACTGCACAAAGAGTGCATGTTTGCACTTGAGAGCAACTCGGCAACCTTTAACTAGCTTTCAATTCTCTACGATGCATATGACTGGCCAAGCAACATGGACTTGAAAAGAACAACTACAAGTCATAGCATACACTGTGGTAAGCTGATAAATACATGTAACCTAGCATAAGTTCTAAAGAAACCAAACTACGCTCTCCTTCTTACTGCACAACTATATTCCTTCTTTGCTACACGTTTGGTTGTAATTCAGTACTTTCTATTGCTATGAAGTTTTAAGCACTTTTTACCAACTCAACAAGAATACATGTACCGCTAACCAACCTGAGCGTTTTGCAGAGAATCCATAATAAGCTGAGTGACAGCATCAGGTGCTCTTCGTGAGTCTACTATTACTGATATAAGTCCGTCTCTAAAACAGGAAATATTCACTTTTCTAGCCAATAGGCTTCCGGTAAACAAAACTTTCCTGATATGAATGAAGCTTGCCAGATATTGCGGGATTAGAATATACGTCTTTGAGGTTGGCTTTCCCGACTATATATATTATATATTATTATTAGCTAATTGTGTTTAATCTTCTGCTAGAACTCACTGCTGATCTGTGATTTACTTGAAGGTCCTTTATTATCAATAGTGGCTAGCGACTAAGTGATTCACTGCAGTTTAAAATGAAAAAAGCTAGCCAAATGACTCTTTCTGGTGTTCAACAAAATGGCTGCTAGTCAAATAAAAGCTAGAGTTAATAATCTAATATAAAAGAAAGGTCTACGCTTAGTGCAGAATAACTAGTAATAGTAACAACAACCACTAATAATTTTTATAAAATTTGTTCATTTATCTGTAGGGATGTTAAATGGAAGATCTAAAAAGGAGTAAAACTACATTTATCTAGAATCTTGTACTGTTGCTCTATGGTGGTATGCTGTAATAGAACTAAAAAAACTTTAGTTAGGAGGAATTTAGGAGTTGTCCTCCTCAATGATCAGAACTAGTGAGTAGCAGCCAAGTGCTGAATAGCGAGATGGTTGAGCTTGACGTACGTAAGATCAGCTCTCCTCAATATAAAAACTCAGAATCAGTTGAACTTAATTAACTTCAGTTTGTGTTGTTTATACAATTAGTTTATTATAAGATTACTATTATAAAAGAATTGGCTAAGGGAATAATCAAATCCTTTAGACACAAAATCAAATGTGGTGGAATGTATGATACAAGGGACTTTAGCATTAAACCTTTAAGAACAATCCAAAGCAAACAGTTGACAATTAATAAGAGTGCATAGAAAGATGAAAATAATTTTCTTTGTGTAATCCTAAATTCTTTCATATAAAGTTTGCTAGTTTAATTTCAAAAAACCGTTCTCAAACTAAGTGCTCTTTCGGTGTTTATGAAAGTGCAATAATTTGAGTGCTGCAAGCGTACAAAGCTATCAGCTGTCTGATTGTTTAATCCGATGGCTTGTGGCACACAGACCAGCTAACAGACTTGCATGGTAGACATTGAAATAGAATAAGGCTTCTCAGAGCCTCCGCTTAAGCTGGAGTTCAGCCAATGACTGAAAACTAAACTGTGTTGGTCGCGTTTTTTTATTGGTTACTAGGCAATGTGGCTCGGGTGAAAAGCTGAAAGGCCCAAAAAACGAGCATACTTATATAAATAGAAAATGAAGAAGCGAGACAATTCAAGAGCTGAGTCTAGTAAAACCGCAAACTAGTGTATTTTCTGCTGGGGAACGATTGGTGCTGAATGACTACTTCCTTAAACTGCGCAAGGATAACTGGAGTAATTGGTTAATCAATGCTAACAGCTACTGAGCATGCTAACAATGATTGGTTGAAATGATAAAAGTGCTAAACTGAGCCAATCAATGTGCAGCTCTATAAATAACAAAGGCAGATACTCTCAATCATTGTAAATTACCAAACCAATTTTTTTTGTATATTTTTTATATTTTGCGCTCTAGAATTACTGATTGCACTTGACTTGTGAATAGCCAGGGGTAATATACAATCAATGAAATTTCTCCAGTTTAAATTTGATTGATTTGGTATAAAGACTCGGTTTCACTCACCAAATTGTCATTGACTTGATGGTTCATGCGTGACTCAAAATCACAACGTTTTCAAAACCTAATCAGTGTGAAAATGATTATCAGTCTACTTTGACTTGTGTGTGACAGATTAGGTTGACTCACCTGACAGTTGAGGAGATATATTCTAGAAAGTTAGATAGATCAAGGAGACAGTCTTCATCGCAGTTAGACCAGACCGGCAACTGTGCTCTGATGAACACTACTAAACCTCCATCATCCATGCCTGAAGCAGCCAAAATTGAAATACACTATCCTTACTTTAAAGATGAACTTAGCCAAATTTTAGTATATTTTATCAAAAAGTATCAGTATTTTTCTATTATTTGAGATCAACTTTGATGTTTGAAGTAATATGACTGCCAGGATGTTTCAAGATTAAAATCATTAAAGCTTGATCGTGATTAAAAACCTCGGTAGAAAAATATGTGTGAAATGACATCACTAGTTTTTATCGTTGCTACCGTTGCTACCGTTGCTACCGTTGATATTGGCTATTGCATTCAAGTTACAGCATTACGCGTCTCTATTCTGTTGGTCTTTTTACAACTGTAGATGTCATAATCACACTTTTTGCATTTTAGAAATGAACAAGTTTTATCTATTTTAATCTTGAAACATCCTAAAAGTCATATCACCTTAAACATCAAATACAATCGCAAGTGATAGAAAAATACCAATACATGTACTTTCTGATAAAATATACTAACATTTTGTGTAAGTTCATCTAAAAAAGCTAAAAGTTTGTCACAAAAACTACATTGCATCATTCTAAGTAGACTATTTTGGTCTGATCTAAAGAGAATTATAATTATCTAAGAGGATGTGGAAAATTAAAAAAAGCGGAAGATAACTCCTAGAGTTGTTTTAGCCATATCATTTTGAGCATCTTATTGAGCTTCCTTATATTGTTTAACGATAATAAATCATAAAGTTTGAGAGTGTTAATTTAGACATAAAACACTAGAATCATGAAATAGAGCCAACAAGTATTAATAAACAACGAAGAAGTACCTCTCTCTCCAGTACCAGCTCTTCATAACTAGTAGCCTGCCAACTAAACTACGTTAAAACAAAAAACCAATCAATTGTAACAAGATATGATAGTCTAGCTAGCATTCAGTGAAAGTCACACGTATTTATAACTCTCTCACCTGTTATAATAAGAGCTTCGGAGAGTATTAGGTTTAGGTTGAGATCTAACACAGACAGCTGACATACGCTGTTGGGTCTATTCGCTGCAACAACAAACAAAGATTTAGAGCTAAATGCTACGGAAAGCTAATAAATAATGCTTTAGCAAAAAGACTAAACAAACCATTTCCAATATATCAGATGATTAACACTAATTAAAGTGGATAACCCACTTTCTATAAAACCCTATTAACGTCTATAAAACCCACACTCTTTTTATAACAAATTTGACAAATCGTTTTGTAGAATTCTAAAGTAGACCACTACTAAAAAACTTTTCAAGACTATTGATTTTCAAAAAATTTTCTTATATACATGTAATGTATTGCATGTTGCATAAATAATTGCCCTACCAGATATCTCATAATAAATATCGAATGTATATTAACTTGCAGAGCAGATTCAAAAAATACTATGGTTAGTTTGTTACAAATACCTAATACGATATACTAAAACATAGGTAACAGTTGATGATAGCTCATTTTACTTCTATGTCACCTCCCTCTTTCTTCCCTGACCAATAAGAACAAAAGTAATTTTGATTTGCAAACATACACGCTTCATCCATCTTGACAAATATCTCACACATTCATTCTTGTTTGGATAGCAGTTCTAAGTTGGCAGCCTAAACTGTGAGACTGACAAATATTCCAATTTTATATAGACTAAGCAATATATATTAAGCAATTCTATAGTGCACAGGCGATCTAAAAAGTATCATATTTTTTTTAAGCTAATTATATATTTTCTGATATAATAATTACATCACACTCTTGTAAACTTGATAAACAAATTATGATAGTCATAGAGTTTTCTACTCAAGAGTAAACAACTCCAACTAAAAAAAGTTGTTCGATCAGTACAGAATATTAAGATTTACACAGTTGGATGTTGATCTAATTCACCAGTATTATTTTTCACACCAATGAACAAGCTAACATATCATTATATTAAGAGTATTTACTATAATAAGAGTGTTTTCCGTTCATCAATCCAAAGCAACCCTTAGAGGTTAGGAAAAAATTGCTTCCAATGGGGTTCAAACTCCCAACTTTCGAGTTGGTACACCAACACTCTACCACCTGTTCATTTTGCAGCAATTGTCCAGTTAGTTAGTACACCTGATAATCTCTCACGGCACACCTGCCCGCTAAGGAATCAGTATTTCATTGTTTATAAAGTACACAGCCACTGTTTTCATGCAACCTATTCTCAATGATAGATTATTATCAATATATAATATATGCAACATAATATATACAATATATAATATCTAAACTCAGTATATCTGCGTTCTTATCACAACTATCAAAGCAGCGCACACAGATCTGTCCAACTATCAAAGCAGCGCACACAGATCTGTCCAAATACAAAGAATATAATTATATAAATTAATTAGCTTGTAGGAAGATAATTGGTCAGCTTCAAATCTGCTGAGTTACTATGTCAGTGTATAAAGAGTCGTCTACACCTGTTCACAAGCTGTGTATGACTAGCAACATCATATGTACTTACCTAGCTGCTCAAAGAGCTGGCAGCAGAAGTTGCATTTGTTAGGATCACAAAAATATTTCCAGATACTGTGAGTGAGTCTAGCTGTGTCAAACGTATGGTGACATATGCAGAATTCCGTGTCTACTTGCGTGCCTAAAATTTACCCATAATACATTCAAGAAGCAAAACGTGACCCGTGCCAGGTTTGAAGTGGTTTGAAAGGAATCTGATGCATTCAGATAAGAACATCAATTCTTGCTGTGTCCAACCTTTAGATATTCTGCCAATAGCTGAAGTATTTTTCACTGAAACTCTTGGATACATCTGATGGGAAAAAGATGTTAATTTACTGTAGCGAGTGGTATATGCATTGAATAAGATTAACTTGAACTAAAGAGCCTGATATCAGAAAACTATTTCTTGTAGGACGGAGTGCTATGAACCACTACAAAGTATAGATACTACAAACCATCACAAACTTGATAGTTGCTAAAACAAATTGCTGGATAATAGCATGAACAGATTTTTGACAACTACTAAGTTTTCATTCAGCGACAACGCAACGACACGTCCCTGTATAGCTGAAATGTCATCAAGGAAACATCCGTGTCGCTCTCATTTTGTGGTGATTCAGTGACGCTGTTTGGAAGCGAAACGACTGTGCAATGCGCCATCTTTGTGCCATGGAAACGGCCTGGCGACCAATGACATCACACTTGTAAGTACGCATAGGTCTTGCTTGACCTTGACATAAGGTGTCGTGCAACCATCGCTTCATTAACCGCCCTATAGAAACATGATCTGTTGGTCAGCCCAGCGCAGCGCTTTCGCGTTGTCGCAATTAGGTGTCACTACGCTATCGCTGTATGGAAATCTAGTAAATGTAGAAAGACACTTACAAGATGGCATTGTAACAGCAAGGTCACTCATCTCGCTGAGTTTGCCTGAGAAGAGGCGGAGAGACTGCTCAAGAATGTCGACTTTGTGGTTAAGAAACTCAAGGACATGGTGAGCGTTGTGTAGCATATCGAAGCAGCTCATCTTTACACGGGACCGTGCAGGTATTCGTAGAGCAGCCCCTATGTCAACTCTGAAATAGAAAGACTCTGTTCAAGTCTTCATCACTAATTCTAACTGAACGGATAACTTATAGACTAGCGATTGTATAATCTTCAGCATTTGTAAGTTCTGCTCACTGAGTTTGTACGCTTAGAGGCTGGTACACACTGTATGTTGGAGTTGTCCTCTCGGGGTTTATTCATAGTCTACATTCACTGTAGACTGATGGCATCACCGAGGTAACACAGATATGTTGGGAACCATTGCAGCAGTCGAACTTTCCTGATATTCGCCGTGCATGCACAGCGGTGGTCGACGCACTACTTTGATAACAGCGATTGTCTGTTACTTGATCTACCGTCATTTCCTAACATGATAATTGCTGCGGGACTAGAATTTATTCGCTTCTATCATGGTCGCATTGTATAATGAGAACACTATGCCGGCGACTATTTGCTAATGTAAACACGGATGGGTTTGTGATAGTGTGAACAATATTATTGCAGACGATCACTGATGCATTGAGGGATCACTGCCAATATACATTATGTACCAGCCTTAAAGATGAACTCTCACAAAATTTTAGTAAATTTTATCAGAAAGTATCGATATTTTTCTAACAATTGTGATTGTTTTTTGATGTTTGAGGGGATCTGACTGTCTGGATGTTTCAAGATTAAATATGGTAAAACTTGATCGATCTTAAAATGCTCAGATCAAATGAAAGTGTGATTATGACGTTTATTGTTGCAAAGAAACCGACAGAATAGAGACGCACAACGCTGCCAATGGAATGCTGCCAATGGAATGCAATAGCTAATATCAACTACAGCAACGATACCAACTTTTGGATGTCATTTTGCACGTATTTTTCTTCTGAGCGTTTTAACTGCGAAGAAATTTTGTCAATTTCAATCTTGAAACATCCTTGTAGTCAGATCACTTCAACCATCAAAAATGATCTCAAATGATAAAAATACTAATAATGTTTGATAAAGTCTACTAAAGTTCTGTGTAAGCCAATCTTTAAAGCCACATGGCGGTATCATGCCAAGTACGGGCTGCCTAACTAGATAATATTAAAGATACTTGGTAAGACCTAGTTATGTTTCCAAGTGTTTGCTTAAACTGGTGTTTTTCTTACGATGCCTTACATAATATTGCTATGTTAAACAATACATTATATTATGTGTTTAAAGCCACTTTTAAAATTATTGCGTGTATCAACTTTCAATTGCTATGAAAAGAGTTGACTTCATCGCTAGTTTATCGTTTCTGGTAGCGTTTCAGAGTCAAAGGTTTGCTCCTCACTAAGAGAATTAGTGAACACAATGCACATGTTGCAAAACCGTTTTGAACAAGGTCCAAAGCTCTTGAACAAGGTCCAAAGCTCCAAGGCTAATGATGAACTTCACATCAGTGCCAAATATTGATTGTCTAGTTACCCCTTAGCAATGTTTTTAAGGAATGCACGGCAGCGATTAGCAGCATGACGTTTATAGACATCAAGTAGTTATTCCTATTTGGAGAATGCAATTAAGCAGCAGTAAAAAGCATGTAAAGATGTCAGTTTGTCCACAAGAAAAATAGATCAGGATACATTGTTTGCAAACTGAAACATTCACAAAATTGTTTTAGTCAGCACGTTATATCAGTACAGTAGTAGTTGCCTATAACGTAAGCGTCTTCAGGACAGATTATTTACGTTGTAGGGGAGTCTACTGTACATCATTTGCAAACTGAAACATTTACGGCATTGCCATAAGACTGATGGAGAAATTTTTCTGTTTATTATTTTAAACACTACCTTGATAAGCTGTCGATATATACTGGTAAATGAAGCTGTAAAAATGATTTTGTTGTTCATGGAAATGGTAGCTAATAAAAGTGAATGATTGAAAACACTGAATAAAAGACCAACCAACTGTCAACTGGTTCAATGTTGTTATCTACATATTTATATTATATTATTTCACTGTCAATAATTTCATTTCAAATAGAAATGTTTTTCAAATTGGGCCATACGACAATAGTAAAACAAGGTGTAGGTCTACATAAGGTGTAGGGCAAAATATCCCACCTGCCAGTGTCTGTCAAATTTCAATGACAATACTGGATTTCCTTTCCAACAATTAGATTCACTAATCATATAAATAAAGATAAATTTGTGCAAAATTTTAATAGATTGTATCAGAAAGCATCAATATTTCACAATTATTGCATCACCTCAAACATCAAAACAATCGCAAATGATAAAAAAATACCCATACTTTCTGGAAAAATCTTTGAAAATTTTGGGCAAGTTCAAGTTCTTTAGTGGCATGTTTTAGACATCAATAAAATTTGAGCCAAGTTGCCGCCGATTTTATTGGCATCAGATAATGGTCCAGTTTGGTTGCTGTCATTTTGAGTAAATCAGAAGACAGATTCATTGATATTGTGGTGACTTTCCCTTGCCAGAACCCACATGCACATCTGCTGACCGCTAATTATGCTGCACAGCGGGAGGTAGTAAATAGTGAAAACATTAAATTCATTTTAATTATGTGTAACCTCTGCTTTGCTAGTGTACTTTTATTCGCCTATAAAACAAGAAGTATTTGTGGACTTGCTACACCCTGAGATCATATCCTTCCAGGCATGAACAACCAAAATCACGGTAGAGTTGGTTGACATTAACAATATTTCATATGAGTAGAGCAAGAGTTAACCATGAAAGTATACTGGTGTAATCCAGGTTACAGTCTAATTCATCAGAGTCAAGGTTGAAACTCCCTGGTTATTGATATAATTCGTAGGCTATAAAAGACATATAGAGCGAACTCGTCGGCACAGACAATAGCATCGATAATATGATAAACACTAGCGAGGATCGCAAGTGGATTGGCAAATAGAACAAGAGTTTCATAATTTACCTGCGACTTTATCATGATCAGCTAGCTGACCACTATAGAGTATGCATTCTGAGTCAACTGACTTATGCTATGACTTATGCTGAAAATTAGTTTGATTGTGATAGAAACTTAGTCAATATAAATAATATAACGAAATTTGGGATAAATATGCTTTACAATAAAAATTATCAAAAATGAATACTAAAAATAAAAAGATCATATTACAAGTCTCATCAATAAAAGTTGATTTTTAAATATGTCAAGGACAAAGTTATGGGTACCAATTTATGATCAGTATGACGGTAGTCGGAGTGAACCATGGACCAGTTTTAGTGTTAGGAAAGGCATCCAACCACGATTGCTTCTGTGCCATATCTCATGAGCACATAGTCACAATAAATTCTGGGTAAGGATTTGAGGCAGCTACTCCTAACAGGAAACACCAAAATAACAAAAAATATGAACAACAAACGATTTTTTCATGTTTGTCGCTCATAGAGTGTTTTGAAGAGCATTCTGTCGCAAGACCAAAGCTAGCGCTAGCATTTCGCAAGGCAACTTGTTTTGACTCCAGCGTGCTAAGACTGCAGTCTTTTAGAAATAAACTAATCTAACAATTTTCAAGCTTGTTTACAATTATGTAGGGTGATACAATCTTGTATTAAAATATATCTAGCTCAACTCAATACATGAACTCTTGCAACACTAGAAGCCATCTAAATCTGTAACATTGGTACCTTAAAACTTATGCTAGAGTAGGCACTCCATAGTACAGTTCTATAGGTACAAATATTGTGACACCCGTAACATATCAAGATTCTATAGGTACAACTATTGCGACACCTGTAATCATTCTCTACTCAGTCTACTGTAACAACTGTGCAAGTCAATGATTCATTTCTGGAAAGGATCTAGCAATTATAGTACTCAATTGCATGTTGTATCAGCCTACAAGCGCCACCGCGTAATACCATAAAAACTATTCATGCATCAATTTCAGCGTGGAGAAACATCATTACGCTCTTGCTAATTGTGAATCACATGCGCAGGGTTCATGGAGTTTAGACGTTCTGCTTTGATCACAATATTCGCTGAGAGATGTTAGTGAAATTGTTGGAATATCTCACAAAGTTAATCGACTGCAACGTTACCAAGTTTCAGTAATGAGCAAGAGAAGTGTTTTGGTTAAATTCAGCTTTATTATGTGTTCAATGTAAAAATCTACCAGCCTAAGTTTAATGAGGCCATATTGAAAATGTGGTGCTATGTTCACAAGTAGAGCATGTCATATAAATAGAAAAGCTGAATTGCACAAAAAAACAATAAAAAAAATAATTTTTTGTCATTTTAATACTTAATGCAATGAAATGTTCATTGCATTAAGTATTAAATGCAATGAACATTTACAAAGGGCACCATTTTTATAAAGTGGTGCCTTTTGTAAAAATAAAAAACTCTACTAATGTTTTTTAGTAACTGATCTAACCCAGATTCATGCAAAGTTTTTCGATGTATTGTGAGATGAAATGTCAGCAATGAATAGATGCGCTAGACACCTGTGCATACGTGTCATAGAAGCATGCCAACTTGCAATAAAGGCACTGCATAATTTAAAGAAAATACTCAAACATCTCATAATCTGTATAAAGTGGTACCATATCATGAACATTTGGTAATGCCTGCTTGAGAGGACAACTTCAAATGCATAACAAGTAAAATTTCCTTGACTCTGACACATTTCAAACTCTTTTCGAATGACTATTGAGCACTTATTTTATAACAAACATATGTGGTGTATGCTAAAAACGTTTCATTGGATTCATTCACATGTCTTCAATAGAATAATAATTATCATGTCAATTTCTTATCGTCTGAAGCGGCGTTTAGAAGATAACTCCAAGTTTATAAATAAACATAACTCTAATGATTGCTTATCACGAACCCCAACACGTGATCAAAATTTTTTTATTTTGTCATTTGTGCTGCTTTAAAGCACTATATATATGGCTCATATAAATTGGAATTATGAAATTCACCTATATAGAAAGGAGAAAAAAATGTTGAGTGAACTAAAAAGTTGTGAATTGGAAAGCAGAGTAAATTGAAAAGAAGTTTAACTTAAGTTAAGAACTATTAGTAGCCCAATATTAGTAATTGGAAACTTAGCACTTGATGCAACGCAATCTGATAATCTCTAGTGGAATTGCTTGAACTGACCAATCACAGACTAGGTAACATGAGTGATCACGACTTCAACCAAAACAGAGTCACTTATTAGCAATAAAAGAGTTTGTTTTTTGGAGATCTTATGGCGACAACTAAACATTTCATTACCAGCCCGGTGTTTATCTTGCATGCTAGTATCAATGTATGAGATGTTTGTTGCGTGCCTCTATGACGGACAACCGTGATGTTTTTAAGTTATTCTGAGCGTCTCTGTTTTTTATTTAATGAAGACGACTCATAAAATGTATGAAGATGAATCACATTGTTCATAAGACTTCAAGCTTGACATTTAAACAAACCTCTACACACAAAGTTAGTTTTTTTCTAGTTTTGGTTTGTATGTTAAAACATTTGGGTGGTGAAACAGATATTCCCATAAAAATGCACTGTAATTCATCTAATTGGTTCTAACTTTTTAATAAATGTCACAGATAACTATACATAGCTTTAATGCACTACATAAAACTACGTCAAAGGCGTAAGTTACATGTGAAAACTGATGATAAGGTCTACTTAGGTGTGAAGATCAATCAGAGGTAGTATTTATTGTTATTTCTCCTGAGAGGGGCGTGAGCAGAATGTAGAATGTAGGAATGTAAATCCAGCGATGAACAGGCTCAGAAGTAAATGTGGTGATGAAGATGTGCAGCTCTAATGTGAACTAGCAATGTTTAAATAGACTTACCTTATGCATTTATCTTTCGCATTTAATTTTTATTTTCACCAACCTTTTTCCTCTTACTTAGGAAACTGCAACGTTTCCAAAAACCCTGAGTATGCTCAAAATTACATTAAAGGCAATTTTCGTTTGATTGACTTTTTAGATATTATGTAGGCAAATTTGTATGTTGATGTAATTTGACTGTATACACAGTCATACTGAGATATATTCACTTTGTGTCAGCAACAGAAGACTGAATATAATTTAGTGCGATGACTGTCACTCTTGGTGAGTATCATGGCAGGTTCAAGCAAGTGGTTGTCAGTAATGCTGTCAATCTGGGTGAGTATCATGGCAGGTTCATGCAAGTGGTTGTTACTTGTTAGTAATGTTGTCCCTCTGGATGAGTATCATGGCAGGTTCATGCAAGTAGTTGTTAGTTATGACTATTACTCTGGGAGAGTATTATGGCAAGTTCATGCAAGTGGTTTTTAGTAATGCTGACACTTCAATGCGTTTGATGGAGGTTGTTAGCGCACTTTTATTATGCAATGCGGATCATATTATTTGACAGAGACGAAAAGCATTCAGTCAAAGTTCTCTAAAGGTCATTCAATGCATAAACTGATGTCTACAAATAGTAATAGTTCAATTATGCCTTTATCAAGTATGCTATTTGGGATTATGCAAACATGCCACAGATCTCAAAGCTTAAAACCATACATCTTAAAATTTCATTAAAGGACATCAGCCCCGTAATGTGGAGAAGTCAGGAAGCTGTAGATTTACTATTATAATAACAACTAGAGCAGGGCTTCTTAATTAGGGGTGTTTAGCGCCACTAGGGGTGTTTAGCACTACTAGGGGTGCAAGCTGTTGTTCACGGGCTACAGGAATCGATCGGAAACTGAAAAAAGTGTATTTGTCGCCGCAAACAATCTTAGTTAGAGTTTTAACAACCTATCAGCCAGTCTTTTATATGTTGCTGCTGTGTGAAAACATTAGACTATTCTTAAAATAACCTTCCAATAATATATTGTTTTCATATATTCCGAATATGTATTTTTTCCATTGTGTTTTGAGCTTTTCTGTTTCATTCAGAATGAAGGAGTAAGAGATTGCCCCATCCGTTGTATGCTTAGCGGTGTTTAGGGGGTTTAGCTATGAAAATGTATAAGGATCGCTGAACTAGGGTATGCTGACTCTAACTGTAACTGAATTGACTATTATTAGTTAGTTTTCTTTCATAGCATGTGACGCAGAGCCAATTGTCTTTCTCATATTGATTCTTATAACAATGCTCTGGCTCATGCTGGTAGCCTCACCCTAGTTCACTGTAGGTCAACGTTGAAAGACCTTGCCTTGCGGTCTAGGATCTGTTTATAGATACTCAACAATGGGCGTAACCTCTATCTGAGAAACCGGGGCTAAACGAGCCAACATTTGGCAGCGATGTGTCTGTTTGTCGTATACTACAGTGACGTCAGCACGGAAACCGGCATGTTGTGTTTGTGGACTACTTTTACATATCTTGCAATTGATTGGCTGATCATGTTATCACTGAGTACACTTTTCTTCTTTTGAAAAGTTGACAAATATGATAACCCTCTCAATTTCAGAATTTTTCTTGCAGCCAAAAATCAAAAACAACTTTGAAAATAGTTCGAAGCTTAGAACCTCTTAGGATAATATATTTTTATGGCAGATAGGCCATATTATTAAAAATAGTGTGTATAGAGGGTGTGAAGGAAACAGCATGCATGGCCAGTAGAACAATGGTGCCTTCAAACATAAATATATGTGGTCATGATTTAGGAGTAGTTTAGATCATAGATTAAAAGAAGTTTATATTTTTACGGATATAGAAACTGCTCTAAGGCTTTATATGGTAGATATAAGGATATGCAGGATTTGTCCACTAATGTTGTGTCGGTAGACCTATTTATCGACAGAATTCTTTGACAAGCTTAGAGTATGTAATAGACATACTTTATCTGAGGATACTAATATAGGATAGATCTATGAATATGCTAGATTATCTAAATAACTATGTATACAATAGATCTCTAGATAAACATTTTTTATACACCCTGCAGACCTGTACAGCTACATTTACATTGTGTACAACTGAAGGGTTCAACTGGAGTACAACTGAAGCGTACAACTGAAGTGTACGACTGAAGAGTGATGTTTGTACTTTATGGTGTTTAGAATAGCTGCATTCAGCTCAAACTTAGATTTTCAGCAAATGAAACTTAAAATATTTTCAAAGTAAAGCGAGAGTAGGTGATTTCCTCTTTCTACTTTAATGAGTTGGACTCAAGAAAAGCTCATTTTGCTGATGACAACAGCAAAGGCTGGAAAGACGCATTTGCAATCAATTAGCGAGCATTGCTGCTGATTTCAGTTGTTGTTATTTTATTCTTTAATATGGAATCTTACAAGTCCTTTTATAGCAAACTTACTTACATTCATCAAGCTCAAGGCATATACATTGACATGTAGACTTATGTTTGTTTAACTAGTGGTCTAATACAAATAGCTAATGGAATATGTTTCCTCATCTCTGGCATTCAGTCTAAAAGTATTCTAGGTGAGAGAGTACAATTTTTGGAATATAAAAAGCTTGATCTTGCTCGCTGAGCTGCTTACTGTCTGAATGATTCCCTCAACTTTACCGACAAAAAAGTTATGTGTAGTTCAGAAACATACTAAGACATCTACGGCAGCCCCCGAACCAGGGCTCAAGTTACTCTAGTCTATCATTTACGGATAATACAAACAAAATATTTATCAATACGGCACAAACCTCTGCTCGGGATAAAGTTCCGGCATCTTAGGCTCTCCAGTAGATGTTGCTGAGCTAGTATACCCACTAGAAGGTCGGGCATTGACGCGCCCAACCTCTCGCTCAGGAGTATCATGCTTTGTCGGCGCCTCCGCAATAGACGACTCCATCGACTCTGTATAAGTAGACGCGCTGTTCTCGGAGATGTTCGAAAGTTGGGAGTTAGACCTAGTAATCCTCACTGCAGGTTCAGCTAAATAAATAGCTGTACTGCGATGCAGCGGTGCTGCCAAACCGTTTAAATGGTGACTAGGCAGAACTGAGTGTGATGGTTCCAACGTTGTTATAGTGTGTAACGGTTGAGCATTCTCTGTGCTGATTATGAGGGTTGATGATGCTCGACTGCTAATGGGGTCGCTGTTCATGCGCGTGTATGGCTCTCTGTTACGCACTTCGTTAGTGGCTACTGCCGATTGATAGGACAATGACCTTCTCCTACTGCCTTCATTGGACTGATATAGTAATGGCTTTTCTTGGCTCTCTCTATCATACTCTTCGGGGTGACCTATAGATTGACCTGCTGTCCACGCTCTTGGTCTATTCCCGCTAGAGATTTTTACTATATTGTCATGGTTCGTATTGTGTTGGTCTCTGTCTCTGAGAGGCAGAGGGGGTGGCTGTTCTGCATAATTGCCTGGCTGAGGAATTGGGCAGACGAAACTGCCGTCAGCTTGTGGATAACTTCTCAACATTCGAGTCACAACTCTTTTTTGCTTACCCTCCTTTTGCACAAGCCGCGGAGAGCATGGAATATCTGAAGCGTGATTCTGGACATAGACTACGTTCCAATCTGAAGTTTGATCCGAATTTCGGCGATATGTTGGCAGGCTTTTTATAGCCTCTGCGTAGAATCCAGACATGTCTAAATGATAGCCCTCAAAAGGGGAACGATACGGAGGAGAAGAGACGGATGTGATAGGTATGGCTGGAGAGATCTGCAACAATGCGTAAGAGAGTTATTATCTTTGACATAAAAGGATTTTTATCGCTAATCTCAATAGCAAATACCTTAAGTACCTTATATAAGGTATGGTTCAGCAGGTAATCTCTAGATATACACTCAAGAAGACAGGACTATATATCTGATTTCACAGTCTATCATAGTTCAGAACAGAAATCAGTGCAGAAACTGCCAGTGAACTTAAGGAAACTGTGAAAGTGAAAATGGAAATGTGACACTGTCTTATGAACCTTTTAGTGCAAAAAATCAGGATGTATTAACTTCGAAATGTTAGCAAGTTAATAAATCTTATGGTTGAAGTTTTATAACAGTTTGAGCCGTTAACTAAAACATAACAGTTTTAACTAGTTAGCTTCTATCAACTAACTATTAACAATGATAAGTAACTTAGGAACGTGATCAGCAATATGAGTGATTAGTTCAAATCGTCTACCAAAGTTTGACTTTGTAATGAACTGACTGAGCAATCTGAATTTTAATTTTAATTCATAATCACTATTCATAATTAGAAAGTAGATGTGCATTTATACTTCAATCACAATATACACTAGTAAGCTGAGAGAGAACGACCCGATTTAATAGATATCTCAAATACAAGTGAAACCGAGAATAAGCTAACATCTAAATGCATTGGATGTGAAGTCATATATATATTCAGGAGTCTATCTCTTTGATATAAAAAACCTTGCATTGTGAATTGTTTGGCGCTGTAAAGAGAACACAACACCAAAGTCGAACTTACAGCACACTAATGAGAAGAAATCAGCCTAAATCCACCTTAATCTACCGGAAATCTACCTCAATGTGACAGAAGTCACTTTCTCTTTCAGACAGCTAATCTTACCTTACCCTCTCAGTGTTTAACCATTAGCCAAAGTGCAACCTGGGCAGTATTCGTAGGTGAGCTAAAACTAAGCGTATCTTATGCAAATATTTAAACTAATGCCTGATTAAAGAATGATAAAAATTGCCTTTTGCGAGTGAGCAGCTGTTGGAGATATTACATATTTTTACTTGTGGCCTTGGCAAAGTTACAAATCTAGTAATCCGTGTTAATCGAAGGTAATTTATGGTAATCTCTTAACGTCCTGTTTCAGCAGGAAATGAACACTTCACCATGACAAATACCCATCTCGTAAAGTGCTAACTTCCTTGCTAAATTGAATGGAGGTATGATACGATAAATAGTAGTTATTATCTATATAACTCATTTATTTAAAAAAGACTATAAACTGTAGCTTTACTATAGAGAGTTTTAGAAGTTGAATAATTTTCTCTCCTCACAATAATTTCCTTCCAAAGCCAAACAGAAAAGAAATGCAAGTCCAGAGATGAACTTCAACTTCTAACCAACTGTTTACTGCAACTCACCGTCAGAAGCTGAGACGCACTTTCCGATAAAATGTCATAAGGATGACAAGCTTAGACAGGTATTAGCAGCCCCCCATAACAGGCTAATGTTTTATAACTGCTCACCAGACAAACAAGCTTTTATCTTATTCTCTAGAAACTATCGATCTAAAGAGACTCTCCTCTGTACTTGATGCAACGCATAAATGAGCGGAGATATGACATCAATACACTCAGCAAACAACGAGCTCTCAATGTTGAACGCTTTTCTCGAGCTGCATTAGCGTCGAGAATTCGGTTATGTTAGCATTAGATCACATTACTAAAGGCCTCAACAGAGTTTTTGCTTCTATGTAAATAGCCTGATGTGCCGGAAAGTGAAAAAAGTCTATCATTTGGGGCTTAGATTAGCTCAGCATCTTACTAGTTCAATGAAATTAATATTGTCATTACTTGAAAACAATAACTATATTCGGAGCTCAATATAGGAAATGTGATCAATTTGCCCATACTGGTTACATGTTTTGCCTTTTTTAAATAGAACTGTCAAGTTTTTCAATTAAATATGCTAATTCGAAGTTGTTTTCTTTTTTAAAATTTATTTATCTATAAGTTCTTTCATGAATGAAATACTCTCTGTTTTTAACAAACAATTTCAACCCACAAAGGTCTGGTACTGCTTTGTGTACCGATCTACATGTACAAAATAAAAGTTGTTTCAATTTGTTCTCTCATCCAAACACTGAATTGAATGAAGCTGAATTAAATCAAGATTATATTCAAATAATTGAATTGAGTTAAAAACAGTGCTGCTGGATAAAAACAACTTAAAATACATATAATTACAACAAATATTTCTACTATTTAATCTGAGAGCTGGAAGGACTAGGATATATCAACACTTGACAAGTCTACCTCTCAACAATTAATGAAGTTGGTGGTTTGTGTTAATATCATTTATGACTCAGCCCTGCTTACATAGTGATCCAGAACAGTCAAAAATAGATTAACAAATCCAAAATTTTAGAAAGTATTTGCAGTATTTAATTAAAAGGAATGGGTGAACCTTTAGCATCTTGTGCAAATTTTGCATTTTTAAAGATGGCAAAGATTCTAAAGCGATACACGAGCTAAAATTCTGATAACTATCTTTCCTTTGGTAGGGCTACATAATGAACATTGGTTCATCTACTGGTTATCATCAACTGTTCATCAACAGGTTATCATCTAAGAATACAAGTTATCATCTAGATGCCGCTTTCTATGATATGTGATCGACAATATAATTAATCTATTGAATTCATTCAAATAACGAATTCAATAAGAACATTTTTCACATACTTTATATGCGTGTGTTATAAGACAAACATTTGATTATCATAGTTTGAAAGAACATTGCGATACTTATGAAGGTCTCGGGCTATGACCTTTAATGATGCATCAAGAGGCACACACTTACTCTCTGTCAACTCACCCTACCTGACTCAATTACTGTACACCTCTGTACACCTCTATACACTCCTGTGTACTCAAATCAAAAAAAATTTACTGTAATTCTCTTACAATTAGGAGAGATGCACGATTAGAGTTTGCACACCTCACGTACTACTCGTAGATTCCCTACGGATGCGGGAGATGTGTAAGACTTAGGTGTAAAATAACATTGATCTGTACAAAGTTGTAATTTACAGGGAACACTGGCTTGAGGTACCTTCTCTAACTAGCTTCTTTATTATTAATACTATAAACCTATTAAAGCAACAGTTATCTTACACTTCATTACAATTTCTATTACTGTAGCTTGGTCGCAGCACTGACGGTTTAACATCAACAGGCACCTTAGAAACTCAGTCTACAGCAACAATAGCTCTTCTCAAAATAAGTTTTAGAATCCTGAGTTGTATATCATACCAGCAGTGAGCCTGGTGGGGCCCATGATGGATGGAGATGTGATGGAGTTAGGATGAGATCGGTCAAAAACTTTGGAAGCACATAACGTTTATGTGCAGTGTTTACGCGCGCACACTGAAAGACTGACACACACTCGCTGTCAACTCACCCTACCCGACTCAATTACTATACACCCCTGTAAACCCCTATGTACACTCCTGTGTACCCAAATCAAAACAAAATTTACTGTAACTCTCTTACAACTAGGAGAGGTGAGCAATTAGAATGCCCATGATGAATGGAGATGTAATGGAGTTCGGATGAAATCAGCTAAAAATGTTGAAAACGCATAACTTTTATGCACCACATTCTCGTGCGCACACACACATGCACACACACGCACACACACGCACACGCGCACACGCACGCACACACACACACGCACACACACGCACACGCACACACGCGCACACACGCACACACACACACGCACACACACACACACGCGCACACGCACGCGCACACACACGCGCACACACGCACGCGCACACACGCACACACACACACGCGCACACACACGCGCACACACACGCGCACACGCACGCGCACACACACACACACACACGCACACACACACGCACACACACGCACACGCGCACATGCACAGTGAAAAAGTGAAATTTATTAATATAGATACAAGGGTAGGTAGCCTTATATTCTCATATAAAAGTTTCCTGGACTAAAGGCTATCATGCTCTGCCTCGGTATTGAGTTAAACTTCAACTGGGTCTGTTCTGATAGCAGTGCAACGATACTACTTTTATAAATCTCAAATTTATAAAGCTGTGTGAGACATGGTCAGATACATCTAACATTTTATTGAATTAGCTGGCTTACCTTTGCTCTTTATATGTTTTGATATATAGCACTTAATACTTAAAGACACGTAGTACGAGCAACCGCTGGTAAAATAACACATTTCAACAATGACAGAGTAAAACCTCTTTCACCTCCGTAGCTGTGAGGTTTACTAGCAAATGCACTCTGGCATGCATAGTTTTGGCAAACCCTAATTTTCCAGAGATTTATCCACTAGATGATTACCTAATCATATCACCTAATGGAGGTTTTAGTTGTAATCCAGTAATTAATGATAGAGCTATTGATAGCTAATCGCCGCTTTAATATTGTATGCATAATTCTATGAGATAAATTAATTTTCTGGTGTTTTCTATTATTTATCGTTGTATCTTCTAATTTTTATAAGCTAACGGTATATGAATATAGAAAAACTATAATTTAGGAGTAAACCATGTTTATCTGTTCTCATCTGGCGTTTTTACTTATGTTGTTTACGTTAAACCCGCATGCAAACATATGAATGCAGTACGATTAAATGCTTCAAATGAACTTACACACGATTTTAACTGATTTTATTGAAAAGTATCGCCATTTTTTTATCATTTGTGATTGTTTTTGATGTTTGAAGTTGCCTGTCTACGATGATGTTTCAAGATTAAAATTGACAAAACTTGATCACGGTGAAAGCGCTCAAATCACGCGACAGTACAATTATGATGTCTATAGTTGCAAAGAGACCGACAGAATAGAGACACGTAACGCTGCAACTGTAACAGCTAGTGATGTCATTTTGCACGTATTTTCCTTCTGAGAGTTTTAATCACTTCAAGTTTTATCAATTTTAATTTTTGAAACATCCTGGCAGTCAGATCACCTCAAACATCAAAAACAATCGCGAATGATAGAAAAACACGGATAATTTTTGGTAAATTTTACTAAAACTCTGTGTAATCATATAGTCCCTGCCCTCTGCCAAGTCACTAAAATATCTGGTTGTAAAACTCTATCAGGTCCCTGTGAACCAACGCCTTAAACATCCACCTGCGAACCATCTGAGTTTAAAGTAAAAAACATTCTGGGCATTTTTGCTAGCTAACACTATAGACATGAAATCTTTGTAATCGTGTACATTCGGCTAGATTATAAAGAGTCAACCATCACCATCAAAAATGGTCATATAATGTAAATGTAAATCCACAGACCATCTATCTACACCATTCTAGTTTACCATCTTAAACTCACAGGATATTAACAAATTACATACAACATCAAACAATAATTTTAAAAATATCATTGCTAGCTGCTTTAATAATCTTCCACGTAATATCCATTCTTTTGCCAGAAAAAGGTACTTTACACTATAATTATGTCAAACCCATTTATTTAATTTTATTGGCTACCTGCTGCCTTTTTCCTTTTCTTTTGTTTCAGGATTCTTGTACGACATGATTTGAAAAACATTTTGGTTTAAAATGAAATCATTTTCAATAAAGTAATATATATAATAGCTGCCACATTCTGTGGAACCGTAAGCTATATAGGAAAGCACCTATGTGTCACTTTGTATACACTTCCATAGAGCCTACAACAGACCGATACAATGTTATCAAAAGTTCTTGCTCTTTGACCTCTATAGTAAAACTATCTGAATTATTAGCACTCACTGTTATGGTATCCCTCTGTAAACCTTTAGATTAGGAAAGCTATATGTGATCTGAATGAAAAGGTGAAGCTGCCCTGAATTCCAACGATGTAGGAACTGTTGTCCATGGTGAAAGAGAGTGGTAATTAGTCTGCCATGACAGGCCCTTGTGTAACTGGTATTAATAGCAAACCAGAATTTTACTACGAGCTGTATTCATGGCAACCTGGTTACAGTTCCAACGCTAATGAAAATTTGCTTGACTTACTTTCACATGAGTAAAGGAGAAGTCTCTGCACCACAAGAATGTACTTCTATACCTTCCCTGGTTCACATATACCTACTTATCTGTAATCTCTAGCCACATAGTATAAGTTCTCGTGGCATAAATCAAACACCTTTCTAAGTAACATATTCTAGGAGTTGATGGTCTTCATTTAGTTTTAATTGACCAGATTTTAATAGAAGTTTTAGTTCTATGTGTACAGTAAGTTTTCTTCTAGCTAAATGCTACAGATATTTATTTATTTATTTTAAATGACGTAATTTTGAAACAAAAAACAAGATTTTGTTACAGTTAGAAAGCCCTTACAAATTTTTTGACTTTTGCCAATATATCCATTCATTCATACATCTGTGTTTGGCGTATACCAGATAATCTAATCTCATTTAGTCTAAGGTGATCTAATCACTCATGTTTATATAGAACGATTAAAGCTTTGGCAAGATATGCCAGAACTTACATCAAAAGTTTAACAAAGACATTTTTAGTATTAGTACTGAGACTCATTTAGCAATCAGGGACAACTATATTGTGTTAAATCAAGTGATTACATAACATCAGCTAATAACTACTAGAGACTAGCCCCCTCCCCTTTCTTCTACCGCCCTCTCTCCGCTTATATTGTCAAGTGTGCTTAAAGTCTAAAAACGATTTTGACATCTTCTTTTAAACTTTTAAACTCAATTTCATTCCTGGCTGTTGCTGTTGGTAACTTCGCTTTCTGGGATGGACATAGTTTAATTGAAATGCCATTTATGAATTTGTTCAAAGGGAGATAATTCTACAGGTTGAGGTAGCCTATAACAGACTCAGTCACTACTCTATACACTGTAGTCTGCTGTTACAGGCTGCACAGAAAGCAACAATGTAAACTATTCAGCTCTTCCCTCATTTTTAAGTGAACTTCAGTTCAGGTTTTATAGAGGGTAAACTGCATGTATATAGTAGGGAACAACAACAACAACAACAACAACAACAACAACAACAACAACAACAACAACAACAACAATAACAACACCAACAACCACAACAATAACAACACCAACAACCACAACAATAACAACAACAATAACACCAACAGCAGCAATAATAACAATGGCAACAACAACAGGAAAAAGAACAACAATAACAACAGCAACAATAACAACATCAACAATAACAACAGCAACAATAACAACAGCAACAATAACAACATCAACAATAACAACAGCAACAATAACAACATCAACAATAACAACAGCAATAATAACAACAATAACAACTAGGCTAGGCACTGTATTGACTGAACTTATAACAAATCATGTTCAACCTCCACTAGCCATCACTTTTATATACTCACTAGATGTGCCTCCCAGCGTTGCCCGAGTATTAAAAATCAGCTTATAAACAATGAGAAGTGATGAGAGTTGCCTACCACTTGCTATTAGCCTGGTACATTGCCAATGGAAAATAGTATTAAAAATCAACTTATAAACAATGAGAAGTAATGAGAGTTGCCCACCACTTGCTATTAGCCTGGCACATCGTCAATGGAAAATTCCAGTAAGCTAGTTAATAAGCGCTAGGCTTCCTATGACGGTACGCTATGACTTTGCGTCAGCGTTCCAGCTACAGCTATTCTGATAATAGCTATAGCTGGAAGGACACACATACTTTGAAAAAAAAAAAAATATATATATAGATTGTTCAACATAAAACTATAGCAAGTATCTCAACATACAGAGTCATTTTAACAGTTGGTACTTAGAGTTTCTCGAAACGTTACCATGTCATAACAGTGAAAAAAGCTTGGTGACAACTAAAAACAAAATATAAGAATAATAAGGCAATTTAAAGATTAAGTTATTCTAAACTATATTTAAAGTAAGTTTAAAGTAAGTTAAAGTGATTTACCCAGCTTATTTCTATAACTTACTGACAACCAGACCTCATTGCAAGCAAACACTTCCATTCAAGTCATTCAAAGCAAGATACCGACAAAAAACTCTTTTTTGCTAATTATTAGTTGATTAATTTAGATTTCACACAAAATATAGATTTATACATTTTGCTTTTATTGCTGTTTTATATAATTCACTTGTTTATTAACTATATGTACTTACACTATTTGAAATAGTTACTGTTGTTTTGCCAGCTCCGAAGCAAGTTAGCCAAAATACAAACTATTGCAATAAAAATATGTGTTCTAACATACAGATGTTTTGACCAATGAAGTAAATATTGGAAAGGATTATCTTTGTACGACGCTCAATATGGGCAGAACTGACAGAGATTATCTATATAAGTTGACACCTCATTGTTCAATGGTGTCTTTCGTCCTCTCAGACTTACCTGAATAGACAGCACTGCCTCTGTAAAACTTGATATGAATCTATCTTTACCCACCTGTTGCTATCATTTAATTGTTGCTGTTTCCAAAACCTCAGTACTAAAGAGTTAAACCTCAAGTGGTAAAAGCTCTCCCAATGTAACCCTTCCACAGACACTGTCAGCCAGAGCAATGCTTTCCTACTAGCCACACCAGGCAAATCAACTAACACATCATTCTACGACTAACGTGGTGTTTCCTTCTCTCATGGAAACACGAGAAACCAAAATTGCATGGTATTATCACACCGATGATTGTCAGGAGTTTATTTTTAGAAGTTGTAAACAGACTCCGGTTACTGGCTAATGTTAAAACACATTTGAGGGGCTCATGGACTTCCTACGAGGATTAGTGATGGGATCAGGTACATGTGAGGAGCCTGTTTTCCAATTATATACCTGTCACAATTTTTAAAAAATATGGTAGTCCGGCCATGATTGTGGTACATGATAACTGAGCCAAGCAGGGTCTGCTAACTGTGAATACCTATGTGCATGCTGCAACATTAAAAGTAATTGTCTGAGACCTTTATAAACATTTTAAAGGTTAAATGACCGCATTTAAAACTACATTTATTTATAACAAAATAATCATGATTTTAATTTACCAGCAATAGTTTTGGTGTTTGAAGAAAAAAACCAACTTGGGAGACAAAAGCACTCTTGATGCAAGCTTCACTCTGTGACATAAGGAGGTCATTTATAGGCAAAAACAAACATGTGATACACGAATGATGAATCAACGCCAATGATTAGAGCTAATGTGTGAAGGCAAGATGAAAGCCTTTCTGTTGACCGGCATTCTTATAAATTGTCCTCTTTCTAGTTGCCATAATACATTGTTATGGCTACCCATCATGGCAGGTAATTATAATGCCAGCTCGAAGCAGTTTCCACAGATACCAAAAAGCTTGCATTTATACGTCCTGCATTAACTTTCGACTAGTGGTAATGGAATTACATCAATCGGCTTGTGCATATCTCTTGTCGAGTGTGCTGGCAAGAAATCCCACGTTTAGACAAATTCGAAATTTAAATATTTGTCCATAAAATTAACTATTCTTAGAAGTAATCTGTTTAAAATATATTCACCCGTGCTCTGCTTTTGCAAATAAAGGATTTAAATGGACAATTTTTACATAAACTACTTCAGAACACTTCAATCGAGCGACTTCAATATAATTATATAGCGTCGCATCTGTTTCTAGTAGGACCTAGATATTTTTCAAAAATCGCGAATCTTTCCATCCATTTTTAAAACTTGAATTTGTTAATAAAACCTTGTTTTTTGGTCAAAACTACACAAAAATATTATCCAACTCGTAGGCTATGATATTATCTGCTACTGTTATTGCAATAGTATAATACTTTGTACTGTCAGTTAACCTTTAATCTCTTCAGGTTATGATGACCAAATGCTTGTTTTATAACAAAGGCATTTAGTTGTGTGTGAAAAATGATTCATTAGATTTGTTAGTATCTTTAATAGAGTAATACTGTGCAGCATTTAGAAGATAACTCCAAGTTTATGGGTATGCAAAGGACAAAATGAACACTTATCACATAGGCCTACCGCATTCCGCAAAATATATTTTTTCAATATTTTATCAGGCATGGAAATTCGAAATTACCTCTAAGTTTTTAAAAACCTGAACACAGCTTACTATTTCAAGTATCGCAATTTGGTTTTTATTGTATATAGTAAATAAATATTTAATATCAATTTACTATTATGTATATTTACTTTATTTAAAAAGGAAATATAAATACTTATTTTACCTATTACCGCACAAGTCTGTAGCCTATATTCTTTCTTGTTAGCATACAAGTAATAGTGTTCTTACAACCTGCAAGAGCTGTCATTTACTAATTAGCCAACGTCTCAGCAAAAATATATACTTACTGTCACTAAGATGAAAGCTATTTTAGAGGAAATCGTTATTTTATAAAGAACTTTTTAGAAACTCTCTGCAAGTTACTCGCACTTGCAGGAGAGTACAGAATATCAGAACATATAGAAAAATACAGTATACGATACTATGACAAAAATACTTCCTGAAGTAACCTTTGTACGACATTAGTATACATGTAAAATGTATCACTACAGACACGAAGACACGCTATTCAATATGCAGTATACTCCAATAAAAGTACCTACTACAATAATTAGTATATGTAGATGTTCAACTTTTTTATTGTATGATTTTATAATATTTCACTTAATCCTAAACAAACATAAAGCTGAATAAAAACACCATGAATGAGCATGTGTTTACTACACATCCCTGATTGTTAATTCCAGCCGATCTTACCTTGTCTATCAGCGATCGGATGCTGTCAAATGACTAAAGAACTGCATCAGATGTTTGCTAGTGGACTAGCGGTGAGTGCAGACAAGTAATCCCTCTAGCAAACATTTGTTAGGTTCTATAGACTTGACAACAAAAGAATTCCAATTTCATATTGACTACCTGATTATGTGTTGGTATTGCGTATTATACTTATTGCAGTATCAGATCTTTCATAAGCCAGGCACAATCAGTCAACATGATTGCACCGGACTCTTGCACAAATAGTAAATTAACCTATTATATGTATTACTGAGTGTACAATACACTACTCGTGTTATTATAGAGTAAGTAATGACCAGCTGCCATTCCACAGGTGCTCATAAATAGCAATAGATTCATTGAGAGATAGTGGCCATTCGGAAAGTATTTTAAACAAAGGTTTCACCTAAGTGAGCCATAGAGCCCTTACAAATCCCGCTTTACATAAATTATGCCTATTATGATAATTGCTGAAACGCAATTTGCATGAAAGAAACTTCACTCTGTAATGTGAGGGTTCTCGCAGGTCAGGGGAGATAATCATGTTGTTTGAAATAACTTTTTTCTCTGGAGCAGAAATCTATGAAAATCTTACTGCAAACAATAGATCACTTCACTTTTCAATGCATAAATCCATATTTGACACTTTGCTAGTCTTCAACTGTGATTTTGAGAAGCGCACAAAGTTGAGTTCGAAAAATTTCTATCAATCTCATAAGAACCACAAATTTATTTTTTTGAGTTCAACTGTGCTAAAACATAATTACATAAAACATTAAAATACATTTTACTGATGGCTAACAGCTGCCATTGTGCCTGCAACAACCATCGCTGTCAACTTCTTATAGACAAACATTGACTCCGCTGACTTAGCAGCCGAAAGAACAGTAAGTAAAGAAATGTCATTTATTTTATATCTGTAAATCTCAGTGTTTGTCTCTTGTTAGTCTTTTGTTTTCTGTCGTCGCTGTGTCCAACTCCGTCTGTCTGTCTGTCCAACTATAGCAATTAAAATCTAGCAATGAAAAATCAACATAGCCCTGGATCCACACTGTACTAGAATCAAACTTTTGCTATTGCAAGTGAGCAAACACGGGCAGCTAACCACGATGCTAAGTCGTTCTTATCTGATTTAGATTATCTATGGTATCCTTATCACGACTAAAGCTAAATATATAGGTTTTATTATGAATTAATATTACCTTTTGCGTTTGTTCTTCTTTTGAAATTTAAAAAAAAACTCATTTCAAAATCTAGTATTCATTTATCTTTATTTGCAATTTCTAATTGTGCTATTTCAATTTCAAATGTTCCATTACAATGCAACTATAACAACACAATTTCAATCTTCAATTTCCTGTTACTGCAAAGGGCAATTGCTAAAAATTGTAAAATTAAATAACATTTACATAAACATTCTCGAGTAGGAATTGTTGCTGCATTCTCTCTCAGTTTGGTCAGACAAAGTACCCTCATGCGCTTCACTGATAAATTTAATTTCGATATTTCTTTTTTACAATTGTGTCAGTACCGACTATCGAGAGGTACCAATATCGTTTTACTCAAAATTTTGATTGATAACTTCTGCAGCAGTAACTTTTTTATACACACCCTTCTATATACCCTTTGTTATTATTAATTCAACATATTCTTGATTTGTATTTTGTTTTATTATTTGTTTTAATTGTATTATTATCAATTCACTTCTAATTATAACAAATCATATTTTATCTAATCGTTACCCCCTAAAAACACCATTTAAACACCCATTTAAACACCTTTACAGTTGTTTTAATTTTCTCTTAATTAGAAGTTAGAATGGTAAATGTTGTATATGTTAAACAAAACAGATGTTTTGTGCAAAGACATTTTTATTACTTGATTAACGCCTGGCATTCATCGAGTCTTGTATAAAGGAGTATACTATTATGTTTGGAGGAATATCCTAGTCAACCTACATGCTATTGAAAGAAAGTTTTTTATAATTCCAAACCTTTAATATTGTGAGGAGCAAAAGGATTACAAAAACATTTTTTTTTCTATTTAAGGTTTGTATTGTTAATATTTATTTTTTTCTTTTATGAACTTTGTATGTTTCATGTTTTAGACAAACTGAACTGGTTCTGCCGTACTACTAAAAATAAGAACGACGATAAACTAAACTGTATGTATTACTATTATTATTATTATTATACACTTATAAAATTTTGTCATTTTATAATCTGGCTTAATATCGTCGCACTGCATAAATGATACAGGCGGTTATTAAAGTGTTTGATAAAATAGTTCTATTTTCGAGGCATAAATTTTTGCCATTTAGCTTGGTAAACTGACACTCTACTAAATGCACTAAACTGACCCCTTTGTGGACTTGCAGAACACTCTTTATCATACTAAGAGCCGTGCTCTGGGACGTTGAAAAATTATCATGTGAGGGAGAAGTTATAAGAGCAAACGGCATGAGCTACATGAGCTATGCACAGCTTATTTAAAGGTTGACTTGCAACAAAACTCACATTACAGTTATTTGATATGAAAATATATGGCTTTTCTTTTTTGAGCTTTTAAGAGTTTGTAATCACATTTCTACATATTTGGCACTTACAACACAACAGAGTAAGACATGGTGAATCTTTTGATACTAAATACGGTAACTGTAATATGAATTTTGTTTCAAGTCAACCTTTAACACTCTAAACTCTGGGCTTGAGACAGCTTATGGAAATGCTTTCCTATCTGATCCTAAACTTGAGTAAACTCGGTTTCGTTGTTTCGCTTTACCTTTCTGTACTTTCAGTTTTGGTAGAATTACAAGATTTTAGTTGATTTGTATGGTATTGGCTCTCAGCATAACTCCGAATTAAGTTGATTCGACTAATAATTCTTGAGATATCGCCAAAATACTGAGGGCATTTCTAACTGATTAAAAAATGAAAAATGGTCGCCAACAGAACATTAGTGCTTTTTGTACTTTTATATTTCCAGTTTACATAAGGTTACGAACTTTTGGTCGCTCTGTGCAGTTTTTAGTATAAATATAAAGTTTCATGTTGATTAAAATATTAGTTCTTGAGATATGGCTGAAACTTCTAACCAAAAAATGAAATGTGGCTGCTGACAGAACACTAGACTGTGTCTAATGACACGCTGACTGAAGTTCTTAGTAAGGAAAGATAAAAATAGATGAAACTAGAGACTTTTTGCTTCTCAGCAACGTGAGCTTTACACTGAAACCATTAGTTTTTCTATTAATAAAAATATACACACTCTAACAGGCTCAGTGTACATCAACCATTGTGTTTCCTCAGTTATCTCTGAGACATCACATTTTTAAAAGAGTGGGAAAAAAGCTATTTACTGTATTTGATTTCTGTTTTTCATTGAGTTTGATAAACTTGAGGCTTCAATCACTGGGTTTTCATGCTTCGAATAGATTCAAAGCTGACTTATGCCGACGATATCGCACCCTAATGTTTCAACGATTCGGAGTTGTACTTTATTGATTTTTCCAAGACTAGCGATGTACTCCTCTAAACTGAATTTGTTCAATTAAACTCACTTTCCGGTCACGGTCACTTTTTAATTTACTCGTGCACTTGTTACACTAACTCAGATAGGTTACCTGATCAGACTTTTCTCTATTATTAATGATATTAATGTCTCTCTATATTACCAAACAGTAACATAATTTACTACTGCTGCACTCTGAAATGCCAGGTTACTATTTTAAACAAAATAAGCATCAGGTTTATCACTGCAGACATTATAAGTTAGTTACTAGCATTTATATCGCGTGGTAAATATATTTAGCATGACTCTCGCTGATTTCCCTGCACTTTCTTCATGCAAGTAGTAGAACATTACATGAACCTATATTGTATTAGAAAACATCAGGCTATCAAAGCTGCCATGATTTGGTAGGGCTGCTATGTGCACTTCCATCATTACCTACTATTTTTGCAAGAAGGTTTGATTAACCTGACTTGCATTATGTGGAATGACAATGAGCCAACAGCAGTACCACAACGCTTGTACACTTTTTTCTTATGACAAGCATATGACAAGTATAATATTTTTTAATAAATGGTTTACATTTATTTGAATTAAATGTTGTCACCAAAATAAAAAGTTGAAGGCTTACACAGTTAAACTAAATTACTCTAAAAACTTAAAAGCTGCTTAACACGAAGAAGACACTTTGCAAATGAAATGTTGGTGTAAATTTATAGCTGTGTAACTAATACTTAACATGTTCATTAAAAAGAATTATATCAAACAATGAAATCTGGAATATACAAAACTATTAGTTCAATTGGTTGTTGGGTGGGCTGATTAATAGATGACAACATTAGTTAAAGCTGGAACTATTTTCTCAACTCCACAAACTAACAAATGTTACCGTGGCTGTCGGCACAAATCAACATAAAGTTCTGTTTGTGCTTTTTGATTTCTTTTGATTTTGTTCTACTACTAGATTCAATGCATGTTTTACACACATTCTATATGTTAAAGCGTAAGAGAAAACAATTCCAAATTGGTAGCTTTAGCAATGGTAAGTATCTATACTAGAGTTATCTTCTCTTGCCAGTATTATACAATAACTACGTATTTGAAAGGAAATGATACAATAATTCATTTTAGCTAATATTAAAACAACAATCTACAAGGATAAAGGTGACAATATTATTAACCACATTCTTCCTACACTTGTCCTACTTTTGAGTTGAGCTTTTTTAATTCAACAAGATTCTTTAAATTAAATTTGTGACGCAAACTGACAAGTCTTTGGAGTTTTTCAATTAGAGATGTCACATTTAATCACACTCGCCTACACACTAAGACAGATGATTTATATTCCAATTGAACCGCACTTATACAGTCTATGAGTCTCTGAGAGAGACTATAATAAACTAGATAACAGAGTTATCAGATTTTTCTGTGTATTCAAATGCATAGCCGAGCTAGTCAGGGTTTAACTAGATTCTACGTGACTTTCCTCTGATCAGTGATGCATTGATTGTTCATCGGAGAAAAGCCAACTTGACAGCTACTTGACTTCCTATAACCGCTGCGCTTTAGTTAAATCTGAAGTACATAACCTGATTCAGGACTGACTCTTCACACATCTATCTAGACACAATAGTGAATTGATTACTACTTTCAACTGCTATAAAACTTAGAGAAGACTTACAAATTTTAGTGAAGTTTCTGATACTATTTCTTTCCTAATAATATTGGTAGCATTATGTTATGAACTTTCAACTCAAAGGTATTTTCAGAGACCTAAATTATGGCTTTGACATTAAAGATGAACTTTTCCAAAAAGGTTGTAGATTCTATCATAAAGTATGGGTATTTTTCTATTGTTTGCAATTGTCTTTGATGTTTGAAAAGATCTGATTGCCAGGATGTTTCAAGACTAAAATTGATAAAACTTGATCGCGGTTAAAACGCTCAGATCAAGCGAAAGTGCGATTATGACGTTTATAGTTGTAACTTGAATGCAATAGCCAATATAAACTATAGTAATGATAGCAACTAGGGACATCATTTTGCAGTATGTCTTCTGAGCGTTTCAACCGTGATTAAGTTTGTTGATTTTAGTCTGGAAACATCAAAAACATTTGCAATTGTTAGAAAAATACCGATAATTTCTGATAAAATCAACTAAAATTTTGTGTAATTTCATGTTCAAGGGTAGCCTGGTTAGATAGCCAAAAAGGCAGGTAAAATATAGGAGACCAGACTTATATCAATATAGAGAGACAGAGTTGAACGAATATATATATATAAACTGAGTGATGAGGAAGAGACATAACCTGAAGAGCTACCGTATGTGTTGTACATATACTAGGTTAGACTGCTATAAGGTAGACATGTAGCAGAGTGTACTACTGGGCAAGTAAACATGTACCAAGACTAACTGAAAGTCGAGTGAACATGTAGCAGGGTGTGCTGTAGGTCAAGTGAGTGTAAATGTCTCTCAGAGTGAAACAATGGTTAAGTGAACCTTTATTGAAGAGGGCTGATAGTCAAGTGAGCGTGTGATAGGCTGGACAGGTGATTAGGTGGGCCAGATGAGCAGTTGGCGAAATGGGAATACAGCTCACCAGACTACGTATAAATCTAACATTATATACTAGATATTAATATAAACAGTGTGGAATATGTACCTATATCATTTCTGGTGATTTTGAAAAATGTAGTAAGTGGGCTCAGCCACAAGTGCTACATGCATTGCAAAAGGTGCTACCTTTCGCAACAAACGTAGTACCTGTGGGCTACAATAATTATCCAATCAAAATGTGTTGTAAAATGGGCTTGTCTTCCCTCAGGAACCATGAAAAGTTTTAGGTTTCACAAATTTCTAAAGCTGTCTAAAGTTTTTAATAATCAATAAAATTTAACGAAATAATTAAAATCAAGGTGTACAATATCTGAAGCTTTCTCTTAACACTAACGACCTTGACATAGGTTTGCCATAGCTACAAAATTGTTTCTCCAACATCCATCAATGCGTGAATTGAACCCTGATGATTTGATTAAAAAAGGCTTGGCCTTGCAAAGTTTCATGGGAAAACTGACAAATATTGTATCTTTATATCTTAGTAAGTCATGAGTCATGCATAGTGGCTGATAGAGTTCTCAGAAATGACAAATTCCAGTAAAATTAAGCTTCAGTCTTAATGTCATTTTTCAGAGATTTGACAAAATTGTTAAACTAGAGATATGAGCACAAGCTATACACAATTTATGCTCACTTCATCAACAAACTCTTTGTTTCCATTCTTATTCAGAGACTCTATTGTCCTACACAGGTATAAAAATGAATAATCCCTGCGAGCCAAATAGATTGAGATTTATGCATGGTACTAAAGATGGACTTCTATAACATTTTAGTAAATTTTGTCAGAAATATTGGCATTGTTTATCATTTGAAATAGTTTTTAATGCTTGAGGTGATCTTACCGCCGGGATATTTGAAAATTGAAATAAACAAAATTTCATCTCAGTCGGTTTTATCCACTCTAATCTTGAAACATCCTGGCAGCCAGACCGACTCAAACATCAAAAACAATTTCAAATGATAAAAAATAAAAATTTCTGATTAAATTTACTAAAATTTCATAGAAGTCCATCTTTAATAAGATAACACAGTCTCCCGGAGATAATAGCTTGTAATGCAGAAAGAATCAAAGCATCAGAGTTGATAATTTAGAATGAAGGCAAAAACAGTAGAGACATTTCTCCAAACCGAAGTACTGGAATACCTAGTAATTTATAAGCTCTTATCAAGATGTTGACAAAGTAATGTTAGCATTAATAATATTTGCTGCGGTTGGCTTAATCCATTAAACCTAGAATAAAGGAAATGATATGCCGGCTTGATATGAAACCAGTCTCTGAGTCATCAAGGTTTATTAATTACTTTGTTAGTTTAAGTACAAGCAAATATGTATGCAGATTTCATGAAGCTATAAGCGTGGTTCCTTTTGGCTGTAGCTATAGAATGCTATTCCCAATGCACTAAAGCATAAAATTGGTAATTGCTGAAGCTATCATTACAAATTGTTGCAATGCTATGACTGTGTGTGGGCTTCTATTGGTTGGGCGACTAGCGGTTGGTTATAACTGACTGCTCTATAAGATTAAAAGAACTAGCTACCATCTCTCTGAAATTTTAAAATTATCATTACCAAATGTTTTCACCGTTATATACAGTTTACTTTATTTCTTACCTTTCTATCATCATTATCTTTTAAAGCAGCTTCCTTTTTTTCCTGTGTTGCAGATGTGAGAGTTGTCTCCACCTCATCTTTCGACTTGCCAGCTTGGCATTCAGGTACAACCGAAGATTCCTGAATGGTAATTCACATTTTTAATATCTTTTGCAGGTGCAACTTACAGAAATGGAAATGCTTAAAAATTTCAATTTGTTCAAATAATGCCATGAATTTTGTACTAATCCATCTCAACCAATAATTTTGTAGCGAATGTGTAAGCGGAAAGATTAAAAAGAAAAAGGATTTTATAATCTAATAATTACAAAGAGCTAAATTATATTTTGGAGAAAAATATAAGTTAGCTTAAGTAATCTATAATATTGACTAAAATATAAGTGTTGTACTTAGTCAGGCTGCCCAGAGCAAGAGCAAGCTCAAGTGGTGGATACACAGAGCAAGCTCAAGTGGTGGATACACAGAGCAAGCTCAAGTGGTGGATACACAGACCTAACATCAAAGGTGGCTACACAGAGCAAACATAGGAGTAGATACTATCGGCAATACTGGCAATATCGGCACTGATATGAACATTCATCTGTTTGATACTGTTTATGCTGACATCAGCATTGAGTAAAGCATGTTGGCGACTGTTCAGAATACTTGAGCACCATGGCCTTGACCTGCCAGAACTAAATGGTAATTCTTACTTCAACTGCAGATCTTTTAAATCTTTTTGGATCTTCAAGTCTAATTTTCAGATTTTATTTTAAAAACAATTTTTAATTTTACTTTTTGAAAAGTAGGTTTTTTTACCCAATTATTAACCCGAGTTTTAACTGATCATTAATAAAACTTCTCCCGTCTATATATATTTTTATCATGTTTCGTTGAAATTTTTAGTTAATTTGATTGAAAATAAATGCTGGGTTATGGAAATATTCAGAAAGTCGCAAGTAAAAAGTTGCAGGTAAAAAGTTGCAAGTAAAAAGTTGACAATCTGACTATCTGTAGATTCTTAAATCTGCAGATATGTTTGCAGTAGATTATCTTAAATTTTGCTTGTCCAACCTTGATCATGTGGGCTACATTATGCAAAACCTCCCCAATGCGGTTACACAGATGCTTCTAAAATGCAAACTCAGTTTTAATGTAAACACCTAGTGATTTATAGTAGTGCTATCACAGCAATTTAACTATCAAACATTTCTATAACCTCCAACTGTCTCAGCTAAAACTCATATCGCTATCATACCAAAAGCAAACATTTTGGTCTTTGTATGGTAAAATTTAATTCGGTTAGTGAGGGTACACCTTTTGAACTCTACAACATTATTCAAAATGTTTAAATTGGTTATTACCACATTGTTTTGTTGAAAATAGCTATAAACAGATAACTTAATTAGCTAATACATGATCAGTGCCAGAGTCAAGAGTAGCAAGTCCAGGTAATATGTTGGGACGACAGGACCTGTCATGCAGACACCTGTCAATGCATCAGTCAGGGATCAGTCAATGCAGCTACTAAGGTGTTGGCACAACGCCACGTGCCAAATATGGATGCTTCATAACTTTGGCCAGTAGAGACCTCCTAACGGGACATCATCAGTGCCACTGAATGAGACATTAGCAATTATATGAGAAGGGAAAGCTTACACTCCTTTCTAGTTTCCTTGTTATACACTAACTCGTGTAAGCTGTACATGGCTATTAACATTTGTGTAAAGAGGTCCATTAGTAGCAGCCGGGCAATTTCTCTATTTTTTGATCTTATCAAAATGCTTAGTAGATTGTAACACACCTCAACAGCCAAAATATAATATAATGCACTCCAAGCATTTAAAAAGTTTACGTTTAATCGATTGTTCAACTAAAAACAAATGAATTTTTTGTTTAAATTTCAAAGGGAGTTTGTTGAAAAGAAACAAGCAGGTAGTTTTGACAATCTCAACCCTGGCTTGTTTTGCCCCTAAATATTATCAAAGTGAATATCTTTATTCAAACACTTGACATGCCCTTGTAATATAGACAAGCCTTGCGTAGTCAGACGACTCCACACCCACATGACAGTAAAACTGATAAATATCATTGCTAAGCTAGCTATTTATGACCAGAGGAATAGCTTTTACTTAGACATCAAAGTACGGATGCTGATGAGTTGAGATGATAGCTGTGAACTCTATGGCCTTTACTTTGCCTGAACAACCTTTACCATGATATGCTGCAGGTAATAAGATGGGTAATGTCTTTATGTCCCGCAAAGACAACTATTTGCAATGATATGTGGTTTGTTCAAACAGGTAACTGCATGGTCAGCGATTCCATTTCTATTACAGACACCCGACTCTTGATGGTTCAATCAATACATAGGCCCAGTTCACAAGTAAGATAACGCACTGTAACATTCAATGCATTTTATAACTCAATATTATCAAGATTGTCTCCAGACGTTGAGGTTTCCCTGTCATGGCAAACAGACTTGGACAGCTAAGATCACGGAGTCATTGCTGGTACAATAATACTTTGAAAAACATGCACAGCTTCTGCTTGCAGTAAGCTAAACAGACATCACACTCTATCTTTGAAGGGTTGCTCCATAGATATATAAACCTATATATCTATGGATTATATCTATGGTTTATTTATCTATGGGTTGCTCACACACAACTATTGTCCAGATAACGTTATTTAAACAGCACTTGGTTTTTTCTATTCTACGTTGATCAGCATTTATAAAAAATTAGATTATTTAGATTTTTTTTCAAATTAAGTTGATTGTCCCACTATAAAGTATTTATTCACAGCATTGATTACCAAAATATCTGAATGAAATACATTCTAATTTTCGAAAATTATTTTACAAATTTCATGCCAATGAAAGCCTACATGTCAAAGTCATTTCGCCTCAGCTCTTTGAGTTTAAGTTTTCTTACTAGTAAATACTTGAACATTGTTGGTTGTATGTGTTAATCCGGGTTAAATAGTTAGACTAATATTATACTAAAATAGATTTAATTTAAAAAAGCTCTAGCGTTTTAAATTAAATCTTTGAAGCTCTTTTAATTTCAGCTTCAGCATTTGCATGACTTATACAGCCGCTATCAATAAAATCACTCAAAATATCTAGATAGAGGAAGCATACTGGTATCATTGCAAGTCAAGTACCTTTAGTTGATTTGATTTATGCATGATTCAAAGGCTCTGGCTAGTTCTTGTGGACTACCATAACTTACACTAGTAACAGTGTGTCATTGGCTGCAAAGGTCAGCGCTAGCAGCTGTACTGCAGGCTGCCCATTGCTCTGTGTGATGACTGCCCTTCACGCAATCTCTCCCCTGGGAGTCACACACCCTGTAGATATGCGGGTGCTCAGGCCAAATGGCAATGAGCTTTGGCTAATTAGGTATATTAAGGGGATAATAGAGGTGCATCGATTTAGACCTACCTCGGCTTCAGGATCATCAGCGAGTTTTCTAATATTAGCTATAACGGTGCGGGCCAGTTGAGTGAACCATCCATCCATGGCCATGTTTCTCTCGTTGGTTTTTAGTCAATTTATTCCTTATAGTGCTTAGGTCTCTATGAGCAGTTTGATTATCAGGTAAAGTGGAGTACCCGATAGCCTCTGTTCCAATGTTATGTGATTCTTCTCGAGGTATTCTTAGCTACTGAAATATAAAAAGCTAATGAAAGACTATTCAGTCTAAAAGCTCAATCACCCTGATCTGGAATGATGCCTACGCTCCAGCAACTCAATTCAAACCAAGTTCTAGTATCATGATTTGGTGACCTTGAAGGTTTTTACTTGTGTCAGACGTTGTCATGACTAGCATAAGTGGTGGTATTACTGTATAATCTCTGAACACATCACAGTCAATGCTTCTAGCGCCACTAAGAGATATCAGCTAAATTCTGCTATCTCCAAATACACGTACATGTATATATATAGATCTCAGTTCTGTATTGCATACTAACAAATAATCACCCGGTTAGTTTAACAATAGTAAGTATGTGTAAGTTCTTTTGTAAAGATGTAAGTTCTCTACTAATTTGGATTAAAAAAATATGCCACACTTCTATACCAAACATAAAATGCTGTATGACAAACAGAAGTTCTAGACTCGTACACCAAAGCCTATAATTTGTTACTATTATGTAAAAGCAAACGTCAACATATAACGTAGAATTCAGGCTGTAGTTTTCATCACCGTAGACAAAGCTATCAACGCTACATTTCAGTTTAAAGATGGCTCAGAGCGATTGGTAAAGCAAAGCTTTACATAAATAAACTTACCAATCTGCATACCATTAGCATGAAACTCTATGACACCCACGAGCTAGCGTCCTATTTCTAAATAGCTGAACATTACGCCTACGCCCTTACCGAGCCTGAGATTTCATGGCTTTTATTCCGGCTCGCCCATTCAGTATTAGCAAGAAAAAGTACTTTGGAGCATTATGTAATTGCCCACAAACAGTCTGCTTAAATTCAATAGACCCTCATACATCAAACTCCAAGAATGTCTTTATATTTTAAGATCGAAGAGAAGATATCAAGATATCATATCACGGTCATGTGTCTCATCAGCGAGGGATGGACTTAGCGAATGATGCTTCATGAAAAGCGGTTGTGAAAGGCTGGTGCTTTATGAATGGCCTTGACCGTGGCAACTTCCCGTACAAAAACTAGAACTCCGTGGTATCTTTATTATTAACTTCTCCTTAGGGCCCGTAGAACAAGCTTAGCATTACTCCCTTTACTGGACTAAAGGCTACGAATATTAAACAGTTTTAGGGAAAAGTAATATATTCTTAACATGACTTGGAAGCAAACTGGTTTTGAGCAATTTTTGCTGGCTGTCATCTTGAACATGTTAGAAGGTCACATTATTTATGCACTCTCGCTGTTGGGAAACACCAAGGAGCTAATAATAAACTACTTTACAAAAAATTCTGCAGAGAGTAAAAAATGAATAGCATATAGAAGGTATTCTCAATCATTCATGATGTCTATTAGATCTGTTGATTGAACTTGCATGCATTTTTTGAAGTTTTAGTGTCAGCTTTATCCGAAAATTGTTCCTATCAACCCAACTGATGGTTAAAGCTAGCTAACTATGGAAAGTATAGTTAACGCGTGTAAAGTATAGTTACCATGTGTAAAGTATAGTTACCATGTGTAAAGTATAGTTACCATGTGTAAAGTATAGTCACCATGTGTAAAGTATAGTGACCATGTGTAAAGTATAGTTACCATGTGTAAAGTATAGTTACCATGTGTAAGGTATAGTTACCATGTGTAAAGTATAGTTACCATGTGTAAGGTGTAGTTACCATGTGTAAAGTATAGTTACCATGTGTAAAGTATAGTTACCATGTGTAAAGTATAGTTACCATGTGTAAAGTATAGTTACCATGTGTAAAGTATAGTTACCACGTGTAAAGTATAGTTACCACGTGTAAAGTATAGTTACCATGTGTAAAGTATAGTTACCATGTGTAAAGTATAGTTATCAAGTGTAAAGTATAGTTACCACGTGTAAAGTATAGTTACCACGTGTAAAGTATAGTTATCATGTGTAAAGTATAGTTACCATGTGTAAAGTATAGTTACCATGTGTAAAGTATAGTTACCATGTGTAAAGTATAGTTACCATGTGTAAAGTATAGTTACCAAGTGTAAAGTATAGTTACCACGTGTAAAGTATAGTTACCACGTGTAAAGTATAGTTATCATGTGTAAAGTATAGTTACCATGTGTAAAGTAGAGCTACTATGTGTAAAGTATAGTTACTATGTGTAAAGTATAGTTACCATGTGTAAAGTATAGTTACCATGTGTAAAGTATAGTCACCATGTGTAAAGTATAGTGACCATGTGTAAAGTATAGTTACCATGTGTAAAGTATAGTTACCATGTGTAAGGTATAGTTACCATGTGTAAAGTATAGTTACCATGTGTAAGGTGTAGTTACCATGTGTAAAGTATAGTTACCATGTGTAAAGTATAGTTACCATGTGTAAAGTATAGTTACCATGTGTAAAGTATAGTTACCATGTGTAAAGTATAGTTACCACGTGTAAAGTATAGTTACCACGTGTAAAGTATAGTTACCATGTGTAAAGTATAGTTACCATGTGTAAAGTATAGTTATCAAGTGTAAAGTATAGTTACCACGTGTAAAGTATAGTTACCACGTGTAAAGTATAGTTACCATGTGTAAAGTAGAGCTACTATGTGTAAAGTATAGTTACTATGTGTAAAGTATAGTTACCATGTGTACAGTATAGTTACTATGTGCAAAGTATAGTTACCATGTGTAAAGTATAATTACCATATGTAAAGTATAGTTACCATGTGTAAAGTATAGTTACTGCATGTGAAGCTAGCTAACATGTGTAAAGCTAGAGAACCTGGGTAAAGTATAGCTAACAATAAGTTAATAATATAGCCAGAACATAGCCACCGGGTTATAGCTAATGTGAAAGGATAAGCGCATCCGTTTTCTTAAGCTGCTATTCCGATGAGAACATCAACCCATACCCATAATATTATATTAAAGGCTGCGATGGTGAGTAGTACAAAACACAGCCTGCAGCTGCTGACATACCTTTCCATATCACGATGCTGAGTCGAGTCTTAGTTGACCAAATTCACTATTAGCAACAGTTAAAACTGAAAACAGGAAAGAGTCTGAATAATTTGTTGGAACTCAAACCAAGCCCAACGACTCAGTCGGGATGGTAAAATGGCTGGTTAGTAACCTCTCGTTATCTAAACCATGTGTGAAATAGGAGGAAGCACTTGCATCACTCATTTGGCAAAATATCAATGAAACACAAACCTGTCAAAATCAGTGACATTTCACACAATTGACGTAATTCCCAGTGTCTCCACAAATCCGGGGACAGTAATATGACGTTTGACTGACTGCTTTTTACTCACTCTCAGCCAGTCCTCTAATATAGTTCCACTAACCGTTTCAGCAGAGCAACTCCATGCTAGAGACTGACCTACACTCTTGTTTTACTATTCTCTAGTGTATTCCACTTCCAGTATTTCACAAATCAATGAACTGCAATGCATCCCGCTCATGCATATAAGGAACGCAGAGTTTCTTGCACTCAGATATTTAGCTAGTAGGTTATGTATTTACTTAAACTCATAAAATATACAATGCCGCTCACCGTTTTTCTGTTTATAAACACTGAGTCATATCAAATGGCTCACCTGCGATAGCTAGCAATACATTCCTAGAGCTGTCTTCGTTTGGCAGAATAATGGACACGTGTTCACGCATGAGAGCTTCAACCGCGTTTTCAATGATTGAGTGTCAAGGAATTACATGTAGATGACGATATACAGGGGTGACTTTACCGACAAATGTTCTAAACCACAATGAGCACTCACTGACGCAGGCATTACCCTGTGCGCTGATGCAGGCATTACTTGTGTACTGATGCATGCATTACTCTGTGCATTGATGCATGCATTACTCTGTGCACTGATACAAACATTACTTTGTGCACTGATACAGACATTACTCTGTGTACTGATGCAGACATTACTCTGTGCACTGATACAGACATTACTCTGTGCACTGATATAGACATTACTCTGTGCACTGATACAGACATTACTTTGTGCACTGATACAGACATTACTTTGTGCACTGATACAGACATTACTCTGTGCACTGATACAGACATACTCTGTGCACTGATACAGGCATTACTCTGTGTACTGATACAGACATTACTCTGTGCACTGATATAGACATTACTCTGTGCACTGATACAGACATTACTTTGTGCACTGATACAGACATTACTCTGTGCATTGATACAGACATTACTCTGTGCACTGATATAGACATTACTCTGTGCACTGATACAGACATTACTTTGTGCACTGATACAGACATTACTCTGTGCACTGATACAGACATTA
Organism: Watersipora subatra; assembly: GCF_963576615.1. Lineage (NCBI taxonomy): Eukaryota > Metazoa > Bryozoa > Gymnolaemata > Cheilostomatida > Watersiporidae > Watersipora > Watersipora subatra. The sequence continues at coordinate 9,769,621 of NC_088709.1, forward strand.
CTCTGTGCACTGATACAGGCATTACTCTGTTCACTGAGACAGACATTACTCTGTGCACTGATATAGACATTACTCTGTACACTGATACAGACATTACTCTGTGCACTGATGCAGACATTACTCTGTGCACTGATGCATGCATTACTCTGTGCACTGATGCATGCATTACTCTGTGCACTGATACAGACATCACCCTGTGCACTGATACGTTCTGTACATTATTACTCTGTGCATTGATACATGCATTACTCTGTGCACTGATACGTTCTGTATATTACTCTGTGCGCTGATGCGAACAGATATGCATTTGAACTTTGCTTGTCAAGTTCAGCATGTTAATGTTGAAGTGTTTTTTGCATTGCTCGTTTCTGATTGGCTAACTCCGTCCGCCATGATTGTACTTTTTAGATTTTTAAAAAATTGCTAGGAAAGTTAAGCCAAAAATGCAACAATTAACTTTTATGATTAAAAAAACTAGAACTTACACTTTTGAAAACAGGCTTAAGTGCAGAACTTCTTCGATAAATAAAGAATGCTTTGAGCATTAAACAAAATTTGCACATTTGTATAAAGAATATTTAAAAGAACCTCACTTGGAGTGATCAGCCACTGCTAGGCATTGACAGACTCAGGCATCAAACCTCTAGACTCTAGAGACTATGCCAATATCTGATTAAGCGGTATCTGTGAGTGGTTCTTGACGTTATATAGCTTGCATGTCGACTACTCCATTTAGATGCAGAGGTCATTGATTTTGATAATGCATTCCATTAAAGAACTAGGCAGTAAACCGTGAGAATTGACGCCTAACTCTCTGATAAAACTTTCTTATGTAAGAATTAGCTACGTAGCTTTATCATCCACATTGTAATTACGCAAGGAATTAAAATAGCAGCTGGGATAGGAATTAGATCAGCTGCCTGCTGCTTTTGAAAGCGATTCTACTATTTCTTTTCAGCAATTATTGGCAGAGATTGAGTCGATGATCTTATAAGCAGTTGTTAGTTTACACCAAGAAAATGATGACATGCGTGTTTTTAAAACTAACATGCTTTTAATCTCCAAAAATAACTTTTAAAAAATAAATTCACTAGTTTTGCTGCGATTGATCGTAAATACTTATAAAAAAGTAGAAAAAACCACAAAAAATTTCAAAATCAAAAATAGTATTATATATTTACAAACGGTGTTTTAGATATATTATTTTTAGGAACAACTGGCCTGAAACATTCTGTTAGTTCAGTAGGTAGGCCTACTGTAAGTGCCATAGTGGTCAGTGGTCTGGAACCCCAGACCTGCAAACAACAGGTTGGGATTCAATTCCCAAAAAGGGCAACTGGTGATGGTAGGAATGGCATCCAACCTTATATTGCTCTCTACAACTAGATATGTCTCCAGTCGTCGAGGTTTCTTTGCCCTTGGGCTCAGGCATACCCGGCCAAGATCATAGAGTCATTGCTTGTACAGTAATACTCTTAAAAACACACAGTGTCTGCATGCAATAAGCTAAACAGACATCATCCTCAATCTTCAAGAGATTCCTCACATATAGCTTTAAATACAATGGCTATCAATCAATTATAATCATGCGCTCAATAAGAATCTGACCCTCAGCTAATGGACAATAAGCAGGAGAGGACAACTCATCGTTTGTTTTATTTTGCGAACAAACTGTTTAGACTTAACTATTTAGTAAGAATTTAAAATAATAGTCACCAGTTTCTTAAGAAAGAAGAAAAGAAACATAATATAAAATTTTTAACATAAAATGTTGATAAGTTAAATGATACCATACACTTACGGACAGTAACTAATATACATGTAAAACAAATTACAGTCAAACATGGATAACTCAAACTTCACGGGACCGAGCAAAAGTGTTCAAGTTATCAGAGCGTTCAAGTTATCAGAGCACTGTCACAAGTCCACGTATTTATTTATTAGTAGATACATGTACATATACAAACTATAATAGAAATCAAAAGCATAAATGGCTTGTTTCAAATTAAATGCTTCTAATGTAAAGTTTAAAACTTTTTTATCAAAAAGTATAGGAGATTTTTCTATCACTTGAGATTGTTTTGTTGTTTGAAGTGATGTTATTGCCAAGACGTTTTTTAGATTAAAATTGGCAAATCTTGATCGTTGTTGAAATGCTCAGAAGAAAAGACATCTTTTTCTTTTGAGCGTTTTAACCGAGATCAATTTTGCCGACTTTTCTTGAAGTTTATGCGAAGGTCACCTCACTTTTCCGTGCTTTCGAAAGGCGATCACTAAGCGGATGTTTGGTAAAAATCAAAATTCACCAAACCTTTAGAAAAGTCATTGACAAAAATATTTTGCCAATGGTGGTAATAACGACGCCTATGATTTACGAAAAGTTGAGGTTTATACCTCTATGACTTGGAATAAAGTGATTTTCTAAAGCGATAACAACCGTCTCGGTAGCCGTTGGGCAAAAAACTGTTCGAGTTAACAGAGTTGAGGTCGAGTTATCTATAGCAATTTATCATTAAGAAACCATTCGACTTAACCATGTGTTCGAGCTATCCGTGGGCGAGTTATTCATGTTTGACTGTATTTTAAATTGCATCTACACATTTCCAAAACATTGATTACTATTTTCATTGCAAAACGATTGACTTTGATTTAACATATACACCAAGCATCTCTTACTTAAGTAAATAGAGTATAAAAAATAGAAAAAGCAATCTCTATCAAAAAGATTATGAAATAAAAGTTACTGAAACAAGATATGAAAAAGTGTAAAGCTAAAACGTAATTATGCCATGACCCAACAGACACAAGTGATAGCGAAGACAGTAATATGTAAAGGCGGTTGTCTTGGCAGATAGAATTGATATTAGCAGCCAATGACTAGCAGTTGCTTGCAGCAAACTATCAAGACTGCTAAGCTAGTTTCACTTTCAAACACTGACTTTTCAAACAATTTTTTTATGCAAACTGTCACGAGCTAAGATATGAATGAAAAGAAACCAATCTACTTGACTAAATTCTGCTCATTGTTATTAATATTACTATCTAAAAAATAGTCTCCAGTTTTTTAAAAGAGAAGAATGGAAACATAATACAAATGTTTAACATAAAATGTAAATAAGTTACATGATACCACGAACTTAAGCTCACCAATATAGAGTGAACTATATAAGTAGATTAATACATCAAATAGTAAATTCACTGCTATGTAATTAATTGATTGTGATGATGCAGTGTGTGATTACATTGCCAATTTGTAAAGTGCCCTACAATTGGTTACCTTCGCTTATTTGATGTCTGGCCATCAAGCTGGTATAATTATATTTGGTAAGTAAAAGCAGCAAGCTGACTGTAGAAGCAATAACTCTCACTCTCATACTTCCTGTAACTAAACCAGCCTTGATTCTCCTTAATATGTCTGTTTAGTTGCATTTGTTTTCTTATTGGTTTGTTGTGTTTACAAGCTTCTTTGACATACAATCATTTTTTATTTACCTACAAATGAGTGTAGATTTTAAAACTTTCAAAAACAGTTTTTATCTATTCATTAATTAATTGATAAATATCTATAAGGGAATATAATTTCTCAATTTTAGGATCCTGACTAATCTAACAGTTTGTGTCCTTTCAGAAGATCACTAGTTGCAAACATCAGATCTTCCTCTGCGACTAATCCCACTGTCTTCGATAAAGATCTTTAATAATAGTTACTTTCAAGGAGTTATCATGCCTCCAAAAGCTTGAGTTATTGTTCCATCTGCCTAAGTTAGGACAACTCCGAGAGCAAAAGTGGTTTGTGCAGCTGTTTGTTGTAATATTAAAAATGAAACCTATTTTGTATACAACAAACTGATCTGGTTAAAAAACTCTGAACACAGAAATATTTAAAAAATTAAACACAGCTTTGTCTGTATATACTGTAAACATGCAACGATGATCGAATATTGTTCAACTGGGAGCTGATAAGAATGCCCAAATAGATGCAATGAGGGAAAATACGGCAGATCTGTGAAAATTTAAAAAAATAACAAGTCGAAATGAAACGAGAGAAGTGAGAGGGTCAATGAAACAGCTCTTTGGCAGATGCTTAACAAAAGCAAAACTCAAAGCGATTGACGAGACATGCTTACCTAGAGCAATTGATGAGACATGCCTACCTAAAGCAATTGACGAGACATGCTTACCTAGAGCGATTGATGAGACATGCTCACCTAAAGCAATTGACGAGACATGCTCACCTAAAGCAATTGGTGAGACATCCTTATCTAAAGCAACTGACGAGACATGCTCACCTAAAGCAATTGACGAGACATGCTTACCTAAAGCAACTGACGAGACATGCTCACCTAAAGCAATTGACGAGACATGCTCACCTAAAGCAATTGATGAGACATGCTTACCTAAAGCAACTGACGAGACATGCTTACCTAAAGCAATTGACGAGACATGCTCACCTAAAGCAATTGACGAGACATGCTTACCTAAAGCAATTGAACAAATAAATGAACAAGAAATCTATTGAACAAATGACTGACTGCAAATTAATAGCAAGATAAATTCTTAAAGAAGGTATGACAACTACAAAGTCTGAAAACTAACAGAACTGTGTTTCTGAGCAATCCCTCTAAGATAGAGTATGATACTTGCTTAGCTTACTACAAGCAGAGGCTGTGTGTGTTTTTAGGAGTATCGTTATACATCTTGACTGAACATGTCTGAGTTCAATGGCAAAAGACCTCAATAACTGAAGACATCCTTAGTTGCAGCGAGCAATTTAAGGCTAGGATTTAGGAAAGTTCACGAAGGTGGCACAACTGTACATGATTACTTGCTAAATAGGAAATCAAGAACGCCTTCCTTGTTCATGTTGATATTAGCAAACAGACAACTTCTTGTATTGGAGGGTTGTATTTGATTTCACTAGACATCAATGTTTGTGCAGAATACTAGTACAAAAGTCATTTAGTTTAATTTTTTGTTGAGCAAGCGAAAAGGTTTTTATTCAACAACAATATTTACTACTGGATGGATCGGTTGTATAAATGATTTTTATTATTTGTATAGATCCTTGGAAACGTTATTTTAAAAAACAATTTTAATATTAAAAACGAATAGATATATTATCGAAGTTGCATATGTCAAAATAAATTGTGTAATTAAAATTAAAACATGGTAACATAAATCATTTGCTAGCAGCATAAAAAGTTATTAAATTATTTTAAAAACAATAGCAAACATATAACATGAGGAATCTAAGGCAGCGCAAAATACTCCAATGGAAGTGAAAAAACAAATTTATAAAATGTGACAGTACAGAAATGTGGAATGACTTATACAAGTAAAAAGAGAAAATATGTATATCAAAATTATTTTGAAAGAATGACAACTCTTACAATCTGAGCATTATTAAAACATTAAAGACTTTGAGTTCTTTCTCTAATAGTTCTTGTGGGAGTTAACAAAAAATTCTATTTAAAAACAAAACTCGTTTATGAGTCTTTTAGTTATTGTAAAGATATAATGTCAAGAAAGTTTACAATGGCCAATTATAATTGAAAAATTAAGAGAAGACACTCGGCATGCAACAATGTTACCGGCCTTGTTAAAATCCTGTTACTTGGTTAGCATGGCTCACATCGTGAAGAGATCTGCAACAAATTCATGTACATAAATAGTTGTTGACAAAAGCATTACATAATAGTCTGCAAGAGGCTATGTATAGCCCTCATATATAATACAAGTATAATATAGCCCTCATATATAATAATAATAAAATATAGCCCTCATATATAATAATAATATAATATAGCCCTTATATATAATATAAATATAATACAGCTCTCATATATAATACAAATATAATATAGCTCTCATATATAACACAAATATGATATAGCCCTCATATATAACACAAATATAATATAGCCCTCATATATAACACAAATATAATATAGCCCTCATATATAACACAAATATAATACATGTAGGCCTACTAGCAAACTATGCCTTTATCAGCTTGCCGTTTCATAGCAACTGTTTTTGGTAAAAACTCACTTTTTAAAAAATGACTACAGCCACCCATAGCGGCCTACCAGTGTAGGTAACTAATATATGACTTGTGCTGTCTATAAAATGACTATTTTGATTAGACATGAGGTACAACAGCGTAACAAACTGCTGTTAATAGGCTTTTATTGTTTTATTACTGCCGGTATGAGATATAGGTTGCTGAGAAAACATAAATGGTTGCATGTTTACAACTGTTGGATACTAAAAAGCCTTCACAAAGTTTATATGAACAAACTGCGTTGTTCGGGCAGTAAGCGAAGAACAGACTTGGATTAATTTCTCTCAATTGCTATGCTTGTTTACCCTACCATATGTTTCAGTTAGGCCTGTTTAATGTGATGTGGAATTGTCAAAATAGGGTGTACAGTAGTGTTACAACAGGAACAGAAAAATATTTTCACTTTCGTGCCTTTTACTTTTTTGGGCTATTTTGGGGGGCTTATTACAATTACAGCGTGTCTGCAAGAATACTTAGTTATGCCAGGCTCACCCATACAATAGCTTTGGTGTGTACTAAATACAGCAGACCTTAGCTCAGTTGATCTTACATTTATGAAGTGACTCAGTGTACTAGAGTATAGATACAATGCATTTTACTTGTGTTGGAGATGTCAATTGTACGCTAGCTAAAATAGTTTTAAATAATTCAGTGGTTTGTTTTTTTGATGTAATTGTTGTAAGGGAGTATTACTGAAGACTCAACTCTTTTGTTAGCTAAAGATATAATCGTGAAGATATAAAAATATAAAGTTTATGATGCGATTGCACATGATTGGTTGTGGGGCTCTACAGAGAGCAGTGGTAGCCTAGTGGACACCTGGTGGACACAGCCTGACACCGTGGTTCAATTCTCAAAAAGCCTCTGGTGGTGACCAGACCTTAAATTACTCTCTGCATTTTAAAGATTAACTGGAAACAAAGTTTTAGTGGATTGTATCAGAAAGTATCAGTATTTTTCTATAATTTGCGAGTGTTTTTGATGCTTAAGGTGATCTGACTGCCAGGATGTTTCAAGATTCAAATCAACAAAACTTGATGGCGGATAAAATGCTTGCAAGAAAAATACACGCCAAGTGACATCACTAGTTGCTATAGTTGATATCAGCTATTGCGTTCAAGTCACAGCATTACACATTTTTATTCTGTTGGTCTTTTTGTTACTATGGACATCATAATCGCACTTTCGGTTGATCTGATCATTTTAATCATGATCAAGTTTTGTTGATTTTAATCTTGAAACATCCTGGCAGTCAGATCCCCTCAAACATCAAATATAATTGCGAATGATAAAAAAATACTGACACTTTTTAATAAAATCCAGTACAAATTTGTGCAAGTTCACCTTTAAGGCTGGGCATGTCGCCAACTGTTGAGGTATTCTTGTCACCAGACTCAGACATGTTCAGCTAGGATCACAGAGTTACATGTTTGTACAACAATAGGTACTCTTAAAAACACACTCAGCCTCTGCTTGCAGTAATCTAAGTAGACATGATACTTGATCTCTGAGGGATTATTTACACACTTATACGGAGAAGGTTCAAGTCGGTTTCGAGTGTAAACATGAGCTGATTTTACCAAACTTTTAAAGGTTAGCAAAGCTGGTTTTTAAGTTTGTATTTTTCTTTCATGTAATATGTTTTTACACCATTACAGAATTTTTTACTTTATTATAAACACTATAAATTATTTCAATCTTCTTATAGTATGTCTATATTTGTCTAGTAAAAGTATTCTCTTGAAGCATTATTCATCATTCAGTTTTAACATTACATATTTAAGACTAATCAATTAATTATAATGCATATTTTAGAACGAACGAAGTGCTTCCAAAATGGGCAGGCTTGGCTAACATATATGTCCTTGAAGGCTTCCTAAAAAGCATTTGAAATTTATGCTGGCAATAAAATAATGTGTCTAATATTCTTACCAACTTGTTTGATTCAATCTCTCGATTGATATCATATCTGATGTTATCAGATAATGGAAAACCCTTCGTTATGATGAAAAAATGAATCATGGCTATAATTAGACAGTAGATTAAAAGTGCTTTTACACTGATGATTCAGACATTTTGGGTGACAGATAAAAATGACAAGATATTAATGTTCTGATGTTTTGTTTGAAAACCTGTGACTGTGATAGCACGTAATTAAACTTTGTTGTTGTATACACGTACATAAAAATTCTTTTATTTGACCTGTAATCAATAAAAGCAAATATTCTCGCTATAATTCTCCCATCATAAAGATTAGCTACCTTGAACAGCCTTGTCACTTTATTCAGCTATATTTTCTCTTAGTCTCAGCAATGTTGGCGATTTTCCAACATTTTATAATTTAGACCAAGTGTGAGCGATGGCATTTATCAGCCAAATATTGCTGTTGTTAACAGAGACAGCACCAACCTTGTTAGAAGTTGAGACTTATCCATTAGTGTGATACCTCTGCTCCAGCCATACCCGTCTCTCCAACCAGATCAAAATGTCGAAAGGCCAGTTTTAGCGATAATCATGTCATAATGTTCTAGTTAACGACCTAAAAACTAATAAAATTAAATCGTGTCAAATTTATAATTCACTAAAAAAACTGGAGGATGAGTAATGGCAGCTTACGAGGGCGGAGCTCTAACAAGGAAACCAGCCGAAGCTAAATGAATCGCTGTTAATCTTTTTTACAGTCAGTTGGCATTTAGTTGAGGGTAACAGTCTCTTTTCTATGAAATGCTTTATCCGCTTTCCTTATAACTAATAATTTGCGCAAATCATCTCTCCATCTGTTGGTGCTCCTAACTTATCATTAGGCATCTTTATTTTCCTCCATATTTATTTATTACTAGTTTTATTTTTAAACAGTTTAAACTTTAATATTAGTTTTTAGTTGTGATATTTAAGTTTGTGATGTATTTGCTTCAAACCATAACACTTTACAACTAGCTGGCATAACCATGCAAAAATAATTGTTTCATTGTTATTGTTAACATCTGTTGAGTAAATTCCACTACTTTATGTTAGGAAACTATATTCTATTTATTTACCATGAGTGCTATTTATGTCCTTCAGCGTCTATGTCTCCCATTCTCGATGTGCCGCATATTCTTTTTCGTATGGTGTATGTATGTATGGGTTTAACACTTGGCTTTGAATTAATCGATACCTTTGGATCTTCATTGTCTCTGTCACCCTTTCGAGTAATTTCAGCAGAAGATAGGTCTATATTAGATTCTGCTGGGTTGTGAACCGTCGATTGCCTCCGCAAAACTTTGTTCTGCTCCGTTTTAAGTCCTTGACTCGCTGTAAACGTTTGAGAAGCGCATAAATTTTGGTCCGCAGTATATTTCCCATTTTGTTTATCAGAGTGAGTGAAGTATATGCCTTCAGTTGGAGATGCAGTCGATTCTGGAGAACTTTCTTGTTCGCTGAACCTAACATTATGTCTGGGTGAGTTTTGGTCACCAATGTCAGTATCTTTACCATCTTTGCTTGAGCTGCAGACGGCTTGAGTTACCAATTGAGAGAAAGTACCACCAGGATAAAATATTGAATTTGGTTTCGGAGACCTGTTCATATCACTGTCTTCATCACCAGAACTTTGTGACTTACATGTAGAGTGTCTCGCGAGAATGTTGATAACGTGGTTCTGATTGAAGAGGTGGAGAATAGGCTGACGATTTTTAAGGACAAGAGGTGAATGTTCACCATCTGAGGACTCATCAGTAACATCACAGGAAGATAAGGAACCTCCAGATGCTGAGCTAGGTGGTTTAGCTGCAACTAAATAAGTAGATGGACATTATTACTCAAGAACTATTTTAATGTAAGACTATAGATAATCGGGGTGAAGGAAACTCAATCGCAGTCATTTTACTTGAGTTTTCTACCTCTAAAAGTGATGAAAAGCTCATAGCTTTAGGAGCCTTCATAGTCTAGTATTTATTAAGCTCAAGGTAAACGCCTTTTATGACCAAATCTATTGCAAGGAGCTAGTAGCAGTAGCAGAAGAATTTGACAGCAGTAGTAGTTGTCGAACTAGAAGTAATCATCATGAGTTTGCTGCAGTCACTAAAACACTCACAACACAATGACAAAAAATATCTATTGTGAAGTAAGCAGTTGTTTAGTCTACTGCACATCTATAAACTTGCAGTTATCTTCCTCATGGCAATTGGCTGTTATGTGGTTTACATAGGAATTACTCTATTAATGACCTACGAATCAAATAAAACGTTTCTAGCAGTATCCAAATGTGTTTGTCATAAGGCAAGTAAGTGTTCAAGTGTTCAAATATTGTAGCCTAAAACCATAAAAATCATTTATAAAGATCTCAGGCTACAGCATTTGCCAGTATATTGTCATGCATGCTCTTGTTTACTGTTGAAGGACTCTGTTCTTGTGTGCCATAATGTATGCCAAGCAAAGCAAAAATCTACTAAATTTTTCGTACAATTGTGAGGGATATGTAAGTGAAATTTGAATGCCATGTTTGTGTTCAATAGTATATCACCTACACACATGGAGTCCAAAAGTGCTTTAATAGTTAATAGTAGGAGTTGTTAATAGTATTAGTCATAGTAGTTACAATCACTACCAGTAGTACTAGTGTTAGTCATAAGATTTACAATTACTAGCAGTAGTAGCAGAAGCTACTAGTATTAGTCTTAGAAGCTACAATCACTAGTAGTAGTAGCAAAAGTTACTAGTATTAGTCATGGGAGTTACAATTACTAGTAGTAGTAGTTACTAGTATTAGTCATGGGAGTTACAATCACTAGTAGTAGTAGTAGTTACTAGTATTAGTCATGGGAGTTACAATCACTAGAAGTGGTAGTGGTTACTAATATTAGTCATAGGAGTTACAATCACTAGTAGTAGTAGGAGTTATAGTAGTAGAGGCAGGGGCTCATCATTACATTCACATGTACCCTTTTATCTTATTAACTTATGAATGCCATGCCTAACTAAGCGGAACAATAATGAATTTTTCATGTAAATATGCACTTATTACCATAAAAATGTCTTCTAGTATACGTAACATAACCTTTGCAGTTTATCGGGTATTTTCGCCATACAGGACAAAGACTTAACTAACGACTGGCAGTGGCTACTTGTCACCTTCCACTCTCATAGTGCCTACAAGCTATCTGTTCCGCTTTGTTTGCATATACATGTAATCCTACGACATCAGCCTGTTGTTACCTAAGCTAAGTGAAATAGTACAACCACTGCTATCCCATCATATCACATAAAGTTCGCTTACATTGGAGTCAAATATCTTCTGCATCAGACACAATTCAGAGACAACCTCGATGTTTATGTGGTACAAAGGCTTTGTCAACTTATCAGTTTTATTACTATCATTGCTATTGTTAGCCGCAAAGATAATGATGTTATTAGCAGATTTATTGTGTTTAAGGTATTTACAAAATGCAAAAAGTGCATTTGTTGCTCATAGAGTTAGCCAATGGGTTGCAAAAGATGCGAAAGACCTCTGAACAAACCAAACAAGCTAAATAAGCTGAAACTAGGGCGGATACCATCAAACAACATGGTGCCTGCATCGGTAAAAAGGATTGGCCTGCATACTGTCATATTGTAACTCCCTGTTATGTAACACATATCTCTGTGACATCTTTACCCGTGACAAGAGTATGCAGGTACTTACATGATCCGATCTCTCCAATAGTAGTTAGTGAACTTGGGCCTTTACTTCGATGCCTCTTTTTAGAGCTTACAGAATCTCCTCTAACTGGTGTTCTTGGAGTGACGTGCATAATATCCGTTGATGCAAACACAGCTGACTGTCTCATAAGTCGCTGCCGGGCAAGAGGAGAGTGTGAGGCGATAATCTTGTGCAGCTGTGTACAAGGTTCACTCGGGTTTATGTCGTGAAAACTTGGAGGAATGCGAGTAAATATCTCAGCAACAGCTATAGAAAACAATTAATTATTATATAATCGTTGCTTATATAGCATAAAAACTAAACATTAATTATTTGTACAAAGCATTCATTAAATTTTTTTGTAACCGGCTTCAGCTAAACATCAATAGTTATTTTAGTTTGCTAAAAATTGTGTTCAATTAAGTTGCAAGCAATACTTGTTGTACCCAATTCTCCAATCTGCACTTCCCCAAAAAATTCACAACACCTTATACCAGACACCAACACCTCACCAACTTACATGGCAGAACAGATCTATGCAAAAGAGCTTTTTCTTTCAATACACATAATTTACTCTCTTAGTCTTCTCATGGTCTAATTTGCTCTAAATGACATTTACCTGTGACAATAAAGTTTATATAGATCTATCTATAATACACGTTTGTAGAACAATTGCGTTCCGTAACCAAGGAACCCCAAGAAAGTTTAATCATATGTGACGCAGCTTTAGTAACATCACATATTGCGACATCTCACATGTCATCACGTGTCATGAAAGGAGACAAAGTGATATACGATAGAGTGTTAGGATTAACTTCTTGAGAAGACTCAATGTTAGGAATTTGTTGTTCACATTCAGCAACCTTGTACTGTGCTCTATAGTCTGTGTTTACCCTAATAATTCACTACGCTGGTGAGAGGGCAGTGGGTATTGTCAGATATAATAATACAGCAGGATATTACATGAAACCAACATCTGCTGCTCTAGTAGAATGACATGTAACTTATAGTATAATAGTTCTGTCTACCAGCATTATTGATTGATCTGACCATCATTTGCTGAGGTTCCGATGAACTCTGGTAGAAAAGGTCAATTGACAACGTTCTGCAACCTCCCAAAAGTCAGCAGGGGGATAAAAGTTTGACAGTTTTTAGGGCGGTTGTTGCAAGTCGGTCTCATAGTCATTTAGGTGAATGAAAAGTGAATCTAATTATTGAAGGATCCTGTTAGATTCGGTAGATTTGACAACTAAGACACTAATTCACCTGACAATATTATGCTCATCTTAGTATCTCTTGGTGAGTTTAATTCTCAAACATGTCTGTACTAGCCATTACTGGGTAGAAAAACTCAAATATAACCCTTATTATCATCGTTTATCTACCGTATATTCCTATTCCATTCAACTTAGAATAATCATCAAAGTTTGCTTTCCAACTTAAAGCGAAATTTGCTCTAGCAACAAGTCTCATTTGTTGTAGAATTGACACCAAACAAGCTTGTCATCTTGGAGATTAGATATTTACCAAGTTACAAATAAAAGCAGTTACTCACAAGTATTGGGTGAGCAGCAATAGTGCTAGTAACCAAGCTTGAATCTTTTTAGTCTTTTGTAAGAAACAAGTAGAACGGCTATTTTTCAGTATTCGCACTGGTTGACACGGACAGATCGTTGCTCTGTTCATGCCACTTTAGAGCCACCATGAAATGACATTTACAGCGCAAGAACGCTGGTTATTTTGGTTCTTTCTAGTCTATAGCATAGATACAGCCTTTTAAACAAACAACGATTAGTGCAGTCCACAAGTTGCTAATACAAATCATACTAAAAGTACATTGTATTTAGATATTTGTTATTTTTAATAGCATGAGATAGATAGATTTAATTTCTTGTAGTACTATGCGATTGACTACTTGATTTTTTGCAAGTCTTTAAATAATGCCTTTTTATACAAATTACTTTATAATAATACTTTATTCTGCGGTTAATGGGGCTTAGAGCTGAACATAAAGTAGTGCCACTCCCCTTCCAGTTCTTCTCATGCAATAGATCAGATTCATTTGCTCAGAATTAGTTTAGGAATAATAGTTTTCAATCCAAGAGACTTGGCTCTCTTGTTATTGGTTCGAATCCGTGTTGACTTCTATTTCATCCTCTCTCTCTCTCCTCCCCCTCCCCCTCCCCCTCCCCTTTCCCTACTGTCCTCCATCTCTTCCCCTTCTGTGTGAAACGCAGTGAAAGTGTGGCTTTAGCTGACAATCTGCAATGCGCTGAGGATGTGAAGGGTGGGGCGTGAAGAAGTAAAAAATCAGAAGCTAAAGTAAAACTTCTATTATGAACGGCATGTTTTCAAAGAGAATCGTTGTGTTTACTTCTCGCTTCAACCAAAGAGCTTAATCATTTTAAGAACGTTTGTCTACTGAAAATCACTGGTTATTATTTCAATTTTTTGCCCAGTTTTATTATTATAAGACAGTTTCTCAGAACTGTAATACAACCCAAAGCACCTTTAGAAAGATCACTCTGGATATCTATCATATGCAATCACAAAGCTGGGATGCGGTTGTCTCTGTTGCACAACATTGATTTGCTCAACAGTTTGCCACTATTACATTACTAAATTCCCATGCAGCTGGTGTAGCGGCGCACGGGTGCACCTGTACCAAAGCGCTGCATTGGGCCGACAAGCAGATCACATTTACATAGGGCCCTATAATAGTCGGACGATGATTGTATGATGCCTTATGTCAAGGCATATTTCTGCGTATGAAGAGACAGGAAAGCAAAACCTATGCTCACAAACAAGTGCGACGTCGTTGGTCGCTAAGGCTGTTTCCCTGGCACAAAGACAGCGCATCGCACGGTGTTGCGTTTCCAAACAGCGACACTGAATCAGAATGACATCGTACAGCTATACGTATGACAGAATGAAAGCGACACGGCTGTTTCCGTGATGACATTGCAGCGCCATGTAGGAGTGTGTCACTATGCTTATTCCTGTATGAAAACTTAGTATACCCTAGGACACTTAAGTATTCGCGGCATCTAACTTTCGCGTTTTCGCGGAGTCATCATCACGCGAAAGATTCATGCGCGAAACTAAACTATCATAACGAACTAGCGAAAATTCGAAATTAAATAGCTATGTTCTACGCAGGCCTGTATTCACTGGTTGCAAGTTGGGGGGCTAATGTTAGACGACTAGTTATGAACATCTGTGGTGTGGAGAAGGGGGGGGGGTGCTGTAAGCTCTCAACAGGTTTCTCTTATGTAGGGCCTCAGCCCAGCCTCTCACGTGAAGTTTTAAAAAATTTTATTGGCAAGTATCAACATTTTTCTATTTTTTGAGATTTGCTTTGTTTTAGCTGATGTGACTGACAAAACGTTTTAAAATTAAAACAGGCAAAACTTGTATGCAGTTAAAAAGCTCAGAAAGAAGACATCTTTTTTTTAAGCGTTTTAACAAAGATCATTTTTGCCGATTTTATTTCAAGTTCATTAAGTAGGATATGGGCAAGCAGATGTTTGCTAAAACTTGATATTTTGCAAACCTTTATAAAAGTCGTTAACAAGAATATTTTGCCGCTGATGAAGATAATAATGATGCCTAAGAACTATAAAAAGTTGATGTTTGTATCTATGGCTTCGAATAAAGTGATATTCTACAGCGATAAAAACCTTTCTATAGCCGTTGGACTATGAAATTCCTAAAAAGTTGGGGCGTCTTAGCCGGCCATCTGTCCAAGGGAATACGGCCCTGTAGTTCATTGATATCCACAACAAAATCGTGATATTAGAAATGCAGATAATTTTGTGTGTGATTGAGCTCATTGGGAAATTTCTAGTAAATTCGTTAATACACCGAATGAGCAGCATGGCAAAGCAAATTAGGATAACAAGTTTTTTTGGAAAAGCCAAGACAAACGAAGAAGATGATGATATCAGTTTAGTCACCGAATTTGTAACTGATGAGGATGAAAGTCTGGTAGGTGAAGTCATACAATTAAATAATACTTATTGTAGTGATGAATTTTACTGCCAACCAAAAACGATAACAACCCTCACCAGGTCTAACCATGTTATACAGTTCTGGTTGTGATGTTGGTTGTTATCTATTTTCTTTTCTATGAGACATGTACTGTATTTGATTTTTTTTAAATTTGAAATATTGTGAACTCAAAACGTGCCATGGCCATAGCTTGCTATAAATAATTGAGATCTAATATTCGTACCATATCGGTCACGACGGAAAGGACCGAGACGTCATTGATAGTCCAAGAAACAAATGGCAGCAAGCGATCACGTTGAATTATCGATTTCTGCCATACATTTATACCTGCGGGTTACAATTACAAACTAGTCGCAAATATAACAACTTTTTTTTACAAGACGACCGGACCTGAGGAATCTAATTTGTTTGTTCCACTGTATTTATTTTCACATCACTATATTTTCGCACTCATCAGAGCTGCGAAATTAAGTTGCAGCGAAATTTTACTCTGTGTGCTACTCACGAAACTAAATACTAGCGAAATATAAGTGTCCTAGGGTATGTTATTTAGCAGAACTTTTGATAGTTGCCGATCATAATATGAACTAAGAACGTGACTTCTACTTATCTAGTTGTTACACTAAATCTGCTGCTCAAACTACTTTGCATCAAAACTTGATCACAACACATAAAGGTTGTGATAAAAGGTGTTGACCTGTAGCGTGTCTTACACGCCTGAAGTTCAAAACAATTTTTGATGTCTAAGACAAAAGTGAACAGCAGTCTGTAGCAGTACTTTCCTATTCATTTTCATTGCTAAACTTCCTACGACTGATTAGGGTGATCTCACACCCCTCTCCGTATTGAATGAAACAAAAAGGTCATTGAAAGGTCATTCTACAAAAAGCCTAATGTTTTATACAGCAGCATATAAATGAAACAACTTTACTTTATGGTCATTGACTATTTTTTACCTTTTATCCGATCACAATGTGTTTCCTTGTGGGTGAGTAAAATGCGTAAAACATTATTAGGATTGATGGCCTTACGGTCTTCATTTTTGATATATAGAAGATCTGAAAGTTGATTTCAACATCCTCGCAAACTCAAACCCCTTAGGGGTTCAAGCAACCTTAATCCGGAAGCACTGATCTATATCTATAGTCAAACATTCATGAATTTTGTTTGTAGCATTTCATGCTGCAGACTTTTGAGCTAAGGTTAGAAAAGAGCAACACTGCCTCAAGCTTTTGTGATGAGAAACACTTGTGGGACAACATTACCACATTATGTGCTGGCACTCGGGAGGCCTGACTAACTAAGTACTATAGCGATATGCTTCCACCAGCATGTTCAGCAATGAAATTAAGACAAACTATAGTATGAGTCCCAAGCTTGTAGATAGTAAATAGATAAGAATTTTTTGAACACAAATCATACCTGTGGTAAACATCAACCGATCAGCTTGTCCAGAGAAACAAACTATTCAGTTAAACTACTAGCATCTCTTTTAGCCGAGACAAATTTACGTAATTGCATATTATAGTACTTTATTAGCAATAATTTTATTTCAAATAAAAAATTTTTCGAAGTTAAACAAGACTAATAAAACAAAAAAGGGCCAGTAAAATTAAATAAATAATTTTCAATTAGTGTAGGTATATCATTTTTCTTTTTTGCTAAGAGAACGAATATTAGGTGGAAGATTGTTAAAGTAGCTGGCAATGATTTTTTCAAAATAATTGTTAGATGTTGCATGCAATTTGTTCATATCACATAAGTTTGAATGTGTTGAAAAATGTGTTTAACTGTCCTGTAAAAAATGAGGACACAACCATGAAAGATCTTGAAACCTTTACCTATGCTAAATGTTTACTCTACATCAATTAAGGTAAGAAGATGAAAATATTTGGAAAGATCATTTGTTGGAATAAAATGTGCTGTTGCAGTTAAATTAAAGTTAAAGATTAAAGTTAGAAATATTCACTTCATGTTGAAAACAGAGGCATGGTCAGATCTCCTGTGGTATATTTAACAGGCAAGAGCTGGTCTAACCTACCTACCATGTTTAGTTCATTAAGATGAGTGGTTTGAATGGCAATTCCACAATCTCAAATCACCTCCTACAGAAATCACATGGCATGAATGGCTCTAACTGGCATCTGCCTGTCGATCTACCAGCAGTAGATTAAATCAGCTGTCACACAATTTATAATCTCTTTAAATCACTAATTTGGCAGGTTGAAAATTTTGAAAAACGATGTATACTGGAAGCGAAAAAAGAGGCGTTGCAAAAAACTACCATGAAATAGTTTAACCTAGCAATGATCTTTCTGCGAAGTGTGCATGAGAGATCTAGAGCAGTATCGTTGTCCATTATATATAAACATTATTTTATATTACTATACATGTAAATAACTTTTGTACGCTTTGCGTTTCATTATGAAAACAATTTCACAGAGCTAATCATAACAAAGCTGCAAGTACATATATCGCTCTTGCCTAATGCTTGCCACTTGACTAGCGTTGTTATTGACCATATCAAATTCTATTGGGCAATGTCAAAAGTAGGCAAAAAGCAAGCATTACAAACGCCGGTGAATCATAAGCCTACGACTAATTCAATTGTCTCATAAAACGTGGTCTCTCTATTGGTTCTCAACAATGTATTTTAATTGCAAGCATTTATGCCCAGCTCATTTTACAAGTAGCTTGCTTGACCTTAAAAGTGTTGCCACTCTTCCCAAAGAGATGCAATAATTCTTTGAAGAAATCAACGTAATAGGAGCAACCTTACTGTTATGAACTTTTTTGGAAATTCCCAGGCATGGTTTATGTTTGTAAAGGTTTCTATAACCAACCGAAAGACAAGGTCTGAAGCAGAAGCCACTGAAAAAAGTGTAAATTTAGGAACAACTTAGCTCTGGTTATATATCATATTCACAAAGGTGTGCATGAGACGTTTTAGCGATAGGCAAAAGGCAAAAGGTCAATAATCTAGACAAAGGCAGTACAGAAAAACAGCAAATAGTGATATGGTGTGAAATCTCGATTTTAAAAAGTTGTCTTGCAAATGTGAAGATAAAGGTTTGAAAATATTTTTGCTTAAAAAACTGACTGTCATGTTAAACAAGGTATTTGTGTTTAATAAGAAAAATAGTAGGCTCAGCCTAAGATCGACGAGCCCATTTCATACATTTTTTTTATTCAGCCTAATTAAAATCATTGCTATACAAGGAATCAGATGTAATGCTTGCAGCCTCAGGAAGCTCTATTCTGATTGGTCAAATTACAATATGTTACCATTTTGTACCAATCAATGTCTTTTGTGTATCTTAAAATTTTGTAAATACTTCACCAACAAGCATAAGGCGGCCATATTAAACAAGACTGATTAACGCACAGCTATATAAACTTTTTAATTAATTTTTAATGGAATGAGCTTCAGAACTTTGTCTTGATAGCCAAACTACGAAAGAGTGAAAAAGTTCTTACAAAATCAAACACTGACGGTTCAGAGCCAGACGTTAATCTAAATTGATAGCGGTGTTCAGCGTCATTAGGTAACACAAATTTAAATACAGCGTTTAGGCATGACATCATCAGGCCACAAGGCTTTTCAACCCGCTTAACAGAAACATTATTTTATAGCATAATGCTCTTTATTATATATTTGCATCCTCACCATTAAAGTGCACATATTTCTTTCTAAACGTCACGAGCTCTTGCTATAGGAACCAGAAATAGAATGGAACAAAGCATTTACTTACATACACCCAAAATAAATCTGTGCACATCACGGATCTCACAAGTTTTATCACAGTGTTATCAGGGAAGTAAGTTAAAATTAGTTTTTAGTACTGCCCAGGACAGCTATCCTACAACCCCATGACAACGCGTAAGGAAACATATCAATTGTTTGAAGTTTAACAGGAAAAACTCAAGCAGCAGGAGTACGCTTATGATGAAACTTCCGCGTTTGCATTATACGACTTCCTACAAGCTGGCTCTAGAACATTGCTTGTCTATTCCAAGTTAGCAGCATTGTTCTAGAGCGATTTGAAATACTAGATAACAGATCTACTCCTGATGAAAGAAACTAAAAATACACTTTTGTACCACTCACTAACAGTTGGGTATGGTAAGGTGGTTTGAGATAAGCCAGTGGAAATCATTAAAAAAAGTCAAAGGAATGTAAAGTAAAAATGTGGTGTATCTTAGGGAGCGATGGTGATCAATTTGTGTTTGGTAAAAACGAGGTTGTGTGACATCAAGGAACAGGTAAGATAACACAAATACCTAAAAGATTAAGATGTATTAAGGCTATGAGTTAGAATGACTTGAGCTAAATTGTTTAAAGCGAGAGTAGTCCTTTTTAAAGAAGTCACTCTAGACCTGATACTGAGTATATATATAAGGCCTTAGTTAGTTTGCTTTAGTCTTTGACTTGCAGAAAAAAGAACGCAAGCCTTTGGTCATTGGATCCAAGATGGCTGATTCAGTCTCTCACTTCTGACTACCAGCAACTGTCTACGCATGAAAAACTGTCAAACATTACTTTTCAATCAGCTAGTAGTTAGTAAACAAAGATTTATAAGCTATGATATGATGCAACAAGATGGCTCACCTGAGAGAGCTTCATGTTCTTCACTCTCCTGGAATTCTGGGTGCATAGAAAGGAACTGCTTGGTAAGAACTTGATCTCGTTGGGAAACGAAAAACCGATGAGGAAGTCTTTGCAGAAGAGACATGTCGTGCTGAACAAACCCAATGCTGCTTAGGATGACCTCTGGGTCAACTCGTTTGCTGTCCAAGATGTCAGCTACACTCGTCACTCTATCAAAAAGATTAGACTACACTCACAAAATTTGTGACGTTTGATCGATCTACCAATTTGAACTAATTAAAAAGTTAATGATCTGTCATTCTGAGATCAGGGAATATTGTTAACAAGCCAAGCCTTCCGGTAGCAACGAGTGCTCCATATTTCAACCCTGTAAGACTGAAGTATTAAAAATAGCTGTATTATTTAAAGGGTGTTGATTTCAACATATGCAAGGAAACACATGAAGCGAACATGTTGTGTCTAGCAAATTTCGCAACAGTCCGTCGCATGACATGTAATGGAAATGAACAGAACCCATGACAAGTGCAATTAATAACCTATCAATGTTTTTGCTTCTAAAGGGATTCTTGTTGAGGGATTCTGATTAGGTAACTAGGTTAGTAGCGGGCAAAGCTAGATAATTGCTACCTTCAACTTTAGTGGTCAAATCTGTTGAGCAATTCATTGAGAACGTTGGCATGCAGTTTTCCTTCAAGCAAATTTGTTTATGATTTAGTATTGGCCATGATGATGATTTAGTATTGGTTAATGAAATCTTTGAAATAGCCAATGATCATCAAGATTCAGCGCATTTGTTTTATTAAAAAATAGTTACAAACAAGTCGAAATACTTTTGAAGCTAAAATTAAAGTACTACAACACTAAAAAATAAAAATGTGGAATGATTACTGTTGGTTTATGACAGAGACAAGATGCTTTAGATTAGTACAAATGATTTTGGGTCATTATTACACTTGCAGTCAGGGTGAAGTGAGGTTAACTGTTTACAGGCATTTTTATTCCAGTCTAGTAAAAGGGACTTTGTTTTAGCTCGTATAAAAACGCATGCCTCTAAATATTCTACTTGTGGTATCGATGTAATGCTAATATTGATCTGGTGTTGCTGACATTGTAGGGAACAAGTTTATCAAGTCTCTGCTCATGTAATTAGTTCTTCTTGTGGTTGTTATGTCGAAAAAACCATTTTTTATAAACCTCTTGTCAAGTAGCTGGCAATCTGGGATATAGATTATTAGATAAAAAGGATGATTTTAAGCTACTTGCAGTCAAAGTTATATCTTGTCTAAGACTTACGTTTGTTACTCGCAGTGTACAACTCAAGTGTATTACTCACAATTATGACAAAAACACAAACATCTTGTCTTTTGTATATATACTGTAGACGCCTTATAACGTATACCTCCTATAACAGAAGTTTCAGATAGAAAAATAGATAAAAATATAGAAAGAATTTATGTGAAATTTTTGCTTTTTACTACGTAAAAAATTCTATAAAACGTTAAGTGCCAAGTCGGGCGAATTTTCAAATTTGATTTAAATGTTAATCTATCTCAAAGCATTTGCGAAAGAAAACACGACTTGCGTATAGTGTTATACCTACTACATGTATATATTTTGCGACAATCTAGTTTGTCGTGATATATCGCCAGATGTGTCAACAAAACAGAGAATAGGGTAGCTGCACATTGTTCATCGATACAAGGGGGATCGGTTAGTGCATGTTTTTCAGTGTCGGTCTACTAATCCGAATACCACGAGTTAAGAGTATCGTCAAAAGTTATTTTCTATCCTAACCTTGACCTCTGGATACTGATAGACAACGAACAGGTAGACACCACTCTCTGTAAGATATTTTGTTATTTTGCGTTATTGTAGGCGTAGAAAATATTTGTTATTAGTTTTACTTTGAAGAGTACACTTTGCTGTTTAGAAAAATAAGCAAATCGTTGTATATAAGCATCGAAGATGTATGCTCCCCATCAAGTTATTGTAGAATTGCCGAAATCATGGTCTATAAAACTAGTGAGATTGATCATAAAAAGGAGAAAAGTTGTCGATGCAAACTAATAATGCTGCATTTACGGTGCAGCCTACAAATTGAAAAATGAAGTCAAATTTTTCCCTTTTGTATGCCCAAAGGGATGAGTTTGGAAAGATCTTGGAACGGATTAGGCTATTTACATGTATTTTATTGTTTTTATAATATAAATTCCTTATAACGTAAATGTTCCTGGAACAGATTATTTACGTTGTAGGAGCGCGTACCGTATATTGTTTTTATTTTTTTGTCTCACAGTCTAATTAGTCTAAAACAACATTGACCAGTGATAATAATGTTTATATCCATCAATCCAACCATCTACATATATTTTTTTATAAAAAAATTTTTTACATGTGATACATACCACAAAATAAATAAATAAATTTTTTTATTACCATAAGGTGTCATAAACACAGACAAAGATATATTTATAGGCCTACAAGGACAACTACCAAGCTTAAGTATACATCTTATCTATTTAAATAAAAGATAAATAGAATTAGCAATACAATTATACAATTGTTGAGTGCATCTTTTGGTGAGTACAAATTAAAACCATTATGTCACAGATATCTGATACTTGAGAACTGCAAGTATGATTTTGGCTTTTCTTATAATACATGTATAACGTGTGATTATAGCAACCAACTTTCTTTTTTGTATTCATTTTGCTGTTTCTTCAAAACAGCAACATGAGTTATCATAAGCGTGACAATAAAAGCGAAGATGGCGTCGCTGTAACGTCGAGCAATTTATTGATGGTTTAGAATTGCTTTCATCAATTAAACACCAGTTTTTAAGGCTAGCTTCAATCGATGCGTCTTTCGATTTCTAGTCAAAGCTAATCAGTTTAAGTCTTTCATGATGCCAGCTATCAGTCAGTCAAGAAAATACGAATAAAACAGTTTATATTTAAGAAGAAATTTTTAGTGGAGGAATGCGAATTATCAAAACCTCTGGGTGTAGATTATGCAAAGATAAAGCTTTAAACTGGCTGTTGATTTGAGTACCGCAGACAGAGAACTCTAAAAATCACCAAGTTTAAAAGTTTATACACAATGAAGCTGAACATATGTATGTACATCAATTAATTTTATCAAGCTTAAAATAGAAGTCATCTAAAGTGTGATATCCAAATTACTGATCATATTTTGTTTCTAAATAAAAGGAATAAAAACATGTATGCAGCTTATAGTTGCCTCATGAAACAAGAGAAAAAGCTAACTTTTCATGAAAAGATGTTTTCTTTTTTTTACTTTTCATGCTAGATGTGAACAGTTACTCTTGGTAGATACTTTCTAAATAAGACAAAACGCTTTCTTCCTAACTTGAAAATGTGTAACAAAGCAATAACAGCTTTTTATACCATAGAACTTTGCACGTAGGCAAGTCTCTAAACCGAGTCTGTATCAAGTTGTAACAGCAAGAAAGCTTAAAACTGCTCAAACCAGCTACATATATTATAAGAGTAACAGATCCTACATATCATAGCCTAATACCTCATGCTAGTTGGACTAAAAGCAAGGGTGGGGTGCTCATTACAAGGTGGTAGTAGTTGCTTATTAGATATTTGTGGTCTGCCAATTCTATGAACTGAAACACGGTCTGGGCTTCTCTGATTTCCAAGCATAAGCTGAGAAGTTCAAAGGATCAAAAGTAACTTAGTATGTGCTACTTACATGTACCTCTGATAAGGTAAGTAATACAGTATGTGCTACTTAAATGTACCTCCTTTAAGGTAAGTAATACAGTATGTGCTACTTACATTTATATAGGTAAGTAATGAAGTTTAGCCTACTTACCTCCTAAAAGGTAAATAGTAATACAGTATGTGCTATTTATTCTCCTAAAAGTAAGTAATGAAGTTTGTGCTACTTACCTTCTAAAAGGTGAGTAGTCCAGTTTGTGTTACTTACCTCTTTAAAGGTAAATAATGCAGTTTGTGCTGCTTATCTTCTTAAAAGTAAGTAATGAAGTTTGTGCTACTTACCTCCTAAAAGGTAAGAAAACCGGTTTGTGCTACTTACCTCCGAAAAAAGGTACGTAGTCCAGTTTGTGTTACCTACCTCTTTATAGGTAAGTAATGCAGTTTGTGCTACTTACCTCCTAAAAGGTAAGAAAACCGGTTTGTGCTACTTACCTCCGAAAAAAGGTACGTAGTCCAGTTTGTGTTACCTACCTCTTTATAGGTAAGTAATGCAGTTTGTGCTACTTACCTCCTAAAAGGTAAGTAATCCAGTTTGTGCTACTTACCTCCTTTAAGGTAAGTAATGCAGTATGTGCTACTTACAGCCTTAAAGCTAAGTAATCCAGTTTGTGCTACTTACCTTCTTAAAGGCTGCATTGAGTCAACGTCGTCTTCACCCCTGTGCAGGTTACAGCTCTCTGCATTCCGACTAACTAGGCACAGGCTTTTGTAAAAGCTTGTTGGATGCATTCAGCCGTGAATTAGACTTCACTTCAGCGATGATATACTAAAGCTCATAAGGTGCCACCAACTCACGAAGATGACATCTAGGCATAACCCTGATCACTGATTACTGCTTTCGCATCAGAACTCGGGCTTTTATTGTCAGTAATGAGACCACAAGATGGCAGATTGGAGAAAAATCTGATTGGCTGAGCCGGCAGGAGATAAGATTTTTGATCGTCTATAAGTGATAATGATAATATATCATTGCATTAGTATCAATAGCGCGGTTTATGCGCCGTGAGACTCTCTTGTACAGTATAAGCGGATGTGCGCTATATTAGTAGCAGGAGAAATTTAAAAGGAACCTATTTAGTATGTGTCCTCATTGTGGAAATCGTACATGATACAAACTAAATAGCCATGTATACATGCATGTATAACTTTATTGGTAATTGTCAAAAAATGATGTTTTTCATTTACATGTGTCAAAAAAGAATAGAAATAAACCAAAAGACAGAAAACAGGGATATCAATCAATCAAATTAATAAATTTTTAAATATTTTGTGGGGCGTTTATTGATCGCTGTTGCTTTACTAAGCCATAAGATTTTAGTTCAGCTTTTTATAAGGTCGCCCATAATGAAATACCGCTACAAAACTTCTAATCATATAGTCAAAAGTAAATTATAGTACACAGCATGGAGAGATCAGGCTCGCATTCGTATACGAGGACTGATTTCAAGAATTTCTAGACAATCTTACACAAACAAGAGGGGTATGTGAACTTACTCCTGAAAACCTTTTCATTGGGAAGTTTTACTATTAATTAAACTTTTAGCGACGTACATGTACAGCATTTAATGTAAAATATTTGCTCAAATAACGTGAAATATTAAAATACCAGAAGAAAAATGTGACGTAAGCAAACTGTAAAGGACTACTGTAATTTAGCTAGGCCTTCTACAGCCTTACTTTCATTCTTGGTCATATTTTCCTTATAGTTTAGCCACATGCTTGTAATAATTAGACTTTCCCTTCTTATGCTGCTAGTGCCATCATTAAAACACTAAACCTTGACCACCAGGAATGCATCGGAGTGCTGTTGTTGTATCACTCGGGAGTTCATTTCTGGCGGCTTTCTCTCGCATGCGTCGTGATTGGCTCGGGATATGGGACCATAACTGTTGGGACCAATAAGAGTAAATATCAAGTAGTATCTTTTATATCGTTACCCTTGCCGCCAAAACTCGCAATCAACTTGTACAGCAGTGCTCGAGTGCAGCAGTATCAGAGTCAATTCTGAATTTATACCAGTCTCTTATAAACATATATAACTTTTTCACTAATGTTTTATCCTACATACTTCATGCTAGAATAGAGGAGGCAAAAGGTACGTAACTTTTATCACGTACCACTATCATATTTCATTTTGTGTCTTCACAGCGGTTTAACAATATTGTACTATTTGTATCATGCTTTTGGTCTATTATAATTCCGAAGTTTTGCATTATGCCTCTACATTGCATGGAATTTTCTAAACCCAATAAGTAATATGTAGTTCGCTGTAGAGTCTTATTCTATTATTTCAGACTTCACGATGTGTCTATATTAATGCCAAAATAAAATCAAGCATCTGTAAAGTCAAACCCTACCAACAGTTCTAGCAATGCAAATTGTTATACAAATGATGTTGTTTGTCAGAAATGATAATAATAATGATAATAATAATAATGTATCATCGACATAGCCGTGCCAGGAGACGCAAGGATAACAAAAGAGAGAAAGTGGAGCAGTATCAAGACCTGGCAAGAAAAATAAGAATATGGAAAACATCAGCGACGGTAGTACCAATCATCGTGGGAGCTCTGGGAGCAGTGGCAAACCTGCGCGAGGAAGCGCAGCTGCTGAACACAGAGAAGTAGATAGAGTACAATTTCCTACCCTATGAGGATCAGTGAGGATACTGAGAAAGGTGTTGGATATCTCAGGTTAGGAGCCCTAGTCAGATACCAACTTATCCACGGCTGAAGAGCTGAGGAAATCAACAAGGACCATAATAATAATAATATTAATAATAATGATAATAAGTAATGATAGTAGTAATAATAATAGCGTGTAATACTAAAATGTGTTGCACAGACGGGCCAGCGACTTATCTCTGCCTTCTTCACGCCACTCCTATTCATTAGTTAACACAACTGATAATAAAGTGTAGCTATGTAAGGCTGTTTACTCATGGCGTCTGATGAAATCAGAGTTAACACACTGCCTTCTTTGAGTACAATATTGAGTGAGCAATTATCTACACATAGGTGTTAGCAATTGTAAACATCAACTTCAATGTTTACTAATATTCAGAGGTCATCGTACAGCGCTAAAGCTATCACTCACTCATAAATGGCTTTATAAACAAATGTGAATACGTTGCAGTGTCAAACTGAAGACAAGAGTGCAGAGCCTATCCACAACATAGGTTTGATCATAAATTTGTTTACAATTAGTTTTTGATATCACGTTCTACTGCAACCATTTGATTTCCTTCGGAGCACATTCAGTGCATTTGTGGTTCAAAAATTTATGTAGGAAACACAAAAGTCATTGCTTGTTTTATAGATGGTAACAGGTTTTACAAATAGACATAAATAGGGTCTGTCACCCATGTCAGCAAGGAACTAAAAGGAGGTAGCTATTGCTCAAACGACAATGATAGCAAGCTGTCACAGCCCTGCCTATTACTAAGTGTTCACCTAGTCTTTCTGCCAGAGTAATGCAAGGTTTTTCCATAAGGCCAACTGGAAGTTACTCTTTACTGCATAGACTTGGTTTAAAGTTGGTACCTTTTTGAAAAATCTGTTTTGTGGAAATCCTTTTATTATTTTAATCTGTACCCTGGCAGTCTCAATGCTGTGAAAGATCATCAGATGTGTCAATAAAGCATGGAGAGTGAGCTATGCACAATATTTCTAAAATATTGGAAGGTGAGCAATTGGAGGAGGTGGTAGTGTGCCGGTGGTAAAACTGAAAGCCGCGAGTAGGGATCCTGTAAAATACAACCTTTTTTAAACTTCTAGCCATAGCTTGAAAAAGACGGACAGACCAGTATCTTGAAAGATTGACAGGTATGCCGATTAAGTACAGAGAATAATCACACAATTATTTAGCGTATGATTACAACTATCCCATAACAATGTAAGGCCATTGATTAGCAGGTGTTAGAGTGTTCGGCTACCAAGCTGAGTTCGAAAGCAGCACAATTCAATCTTTTTTCCCCGACACCCCTTGCGGCGACAGACAGACAGACAGACAGACAGACAGACATGGTTTTTATTATAGGAAAGATTATGATAGACCTGCTAGCTTAAAACATGCACATCGAAGTGGTATTAGGTGCCATAGCAAAGTTAAAACTAACATGTCCATTTAATTAACCGTGCATGCATAGCTCAGTCAGAACAATGGTAGACATATCATACGCCTCTCAAACCTTACTCGAAGGCACTTTAACCTTTCTCATGGCTAGTGACACGAGTGACCAGTGTCTCCTACTAACCATAGTACATGCCGACAGAAGTTGAAATGATCTACTGAGGGTGCCATGTGAGAAAGGTTTTTTTTTGTATTGCTCCGTGAGCAAGTGGACAATTTATGAGCAAAAAGAAAAGCAGTTTGCATCGTTGATCATTTATTTTGACTATTTTTGCACTAGTAGTAATGTAACTTGTTGATAATCAGGGATCATTTTGGTTTGTAGTCATGATTGAAACAACTGATTTTTGGTAACTAAAAATAAGGATGCTACTTAACAACAATAGAAAGCAAAGTACAGTAAGACTAACATTTGTTATATGAATATCTCTATGAAATTGATTCTATGAATATCTTTACGATATTTGTTATAAGCACATCTCTGTTGTGGCATTTACGATATGGATATCTCTATTGTATTAAAATAGAACACAACTCTTATGGAATGAGTGGTCCTCAGAAGAGCCAAGGAATAATACAGGATTTTGAGAGGAAGGGTTAATTATAGCGGAAAGCATAGAAGAAGCTATTACAGTATTGATGGGGTTTGACAGAAAAGAGAATGCAGACATACAAAGACTGTTAATTATATTCCATATATGGGTTAAGTTCAAGGTATCTAAAGTTTGTATAGATTTTGTAAGTGTTATGAATCCTTTTCCCTGTTTTTTAAAATTTTATTTTACAACTTTGATAAAAACTTGGCTATATTCCGCACACTTCCAACTCCCACCAATAGGATCGCTAAAATTTTAACTAGCTGAAGACAAAGTCGATCGACATAATCCCATCAATAGAAAATATTTCAAGAGGCAGATCTTTAGTGCCCAGCAGAGGATGCTCTCACTGCGTATCAGCATCACACTCTAGTATAGGCCCTACTAGCCTTGCCCTACGTATTGGCATCATATTCTCCCATACTAGCCTTGCATATTGGTTGGTTAAAGTTGTATTCCTTTTCAGGGCGATAACTGTGGACCCTGAATCTTAAAACTGGTAGAGCCCTGTGTATCGGCTCTTTCTCCAGTCTAAACTGGTGTGCATGCTGCATAAAGATCTTTGCACGCAGAATCACAAGATGTTACAACTTGGGTTAAGTGTTGTTTAATGTTGTATTTATTTATTTTAAAGACTAGCTGTCGTGAATGTCATTTTTACTTGTATCTTGATATTGTGGATGATTCTGTGTACCCAACATGACCCGTACCACCTCTGAATCTTTACGGACAATACAAACTATTAAGTTTTCAACTTAACATTACACTCACTTGTTAGGTAATAAGAGTTGGTAACATTGTCTTTATTCAGTGTCTATTATAGGAATGTCTCTATGGTATTCACCATGTGTACATCTTTATGGCATTTACATAGCCTACTTAAAATACATTAGGAGAGCTCATCATGTAAGATGTTGCCAATCCTTAGTTTTTTCGTGACGTACATTTTATAGACAATTTTATTGTTAAAAACACGAAGCTTTTGCAATGAATTTTTGAAAACGATGCTTTTGTTTGCAATTGTTTTATTATAGTATCAGAACAACACCAAAAAGTACTATTAAATAAAAGAATGACGATCGTTTTCTACAAATACGGGGGCTTTTTTGTGAATGAGCGAGCGCATGTGCAAACGACTTGATGACGTCAAAAAAACGATGAATTACTGGACCAACCGTACATCTGGCAGTTAACACCAACCGTGAAGCTAAGTAGAAACAGAACAGTATTGACAGACCGGATATGAGGTCTTACTATCTACCACAAACCATGAATGTGTTGTAGATAGTTGCCACAGAAGCAGACAATTTATGATAACTTATTCATGCTAATTACAGGTATGGAATAATATGCAGATTGGCTGCTTAGCAATTGTAGATAAACAATTATGTTGTTATGGCACATAACTGCAGGTGTCATCTGCTCATGCTTATTTTGTTATGGCACATAACTGCAGGTGTATGTTGTGAACTTTTTTTCACATGAATGGTGAAAGGTTTACTCTGATAGCAGTTTATGAATCATTAAGTGCACAGATTTATTTTGTATATATTGTATCTCTCAGGTAGAAGTTAAGTATGACCTCTGTGAAATACTCAGCTACTTGACAAGACAACTCCCAAATGCGTGCATTCTCCCTAATCAAAAAAATTTTTTGGAGATTAATTGAACTCACTTGAAATACTTACGAGCTATCATGCATATGAGAACATAAATTTAAATTATTTACTTATGTATCACTTATTTGTATATATTATGCATTTTATAAAAATTTTGCGAGTGCTATCTGCAATGCTGATAGGAAAGATTGGAACTAAAAACTAATTTTTATTCTAAATATCTTGCTCAGCTGTGCTGATCACCAATAAAGACATCATTAGCTTGTCACTCTATCTGGTATGACAACTCTCAAATACTTGCAATTTTAAAGATGAATTTAAAAACATAATTTGATGTAGCTTAAAACAATTTTATAATATTGAGCACACCGAACGATGAATAAATATATGAAATCAATGAGAATCTAAGACACTGCAAATGATTTTGCAGCATGTACGATAACTACCATTTAGAAAATATTTGTTAGGTCTGCGCACCAAAAATATGAAAACAGAAAAATTGTAACTGGTGAAATTAACTTTTAAAAAATCATTTCATTAACTAACATATAGGATGTTAATACATGGCCGACTTTTCAATTTTTGGGGTCCAAAACAACCTTGAGAATGTTGCTGGAAACAAAGGAAGTCAGCATTGAAGTTGTGATATTCAAAAAAGTCAGCATCAGTAAATTTTAACCCCTGCTACTTTATTTACTACAAACTGCAAGTCTGACCAATCAAACGGCATAACTACACAATCATTTATTTGGATTGGTTAAATCTACGTTCAGTTGAGATACCGATGCACTTACAATGACCTTTGGTCATCACTAGTAAAGTGCATTCTACCAACAAAACAACCTCTCAAGCGTCCATTAAAGAACACACTAGTTTTTGTTTTCTGAATCAGCTATAAAAACATCGATGCTGATGACACCCTTGCCACAGGCAGCGCCAAATAGCTTGTTGTCTGTCATGCACATACCACTGATGTACTCAGCCCCTGTCTCCACAAGTCTCTCATGGTTATACCTTCGGAGCTGTTTGCCTAAAATATCAATATATATTTAGTTTCTTTTATGTACATAAAAATGAGTGAAAAAAGCAAACTATTTTTTGAAAATGTTTTCATAGAATTTAATTCGCTAACCATTTTAGTTTATGATGCTTAAAGAGCAGCAAGTCAAATCAAAGCAAAAACATTTGCATATTTATGTTTGTTCTTTTGGCTGTTATCTCGAGCAGAGCAATTTCTAACTTATCTTTCTATCTATCTATTTATCTATCTATCTATTTATATGTATCAAAGTTTGTGTGTCTGTATGTGTGTGTGTAGTTTGGTACGTCCAGTCATAGCTATTAAAATCTTCGAATAAAAGCTTGCATACTGCTGGATTTGAACTCACAAAGAACACCCCCAAATTTTAGTGATCCAATTGTCTAACCATGAGTCTACAAAGGCTGTTATGATTCGTAGCTCTTAGCCCCTTACTATATATCGTATACACCCTTTTCTTGATTGCACACCTTAAATAATGTATTAATTAAAACTTCATGAACTCTATGAAACATGATGTTTTCTCATCCTTGCTGTACCAGGGCTAATTTGTTTAACACAAAACGACATCAACAATAATTTCTCTCAAAATTAAAATTTGGCAATTGTATCTCAGCTAATTGTATCATCAGTTAGGATAAAAATGAGTTCGCAAACAGAAATGTGATAAAATTTTGGTTAAAAGTTTACTAAAATGCTTACTAAAACTTCCTTCGAGTATGTTTTAGTAAGCTAAATTCATATAAGTTATATTCAGCGTTTATGTTACACGTCTGTCTTGAAGGTAAGAACTCTGCACGTATTACATTGTAAATGTTAGATTTTTTTTGCTGATCATAACTACAAAATGCACTAAGGTTATTGTAGGTAACTATAGTTACTAAAATTAACATATCTTTTTGGTACTATTTTTAATGATGATGATTTTGATGCTTTTTACCAGGCAGTGATTGCATTAGATAATTATTATGGGTTTCTATACCACTCTATACGTCTATACGATATTTTCGCCTTATGATGCCAACACTGAAACGAACTAAAATCATATAATCGTACACTAAATAATTTTTTATTGTAATCGTAGCAAAACAGACTATATTTAGCCATTACTTGCTAATGATTTCACATTTACATTTAAATGCCTTTACAGTTCTATTTTTCATCCTAATTTATTTCAGCAAAACACTTATGGCATGATATGAAATTTAAAAGTTACAGTTGTTTGAAAACCTATACAGCTGTTTATTTTTCTCTTAACTCATTTGAACTGCCCAAAAACACTTTTCCCATGATATAAAGTTTCAATGTTAGAATGGTAAATGTTGTTATATGTTAAATAGAAAGAAACTTTCTGTCCAAAAGCTATTTTACTACTCGGGCAACGCCGGGCATTCACCTAGTAAAACAATAAAAACATACTAATATATGATGTTTTTATTTCAAATAACTCTTGAAATGGCAGTTTAAATGCCATTTTGTAGTTCTAAAAATGTGATGGATTATAAGTCAGTTTTGGAATTGAAATTCCTTAACTTTTATTGCAAGTGACTAATACATTTATGTAAAACTTATTATTGTTGACATTTTTAAAGCACTGTATATATTTACACTTTTGATGACACACGGAGGATCTGGTTTTTTAAAGTTTATTTTATGTTTTTCATTTACGCTATGATTTACTGGTTCAAAATTTTCTCTTATGCCTTCATTCTCATTTTCACAGTTTAAGTATTGTCTGATAGGCTACAAACATTTTTAGTTGCTAAGAAGCTACTGAATGCCCAGCATTGTATGGGAAATAAAAAAGTTCTTTGTATAAAAATTTGTTTTCAATTGGTCAAGTTATCCAATAAATTTGAGTAACTTGAGCTAGTCTAAATCTTTACTATAATAATCAGAAAAAATCTGAGAATCAGAAAAAGAAAATCAGAGTTAAAAAAAAGATTGCGTTATGATTTCTCACGCAATCATGATTTTCAAGTGCGCTAGCTGAAGCAGACTATTTTTACGAATCGGCATTAAAATTTGGCAGGTGTAATAAATATGATGTGCACAAGTATTCCATACTATGGCCAGTTAGATGCGTAGTGCAATGGATAGCATGCCTGTGTGCAGAACTGGAGGTTCTGAGTTTAATTCTAGTGCGAAGCAGATTTTTCATTCCTATAACTTTATCGCTATAACTGGACACACGAATTACAGACAAACAAACATTAAGATTTATATATATAGATGATGTTAGAAAATAAAAACTTTACAAGTTGCTTTTCATTAGCTGATGATATTCAGCCTGAGTTAGAACTACACATAGCTTCTGACTGCTGACCGCTGACCGCTGATCGCTGCAAAATAAAAGCCCCACTTACCATCGGCAGAGCGAATATAAATGGCTTTTTCTTTGGATGACCAAACCCATACCATTCCTTTCTTATCGCAGTAAACTCCTCGAGGGCTGCTAATGTTGAACTGCCACGCTATTTTGTCTGTGCTACACTCTATTTTATAGACAATGTCGGCTGACCAATCTGTAAGGAGAATTCCATCCGGGGCACAACAACACATGTAGACTGGGTTTCTAAAGGCAGCATGAAAGAAGTCTGGTTTCGCCTGACCAGTTAACGAATAGATTTTAATTTTTTTGGCATCGGCATCAACGACATAAACTTTATCATTGCTAACGGCCAGCATGCTAATATAGGCAAAGTTAGGCAACTCCCATCTCACAACCTCTTGATAAGTTTTCGCATCATAAACAACCACTCGGCGTTTATTGCTTCCTTTCGGTTCCTTCATCAGAGTGTAGATTCTTCCTTTATAATACTGAATGCTCGTAAAGTCACCTTCATCAGTTGCAATGCTTCTTAAAACCTCACCATTGGTGTTGCAGATGTGAAAGGCACGATTGCTGGCGAAGAGCATGTCTCCTGAAGGCGTAATGTCAAGGTCATAGCAAGTTTTTTTTGAGATGACATTACATCCAGCAGAAATTGATACCTTATTTAGATCAGTGACTTGAAACAGAGAATCACCTAGAAAACATAAAAATAACATTTGATAACTGACATGTAATAGAGGTTTGCGGATTATTGATGTTCATAGCCGATATCACCTACATGCATGTAAATAATTTATATTGCACTGACCCTTGTGTGTGATTAAATGATTACACTGAAACAATGTGACAGTGTACTGAGTTCTGACTAATAAAATTAGCAGTGTTCATTCACTCTATAACCTACAAGCAGTTAGAATCAACAACTAAAGGCAATAGTTTAAGACAAAAAAGAGAAGGTAACTCTTATTTATCATAATTCTGTACAAGCTGCAGTTACAGTAATTGTGTTAGGCAAACTAACTGGGTTTGAAACACTTGAACGGTTTTTTTAGACATTTTTTATATATTCATTGAGAGAAATAAAGTTTGCAAGTATTTTTTGGTAGCTAACTGAAATGGTTTTTTGATAAAAAAGTTAATCAGAACTTATAATTATATATATACATCTACTATATAAACGGCAATCGTTGTCTGTGTGTGTGATTGATTGATTGATTGATTGTCCGCCTTATAGAGCGGTCTTTTCTTTTATCGTCGTACGAATTTCGGTCGTACGAAGCGAACTGAATTAATATGTGTAGTAACTGTAAATAAATTATAGAGCTGTCTTTCTTTTTCCATTCGGTCGAACGAAGCCAACCGAACTAATATGAATACTAAATATCGTAATATGGACTATTAGCCGCTACTTTTCTCTGACGATTTGAGCCAAGCGGCTTATATAAAGGTGTGGCGATTCTGTTGTTTTTCTTTCCCCGCTCGGGCGCATTAATCGAAATCCCCGGTTAGCACGCTTTTTAAACGGCAAATTTTCTGCCGTGTTAAAAAGCACCTTCCTGAGTTCTGCGGCCTATACAAAGGTGTCTATACAGCTATACAAATGTACTATTCATTAAATAAAATAAATTAACGAGTAGTTATTTACATGCAATTAATATTTACTGCCAACGTGTACCGAGAAGGTCACGTAAACGTTTGTTTCTTGGAACCACTGGAAAAACGCATTTCTCACCTACTTTCCACATCAAAAAGGTAAGTGTTTCTTATACGATGTTGCATTGTCTATGAATTGCCACATCTCCACTACTTAATAACGTTGGATTTGCCGCTGTTCGTGATAGTGGGTCATGTTCATTTCCTTCAGCAGCCGAGTTATTAATTTTTTTCCAGCTACGAGTAGGCCTACTGTAACTTACTATTACAGAACTTTCACGAGTACTCCGAGGGTTGCGATACGCTATTGTGAAAAGAAAGAGAGCAGCTGCTATCGACTTACTGTCACCCTGCATCAGCCATGACCAGCTATACGTCGCCTGCTCAAAAGTAGGAACACGCCGAAAACTGTTTCTTCATACGCCCGACAGAAAAACCAAAAATGTTGTCTATCCGCAAGTGTTGCGTTGAACTAACATTGTGTTATTGTTTTATGTCCTTCATGTTCTGCTATACCACATGCAGCATTTTCTAACATATTTTTCAGTATATATATCTTTTCATGCATTTCTTTTCCTTATTGTATCTCATACAAAGGCTATCATGTCGGCGCTTTGTTCTACTATTGTAAAGTGCTAATGCTGTATCTGCCTTGACATCATACTGTCTGTGCTGTTATACTTATAAATTTTATTGACACAACCTCATTACTGTTTGTATATACCATGTCAAAACACAGGCTATAGACGAAAAACTGGTGAGCTATGATTAGTGTTTTAAGAATGTAGAAGTCTCCATTCAATAAATGCTGGCGATAGCAAATATTTTGTATATTTTTTTAATAGATGCAAAACTTTTCAATACTGCCAGTTTGAAGAACTTCAGTTTGCCTAGCGATGTCAATTTCATTATCAGTTCTCTGTACACAAATAGGGCAACTCCGATTTGAGTGGTTTGAGACTGATGCATTGTAGACTAGCTGTAAAACGTATGGCAGATTTACATTGTTCTCCCCTACATTATTGACCTATATGACTGCATATGTGTATGCGTAGTGTGATCAGGGCAAAAAAATTCAGTAAACTGCATATTTGGAGTTGTTTTACAGTATAAAAGACAACTCTCAATAAACCTCTTGCTGTACATTAATCTGCTCCTGTGGACGGGTTATGCAGCTAGCGGTTTGGGGCCGTGGCGTCACTCGGGGATGCGCGGAAGACCTTTTTCGCCTCGAGTGCAGCGAGTGTATCCAGGCGCGACTTTCTGGATGAGTTGGGGAGTGTGAGGCGATTGATTGCAATGCGATTGAGTGCTAGGCGATTGATTGCGAGGTAATTGATTGCGAGGCGATTAATTGCGAGTGCGAGGCGATTGATTGCGAGTGTGAGGCGATTGATTGCGAGTGCGAGGCGATTATTGTGAGGCGATTGGTTGCGAGTGCGAGGCGATTAATTGCGAAGCGATTAATTGCGAAGCGATTGACTGCAAAGCGATTGAGTGCGAGGCTATTGATTGCAAGGCGGATGCGGGCCGGATGATTGCGAGGCGATTGATGGCGAGGCGAATGCAAAAGCGCGATAGTCAACTGCGAGGCGGGTATAGACTGGTCAGCCAAAGCGGGTAGACTGGCCATGGACGGTTATGACGGGCCAGGCCATAGACGGGTATGAACGAATCTGCATGATCTAGATGATGCATGATGCAATGATGCATGAATCTAGACACATGAATCTAGAACATTTA
Source organism: Watersipora subatra (assembly GCF_963576615.1). Lineage (NCBI taxonomy): Eukaryota > Metazoa > Bryozoa > Gymnolaemata > Cheilostomatida > Watersiporidae > Watersipora > Watersipora subatra. Next base: position 9,806,829 of record NC_088709.1, read on the forward strand.
CTAGATTTTACACGCATCTAGCTGTAAAACACATTGTAGATTTTTATTGTTTTCCCCAATCATTATTGACATCATAATATGTGTATGCATATTCAGGGCAACAATTTCAGTAGACTGCATATTTGGAGTTGTTTTACCATATGAAAGACAACTCTCAATAAACCTTATGCTGCCCGTGAATCTGCTCCTGTAGACGGGTAATGCAGCTAGTCTCTATATATATTTCTCAAAGTTTGTCGTCTATCTGTTTTTGATTTGTCCAGCTATAGCTATTAAATATCTGGAATTAAAATTCCACATATTGCTGGACTTAGACTCATGAAGATTGCGAAGGCAGTTAGATAATGCAACGCTTTAACAACGAGACCACGGAAGCTCATACAATTGTTCACTCTTACTACATACCGTAACGTTTGTACTATTGGTTTCTGTACCACTCTATGTATGTCTACAGCCTACGATATTTTTGCATGCTAAAACTAGCTTGCGAAATTGGCATATCAATTTTTGCATGCCACTCGAACAAACTAAAATCATATAATTTGAGCAAGTTTACTAATGGGAGCCATAAGAGCAACCATAAAGTTGCGTTGCGCTGTAACGAAGAGCGGTAGAGAATTTTCATCCACATAGTGACATATGAACCCAATGAATCCATCAATCTCGCGTGACGCAAGAATTGGTAAGGGATTTGCCTGGCCAATGAGAAGTTCCGAAATCAAATCTGCAATACGGATTTTTCATTCCAATATAACAATAGCTATAGCTGGACAAACTGAACTACAGACTTTGTGATTTATTTATATATATATATATATATATATATATATATACAGTATATACTAGCTGTACAACCCGGCGTAGCCTGGGTAATAAAGAAGCCTTTGAACAGAATATTAATTTGTATTTAACATGTAACAGCATTTGCCATTCTAACTTTTAAACTACATATCATGAGAGAAGTGTTTTGTATAATTGAAATCAATTAAGAGAAAAAAGTAAAAACAACTGTAAAGGTTTTCAAACTTTGTCAAACAACTTTTAAACTTATATTTCCTCATATCATGAGGAAAATGTTTTGTGCAGGTCAAATTAGTTAAAAAAATAAAACAACTATAAAAGAGTTTAGATGTAAAAGTGAAATAATTAGCAAGTAATAGCTAAATTGAGTCTGTTTTGCTACGATTACAATAAAAGATGATTCGATAATGATACAATTAATATGAACTGAGAAAGCAAAATAAAAATTCTGAATATGTCGAATTAATAATAAAAATTCTTGCATAGAAGTGTGTGTATAAAAAAGCTACTGTTCCAACAGCAGCTATCCATCAAAACTCTGAAATCTGAAAACTCTGAAAACTACAAAAATGAAATATTTTAGTGTTTTTGTCTGACTGAACGGTGAGAGTATCTAGAGGCTTTCCTACTCGAGATAATACAATTGTCAGCGTAAAAAGTATTAACCTTTATCGCGAATTTAGCAATTGAACCTTACAAAAAGCCGGAAATAGAAGTTCACAAAATGCAAAGAAAGGCATCATGTTTCATAGAGTTAATAGAATTTACTTGCCAAATTTTAATTTTGAGAAATCTATTGTTGATACCGTTTTGCCGAAAACAAATTAGCCTTAATATGACGAGAACAAAAAAGCATCTCATTTCATAGAGCTAAAAGAGTTCATAGAGTTTAAATTAACTTGCCATTTTGGTGTGAAAATGAAAAACGATGTATATGTTAGTAAGAGTGCACAATTGTATGAGCTTCCGGGGTCTCGTGGTTAAAGCATTGGATTATCAAACTGTGTTTTCAATCTTCGTGAGTTCAAGTCTAGCAGTATGTGGAATTTTAATTCCAAAATTTAAATAGCTGTAGCTGGACAAACCGGAAACAGAATACAGAAAACAGACAGACGTCAAGCTTTGAGAAATATATATGTATAGAGATAGAAAGATATATATATACGTATCAAACACAAGTGCGTCACAAGGCCATTACTAAGTACAAAAAAATGTTCAACAGGTCCTACGAAGCCGGCTCAACAACAGGTACCAAGTCAGGGCAATAAATACCTATAAACAGTTGGTAATAAGGTATCCACCAAGCAAGTTAAGATGGACTTAGAAAGTCATCAAAGCAACATACATAACATCCTGCAAGCTGCTGACTATGCATGGAGCACTCAAGCCAAAGTCCAATACTGTTGCTAGGTTATGTCTTGGTAGGAGCCTGAGAATCAAATTTGTACAGCAAATTGTCAAAGAGGAAAATCAAAACATGAAAGCTTATGCAACCTCCAAGGCCACCACAGACAAGTTGCTAGCTGAATTTCCCTCAATTGCTGTGACAATGAAACCACCCACTGATGATGAGGAATCCCTCTGGCAGACCAGATCTCTCTATGGTGCCTACCACCAACAAGTATCTGAGGTTGATGACTTTCACCCGACATACATGTAGCTGAATAAAGGTGACCTAATGGCCAATACAAAAACAATCAAGATGGACAGGAGCATGTTCTCCCAACTGTAGAACTCCAAACACAGATCTATCACATTAGAAATGATCCGACTGTGCAGATGCAAGAGAGACCATCTATCACATCATCAGTGCATGCAAGTGGCTAGCCAAAAATGCATACACTGAACGCCATAATCATGTTGCAGATGTAGTGTACAGAAGTCTATGCGATGAGTATGGCATCAGTAAACCACCAAACTGGTGGACCCTCCTGATAAGGTCAAACAGAACAACAGTACTTAGCTCCTCTGAGACCTCTACATACATACTGACAAGCGTGTCTTGGCAAACCGACAGGTATTGTAGTGTTGGACAAAGAGATTAAGGTGCTACTATAATAGATATACTGTAGCACTACCTAATGACTACAATATAGCCAGCAAAGGAAAGGAAAAAGCGGAGAAATATATCCCACTCAGAGAGAAGATTGAAAAATTCTGGCATGTAAAAACCACGTAGAACCACATTCCAGCAGTCGTTGAAGTATTGGGTGTAATAATACCTGCACATCAAATGTGGCTTGCCAAAATACTAGCAACAACCAACACAAATTAATTGCAGAAAAACGCATTATTAGGAACAGCTAAGATCTTGAAGCGAGTGCTCAAACTCCCAGGTCTCTCATAGGAGACCCGAACTAGTGTAGACATTATTATCCAACCTGGTTTAACGGGGCTGAAGAAACAATTTTTTATATTATTTTATATTATAATATACATGCATAATATATGTAATATATATTATGTATATATTATTAATATGTATATATATATACAATTTTTGATGACAATCAATGACTAATCAATGTTAGGATTTGCTTCATCACAATTTATCTTATTTATGTATATACATGTATGTAATGTATTTATGTACATAAATAAATATTTATGTACATAAATACATGTATGCACATGTATATAAAATAGGTAAGTATAAAATACAATAAAATAAAATGTGTAACATAGGAGTACCCTTCAATGGTCACCGAGCCCTGAACAAGCTTACCATCACCACTTGAAAAACTTGTTCGTAGTAAATGTACCAAATCCTCTCATAGATTTCATAAATACTCACCAAAATCAAATTCATCAAAGACCTTGATGAACTCTTGCTGACTCAAAGACTCTACGCTGCCTCCATAAGAAGTCAGCGATTTCTCAGCTTCTTCAACCTGCTTACTGATGTCTTCTAAGAGCTTTCTCTTGGCCGGCAGCTCTGAGACAATCTTGGCCAGTTCAGGTTTCAGAAGTTGGTCAGGAGAGGCGGCTGCCATTTGCTGGATCTCCACCGCTATTTCATCTTGCAGCTTCTTTTGCTGCAATTAAATTATTTGCTGATGCACTTAACTAAACAGAAACTAATTTGAAGTTAGTTTCTGTTTAGTTTATGTTATATTGTGTAACAAAAAATTGCAAAAATTAATGTAGAAACCGGCACCATTAATCTTACGCATACCAATAAAAAAACTTGTAATGATTTCCTTAATCATGTAGACAATTTACATTTTTCAATTTTGTAATATTTTTTATATTGCATTTTTTATTATATTTTGGGTTCTCTCATTTTCCGCCGTGTTTTAAGAGAATACACTTTTTCCGAATATTAGAGTTTAGCATTTATTTATGTTTAACTGCTGATATAGTACACATTATTTCAAATGTAAATAAATAATTAACGAATAATAACAATTATGACTCTCCTATTGGTAATAAAGCATATTTATAAAAACAATTGTATACTTCTCAGATTGTTTTAGTGAGTTCTAGCAATGAAAATGGATAACCAAAACAAACACCTGCATGATCAATAAACCTTTTTATGATCTGTGGTTTAGATGTGCAAATTAGTAGTGAATACATTTATCTTTTTATAACGAATAAATTTAAATACAGCAAGCCAATCAATAATATTACAAATAATAAACCTTTGATCAATAAACCTTCTGTATATGTTTTGCACTTTAAATATGCAAATAGTAGTAGTAAATGGATTTACCTTTTCTTTATAATGAATAAATTTAAATACAGAACACAAAACTTACTCTTTGGGAAAGGATTCCTATTGCTGACTGTTTACCTCCTTTCCATCCGTAGTATTTTGTCTTACATTTTTCGTACATATCCTCAAAATCATACAATTCGTGTCTCTCATTTGTTTTGCATTCCCTTTTAGAACATCTACCAAACAAATAGCTAATTGCAAATTCTAAACCAAATATAGCACAATGTAAATCTTCCAACTTTTATATCTCAAACAATATAATGGGCTTACTAGGCAAGCGCCTGCTGATGATATTGCTGTAATGTGGAATAATTGTGCATATAGTTACTACACGCGATGATCCCTCACGGCGCATGAGGTGCCAGCGTGCTAAAACACTGGAATAGTAAGCGGAATATCTGAGTTCAATCCCGGTGTGATGCATTTTTTCCTAGCCTCCACCAGATGGATGGAGGGACACTACCCTTATTACATGCATAGTAAAGATTAATTAATTGTAGGTTATATTAAAATACTTATTTACAGAGCCCGTTCTCTAACATTGACCTATTGACCTAGCTGCATTGGTCATATACTAATCTTTATCAGTCGACTCTATTTACAATGCTATAAGAACAGTGCAACCGTACAATAGATATATATTAGAGGGTTGGCAGGGGGAGACAATAACTTGTTTCATTACTAACCTGTTTTCTAAGGAGTAATATTAAAGGCGGAAATGAACAATAGATAATATTTGTCACCGTACTCGGTGACACATTTTCTTAGTTTTTGTAATCAAGCTACATAAAAATAGTGAAATATTGTGCCATAGATTCATGCTACTTTCCTGTGTTATATACAGGCTATGAACTTGTAACAAGGATATTATAGCATTTGCTCATACTAAAGGGACATTTCAATGAAACTAGCACATTGTATTTAGGACAAACACAGTCTAATGTGAATTAAACTTAGGTGCAGGAGCTACTGCGAATCTAAGCTGCAGTGTTTTGTGTCAAATATTTATACTAATGAGTAAATGCCTGCTTTCCTTATAAATGAAGTACAGTGTCTCTCATTTTGACAATAAACATGTTACGCTATGAGCTAAGTTACCAGCATTGCCAAGCTATTGCAGCCTACACAGCAAAGTGTGGTAATGGAGTCAACAACATTGTAGCTAGTATGCTTTGTACATACTATGCTAGTATGTAGATTGACCGAGTGTACTCTCTAGTTAATGTCACATGCCGCTTTGTAACCTTTACTATAATCATTACCTGAGTTTACGAATATAAGAGTTTAGACAATGACTTCATGGCTGGGTAGCAGTGGCGGCAGAAATGCGACGCCTCCAATTGATAACATATTACTGAGACACTAACTCTCACCTTCCAAAAACCCACTTCAAATGGTAGCTAGGGTTATTTAACCATAACAATTCCACTTTTCAATTTTTTACTTTGTTGGTGATTTTCATATATTAGAAGTTTTCCTTTCCTAAATGTTTAAAAAAACTCTAAAATTGCATATAAAAATAATTGGTAAAAAACAGTTTTATGAATGATATTAATTTTTTAATTATTATTAGAATTTAAACTTTTTTGTTAGTTTAAACTAATATAAAAGTCCTTTAATCAATATTTATTTTTAGCACTGATTCTAAGCTTCAAAAAGTGTAAAAAAATTCAGCTCAATACAAGTGTATGCAAATTATCTGAACGTATGCTGCCACCGGAAGTGAGGCTTTATATAAAATGATGTTTAGATGATTGTCTGAACTCTTCTATGTTCCACTCAGATCATTACTAGAATAAGAGTCGTGTTCGTCTCTCCGTTCATCTGTCTTGAAACCAGGCTAAGAGCGGTAGGGAAAAAACAATGCACTGCATAGAAATTAAACTTGGATATGCGGCTTTGCAGCCAGGAACGCTACTAACTGTATCACTCGAACACCTTGCTGCAGAATGGAATAATTGTGCATATAATTATTACACATAAGAATGCCAGCGTACTAATACTCTACGATAGCAGGAGTTTTTTTTCAGACAAATGAATGCTGGTCATTCAAAGGATTCACATGCGTGTAGTAGAGTGACATAAGCCCTGGTGAATAAAGCTAGATCAAACATGGCCATATCATTTATGTTGGCGGTGGTTAACTTACCTGATTAATATTTTTTGCTGCAACAGTTTATGCAACTGTCAGAATATGTCAGAACTGACTATTTAAATGTAAGACTTGAGGCTGATTCACACGTGATCGCAGTATGTCAGAGTCATCCTCTCGGCAATTATTTGCCGAGAGGACAACTCTTTATGATAGTTGCTGTGGAACTAGTACTTCATCATTTCAGTGACAGCATTGTGTAATGAAAGTGCCATGTTCATTGATGTGAATGCGAATAGGCTTGTGATAGTGTGAAAAAATATTATTACAGACGATCACTGATGTATTGTGGGATTAACACCGACATACTGGGATATAGTGTGAACCAGACTTTACTTGTTAGTTACTAAGTGTCTTTGTGATTGCTAAGACACTTGTTATATTCATAACTCTATGAAGGAAAGAAAAATCAGGGTGAATCCAGGCTGAGATAAAACAATGTAGCTAAGCGTAACATGAAGATGAGGGATCTAGACACAAACATATGGCAAGAGAAGACAGAAAACATAACTGCATGGAAGTCAGTGATAAAGCCTAAACCATGGAACAGTGAGCGAGAGAGAGAGGGAAAGTGAAAGAGGGAGAGAGAGGGAGAAAAAGGGAGAGAGAGGGGGAGAGAGAGAGAGAGAGAGAGAGAGAGAGAAGAGAAAGAGGGAGAGAGAGGGAGAGAGGAAGAGAGAAGAAGACAGAGGGGGAGAAAGGGAGGGAGAAAGAGGGAGAAAGAGGGAGATGAGAGAGGGAAAGAGAGGAAGAGAGAAGAAGACAGAGGGAGAGAAAGAGGGAGAAAGAGGGAGAAAGAGAGAGAGAGAGGGAGATGAGAGAGGGAAAGAGAGGAAGAGGAAAAGAGAGAAAAAGAGAGAGAGAGAGAGAGAGAGAGAGAGAGAAAGAGAAGGAAAAAGAGAGAGAGAAAAAGAGAGAAGAGAAGGAAAGAGAGAAAGAAAAAGAGAGAGAGAGAAGGAAAAAGAGTTAGAGAAAAGGAGAGAAGAGAAGGAAAGAGAGAGAGAGAGAGAGAGAGAGAGAGAGAGAGAGAGAGAGAGAGAGAGAAAAAGAGAGAGATAGAGAGAGAGGGGAAAAGAGAGAGAAAAGGAAAAAGAGAGAGAGAGAGGGGGGGAAAGAGAAAAAGGGAAAGAGAAAAAGAGAGAAAGAGAGAAAAAGAGAAAGAGAGAGAGGGAAAGAGAGGGAAAGAGAGGGAAAAAAGAAAGAGAGGGAGAGCGGGAGAGAGGGAGAGAGGGAGAGAGAGACTAATGACATGGTTATGCTTACCTGGTGCAAAGAAATGTTTTACAGAGTTTGCAATACCAGTCAATTGGTCGAGTACAGCTTTCTGAGTAGCAGTCCGTATCTATAATATACAGTAGTAAAAAGCTCAGTAAATATAGAAAATAGTTGTCTTGTTAATACATAACTTGTTTATTTATTACCAGAGGGAGGTTTATTTATTACCATACAATTTTCTCAGATGTATTATGAACAACCAATATATTGTTGCACTGTTGGACACCACTAAATAGCATCAAGTTAGCTAGCTGCTATTATCAGCTTTGATTTAGACCAACATCTGTATTGAACCGGGTCACTTTTTGCTATGCGACAGAGAAGTTACTTTCCCATAAAAGACTTTGAACTTGCAATGAAACAAGTGTGATTGTATGCTTTTCTTATTGCCATAAGCACCCTAACACAAAAAAAAACCATTTTAAAAATGGTTATTGAGCAATTCTTGTTAAAAAGCAACGACTCTATTCAACCAACATTTGCATTGGTTCATCAGCTTTCTGCTATGAGATAGAGGAGTTGCCTTCTCATAACAGGCTTTCAGTCCGCGTAGTGAGGTTTTTCGTACAATCCTGACACAATGAAAATCCAATTTAAATATGATCATCGAACAATTCTTATTTATTAAAAAATAACAACTCTAAACTATGAAACTTTTAACCATTGTTAATAATTAATAACTTTCTCAGATGTATCATGGGCAACCAATATATTGTTGCACTGTTGGACACCAGCTGCTGAACAACAGACACTTGTGTGCGTGCGTGCGTGTGGGTGAGTAAGCATCCTTCAAAGATCAAGATTGATATCTGCTTAGCTAAATGCAAACATGGGATTTTTGTATTTTAAGAGCATTGTTGCACAAGCATTGGCTCTGTGATCTTGGCTAGACATGTCTGAGTCCAGTGGCAAGAGAACCTCGACAATGGGAAACATGTCCAGTAGCCAAGAAAAATTCAGGGTTCGATGCCATTTCTGTTACCATCAGTGGCCTTTTTGCAAATTGAACCCCGACCTGTTGTTTGCAATTAAGGCTAAACTACAAGGTCACAGCTCAATTATGTCACATATAATTTCAAAAATTAGATTTTACTTCCACTAAGGGGGATGAAGAAGGAAGAAGAAGAAACTGCTGTTATATTAATGACATTTCAGCTGGCAGCAGCGAAGAAGCTACTGAAAACTTACCTGTTTTTTCTGTTTTCATGACAGCGAGAGCGTCTGTTAAATTTGACACTTGTCTCTTCATCTGCTCCATCTGCTGAGTGTACTCCTCCATCTCTTCCCACTCCTCGGCAACACCCATTATCTAGCAGGTGCTCTACAGGTGCTTGAGAGCTAATCTGTTTATTACCTTTTTGACAGAACAGAAGGTAAAATAATTGCTTAGCAAAAAAGTTACACATGCATGTTAAAGTGAGTAGTAGGAGAAACCAAAGCTTTTCCAGCGATAATTGTCTAAAACTGAGCGTAGAACTACTACAGAATGAACAAGTTATGCTGTAAGTAGGAAACAGTCCCCTAAATTAAAGTTGAGAGAATTTGTGTCGCTTTTAATATCCATGGTTCATGTAGACATGAAGTAATATTCTACACGTAAGAGGCTAGAATATGTGTGCATAAACCTGCTAATAAAAGTGACAGGTACAGAGGCTAGTCAACTTTTATTCTACAACTATTAATATTGAACTTGCTTTAGTTATCTGCATGACACACAAAGACTGACAGCTGTGCCTACTCACCAATGCTGACGCTGACTCTGGCTCTGCAGCTGACTTAGTAGTTCTTCCTGCTAACGCTTGAGTAGAGAAAGGGTTGAGCAAACAAAGACTACTATTACAATAGGCTTTAGCTTTCTCATTACCTTGACTGAATGGGATTTGTTTACAGTCACCATGACAAGCTAGCGCGGGTGCTTGATAGATTACAGCTGATGCATAAACGTCATAAATCAATAAGCTGATGGATATTCATATAGTGGGAGCAACTCTCAAAACCGAAAAAGTTCTCATACTTGTTTAAATAATAATATTTGCCGCCATCTAAAGCTAGAATGATCATAGAATTAAATTACCATGAAATAGTGTTTACTTAAATAAAAAATATATACAGCCTGTAGTTGTTTATGTTTTAATGTATTTACCAGGTGTGTTAGCAACTTTTCATGTAGGTAGTAATGTTACTGAACACGTACGTGGCAACAAAATGATGAGTTTGAAAGGTTGTGGGAGAACTTATAAGCCTAGATATTTATGTCATAGCATTGATGTGACAACTCTTAAACTAAAAGTGCAATTGTAATAAAACCTTTTCAGTATAATCTTATGTTTTTTTGAAATAGAAGTTTTGCAAGACAGCATTTCTCAACAGTGCCATCATAGGCCACTCCAAAGCCACTAAGTTAGTCATGGAACATAATGAGAGATTTTTGTCAATCTTTGCTATAGAGGTGCATAAAAGCAGCTAAGTAATTTGATGCAAACAACTTTGCTAAAATAACAACTGATAAAAAAGTTCATCTTATGTTTTAATATGTATAACATCCGACACAGATAGCTTTTGATTTGCTTTAATTTGTCATAGCAAAAGATTAAGGCAAATATTATGCCATATCCATATTTTGGCACTGGAACATTGTCGAAAGTCTAAATTCGAAAATGATAAGCCCAAAGCTAGTCTTAGCAGGCAGGGTAAATAAACTTATATAGATCCGTCTGTTGATGTCTTTTAAATGTTGACTAGTGCCAAAAGTATAAAATTTGAAGCTTTAAAAATTGGAATGCAATTTGAATTTGTCTCTTTTGTTCATTACCAATCCGATGACTAACTTCAATAAAATGTACGTAATACTGTCTTACGCAGAAGTGAAAAAGTCAAGTTTTGTTCTAGTGTGCTTTTTTCTCTTTCTAGGGGTTCACACACTAGCCTGTTTGTTAAGTAACTCTACAAAAGTCAGTAGTACTTTTGGTAGGCATGTTGGAGCAATAAGTATTGGGCCTGTCTAGCCACGCCTCGAAACTGAAGGGCATGAGTACAACTTTATACCATAGACTCACAACAAATTTTATTCAAACAAGCAAAGCTTCACCTTGTGGCATTCATAATCTTTGAAAAAAATAAAGACCAAAGGCTACATTATGTACCCAAGAAGTTGCTACAGTATTTTACTCATTTTAACGAGATTTATTATGCATTGGGCAATTTATTGTGACGTAATGATACCAGTGTGTTGGAAGGCCTCAACACACTGGTTGGCATAATAAATTCATTATCTTAAAAATTGTAAAAATCTGATAGATATTAGAAACACCACATATCTTATATATAATCTTTCTAATCTTGAATGTAAATATAATATTTCACAGGCAAGTGACAGAAAACCTTTAAAGAGAGAACAACTCTTGTGTGTTGTTTTCTCCTTCACTTCGTATAGCCTATTTTAGCCAACTAGTGCTTATTGATCCTACTGCAACAGGATAGCTCATTTGAAATTAGATAAACTGTAACTCTACATGCTGACTCTGATCCGAACGATGCCTTTGTCACAAGCAGCTCCCCAAAGCTCTCCATTAACTATAACCATTCCATCTATATTCTTGACACCGGCATCAACAATCTTCTTGTGCTCTAACTTCTTTTTCTGCTTTCCTGTTTACAAATTATTGAAATTAAAACTGTTGGATTAAAAGCTATATTGACATCAAATATTTCTACCACATCAATCTATAGCTGCCATACAAATTACACTCAAAGTTGCAAATGGTAATGGAGTACTAGTTGACTAATGGATTGGTCGAGAGTAGTAGTAGTAAATGACTAGTAGACTGGTCTAAAGTAGCAGTAGTAGTTGACTAGTAGACTGGTCTAAAGTAGTAGCAGTAGTTGACTAGTAGACTGGTCTGAAGTAGCAGTTGACTAGTAGACTGGTCTGAAGTAGCAGTTGACTACTAGACTGGTCTAAAGTAACAGTAGTAGTTGATTAGTAGACTGGTCTAGAATAGCAGTAGTAGTTGACTAGTCTAGAGTAGTAGTAGTAGGCTTCTGTAAATAATGTTTTTAAAGAAAAATACGGTAGCAATGAAAAATTCTGAGATAACTCTTTTGTGCAACCGATTCAGATACATTTACTTTACATAAGATTATGTTTCAGCAGATGCTACATCACATTTTTATCAATTCCATAACAAAATCACATTTCTTGTAACAAAAAAACAAAACTAGTTCCGATTACTTTTATTGAGTAAGTTATAGTTTAAAGTTTAAACTAGTTTCGGCTTTTTAAAATCTTATCAAAATTCAGATGCATGCATTAATATTATCGGCAAAGGCTGTTCTGATTACTGAATTGGTTATGAGTTAGCTTTAAGATTGAATTTGGCCTTTGATCCTAAAAATAAAATCTCAACAGTTTGCCATTCATAAATATGTCGCCAATCAGTTTAGAGCGAGCTCTCTGAGTTTTGTTTTGGCATGCCATAAAAAAACTTTTTCGCGTTGTAACAAAGAAAAGAAACGCAATCCAAGAGAGTTTAAAGCCAACATGAAGGATCTCTTTGCCAGTGTCTGAAATACTTTTACCTGATAGAAGCAAGGAAGTTTTGAGGATTTTTGCAACGTATGTGTACTATCAAGCTATTACTCAATGCAACAATCCAGTATTTGCACTCACCATCAGATGATCGTATCCAAAATGCTTTATCCTTAGAAGACCACACCCAGATATTACCATCTTTGTCACAGTAGACCCCACGCGGAGACTTCCTTGAGAATGACCACACAATCTTATCAGTGCTGCAGTCGATTTTGTGAACTTGCTCCGAAGCAAGATCTGCGAGAAGTACGCCATCTGGTGCGCATCGGCTCATGTAAATTGGCTTCTGAAATGAAGGGTCAACAAAATCAGCTTTTGGCTCTCCTATGAGTGTGAATACTCTAACTCTTTTATTTGCGATGTCGACAGCGTACACCTTATCATTGCTGACGGCAAGCATACTGATGAAGGCGTATTCGGGTAACTCCCATCTTGCAACTTCTTTATAATCCGACATGTTATAGGCCAGCACTCTTCTCTTGTTGCTTCCCTTCCGCTCCTTGAGCAAACAGTAAATCTTGCCTTTGTAATATTGAATTCCAGTAAAATCTCCTTCATTTGTCTCGTTCTTTTTAATGACTTCGCCACGATCATTCATGTTATAAAAGCCACCAGTACTGGCAACAATGAGTGTTCCATCCGGAAGGAGATCAACAGCGTAGGCATTCTTTACAGATGTTGTGGTATAATTTGGATCCAATTTGACATTACTAATATCTGTTGTTTCAAAGAGATGATTGTCTACAAAAGCAATTTGTGAGTCCATTGCACTATTAATATTGTCTAACAGAATTGATTCTAATATTGATTCTCTTTAGGCGAAATCAATCTATTTAATAGACAATTTGTATAAATTGACATGACACGGTAATCGTTTAGTACAACAAGCATTTAGAGTTGAACCACATATCTGTTGCATACAAAATTGAACCTATATTTATGTTTAGTAGCTGTAGAATTTACACGAGAGAATTAAAGCCTGGTTCCCAGATACGCCACAAGCACCGGTAGCAGGATTGCAGGGCTATCCGTGGTAAAATGGAAAGCTACGCGCTGAGTACCAACGGTACTTGCTGGCGGTCAATGCAAGAGTTCAGCGCTGTTCAACTTTTGCAAAGGGCCGCAGGCAACACTTTACCAAAATGCACTGAATATGTGAAGGTCAGCAGTTTGAAAAGGCCTGACAAGTGGCCATTGTTATGCGATCACCAGCGACGCAGCTCTATCCGAACATAGACGCCGAGCCTAGCACTGTCAGTGTTTCGCTGCGCAAGATTACCACCAGGGTTTTGCAGCCGATATGGGAATGACGCTTACTGAGTAAAAATAAATTCATCAATTATATCTACTAGTAAACTAGTAATCAACTGCCAGCCAAGACCAATCTACTAGTGAACTAGTAATCAACTGCCAGTCAAGACCAGTCTAATAGTGAACTAGTAATCAACTGCCCGTCAAGACCAGTCTACTAGTGAACTAGTAATCAACTGCCAGCCAAGACTAATCTACTAGTGAACTAGTAATCAACTGCCAGCCAAGACCAGTCTACTAGTGAACTAGTCATCAACTGCCAGTCAAGACCAGTCTACTGATGAACTAGTAAAAACTGCCAGTCAAGACCAGTCTACTAGTGAACTAGTAATCAACTGCCAGCCAAGACCAGTCTACTAGTGAACTAGTAATCAACTGCCAGTCAAGACCAGTCTAATAGTGAACTAGTAATCAACTGCCCGTCAAGACCAGTCTACTAGTGAACTAGTAATCAACTGCCAGCCAAGACTAATCTACTAGTGAACTAGTAATCAACTGCCAGCCAAAACCAGTCTACTAGTGAACTAGTCATCAACTGCCAGTCAAGACCAGTCTACTGATGAACTAGTAATAACTGCCAGTCAAGACCAGTCTACTAGTGAACTAGTAATCAACTGCCAGCCAAGACCAGTCTACTAGTGAACTAGTAATCAACTGTCAGCAGCCAAGACCAGTCTACTAATGAACTAGTAATAACTGTCAGTCAAGACCAGTCTACTAATGAACTAGTAATAACTGCCAGTCAAGACCAGTCTACTAGTGAACTAGTCATCAAATGCTAGTCAAGACGAATCTACTAGTGAACTAGTAATCAACTGTCAGTCAAGACCAGTCTACTAGTGAACTAGTAATCAACTGCCAGTCAAGACCAATCTACTAGTGAACTAGTAATCAACTGCCAGTCAAGACCAGTCTACTAGTGAACTGGTAATCAACTGCCAGTTAAGACTAATCTTTTTTTAGGAAATCAAGAATGTTAGCTACCTTTGGTCGGCTGTGAGTTGGACACTGGCAAGGAACTATTAATAGTCTTCCCTTCAAAGGTTCAGCCCTTACAATTTTATGAACATAACTACTACCCACCAGCAAGTCTAAACAGTTTTCTCAGTACACACAAGAATGTTATACCATTATACTATTATTGATTACAATTGTTTTATTATTACTACAATAATTATTCTTATTAGTATATCTTACAGAGGTCGAGCTCATCAAAGACTTTAATGAATTCCTGATGGCTCAGAGCTTCAATATTCACTCCATAGTTGTTCAGTGAGCTGCCAGCATCATTCACCTTCTTGGTGACATCCTCCAGTAGTTTTCTTTTAGCAGGCAGCTCGGCAACGATTATTCCAAGCTCTTCTCCGACTAACTCCTCCGGCGAAGCGCTGGCCATCTTTTGGATCTCTGCAGCTATTTCCTCTTGTAATTTTTTTTGCTAAAATATAATAAAATAAATAAAATGTAAATGCAGCTGAATATTGAGAGATTAAGAAAGATAACAAAAATCATAAATACTAAAGGCTACATTTTGCCCATCCAATGACTTGAGTTTTTTTCATAAAGTAATTGAGAGAGTTTTTGGCATGTTAAATAACTAAAAATGAAATCATAAGGAATTGCTATAAATGCTCTCTGAAATTGTAAAACATGCAGTGACAAATAATACCTAGGGAACAGGCAATATTTAAAAACTATCTAAAACTATCTGTAAACATTTACATTAAAAAACTACAAAAAAACTACAAATACATATATACTATATTATAATAATCAGACTTTAAAAACACAGAGAAAGTTCTTTCAGCTAAATTAATTATTAACATAAGCGTCAGATATGGTATAACTGGTATATGGTGACTCAATTTCTACTATAACCAATAAGCTGTCACTGACCACAGTGATACAACAACAAAAAATAAATTATGTGATCCACATAATCCATTTTTCTTATAAACAGCCCACGAGATGACTCATCATTTGGTAGCTTAGGCTGAGTATGCACCAGCTGATAACTGGTAGGATTTTGCTCAACTCAATTGATGGATCATTCTAGAATAATAAACTGAGCTCTGTTTGAACTAAAGTTACTTCATCTAAAGAGGATAGATTTTACAGTGTAACATAAAAAAGTCAGCTGGTTGTGCGTGTAGTCTAAAGTTTAAAACTGCTCAAATAGTAGTATTTCAGTAATAAAATTAAGAAACCCATTATACAATTGTATTGCTGCTACTGTTACTCTATTTTCATGAGATGAACTCTACATTCTTCAGTCTAGCCTTAATATTAAGAAATAACTTTCACTATAGGTTGAGTGCTAACACAACCACCCTTCAATAACATGCAGTACTGTCGCAAACCTTTCCGTTCTCTATGGAGTTACGTTCTTATTCCATGAGATTTCATGCAGTATGACTCATTTGAGAATGATAGGACTCCCTATTTTTTTAGTCAGACAGATGGCTAGACGGTTTGTTATAGATAAACTTGCACAAAATTATAGTAAATTTTATCAGAAAGTCTCAGTATTTTTTCATCATTTACAATTGTGTTTTTATGTTTGAAGGGATCTGACACCCAGGACACTTTCAGATTAAAATTGAAAAAATCTGATCGCGGTTAAAACGTTAAGAACAAATGAAAGTGTGACTATAATGTCTATAGTTGCGAATGGGCCGACAGAATAGAGTCGTTTAATGCGGCAACTTGAACACAATACCTGATATCAACTACAAAAGTGATAACAACTAGTGATGTCATTTCGCATGTATTTTTCATCGGAACATTTCAACCTTGATCAAGTTTTGTCTATTTTAATTTTGAAACATTCTGGCAGTCAGATCATCCCTAACATTAAAAACAATGGCAAATGATTAAAAAGTACCGATACTTTTTGATAAAATCTACCAAAATTTATTGTCAGTTCATCTTTAAGAGAACACCTAATAAGCAAGTCAGACGCTTCTGACCATTTGTCTGGTGAGTGTCAGGCACTTGTAGTCATCCGTCTGATGAGTGTCAGACAGTTGTAGTCACCTGTCTAGTGAGTGTGAGACACTTGTAGTCACCTGTCTAGTGAGTGTCAGACACTTGTAGTCACCTGTCTAATGAGTGTCAGACAGTTGTAGTCACCTGTCTAGTGAGTGTCAGACACTTGTAGTCACCTGTCTAGTGAGTGTGCTCAAAGCGGACTCCTTGCCACCTTTCCATTCCATGTACTTTTGCTTGCATGACTCATACATGTCCTCAAAGTCGATGATTTCATGCTTGTCCTCGTCTCCACACGGTTTCTTTGAACACCTAATCGAGCGGGAATAGTTTTAATACAATATGTTAAAGCTTTATTTCACAGTTGAGTAAAGAAGCGATGATAAAGGATAACCAGAAACAAAAGTTATAGCTCTCAATACCGATGAGCACAAAGCAGTTTCCTAAATTTTTAAGCATTGCTTATTACCAACAAAAGCCAACATTTTTAGGTGGTGGGAGGAGAGAGCATGTAATATGAAAACTAGACAATCCCTAAAAGAGAGAAGATAATATCTAATAGTCGTGAAAAATGTACCCTCGCTAGCGAACAATTTTCCAACTTCCTCTCTAACAAACAGGAGAGAAATTCAAATCGGTGCATGCAGAGCACGATTGCAATTTTATTTTTTGCTAAAATGGAATTCAGAGAAGAAAACAAATCTTCAAACCTAGAATCAATTTATTAGATATTTTCATCAAAAGATTGCAATTTATGTAGAAACAGAATGCTGAAAACTTGGGAAAAGCAAGTAATGTCAGTACTTCTATATTGTATAAAAAGCCTTTATTTATTCAGATTTAATCTATTTCAAAACTTACATAAAAAGAAGGAAACAAGCCAAGTTCAAAATGATTACATTATAAATGGTTTCAATTAGACGCACTGAGGTCTGCAGCTGAAGAAAATTCATTCCCAGGGAACTGAATATTGATGACATCATGCTGAACGAGATCGCAAATTTGGAACTGCGCAGAATTGCAGGAAGCAATCATCACAGAACCCTATGAGAATAGGCCTTGGTGGTTGCCGATCGACCAGCATTTACCTAATATTATATTGTTATCTTGGCTATCGGAATGTGTAAACAATCGACTATGATGTCAGCTGAGCTTACTGCAAGCAGAGGCTGTGTGTGTTTTAAGAGTATTGTTGAAGAAACATTAACTATGTGATCTTGGCTGGACATGTCTGAGTCCAGTGGCAAGGGAACCTGGATTTAAGGTGGGATGTCATTCCTGTCACCACCTGGAATGAATTCCGCCTTTTTGCTAGAATCGAACCCCAACCTGTTGTTTACAGATCGGGTATTCTAGACCACAGGCTACGGCTGCCCTCAAGACTTTGCTATCGGCAGCTGTTTAAATCATGGGAAGACTGCTGCAGACAATTATTCGACAGCATCAATGTCAAATCAATGTGACTGTCCTTTCAAATTCTTTATAACTGATTCAGGTTATAGCAAGATTGAAAGACTTTATTATAACACAAATAAAAGCAATTTTCTTCGTTATTGGATATTCATACACATTAACAATAAATAATTATCCACATAAACTTATTTTAATATTTTGCTGTGTAATAAAAAGTTGTCCGACCTCGCTATCTGTACTATGTACACTTACTTGGTGCAGATGAAGGACTTGCAATATTTGCAGTACCAGTCAATCGGTCTGTTGCAGTCTGCAGTCAGACAGTTGGCATCTAATATAAACGAATAATAAGCTTATCATGATAAGGAACTGAATACTTTTAGCTCAACTAGAATGTTTTGCATTTTAAACGCTGTTCATACAATATGTTTGAAGTAATCATTGAAATATGAAGCACCTACAGTAGTTATTAAACTAGTACAGGCTTTAATTATGGAAGATTATGTTAGAAAGAGCCATTGTTATAATCTATTATGAGTCAAGGTAAGGAGGAGTAGGTTGAACATTTTATGATTTACGACAGCATCATAGACCTATTAATTGCACTAATTAAGTATAATTATTAGGTCTATGGACAGCATGCTCGCGATCCCAAGAAGGTATATTTGTAATTATATGGGCACAACTGTATGGCTCCAGGAAAATAACCATATGACTACAAGAAAGTAACCATATGACTATAGAAATGTAATCATATGACTACAGGAAGATAACCATATGACTACAGGAAGTTAACCATCTGACGACAGAAATGTAACCATATGACTACAAGCAGATAACCATATGACTACAGCAAAGTTACTATGCATGCAACTAGGAAAAGGCAACCATATGACTACAAGAAGGTAACCATTTGATTACAGGAAGATAACTATACGATGACGGCAAGGTAACCATATGACGATGGCAAGGTAACCATACGATTAATGGCTGGTTTACACTATATTGCCATATATCTGTGTTAATCACAAGCTACTTCTGTGATCGTCTGTAATAACAATGTTCACACTATCACAAACCCATCTGCGTTAATATCAGCGAATAGTCCGTAGTATAGCATTCTCATTATATGTGGTCACGGAAACAATGAAATGCTAGTCCCGCAGCAACTGTCATGAGAGAAAATATAGATCGAGCAATTCTCGACGACCAACCATCACCATCGATGAAGCGGTGAACATTGCATACACTGTTCTAGATGATTGGTGAACCATCGGAAAAGTTTGACAGCTGCAAACTTTCCCGATGTAGCCATGTTGCCTTGACGATGCCATCTGTTGCGGGGAACTTAGTCAATGAAGAATCGCTGAGAAGGCAACGTCGACATATGGCGATATAATGTGAACCAGCCTTACAGGAAGATAACCATGCGACTACAGAAAGGTAACTATACAATTAAAGAAAATTAGCCATATGACTACAAGAAGGTAACCATGCATGCTGACACTGATGTGACTGCAAACTCTAGTAATTCAATTCAACTGCCATTAAGGAAGTCCATGTTAATATGAAACCATGTCTATAACTGTTAGTAAGTAATCCTGAATATTGAAGTACTTTCTCAGAGAAGTTTTAGATTCTTCACTTACATTCTGCCACATCCAGTAACAAATACAGGCAACATCACAGAACAGCAGATGTATAACTCATGGTCTTTCTCCTGCCTCATGACAGATTATTAAACATCTTAAACTTACACTTTGTTGTTTTTATCTACTTCAATAAAGCACCAAATAAATGGGATAAATGTATTTATTAATCAATATTTGACAGAATGTACCAAATAATTTCAAAAGTTAGTGTTAAGAGAAAGTATCTCGAAATATTGTAGCAGCAAGCTCCCCTTAGACTCGGTCTATCGTAAGGCATTTTAGAGGCACCGCTAAAAATAGGACTAGAGCTCAACTAAAGACCAGTGGTTCATTTGGATAAAACGAATTGGAGAAACTTTCAGCTGTCTAACAGAATAGATAAACAACTGCCATAAAATCAGGAGTTAAAAGTTATAACAAGCACGGATTTCTTGAGACACATACATGTATATGTATGTACAATCACGAGTGCTATCAACACATGAAATTAAGGTTTTTTTTGTCTTTCACTTTGTCCAACGGTAAGTTTTTGATGCTGTGTACAATTTTAGAGGAGTTGAAAAAGTGGAGATGCACTATTTGCAAGGTCATTACCACTGACACAGCGAGGGTCCTACAATCCACAACATACATGTATATAAGAGATAAAGGATTGCTAAATGTATAAGGACATTAAAATGGGCAAACTAAATGTGTTCTATTGGCAATGAAAGGTTTTACTTTTACTCAGATATTGTTAAATCAACTAGAATATAATATCTTCAGTAGTTTTTATAATCATGAGTAACTCTTTGTGAAATTGTGCTTTAGTCAGCTGTAGTCGGAACCACTGTTAGTACCATCCAATAGTGAATCACCTTTCAAACAGCAACAATTTCTATGGATACCACCTTAAAATTTCTTTCTATGTCTATTATTACCTGCTTCATCAGTTTTCTCAGAAGCTTTTACTTTAGACAGGGCTTCAGTTAAACTTGACACTTGTCTCTTCATCTGCTCCATCTGCTGAGCGTACTCCTCCATCTCTTCCCATTCCTCAGCAACACCCATTATCTGGCAGGTGCTCTACAAGTGCTTGTCAAGAACTACAGGCGCTCGACAGATGGTGGTCACAAATTACTGACACTATACAGGTGCTTGTCTGTCACAAACTATATTAGCAAGTAGGGAGGCAGAGGCAGCTGATTGATACACTAACACAGCGATGACTGTCTGTTGATAACGAACACAATACAGCGCTGTTCCAGTGAACAGTTGTCCAATTGAAAAATCTTTTAGTTCACTGACATACCTTCGCATAATCAATACTCTCGCACAAATACAATAGAAAAGAAAATATGTAAATGCTGTCCATAGAGTCGAGCTGTGATGCACGTTGCCGATATAACAAAAGAAACTGTTTTACTGCTGCGATGCCAATACAGCGTCGGAACTTGCTCAACATTGAACCGGTCAACAAAAATAGTGATCCGGCTAGTCATTATTCTTATGACTAATTGAGCACTAGAGGTAGTTTTTAAACCAAATGCTCAACAATAACATCTATAGAAACAATTCAATCGAAGGTGTATAGATGACGGAGCAGTACGAAGTAATGGAGTCCTCAAATCTGGTCAGGACAGCCAATCTTACAAATCACCACAGAAACAAGCTTTAATTATACTTACGTACAAAATACTACCCACAAAAAGATCTACTTTCATTTAATTGTAAATGAAAAGCGGACTAATAAAACCAGGTTGTAGAATTAGTTTCTGCAGTATAGAATGAGGGCATATGTCATACCTTCAAGGACATTTATTTTCTTTACTTGCGTCTGTTAATCTTTGCAGTCTGTACACGCTAGCAGCAATTAACGAATTTGGGTAAAGTATGTACTATCCTTCCAATTGAACTGTTTGTGATGATCATGCTTTTCACTGAATCCAGCCGTGTGCACCAGATTCAAACGCTATATCATGTTGTGTTATGAGGCTGCTCATTCAAGAATAACTGGTTCTACCGCCAGACAGCTACTAACAGTTAGCTTTAATTCACTGACCATCGCGGTCATATGGATCAAACCAAGGCTATGACAGCCAGAGCAGTATCGTCTTTTCATGACAAGTTATAAAAGTTTATTTACTCGTTTAATATTTTGGTTTCAGTGAAAACCACCCAAATCTTTTAATTGAGGGCTAGGATAAAATAGGTAGTTCCATTTTATGATCTATAGCTACATTCAACTCTATGATTTTATTACTACCTGACATGCTACCAAATTGTAAAAAGCAGCTGTAGTTATTAACTGATATAAACCTTTACGCTCCAAACAATGACATCAACTAGAATTTTCAACTTATTGACAATTAATTGATCTCAAATAAGGAATTCCTGTATCCTGTATGAATTATATAGCCTGGTACCATGAAGAGGTCTTTTCAAGCACTATACCTTCCATCTTTTGGGCATTCTTTAATTACGACTCATTTTTAAAGGGAAACTGAAAAGCGACTAAAAGTAACAGCAAGTTTATAGAGATGCTGCATCTAAACTATTAAGTTATTAGAACTAGTCGACCTCAGACCTTGAAATACAACTTGTAAGAACTTCACAACACTACAGGAAGGCTGTACAGGACATAATGGTCTCGTAGGAATTGTCTCCCTTGAATATCATGCAAGCAAGATTTTAATATATCCAGCAAGATTGCTCAGTGTAAAAACACTCATACAAACTAATAATCAACCCTTACAAAGTGCTTAGCATGAAGATTGTAGCAATTGATGAATATTATGTAATAAGACCAACATCGTTGGATAAAACAAGTGGCAGTAACAAAGTTATATTACAGCAAAAATACTAACCCTCATATGATCAAAACCCCACAGCAAAAGAACGCTCACTCCAATCAGTATTGTACCAAATAATACTCTTTTTATAGCCTTAGAAGGAATACTTCACAAACGTAAGAGGCACTTCTGCGCAATACCTGGATTTCATGATCTCAACATATACAATTAGGCAATGGGTGAATAATATATTTCATGAAAACATACAGACATATATCTCTTCAACATTGGAACAAATGTACACAGCGTACCCATTATCAACTAGGAAGCATACATGACATATTTATCTGAAATCAGCGTGCCTCAGTAACGTCCAAGTTGAACAAGCCTTCGTGACGTGACCTAGACATATCAATAGGTACACAAACTATGGTGATTTGACAAGCAACTTTGTTTGGCTAAGCCAAAGAAAAAACATACACTTGTAGCAAACAAACGTTTGCAGTCAGCCACCTTGCTCCGCCGTTATCTTGTCTAGCCAGGCAGGGTGAACCTGTCCAATCATGTCTATTATCGTATTTACTTGTCCACATAAATCCTGTATTTGGCTGTCCCAAGTGACCAATGGTTCCTCGGCTGCAAGACAAACACGCACTTTTAAAGACTAATAACATACAGTGCACCTTCGAGTTACGATGACCCTGTTATACGATTTTTTGCCCTATGATGTAGAATATGATTTTTGCCTTACGATGTAGAACACAATTTTTCACTCTCTCCATACAAGATATTTTTCACTATACGATATCGACAAAAATTTCTCTCGAAATTTAAATTTGGCCGTCGGTGTGCTGATTACGTTAAAATAACAAATATGTATATATGTTATTCACCGAAATGTCTCTAACAACGAATGAAAGAGATACGAAGCTCGATCTCGCTCAGTTAACCGTTATTCATTATTAGTAATTGTAAAATCAAAACTGGAAATGGGTGATAAAATTTTAGCGGTGAAAAAATGAAGTTCAGTAAAATAGTTAAAAATACATACTAAAACTTAGCTTTAAGAATGTGTTTAGTAAGTTAAATTCAATTGTTTATGTTGTATATGTACGTCTGCCTCGAAGGTGAGAACTCATTACGGTATGTACTGCAGATGGTACATTGTAACGTTACATTTTATTGCAGACCATAACCACTAAATACACTAAAGTTACTGTAGGTATCTATAGTTACAAAAGCTAACATATTATTTTGTCACCAATTTTTAATATGTACATACTTATACGAAATTTTGATGATTTTTGCCAGGGATGTTTGCATTAGATATTTGCAATGGGTTTCAACACCCCTCTATACAAAATTTTCACCTTACAATGCCAACACTGGAACGAATTAAAATCGTATGGTGAGGGTCCACTGTAATGTCAAAGCTGTATACATGATGACTCGGCTGTCCACTGTACAGTCGATCTCATTTTTTTGGACCTCACTTCCCCAAACTTTCAATTGTCTGAACAACATCCAGGGTCTGAATAACTGTCAATTGTTTGTCCAAAGAATGACAACTTTGACCAATAGTTGGCTCTTACGAAAGATGACGTGAGCGACTGATGCCCGTGAGTTTTTGCCAGAGTGTTGTAATGTAAGTTTAATATTATTACTGCTATTAATATTATAATGTACCCTACTGCAGGTATAACCATATTTCACTCTCTCACTTACACCTCATATGCATACTGTACTGTACTGTAACCTAAGAGAATGTGTGCGAGACAATATAGGCTGTTTAATGAACGATACAGCACTCAATTGTCAATGGCCATTGAGTACAATGGAGAGCCATTTATTAGAGTGTGGGCATGCTGGCAACAAAGGCGAGAGCACAAACTGTGAAGATTGCGTCTCTTGTAAGGCTCTAGTCAGCAGATGAATGTGTATAGTTTGAAAATTGCTGCCTTGCTGAACATTCCAATAAAAAAGTTTAGTAGCTTATTCTGGGCTTTTCCAATGCCCGGACATGACCCAGACTGTATTACTCCATAAAAATTGTCTGTAACTGGCCAAAGCAATGATCGAGTTCTTTCAGTTGCTTGCGTAACTAACACACTACTTCAGGACTTGGCAATTGCCAATGGCATCTAACTAATAGAGATACAAAGTCATTAGAGAGAGTCATTGCTGTTACCATTCATGGTTGGAACCCAACAGTGATGACTATCACGCTACAAGTATATGTAGAAGTACTGCACTTGGCCTACAAACATGCTTCTCTTAGGTAAACCTTACAAAGAATAACAAGGTCAGCACTGTCCTTCTAATATTTGCATGCAAGGAAAAGTTTGATGTACGCTTGCAATGTATATATATAATAACAGATATATCACCAAGCTACATCATTTTCTACACTAAATAAATAGCAACCATGTCAAAACAGTATGCAGATAAGAAGCAATTCTATCATGTGAATGCAGTCAGACCTACCTTGGAAATGAACTATTCCGTTCAACTGGTCGATACTGCCCTCCATTCTTCCTTCAGAAATCATCTGTGATGCGATTTTTTCAGCCTGAAAAACGACGAGTTGATGATGACATCCAACCGTGAAAAAAAAACAGGTATCAGCAACAAGATACATGTATAGTCGAGCATTGCTAAAATGAATCGCATTATTCTGGATACGGAGCAAGATGAACAAATTTGGGCATAGCAGTTGCAATCAACGTGCAGTTAAGTACAAACAATTGGTGATTGGTTTATAACGATTTTAGTAGAAATATAGAGAGTTATTACATGTAGGAAACATTCGTCTATTGGAGTTGTTCATATGAATCACTCAAAAAAGTAAAATCTATTTTTCAATCATATCACTTGTGTCCTATTCGACTTTCATGATGGTGAAATATAAATTGATATGATTTATAAATATGTTAGAAAACCACAAGTTTGAAGGAGTAACTTATTTAACATTCAACAAAACAAAATGTTTGTAATACTATTGTGTAAACAGAAACTTCTGCAACCAAATAGCCATTACAGGAGTTGTCTAACCTTTGTTTCTATTTTTATAATTGTTTGGAAATTGTTTGGAAACCTCTGTTGGAAAATTCACACGCTAACGCTTGGTTTTTTGAGTGAATATTTCTGTGTTTAGACATTATCAGACTTCTATTTTCACCATGTTTTCATGAGGGTATCTATTTAATTTACTTTTTTGTATTTAAACTGTAATCTTTTTTAGGCTACATATTTTAAAGTATATGCAGTACAGTATAATGCGCAGTATGTAAACTAGCCGCTCCTACAACGTTTACCTCCTATAACGTAAATTTTAGTTAACATAAAAAATTTATGTAAAGTTTTTGTTTTGCACTATGTAAAAAATTCCATATAACGTAGTGTCAAGTCGAGGCAAATTCTCAAATATGATTTGACTGGTACTAGATCTCACGGCATTTGTGAGAGAAAACATGACGTACGTATAGCGTTGTATTTATTATACAGTATATACAACTTCCATGATATTTTAGTTTGTCCCGATCGATCATTAGATGTGTCGACAAAACAGAGAATAGCTAGTTGCGCAATTGTTCATAATTACTGAAAGGCATGTCTACCAAGTGGAATGTCACAAGTTGGAGTATTGTCAAAAGTCATCTTTTATCCTAACCTTGACCCCCTGGATACAAATAGACGACGAACAGGTAGACACCGCTCTTTTTATAGTCAAAATATATTTTTGTTTTGCTTTATTGTAGACGTATATAATATTTGTTCTTCGGTTTACTTTTCAGAATAGACTTAGCTGTATAAAAAAAAAACTAATCTTCGCAAATGGACATTGAAAATGTACATAACTTATTGTAAAATTAATCCAATCATGAGCCATAAAACGAGTGAAACTGATAAGAAAAAGAAGACAAATTGTCGATACAAACCAAAGCTAAGTCTAGTTTTTATCTTTTTGTATGGCCAAAGGGGTGAGTGTGGAAAGATCTTGGAACGAATTGGCAATTTACATGTATTTTACTGTTCGTATAACCTAAAATGCCTATTACGATTATTTACGTAGTAGGAGCGTCTACTATAGTGCAATGTATATAGGCCTGATTAGTGTGATTTTTCCTGTATATATAGACCTATATATAGGCATATCAGTTTAACCGGATGATCAGCTAAACTGAACCACCGACCACCCCTATTAGTCTGTTTTAACGAGTGTTGGCTGTAAAAAAAGGAATACACTTCTTTTAAAGTTGGTACAGACTACAACCTGCTACATAAATAACATCAATCGATTGTTTTATGTGGGTTCACTGATAAAAACAAGTTTAAAACAAGCAACAACCTAGTATCCATGGTATGGCACTGATTCAAAAAGCACACTTTAGGTGTTTATTTATGATGTAATTGCAAACCCTCGAAGCAGAAAATAAGTTATCATGAGATAGACAACTAGTCCTTTGCATCTTTGACTTGAGGCCATTTAACGCTCACCATATTTTACTGCACTCTTAATTATAATGACCTGAAACTTTTTTTCTGATGGAATAAAATAAAAATGAAATTATTCACTACTACCATCTACACTATGCAGTTTGGCAGTCTTAATGTCATAACCCAGAACAGAACCAGAAGAGTACATAAACACAAGGAGAAAGAATGAAAACCTACTTTCTCAGCAGGAATCTCAAGCAATGCCCCCAGTTCTTGGAAGGATATGTTATTATACATTTTACTGGCAGAGAGGAGGTTATGTTCTATGACAGCGCGATCTAAGATTGTAGATCCTGCAAGACATAGCGTAGAATTCTGTTGTTGATAAAATGAACTGTAGCACAAGTACTATGGGATATTGTAACAGCACGAGTTGGAAGCAGATATGCGAGCTTGTTGTCCACGGGGCACTCAAAAGGTATTAAAATTAAATGTCGATAAAAAAATTAGTGTTATAGGAAAAAAGGGGAGGATTTGTATTTGCACAGAATGAACCTAATATCTTACTGACTAGGTGATTAGAAAACTATCATCTTAATATCATGATTGAAAAT
Source organism: Watersipora subatra (assembly GCF_963576615.1). Taxonomy (NCBI): domain Eukaryota; kingdom Metazoa; phylum Bryozoa; class Gymnolaemata; order Cheilostomatida; family Watersiporidae; genus Watersipora; species Watersipora subatra. Next base: position 9,834,555 of record NC_088709.1, read on the forward strand.
AAAAATTTCGATTTGTAACAAAGTATCTGAAGGATTTCATACGATGAAACTATGCTGCTTGTGGAGGGAAGCCGGGAATTGATAATGTTTTATCAGAAAAGCGAAAAGCGAGGCTTGGTCGATGACCATAGGCAATGGCCATGAGAAACGTGTGATGAGGACTACACCTCTTAAAACCAGCGCTTAGATACCGTATGAGGAACTCAAATCAGCATTCAGGTATTTCCAAGTAACTACACATAGCATTAAAACATAGGATAGAAAACCTGCCCCTAGACAGAAAGACAAAAAACCAGTAACTAAAGAGAATTCATGTTCAGGAATACAGTACAGAGCGTTGACATTTGAGTATTTGACATGTTTGACAATGAGCGTTTGACATTTCAGTATAAGTTACCAGCTACTAACACTGAACAAATGGGAGTGTTAGTAGCTACCCTCTACTAGTAACTGGATTTGGTAGAGTTCACCTCCTACCACTCACCTTTGACATTGCTACCCTATCAAGACTTTTCTAAGATACTCAGCTACAGAAACAACCATTCACATATTTTTTCACAGCGCGAATTTTACAATGAGCATACTTCTGCCTCAACAAAAAATTTAAAAAAAAGAAGTGTAAACTATTATCAAGCCCTGGTGTATAGTTTTATTTGCCAAAGGTTTACAAAGAGGAATGGAAAATTTACTGGTATACATTATGCAGGAAAGCAGTCAAATCTAGGCCACACAGACTACACATATCAAGAGCAGGCCACATACCATCCGCAGTCATAGCCTTTTGGTGGTCCATGAGACGTGACTCAAACTCGAGGAGGTCTCTCCTGCTGATCACCTGATCCAAATACATCTTCTCTAGGATAGATTGCGAACTCAGCTGCGAACAGCGTTCATCCTTGAACAACGTGGCCAACATCCGTGACCTCTGCTGGCCTATCAACACGTACCACTAATGACATCATTACCAACCAAGAATGAGCAGAACAAACAAATTCATAATATTTGAACTTTCTAAAATTATGCTTTTATAAGCATCACTACTGAGTAGTATTGCGTATCTAAGGGATATATCTACTGAATATAAGTCTAAGCCTTTGGCTGCTGAAAACAACAAGATCCGCATAGAAAAACTAACACAAAACTGGAGCCTACACTATCTGTTTGTCTTCTCCGGTGATGAATAAAAATACAATCAAATTTAACAGGAATGACGTAAAAAATATACAAGTATAGGTATGTGAAACGGTATTTAGTATTTTTGTTAAACAGGTCAAATCTAAAATAAATTTCGTTAAAATTCAATTGAATGCTTCGATAAGCTATATTTGCAAATAACCATATCATAAGTATGGTATGTAAAACCATATAAAAAATATAGCATAAACCTTCAAGTATGTAGTACTACATACTTGAAGGTTTATGGGCTTTCCAACAAACACCCAAAGAACTCAGTTTCTTTCATTTGAAAAGGCATACATAAAACATACATGCCATTGGATCTATAATTTTAGTGACCATTCATAGATGCAACCCAAACAACTTAATCACATCAAATTGCCAGCAGCTAATCAGCGCAAAGGAAACAAACTCATTATCCGCGTAACAAGGACTCAACTAGTTTACCTAAATAACAGCACAAAAGGATAATCTAGTTTACCTGCGGAAGCTAAGATCGCACAAGTGAGTGTCTTCTCTAGAGCTGCGAGACGCTCCTCCTCACTAACAACAGTCTTAAAGGAGATCTCATGGTATCGCTGCGCTGCCTCGATAAACTTCCTCCGATAGTCTAGTACACGACCATAGCACGCCTGAAATATAATAAGATTCAAATATTTAGTGTAATACTAAAAACAGGAATCAGTAGTACTTAAAATGGACGAGGAGATAAATCCTAATCAACAATTGATCGCTAGTGCTCTTAGAACTCTTGGCTTTTCATTTGTAAAGGCAACTGAGCTGTTGACTCTTCAAACCTATAGATTCAAGCGCAGTCACTTATAAACACAGGAGCTCTACTTAAGAACGCATCAGCATGCACATATCTAGTAAATACTCAAATCTATACAAAAGGTATAAAACTATGCAGCCTTAGTTGGTGAAAAGTAAAGTAAAAGTAAATGTGAAAAAAAGATAAAGATATGAATAAGCTAAGAGTATGTTACTATAAACTTCAACTATCCTAAGCTAAAGTAAGTTACATCGCACGGTAAAGTAACCATAAAAACCTCATGTTATTTATTACGAGCAGTGAGCCCGACGATGCCTGAGATTAATTCATACTCAATCAGCAAGTCAGCAGGTGGGTGTTTAAGAGGCTGATTCTTAGTAAGCAGATAGAGTTTTGAAACCAAATATTTTAGTGACCTAGAGAAAAGTATGTGTATTGGGAGGATTTTTTATTAGACCAAATATGGGCTTTGTTTAGTTTGTTCACTGCAACCTATTACAAAGCGTACGATCGTCACTACATCTATCGCGAGTAATATTTACAATTGACGAAGTTCTCATCACCTAGCAACATGATTGAGTTGGAGGCTAGAAGCATTTTCATTGGATAAGGACTTCATTGTGGGCAGCAACCCAAGAATTTGAATAGAAAGTCCGTATCGAAACGACACTATGCTATGGCGTGAAGAAAAGCGCAACGTACGCACAATTGTTCAGTTTTAAATGATCAAGCCTTAATAAGCAGTCAGTTATCTAAATTAAATTGAATTTGTCAACTCTAAAAGGATCAGTAATTTTTGTAAGTAAAAATTAACTTTCTTATTTTTATATAGGTTTGAAATTTATTACAATTCTAACTGTTCTGTCAATTTACAGGTATATTCTACTAATGTGTTTGACATCATGATGTGTTAAGATTAATAAAATACCAGAACATTTATCTGACCATCTGTTGAGTGTTACTGGAGACTTAAAGAGCTTCCAATACAGTATGGAGCATTGCGCGATATATTTGGATGAAATCGGCCAAATATGTGTTTACACGGACTAACAGACAGACACGCAATGACAAAGCGGGATTTATTAATATAGATTTCATTAGTAATTTATTTTTTATAAAGTTTTATTCCATACAATAGTTTTAATATAAAATGTAATTACCGAAAGTATTCAAAATTAAGTTTTGGGACTGTCAAACAAATTAAATGATTTACATTGTACAGTCGAATCTGGAGATACGAGTTTGATTCGCTCCATGATCGAGCTAGCATACTCATTATGCCAGTTAAATTATCCCATCTTATAATAACTGAAAGTGCACTAAAGCGAACCAGACATAAAAAACATTCTGCAAGCATTGTAAATTATTAAAATAGTATATACTTCAATATGCTTTACTAATACAGAGTAAAAGTAAAGACAAAAACTATATTATGTAAAATGAAGAGATAATTATGCTTTCCTACCTTACCGACAGGTTATTGTAGCCAATAAAATTGAAGTTAGCTGAGCAAGAGCATTTTCTGAATGATAAACGTAATGACCATTTCCTTTTATGGCAAAAACAACAGCGATCGCAATGAATAGGTACTTTATTCCATGATTAAACAGAAAATCTATGTATTTGCAGAAAAAAAAGATTTGTGCATGAAGCTAATGTTCTTGAAGTACTTGCTGTTTATTTCCATCAAAATCATCCTCATTTCTTCCCACCTCTATTATTGGTTGTTTGAGCTTTTTCGGCCGATGATGGCCAAAGACAAAAGGTTATTTAATGGTATTTATTTAAGTTATTCCGTAAATAATTATGCATAATTAGTTCATTATGCACTCAATGCATAATGAACGCATGATGTACACATGATGAACGCATGATGAACGCATGATGTACACATGATGAACGCATGATGTACACCAGACCTTTTTCATCATGAATGCCATATGCGCAGTGGCAGTTTCCACAAAACAACGGCTCGTATCAAAAATTTTGGCTTATATGGGGCACAACAATTAAGCTTGGAAATAAAAAGACTTGTATATTGAGCTGATCGTAAATCGAGATATGACTGTAATTCCATGAGAATATTTACTCCGACACAAGACGGTTTTAACGCACATGTATGAAGCAGGTCTTGAAATCTATTAACTTTGTACGAAAAGGCATGACTAAACTACTAGAATAATGCACACAAGATAAACTAGGAAGTGATCTGGTGAAATAGTTCATGACAAACAGCAGAAGGAAATCGAATCATTCTGAATGTTTCCAAGAGCAGACGACTAGTAACACTCAAACGCTATGTGATTTGTGACACACGTGCTATACATAAAATACTGTAAAGCAGGTGTAATTAGTATAACTTAATATAAATGCAAAAGTATAAATGCATGAGATATACTGTATCTAATGATGATCATAAACAATACCATATGCATGGCAGAATACTATAAATTGGACCACATGTGGTATTTGAAATTAAGCTAAAAAAGACCAATTGTACAACCATAAAATGATATTGTGATGACAGGGCTCCTCACTAGGTGTACTAGAGAGTGCAATAGCACTTTCACCTTGTAGGAAATCTGAAGTTAAAATGATATTGTTATGACAGAGCTCCTCACGAGGTGTACTAGGTAGTGTAATAATACCTTTACCTTGTAGTAAATTTGAAGTTTCTCATCGGCTGTATCAGCCTGTAGATGGGATGCTCTGTTAATAAATGCCTCAGCATTTACAGGATCATCATCCTCAAGATATAATCTTGATATCTTTATATATGTGTCCAGCTTGTACTCTATCGTGTATTGCCTGTAAATCAAAGCATTCCAGTGTAGAGAGGAAACAACTCCAAGCACAATGTTAAGTTACGCCTATTGATTAACAACACCTGCTCTAGTAAAATTGTGTATTATATTGTGTATTGTTGCAGTAAACCCCGATGAGAGTATTTGGATGAGCGTTGGGGTACTCCAACTAACATACCCGTAACAGATTGAGAGACTAGTCTTAGATGTATAAAAAATAATAAAGTTAAAAGTAATTATTATAACAAAAATCGGCTAAAATGATTCCTCTGGTAGATCAGCCGTTACTTCAAGAATTAAATTACATGTACCTTTTATGGTTTATATATGTACATAAATAATTTCTAGCTTAAATTAACACAAATTTTAGTTTAAATCTACATGCTGTAATTTCTATAACTTGTTTTTTAACTTTAAGTTTAACTTTTCGAAAGCGAACAAGTATATATTTAAAAAATTGCAGTTTACAAAAAATAAAATGATGCATATAGTTGCTGCCTCAACTTACTTCTGCCCGGTCTCAAGAGGAATACCGGTCAAACACTGCGCTGCTTCCTTCCACCTCAACTGTTTCTCATACAGGCTTGCCAAATGCTGCCGAATTTGCACCACCTGAGAGAAATTGACATGAAAATTTGTGCTAGGGGGAGAAATAGGTTACAATGATGCCACAACTTGAAAGGTGTTGAAAAAGACATACACTATAATATAGTTCATGTTATTTATTATTGTATTACTTTGAAATGCACAGAAACTTGACAAGACTGGGGGTTGGATGTCTGATATACTGGTCAGTCCTCCCACACGACTATATTTAAAGTCAGCTAGACTACCATGAGCAATGATAATTAGGCTTCATTTGACAAATTAAAATTGAAAAGCTGAGAAGTTAATTACAAGGAAACATAATGTCAAACAAACCTATGAATGGCAGCGCATGAACAATATCACAATCCTATAATAAACATTGACATTCAAATAGATAACTATTATCAACAATAAATACTTTATTTAGCAAACAATTTATTGACAACATACTAATCAACAATTTTACACATTTCACAAGAAAGGTCTAGTTTATTTTCACCTTTCAGGGACTGGCAGACGGGTTAACTCTGTTTTTATCTAACAATAGTCAAGCAGTTCACTGTAGAACACTGCGTCCCCACACCCCTATATTCTCACCATGAATAATATACACAGACAAAGCTATAGTAAAACATGTGCGCTGAGCTAATGTAGCCAATTGTAGGCGTAACAGCAAACCTGATCTTCAAAAGAGATGACTCTTGGCTGTATTCTCTCGAGTATGCTCTGTCCAACGGGCTCGCTGACCTCATCGTCAAGTGTTGGAAGAGCATTGCAGAGCTCAGTGAGGACATTGCGTAATATCATGAGACTCACATCACTGACAAACACTACAACAGAAATGAAACTGACAAACACTATAACGGAGATGAAACTGACAAACACTACAAGAGAGATCAAACTGACAAACACTACAGCAGAGTAGAAACTGACAAACACTACAACAGAGTTGAAACTGACTAACACTACAACAGAGATGAAACTGACAAACACTACAACAGAGTTGAAACTGACAAACACTACAAGAGAGATGCAACTGACAAACACTACAACAGAGTAGAAACTGACAAACACTACAACAGAGATGAAACTGACAAACACTACAACAGAGTAGAAACTGACAAACACTATAACAGAGTTGAAACTGACAAATACTACAATGGAGATGCAACTGACAAACACTACAACAGAGATGAAACTGACAAACACTATAACAGAGTTGAAACTGACAAACACTACAACAGAGTTGAAACTGACAAATACTACAGCAAAGATAAAACTAACAAACAGTTAAAAATACCACAAATTTACATAGGCCTACTTATATTTTCTTAATTTAAATGACGTATTATTTGAAACTTTATGAATTCTATTAACTTTATGAAACACAATGATTTTTGCGTTTTCGTGAACTTCTATTTCCAGCTTTTCGTATAGTTCAATTGCTAAATCGTGGTGAAGGTCATACTTTTCACGTGGACAGTTGTATTATCTCGAGTAGGAATGAATGGCCTCTACATTCTTTCACCGTTTGGTCAGACAAAGACAGTACGATATCTCATTTTTACATTTGTACCAGTATCAAGAGGCACCAGCATCGTCGTATTTAAAGTTTTGATGGATAGCTTCTGGTGGAACAGTAACCTTTTTTATACACACACTTCAGGATTTTTATTTGGTTTTCTCAGTTCACATTAATTGTATCATTGCCGAATCATATTTTATTGTAATCATAACAAAACTGACTTAATTTAGCTATTACTTGCTAATTATTCCACATTTACATCGAAACCTTTTTATAGCCATTTTATTATTTATTTATTTATTTGACCTGCACGAAACATTTTCCTCATGATATGAAGTTTAAAAGTTGTTTGACAAAGTTTGAAAACCTTTACAGTTGTTATTATTTTCTCTCTCAATTTATTTCAATTACACAAAACACTTTTCTCATGATATGTAGTTTGAAAGTTAGAATGTCAAATGTTGTTATATTAAGAAACATTTTAAATTTAGATGTTAAACTTAGAGCTGCAAGCTAAGATCGAATGCTAAAATTTGGATAACAATACTTGAAAAAGGCCAGCTCACATAAACTTAATAATAAAAAATAATACTGAATGTTCATAGACTTGTAAACAAAAGATTGAAAATGGCATAGAAAAAATCTTTTATGAAATAACCACCCAATTTATAACTATGCCACGCAATCGAAAACCACTGAGCACACCAGACATAAACAACTAGCATGTCCTATATTTAGAACATCCTTATATCACAAGAATTTCTTTTTTAACTACTGTCGAATGCTCATGTTATTATTTTTTTTTCACATGGCCCTGTTTGCTTTTGCCGACATTGACTGGTGAAATAAAGTTAAAGGTCAAATAAAATTCAATTTGTTGCTGACAAAAATCTATTGTGTACTACAGTTTTAATACTACTGAGTACTAAATACTACTCTTGAGACTACAGTTGTAATACAAATTAGTAGGTGCAAATATGCGTAATATGGTTAACGGATTAATCATTAGGCATCTAAATTTACTGAAAGTTGTAATTATGAAGGTTTAATTTAACTGCAAATTGCATACACCTTTGTGGTGAATTATGCAGGGCTTGGAGATAATGCAATATTCTTATAACATGAAAAAACTCACAATCAATCATGCGAACTAGTTTGCAACAACTTCATGAAGGAATTCATGAAAAAGTCTACCAGATACCTGATTGTATGAAACTCTGTAGGGTGCTTAAAAGTTCTGGCTTGGACAGAACAAAAATCTTAGCCAAGATCTCTTTATACCTAAAATAACATGAAACTTGAAATGTAGACAGCACAAAGAACAATGAGACCCACAGAAACAACCCTATTTGAAAAACACTAACCATAGCTTTAGGAAAAGGTAACCGATTTTTCCATCTCAGATTTACAGCATGTTTGCGCCACAGGAAACGAAGAAAGACGAGACACCACTAATTCTGGCATTTGGTTGCTTCACTAAGAATAAGAAACCAAGTGAATTGATATATTTCCCCTGAAGGTTAATCAGGAAAATTATTTTGCTAGAGATTACTACAAGATATTCTTTGGCAAGTATCCCATGAGCCTTATCCAGTACACATGGGACACTAATCTTTTCCCTAATATTATATATATTATATAATATATTATTTGTATGCATAATATATAATATAATATATTCCTAATGTAACATATTTATAATATAAATAATGTAAATGTACATAATATATTTTTTATATTTAATATGTTATTTTTTAACTAATATTTGTAAGCACGCAACCTTCGCTATTTTCTTCATTCCATCTTGTAGCGTTACTAGTACTAGTTTAGCTGATCAAGTGCTAATCTAGGTACAGTGTTTCCTTGGTACTTTACAGATCAGCATTCCCGGCTTCACTGCTTCGTGAAGTAAAAATATTCAGTAAAAAATAAAAAAAACTAAAATACATAAATCTCCCTCATACTCTGGCCCAATAAGATCCTTCTGCAAGCATTATTGTGATAGCAGTTGTCGTGTCTTACAATTCGCTGTTTTCATTTAAGGTTTTTGAGAAGTGAAAAAATTCAAAGTTTTTGTGACACTCTTCATCATGCCTCTTTAATGCCCTCTACCCTCAAAATCGTCTGATGAACCAATAGGCATAAGGGTGATGCTACTTTGCAGATCTTCACCTATGCAGACAATTCTGGTCCCCATTTACCATGATAAATGAGGGAACACTGTACTGTAAATCTCTTATCAGTGTAACAAGTTATGTATGCGCTATTCGACAGGGCAAACAATTGTAAAGATTAAAACCTAAGAGTAAAGTATAACTAAAAGTCATATTGTTTCATATTATTGATATATGATTATTCATATATTGATTACATGTTTGCCAGGTCAACCAATGGCCAGTCTAATGTGTACAGTAGAGTACACAATGAAAACAATGTGTTTGTACAGCAAAAAGGAATGAAAAACTAACAAACTTGCAACTAAAGTAATCACCAAAGAGGGATTAAGGGGGAAGCAAAAATATATTTAACCTTAAAACAATTATAAAGGTCATCATCCACACGAGTATGAAGACTTTGTGCTGATTGTCTACTAATATCGTTGCACAGAAGAACAGAATTACGTAAAAATGTACTAGGGTCTTAAAAATAATATAAATCAGCAAATATATTGCCTAAATTAGAATACTCAGCTCTGGTTGCTTGGCTACTTGGTCTCTACTTGCAAACAAAAAGAAACTCATTGAATATCACATTATATTGCAACATGCAACTAAACATGTCTGCACAATCTATAGGTTAATGTATGCAGTCTTTGAGTTGACATAAATACAATATGGTTTAAAAGAATTCTAACATGATCTCACCCTAACATCCTCATAATAGCTAATAAGGTGCAAAACAGGAACAAGTGAATAGCTGCAACCTTTTTTGAACATCAGGAGAATTGTAGAAAATAAAAAATGACAACATGTCTTTCCCATCAGTTAAAGAAGGAACTGTGGAGTTGTTGTAAACTTTTTTTGTCCCAACGAAGCTGCTTATTGCATATCAGCCAAACTCAAAACAACAGATAGTACAGATAGTACTAAGTGTTATAACGGGATTGAGTAGTACTTAAAATGGTCGAGGAGATAAATCATAATCAACATTGATCGTTAGTGCTCTTAGAAGTTCTGGAATTTCATTTGTAATGCCAACTCTAGGTGAAAGGTGTAACATTTACTCACAGTATAAATTGTAAACATGCGTATTAATTAGACAAAGAAAGTCAAGCGTTTAGACCAGAGCAGTCAGTTTAAAGAATTTTACTTTGATGGATACAATAATGGCTAAACACCTTTATGCTTTTGTTTATCATTGAAAATTAGTAGATTTTATAAAATTCTTTTTCCTTATTTGGCTTGGATTTTGTTAGTAAGAATGTAGTAAGCACAGAACAATGATCGTTACTGATGGCTTGGTTGACTTTGCAAATGTAGTTTTTGAGAAAATTCAGCTATTTTTATATTCCCAGAAATTTAAGTGGCAAAGATACTTTTTTATGCCCGTTTAGTCATTTTGAAAATACCTCATACAGGTATATCCTCTGGGACAGCCTAGTAGTCTCAGACATCTTTGGGGTTGCTCTCATCTCAAAACATTCTCATCTCAAAACATGCTCGTCTCAAAGCAGGCTCATCTCAAAGCATGCTCATTTCAACCCATGCTCATGTCAACCCATGCTCATCTCAAAGCGGGCTCATCTGAGAGCATGCTCATTTCAACCCATGCTCATGTCAACCCATGCTCATCTCAAAACATTCTTTTATTTTTCTATATCAAGCTAATAAGTCACTAGTATGTTTCTTATTTTTTATGAAGGTTGCTGATAATATTTTAATATATTTAAACAAATCGGCTTGTCTCTAGTCTCACGAGTTTATAAAAGCTTGATTTTTCAAAGCCTCCAATGTCAGTGTATCCATCCAACTTTTTATCTAATAGTTGATCAGTCATAAGATATACACTTGACTTTTGCACAGAACCATCAGAAACAGGTGCTTTTCAGAAGAACTATGAAACAACCTTTCACATGAATCACATTAAATTCACACGGATTTTCCCATTTTAACCAGTCATATTATAACAACACTTTGATTCACCGAAACGAATTATATATCTAGTCTTTCAATGCCAAACTTAACAGCACACTTTACTTTATCCATGAAAATGCAAAGAATCTGTCACCAGAAAATTATTCAGGTCTGCAATTGTCCTTTTTAGAAATAGTTACAAGGAACACTATATCAGTATGGCTCAAAAGATTTCAAGAGTCGTTTGGTCGTTAGTTCACTAAAGCATTAGAGCATGGAAGCTGGTAGTTAAGGCTGTTAATAATTGCCTGTTAATAGTTATGCAGCATATGCAGTAGGCACAAACCCCCCACTCAAAAGTGATAAAGAGGTAGCGTCGCATCTCTTAGTAAACAATTCCTAACAGAAAACAGCCGAAATGCAAAGTAAGTCTGTTCTGCTAGTTGTACCCTAACAGCGCCATACAAATTATCGCAACAGGTAAGCTGTTTGCATCATAGTGCAGCAGAGAAGAGCACTTCATACAAATATGCTTTTGAGTCTAACCAAACCCCCGTTAGTCATTGGTTAGTATCTAACTCTTGATGAAGTCAGCGTTTCTAATGTTGACGAGAAAAGTGCAGCCTTTCTTTTCTACATTATTCACAGATTGTATAAAAAAGTTGGCGTGGTTTTGTATATCTGACACTAAGGCGAGAAAAAGATGGACTAAGAGAAATAGGAAGGAACAAAAATTGATACAATGGAGGAAAAAGATAACTATGAGAAAGAAAAATAGGCAACAATAAATGCACGTGTATACCCACGTTTGTATACACGTGCGTATAGCTATGTATAAAAAAGAGAAAGATAATAGTATCACAACAACAATAATATTATTAAACTATATGTAGAACTGTGTATACCATAAAGGAGAAGACTAGGAAGGCCAAAATGGAAAACAGGAAAACGGAAAACAGAAAAAATATTCATGAAACAAATGAATTGACAGAAAATGCTCAATATTAATTAGAACGGCCCTATTTTAGCAAATACGATCTGTTAACACGGCATAAAAATGTTGGAGAAAAACACAACAGCCCTAGCTGTGACGCTGTCACCTATAAAACTAGTTCTTACTTTTCAACCAGCTCTTTGTGAGACGCACTAGAACCAGATATGGCAACAAGATTTTCAATAGCAGTGGTCAAATCGGAATTACTAGATTTTGTTGTCATTTTTCATTCGAGATTAGCTTTTGCTATAGCTATAGATGTTCAGACATAACAGCGCACGATAATACTTCAACTTTAACTTCTGAACCTGAGCGAGTCGGAACGTTGTACTGACGTATCATAAACAGTTCGGCCAACCTGACGACCACAGTCTAAGTTTGCTACAACAAGCGCAATTTTCGTAACACTGTTCATGCAATGGGGCATAGTATTAGAAGTAATACTAGAACCTGTTGCCGTGCACAGTAGCTTTGACTGCGTTATCTGTGTGATATTGTAATTATTAATTAAAATTCAACACTTTTCTTGCTAGGTTGTATCGTTTACAATTCATTTGCAAGACAACTGTACGGACTGTACCGAAGGATTTATTTTTGGATAATTTAGCACCACATTTTAGCCACCTACCTAATAATATACAAACATTGAGTGCCCCTTGATATATCAATACTGGGAACGATAGTAACCTCTCGGTTTTTTCCTCAGCTTAGTGCTAACGCCACGAGGAAAACTTATTTGAAAAATAATTGTTTCAGTCACGTATTTTAAAGTAACGGATATTGTTTTGCACGACGCTGCTGCGATATTTTAATCTCAATTCTCATCTAAAAAGTAATAGAACACTTGTGCAGTAAAGGTTTTAGGCACATACCTGCCAACTCTCACGCAATCGCCCAAAAGGAAAAATGAAAATGCGTGAGATTTTGCCCCAATTTCCACAATTTTATATATATTATCATTGATCCATCAATTGCCCCAAAACAAAATCTCATGCATTGCCCCACTCTTGGGTTGGCAGGCCTGTAATTAGGCAGTAAATTTATAGATGCTTCATTTTATTCAAACGGTGGTAATATATTTAACACCAAGCTTGAGTATGCACCTGATCTTGTATTGCGAACATGTGTTGTACTGTGGAGCTGTGTGAGCCAATTGCCAGATCCTATTCGCAGATTGTCCTATGTACTGGAGCTGGAAACTAATGTAGCCGATTGGAGAAGGCATAGACAAAACAGTGCCAAGACAGTTGTGTTTTATTTGTTGCCGATTTTATCATAGGTAGTTGAGCGATTGGTGTTTGTGTTCATTTGACTGAATTCACATCAGCAAGGAGGTTGTATTTTTGTTTCAATTTTGAGCGTGTTGAGTTCAAGTTCTGAGAAAACACCGATTTTATAAAATGTACTGCCTTATTTTGAACTTGTTCAATAGCTTTGGTAGCGAATTTTTCAGCAGGATCTTATAAGAAGTCTGTGTACTTCAGTATGCGCCTACAGAGACCCATATGTGTTGGACTATAGGGGGCCTCTGGGATGGCATATGTTATGACTCCAAGCACCCTTTATGTTGTGATATGGCCATTAGGTTTAAGATTTGACAACATCGTTACACACACATATTTCTGCTCAAACTATTGAAGAGGCTACAGCTTAGGGCATACTGGGAAATAACTTTTTGCTTTAAAATGCTGTTATATTGTTGAAAAGCATCTTTCATTTGAGAGACCACTTAGAGAGAGAGTTTAGGTCTCTCTGGTGGGCACACTCATTTGTCTTGCTGCTAACTTCAGCATAAAGCAGGGTATTATCTGCGTATAGGCTAACAGTCCAGTCCATCGAGCATGGTTGGTTGTTGATATATGAGAAATGGCATGAGACCCAACACAGAACTCTATGAGTCTGGAGGTACTTTTAGTTTGCAGGATTTCTCGTCAATTACCACAACTCATTGGATTTGGTTTGTAAAAATGTCCTCAATCCAATTAACTATACTAACATATATTTTAGCAGCTCTTCAGAGCATTTATATGAGCAATTTATGAGGTAAAAGTGCAAAAGCTGTTTTGCAAGCCAGTATCATTGCAGGTATGGTTGATGTGTTCAGAAGCTCAAACTAAGCTGTTGTAATTATAACATAGTGGAGTTACGCTGAAGAGTCTTTTTCTGCCGCCATTTTGTCTGTTCTGAAGGATTGAAGATTCTAGGATTCATGGGATTAGTCATTCGAGATGTGGTCCTGTAGTCGGAAGTCAACTGCTTTGGGTTTCTTTGTGAATCTGTGCGACATCGGCTGTTTTTTGAGTTGAGGTCAATACTGGCATAGGCTTTCTGTATCACCGCTTTTGCGAGCCTGTCTGCTTAAAACCTGTTCCTGAATATTTCATGGTACACCAAATATTGTGTCTTGTTCATTTGAAAAGTTTTCATTAAGAGAGCAGTCCTGTATGGGTTTTCTCAGTTGTTGGTGTCTGTAAGTGCTTATCATATGTCCTTCAGGTGATGCTGTTGTACTGCTTCATCTCATGACATGTTTCATAGTCCTTTTGTAACTTGTTTTATTTATGGGACAGCAGAGTGAATTGTTATATTCCAAGATGATACAGGCTAAATTTGATGAGTCATGTTTTGATTAGTAACATGAAATTGGATAAGTAGTTAGTTAGCTGAGATGATTGGTATAGGCCTGAATGAGTGATCTACAAAAATCTTTTTCAAGTTGTACGGCTTGTAGAAGTCTATTTTAGGCCTCTTGCCTATTTTAGTTGATTTAACATTTGTTTATAAACCTTAACTGAATAGTTTCGAATCAGTCTCTAATAAATAATGATATTACTCATTACATATTAGAGCATAATAACATAAATTAGCAATGCAATGTCCTTTAATCAAAATAACATTCAGTTCATGCAGTTTCTTAAGCTCGCTTTCAAAAATTCTGGGTTTTCATCACATATTTGGGTATGCAATCAGGTTTAAATCGTCAGTTCAGTTGTACCATACATTTGCAGTATTATTAGCTTTTTGCAAAATAAATGGCCATTGACAGCCATAAAAAATATATAAGTGTACTAGAGAGGCTCAAACGATTATGGTACGCAGAAGATTATGCTACAGAACAAATCTTGTTCAACTATTGATGAGCAGAGTTTGTTTTATACAATGGCTGGTATATGGTGCCACATGTGACCAACTCAAACCAGTAGTTGATTATATTGATGTACGGTCATGATTTCAAATTTATTTTTAAAATTCCAAGCGGTACGCCCCGTGATATTCAAGATTTCTTTCATTCTCAGTCAGGTACCCAGCAGCACGCGTGTAGATTTTTAATGAAAACTGCTACACTGCTTTCACGACAACAATCCATGAATGTGTTCATAAAGGCGAGTTGGTTAGGTTTCGAATCAGGTGGGTGCTTTAGAGGCTAAATCTCAAGAACTAGACAGTTTTGAAACTAAATATTTGTAACGACCTGGCAAAAGACATGGAGCGTATGTGTGCGAAGTTTGAACAAAGTCAGCCAAAAATGCGGAAACACAGTTCTTATGTATACTAACAGACAGACAGACACTCAATGACAAAGTGGGACTTACATAGATTTCATGGAGATTTGCTGAGTGTGAATAGTTTTTACATCTCAATAAGATATGAGTACATTTTTACATTGGCTGTTTTCCGATTCTTATTTCATTGCCCTGTAACTGAACTAGTTTAAAATCTTTCAACTCTTTTGCTACGGAAAGCTTTCAAACTGGCTTGAGTATATCGTTCATGCTGCCAGAAACCTTTATAACGGCTCGTCTTAGTACCTATACAAAAAGATTGATCACAGAGTTAACAGATCTACCCTAAATTTTGCCACAATAAATTTGGAATATTATGTTATCATTGTGGCCAAAAATGAACCAGATAGTTTTCTTTTTAGTCAGGATTCTCAGCATAGTATCACCGTTTCCAAATGTTTTATTTTCAGCTTAGGATGGCTGAAAAGAAAAATTGTAAATGTAAACCTAAGCATATTCCTGCTACTGAAATTCTTCAACTTTGGGCCTCAGATATTTCTTATATATCTTTTATATCAGAGAATGGGGTCTGTGTTTTGGTCAAACTGAAAACGCTAACGTTTTTTGCAGCCGGTTTCTCTAAACGAAAAGAAATATTAAACATTGCATTTGTTTGTCAAATTCTTTGAATCTAGTGCAGAATTTCTTGTAGATTTCAATTAACTTTTAAATTAAAGATGTGGTTGCGTCAAATTTGAGTTGATTATAAAAAAAAGTATTTTTTGTAGTCTATCAGTTGATATGTTGTTTGTTGTGTTAGGCGATCTCATTGTCAAGATATTTGAAGATTAAAATTGAAAAAATTGATTGCAGTAAAAACACTCAGGCCAAAAAAACATGCCCAGACTTGCCCAAAATGATGTAATGCGTGATACAACCTGTCTCTATCTCTCGTATTTACATTGGCTATTGCGATAAAAGTCTTGTTCTACGTGGCTCTATTGGCATATATTTTATCTTGTATTTGCTCATGTTGGCTAGAATAAAGTTTTAAATCCAGCTACAGATACATTATTATCAATGTCTCAAACGCCTCAAACAAGGGAAATTAAAAACTTTTCATATCGGCTTCCTCTTAATGCTATGTAAACATCTTAGTACCGACTACCAATTCTACCGGTCTATGGTAATTATGTCAAGCAAACTATGTAGAATAAGGTCTTTGTATCAGCGCAGTTCCGTCGCTACCCACACCGAAAACTAGTTTCTTACTAAGTAAAATAAGCAAGCTGCGTGTTTGAAAAGAATATGTGGTGAAACCAAATTACATCCCTAAAATTCATGTACATTGTATAGTCAACTGTCAACGTTATCGAGTCATTATTGGTATCAATTTGTAGAAAAAAATTCACTGGTCACATTTGATGAGTTGATTCAAGTGCTAAACAAATGGTCGGGCTATGCAAAAGTACCTGTCCATACAGCTCTGATTACACTTAATAAATCCATCTATCAGACAAGATTTCAGCACAGGTGTCAACGGGGCTGTGATGTATTCCATGTTCTGCAAATCATGTTTTGCGATATCTTCAACAATATTATTTTATTATATAATTTTTACAAGCAAACAAATTTTCATCTCGGCATAAAATTTTTATTAAAAATATCCATCCAAGTTGTGGCCAATCACATAGTTTCAGCTCATACAGTAGGACAAATTCATCTACTGCAGCAAACTCAAACAAAACATCATGGTTTATGCAGCACACATTCAAGTCTCTTTCCCATTTATGGCAGTTTCCACACTGACAAAGCTGCTTCGGCTGGTGGGACCACGTAAACATCCTGTAATCAATAAAACAGATGCAATAAATATATGTCATTCATAGATATGTCATTCTAACGCGTATCTACCGAAAGCTTTCAAATTGGGAGTTATATAGATTGCGAGTGTAATTTTTAAAAATGAATAAATGTTTAACAAAAGCATAAGTACGCCAAGCCAACGATTCGAAGCTTTGGTTCTGGAAGTTAAAGATGTACATCGATCAATAGATTTTCTCCACTTTCTACAAGTGAGAAGTGAGCATCTAAAGTCTAATCATAAATCTAATTTACTAGCTAAAACTGCCAAAGAACGTTTGAAGGAAATATAGCTAGGTGAAACTATAAAAAAATATAAAACGATGATTAGTGATAGCAAAAAGTTATAATTCTATTAATTAGTACATGTATTAATGAGTACTACACTTATTACCTTTAGTATATTCATCAATCTAAGCCATTGTATTGCTAGATGCTATGGATTAAAAAGAAGCCGTCAAGAACTCCCTGTGCATCCATATCTCGCACCCACAGGGAATTACATTATAGCCTCAAACAGGGAAATATAATCAGAATGTAAACGCAACAAAATATCTATAGGAGACTCAAAGTAAAAGATAAATTTACTTCCATTCTCCTATTTTCCTCTGTAGCATAACGCTGCTGACACCTGTCAGCTCTAACTATAAGCTGTCTGTCCCAAACTATAACCACCTGATGCTCAGAAAACTCGGAGTCACCTACGCAGTAACTGGAAACATTTTTACAATTCTGTTGTTCGTCAATAAAACGTGTCGATCGAGTAATTCATTAAAGTAATGATGTTAATTAGTTTAGTAAATATAGATGTCGATGCGATCTAATAATAGAGTAAAATCCCTAAATTTGAGATCACAGACAACGCGTTTTACGAGTGATAACATTTATTATCACCTACATAAAAATTTCGTGCTAATGATTGGCTAATAAAACGATCTTATATTTATCGCTTGTGGACTCTTTTCAGATGTATCACTCATTTCGTTAAGTTATGAAGCACCCGCTGGAATCTAAGCTTTTTGAAAGATGGCCTCATTCAAACGCATATATCTCTGGACAGGGTTAGTCGACAAAGACAAAAATGACATCAAGTTGTAGCTGATGTTTGAGGCTTTTATTGGTCTTAATTTCATTAAATCGACCTTTTTGACGCAACCACATCTTTAAAGCTCTATGACAGACACTCAAGCTTTCACAGCAACAATACTATGTGTACGTCGGCAAAGCAATTTTTAGCATGAATTAGTTCCATCAGAATGAGCAAAAAATTAAGTAGTGAAAGAGTTAAATAACTGATATTGCATGTTGAAGCTATGGAACATGTGTTGCTGGCTACTAGTTTCACCGACTCAAGAAGACTATGCCGCTGTAGTTTCAGGGGATGACCTATGTGTATGATGGAGTCAAGGCTAGAATTAAATCTACCAGAGCCAACTATCCATGTTAAAACTGAGACCTACGCAGAAAACTTTCTTCTATCATCACCATCATTGCAATCTGGTGGAGACATCACATCAATGATTGACACTTGTGATACACCGACAGCATCGTTGAGGACACCGACTAAGGTTCTTTCTGCTCAAAGTTCAATGAACAAACAAACTATGTCTCTGTCACCAACAAGATTATTCATTAAGGTAGGTATTTTGGTATTTGTAGATATTCCAAAGGATTGTTGCATTTTCATTAAATTACGTTGTAAGCTTTTGTGAATACCCTAGCATAAGACCAAATACAACTAAAGAAGGGATGGGTTATCACCTGTGCCATGGTATTTGTTCTGACTAAAGGTTGCAAATTATGATTGTTCATCGTATAAAGTCAGGACTGTTGTTCTCAGATTTTAAACAACACTTTCACTAATCGATTTTTAATCAAGTTTTACTTTTACTAAAATTAATAAGTTTTAAGATACCTGCAGTGTACAAGAATAAATGGTCTACATCCGATATCTCATCCAAACATGTATTAAATTCTGAATATTGTTATTGATAACTTTTTAGCAAGACATGGGTGCCTATGTCACTGTTTCTACTATGGAACAAACTGTTCAACCGGCAGCAGCTCAACAAGTCTCTCTGGCAACGAATACAACATGCTATCAACCACCTGCAACTAACAACTCATTGCAGTATGTGAGAATCGTCTCAAACCCAGGTCGGTTCAGCTCATATTCTGCAGTTTAGTCGGTAAATTTTCTAAAAGTGATTTGCAAAATAAAATTTAGTTGTTTTCATGTCTTCAACTCTGGAGAATCAGGATGATTAAGAGACTTTGGCGACAGAGAAGTGAAATTTCCACTCTTAATTTAAACCTTATTCACGCAGAGTTTTTCTATGGTTAGCTTGATAAATTTGTAATTGGTAAGAAACTTAATATTTGCTAGTTTATTATATCCACACTTGGATGTACACTGATAATATTAGAATTATATTTTTTAGTATTTTCAATAATAAACCTTCACTGTGAATTGCAAGGTATGTCAAGCGTTACCATTTTAGCATCATACAACCTCATTGAATCGTCTTTGTTTCAGTGTCTATTTATTCTTACCTAATTTTACCTAACATTCTTTAAATGTAAATTTTGAAAGCGACAGATATTTTTATCTCTTCATTTATGTCAGAGCTAAATTCAGATTTGCCTTTTTTTGGTTAGCCTTCAGCACAATGCGGTCTGGAGTTGCCTTTTAGCTGTATATTTACAGTTACAAATGCAAGCTTGTGAAATTGAGAAGTTTGGCCCTTTTCCGTATTTTTAGTATGCTAACCAAATGTAAGTCTATCATTTTTTGTTATAAAATGTGTAAACATATTTCATTGAAAAACTAATGACAATGACATCAGTTATAATTCTTGTCAAGTTCTGAACTGCTTAGAAATGTTGTAAGAAAGCACAAGAGGTGGAGATTATTTAGTACTTGAAGAAATTCCACTCTCCAAGTGAGTCCTGCATTTTTATTAGTTATAGTGGTTTGTGTTGCTCAGTGATCAATAGACTGTGTTCAATAGAACTATTTGATACATGAAGAACAGCGCCAATATATGCACTTTCGTAGAATTAGCAAAAAATGCTATTCTGTGCATACATTATTCATTGTAGTTGTACATTTAAAACATAGTAGTCTATTTCGTAGTCGGTTTGCAAAATGGGTAGTCTTGAACCTTGTCATGCCTCTCTTAATATCTGTTTTGTCTGTTTCAGGGGATGGTTTAGCAACTCCTGGTCAGCATGTAATTGCGGCTCCTATTAGACCGAATTCTTTCGCTGGTAATTCTAACACGGAACATCTCCAGCTGGCAGCCAATCATATTCAACCAACACCTCAGCCACATCAAACTGTTGGTAGGCCACTGACTGGTGGGTGTCACTATGTCATTACGTAGTTGATCGTGGAAGGGCGTTGTTTATTTCCATGAGTGATTCTTCTAGAGCTCAGTCGCCCTAAATAATAAATAAATATTACTAAACATTTAGGAATAGCAGAAGTGTGATGGGAAAGGTTCAGTTCTATAGGTAGATTCATGGTGTGAGCAGTCTTAAGGTTCTAGCTTCTAGTCCGAAAAGTACGGTAGAAGCCGTAATGCTATTCAATTGATAAAGATAATAGTAATAATATACCAATATTGCATTATATCATATTACATACATGTATATTAACAATATTTTAATATATGGTAGTTTTAATTAAATCATTTACTGAAACATTGAACTGATTTTATGAACAACAGGCGGATAGGAGTTTTGAGGCTAACCTCAATTGTATAATTTCCACTATTCTCATTGGTATTAGCCATCCTGAGTCAACTTTTATCCCGTTTCAAGACGTATGGGGTAAATTTCGTGATGAGCTAACTTTGTATGTAGAAGTTTGATTGTATTGTTTCGATGTCATCTCAATTGAGGCATCTCGTTTTGAAAGACATCAGTTTCCATACCAGGCGCTACAAATGGACAACGGGTTCTACTTCCGGCAGCTAACAATCAAACGCTCAGAATCTCTGGAACACAATCGCTCGCTCAAATCAAGTCTCAGCTCCCTCCTGGAACTACCATCCTCTCTAGTTCTGATGCCTCAGGTCAAATGCTTGCTTTCCTTCCCACTAATCACACCATCATGCCAAAGGTCAGTTGAATACATTTATGTAACCTCTTCATAAGTGTGGAACTGTGTGGGAGATCGTTGATAGCTTTGCTCCTGTGCGTCAACCAACCATCATTGGTACCAGTGGCTAGCAGCAACCACACTTAGTGCCAGTGGCTAGCAGTGACCACACTTAGTACCAGTGGCTAGCAGCGACCACACTTAGTACCGGTGGCTAGCAGCGACCACACTTAGTACCGGTGGCTAGCAGTGACCACACTTAGTGCCAGTGGCTAGCAGTGACCACACTTAGTGCCAGTGGCTAGCAGAGACTACACTTAGTACTAGTGGCTAGCAGCGACCACACTTAGTACCAGTGGCTAGCAGCTACCACACTTAATACCAGTGGCTAGCAGCGACCACACTTAGTGCCAGTGGCTAGCAGTGACCACACTTAGTGCCAGTGGCTAGCAGTGACCACACTTAGTACCAGTGGCTAGCAGTGACCACACTTAGTACCAGTGGCTAGCAGTGACCACACTTAGTGCCAGTGGCTAGCAGTGACCACACTTAGTACCAGTGGCTAGCAGCGACCACACTTAGTACCAGTGGCTAGCAGCTACCACACTTAGTACCAGTGGCTAGCAGTGACCACACTTAGTACCAGTGGCTAGCAGTGACCACACTTAGTACCGGTGGCTAGCAGTGACCACACTTAGTACCAGTGGCTAGCAGCGACCACACTTAGTACCAGTGGCTACTAGCTACCACACTTAGTACCAGTGGCTAGCAGCGACCACACTTAGTACCAGTGGCTAGCAGCGACCACACTTAGTACCAGTGGCTAGCAGCGACCCCACTTAGAACTGGTGGCTAGCAGCAACTACACTTAGTACCAGTGGCTAGCAGTGACCACCCTTAGTGCCAGTGGCTAGCAGTGACCACACTTAGTACCAGTGGCTAGCAGTGACCACACTTAGTGCCAGTGGCTAGCAGTGACCACACTTAGTACCAGTGGCTAGCAGCGACCACACTTAGTACCAGTGGCTAGCAGCGACCACACTTAGTACCGGTGGCTAGCAGCGACCCCACTTAGTACCAGTGGCTAGCAGTGACCACACTTAGTACCGGTGGCTAGCAGCGACCCCACTTAGTACCAGTGGCTAGCAGTGACCACACTTAGTACCGGTGGCTAGCAGCTGCCACACTTAGTACCAGTGGCTAGCAGCGACCACACTTAGTACCAGTGGCTAGCAGCGACCACACTTAGTACCAGTGGCTAGCAGCGACCACACTTAGTGCCAGTGGCTAGCAGCGACCCCACTTAGTACCAGTGGCTAGCAGTGACCACACTTAGTGCCAGTGGCTAGCAGTGACCACACTTAGTACCAGTGGCAAGCAGTGACCACACTTAGTACCAGTGGCTAGCAGCGACCACACTTAGTGCCAGTGGTTAGCAGCGACCCCACTTAGTACCAGTGGCTAGCACCGACCACACTTAGTACCAGTGGCTAGCAGCGACCACACTTAGTACCAGTGGCTAGCAGCGACCACACTTAGTACCAGTGGCTAGCAGCGACCCCACTTAGTACCAGTGGCTAGCAGTGACCACACTTAGTGCCAGTGGCTAGCAGTGACCACACTTAGTACCAGTGGCTAACAGTGACCACACTTAGTACTAGTGGCTAGCAGCGACCACACGGTGAATGGAGAAAAGCTAGTAGAAGCAAAAGAAATTGTTTTCTATCCTGTGTTTTCTTTTTAAAGGTGTCTGTAGTCTTTGGATGTATCTCGTTGCTTGGGTTCAATTTTTTGTATTTCAGTTATTTGTAAGAGACTTTGCTTGGTCAAGTTGAATGTTCTGTATTATTGTCATTGCCGGCAGATATGCTTCACATAAACGAGGCAACTTGGCCATTGCTTGTAGATCAATAATATAACTGATTAATTATGTTTTAATTAATTAATAACTGATTAATTATGTTTTTAACTTATCTCAATTTGTAAATCTTCTTTGTTAACATCTTCTTTGTTTAAGTATGGGAAATTTAACTTGCTAGTTATAATTTCTTTAAGCCCAAAAGTACCACAAAAACGTGTTTACTTTTGTTTTTTCTCAATATCCACAATTTATGTGCATTAAAAACTTCAAATAAACGGTCTTTTGCTGTTTTCTTTTTCATATCCACCATGCTATTCTTTTGGTAAAGTTGTCTTAGTTTTACTTTAAGAAAGTCATGCACTGAATATCAGACCTAGAGATCATTCCTCTCTCTTTCCTGATATTTCTATGAGTGCAACGTGGATAAAAGATTGTTCTATTTTTCTCTCATATTATAATAGAATGGAATTGGAATGTAAAGAGCTAATAGCATGATATTAATATGCTAAGTTAATGTTCTAGTACAAGTGCTGGCTTATAATAGTCAATGTTTCATAATCTGAATTAGACTGTCCCAAGAACATTTTACGTGTGTAATTTAAATTACATTTCATAGCCATGGATCATAGAATTGTGAACTGCCATGCCTAAAGGGATTTTACTGCTCACCCATGTTTCACTCTCAGAACTTTGCGCTTTTTTATTATAAAGTAAACAAGTTGACTGTCAAAGACGTTGTTATGTATTCCTTACTAGCCGAATGCCTGGCATTGCAAGGGTAATATATTAATTACCTTATGAATTTTAGTAGCTTATCTGGAAAGATAGATCTTTACTAAAATTTTACTAAAACAATACCTACGTTTTGGGCCAGCCTAACAATCATTACGTGTAACGATCAACAGTGCGAGTTAGTAAGCACAAGCAAGCGCTTTAAGCGTGAGTATTTTAACCAATATAATGACTATTTGCCTAATGAATCCATTGTATTCCGTGTAACTTGATGGCTAAATTCGTCGCCTGCAGATCTGGAGGTCCTAAGATCAAACCCAGTGCTGTGCAAATTTTTCAAAGAGAGATTTTACTTGCCATAACTGGTCACAGGGTTTAACAAAAAGGTAAAAAGATAAACACTGCGATTTACATTATATAGGTTAATTTCCATCTTCATATCCGACTAACAAAAATCTGTGGCTTGACATTGTAGTCATGCTTGAACTGTTTGTGCTACATGGTATGGTGATTTTAAATATGCGACTAGGCTCCGCCCACCAATATTGCTGGCAAGCAGATGTACCCGATGGTAGGACAGACTCTGATCAGATCTCAGGAATATAATTCAGGGGACCCAGGAGTTACCAACAACTCCCACCCTCCGCAACCTTCAGTTCCTATGGGTAACAGTCCAGCACCAGATGCCAGCAAACAAAAGAAGCCATGCAACTGTACTAAATCACAATGTCTAAAGTTGTAAGTATTTACACCTCCATAAGAAAGCTTTTGTGCTATTCTCGTTATAATAAGCACCAATCCCTTCAAGAATTTGTAATTGCTGATTGGTTGTTGCGACAACTTAAAGATAGGTCGTTTGAAGTGATACAGAAATCCGAGCTCATGGACATCCAACTGTTCATTGAACTAAACTAGCAGTTAAGTATACAAAATATTTTTAGATATAAGTATCATTAGGTTTCACAAAATTGGCTATAATCCTGGTATTAAAAAGTGTCATATTTTTCTTTAAAGGTTGACTTGCAACAAAATTCACATTGCAGTTATTTGGTATCAAAAGATTCACCATGTCTTACTATTCTGTGTTGTAGGTGCAAAATATGTGGAAATGGGATTACAAGCTCTTAAAAGTTCAAAAACTAACAGTTAATCGCCGCCATCGCGAAACCACCATAGATTAGAATCCGTTTTGAAGCCATTTAGGAAAGGGATTCTAATCTACAATAGTTTCGTAATGGTGGCTATTATTTATTAGTTTTTTAGCTTTTAAGAGCTTGTAATCACATTTCCACATATTTTGCACCTACAACACAGCAGAGTAAGACATGGTGAATCTTTTGATACCAAATAATTGTAATGTGAATTTTGTTGCAAGTCAACATTTAAAGCACATAAATTACATAAGTGCTGTTTCAGCATATTCAGATTCTTCAATATCTTGGCTTTCAAATGAGCCATATTTTGAGATAGTAAGACAGACATTGGTTGGTGTTTATAGGATTTCCCCAGAGCTCTACCAGAGCTCAGAAATTTTCAATAGTATAGGCTCGGAAATTGTGACGGCACAATTTTCATATGCGGTGTTGTGTACTCTTACCGCTTATTTTTATCGCTTACCGCTTATATTTATCAACTACGATAATGACGTTAGTCACAGGTGATGGTAGGACAACTCCAGAGAACCAATGAAGATGACAAATCAATCAGTGTCATTAGCTCTCCATGTACAGATTATTTGTATAATAAATAACCCAGATTCCATGCACCAAACTATATTTTTCCGATGATATTATGCACTAGCCCTCTTTTTTTGTGATGTTGAGGGCCACGACTGAGGCTAATTAATTTCAAGCATTGCATGATCTCGCAAGAGTGCAATTTACATATAATCTTAGGGCTACTCCACTCCAGGTCACAATTTAATCGATGTGATTTCATTACCTTTACCACCATAAGTGGTTACTGGTACTAACAACCAGGTATGTTGTTAGTAGTCATTTCTGTTTTTGTTCAATTTTGTTGTAGAAGTCAGTTGAATTAAATCAATCGTTGGGGTTGACTCACTGCACTCCGGGATTGCTCAAAATAGAGAAGCCTACTGTAAATAACTTAATCTGCCTATAGGCTAGTGACATACACAATTTGATTAATTTAACTGTCCGATACACCTGTTTTTTATTTTCCATATACTGTAATTTATACGAATATAATATAAATATTTTAATTTTTATATTTTTTTCTTTTGATACTTAATTACTAATTAGTTATTAATCAAGTTATTAATCATTTCTGTATGGGACAAACAATGCCATCATATGATGTGATAATAATTACTATAAATGTTTAAAATGAACGAAAAGATGAAAAAGTAAACTCTAACAATCACCCGAAATCTATTAATCCAGAACATGTGTTTGTATTGGTCGGG
Source organism: Watersipora subatra (assembly GCF_963576615.1). NCBI lineage: Eukaryota > Metazoa > Bryozoa > Gymnolaemata > Cheilostomatida > Watersiporidae > Watersipora > Watersipora subatra. Next base: position 9,860,979 of record NC_088709.1, read on the forward strand.
CGTTAGCACGATCCCCGGGCGTTATTGATTATCTGGAATGCTAGTTTATTATTAGCGCTCTCTGGGTTTAAGAGCACCGATTGTCACAGAAAAGCGCAGCCTCAATGGCGGCGAAAGGGATGGATGACCAAAGGCTAAATGATAATTATGACGTCACATCGTGGGAACCACAACCAAGTGTTTTTTATTGCAGGACATAGTTTTGACACCCTGTTTTTCATAGTTCTATTATTCTTTGTGTATTGAATATAGGCTCATTCGAAAGCCAAGATTCTGATGTACTGAAATATATGATAAAAGTACTTATGTAATTGATGTGCTTCAAAACACTGTCTAGCACAGTTAGCCTCGAAGTCTGATATTTATCTTATTAAGACAATAAACTCTTCATAACTGACTATCGGGTATCATTTATGACTCACTACTACCCTGACAGACCAGGACGCCATGAGAGATCATCAGGTGTAATAACTATACGAACAATTATTCTGGAATAACTGAAGGCAGACAAATAGCAGTGTTTAGTCGATCGTGCTGAAAGTTGACAGTTTGAATCCGGTCTGATACTGTCTGTTTTGCTGGACAAATGGACAGACACAGCTATAATAGTATTGTAATAACTGACTCGTCTGTAGATTGAGGAATATTAACCATTCATTATTTTTATTATGATTATTGGCAAAATGGGAATTATTTACCGCTTCCAGGTCTGAGTTTTAGTGTTGTGTATTCAGATATTGCGACTGCTTTGCCAATGGGGAGTTTTGTTCAAACTGCAACTGTCAGAATTGCTACAACAACCTCGACCATGAAGAGGAACGGCAAAAGGCTGTCAAGCAATGTCTTGAAAGGAATCCACAAGCTTTTCACCCTAAGATTGGTGAGTGCTTCAATTTCTCACTGTATCCCCTTTGTGTTAGTAGTGGAATCAACTGCTAGTCAGTGGCTACATGATGGGAAATCCATATTTCCGCGTGACACATGGTGCTCTGCGCCTTACCACCTCACCTCATCTTCATGATAACATACCTTATGTATGCTAGACTAACTGAATATGTCTGTATCTAAACATGCCTTATGTATGGTATACTAACTGAATGTATCTGTCGCACATTATGTAGAATGAATGCGTTATTTGTGTTTATTTTGTATTTTCACTATATGATCAAAAAGATCTTAGTAAGGTAACAATCATTAAAACCTTTACACTTGTGTTACAAGTTAAATCTGCCTGAACAGTTGTAGCTAATGCTTTTGTCAGGTAAAAGCACAAAAGCTGATGCTAGGAGGCATCAGAAAGGATGCAATTGCAAAAGGTCGGGATGTTTAAAGAACTACTGTGAATGCTATGAGGTATTGTTAGCCTGTCTTCTCCTCCCTCGAATTGCTTAGCAACTTGGAAGTAAATGTTTCAAGTTATGTTTTGCGAATTCGGATAATAATATTACACATGACTTCCAAAGTAGGTTGGTGGGCTTTCAAAGTTTTCTAAACTACTGCATAGTACTAAAAAATCTCCCAATTCTTCGCTATTGATGCTAAGGAATATGTTAGCCTACCCTTTAAGCGAAATTATGAGAGAGTAAAGCAAAGTTAATCGTTTGATACCTCTTGTATTTCCTTTGGTTTTATTTTGAAATTTCTTTTTTCCTCTGTTTATTTGGAGTTGCATGGACAATGTCACCTTCAAAGGTCATTGTAAACTCATCTATTAGTTATAATTTAACCAAGGCCAAGATTCCGTGTGGGAGCATGTGCAAATGTGTTGGCTGCAAGAACTGTGAAGGACATGATAGCAAAGGACTTATGCATCTCGCTGACGCTGCTGATTTCAGGCACTCCCAGATCTCAAACATGCCTCACAATCCTTCATCATACGTTCCAGAAACCCCGTAAGTGATTTGTGCACTAAAATTGAGGCACCGCCTGAAAGTTTAAACACATATTACATCAATTCGAAGGCTTTGTCAGGTGTGATAGTTTTATCAACATAGGAAATGGCTCAATCCAGCTGTGTCTGCAAATTCAATATATCTACATTGAATCTGTTTATAGGGCTTGTGACTATGAACCAGTCACATTTATTGCTAAAATCTATGTCTTAATGAGTTGAAGTTGGTTTATTATGTTACTATTTAATCTAAGACATTTGTGAATCATAAAACAAATTTGATCTGCTGGTTAAACAATTGATCCTCGAGGAAAACAGCTTTATGCACTACTAATATTATAGTCTACCGGCGTACCATTAGCTAGTACATCTTTTAGCAGCCATAGTTTAGTGTAAAACTATCATTCAGTTTCACTTTAGCAAATTCATCAGCATAGGATTAGAAATAGAAACTGCATCCCAAAAATGATTGGAATGTTATAAAAGGTTATGGTATGTTATTTCTCATACAATTGGCTCACGCGTCACAGTTTAAAAGGAAAACATCTTCAACTTATTCGAGTTTCACCATTTTTCCTTTTGTTCTCGTTGTGTGAAAGTTTGGTATTCTAATTCAACTATCAAGGTCTATAATTGCCACAGCTGGCTATGCTCTCTTCACCATGTATTGAGTAAATGATCTGTGAATAAAGAGTGTGAAACTTGCCATAAATGCTTGACCCACCAGGTCTTAAATCTTGGACGATGTTAGGGGAGAAATGTATTTTTACTAACTTCATAAGTTTTCTCACAGAATCTGAATGCTATACCTTTCACAAGTATCAAGCTACCTGATTGTGTAGGCGTTAACAATTCTTTGCTTTAATGTCACAATTTCCTTCCTATACCCCACAGGTCACCTCACACCTACCTCAAAAAGTCTGTGATAGAAGCGATAATAGATTGCCTAGTAGCTCAATGTCGAGAGGCTGAGATGGCCAAATGCAAAGATAGCACAACAGAAAAGGTTATATTGGAAGAATACGGACGATGTCTATCAGAGCTTATTAAAGCCAGCAGTCAAAGACGATGAGCAATATTTATATGGAAACAAAGCTTCAAAGAATAACAGTGGTTTTACACCAACTCATCTTTACAGGTTTATACTTTAGAAACAATATCAAATCTAAATACTGTGCAAATACTAATATTCTTTATAGTTTGCATACAATTAGTTGGAATACACTTCCTCATTCCAGTAATCGCTATATCATTTTGGCCAGATACCATTAATATCTAATGAAATGTGAGGCTTCTACCGTACGTTCTTTTGTCCATCTTGACAATCAAGCAAAGATGCAGTGATAAATCTCTTTGTTCTCCATCCATCAGTTTTGTATATTTATGAATGTATAAACTTGTACAAAATATTATTTACAATCTAGTTTGCTTAGTTCAAGCTGAGTCAGTACCCTTCATTTTCAGTGATATCACACTGTTTTATATATAGTTGCATCTGTGTATGAATGCCAAACCTTGATCTCGATTCAAATATAGTTAAGTTTCTCCACCATCAATCTCATGGTGTTGTCTGGTAAAAGATAGTTAGAAGATAAAAGGTTATATTTGATAGTGAGCAAAGCATATTTTTCCGATATGTTAGGTTTTGGGCTTCAGTAAGAAAATGTGAAATGACATCTGGTTCACTTTGGCTGGTTTCTACTGCCATCTGTTTTATTTGACATTTGACTAAGCTGTTTTGATTTGAATCGCAACAGAGCAGCATATTTTTGGTTCATTTCTCCAACTTCTTTCTGCATTTGGCTGGATTCTTTTCGCAGTTCTTCAATTTCCGTTTCAAGCGCACGCTTTTCATTTTCCAAAATGTCTTTTTGAGAAAGTCGTTTTTCTCTGCAATTTGCTGCATATCCTCTATTTTTCAGTGTCCGCCTTCTTTGTTTAAGGATGAGAACTTGTTCTTTATTCTTGCCTTTTAAAAGTTTATTTAGGTCTTTAACTGATAATTCAATCAATTCGTCATCAGATATAAGCATATTCGATGCTGCGTGCGCATCCTACAACACATAATTTACCACATGAGCGTGAACAACTTGAAACAGAGATAAAATGTACAATATATGTAAATCCAATTGGTTTGACTTTAAGAACACGTTAAATATGATAGCGTATACATCGCATATATCACTACTATGACGATGAAACAAAACGCTGATACAAGCCTATAGCTACTGAAGATACAGTTAAGAAATTCATTCATTTCATATGAAAAGGGCATGCATTCCATCAATAAGAAATGAGCTCCGAAGAGAATTAGCAACGTTAACTTATCCTAAATAGGAAAGAACAACCAAGCAAACAATTCAATATACCTTAGTTGTTTTTTTTTGATAACAATAGAGAACTTGTGTATAGGTAGAGACTGATCGATGATGATAGGTTAGAATTTTGTATTGAAAAATGCCAAAAATTCGTTTGTCAAGTAGTCTATCTAAGCATGATGTATTCGATTCGTTATAAGTATCTGTTCAATGTCGGTGGAGGCAAGGAGATGACTTGCAGTTTTTTAAGGAAAAATCAAGAAAAGATATGAGGGAAAAGAGCCTAAACACACAACAAATAATCAACCCAAAAGTAAAATATTAACTTTACATAGACTAAATACAATAAATCTAAGTTTAATACGGTTGAAATGAACCATTTATTTACCAATTCAGTTTTGATCGACTTTTTACGTTTTCCACCGGAAGCCATATTTGTTTAGGTTGTTTGAACAAGAGCGTGATTGGCTACAAAGCCGTGAAATGACCGCCCATTCGCTTTATTTCTGCCCATTCACAGAACTACATGCATCTTTGATTAGTCATACACTGGTTACTGCATTTCGTTACATCGGTTTCGTGATAGCCCAAAAGCTTGTCTTCGAAACATTCGGATTGACACTAGTGCAGCCTTCTCTCAATAGAGAGCGAAATATCAAAAATATGGCAGCCTCCACAGTCGCTTCAGTTTAATACTCTTTGCTTTTTTGAATGCACAACAAAAAGGTTTCAAGTTACTGTACTATTATTGGTTAAATATATTGCAAATCTGTTTATGTGGATATCTCGAGGCTTATTGGCATTATTTGCTTTGCAGGTTCAAAGCTTAAATGTTAATGTAGTAGGTCATCTTCGCATAGGCTAGCGCATTTAAATATGAAGACCTATTTGATGTTGTTGTTGCTAATCATTCATCTGAGATTTAGCATAATTTTCTATAAGACAATGATAGCCAGTAATTACTGTTAGGTGTGTGGTCGGCTGTCTGCGTTGTTTGTGGTGTGCCGGTCACACATGTTTCAGCATATAAAGGACTCTAGTGTGAATTCATGCAGTGAACGTGGCTTGGAGTGGAGTATATCTGGCATATATTTAAATTGCTATGTTGTTACTATCGAACCGAGCTATAAAATTAAATGGATGAACCGAATAGATGAGCTATGAAGTGTCACAACGGACCGAATGTTTACTATATACCGTAATACCTTTAGAAACATTAGTTTCGTAAAGAAAAATAAAGAAAGCGCTCAATATAGTTAGTATAAAGTAAAATTTATGTGTAAAGAGCACTTAACTGGTAGTCAATCACTACAGCTTTGTTTCAAGCAGATGTAGGTCTGTAACCATCAGGTGATCGATGACCTGATGAGAGCAGATCTTTATCAGCTTGAAACAAATTAGTACTGATCGACTCACAGTTAAACGCGTTTTATATTTTATATAATAGTATATATATATATATATGTACATCTGTTATGCTACACGGAATAAAATATTATATATGATATTTTAGTATGACCATGCAGTAGACCGGCAGTTTTGGAAATCAGTCATTGTTGACTAGCCAAGAGAAGCTAAGGTAGGGAGCGCTTTGTTTATATATGGTGTGCTGAAAGAGTTTGAACAAGGTTTCAGCTGCTACTTTTTGCTCACTTGGGGTTAGGGAAGATACAATACTGTTAACCCACTCAAGGATAGAATGGGTTGTTGAAAAACTTGACACTATTGGTTTATGACGCAAGGTCTACAGTCACTGATAAGAGTTGGCATGCAGCTGTTCCGACCAAATCACCTGACCAGAAAAGCTTGTGTTGCTAGTAAACAGGCAAACACTAAGCTGTCGATGTTCGTGCATACAGTCACTTTTATTCCTTCAGAGTTACAAATATTTGCTTCTGATTGGCATTCTTATTGGCTACCCTTGCAGAGTTAAAAAGCCAAAAAAATAGTGTACAGGAGAACCTCTACTTCTGATAACCTCTCCATATGGATTTATTGGCATAGAGTGTAAACTTTAAGCAAATATTGGTATTTACATTTGAGGTAATTTTCAACATATGGGTTCAAAAATTTTGTTTAGCGTTACAGTTTCATAACTGAAAGTAGAAATTGAAAATAATTTATCAAGGTAATAAAAATATTTAACGCAGGTTAACTCAAACTCCAGTCATACCTTGACATACGAGCTTAATACATTTCAGGCCCGAGCTCGTATGTCAACTCTCATTATCTCAAATCAATTTATCCTATATAAAATAACAAAATACAATTTAATTCGTTCCGATCCTTTAAAACAACACATAAAAACAGGGTATTACGATGGAAAAAGGTATTTTTTATTGTTCTAATTCACCACCTATGCTCACAAAGTAACAAAGACCTATGCAGTGGTCATGATCTACAATAAAATATAATATTACTATGTACAGTACTGTTTCGATTTTTTACCTTTGAGACAGATGGTACCGGCCAACGGCGGTGTGAGAGAGACTTGATGGCAACACGTTCATTGTGTGTAACTTTTGTGACACTACATAACATAAATGTTAAATTTAACATAAATGCGCTAATCTTACACACACTTGAAAAAAAGAGTATTAATTTTATTTTACACTAAACTTTTTACCTAACTTGGTTTTCGTTTCCAGTTTTTTTTTCAACTTGGCTCTGTTTGTCTTGCTTTCACCTTCACTATTAGCTGGTTTTTTTTAAAAACAATTTTAAGCTGATCCGACGAGAAAAACTGAGCACTGCTGTTCTTGTGCTGCTCGACTACCCAGTCACATCAAAAATCGCATCGCATGCTAGAATCTCAAATTTAGCTCGTATCTCAAAGCAAAAATTTGCTTGAAATTTTCTTCGTATCTCAAATTGGTTATATGTTGGGATACTCGTATTTCGAGGAATGACTGTACATTTATATGTAGTTTAATCTGGTAGAGTAGCGTGCACTAAATATTTCTATCACTCACTTGACCCCTGAACCTGCGCATTGCCGAATTTTCTCTTCTATTGAAGTGTCGCAAAAGTAATGTAACAATAAGACTTTCTTCTTAATTATTATTTGATTATTTTTAATTTAGTTTTCACTTCTAATTTATGTTTTCACATTTAGTCTTTTACATAGTTTGGAATATTTGTCTTGATGCTTTATGTAATTACTAGAAGGTGTTATCATTGTTTTTGGGCTTTAAAATGAACTAAACAAAAAACAACGTATTCTTATAAGAATGTTTGCTTCAACATAAGATGGTTTCAATATATGAAGCAAGTATCGGAACAGATTAACTTCACATGTGAAGGTTCGACTAATGCTGTTCCTTATTTTAAAATAAAAACGTATCACATTTCTCCGTCAATTAAATTTATCATCTTTCAGCAACATTTCATTTGTTAACTTGACCACCCTTACCAACGGTTGTCTAAAATACGCAATTGTCGAGTGAAACATTGCGCATCCGTGATTACCTCAGCTTTCTGTCCTTCTTATTGATATGCCAGAGTTTGACTATAATGCATCTGGTCTTGCTGTAGTTAATCTTTCTGTTGTGCCACAGATAGCCTTTTTCGATACTGGTCAAGACTTGATATCTCTGTAAACCTTTGTATGGGATAATGCTATCTAGTTTCACGTAAAGATTGCACAAGAAATTGTCATAAAACCTTCTGGTATACAATAAAAACACAAGCTTTGCTGTGGCCTTTTTTCGATTTCGAAGAAGAGATACTCGCAGGGGCTAATGATCCTTTTCTTCACCTAGGGAGTGCTTAACTCATGTTTAATTCGAAGCTACTACCTGTCACACATTGCATCAACTCAATTGTTCTACAGTTGTTTTGCGATGTTGTTGCACACTTACTTGATCATGCAATCTAACAATATTGATAGATTACGGACATAAAACACTGGTTAAAAATACTTCTCTTTTGTCTTTCTCAGTTACTTAGCAATTTCATGTACTTGCACCTTCCTCTTGTAATATACTATTCCGTTTTTCATGACAGCAGTTAACCAATTTTTTTATAGAAATTAATCCATGTGAGCTATATTGACAATAGACTGATAGGCTAGACACCAATTCAGTGGAATTAAGGTAATTTATTGGCAAGTATGCTTTTACGTTAAAATACTGTTGTAGGTATTGATACAAATATTGCTCTTTGAATGGGTTGACACTCGCATCAGGCAATGGCTGAGAACTATAGCCAGAGCGTGATACGCGCTGCTGTCGGACAGATATGCAAAAGTGTTGGTTTTGATTCCATCAACAAATCAGCTCTGGAGGTACTCGTTGACTTTGCTGAAAGACATGCAGTTCTCATTGGGAGGAAGTCACGACGATATGCCGAGCAATGTATGTAGTTTGATTTGTTTTTTTTGGGCTCTTCTAATTAGATAGTGTTAGCCAATATTGTTTTATATGCCTATCTTGAAGTTGCGTGTTCATCCTGTAGCATAATCTTTCTTTGGTAATTTTTTTCATGAGACAGTAGAAGAGTTGGACAAGGTAACTCAAAGGTATATTTTATTTAGTGGAATTCATGACTAGCCATATTTAATTAATAATGGAATTGTCTCCTTTATCCATAGTTTGTTTGTGCAGCCACCGACTACTTTTCCTCGATTCTCATTAAGCCTACAACATGTTTCTATAATTACTAATGTATTGTATGGATGCTTGCAACTTCTGAACCTGTAATCACTCTTTCAAGCATTCACTGCAAACTATTGCTGTAAACCCAGATGTTACCATAAAATAGCCATTTTATATATGAGAACATTAGGAATGCTTTTAGTATTTTCTCATGTATCGAGCTTCCAGCAGCCACAGATGCAAAGTTTAGAAGAGCCATACAATCTGTTGTTGGGTAATAAAGGACTTTTGTAAAAGCATTGTTTGATTATTCTCGAATTCATACCCTGGTTTTCATACATCTCCTTAGCTCTCACTTGGTTCACAGGAACTTCATGGCCATTGCTGGGGTAATGTAAATGTGTAACCATTTTCATAGGCAACAAATTTAAATGTGTTGCTGGATTTCATATGCTTACCATTTGACAGGTTTACACATCGTCCATGAAAATCATTAGCATTGTCAAGCAAAACTCAGATCAAATATTGCAGCTTAACTGATATTTCATGGATGGAGGGAAACAAGACATCCATGCATATTTGATGTTTTGAATTTCACATTCTTTTGTAACATAGGCCTAGCGCTTCCACAAAAAGGTTGGCTCAGTTGAACTAGGTACATACCATATGTAAACTGTGCTTATGTTTGTTTCTTGTGTTGTCTTGCATGCATCCTCTGATGGCTAAAGAGATTCATGAAAACCAGGTTTGTTCAACTTATGTATCTTCGTTAATAGCATTTTCGGTAAGAGGCAATATCGTGCACAATGTAAATTTGCTGATTTTTCAGACGAGTAAGACGTGAAATAGCCCTAGAAGCCATCTACAAGTTCAAATATGCCATCATTTCAACTTGGCCAATTATACAATTCTATTAAATATATTTTGTATAGTTGGGAGGACAGATCCAACGATTGATGACCTTGAAATGGCATTCAAAGAAGTGGATATCAGTACGAAAGAGATGGTTGATTTCAAGAAAAGCATTGATCCCGTGACGCTATCGCAGGAAGTGTATGATTATCCAATCAAGTTGCAACCTGCTGTCAAGCTTTTCATACCAGAACTTGATGATGATGGAAAGGTTATTATTTCCACACCTTTGGAGGCCACACAAGGTAGTCTTGCACCTAATCCTTCCACTATTTTTGGGTACATAATTCATCCTGCCAGACTATCACCGCATCATATGTTCTTTCGTTTTGATGGACTGCTTTGATATGCTCCGTATCGATTCTCTATGGCTTTTATCTCTGTAAGATATCTGGTTTTGACAGTTGCATGGGAACTCAGTTCTCTAAACTATAATAACCTACACACAAGTGCTCTTCCAATTCTTAAGCTATTTGCATTTAAAAAAAACCTTTTTTGCAAATTTAGTGTTAATAGAATTTGAGAAGAAATGCAATGATGCCATATTAGAGAATTTTAATGTATGAAAATGTTTGAACAAAGTACGCTGATTTCCATGCTTATACTACATGTAGATGAGTTTGAAATATCCAAAGTAGAGTAGCTTTTACAAATTGCTAGGCTTCTAGAAAGCATATTCAATTATTCACTCTACTACAGCAGCATCCGGTTCTACAAATCTGGTAGAGAATGGTAGCAGGAGTAAGGCAGATGTTGATGCCAGTCCTCATAAACATCCCAGCAAATCCATCAGGTATTTTCATCCTTCAGAATCTCAGCGATACGTTCTTAGTTTTTGACTCTATATTTATCAAGTGAACCTTGGCTTTAAAGACATCAAAAATGCACACTCTATCCTGTGTATACTCTGAATGTTGTCTATGGATAGAGCAATGCTTATTGTTACTTATCTTCTCATACACCTATTTTATTTAGTCGACTGATGGAGGGAGTCGTGAATACGAGGTTTAGGATGAGGAGTGATCTCATGATTGAAGATGGTGAGATCTCTTCTATATTCGATCAGGGGAAGGCACCATCATTCTCTAGGCCTCCCGTGCCACGACACGAAATTACCATTCCCAAGGTCACTGCAGAACCATCTACCAAACCTAAGATCAAGACTGGGGTTCTCAAGCCAAAACCCAAGGTACTGAAGCTAAACAGAAAATGAATTTTAGTCATTTGGTACCAACAACTAGCTTTTAAGTAGGTCCTGGTTCTGAGCAGGAAATAATTTTTACGCTAGTCGTGCCAACAAAAATCTGTATTTTATAGTTTACCTTTCCAAGTTATTTTGCATTCACCTTACCCCGCTAACTATCGCGCTCAGTGGATTAGCTTAGGTTATTCAGTCATAGAATACTTGCCCCTATCATTTTTTGATTGGTTCAATGTCTGTATTCGTTAGGCACCTGTTGTGGTCACTCCTCCTCCGGAGCCAGAGGTTTTAAGAGAGCCTGAGCCTCTTCCGGAAGTGGTCATTCCCAGACATAAACCTCCTAAGAAGGTCGAGAAAAGAAAAAAAAAGAAAGCGGTTGCCCAGCCTGAGGGTGAGTAGATCAAGTTCCATTGAGTTGCTTGTAGCCTGATATTTCCATGTTGAACGCGTTTAGTTGATATTGGCTATTCAAAAATATAAAATTTGGTCTGAGAATGTTTTTGTGTTAAATCTCTGAAAGCTCAGCATACTCTGTGTGTTTTTAGCTTTCTCAGATATTTTTGGAGCGCCGCTGCAACAGCCAACTACAAAGGCTTCCAAAGTGGCGCAACGACAATCTGCCGCTCGTGATGATGTTACAGCCAACCGATCATCTAGTGCTGTCAGTCAGGTCAAAGAGGAAGCATCTCTGTTTAACATGGAGCCTTCCACCGACAAGATCTCTGATGAAGCTCTTGAAGTAGGAACTTCTCTCTTTGTGTGTTTGTTGTCTCAGCGGGAAGTTGCTGAGAATACTTGCAAGTTTCTCTTTTAATTTCAAGTCTTTAGACACTGAGCGATGCAGTTGCGTTTTAGAATTATTCTTCCCCCGTTGGGAAAAGAATATTTAGATATCTTTACTAGCAACTAACAGGAGGTTGTTTTAATTAATCTGACATCTAAAATAAGATGGTGTTGCGGAGGCAGGATGTTTCTTAGCGTTATTTACTGCGGCTGAAATGTGCACTTCACCTTCGGTAGATCTAATCTACCGCTATTTTATTGTGGCACTCTGTTGGTTTATATGTATCTTAACTTTTTATGTTTTTTTGTACAGCCAATAAATCTCTCGTGACATGTGCTTGTGGGATTAGCAAAAGATTTCTTAAAGTTTTACCCAGGGTTCCTACCAATTTCGGTGGCAAACTGTTCATATGTTCTTTCATCTTTTAGGCCAGGATGAAAAAGGTCGATGATACAATAGATTCTGTCTTAGCTTCAACAGAGAAGGAGAGTTCAAGGGATCCGTTCACGTTCAATGACCTGCAAGTGTCTCCTGCGCGACCTCACAAGTCTCCCACCAAGAAGTCTAAACCGCGGTCTCGTTCGCCAAGCAAGAGGAATCTCCAGTCAGAACTGGAGCAGCCTGAAGAGGGCAGACGGGTAAGGCAGATGGTTAACAATTGCTAGCATAAAGTTTATTTACTCGTATGGTCTGTCCATAGCCTGATATTCGTACTCAACTCCTATGTGTGTTCTAGTCTAATGCATTCAGTGTGCTTTTATGTAGCAACTTGTTATCTATTTCAAAGTTTTTGTAAATGAGATTTTAGAGAAATTAAGATGAAAACTTACATATACAGCAAGACTGAGCAATGCTGTTCTTGTCAGCAGCCTCTCGCATGCTCGGCCACCCAGTCATATCAAGCACTGTCTCGCATCCTCAGATTTCAAATTTAGCTCGTATCTCAAGGCAAAAATTTGCTTGGAATTTCCCTCATATCTCAAATTTGTTATATGTTGGGACACTCGTATGTCAAGGTGTTACTGTACATTTATATGTAGTTTAAGTTGGTAGAGTAGCGTGCACTAAATATTTCGATCACTCACTTGACTTCTGAACCTGCGCATTGCCGAATTTTCTCTTCCATCAAGGTGTCGCTAAGTGCAATAACAAAACAATAAGGGCCTCAAGAGTTTTTTCGACATGCAGTGCGATCGACTGACGTTGATCGTAGCTCGGTAAAGGGATCGGGCTGCCCTTAGTGGCCAGCCCTGTGTTTCGACGCGTTTTTTTTCTTATGGTATTTATCCTTCATTCAAGCTTGGCAGTACATTTTTGGAATTTTAAAAGAAACGACAAAACTGTAATGACTGTACAATACCTTTGGTATTGTTGGTTTGTTTCGACAACTTCACTTTTTTCTTATTATTTACAATTGGTTTAGAGTCAATGATTACGGTAGTTTTACTCAAGTTGAAGGAGCCTTCAATATCAATTTGAATCATGTTTTTTCACTTGTCTCTCGACAGCAAGGTCTATGCTGCTGCAAAGAAAAATATTACATATGTTTAAAACAAAGTAAAAAAGATATAATATATACCCCAGGTAAACATCTACATTGTTTTTTCTCCTAAGTGCGGCAAGAAAGAAAATGATACTTTCAAGGTAACTATGAGACTCTCATTATTAAAATCAAATTTGAGCACTTGCACTGACTTGACACTTTAGATTATATGAAATTTCTTACATTGTATGATGGAAAACTTTTACATAAAGTCTTTACATTTTGTGGAATTTCCGTAAATGTAGGTTTATGTTACAGGGTCGTCTACTAGATGTTCAAAGTTTTACACTGATTTCTACCATTTCTGTTTACACCAAATCTTTCAGGAGCCATTAGATGATATATAAAGACTATACTAGGAATGTTGAATAAAATATGCATTTCTCTAGGAAAATTATTTCACATATGAGACTGAAATTTTTTTTCATCAGTTACGCTATAATGTTGTACTCTCCTGATACATTCTCAACTGTGTTGTCTGTGTTGTTGTTTGCCAAGGTAACTAGTGTGGAGAGCCTACTGTATGATAGGATAAAAACCATTAATAGTTGCTTTGTTATATTCTACTCAACGTGTTTAGGTTTAACAGAATCACAAAAGTATAGATTACATGACTGTGAATTCATATCTATAGAATTATTCAATGTTCTTGTGTTGTGTTTTTTAATCCCCTCTAGGGTGCTTGCGACAAAATGTCAAAAAATATTTATTGTGGACTAGAGGTGCGCAATAAGCTTTTGTTGTGTTAGCTCTATGAACTAGGAGTTATCTTCTACTTGCTACTTTCAGCGATATGAAATTTCAGATCCAATAACACATTTTAGCATGCATCAAACGCGTTGGTCATTAGACAAGCACCTTATGTCATTAGACAGCCTTAAAATATTTCATTGTTTATTAAGGGTTTCAACCATGGCGTCTGTCATAGACCTATTAACTATACACTATAACTAAACTATTAACTGTATAGTTAATGGGTCTATGGCTTCTGCTGACACAGCTCCACTGTCAATGTACTCGACCCGAGTCAGTTATCATGCATCCTCATGAACTCCGATCAAGAACAGAGCTACTGTATACAGTATATATATATTTACATGCATAATCTTTTTTTATTTAGATAATACAATGTTCTTATTGAATAATGGTTGGAGTAATGCAGGGCGTTTGGTTATATTTAGTCTGATGGGAAAAAGGAGAAAAGTAAAAAGAAGAGCCGCCGGACACAACTTTTGGAGCGGTTCGCTGCTGCCCCGATCGCTGACGTACACTCTGAGGAACCTCCGCCAGTCGCGCAGGTCAGTTTTACAATGCCTAAGTTACTAGATTTGCGCAGTTTAAGCGTAAATTACAGATTTAGGTCAACAAGTAGAAAGGTGATGTAAGTTGACCTATTTCATTTACTGTTTCAAAGCTGTAGAAGCTGCTAACTTTCAGTCTCAAATCATTGTGGATATATATTTGGTAATAATTGTAGATACATATTCAGTAGTAATTGTAGATATATATTCAGTAGTAATTGTAGATACGTATTCAGTAGTAATTGTAGATATATATTCAGTAGTAATTGTAGATATATATTCAGTAGTAATTGTAGATACGTATTCAGTAGTAATTGTAGGTACATATTTAGTAGTAATTGTAGATACGTATTCAGTAGTAATTGTAGATACGTATTCAGTAGTAATTTTAGATGCCATAAGTTATTATATTGGCTATTGTTTAGCCTTCTATTGTGTTTCTTATGCTGCTGCAGGAAAAGGTGCCAACTCCAGAACCACCGAGTCCAGCATACTCTAGTGCTGACGAGTCCAGGCACCAGGAGGAAGAACTGCCACCAGCTACACAAAACCTCGATGAGGTGAGTTCGTAATTGCTAGTGCGGCGCTGATTATGACCACTCTAGACTACATATTTGATGTGCACAACCAAACCTGCCATCACTTGTCATATGTATTCATTCATTGACTGTCAGTTATACTCTGTTTCTGTCATGATTTGATAGGAATTGCCCATATTGTATCATCTGATGTCATTACCTTTTATTAGAGTTGCCCCGATTTTAATATTGGTATCGGTGCTGATATGGGTGTTAAGTATCTGAATCGGTATCAGCCGATCTTTTCTTTAAAATTCGGAAACTTCAGATACTTTTTACAGATCAACTATTTAGCAGAAAATCGTATTTTAGCCTGCTACACTAATAAAAAATCAGCTGCAAGTTCCTTACTTTTACCTAATGAATTCCAGGCCTGTCACACAATCTATTTCATGTCTATAGCCTAATAAACATCCACACAGCTCAGGAATCTTTTGGCTTTAGTCAGGACGTAATCACAAAGTGCGGTATTTCCCAATTACAGCGGTATGATTTATTGCAGCCAAGCACGAACAAACGAACAATGATGAGAAACAAGAAGGCGGTGTAATTTTTCTATTTACTAGCATTACGAAAGTAATTTGAGCAGTCGATACATAAAGTTATCTATCTCTCTTGATCCTGACGATATGATGTATCGTTTGTATCACATAAAATAACCTCAGTGGCTTATCGGCATTTAACCTGTCCTACATCATCTGTGGCAAGTGAGTCTTTCTTCAGTCCGACTGGCTACATCGATAGTGATAGAAGATAAAGACGTCTCACTGAGATAATTGAATCACTAACGGTAATTAAACGAAACATTTATTTGCTCTAAACATGTACAGGTGCAGCAGTTGGTTCAGCAGTAGAAGGGAGACTTAATTATCACAGATAAAACTGTACCACTAACAGTAATTACCATTATTAATAACAGATTTCAAGAAACATGGACTGTTTTGTTACTAGATGCGCGGTATGGCAGTATGTGAATGTATATACATGTATATCTTTTTTCCATAAATACAAACAAATAATACATCAATATTTATATATTTTTTGCATTATATTTATATTTGCATAATAAAATTAATAATTATCTATGCAATGCAAAAGATCTGAATCGGATTATTTTTCAATAAGAATCGGTATATTGAATTGGTATCTGAATTGGCTGGTGAAATTAGAATCGGGGCATCTCTACCTTTTATGCTACCGAAGTTTTCAATGATGTAGGTCAGCCAATTGTGTGCTCTAGATTCTATGACAGTGACGAAACTTGCTTTTAATTGTGTCACTACGGTCGAAATTGTTTCTCACTGACCAATCGTAACAATCGTCAAATAATTTGCCGGGTGAAAGGCTTCAACTATATGGCAGGATGTATGATTTCTGGTTAAATATTTACCAGAAATAAACTAGAAACTATTTACTTATAGATTATTTAGAGCCCGTGATTGCGAAGGATACTAACTTCAAAGCGGATCTCTATATATTGATAATTAAATATTTAAATCGCATCGTAAGCTCGGAACTTGCTTTTTTCGAGTTATTTTCTGCTGAAAGTTATAAGGTGAATTTATGCCATATTTTTGGGCTATTAACAGATGTGCAAATTTTGAGAATATATAATGCTATCATAAAAAGCTTCTGCACAATTTTGAGAGGAAATTAAGCTTTTGTTAAGTTATTGAATCAGATACAGTGCACCCTTAGGATACGATTACCCTGATATACGATTTTTTCACTTTACATGATAGAACATGACAAGAACCTTACGAATTCAACAAAATTTTCGCCTGAGTTCAAATTTGGCAGTCGGTGTTATGTATTACGTATATCAAAATAACAAAGTCGCTGAAATGCCGTTCGCTGAAAACATTTTCACAATGCTTAAGAAAGATACGATGATCGATTTATCTCAGTTCAGCAATTCTCATGTGTAAAACAGTAATATTTCCCATTTAAACTAGTAGCAAAGTTGGAGTTGCGATTCCTTCAAACAAAAGGTCGGGGGTCAGACAACTTTATTTAACCTGCTAACAAAAATCCACTTCATTACGAAAACAGCATCGTTCAGGTTTTCTTGCCGGATTATATTGAAAAAGTATTAAACAGGCCCAATCAGGTCTCAATTGCAAGCATTACTGTAGGTAACTATAGTTACTAAGGTTAACAAACAATTTTGTTAATAATTTTTAATATGTACAGTACTTGTATAAAATTTCGATGATTTTTACCAGGGAATGTTTAGATTACATAATTACTTTGGTTTCTATCCCCATACGATTTTTTCACCATACGATGCCAACCCTGGAATGGAATAAAATCATATCCTGAGGTGCACTGTACTATCAATTTTATTCTTCCCAGCCGACAGATAATAACAGTTAATGAATTGTTGCTCAAAATGGTCAGATTGTGCATCGTTACACTAGAGCAATTCTTAATGGTATATGCTGAAAAGTTGAAAGTTAAAAACCACTGGAAAGTGTATTTAGCGTAAACTATAAAACATTACTAGTAACACTAATAGTCAGGCAGAGCAAGCCACTGATGGGTTTTTACACAAGTTCATTGTTGTGGGTTTATAGCTAAGCCGTTAACAAATGCCTCTTCCCACCCAACATAACAGTTATTCTCTAACTAATAGATCGAGAAGTTTTACAGAGTAACAAACACCATTACAGAAATTTTTTATTTTTTCGCAATTTTGAGGTAGATAAAGGCAAAGAGTTTGAGTCTGCATTGTTTGATGCTCCACGTGTCTCTTGTGCGAGAGCAAGCCAGTGCATCGACGATAAGGAGCTGTGGAGGCAATGAGATAACAATCAAATACTAGAACAATTTAGAATAAGAACATACAAGAACATACATAAAGCACGGTTTAAAAATTTATGCTGCAACAATTGTCCTGTATCTTTGCGGTCAGCAAGACGACGAAATGAACGGAATTTAACAAAAAATATTTACCTCCCATCAATCGTTAAAATTTTGAGATTAGCTGATAACAAGCTCAAAAAAATATTAAAAGATTTTACCTTTCAGTCTTGCATATTCTATAGTGAATCCTTGTCTTTATTATTCCAAGAATTTTATTTGCTTATTCAGTGAATCGGTCATGGTTTTGTCTTTATTAAAAAACTTTCGGTACCTTGCCACTTTCGCTCAGTGGCACCCGGTGGCAGAGAAGCATGATTTGACTGCAGCTGTTCGACAATGACTGATCGTACCTTTAGTTCACCATATGTAAGTCGGTGCCATGTTGCACTCTGTTATAGCATTAAATAGTATATTTAGCTGACGCAATTAAAAGTGTAAAAATTTATGAACATTCGTATGTTAACATGAAATTAACACACTTGCACAAAGTAACAATTAGATTCCTACACCCGCTAGATAGGCAGATATTAACACTATGTTAACCCAAAAAAATTTGGACATATGTTTTAGGAAGATGATATAGTTAATGTGGACGAATGCAGTGACGTGGACATACTCGAAGCCGACTCTCCGATGCCTTCACCCAAAAACCCTTTTCAGGGTTATAACGAGCCTCTAGAGTCATCTCCTCTTTCCTACCAGCACTCAGCAGTTCTCTCTCCTCCCTTAGACTACCAGAGCAGCTACCCTTCAGTATCTGCCTCATCACCCATGGATTACCAAACTAACCACCCAGCGTATGTTTAACCGGCTGTCTGAGTTAGTCTCGCATCAAGTCACAATGTGTTTCAGCTAAATACTAGTGACAATTTGTAGCTTTTCAGAGCTCGCAAAGTGGCGCCATTTCTGTTATTATGGTATAAGTGTAACAGGTTAACTATATTTCTATGTGGAATAAGTTTATTGCTATGTTTCTGTGGAACTACATGTAGGTACATGATCTGTAGATGTAATAAAATCAGGCAAAACTTGCATAGGCGATATAAGCTGTGAAATATTAGGCTTAAACCTGCTCTGCGACAATAATAATAATACGGATACAGCCGACCCTCGTTAAAGCAGACCCAATTATTCTGGACATCGAACAAGGCGGACACATTTGGTCGGACAAATTTGGTCGTAACAGTTGTAACTAAATGGCAGTTATGTTCAAATAATTGATGATCGGTTTATAATTCCATACCTGAACCAAAGTATTTTCTATTAACACTGAAACATTTATAAAATTCTTAGAATGATATTTAAGGGCTGCTGCTGAAGAAGAGTGGGGCGTCTGTCCTGCGGAGGAGGCTAATTCTATGCACTGGGAGGAGAATCGAGTCCAGATGGTAGACTTTTCAGCATCTCAAGCACCTGCAGAAGGTGTCACTAAGAAGGTAACGACACCTCATTGAATGGTTCTCATCTTTAATTTCAATTTTTCTGTATATTTTATTGATCTTTTAGGTATCCATATTTTTATAATGTCCGAGTTTGCTACCATTTTACTGTAAGATCTTATGGAGATGTTTTGGTGTGTCTTTTTTGTCATTATCATAGCGAGCTTCACTAAGATACAGTTTGTTGTTTCAAGGAAAAACATAAGAAGGAGAAGAAAGAGAAGAAGGAAAAGAAGAAGAAGAAACACAAAGAGAAAGACAGAGAGAGGGATGGTGGAGGACATAAACATAAAAAAGAGAAGGAATATCATGCTGTAAGTTTGTTGAGTTGGTCTTATGTGTTACATGAATATCAGTCAGTCTTCCTAATCCCCAAACTTGTCTCACTATCTCATGCGCTTTCATATCATTATTTGTGGTTACTTCGTCGACATCGGTGTTTCTTCGGCTACGTTATTTACACGAATCAACATTTTATGCGCATCAGTGTTTTTAATGGACATCTGTCTTCAGGGTGTTTTAACAAATGAATATGTTTAACAAATACCACTCTCATTATGTTGAGCGTACTAGTTAGGTTGTAAAATTGATAAACTGTAAACAAAGGATTATAGTTAATATCACTATATTAGTACTAGCTGTTGATAGATCTGTTTAATTTTGCAATTTATGTTTTTGTTGAAGCTTTATGTGGCTGTTCTCATTTTGAAAATGAAAGTGTTGAGTTTGGTGTTAATATTTTTTCCTATTGTCATTATTCCTTGTAAGTTTATTTCAAGCATACCTCATGTAGTATCTGTGTATAGCCTACTATCCATGACACTATGGAGGTGGAGGAGGATCAAGCCATTCCTCGATTGACGTTAAAGGTGCCCCAGGCCGTGCAGCCTGACTATTCATATTCTGAACTAGATGCATCTTATAACAGTCATGCGAGTGCAGTTGGACCTCATGAGACAGAGGAACAGCTGCCTAAATTGTGAGTTGGGTGCCAGATATGCACAACTGTAGATCATTCAATCAGTATATAACTTCGTGTTAATGTATAGAGAATGTGCAGAGGTATTGTCCCAAAAATACAATATAGGATAGTACGCTAATATTTTACATTTTACGGTTAACGTGCACTTGGATTGACCGTGCAAAGTGCACAGCCTTGAAATAGCCTCTCTCCACCCCGTTTTCTGCATACATTAGATCGGCTAAATGCTCTAAATCAGTTTGCTTGTTCATCTCTGATGAAATATGTTGTGATGTGAATAGATCATGCAACCGAACAGATCTTGTGAATGACTTTCGCCTGTTGGTTGATTCACGAGTAGCCTTCGAGAAACAACCAGCTAGTTTGCAATCTGTAACACTTCCAGGGTCATAGCTCAGATCTTGTATGTTCAAACCATTGTCAAATTTATGTCAATGCTGCCCACCCTACAGTGTTAGTCCTGCTAAATCTACTATTGTTAATAAGTTCATGACCCAATGGGGAAGGGAAAGGTGAGGTGTGAAATACTGTTCTTCTAGTTTATCATTCATTTTCTAAGTAAACTGTCCGTTTTTTATGAATCAATTATATCACGCTTGTGAGAAATATTTTGTCAACTAATGATCTTTTAAACACTCCATTTATGTCACTGAAGATGTGGAATAGTTTAAATTGGTACTTTGCTATATTCACAAAGAGTATAGGAAAATGAGAGTGCATAAGAAACTACCTAGTTATGGATATCAGACTAAGTATTATGCTTTCTAATGGTTTATCTAAACTTTGAGGCTTCATTATTACAGTTAAATTCTATTTTAATTGATTTAATAACCATTTCATCAAAGCTGACCATCTGAAGGAATCACAATTATCCTCTGCTTTGTTCATTAGCTTGCAGTGTCTGTTTTATTTGTTCACTGGTAATGTTTTACATTGAGTCACACATAACATGGTTAATTATACTTGTAAATAGATTTTAGCAAATAAGTATATTTGTGAGGTGGTGCAAAATAATAGATAAATAACCTTAATCAAGTCTAAGCTTGGCCTTTGTTCCCATTACTAGTCAAATGCTTCAAACTTTCATGAATCACCAAGCGACTGAAACGAGCGACTGAAACGAACACCGAATTATTTAAAAAGTCTCCAATGTTCGAGTTTTGTATCCCATTTTTAGTTGCAAACAGTATTTTGGGTAAGATGTACCTTTGAGGGGCTCCCTTTCCATCTGATGAGGATATGTAATTAGCAAATCATCTCTTGAATTGTTGGCTACATAAGTTTGCTTGGAACTAAATATGTTTAGTTTTTAGAGGTTGACTTGCAATAAAATTCCCATTACAGTTATTTGGTATCAAAAGATTCACCATGTCTTACTCTGTTGTGTTGTAGGTGCCAAATATGTGGAAATTTGATTACAAGCCCTTAAAAGCTCAAAAACAAAAAACCGCCGTAGATTGGAATCTCTTTATTTCGATGACGTAGCCATGAAATTTGGTTATTCTCTTGTCACGTGATGTTCTCACGTGAATTGAAAAGTCAATAAAAAGCTCAATATAGAACTTATCGTAGCACTAGTTTATGACAAACACTTCTGGTTTTACCGAAGACCCAGTATCAAATATAGATGCTCGCTACTTTACAGTTTTGTTTCGGTTTGGTCTAATTGGCAAGTCGTAATGTAATCATGTGACCCAATACTTCGCAAATAATTTCTGCAGCACTTTTCGATTATCACAAGTGACCAACAGGCTCGTCACGATTATCAGACAATGATATGTACTCCTTCGAGCTAAGGCTAAAAAATTAAACGAATTTTTATGGTAAGTTATAAGATACCACTGCTAACAGTGACAGCATTACGATGACAATAAAACAGACGCGTAAGAACAATAGACATAGTTTTATTGAATGCGTGAAGTATATTTGTAAAAATATTTCGACAAATAAAGTTGCAAGAAAGTGTAAACAGAAACCATCTCTCACAACTACATCACATTTGAGCCGTTTTGGAAAGGGAATACAAACTACGGCGGTCTCGTGTGGCTGCGATTTTCTGTTCGTTTTTTAGCTTTTAAGAGCTTGTAATCACCTTTCCACATATTTTGCACCTACAACACAACAGAGTAAGACATGGTGAATCTTTTCATATCAAATAACAGTAATGTGAATTTTGTTGCAAGTCAACCTTTAATGTTATTTTGGTTGTATCTTTATCGCTCCTCATACTAAAGCACAAGGCTTTCTAGTGTCTCTCTTGAAGTACCATATCCTGTGAGGGCGTAGGCAATCATGGTTTTCCTCTACTTCCTACAACCATCATTTTTCTTGGCAGAATTCACTAGTAATTTACCATTACCTTCTGTTGGATGTTTTTATTGATACACCATCACTTGTGTCTACTGTCACCATCTAGTTTCTGCTCTCTAGAAAGCATGATCTGTGAGCCGGTGAACCTTTTATATGTCTATTATAGGGTAATAAAGCCTATGATGTCCAATGATGTCACTACATACATTCCACCACAGGCTCCACCTTATGGGTCTTTCCCAGAAACGGCTGGTTTCACCACAACTCAACCTTTCCCAGTAAGTATGCATAACAGTTGAGGCAGGAGAAAGCCAGCTAAGGGATGATTTGTTTGTGAAGTTTCAATTTGCTCTTTTTATTTGTAATGTGCCTAGAGCTGGAAAGATATCAAAAATTCGATACGATATGATGGCGTAGCCAGCTGATATATGGAAATATCGGGTATGTTATTCGGAGTTGTCTTACCTTCTAGAAAAAAGCTGCTATGAGATAACAACTCCATGTACCAGTATAATTCTTTGAAGAATTGGGTATCAAATCGAGTAGAATATATATTATCGTCGATATTGTCAAATAGCGACGATATCCGATATTTCGATATGGGCAGAAAGCACTCGGTACGGTTGGTATCAGAAAGTGGTAACGACAGTATATGGAAATATCGTAATATCGTCCTAGCACTACAAGTGCCAAGGTCCCATTTTGTAATCTATTACTGTATGATGCTCTCTGTTGAGCAGTTATTAATCTTCCATTGTAACTATGGCCTAATACCTTGATCTTGCTCCATTCTTTCCTAGGCTCCTATGCAATATGCCGAACCAATTCCCGATGCAGATGGAAAGATTTGGATTTGTCCTACATGTGGGAAAGTCGATGATGGAAGTCCTATGATTGGCTGTGATGGCTGTGATGAATGGTTTCATTGGTGAGATGTTTAACGTATAGCTAGCTTTGGGTTTTTAGTTTTCAATTTGTATTTTCCTATAGAATTTGTTTTGCCCTCAAGCGTTACCCTTGTTGGTAATTGTTGTTCGGAGTTGCTATGGCTACGAGGAGGAAAGAATGTGTTTGACCCTTCATTATTGGCTATCTCCTGTTTGCCCTAGAGTCTTGGGATTTATGTTGAGCTAGGTCTCTTGTGATAAATCTTTAAAATTCAGTTCTGTAAACAACGCAAGGTGTATGAACATTTGTTCACCAATGGAATGTGTAAGCAACTTGCTCATGACATGCATATTTGACTCTATTCAAATTAAACTAAAAATTCATCAGCTCCTCAGAACATGAGACTAAATTCAGCTGTTTGAATTGCGTTGCTACATTAGTTATGCAATATTTAGGTATTTCAGCAGTCATTGATATATAGTCTAGCCTCGACACTCCATGTTTATTTGTTCTGAGATCTGCTTCTTATGTTAAAGCCTTTGTATATTGAAGCAAATATTCCTATTAGGAAACACTGATTTGTTTAATCCGTTCTACAGCCCAACTATTTCTAATAAATTCTCCAGCTGATTAAAACTAATACATGATATAAAATTGTAATAATAACTTAATATGAAGAATATTTATTATTTTCAGTTACATATAACAAACTAAATCAATGTAATAACCACTGTAAAAGAGATGCTCATTGCAACCCTCTCATGTAGTACATTGTGAACATGTATGTTCACAATGTATTACATGTTTAGAGGTAAAGGCGGTGATAGAGATGCTCAGCATAACTTTCTCTAGCTAATGTTAAAAAAGTTTAAAGGTTGACTTGCAACAAAATTCACATTACAGTTATTTGATATGAAAAGATTCACCATGTCTTACTCTGTTGTGTTGTAGGTGCCAAATATGTGGAAATGTGATTACAAGCGCTTAAAAGCTCAAAAACGAACAGTTAATCGCGGTCATCACAAAACCGCCGTAGATTAGAGTCTCTTTCCAAAACGGCTCAAATGGGACGTAGTTGTACAAGATGGCTTCTGTTTTCACTTTCACGCAACCTTAATCGTCGAAATATTTTCACAAACATACTTCACGCTTTCAATAAAACCATTTCTATTGTTCTTACGCGTCTATTTTATCGTCATTGTAATGCTGTCACTTTCAGCACTGATATCTTATAACTTACCTTAAAAATTCGTTTAATTTTTTAACCTTAGCTCGAAGGAGTACATATCATTGTCTGATGAACATGACAAGCCTGTTGGTCACCTGTGATAATCGAAAAGTGCTGCAGAAATTATTTGCGAAGTATGGGTCACATGATCAGATTACGACTAGACGATTAGACCAAGCCGAAACAAAACTATAATGTAGCGAGCATCTACAGGTCTATATTTGATACGGGGTCGTCAGTAAAACCCGAAGTGTTTGTCATAAACTAATGCTACGAGAAGTTTTATATTGAGCCTTTCATTGGCCTTTCAATTTACGTGAGAACATCACGTGGCAAAACAATAACCAAATGTAATGACTACGTCAGAGAAATAAACTGATTCCAATCTACGGCAGCTTTTCCTTTTTGAGCTTGTAATCATATTTCCACATATTTTGCGCCTAAAATGCAGCAGAGTAAGACATGGTGAATCTTTTGATACCAAATAACTGTAATGTGAATTTTGTTGCACGTCAACCTTTAAATAAATAAATAAACTATTAGTAACGGATAACTTGTTAAGTTGAGGTTTCAATAATTTTTTTTTAATCTCAACTTAGTGCAATGTTTTATCCACACTTTAAAGTTGCAAGATTATATAAAAAGAACTGCAAAATTTGTAGAGCACAGTTGAATACGAATACAGAGTGAATATAGTTGTATAAATGTATAATTAAATTTAAATCAATTGGTTTTATGGCAGAATCCATAAAAATTGTCTTATCAAAATTATTTTTCGTAGAAGCTGCGCATGCTGTGATAGATTTGTAAAATATATCTTTTGAGGACAGCTGCTTTTTAACAATTTTCATTTTGTGTAATAAGAGAAACCGTTAATAGTGCATTCCATAAGATAACTTGCAAGTGGATTGATGCAATTTTCTAGTTTGAAGAATTATACAGGACATGAAAATACAATTCAGGTTTTTTTTGCTACATGCGCAACACACTACGAGAGGCAGTACTCGGAAGCACCACCCAGCATCCACCTTCCTTTGCTCAGTTCGTTGCAGTGCATAAGTGCGTGAATGTATCTCCAGTGCGCAAAGAACTTTTTTATTTTTACTGTACGTAATATAAAGGAGTTTGCTGGCCTTTACTTGGCACGATCTAGACTAGTAAATAAAGAGAAGAGAGTGCATGTAGTTTCATTCAGCTTTTTATTAGCGAAGGAAATTTCACTAGCCGAGGAGCGTACGGCTATCTGCTCTGCTCAACTAAGTGAGCGCACTCCTTTATATACAATAATATCAACCAAACGACAAACGGTAAGAACACTGGCTAACAAGGTGAATAAATAGGATCGCTAGTGCGTTGGTATGACAACAATAGAAGTGACGATAAGTGATAGCATAACGAGTGAAAAAACGATATAATAAAAGGACAACACCCACAATATATAAGAAATGCAGTATCATGGCCCGGCGTACACCGCAGTATTCTCTCCATTTTATTAAATGTTTTTTCAGTACAAACCAATACAGGTTACTTATACAAGCCTTAAACATACTTATATAAACCTTCAATATACCTATATAGGCCTTAAACATAAATTACAATACAAAATATAGCACTGAAGCAACTTACGAACGAATTCACCTTACGAATGATCGTTCGGAACGTAACTCGTTCGTAAGTTGGGGAGCGTCTGTATTTCCAGAATAGATCTGTCATTTTACTAACATCGAATTCATTCTTGAAAATAAATAAAAACATAGTTGTATTGTTAGAAAGAATTGTATTTTTAAAATTCCGTTAATTATCCTTCCACTTTGATTTTTTTTAGTAGTTCCTTTTTGCACTTATCTACAGGGAGTATCTACAGATTCAGAATCTATATTTAAACTGATCAATTTTATTCATTTGATTTAGCATGTCATAAGCATTACATAATGTACTTTACAGGACCTGTGTCGGCATCACTGAGCAGCCTCCCGAGGATGTGGAATGGTTCTGCGGAAAATGTGCTGAAAAAGACAGGAAGAAAAAGAAGAAAAGAAAGAAGGAAAAGCGCTAGAACTTACGGTGAATTTTTCCGAGTAGATTTTTGTTGTATATACTGTGCATATTTATATACTGTACATAGCTTAACTATTGCACTGTCATTCATTTTCTGAGGTCTTCTATGAAATATAGAGCTAGAGTTCTATCAACAAACTTGTCTCCTTCTGTTTTATGAGCACACAGACACACTGTATTACACATGTCATGGTTATTGGTTAATGATTATCGCTGTTGCATCTCATGAGTTAATATAAAATTCTGCAGATAAGAAATGTTTTACCAATTGCATATCAAATTGCTGTATCAAATTGTTTCCAACACAGGTTGGTTCTCTCTTGAACTTAACATTAATATACAACAAGGTCTATAGATATGTGGCTAGTACTATCTGTGAAAGGGAGTATGGAGTGTGGGACAAAGCTTCCTTTCATAACACTGTCGTGCTGTCAAAATAAAAAAGAGCATTTTATGGGCTTCTAGTCTCACTGCGGGCTTACAACGAAATGTGTGTGCAAGTTTAAAAAAATCGATTGCGCTAAAGCTATGCAAGCTATTTGACCAGAAACTATTGTAGATTATTGATTACTTAGTGAACAAATCACTGATACACCGGTGTATAATTGGTATCATTCTTTTTATAGCATAGTGTACTCTGCGAGAAAATTTAGTCACAAAATTTATTTGATTTTGCATCATCCATGGTCGACATATATTAACTGATGTATTCTGGGAATACGGAGAGAGTGGTTAGTTCGCGATTTGAGTCAGACAAGGACCATTGGTGGTGCAAGGAGGCATGCAACTACAATTACTCATGTGTTGCATCAGTCCGAAGTCTGTGGACTCCATTCAAAAAAGACCTAAGTAGCTTTTTCACAAGGGTGTCGGCCCATAACCAATTTATCTGTTTTATTCTGGAAATGCACAATAGTATGTAATAGTCAATGCTAATCTGATCGTTATGGTATATGTCACATATTTGTTAGTGTAACAATTAGTGCCTCTCTTCATTACAACTTGCACATCCACGTGTGGTTGAAAAAAGTACAGTAATTAACTTAACTAGCATACAGCTGTTTGAAAGTGTTTTTAGTGTTTAGTCAAACTTTATAGTAAGTGTCTCCCAAGCATGTACAATCACTATCAACGGAGAGTCACTGAAATAATGCACAACCTTAAAATATCTAGGAAGTATGTAATAGAAAAATGGGAAATGATAGTGTAGTGTATGTAAACCGAACACTTATATTTCAATCAGAGTTTAGGATTAAGTACAAGCTTACAGGGCTGGCAGCCTTGCTTGATGCTGATTCATAGACTGCCTACAGCACACAATCTGACAGACTGTAAGGATATGTGATGAAATATTTCTGATCAATTATGAGTATCTCATGGAAGGATCACTACATCTATGGTGTCAAAACAATCAGGAATATCATCATCCAATGGCTTTTGTAACTAAATTTAAAATGGCTCAAACGTGTTTAAGATAAAAGCACCATAGTCACCAGCTCTGAGAACTGCTGTTGTCATCATGTCAGCTAACATTGTTTAGCTATGGTCATTTGGTGGGTTGACTATGGTCATTAGTTGTGGTGTATCACATCCTATTTCATCATGTTGTTTTTTATCATCCTGCGGGAAATGTGTCCTCAATTAATATCCCAGTTTTGTCAAGAACAGTCTACTTGTATTCATTCAATATATACTGTACTCAAGCATAATACATTGGGTTTCTTTATACGCATCAATTTGACAGCTGTACAACCAGTTGAAAGGAGAAAACAAATTAGGAGAGCTCTAGGTAGAAAATAAATATGAAAAAGGGATATATTAGAGTAGATAGATATTAACTTTATGTACACCAGTAAATGCTGTTCAGAGCAAATTAGACCATGAGACAAAAACAGATAATAGTCAAGTAAATTATGTATATTGAAAGAAAAAGCATGGTCTAACACTTCTAGTTAACTTAGTAGTGATATTAGGATATAAGTGAACCCATTGACATATACATTAACACATTGGGAGATAAGTTAACACATTGAGATATACATTAACACATTGGGATATGTATAAGTTATTTGCAGATTTTTCATTGTTAGGTTTTAATCGCAATAACTGGACACGGGGTTTAACGAAAAGACAAACACTTAGATATATATAGGTAAAAGAAATCTCGAAACACGCCGGGCTTAATGCTAGTTAGATAACTTCAATATTTGTATATAATCATAGTAGATTTTTGCCTATCTGTACTTTTAGTAGATACATACTATATTTTTTTAATTAAAATATAGATCGCTAGTCATATCCGCACATTTATCAGATAGAACAATGAATAAAAAAGCCTCCCAACTACTTTAATAGGTTTGTGGTAATTGGACTAAAATTCTATCTGCTAAAATACACATACATGTATGCAAACCGGCCATTTGTCGAAATTGAAGGCCTTTCGTCAATGCAAGGAGTTTATGTCAAAATTTAGATTATTAATCAAAAACTTGAGCCATTTAGTTAAAAATAATAATAACAATAATAATAATGCTGGACAAAAATATTATTCTTTATAATCGATACTATATACAATATTTATAGTCGATCACTGCCATTCAGAGCAAAGTAGACTATGAGACAAAAAACATAGTTAAGTAAATTATGTGTATTGAAAGAAGCTCTTTCTGTATGACTGTTATAAAATGTACATTAGCGTTAGTGTCTAGTATAAGATGTAGTAGTTTTTTTGGGGAAGTCGGAATGTAATGGATGATCAGGCAGATTGGAGATATGATTTGACTATGATACTCAAATGTAATAGAATATGGCTAGAGTAATAATGAATAACAGAAGAAGGCAAGAATAGTCGACTGTAGATGTTTTTAGATTGAACCTAAATGAATACAAATACAATTAAATATTGTTCTGCATGATGATGAGGCAAGTGTTTAAACAGAGGTTAAGGTTTCACTGTAACGAGTGAATATTTAGCATAGATCATATTTTGAGTTTGTCAATAAAATTAATAAAAGTTCGTTGACTACCAATCGCATGTCATCTTCTAAATCATTGGAATGATTTGATAAGTATTTGTTATGCAATGCTACAATGTACAGCGTTAACAATCTGCAAAGAGTGAGCTGATGCTTTTTTTAAGCGACTCAAATAATCAAAGGGACTACTTAGGAGGTAACAGGTTATCTTCAAATAATAGCGTAACTCATAATCTTTAATAAATAATAGTGTAAATATCTGCTATAAACTTCTTCCCTCTAACAGATCTCTCTGCCAATCCTAAGTTATAACAATGATATACAGCCCCCACATGACTACATGACCACATGACTAGCAGGTTCATGGAAGTCTTACGATATCTAAACAAATTCATAAGAAATCTACTTGAGAAGATTATTTTTGTCTCCAAGAAGCTGTTTGGTTGTCAAACTGCCAATCTACGAACAGTGTGTCAAGCATCAATTAATGCCTGTATTTGCAAATTTGTTGCCTTGCTCGTTTGTATCGTTATTTTTTACAACAAGATATTCTGTTAATATAGTTTTATACTAAACCTGAGTGTAAACAATGATATACAGCGCCTGTATATCATTGGTGTTGTATATCAGGGGCTGTATATCGTTGGTGTAAATAATATGTTCATTAGGGTTATGAGTCAGGTAATTTTCATTCGACTGAAAACTGCAGTTTGTGTGACTTATTATATTCACATATTGTTCTAGAAGATTTGTAATATCCTAAAAATAGCACTGATGAAATGGGGGCTGTATAACACTGGTTATAAGTCTAACATTTTTAAAGATATTTCTTGTCACATAAAAAATTGACCTGTGTTGTACTGCACCCTTGACAATTCTCACCAATGAGTTGTCAGACTGCAACGCCTAAATTTTTTTTGTAGAGGCACAGCTAGCCAAAAGACTTTGTTTTGTTCAATTATGTCCGTGCTTCTCTTGAAGAAAAATGTCAAGCTAATGTAATGTGCCAGAAGTTTGTGAAGTTGCAATCTCTAATTTGGTTTGGTTAGGTATTACAGCAAATAAGTGAAGCGACAACGAAAGCTTGAGTGAACATATAGCTCTGAAAACTTGAATTTTATAACAGTCGGCTTGGCTTCACTTAAAGGTTGACTTGCAACAAAATTCACATTTTGTACTTCAATAAAATTTGTTGGGATTTATTCTCCCACGCATGCCGGTCTTGTCGTTCAGTACTATGTATTGCCACTTTAGACAAAGTAGTTTCATGTGTGCCGCGCCTTCCATAACATCGTAGCAGTACTAAAGTCTGAGCGTGATATATTATCCGGCCAACGGGCAAAACATCCGGTGTAGAACTTATCGCTTGTACTCAAGAGATTTTCGCGATGGCCTCGAGGATCGTTCAACGAGTTCGAACCCCTGTTCAGAGTTCTCTGCGCCAATACAGTAGTGCAGGAACTCACGAGGACCATGTCAAATCTGGTATACTATTAAATAGCTTACTATTGTTTTTAATAATAACCGTGTTTTTTTGTGGTTTCGCGATATCGTTTCGCACATGTTGAGATGGTTTGCAAAGTTCTGCTTTATTAAAGAAAAGTTGCACAAGTTAGGAGCAACAATATAGTTTTGTATTATATGAATCATCTTACAAAGTCGAGAAAATTTCCAAAGTAGTGGATCTGGATCAGGCTTTTCCAATTATAGGAATTACTGCCAAATAAGCTTTTATTAGAAGCTTCTGGGTAAATACTAAAATACCAATGTGCTAGGTAATTAGCGTTGAACGTTTTACCACTATTCAGTATGCTTCAAGTGTTTACACTATAGAAAACAATATATGGCTTTGTTCTAAATCTAGAGCATGGGTGCACGAGTTTAACATGGAGTTTCATGTGGTTAATTAGGGAAATCACCAAGATACCGGTTTTTTAAAGTTCACTGAAAATCGTGAACCTACATTGGGAACATAAAATCGGTTTTTCACTTAGTGGTTATGTAAGATTTTATTGCTTTCTAATGACAATAGGGAGCCAGCAGCAAGTTTTTCAGTCTCATGCTTACAATATTTGCCAAGAGCTGGCATTCCTTTTCATGTTACTGTATAAAAGCAACCAACAATAAGTTGCCAGAAAACTAAACACTGCTAACAATCTTTTCTGAAAGCCAGAAACTAGTCTTGCGCCCTCATGAAAACACCAAATTGAGTGTTTGTTGGCAAGCAATGTCCTGTGAATAGTCATAATGGCAGTATTACAAACACATTTTAGCTGTAAAATTTATGTTATATATCAGTTTATACGTGCAAGTGATTCATTTATCCATTTTAGCTAAGATGTGGAAATATCTTACCATATTTGCTGTTCCACCATCAATTGTTGCTGCTTACTACAACGCATTTTACATTGTCCCACATCATGAGAGACCCGAGTATAAAGAGTACGAACATCTGAGAATCCGAAGTAAAGTAAGTAAAAATCTGTTACAAATTCATATCCTATCGCAACCACACGACAGCGGTAATTTGTCATGCTATATCGATGTCATTATTGAATGCGCTCTTTCATGTTTCCATGTTAGGGATTTTCTGTGAATAAACTGACCTTTTTGAAATGTTTGCTGAAATTTATCATTGGGAATATTTTAAAAATTAGTGCATGCGTTTTAATTCATTGCTACTTTTTGTAGATCCTTTTTTAGTTACATAAGATTATTTATAATTAGATTATTTTGATAGCTCTATTCAATGTGGTGTCCTGCCAGGAGATGTCAGGCAAACAGAGATTATGTAACTATATATAAGCTGTAGCTAAGGAGTTGGTATAAACCTAACAACAACATCTCTTTGCGTAGAGTTTGTATAATCTAACTATATTATACAATCTTCTTATTTTTGCTAAACTATTTTTCATGTACCTCGAAGTATGAGACTGAGTTAAAAAACAAGGAACTATTTTGATTATAAAATATTACCGTGGTGCTGTTATGAAGTATTTCGATGGCATCAATTTCTAAAGAAAAAATGTAAAGCCTTGAAGTGAGAAAACGGACATAATGTTTTTAATTTTTAAAGATATTTTTAATGTTTCAAAGTTGAAATATGCCATAACCATGGCTGCTAGTACATCAATTTGGTGTTCCTGAAGATAATTCTCATCGTTCATCTAAATTTTTTAAGGTTTTCATGTAAGATTTTAAACCACATTATGGATCTGAAAATAATGAATATGATTTAGACCTCAGTAACTTTGAATTGGAGTGTAGTTCTGATGATAGCGTTGATCTTCTCAGGTACACCATTGCTAAAATCATGGCAATTGCTACAACAGCAACGAAAAAATTACTTGTTATTGATGAGTCGATATTAGTATTATTTGGGGACACTTTTCTACTGATCACTTTCTGTTATGTGCCGCAAATGTCAAAGTGGCCATCAAATAGAGGTGGCGTTCAATTAAGCGATGATGTTGCATTTTTTAACCCTCCTTCTATAGTGACATTCTAGTAGAGCTGGTGTTCCAATAAAGATGATGTTCAAATAAAGGTTTTACAGTAGACCAATAATTGAAACCTACTAATGGGTTTGGATTGTTGGTCTAGCCAATAATCCAAACCCATTAGTAGGTTTGGATTATCGGCTAGACCAGGGGTCGGCAAACTTTTCCACTCAAAGAGCCATATGGACCTGTTTTCCACAGAAAAGAACACAATGGGAGCCACAAACCCCTTTCATATTTCAAATTAAAAAATAAATACCACATGTAACTTTTTTGTTTAGCTTTTAATGTTTTTATACAATGTTTACATCATAAAACGTAAAGTTGTGGCATGTATAATGATTTAATTGCTGAGAAAACAAAATTACACTTTTGCAAAGAACAATAAAATAATTTCAGTGGTTTTATTGGCGCATAAATTGTTATAAGGTGTACTACCTGTATTAGTGTTGTTGCTTGTCAGTAGTGTTGTTGACATATTTCAGACCTACATGTAAGTGGCTGGCCAGCCTTACTAGATTTCCAATTGTTTAATTAACCCAGTTCGTTGACATAATATCAGGAGGTATTTCGTAGCGATCTGACCTTCCGCGCGAATCCGCTAGTACGTCTTGCTAGTACGTCTTTCGGTACTTTTATGTTACAGTCACGTGACAATCATGTAATAAGGTACTAATAATACAACATAATGTAAATAACGACGCTTACCAAGCGACAATGTTTGGTTTATCACCATACTTACCATTTTTAAAATTATATTACAAAATCTAGTGATAAAATTTCTATATTTTTATGAATTACTTGGCATATGGTAATAAAAGGAGAAAATTCCGAAGTCAGAGGGAGCCGCAGCGAGGGGATGAAAGAGCCGCATGTTGCCGACCCCTGGGCTAGACCAATATAAGCCCCCAAACATGCCAAATGAAAAACAAAACTCATGAGTGATGCTAGTATTGCAAGGTTTTCAGTTTGCTGAGTTGATAGTGGGGTATGCAGCACAGTTATAATGATAATATGTAGTTTGTCATTGGTCTGTACCGCTTCTCATAGACAAACATACTAAACGATTATATAGTATTCCACAAAGATGTTACTTTGGATTAAAATACAGTTGTATCGCTTAATAACCATTTTTATGAAATGCGTAGGATTCGCTGCTGTCATACCTCCTTCATGTCTCGTAACTGTGTTTTAGCCATTTCCATGGGGAGATGGTAACCACACAATATTCCACAACCCTACCATGAATGCTGTGCCTGGAGTCGGGTATGAGAAGGACCCTGAACATCATTAGCCATCTCTTGGATTTTTTAGGTAAGAAACAGATATGTTACTAATTAGACTGTCGCTACATTCATCCTGGTTAACCATTGTTCTTGCATTATATGTTGATACCATTGTGATTGTGTAATGTTGCAGAGTTGGTGGGTTACCATATGTATTTGAGTATAACAGGAAAAATTTTGTACCAGTTTTCAATCAAAATTAAGGGTGCGCCTTATACATGAGTAAATATAGGTATTTGTATAGCGCGCTGTTGATTAATAAAGCGTTATTGTGGCTACAGCCCGCAATGCAATCATTCTCAAAACAATATTTACCAAGTTTGTTGCTGTGATTGAATACACAATTTACCTATATATACATATACGTTACTTTGCTGATAAACAGCGCTTCACTTTAATATTTTTATTTGGAAGTTCTTTGTCATAGTTGCATGTTTTCAACAGTAGTTGTTACTTATTATTTCATGTTTGAGCTGAGAAAAAAGTGAATAAAATTAACACAAATTCTTATTCAAAACTGCATGTTAAATTTGATTTACCACGCAGTTTTGAATAAAAACCACCACACATTCAAACAAGCATTTCATGGCTAAATTTTTCATAGTGTGTCGCGTATTTTACAGGTGCCAGAGCATGGTAGTGTCTTGTGAAAGGAAGAAATCCGGATGCCGATTCATTTATAGATTTCTGCTAAAGTAGAAACAGTTATTTTGCTGTGTTGTTTATGATAAATTATCTAAAAATAAATTCTCTGATTCGTTGTGATGGCCATGTTGTTTATTTACCTAATTCTGTATCAACACCTGACATTGAATTCTCTTATACCACATGACAAGTACGCTGCTTCCTTGTGTATGCAGTAATAAAACTGCCTCAAGTAGCTCTGCTGGTTGACTCCGGTTCAGCCTCTTCAACATGTGCTAACAAGTAGATAATCTTATGATGATATTATCAAGTAGTGTTATCGCTGTTGTGCCAGCACAGTTATTTTATTAGATGGCAAACCCTGAACTGGCTTGATTTATTATTACTCCTTGAACGCTGCAGTTATGTATATTGGGATCAGGTCAGATGTGAAGCCTTCGCAAGAGCTAAAGCTGTTTTCTCAGCATTGCAACCAAGACTGTATGACAATACAGCGTTTTAATTACAACTTGCGTCTACACTACTCATTAATATATGAACAATGGTGATTTAGGTACTTGTTGGTTTTTCAAACAAATTTTAAGGTACATTCTGAGAAAAAAGTCAGTATGTTAATGTATGAGCTTACTCATGCGAGTTCTCTGTAGAACAATTATTGATCAATGTGGTTGTAATCAATGATTACAACCACAATCATTCATTGTCAGCTTTTTTAAAAATTATGCTTGCTGAGTAACAGCTGCAAAGATGGGTAAATCTAATCATATTCGCTTTTCTGTTTAGCTGTAGTTATCGGTTCTTATCAATAAGAGGACACAACTTCGCGCTGAGAATATATGCGAGTGATAGGTCTTAGTCTATTGTTTAGTCACAGCAATTGCTGCCACAATTGTGGGAGTCTTTTGCTGCCATCGTAAGGTTATTCAAGAAGCTTGCACTCAGGCTACCACCGTAGTCCGATTACATATGATCCTACCGGATCCACTGTTGAAGAGAGATACATGATGGTTTAGACAGAGCTGCTTTCAAATGACTTTTTTATGACTCAAATCAAATCATATCCAGCAAACTACAAATCAAATCCCCTACCCTTGTCAGCAGATTCAAAGAAAAGCAAATCAAATCAGACCAATAACGAATTCAAATCCTGAATCATTTGAGAATGATTTGAAATACTCTTTCAAATTGTTTGCTCGATTATAGCATAGTATGATCAATCTGCAGTGTAGCTGTAGCGGCATAGCCTGTACTCCTCCTATCCATAGGACCTGAACCAGGGGGAAAGGGTAGGGGGTTTGCCCCCTGTCCGTTTTGGGTTCTATGGATAGGAATAGTATAGCTGTATCTCTGTACCACTATATGTATTATGTATGCTAAAATCATCACTAGATAAGGTTTTTTTCTTTGTTCTACGAGGTATATTAAAACATCATGGCAAAGCACATCATACCATTGGCTGGATACATCAATGAATGAGTGGAGGGTTATGTAACAGTTTATGGTCATGGCTGTGACTGCTTTTATTGAAGCAAGAATGTACAAATGTAAAAAAAAACAACTTTGGATACTTGTTTAAAGTTACAAAATATAAGATAAAAATATAAGATAAAACCTGAAAATGTTGGCAAGTGAAACTCAGTTACTGAGGCTTGAACTTGAAGGAAACGAAACTAAGCATTGAGCCTATAATCAACAGTTACATAATATTAACACATTTACTTAAATACACTTGTTGCATTTTAGAAAAACTAGCTTGCGCAAGTTTTCAGATGTCAAGGAGCTCTTGTGTGGCCTCATGATGAAGCCACTTTTACTAAAAATCCGTTCTATGGGAGCTGATGAAGCTGGTACTGAAAGGACCTTCAGCGCCAGCTTGCTAAGCCTCAGTAACTGTGTCTCACTTTGCCAATAGCTTAGAGTGTTACAAGAAGATCTGCTTTTCACCATATACTTTTCAATCTCCTGCTGTACTGAATCCAGGTTACTTGTACTAGCTAAAGGTACTCTATTCAAAAAATCAGCGAACATATCTTCATTAACACATGTTTGTATTTGCTGAGTGCATGTGACTTCCTCTTTCTGTACATCGTCCTTTTTAATCACAATCCCGTTTTAAGTATTATACTTCACTTAGTAAGTAAGTGACTGTGTATAAAATATTATTAATTATATTATTATACATATAATATAATTAATTTTATAATAATAATGTATAGATAAATGGTAATGTTAAAACTATGTATGATATATAAATATTACATTTATTATACTTACTTAGAATATTATTGTTATGCTATTCGTTTATAATTTAAAATAATAAATTAAATCAAAATGTTATTTAATATTATTTTAATGAATTTGATATAACAAATAAAATTTTAATTTATTTTATTAATTAAATCTCATCAAATTATAATATAATGCATATTTATATTCATGAACATTGTCATTTTTGTGAATATTGAATGTGTCGGCGGCATGGAATAGTATTGTATAGAATATTATATATTATAATACTATATTCAATCATTCATGCCGTAGGCACAGCACAAGTAATTTTTATTTTGACTAGTGATTGTGAGGTTAGAGTGGGATAGTCACAACCAATTACTAGGAATCAAATAATTGACATCAAAGTATTCAATGCCAGCACCACAACTACAAACATGCCTTTTCCACAACTTATCAGAGCTGCTCATGTTGATTTCTTTCACACACACGACACGCGGTCCATTTCTTTTTTCTGTAGAGGGACACACACATGCGGTTGCTTAGCCCCGATACCAATGGCGCCCACTTCTTGCCAATGTTTGGGCTAACTTCGCAAATGTCGTAAAAATGTTTCGATTGGTTACAAAAGACAAGGCTATCAATAGCGATGTGATTTGAATTATTTTTCAAATCAAGTCTTCAAATCAGCCCGAAACTTCAAATCAAGTCAAGTTACTTCCAAAACTTTTCAAATCGAATCAAATCATCATTTGTGTCAAATCAGTACGAAATGATTTGCTTCAAATATTCAAATCACCATGATTTGAGAGCAGCTCTGGGTTTAGATTTTAGAATATAACAAATTTGAGTCAGTCCTGATACTCGGCTGCTGGGTCAGCTTCATGTATAGTCCTTGAAAAGAAAAATTTCTGTACAAAGCCACATACTATAGCTTTGTGCAGAATTTTATATTCTTTATGTAGCTACATACTGTAGCTCCATAAAGAATATAAATGCAATAGTATGACAACTCCACTCAAATGGTAATGAGGTTTGTAGATGGTGAAAAGATGTACATCACATAGAGAGCAAAAGAAAAGTGTTAATAACTCTAGTCATTTGCAGAACAGGTTGCAAATGACTAGAATTATTTATATATATAAATCTCAGTGTTTGTTCTTTTGCCAAAATAATTGTGTGCATCATACTCATTACACCCATCAATCTTTAGTGCTGATTGATTAAAATAGCATGCTTCTTGCTTCTACTAGCACACTTAAAAATCATGATTGCGTGAGAGATCATGGATTGAGGATCGTGATTGCGTGAGAGGTCATGATGCCATCTTTTGTTCTAGTGCTGGCTTCAGACAATCGGGCACGGCTCTTATTGTAGTAAAGATTTTGACTAGTGTCAATTACTCAAATTCATTGAGTAAAAAACTTAGCCAATTAAAAATGAATTATCTATGCAAAAGCTATTTTTATTACCCGTGAAACTCTGAGCATTCAGCTGATACATTAATATTATAATGAAATGAGTGAGAAAAATTTTAGCTAGAAGTCACTACAACTTTGTTTCAAGCTATTGAGCTTTTAAGGTGACCGATTGTCCCCTGAAGAATACAAAAGTATAAAACAATTTTGTAGCATTGCCACTTATAGGTATTTATAGCCTTGAGGTCAACAATTATTGGACTTGGTCGAGCTCAACTGGAAAAAAGCAGACGGTCACTTGAAAATAATGATATTCTACTTCGAGTGTGAAAGCCTTTTCTTGTAAAATGAAGGGTATTACAATACAATCAATTTTGGTATATGTGAACTTAAAGCAGACACCAACTCTGGCCATTATTACTAAATATTCAAGATGTTAGCTACATCTTTGAGCCTATAAGTAGCATTGCACCAGCAATCAAGCTAGTTTTGTGCGCAATACAAGCCACACGCTTTAAACCCTACTTTGTGGCTCTACAGGAAAAACAAGAAATCTGAAAGCACTAGCAGACTTTGTTTTAAAAGTACTACATTTGAACCAATATATATTCAGATAGATGACACATTTACACCAGCAGAATATCTCAGATCATTGCACCAGTGGCTACACCAGCTAGTTCAGCACATTGCTTAACTGGTTGTCTTCTAGAAGGCGGTTATTCTTTAAGTTGAAGGTGCTTTCCCTTTAGAATAAATTCAGAGAGAAATGATCAAGACACAGGAGAAAAAACTACGACCATTTTAAGATCAAGAATATAAATGTTTTTCCATTTATATTATACTTGTTCAAAGCTATTTCTATTATTGCTATTAATTACTTCATTGTTTTCATTTTGGCACAAAGCTTTGCTTTGGCAAAAAACCTAAGTTTTGCA
Source organism: Watersipora subatra (assembly GCF_963576615.1). Taxonomy (NCBI): domain Eukaryota; kingdom Metazoa; phylum Bryozoa; class Gymnolaemata; order Cheilostomatida; family Watersiporidae; genus Watersipora; species Watersipora subatra. Next base: position 9,900,860 of record NC_088709.1, read on the forward strand.
ATATCACAGTTTTTGTTAATTATTAATAGAATCATAACAATGAATCTGGAAAGGTTTAAACATCTCAATAGAATGATGGAATCACTATTTTACTTAATACATAATTGCTAGTGTCGATGAGAAATACCCTCCCTGGAATGGAAAGCGATGAAATATACAGTTGAAAAAAGGAAGACTGTCTTACCAATTTTTCCTCAGAGACTAAAACTACTGCGCTGACGCTTGGATTGTACGGCAAAAGCTTAAATCACCATTCCTGGTGCACTTTTTTACAACTAGGATGCATTCTCTAATTCTTTTTGGAGAATTTGACAGAGCTTCTAGAATGTGTTCCCTATAAAAAAGGAATGTCATTCGGGCTCCACAGAAGAAAGAAAAACAGTAGACTCAGATATACAAGTGTTGACAAGGAGGCAAGAGGCTGAGGTTTGCAAAGTTTCATACTACAAGTTGTAAATTTTGAGCACTTACGTTGGGGAAGAAGGCCAAGCTGATCAATAAAAGTTTGTTAAAAAATAGTCTCATTGCTGGAGGTTCTTTAATGTAGTGATTATAATTATATTATTTTCTACTGTTTAATTGTTTTAAAAAGTCTCAAGACTGGCCAAAAAGCCTGTTAGAAGAAGGAAGCCGATCAAAAGTTTGGTTTATCCAAAGCAGTTGTGATTGGTAACTGTGGACCTTGCACACTAAATCAGCGTTGCCAGGATATTTGACAATCACTCCCAGATGTTAAAGTGGGTTGAACTGCATTACACTTCCTCTTAGACTGAGCACAAGTTAAGACAAAGATATGTCTAAATTCATCTAGGATCTAACATATAAATGGATTTCTGTGCTGTATTTCCCTGACCAGTCTGCCAACACCAAGACTTCCAGTCTACTACTTGACCATTTGTGCGTGCTTTGTACATATTTTTATGCAGCTGATTTTATTCATTTATTTATTCATTCATTTCATTCATGATTCACACCCGTTCAAGTTATATATGACACCTTCAGTCATATGATTGGCAATAGCTTTTTTCCGTCGTGTACATGTATTCCTAGATAGTGGTACTGACTGAATAGCTTGCTGAATATCTTGCTTTTCAGGGTAGAGCGCTTGAACAACTGAAACCATGCATTCTTTGAACAGTTTGCTATGGCTGTATGGAGCCATTGCCTTGGCAATTTTATAACAAACCTCATACCCAGCAGTAGCCGCACTTTGTTGCAAGTTTGTAGCTCCCCTCATCATAGCCAATATGTTCATTAGCCTGCCTTGTTAGTCTAGCAAGCTGTTCCTGCCGCCTAGCTGTACCTGAAGAAAATCTTTCATCATAGTCAGGATGGTTTTGAGTGTAATACCTTTTGACATTTGCTACCTTTTTTACAGCAACTGAATTATTGCATATCAAACATATAGGTTTCCCTTTTACTTCATGAAAAAAGAGTTGTGTAGTCTAGTCTGGATTAAAACGTCCGTTTTCTCTGTCTACTAATCTCTGAGCCATGATTGCTTATGAATTACTTTTTCAAGTCATTGGTCATAGCAGAAGTCCTGAAAATGCAAGCTGGGAAATTCAGTGTAGGAAAAACCAAAGTTGAACCAATCTCAAATGGGGGACATATTCCCTAATCAAACAATTTATGTTGAGAAATTCCCCACACTAAGGCAAAACTAAATTTCAGTATTGTCAATAATGCTGGTCAGGTCATTCCCGATAACTAATAATTACTACTGATACAATAAAAGTAATGCATTGCCAAACAAACTCTTTAAAATTTGCAAATCATTAAAAAAACTACAACAGCTGGGTGACCTGATAAGAACAGCTGGAGGGTCTGATCAGGCCCTTGAGCCTCTATTTGGACACCCCTGCTGTAGACAATAGCCAGCTAGGTAGTATAGTGACTCTTCTTCGCTGATTTCCTCACGTGAAGCCAGAGGTATATCTATGAGCTGAGGCTCTGCATTCGCACCTCTATGGTAGATGGCAATAAATCTCCGAAGTACTCTTGTTCATCTACACAGTCAAAAGTTTTGGTCGGTTTGAGATGCTGTACCACAGTGATCAGTTTTAGAGCATATTTAAATTCTCTAGCAGTTGGCACTGGACTTCTAAATCTTACCGAGTTGAAAAGGTAAGAGCTGAAAAGGTTGACACAGTCCTGTGTCAACCTGGAGGTGAGTAAGAACTCTGTGTTGTCAAGCACATCATCACAAATTTTGAGTACAGATTGTGTGGATAGATGAATACCAGCTTGGACTGGCTTTCATGTACAGTATACTTGACTCTTACATGCATTGACTAAACTATTTGTGTAAAATCATCAAGAAATGAATGAGTATCAGCATGAGCATAAGCATCAAGTTGGTGTTTAGATAAACCCATTACCAACTATCAAAAGGACATCCAATCAAGCCAAACTGTGTCAATAAACCAAGCTGTTGTTAAATACTCCTCCGATCTACCTTCATTGTGAACAAGGTACCTCAGTGCCATGCTAAAAGACTTACTAAAAATGTAGGGCATTCTCACACTCATCTTGCTAAAGTGTCCTGTACAAGCAACAGTTTTATCAGACAGATTAGGTGCTAATTTTAAATCTTCATCAGACTGAAATTCAAGAAGATCCAAAACTTGGAAGTTTTATGCAGTTAGAATGAAGGTTATGTTTTCTACAAATATCATTAGCTATTGTAAAAGGTTTATGAGTGGGAAATGCATTTCTTAAATTTTTAATAATGTGAGCTAAGATGTGAGTAAGGTAAATTCAGCTAAGAAATGAAATACATTATCACCAGACACATGATGTGCATGCATTCCTTCTTTCAGGATCTTTTGGGAACTGAAACATCTGTAGGCCTAACTCTGATCTGCCTGAGCATCCTACAGCCCAACAATTTGTTCTATATGCAGGCGTCTCTCGTGCGCTTGACTATGTTTCAGGAACTTGGGCTAAGGAAACCAAATCAGCTTTATAAAGCAAAGCCTCTTATACAGGGTTGCAGGATTATGTAGCTTTTTAGCTAATTGAGATCCCTAAGCATATATAACAAAGGATGTATCGGAGAGCGTTAATGGACTTGTAAATTCAACACTACGTAGGCAATTGATGCAGGAAAGGGATTTAGATTGGGCAAGATGATCTGATACTCTCAGAGCCAAACAACTTGCTAGTGATTCAGAAGGGGCGTTAAAAAGTAGCAAAACTAAATCTAGTAGTACTGAGGTTTCAGAAGTAGCGGCCATTGTTTCTAGGCAATCTGAAAATAAAACTAGAAGCGCTAGTCGTTGCTCTAGTGAAAGTGCAAAAGTCTATAGAATTTCTCAGAAGGAATGTAAGGACTATTATGATAATAGGCCTAAGAATAGGTGACCCAAGGTTGGGTGTAGATCTTTAGGTCATGAGTCTACTAGAAATGAATGTAGAGTCCGACATAGAAACTCTAGTCAGTCTTTTGGGGATTCTAATGTTGATAGAGACAATTGGCGTACTAGATCCAAGAGTGAACACAGTAATAAATGTTACAACTGTCGTAGTTGGCAGCACCGGCTTTGCAGTTGTCCTGCTGCTAGGTGCTTTTCTTGCAACAGGAAAGGTCATACTAGTATTGACTGTGCTAGAAATGGTTCTGAGAACTTTCGGAGAAAAGATCTTAACAGGTACTGCTATGATAAAAGTAGCAGTAGTGAAGGTGACAGGAATATGGACGGAGGTTCAGGTAGAAAAGACGAACTACACATGTTCCCGTCATCTTAGTAGTAGTGTGAGGTTTTCTTCATCTGGTCCTAAATGGCTAGATGATAAGATAGCAAAAACTTTAAAGGTAAATGGCATTGAGGTTGATTTTGTGCTTGATACAGAGACTGAGGTTTCAACGGTTAACGAAAAAAACAGCCAACAGGTTAGATTTACAGCAAAGAACGCCATCAACTGTTTTGACTGCAATAGATGGTTCCGAGTTAAAGGCAGTGGGTAAAACAAAGGTTCAGTTTGGAAGTAGATACAGATCTATAGTCAATGAGGTTCATGTTATAAAAGGATTGAGCAAAAACTTCATGGGCATAAATGAGTTGAGGCAGCTGAAATTATTGGCTGTTTTAAATGCATTGTGTATGAAAGGTTTTAAGCCAGTTACACTGTTGCCTCCTAAACCTATAACTGCTGGTCTATTTTAGCATCTTTCAAATGATGGCAAGTTGTAAAACTTGACGAATAAATCTGATAGAAAAGGTAAAGGTCTCAAAGATGGAAAGGACAGGAAAGAAGGTCGACCAGGAAAGTTATCAATGAGGGATGGTATCAGCTCTGAAGCGACTCCAAAAAAAGGTGCATGGTCGTAGCGCCAGCTACGCCGAAGCAGCTCAGACTGTAGAGGTCGATGAGTCCCAGCTCCAGTTGGAGACAGAGAACGAGCAGGAGTTCAACGATGTCTTGGAAAACTTACGTACCCTGAAATACAAAGTTCTGAAGGTTCTGAAGTTCCTACTACCAAGGCTAAGGTAAAGCTACTTACAAACAACCAGCTGTCTGTCAGCGGGAAGACTCCCTTAGTTCTCCACACCTCAAATCAGGAAAGTGCAGAGGATACTGTTTCGACAGTAACCTGTACTAGCTGCTAGGCTAGTAAAGCTCAGACAAAACCACTTGCAGACAACCAGCTGTCTGTCAGTGAGGAGGCTCACTCAGCTCCCTACACCTCAAATCAGAAAGGTTTAGAGGTTGCTGTTTTGGCAGCAACCTATACTAGCTGTGAGGCTAGCCATGCTGAAACAAGTGGCATGGTAACCCAAGAATAGACTTCTTAGGCTAAAGAGATTGAGACGCAAGATGCTCTGATAGAAAAGGAGTCAGGCTATGAGAGTTTAGAATCTACCCTCTGTATGACTCAGATGACCCGATGATGTCGGTAGGAGGAGAGAGTGACTTGAATGCGTAATCAAGGTACTGGTGCAGGCAAAATATGAACAAGTATGTACTCAGCTTTTGCAGATTAGAGCTGGAAATAACAGGTTAGTCTGGCAAGTGCTACTTCAGCCCGGAGAATAAGTATGAGGAGAGGATGCCTCAACTCATACAGGTAAGGCCAATTTCGATTTTAGTATTAGGTTAACATCTGGTTCACAGGCTATCTTCATGCTCATGTATGATTTCTACACTCCATGTAACACCATGGGTAACCCTGTTAACTTCCACTGCTTCCAGTGTGACTAATAGTTTGTCGAGCTCATGATGACCTCAGGCCCTATTAATGTACCAGAGAATAGTATAAATGCGTGTCAGACACCGTGTCTGAAGCTTGTTGCTTCCTAACATGATTCCTGGTGGTGGTAAAGCCTATGTTTGAACCCCAATAGTAACAGTGCCTTTGTTCAAAGCTCAAAGAAAAAAGAGCATGTTGTTTATGCAAGACTCTCTCGAGCGCTTGACTATGTTTCAGGAACTTTGGCTAAGGAAACCAGATCGGCTTTAGGAGGCAAAGCCTTTTACACAGGCTTGGAAGATTATGTAGCTAGCTCAGCTCATTGAGATCCCTAAGTATATACAAACAAGGATGTATTGGAGGGCATTCTTTGTCCTGATTCAAGCTAGTGAAGACGTGGTGAGTGATTATAAAACACAACTAACCATTATGATGAAAATGCTGTTCAAATTACTGTTAATTTAATATTTATAAAAAAAAAGTGGAAAAAGTGTTAAGGCAAAGATTGAAATAATTTCTTTAATGTCACGATGTCAGATAAAAGGAAGTTTGCTTTTAGCTTGGTGTAAACCTAACTAACCACAGATAAAATGCTAGTGCTGTTGCATGGAAATACTGCAAAAAGAACATACCAATAGGGAATGCAGCCAGACTGCAGGATAAGCATATTAAACGTACAAGCAGCAAGACGCCCAAAGACATCAAAAGATCCAATAATTGGAAAATGGTAAAAGCAAATTAGAAACTTTAAAATTGGAAAAATCAATCATAGAAATTGTTGTGCTTTTTATATTAGTTAGACAACTCCAACTTTTGTCACTCCACATTATGCGAGATGGGGAGCGAGCTTTCTTTTATGAAGCGATTCATTATTAAGCAAATGAACTCTGGAGCTGTTCTCAGTGTAATCTTATTCTTTTCTGAGTCTAATCACTGAATCGGCACTGATAGAATACAACAAATTGGCAGCAAGGATGGGATCTTGTTGTTTGAAATGGTTTTAGCTCGCAGATGATGGCGTTTTGCTTCTTCTAAGACGTTTAAAGGAGAAAGACGCGACAACGTGGCTGTAACCATGACTGGGCAAGTAAAATTACCATTTATGTTCAAGTGGTATTGCTGTATGGGCGATTTGAGTTGGCATCTAGCACCTAAACCTTGAGACATTAGTTATGATTTTGGAAATAATCAAGTATTCAATATGGATAACTTGCCTGATGTGAGAGGTCCAGCTCAATTTGACCCGGAAGGGGACGCTGCAACAGTTTCCACTAAATGGAAGTCATGGTTAGCAAAATTTCAGCTTTTTGCTGACTGTAAAGGTTTTCTTGATGAGGCACCTTCCCCAGATACTGCTGCTTGTAAGGCTTTAAGAAGACGTAGAGCTTTGTTATCGTATTGTGCTGGCTCGAAAGTGCGATACATTTTTGAAACTTCAGACCCAACAGGCGAGGAGGATGATTTCCGTGCTACTGTAGAGGCCCTAAATAAAAATTTTACAGTAAAGCCCAACTCTACCTATCTATAACACGTGTTTCGCAAATTAACCCAGACAGGCGAAGAGACTGTAGGTCAATACGTAGCTCTTCTGAAAAAAGCTGCTGATGGGTGTGACTTTGCAAATGTTGAGACGGAGTTAGTTGACCAAGTAGTAACTGGCTGTTACTTAAATGACTTGAAGAGCAAATTGTTAGACAAAGGCTTTAAACTAGAACTCAAAAGGTTACTAGAAATGGTGGCACATTTGGAAGCAGCCTCTTTGCAGTCTAGGGAAATGTGAGCTTCTCACAGTAGTAATGTGCAGAGAACATCTCAGGTCAATAAAGTGCACTCTCACTGCAAGCCAGTGTCTCAGCCGGGTTCTCAGCACAAACCAAGCCTTAGTGGGGTCGAGTGTTACCGGTGTAGAAAGAAAGGGCATGTCGGTAGTAGCAAGGAATGTCCTGCCAGGGGCAATGTCTGCCATAAATGTGGGGATAGAGACCACTTTGAGGTCAAATGTAGATCTAACTCTAGCAAGTCTAACATGCCAAAACTTGCACCTTACCAGCCTAAACATGGAAAAGCAAATTTAGTTACTTCCTCTGACACAGGGGGAAAAAGATGAGCCTCAGTATGCTTTTACCTGCACCAACTCTAAAAAGGGGCTCCTTAGGATTGAGACAAAAATTGGTGGGGTGGATGTCCATTTCATTGATGACTCTGGGAGTAATTGTAGCTTGATTAGTGAAAGGTTGTGAGACAGCATGAAATCTCAGCATGTCAGGTGAAAGTCAAAAAAAGGTGACAAAAATTATCTATTCGTATGCAATCGAGAATCCCTTGGAAGTGGTAGGGGTATTTGAAGCCGAAACCCAAGTCGCTGATCGGAAAACGGTAGATGAGTTTTTAGTCTTTAGGAGTAATGCAGAGCCACTGTTAGGTTACAAAATCGCTGAAAAGCTAGGCATATTGAAAATAAGTGTCAACGTAAATTCCTGTGTACAGTCGTCAAGCTACGATAGCATGCTTCAGAAATGCCCGAATTTGTTCGCAAGGGTTGGTCTCTTGAGGGGTAAAGAAGTCAAACTACATATTGATCCTAGTGTCCATCCAGTATGTCAGCCTTATAGGCGAAGGCCCACTTGATCTGAAAGACAATGTTGAGCACAAGTTTAAAGAGCTTATCGATTTGGACATAATTGAGAAAGTTAACTAGGCTAGTGAGCGGGTGTCTCCAGTAGTTATTGTGCCAAAAGGTGATAACGATATTAGGCTGTGTTTGGATATGAGACAGGCCAATGCTGCAGTGATCAGAGAGCGCTGTGCATTACCCACTGTGGATGAGATATTGCTCAACCTTTCCAGGTTCAACGTATTCAGCAAGGTGGATCTGAAGTGGGGTTTCCACCAGCTGATGCTAGACCCTTTCTCACGACCAATAACAACTTTTGCAATCCATTGTGATTTATTCAGGTACAAGAGGCTTCTTTTCCGGGTCAATGCTGCTCCAGAGATTTATCAATATGAAATATTCCAAGTGATTCAGGGCTTACAAGGTGTTGCCAACATGTGTGACGACCTCATAATTCATGGTCCAACCAAAGAAGAACATGACCACAGATTGGACAGAGTCCTAGAAAGCTTGGAAGCCTACGGGCTCACTCTTAACAAAACGAAATGTACCTTTGGTGTGAAGAAAATAGAGTTCTTGGGTCATAAACTTTCAGATGTTGGACTCGAACTCGGAAAGGGAAAAACTAAAGCAGTGCTGGAATTCCCAATTACACAGGATGCTTCACAGGTGAGGAGTTTCCTGGGCCTAGTAAATTACCTTGCTAGATTTGTTCCAAATTTGTCAGAAATCAGTGAACCTTTGAGAAAGTTAACTTGTAAAAATGTCAAAGTTCACTTCGGAGATAGGGAGGCTCAAGCTTTTGCTCAGCTAAAGAAGTCTCTGTCTACCCCAGAAGCATTAGGTTTTTTGACGTTAATGCCCCGACTAAGGTCATTGCTGGCGCCAGTCCAATAGGCTTGGATGCTGTACTAGTTCAAATCCAGGAAAAACCAGGATTTACCCAGGGTGATCTATTATGCAAACCGTAGCCTGACGGCAGTTGAGAGACGTTACAGTCAGATGGAAAAGGAAGGTCTTGCACTTGTGTGGGCATGCGAGAGGTTTCAGGCTTACCTCAGTGGAAAAACCTTTCGAGTTAATCACTGACCACAAACCGTTGTTGGCTATATACTCTCCAAAGTCAAAACCTAGTGCGCGAGTAGAGAGGTGGGTGTTGCGCCTCCAGTATTCTGACTTCAAAGTCGTGCATGTGCAGGAGAAGAACAATACTGCAGACCCTTTGAGTAGGTTAATTGATGTAAAGTCTGACAATACAAGACAACCACCTGAATGTTGAAATAGGGTGCATGTCAGGTTTGTAGCTCAACATGCAACGCCAAATGCAGTAATCACTCGTGAGCTAGAGAAGGAGTCCAACATCGATCCAGAATTTTCAGATGTAATGAAATGTTTAAAGTATTCCAACTGGTCTAACTTTAGTGATCCCAGCATTTACCGATGTATGGAAAATGAGATGTGTAGTAGGTAGACTATTGCTGAGGGGTAACAGAATTGGTGTGCCTAAAAAACTTAGGTCAAAGATGATTAGTTTAGCACATGAAGATCATCTAGTGATTGTGGGCACAAAACAAAACCTGAGGTTCAAACTGTTTTGGCCGGGGATGGATAAAAAGGTGGAAAAATTCTTTGCAAGGTTGTCAAATAACAAGTAAGGAGTCTCTGCCTAAACCCACCTGAACTACTAAATTACACTCAGGCCCATGGTGTGATCATGTCATTGACTTCCTTAGCCTGCTACCGTGAGGGGAATCCATTATGGTGGTTGTGGACTACTATAGTTAGTGGTATAAAGTTGCATTTATGAAATCCACTACCGCAGAGAAAACTATTTCAAAACTGGACAAAATCTTCTTCCAGGATAGTTTACCTAAAAGTGTAAGAACAGATAAAGGCCCTCAATTCATTGCAGAGGAATTCAAAAATTACTGTGAACATTTGGAAACACTTTTGAGTAATTCCAAAATGGCCTCAAGCAAACAAAGAAGTGAAGAGGCAGAATGCCAGTGTGACAAAAAGAGTCAAAATTACCTATGCTGAAAACCTTCCTGTAAAATCGGACATGTATAAATACATGTCTGCCTATCAGGCAATTGCCTATCTAAGTATGGGTAAGTCTCTGGCTGAAATGCTTTATGGCCGGCAGATTAGGTGTAAGATCCCAACTTTAGCTGATAGTGTATACGATGTTAAGTTGCATGACAAAGGCAGTGTTTACAAAGGTAAATTTAAGACACACACTGATGAGCGTAGGAATGCCAGTGTCTGACATTCATTTAGGGGATGAAGTAATCACTAGAAGTCAACGTTTTAGGAAAGTCCACATTCCATACGCCCCAGACCCAGTTAGAGTAGTAGATCGGCAGGGCCCTCGGGTAACACTTGAAAGCACTCGTGGTAAAACTTTTGATCGCAATGTGAGTAATGTCAATAGATACTACCGCTCTCCAAATGTTGTTAGGGGCTGATGGTCAGGACCAGAGAGACGGAGTTAGTTGAGGAACTGTCAGCTAGCATAGAGACCGGCTACCCCGGCCGATGAGCGCATACCTACTGTACCGATGGAGTCTGCAGATGAATCTACTAAATTTCTGAGACGATCTGAATGTACACGGCAGAGACCAAAATACCTAGATGACTATGTAACAAAGCCGTAACAGCATGTGGGTGCGACTACCACAAGAGACGTTTGTTGCTAAACTGATCATGATACTCCAATGTAGATACTTGAACACTAGATACTCAAACACTGCGATGAACAGTTTACTAAAAACTCTTGCTTCCATTGTATTCCGCTTTTTCATGCTTTAGTTATACTACATGCTTTACAGTTAGTGCAAAGATTAATTTTATCATCTTAGCTGATTGATACATCTGAAGTTTCCTTTATAAAACATGGAAAGGATGTTTGAGTTTTGTGTTTTTATATTAGTTGGACAACTCCAACTTTTGTCATCTGTTCTAGGAGATTGCGCATTATGCGAAATGGGGGGTTGAGCTTTCTTTTATGTAGCGCTTCATTTTTAAGCAAATGAACTCCAAAGCTGTTCTCAATGTAATCTTACTCTTTTCTGAGTCTAATCACTGAACCGGCACTGATAGAATACAACAGAAATTGCGTCAACACCAGATAGAGAACATGCCAAAAGGAAGTCGAAGCAATTAAACCTACCAACCATCATCTCCAAAACATCATCAGAGAAACATTAGAGACGAATCAAATGAGTCACATACAGATCTGCCACTTGTGTCAAACATGACCTAGATACCAAAAGTAAGTCACGAGCTTGCCCTACATGCCGACATCACGTGCACCAGCTGTAGGCTTACGCAACCAAGATATCTTCACACGCGTGACATAAAGCACTGAATCTTAACACTCAACCTACACCCACAGGCTAGCCATCCCTCACGCCAGACACCTATAAAAGAGAACAGCTCCATTGACTCAGCATCTCTATCTGCCTGTTGATCTACCTCTCTCTCCTTCTCAAGGACCTGCTGAGGCTTTCTCTGCCTCTGGAACCTTCCTCTCTCTTCCCTCTGTCTCTGAAGCCTATAACCTTTTCCCTACCAATGGAGCCTCCTTCGCCATCATCAACTGATCCTCTTCTACTTCCGTATCTTATCTACTGAGCATCTACATATAAGGACTGCCATGACTCTCATCTGATTATCACAGCCGTATGGACTAAGCAAGCAAACATGGCTAACCGTTCGAGTAAGAGTGTAATATTATTAGCTATTTTAACCTCTTGTCATTAATATTTTTGTTTAGAATTTCGTTGGTTGTGTATTTTAATTGTTGGACTTATAAAATAAATAATTAACTTTTACTGGTAAATATTGTTAAATATGTACGCTCCCCAATAGATGCACAAGGGAAAAGCCGCGTCTCCGGCTCGCCACATTATATAAGCCACTGTAGCCGTTCACATGGTCGACTCCTATAAGTCCACGTACTTGCGGTGTGACCTCTCAATGCCGGACTGGCATATGTAACCCAAGGTCCTGCAATACGAGTGGGCACGAGGCAGATGCATGCATATACAACATGCCATTTCTTTTGGTTAAATTGGTTAAGTTGATTAAACAGGCGTAATGCCAGACGCAACCAACAAGCACAAAACCTGAACACGTTTAAGGAAGATTTGCTGCAAATAAAAGGAACGTACCTTTGATTTGCGAATGTTCCTTTGGGAAGTATAAGAACCCTTCCTTGCACGTAAACCAGTTTTCCTGGTTCGGAAATCTTCACCGAAGTTATCGGCGTCCATCAGGTTACCATTGGTGACCTCACAGAAACTCATCATTACCTAAAACCCGGTACTCACAGTTCAAAAGTTGGCCTCTTTCCGTTCTCAGCGACTTCCATTGACACCGTCCCTTTGCCATCGCTATCCATGCCAGCCTCTTCCTCACCAAAGTCTCCTCACCTACAAACTCAGCCTCACCAGAGCTCGGCTCCATAGGCAGTGCCTCCGTAGGCAAAGCTTCTGTACTCTCACTAGTGTGGGAGTCCCTGTGAACTGGCACTATGTCCAGTTCACTACCACTGGCAGTCACAGACACCGCCTGTTCCTTCTGCTCAGTGTCCACAACTGTCTCAACCTCATCGAACCAGGATCTCTGCGAACCGGTACTCGATTCATTGGTCTCATTGACCCCACTGACCTTGCCACCAACGCCACCCTTATCAATCACTTTGCTAACCGGCGCATCTCGGCTTTTGCCTGTGTTGCCACTTGCAAATACCTTGTTGCTCTTAGCACATCCACCACTCTTACCAACCGGTAGCGGTACCTGAAACTTTTTGGGTAAGCTTTTTCAAGCTATCCAGAGCCTCGGACATCTGGCGATCAGCATCAAGCTGGCGAACAAGGTCGTCCTCCTCCTCTTGAAGCTGGGCAAGAGTTCTATGGTAGGCAGCTAGGGCCTCCTTCCTTCTGGTGATGTCAGCTTTCCTAGTATCAACTTCCTCCTGTGACAGAAAGTCAAACTGGATACCAGCCAAAAATGACTGAACTTTGTCGACCACAGGCCGACAAGGTTCAGTCATTTTTGGCTGGTTTAAGATACCCACTCCGGTTCAAGATACCCACCCGTAGCATTAGTCCTGCTAATGCTACAGGTGGGTATCTTAGGCTTAGGGGCCATATCTTCAGAGCTGGTATTGGCTCTACTCTCCTCCGGGAGCTTTCTTCCTTTCCTGGTGAAAGAGGCTCCTCCTGCTATGCACTTCGTCATCAGGTGCCCTATTTCCTACTGTAGCTACACACAGATTCCTGGCATTACTTCGCCAATAGCCCTTTTTTCCGCACTTCTTGCAATAGTTGCTAGGGCAATCTATTGCGTAGTGGTCCCTCTCACACCCGCAGAACCAGCAGAACAGCTTGCCCTCTTTGCCACAGACTTGTCTGACCTTCCCTTTAGGCTTCTGCGCAGCCTCCTTACCAGATTGGTCGGTAGTTTTAGCGGGGTGTCTGTCTACTCCTTTCCTGTCGCCAGGCTGTTTCCTGTCGGCAGGCCGATGCCCATCTTCAAGTCCTTCTTCACCAGAGGCAACAGACATCAGTATATATGTATAGCTCAGTAAAGTATCTGAAACCATAATATACAGGTATAAGTATTAGTAAACATAGTCGGGATTACGACTGCATATTACTCGTCTACCACTCCTTGTAACCACAACACCATCACCAACATTCTGACTGGTTGAGCCAGCTGTAGTGTCATCTTCCCTAATATCTGGGAGAGGTGTCATGTTCATACTTTGTCCTACCGACTTTTTAACTAAAGTTGGTGGGTCTTCCATATCATCACTCTCCATACTCTCCCCTTCAGGGTGAAGTACAAAAAGGTGTTTCCTATTTCTACGGATCTCACTTTGTCCGACCCGCACCCAATAACTATCTGGAGAGTTATCCTCTCTCAAGGTCATCCCAGAGCTTTCTATTTTTTCCAAAACTTTGCGAAGTCTCGCCCAATGTTGTGATAGATCAGAACCATACGCTAATATGTCATCCATTAAACAGATAACGCCTTTCAAACCATCCAATATTTTTTCCATTGCTCTTTGAAAGTATTCTGGAACTGAGGAAATTCCAAAAGGCATTCGCCTAAAGCAAAACGGTCCCCACGGTGTTACAAACGTGGTCAATAATTTACTTTTAGAATCTAATTTTACCTGCCAAAAACCAGAATTGGCATCAAGTTTAGGAAACATGGTGCCTTTAGACAGTTTACATAACATATCTGAGATCTTAGGTAAAGGGTAAATTTCTCTATGAACTCCTTTATTTAAATTGGTTAATTCCACACACATTCTGATTTTACCACCAGATTTCGGAGCTATTATTAGACCCGAACACCTATCAGTAGGTATTTCTACTTTTTCTATAACCTTATCAGTGAGCATTTTATCAAGCTCATTTTTAGCCTGAGATCTTAACCCAGCTGCAATTGGTCTTGGGGAATACAACCTGATGGGTTCCGCCTCATTCCTCAAGGTGATGGAAAACATACCAGGCATAGTACCCAAGCTTTCAAACACTTTAGGAAATTTTTGAATAGGATCGAAATTATCCGTACACATACCAGTAATGACAGCGAGTAAATTTAGATTTTCAAGTTCTGTCATTCCTAAAAGGTTGCATCTAGAACCTTCCAACACATATACAGGAGCATCAGTAGTGCGGTACGAGCTCTCTATATTTACTCTACTGAACCCAAGAGCTTTTAGACTTGAGCCATCAGCACCACTGAGGTGTGAATCTGGCTCTTTCAAATTCAATCAGGGCAACTACGTAGCCTGTGATCTCTACTACCACAGTTGTAACATTCATCATCACTCTTACATGACTGTCCATCCTGAGACTTAACAAGCCAATTGCGGTTATGTCTATCAATGATAGAGTCTCTTGAAGACCTGCTAGAGTCTCTTCTACGATCATATCTAGGAGATTCGTAACCGGAATTTTTACTCCATTTTCTAGAGTATTTATTCTTAGACCTTTCATCATAGTAACTTTTACGTTGCCTTTGTGAAATTCTATTAATTTCACCGTGTTCGCAAGAACTCGAATCAGATCTTGAATAACGACTGGCTCCTTTTACTTTAGGTTTATTTCTTGGAGCTTTTGTTGAAATTTCCGAAACACTAATTTTGCTAGTTTTATATTTAGCGCCTTCCAATATGGCGTCAGATTCTCGGGCGAGTTTTCTCAGGCAGGCGCACGCATATACAACAAATATCAGTATTGCTTACAACAGCTTAACGCCTTCACTTGTACCTAAACCAGTAATAATCAAATTAGTTCCCACAAGCTAAGCAAAAGTGCACAAACTAAGCATACTCAAAATAGAATAATGCTAGCTGTGCTACCCAGCGTTGCCCGGGTGGAATATTCTATTGGATATTCTATTCTATTGGATATTTCTATTACCCCCGGGTAATAGAAATATCTTTGAACAGAAAATTGATTTGTATTTAACATATAACAACACTTGCCATTCTAACTTTCTAACTACATATCATGAGAAAATCTTTTGTCTTATAAACAATGAGAAGTAGTGAGAGTTGATCGTTATTAGCCTATGCGCTATCAGCCAGTACATTTAATAATGTGAGCGAACAGCTTCTTGTGACGTTATGCTATGACCCGCGTCGTATGCAAATCTGTTGGGTATTTGCTCTCATATACTGACTTATATTGGCAAGGTAGCAATTCAATTTTTGTGGTCTAGTGGATAGCGCATCGGTCTGGTGTACGGCAGGGTCCGAGATCGAATTTTCTGCGGTATGGAATCTTTATCCCGAGATTTTAAGATGTATAGCCGGAATGCGTACCAACATACCAACATATATACAAACAAACATACGTTGAGAAATGTATAGATAGATGACAAGCAATTTCAACATTGATGTTATGCGTGGATTCGGATTAGTTATGCAAAACATAATTTTTCCACATCCGCCTATGAAAGTGCTATGCATGAAAAAAATCGAAAACTCTGACGATCTTTGTGGTATATAAAAAGGCTAAAAATGGTGATTTTGTTTGTGTATAAGTCGTATTTCTGATTCAATACCACAATTTGCAACAGAACTTTATATGGCCACGTGAGTTTGCTTAGAATCTTTGAAAATATTTAAACTTTTGGTTGGGTAACTTTACCTAAACGACGCTAAAGAAAACAATCTTGAGTTCAACGATCTATGATAATTATCTTACCCTGAGTTTACTATTATGAAACTTAAGACAATGGCGTCATAGCTAGTTAGCTGTGGCGGTGGAAATGCCACATCTCCAATTGATAACATATTATTGAGGCACTTGTTGTATACTCACTCACCACTATTTGACAAGCTAGAAGCAGTAAGAAGAATTCCTTCATATACACCCTTCTCCATATCTATTTAGCTGTTCCTTAGCTTTATCAATAAGCTGAGAAAGCTACATAATCCTGCAAGCCTGTGTGAGAGGCTTTGCTTTCCAAAGCCTATCTGACTTTCTTAGCCCAAGCTCCTGTAACATAGTCAGGCGCACAAGAGACGCCTGCATATGTAACAACACCAACTTTTGCTCTCCAAAAACCCATTTCAAAAAGTAGTTAGGGTTACTTAACTACAACAATTCTACTTCTCTATTCTTTACTTTGTTGATTTCCATATATTGGGAGTTTTCTTTTCTTAGATGTTTAAAAAGATAACTCCAAAATTATATATATTATATATACGGTAATTGGTAGTCTTTTTTGAATTACAATAATTATTTTAATTACTATTAGAATTTAAATTTTTTTGCTAGTTTAAACTGATATAAAATTCCTCCAGTCAATATTTATTTTTAGCACTAGTTCTAAGCTTCAAAAAGTGTAAAAAGACCTTCAGCTCAATGCAAGTGGCTGCAAGTGCATGCTAATTTTTTGAACGCACGCCGCCACCGGCACTGAGGCTTTATATAAAACAATGTTTACACCCTGAGTTTAAGATTATAAAAGTTTAGACAATGACGCCATAGCTGATTAGCCGTGGCGGCGGAAATGCCACGCCTCCAATTGGTTACATATCACCATAAATATAGTAAACCCTAGATTGGCGAATAGCTATCATTACAATGGAGTAAAAGTGAGGCCTATAATTGGCTGTTGTTTTCACGACGTTACGTCGTAGTGATGTGCATCACAGCATCAAAGCCTTCAATTGAGCAATAAGTTTAGTAATGGAAGCATGCTAGTTTTTAAGCCATAAACGTAACAATAAGACCAAATTCTTAGTGAAATGTCATCAGAAGAGACCACAACACCCCAGGTATTTCCTCAATTGCCCATAACAAGACAGAACTTCAACTCAAAACAAGAAGTTCTTAACAATATCATAAGCTATCTATGCCGATTAAAGACACCAAGCTGAAAGCTGCTAGTGGAAAATAATAGGAAAATCATCATCATTTCGTCATTGGTTTTGAGTCAGCAGCCAAATCTGTACATGGCATTGCTCAATATCTTTTCAGCAACTACCCTTACATCAACTACTTCCTAACCTTTAAGATCAACCAGGATCACATTGAGATTCTGTTTTCCACAATACGATCTGAGGGTGGCTATAACAATAACCCGGATGTGCAATGCTTTAGATCTGCACTTCGAGCACTGCTCATAAAAGCAGATATCACACCGTCCCAATGCTAACTGTACTGATCTTGATGTGAGCAGGGCTGAAAAAACTGGCCAACTCCTGCTATATTCTCTGGCTAGAAAGAAAAAGAAAGAAGAGACAAAAGCTGAGGAAGGTGAAGATGAGGAGTTCGGTGATGAGGTTTTTTTCTAACTCAAATGTGATGAGTGTATCAAGTTCTTGACCGATGTAGAAGTAGTGGGAAATAGAAATAGTGATGACATAACCCTAATCTCAGTTAAAAACAGAGGAGGATTGGTGACCAGATTGATAGGCCTAATATGTATTGTTGCAGAAAAGTGCCTACGTTCACACATGGAGAGCTATGGTATCACACAGAGAGCTTTCAAACAAGCAACATCACAGACAATAACATATATGTCTTATTACATAACCTCAATCAAGGTTTTACATGTACAGTGCATGCCAACAGTCTACTCAAAACTATAGTAAATCGTTATACTAAAATCAGAATACGCTATGCTGCCTCAAAGCAGGAATCTAGTTCAACCAACCTTAGACAAAAACTATCTCGTCTAGTTATTTTCAGTCATGTTTAATGGGTGTTTGATACAGTGGTCCAGCGTAACTGCTTCTAAATCTCGTTTGATTCATCAGTTTGTTATTAGTTTAACTTCTATTTGGTCACTCTTTGTATTATCAGTGATATAGAAGCTTCTAAATCATTGGTATTATTCATTACCATGTGTGTAAGATTCTTGCCTTTCTCATCCAAAGTCATTACAGTCATACTTCGACTTACGAGCTTAATGCATTCAGAGACTGAGCTCGTATGTCAATTTACTCGCATGTTGGTGAAATTTATTTATATATAGAACAATTAAAGATATATTGATTGGTTTCCATACTCTAAAAATGCAAATAAAACACTCAAAACAATATATTGTAACAGAAAGAACATGTTGGTTATTGTTCTAACTTACCACATGCTTTCAAAAAGCAACAAATAAAAAATAATGCAAGGAAATGTGATTAATTAAAATGTAAAATTAAATACATACAATAGCAGTTAACACTCGCATTTGCCAGAGAGGGAGAGGTAAGTTATCCTTCATTACAACAGTTGACTTTGATGAATTTGGAATTTATCCAAGTCTTAAAAGACAAACTTAAAAGCAAACATAAAAGCAAACTTTAATCTTTAACTTAACATAATTAAAATTTCTTCAGCGTTCATAGTTTTAAGTTTCTCGCTGGTTAGCTAATTTTTCTTTTGTTTCGCTCTCACGACCAGCCAGCCGTTTTAAGAGAAACCTATCTAAGGACATTTGCCTTTAAGGACATTGTTTGTCTTTTATCCAAAGCCTGAGCAGTCTCTCTATCAGTGGTCGTGAAGACCGCTGCACCGTTTAGAAACTATGGTTAGTTCTTTTGCAAACTAAATGCCTTGAATATAATCCTTGTGTTTGATAATTGTGGATGTATTTCTGTCATATTGCTGAGCTGGCTCAATCACGCATACATATTTTGCATATTTTTCAATAACTTTCCGTTTAATATCAATTGTTATCATTCGCTTTTTCTTTGCATTATCTATCCTTTTACTGGCAAACTTTTGGTCTACGAACGGTACTTTTAATTCACATAATTCTGCACTGAAAATCGCGCACAAAAAACATGGTACAAAGTATAATCTGAGCAGTTGAAAAATACAGAGTGATGCTGTTCTCATAAAACACCTCCGACATACTTGGCAACTGACTCATGTGCTCGTATCTCAAACATGGCTCATATGTTAGTGCTAAAACTTGCTTAAAAGCTGGCTCGTACCTCAAGTTTCTCGTACGTAAGGGCACTCGTAAGTTGAAGTTTTACTGTATATAAGTTTTACATATTTTCAATAAAATATGCAGTCTCAGATGCCCAAACTATGGAAAAATTGAGCAGTTTTTAGTGCCAAGTCAATAAGAGTTAATAGATCAGCTGATCCGCGTTGCACATCACCATGACGTTGCGTCATGCTAATTATAGGCCTCACTTGTTTTGATTATTCGCATATCTAGGGTTTACTATATCTATGCATATCACTGAGACACTAACTTCCACCTTTCAAAAAGCCACTTCAAAAAGTAGCTAGGGTTACTTAACTACAACAATTTTATTTCTCTATTCTTTATTTTGTTAGTAATTTCTATATATTAGAAGTTTTCCTTTCCTAAATGTTTTTAAAAAAAACTGCAAAATTGTATATCAAATAATTGGTAAAATCCGTTTTTGAATAATTAATTTTTTAATAATTATTAAAATTTAAACTTTTGTGTTAGTTTAGACTAATATAAAAGTTCTTCAGTCAGTATTTATTTTTTAGCACTGGTTCTAATCTTGGAAAAAGTGTAAAGGAAATTCAGCTCAATGCAAATGTATGCAAATTTTCTGAACGTACGACGCCACCAGAAGTAAGGCTTTGTATAAAACGATGTTTACACAATTGTCTATACTTTTCTATGTTTCACTCTGATCTTACCTATAGCCAGTTATTAAATTACACGAAAACAGACCCTAATCCTTGCTAAGGTACTTTTAGTTATTTACCCTTAATAAAACCTTCAAAACAAAAGGTTTTTAGCTTTTGTAGTATTTGACATGGTGAACTATTTAATTTATTTTATCATTTAGGTATAAGAGAAATATTTATTAGTGAAAAATGTCTATAAAGGTAGGAATTCTTGTAGAAATAAACGTAAGTACGAAGCCTTTGTTCTACAAATATTTTCCGATGTAGTGGAGGACGGCCCAGTATTTATTGTATACCAATCACGGCTACATTTTAATGATTTATGTGTTCTCATTGTTGTATAAATCAATGTACTCACATGTACTGATGTGAAGATGAAGAAGAGCCTCTGTCTTTCGTTACACTTCCTTATATCCTCCCCCATACTGCCTTACACTAGCTAATCTACTAGCTTTACCCACTAGCTTTATCCAGCTTTATGCACTCACCGTAATTACCAAGACCACCTGTACTGCCTTGAGCTCAAACACCAATATAGCCTGAGCCTAACAAATCCCATAATACAACATGCCCTTTCTTTTTGTTTTGGGCCACTCCATCACTACCAACAAGCAGATGTAGTAACTTGCCTTACTTGTGTTGCTCGTTACCTGACTCTGTTAGGGCAGTCTCCATAAGCTATGCCTCTGGCTTGTCTGACCCTGTGCCACCGTCTAAAGTACTCTTCTCGCTACTGCCAGCTCCATTGCCAGTCTGCACTGGCTTTTCCATCACACTGACCTCCGCCGCTACCAATACTTTTACCGTGACCACTGTCACTACCAACACTACTTCCACCAACATCTCCAACACTACTTCCACCAACCCTGACTAGCCCGGATTCTTTTGGTTGGGTCAATAATGACTCCTCAACCTCATCTCCGTCTCTTCCGTCTTTACCTCGCTCTCCCCAGTAAGAGGCAGACTCGACAGGCTTCCTGTGGGAGGTCTCCACCTGGGCCGTAACCGGCTGCACAGGGGATGGCACCACAGAGCTGGGAGTTGGCATAGGCCCAGACCTATCTAGCTCGACCTCACCTGCAACCAGTGCAGGTCTGCTATCAGCAATTCTTCTCTGAACTTCGGCTAACTCCTGCACCACTACCCTGAATGCCTTGACATTTTCCAACTCCATGACTGCTGTCTCCCGTTTGGCTTTCGGCTTAGCCAATTTCTCCTTCGACTTCCTCCGCACCTCCCTTTCCTCTCTTTCAATCTCTGCTACCTTTTTCTCATGACCTTCTCTGTCTAACATTCCATTGCTGGATACCTCGGCTAAAAAAGAGCAAACCTTTTCCATTACAGACACTGGTTCAGCTACTTTCTCAGCACCTTCCCTTACCTCATTGTGACTGTGTTCTCTATCATACCCCATAGACACTTGCACATCTCTGGTGCCTTAGGCTGTCCCCCGTTGACCACCAATTTCTACGTATTCGCTACTCTTCACTCCCTTGATTTTACAAGTCTACCAATCTTGACCTGTATAACCTTTCTTAACTTCGCTCTCTCTGTCGGACTTATTTGTCAGGTTTTGCAACTCGACATCATCTGAAACATAACTTGACCCAGCAATAATGGTTCTCGGCGAAAACGGCTTAACTGGCTTAATACTTCTACACTCCTTAACAGGCTCAAACTTACTTTCGCATAACGCGTTTACAACAGCAAATAATTTAAGCTGCTTCAACTCAGTTATGCCCAAGAAGTTCGTTCTCAATCCTTTCACCACATGAACTTCAGCATCCATATGCCTGTCTTTACTTTCGAAATGAACTATTACACTTCCAACCATTTTTAACTCACTACCATCAGCAGTTTCTAAAACTGTCGACGGTTTCTTTAACCGTAGGTTCAACTTATTGGCTGTTGCCTCGGTTACTATAGACACCTCAGCCCCAGTATCAAACGTAAACTCTACATTCACTCCATTAACTTCTAAATACTGCACAATTCTCTGGCCTAGTCAACTGTCATCATCATATTTATCCCTCGAACCAGAGAATCTAATACTCCTGCCCTTACTATTATCCCGGTACCTTTCATCATACCGACTCGTCTAGCGCCTCTCCTTATACTTCTCCCCCTCAAACCTATCCATACTGTTGTCCCTGTACCTACTCAATTTGTCTCTCATCTCACGGGGGCTTTTTCGGCCCCTGCACCTCTCCCTACTACTATCCCTGCTACCATATCGCTCATAGCTATTATCCCGACTACCTCCTGGCCTCCTGCTGCTACCTCGTCTGTCGTAACCTACATCTCCTCCCTTATCCCTACAATAACGGGATACATGTCCTTGCCTTCCACAAGAAAAACATTTAATGGAGGGACAACTCCTCATCTCATGGCCACTACGTTTGCAATTGTAGCATACTCTATCTTCACTGCCTTCTCTACTATTTGCTCTATATCTAGAGACATGCCTCTCCCTGCTATCGTCTCTATACTTCCTAGTGTCACTGTCCTTGTTCTACTCCCGGTCTCTTGTCTCATACCTACTGGTATCATGCTCCTCACTACTATTACCACAATACTTTCTACTACTCCTAGGGCTACCTCTGGGGAAAGATCTACCCGCTGAATCGTAGCTTCTATCTCTACCATTACTCCGGTACTGTGCACGACTGTCGCACTCTGATACCCTTGCTACCTTTTTTTTTTATCTCACTTTTTAAATAGCTACCTCTAGTATCTGCTCTCACGAACCTGTCTGAATGATTTGCCATCTCACGAGCCCTTAATGCCTCATTCAACATCACCCAGGTCAAATTGGCATTTTTCATCAAATCTCTACTTACTTCTCTATCTCTCAACCCGTTAACCACTAATATAAGGGCAAACCTTACCCTATCATTATTATTAGCCACCTCTGCATATCTGCTCAAACCCTCTACCCATTGTAAATATTCTCTATCACTTTCTCCAAGTGCCTGCCTAGCTGTCAGAAACTTATGCCCCTTTACGAACATACTCTCTTGTCTACCATAATAACCCTGCAAAACCTCCACTGCCTCTTCATAAGTAGAATTTGCACCATCTATGTTAAACCCTGCACTCCTCAATACTTCTCTACCACTGTGCCCAATAGCTCTCAATAGTGGCGCTAACCTAGCTCTACCTCTCATAATAGGGTGTCTATTGCCACCTTCACCTTCGTAACCTCTTCTCTCAACAGCACTCTCAATGCGCAAATTCATCTCATCTATAAATCGTTCCCACGAGCCATCACCGTGCTCACCGAACACCAGCTTTGGAAAACCACTATCCATCCCTACACAACACAATATATCTCTCGCCACAAATTTACTCTACCTCACTCGTATAAATTTAATGTAATTCTCACCTCCGAACACGTAATAAATATCTACACCTCTCCAACACCGATGCTTCACCGCTACAACACCTCACAACACCACCCTACCTCACGTCACCTCACCTGCACGCCCGTGAAAGGGTCTAATCAACCGTTAAACTTAACCCGTAACCAGAAAAAATGTTCGCTAATGATAATGTACAAGAAAAAAAATCAGAGCTTTGTCAACTGCGCCATGTTGTATAAATCAATGTACTCACATGTACTGATGTGAAGATGAAGAAGAGCCTCTGTCTTTCGTTACACTTCCTTATATCCTCCCCCATACTGCCTTACACTAGCTAATCTACTAGCTTTACCCACTAGCTTTACTAGACTACTATTACTAATTACTAAGACCACCTGTACTGCCTTGAGCTCAAACACCAATATAGCCTGAGCCTAACAAATCCCATAATACAACACTCATTTTCTTTTTTTTTCAAAGTTAAATCATCAATCAAAGCGAACAGATTTATTATTTGTTTATTATAATGCCGCTCCAACCAATATGATTTTTTGTTCCGACTTGCCAACTCTCACTCATTCTCACTCATTTCTCTCACACATATCAAGCTCTCACTCGGGTCTCACTCATTTGCCCTCATTTACTACGTACTACTACTACTAGCAAACATTTAAAAAGTGCCCAATTTTGAAGTTATTATATACAGAATCCACCTATTGGTAATGGTTCTTTCATTGAGAAATAGTTACTTAGTTTTTTTTTAATCCACACATTGCCCCAAAATCTTATACAACAAATAAAATTTTGTCTCATCTCACACATTTCCCCCATGCTTGGTTGGCAGGTCTGCTGTGATAAGTTTTAAAATGGTCCCTAGACCTGGCTTCCAGTGGGAACCACTAACACTAAAGCAATCTTTATAGTCTTACTCCACCGCCACGGACGGCATGTCACATATGTTGGGAATTGTTGTACTTGTTGTTGTAGTAGGCCTACTTGTTACTGTGGTGTTGGGTCAGGAGTTATAGTAAGTAGCAGTAGTAGTAGACACAGTCAACCTTGGTTAGACTGGATTGTAGCTTTAGTTTGTGGGTGCCTTTATTATCATTCATATAGGGCCTAATATAGTAAATTGGTCCAACCTAAGCGACAATCCATTCCAATCCAAAGTCATGTAATTGTTTTTGTTTATGCGGGTGTGCTGTTGTTGTGATGTTGCTCGATAAATACTATTAATACACAGTGTACATAGTGAACAGTGTACATAGTGGAACTGAGTATATGTAATCTAAAGTTAACGGTATGTAGTGGAGTACACGGGCACATTATGGAGGATTAGACCTAAACTTGAAGTTTACAATCAACCCTGTTCTGCTATAGTGTAGAGTACAGAGTATAGCCGCATAGCCATATGCAAGTATTTGAGGCCGTGTGTACTATATAACCCTATCCTGAACAGTATAACCATATGCAGCAAGTTTTAGAGGCTTGTACCATGTAACCATAAAACCCTAACCTTGTGCAAGGAAAGAAGGACTAGAGTCTCCTTGGGCCCCATATCACATGCGCCACTGTAGTAAAAGTATACTAATAGGGTTTACTTGGAGCTGCGTGTTGTGTTTTAACCCTCCAGAATGTCCGAAAACCAGGTCCAGCTTGGATTGTATATCTGATCTAGCGCATGTGATATGGGGCCCAAGGAGACCCTAGTCTTTCCTTCCTGAAACTCCTGGGTATGGCTATATTGTGCAGTAATAGGGTCATATCTGGTACATGTAAAAACTTCTAATCCTTGCCTATGGTATGGCTATACTGTGCAGGATTAGTGTCATATCTGGTACCTATACAAACCTCTAATCCTTGCCTATGGTATGGCTATACTGTGCAGTAATAGGGTCATATCTGGTACATGTAAAAACTTCTAATCCTTGCCTATGGTATGGCTATACTGTGCAGGATTAGTGTCATATCTGGTACCTATACAAACCTCTAATCCTGGCCTATGGTATGGCCATACTGTGCAGTATTAGGGTTATATATGGTATATGTAAAAACCTCTACTTCTTGCATACGGTATAGCTATACTGTGCAGGATTAGGATCATATATCTTACCTGTACAAGCTTTTAATCCTTGCATAGGGGATGGCTATGCTATACCGTGCAGGATTGGGTCATATCTGGTACCTGTACAAACCTCTAAGCCTTGCATATGATATGGATATATTGTGCAGGATTAGGGTCATATATGGTACCTGTACAATCCACTAATACTTGCATAGGTTATATTTTGTACTGTACAGGATTTGGGTCTTATATAATGGTACCTGTACAAGTCTCTAATATTTGCATATGGTATGGCTATATTGTGCAGGATTTATTAATGCCTTGCCATTGCAAAATGATGGCTCACCCATGGTTGTGGGCTTGTCCTTTTGTCATTGGCTCTTTACCATAATTGGTCTAGCCAACAATTGCTTTTTAAGTTCATTTGGTTGCAGACAAGAAGAGTCGACCCTGAAAAATAGACCTATAGCTAGTTTAGAATAGACCGAGGCTAGATTAGATGTATCCATGGTTTGAAGATCTCCAAAGTATATGGAAATAATCGTACTAAAATGTCTAAACTAAGGCCGTAACAGTTTACGCTTGAGGTGAGTGTGGGATTTTATATATAGTTTCAGCATTGAAAATCTTTGGGTAAGGGAGGCTAATATGTTTGTTTATTTTGCCATTATTTAGGTAATGGAGGCATGTGGATTTTGTTTATTATATTTTGTTATGTTAGAATTTATCTTTCAGGCTTGTGAAGTCAATTTAAGTATTCCTTATATACTTTGGGCATACGATGTTTATGGTACACAATCTTGATTTTGGCTGGTCTGTGACAAATCTCCTTCAATATAAGATGACACAAAAAATATCAAACAGCATAGTCAGTCTTATTAATATGTAAAACTTGCCCGTAATATGTATATTCTTAGGTTTGTGAAAGTTGACGGAAAAGAAATGGAAGATAATCGTGACTATATCAAAAAGGTGAGTATGTCTACAGATACACTGCTCATTAAGTGTGAACAAATACTTTCTTGGTTTAGGTTAGAACGTCTCTAATGTTTAGTCGAGAAGCTGTAATTAATGTTTTATATCTTTATCTATTTGTAGATAAGAAGGCTGCGCAGGACAGCTAGAAGTAATGTGTTAACATCAACTAGTGCAGATGGAGAAAAAATATTCCATATTGAGAAGAGCCATTCCCCTTACGAATTCTCATGCAATATATCTATAATAGTAGTAAAATATTTGTTTCATTATCTTTCATTTTTGAAGCTTTTTATTAAAGTGGGATTGCAAGGTATGCATATGGAATAGGTTATGCGCCATCTATGAAGAAATAATAATATGTCCTTGTAAAACGTTTGTTTGCAAAGTAGTTATTTTCTTCCGTCCCTTTGACCTAACATTGTGAAGACAAGTAAAAGCATTTTTTGCTGTTTTATTTGATAATATAGTGAGACTATTGAGATGGCTGATGAGACTATATCATATGGATCAGCCTTATCTGTGCATGGCTGCATCACAGTTTTTGAGAAGATGCTAGTCTTACCCGAATTTGATGGTGACAATTACAAATTAAAAGTATGTTCGCATGTAAAAGCATTTAACTCTTTTGTTGGATTAGAGCTTTTACCTGTATGTTTACAGGGATTAGGTCATTTTCAGTCCATAAGAAGGTGTAAATACGAAATGTTTGGTATACTTTTCCAACACTACGACCCGTAAAACAACCTGTATTAAGTTGTAATAAAAGCATCAACCCTGTAGAAATGCATGTCTTTCCTTTATTCTGTATGAATGGAAGGTATAATGTGTTTAGGAACATGAGCTCAGAGTCATCATAAATATCCGTGGTTCATACTATTGCTCCTGCAATGAACAAGTGCAGCAGGAGATGTTGTCCAGAGATCTTGTCAGCATATGGAACACTGTTCATGAGTGCAAACATATAGATGTGCTCAATACTAACTTATTAGAAGGATTAAGTAAGTATCTTTGTTATTTAACATAACATGTACTCAACTAACATATTCGACTAATTTGGATCGCTTTATGGGAACCGTGATGCTGGCATTAATATAAATGAGATACAATGATTATGCTAAATGAGGTTTTCAAAAAGTATTAAAATTCCTTTTTATAAATTCCATGTGCATAGAAAATTAATTTAGCAGAAATTATAATGATTAGAGAGCATTTGCTATTATGAAATTTGCGAAAATCTTCTTTCACATTTTTTACCATTTGCATTCACTTGTGCTTATTTATTTGAGGCTATTGAGGTAGAATTCACATTCACACTTCATTCTGTATCCTATGATATTTGTATGCAATGTACTTGTAGATGATTGGAATGGAGAAATATATTCAGATGCTGCGGTGGATATAATATACGAACATAAAAACTACGATATAACTACGCATACGAACATCTAAAAACTATCAACACTCAAGTTACAGAGCAATGGAACGCAACACTTGTGAAGCTAAAATCTTCTATAAGCTATCAGCATCAAGACAATTTCTTTCTTAGCTTACAAACATTCTTATCCTTCCGTAACATAATCCATTCACTTCAACTATGAGAGGCATTTACTAACTCTGAGCTTATTTTTAAGCAGCTGGTATCTTTCCTAAAATAAACTTTGAATAAGGTGATTTGCAGTTAGAATTTATTAGTATTTTAAATGGCAATCTGAAAGGCTATTATTCCACTAGATTTTATTTTTCATTTTGCACTTTATTGCGGGGCTTGGTGTTAACCAAATGTATGAACAATTTTACTTAAACCATTAGTTAATGTTTTTATTTATATTTCTTTATTTCGCTAGAACTACAAAGCTTAATTACTTTATATCAGAATTTTCAGTTGAAAAATTTATTCTTTTGTTTCTTCTTAGATTTTTTATATCGATTTTCAGTTATATACATGAACCAGTGTGTACAAATATGATTAACCAATTCTACTAACGAGTAAGTATAATATTGTTGTAATTTGTAAATAAATAATTATTCATGATATCGGCATGTGTGAAGCATATGAATTATATATGTTTAAGAAGTATATATGTATAGTGGAAACAATTGTCTTGGAAATAGCTAGGGTACTGGTTTTCATGAGTTCATGCGCCCATCTATGAAAGCCAGTACCCGCTTGGCATTTCATTCCCTGCTTAAAATCCGTTTTTTTATGGAGTTGTCCACATACTACTGTAGGACAACTCCATAAAACCGATTGGTAACCGAGGGTATAATACATGTTAGACTATGTAGTTCAAATCATGCAAGGAATCATGTGAACCTTGTTGTTGGAGTTGCTTGTCCGCAGGCAGGCAACTTCAACAACAAGGATGATTTGAACTAATGTTAGACATCCATGCAGTAATTTTCTAGTGCGGAAATACAGTCTTCTGACCCATCAATTGATGATATATTTGCACATATAGAACAAGTTGTAGATTAGATGCCTGTGACAAGACAGTGAATAATGACATACAAATATGTCTGACTGCATATTTGTATTTGGAGTTGTCTTTTCAATAAAATTGTAATTTCTAATATTGCGTAGATATATGCTAAACTAACCATTACAAAACTCAACCAAATTATTAATAAGATTACAATATCAAAATATTTTTATTAGGTTAAAGCAAAAACCTGTATGTATAGGTTGTTGATTAAAATAAAGGGAGGACAACTTCTAAAAAGAAACTATCCAATTGCTGAGACTTGGCCCAATTGCAAAGTTTGTCATCAATTTTTTGTCTGACAATAGCAATACTGCTTGTTAATAAATATTATCACTTGCGTGATAAACTATTATAATATATTTTCTTAAAACATTGAATTTGTGATAAAATAATGTAAAAGTAGCAAAATGTATGTGTAATGCATATACATGTATGTTCGAAAGTTAAAATTGTCCTAGCTATGTAATTATTATAGCAGTGAAATGATATTGGTTAATTAACAATTAATTAAAATGCAGGATTAAAATCTATACAGATATAGGACATTTACAGCTATAACAAGCTCTGTGTTCTCTCAAGAGTTGAATTAAATAATGTGTTGAGGATATCACCAGACAAAAATTGTACAGTGAGTATAACAAATATTAATGTACATAACAATTCTTTGATTTTCTGCAAAGTACATCTAGTTGTTAAGTAATCTTTATACAATAATGGCCAATAACGTATAAAAATGCAAGCATACATTTACCTCAACTCGTTATGTAAAAATTTATCAAATTCTCTCAGAGTATTACATATATAGATATAGTGCTGCAAATAATCTACTGCTCCAATGAACAAAGACTCTTGTAAGGTGGTGGTACAACTCCTTGGGTGGTCTGTGTAATTTATTCAGCTAGCTCATCACTCTAGGAGTGTGAAGACAAGAACTATTTCTGGCCTGCGGACTCCTGCTTTTATAGCTGTATAGCGTAATTACAACAGTTGTTAAACAAAATGTCACAAAAGTATATGTCACTTTTAGTGCTAAGGAAATTTGGGAAAGATGGGGATATGTAGTATAAATATAGTAGTAAAAATTATGTATATCAACTATAATTTATAACGTGTTTTAGTGGTAAGCGTTTTAAATGATCTCTAGGGACTCCAGCACAAAAATTCTTGGCACAAGTCCATATAGTAGCATTTAAATAGATGTTTAGTTAGTGCTCACGTTTCGAAAGACAAACACATAAGCAGATAAACCCAGGCGAAATTGCAGCCGAATAATAAGCATCTATTTAGTGAGCACAAAATAATAAATATAGTAGAAATAATACTTTTCTTTCAGCGTAATACAACACAAGTAATTAACACTTAATCTGCAATTAAATTATTTTTTCTGCAAAATAGCTACTCTTCCTCGTTAGCTTTGAAGAGAAGCAAAAAAGCAAGAGACAAGGTTCCAGTGTAACCTTTTAACACATTTAATAACTCCTATGACTTTTCTGTTTATATGTAAGTATATAATTGTTTATTAAATTTATAATTGTTTATTAAATTTATTGAATGTAATGTATTCTTGTCTATTGTATAATTGCACATACCTGATTGATATTATTTGTTGTTTGCTATAATTGTATGATTGTGTTCAATAACCATTGTTTATTTTAGATGTTATAATTTACTCTTATTATCAACTTATTTGATTGGTCAACAAGCCTATTATGGAAATAATTGTAAGTTTTTTATTAACCGTTATATATGTATATGTAGTTTTAAACTTCGCAATATGTTTACTATTATGTATATCATTGTGAATGCTTAATGTTAATTTTATTGTATGCTTTCTAATGCTTTATTGTTAATATGTATGTCTTGTTTATCTTAGTTTTGTTTTTACAGAGAACTTAATCTTAATACAATTCACTCAGTACTAATATCAATATCAATAAGCCTGACCAATAAGATGTGCAGGAAGCCTGACCAATAAGATGTGCAGGAAGCCTGACCAATAAGATGTGCAGGAAGCCTGACCAATAAGATGTGCAGGAAGCCTGACCAATAAGATGTGCAGGAAGCCAGACCAATAAGATGTGCAGGAAGCCTGACCAATAAGATGTGCAGGAAGCCTGACCAATAAGATGTGCAGGAAGCCTAACCAATACAAATATCCCCTGCTTTGCTGCTATTTATTTAGTGCTAAGTGTCCTGAATACTATCTCTGGACTCTAGCACTTAAATTATTTGCAACAGTCCATAAAATAGTTATATATAATCAGGGATTACTGGTTTTGAAGTGGTCAGGCAAAATTAGTTGGTCGAGAGCACACCCTGTCCTCCCTTTGAAATTTTTGGATTTCGTACAGATTTTATAGCATATATAAAATTCAATTATTCCTTTATTGATATGAATTTTAGATAAAATTATCAAAGGCCTTGCCGAATAACTCATTTGCAAGAACTAAAACAAGTTATAGTTCTGAAAAGTGGTCTGTCATTGGATGGTTCTGCTGTATCACTATTTCCTCTTCCTCTAAACAGTCCTACAATGCAAATTGTTTTTAAAATAACATAATTTTGTCATAATATCTGCACTGAATCTAACCAAAGCAAATATTTTAGAAGTTGATTCATTTACAACGTAAAAATATAGAGGAAAGTAATATGTGTTAGCATCACACACCAGAGTAGAAATAAAGGCTATGTAGGTCTAATTACCATAGTTACAGTAAAATAGAAAAATAAAACAACACCATGGCAGAATTTTTTCTATTGCAAGTGCTTGTTTCGGTTAGCAAGCAGAAGAAATAGGTTAGAGACGTAGAAACTATATATTATGATAATCCTTACAGTATCCTTTTGTTAGCCTAATAACAAATCATACTTATATGCATGTAGTAGATTAAACATGCATAAACAATGTTCAAGTCCAACAGTTTGGTACAATGTTTGTGATAGTATAGTACATAAACTTACTATATGTCTGTAATAGGCTTTTATCACTCTAGCCAGAGTCCCGCTGTTGTGGACAGCCACAGTCTTCCCATTTACAACTAAAATGAATAAAGATCTCACAACTATAGGTAAGGTAAGTAAATAATAGAGTCCAACGAAAACAATTCTGTCTGCAAAGGAAAATGTATATGATCAAATTTTGGTGTACACTACGACATAGCTCTTTGTTTTTACACGTAATTTATAAACCTAACACTAACAAATCAATTTATAAACTTAACATCCACAAGTTTGTACTTACCGTACCTCTTGTTGGGTGCAACAAAAGGTACTTCTTCAGGCCGCCATGGTGGCCGACTGTCTAAAAAGCCCCATGTGCTTCTTGAGCCTGTAGATCCTACGAACAAAGGTAAGTGGCAGTGAAATGCGAGCTCAAAAACAAATGCTAATATTGGCGTATAGATTACACAGGACTTCTGCCCTGACCAGAAAGCAATGAGGTGAAATTTGTTCAAAATATAGACAGCCTTGAGTTGTCTCTGAAAGTGCATAATCTCCATAACCATGGTACCAGTTCTCACACTGGACCTGCAGAAAGCCTGTAGCTCAACCAAGACTAAGGAACCAAGCTTCAAACAATATTATAAAATCCTTGAATGGTTATTCCATGATATACAAAAACGATTAGTAATTCCATGTTAATTAAGGATTAATTAATAAAACGCTTCATAGTTTATGTCGTTTATATTATTTATTGTTGAAAATATAACCTAACTGAGTATAAGAATGAATCAAAATGTTTTGTGTGCTGCCTTATATACAGACTCTAATGCTTCGCCTCCTAAGGTTATGACCTTTACACAGAAAAATAGGAAGACAACATATAATAAATGGGAAAACTCTATATAATAGAAGAGCTCAATAATATCTAATAAAATTTCACCCCTTATATGATGCTTTCCACCTAGCAATTTTTAAAATGAGTAATATATTATTCTTGAAATTTGTTCATTACAAAACCTAGCAGTATTCTAAGAGACAGACGTAACTCCATGACTTACTATTTTTATTCACAAACGAGCTCATGAGAGCTCGTTTATTGTCTAGTGTCATGACATCAATGTCACAGGTGCTCAACTTCTCAATATTTTGAGACTGAATGCTGCTCAGCTGGTCACTGCCACTAGTTTGGGACTCTGCCAAACTAATAAAGGTAAATGAAGGACATGACATCTAGTTTATCTTTTGTTATTGATTATAGGGCACCTGCATTAATGACCGGCAAAAATGTTTTTTTGGAGTTCACCGGAGAATGCATGCCCAAAACATGTTAACTAATATGTGCCATCTTATCAAGTATATCAAACAGTGTAGAGTTTGACTAGTTTGTTGTTTTATTTTCTAAAAACAAAGACATGCTAAATATTTAAAAATAAACATACCGACTTTCACCAACTTGTTTCTGAGACGGACCACCACAAGACACTCTACTCCTTTTTCTGCCAACTTCTCACGCTATATAAGAGGAAATCACGTAATCAATTGAAGGTAGAACACGCTATTAGATTATTTATCTTATCTTGTTATTTATATGCAATCTATTAGTTTTACAAACTCATGTACACAAGCTCTTCTGTTCTCTTTTTTAGAATATTTGTTAACATAATCTTAGTGGCATATTGTGCATTGAGTAAGACCTGTAAGGTTCCCACAGACCAATTCCCACGGATCCGAATTCCCACGATCGAAACAGATTTCAACATGACATTTATCCTAACATCTATACAGCTTTACTCAACCAGAAGATACATCTTACACCAACAAACTGGCATTTTAAAGACAATCTATTAACGATTCAAATGAACATAGAAATACTCCGCCTAGGGTTGCATGACTATGTAAAATCTATCTAACCGAAGTAGATTAACTCTGCCCATCTTGGCTCTCCGTTTTCCGAGTTTATGGTTTGAAGCAACCATAAAGCTATTTCACAGTGACCATCGTGATATATTTTTAGTATTACTTATTTCTCAAACATTTTTAATCCGAACAAGGCGTGGCCTCACTCTTTCTATATATACGGCCCCTTCATTGTTATCCACAGCTTGTTGAATTAACCTCTGGAGACACATATAATCTTATTTTATTCTACTTTTTGGACACTTGTATTATTCTACTACTCACGCTCTCTCGAAGCCAGGTAGTTACCTACTGTGTTTTAGTTTCATATTTTATCAGCCATTGTCTCACTTTTTAATTAACTCTTAAACTTGTGCTTATTTCCTTGTGTAATTAATAAATCATTCTTGTTTTGGTTTCCTTATAAAATAACTTGCTGATTGATCCCTTTGCAAACTAATTATCAATAATCTCAAGAGAAGACAACCACTAAGAACCAGGTCCTACATAATAATACAAAGATTGCCTCTCTTTTTGGGCAAATCTTTACAGACCCTGTACCTAAGCAATGTCACTTATATGGCAAATTACCCAGCTAAGAATTTGCTGCATGCTATGTTGGTGATACCAGTCACCAGTTAAGAATGACAGCAGAAAATCGTGACATCGGCAAATATTAAATTAAATAGTTAAAAACCACCATACATACCCGCTTCAAAAGACTGTTCAAACTTCTTCTATGGGACCTTGTGACTGCTTTGGCCTTTCGTTGGGATTGTTTCTGTAACAAATATGAAGTACACATGTATACGGGCTATGTTTTTGTGCAATAAACACAAATACATGTATATAAAAATAATGCGGTTAACTCTGTGATATCATCGACTCGGCTCGCTAGAACTCCGTCTTGACCGGAAACGAGAAAGACGCGAGACCGCTGGGAGAAAACCTCTCATCGCTCTCTTACGACTAGAAGCCCGGTGAGTGTTAACGTGTTTGTTTTGCCTCCTGCTAAGCAGCTACTTGTTAAGGACCCACTGAACTAGATTAGCCCTAGTTCACATGGTACCACGAGTGTTTACTTACAGGAGAAGAGTAATACGTTTGTGTTGAGCTAAGTTGTACGATAGTGTAGTGCTAAATTAATACGATAATACAGTGATAAGTCGAGGTGAGTATATTGAATTGTGTTGGACAATTGTGGAGTGTGTAGACGCTCGGCGAGGTGCATTGAGGTGTGGTGACACCATAGATACACGAACGGATCTCAGTTGACCGTTCTACTATTGATACTGTTCGGTAGATTCTGTTGTAATTTTTCGAATTAAAATAGAATTATGGCTGGAAGAAGGGTGGGTGCAAATATTTTTGCTAGCTTGCCTGCGCTAGAGATTTTGGCTACTGATGTATTCGGTAGCTGG
This sequence comes from Watersipora subatra, assembly GCF_963576615.1. Lineage (NCBI taxonomy): Eukaryota > Metazoa > Bryozoa > Gymnolaemata > Cheilostomatida > Watersiporidae > Watersipora > Watersipora subatra. Next base: position 9,935,971 of record NC_088709.1, read on the forward strand.
AAAAAGTTTAGCGAAGAGTTTACCCTATGTATTGAAATGAAGGACTTTGAGATGGGGGATAGTGAGGCTACGGTGGAGGGGGAGGCCGTCGTGGTCCCCAACTTCACTCCTAGGGCTCAGTTGCTGGCACTCTTAAAAGCCATAGGCCAAGAGGGTAGGGAAACCCTAAGATCGTTGGGTTTTGAGTCCAATAACCCGGACTCAACATTCAACCAGGCTTGGGGCCTGCTGAGAGGGCATTATGAACGAGAGGAAAATGTCTACGTCACGACCCAAAAGTTTGTTTCTGCGAGACAACTTGCGGGAGAAGATGACAGAGATTTTTTCCTCAGAGTAGAACGGCTCAGTAGGCAGCTCGATTTTGGTAGGAATGACAATTCACGTAGGAGCTTTGCCCTAGTCATTGCCGTGAATGGACTGCGCGATATAAAATTGAGTAGGGAATTAATGGCCCAAAATGATCTGGATTGGGAGAGGTTGACGAACCTTCTTCGAACCAGAAATGTAGCGCAAGAGGCTTCAGAGATGATCGCGGCGGAGTCTAGTTCGACTCGACCTGCTGCCGCCCAACTTAGTGCAACACAGGATGCTGCGGTGCCGACCCCAGGGGCTCGTGTCTCTTCGGAGGCGACAGGCGGTGGGGCACAGCAGCGTGTCAAACAGGAGGTTGGCGAGGTACGGAGGCGAGAGGACCGGGACTGTTGGCGAAAGAGAAGGGATGGTAGCAGTGACGGCTACAAGGATCGTGGACGTCAAGGGCGTTACGATGGCTACGGACGCGGCTCTAGCAGCCGTGAGGGTAGTCAGGAACGCTTGCGGGGGTCGTAGTGGCTACAAAGGCAGCTCTAACAGCCGGGAAAGTAGCCACGAAGGACGTTATCGCTATCGCCGTTATAGTGTTAACAGCGGTTCAGACGACCCCAAGGACCGTGTGGGCAGGAATAGTTACCGGCGGAGGCGTCGTGACTCTCCCTACCGGAGAAGCGATGACTGTTGTTATGAGTGTGGCGCAGTGGATCACTTTGTTAGAGATTGCCCCAAGTTAGATGCAATGTTTGCAAAAAACTTGGGCACATGGCAGGTGCATGCGGCAGACCAAACAGGTGCCGTACATGCGACGGCAAATATCATGCGGAGAGCGAGTGCCCCTTTAAATCAGGGAAAGACAGCAATAGCGATAAAAAGGTTAGGATAGTTTCTAACCGGGACTCTAGTTGACTGGCTGATGATTTCACACTCGCGCTCTCGGTCCATGGCCAAGACGTTCCTTTCTGTCTAGACACTGGGGCGGATGTCACTGTGTTGACAGAGGGAACTCAAAAGTCTTTGGACTTGCCGCTCTCTCCTAGTTCCACAATTTTGGTTGGCGCAGGTGGAAAGAGGTTGAGTGTGGCAGGAGTTGCTGATATTAAGATCAACAGCAAGCGAAAGTCCACTAATTGCAAAGCACATGTGGTGCTAGGTGCTAATAGAAATTTGTTGGGAGCACAAGAAATTATAGACTTAGGTCTTTTAGCGATTGTCAATGCTATAAACATTGAGGCATTTGATCCAGTAAAGGAGTTTTCTAAGCTCTTTCAAGGGCTAGGAACGATGCCAGGCTTGTTTAGCATTGAACTAAAGGAAAACACTGAACCTTATCATCTTTTCTCTCCGAGGCCTATAGCTGCCGGTCTTTATGACAAGGCAAGGGCTGAAATAGAGAAGATGTTAGCGCTGGGAGTTATTGAGTCAGTAGAACAACCAACTGATTGGTGTTCGGGACTGACCATAGCTCCAAAACCTAATGGCGCTATTAGGATGTGTGTAGACCTTACCCACCTCAATAAAGGGAAGGGAGACATATCCACTCCCAAGGGTCAGTGACATGTTGTCAAGACTGGCCGAGGGTCGTATTTTCTTCAAGGTCGATGCAAATTCCGGATTTTGGCAAGTCAAGCTCGACCCTAAGAGCAAGCTACTGACGACATTCATCTCTCCATGGGGAGGTATTGCTTTAAACGAATGCCCTTCGGCATATCGTCAGCTCCTGAGTATTACCAAAGGGGCATGGAAAAGATATTAGGCCAGATGGACGGAGTTATCTGTCTAATGGATGATGTCTTAATCTTCGGTAAGGATGAGACCACTCACTGGAAACGGTTGAAAAAGGTTCTATCCAAGATCGAAGCTGCTGGAGTGACACTTCGCGAAGACAAATGTGGATTTGGCTGTACTTCGGTCAAATTCCTTGGACATCTTGTCAGCGCTGAAGGTGTAAGGCCAGACCCAGACAAAGTAAAAGCAATTTGTCAGTTAAATCCCCCAGAAGATAAAAAAGCTGCTAGGCGCTTCATCGGCATGGTTAACTATCTCGGCAAGTTTCCCAAAAATTTGTCGGGTTTAGCTATACCTATTTATGCAGTGATGGGAGCGCGCAGCATGTGACTGTGGGGCAATAGTCAACAGTTGGCTTTTGAACAGATCAAACGGGAACTGTCACGAGCCCCTGTGCTATGTGCATTCGACTTGAATAAGCTGCATCGCGTGTCAGCAGATTCAAGCCAGTATGCTCTCGGTGCTGTGCTATTACAGCAGACCGAGCTGAATACTTGGCAACCAGTCGAATACGCTTCACGCAAATTGACTGAGGTCGAAACTAGGTATGCAATGGTCGAAAAAGAAGCGCTGGCAGTCACATGGGCCTGCGAAAAATTCGATTATTACCTAGTAGGTCGATATTTTGAGGTAGAGACAGACCACAAACCTTTAGTCTCCATCCTTGGTGACAAAGATCTGTCTAAGCTACCTGTGCGGGTACAACGGTTTAAAATGAGGATGATGAGGTACGGGTATTCAATTTTTCATACCCCAGGACCTCAAATGTACTTAGCAGACACACTGAGTTGGCCTAGCGCCGCTAGCAGTGAAAACATAGGTCACTGTTCTGCAGTGAAACAGTACGTCGAGACACAGGTTGCAGAGATGCTAGACCCGTGTAGGCGAACTGAGTTGTTTGACGCCACTCGGCGAGACACAACATCCAGAAAATGTTTGGAATACCTTGCGAAAAGGTGGCCAGACAAAAAGAAATTGGATGCAGAGCTCGCTAAGTTGTATGGTATTCGTGATACGATTACGTCATACCAGGGTCTAATTCTGTTCAAAGGCAGAATTTACATTCCGAATGAGTTGAGGCCCATTTACCTGGCACAGTTCCATGAAAGCCATCAGGGGATCGAAAAGATGCGAGTAAAAATGAGGCAACTCACTTGGTGGCCCTCAATGAGTGGTGATATAGACCATTATGTCTCTCGATGTAATGTCTGTATTAGACACTGTTCTATCAAACACCAGCCCATGGAGCATGCTCAGCTTCCTGAAGCTCTTTGGTTGGAGATTGGGTGTGATGTTATGGAACATCAAGGTAACTTGTACCTAGTCATGATGGATTATTACTCCAGATGGATTGAAGTACCCCGGATTCGAGCTCAGACTTCTTGTCTTGTAATCCAGGCAATGAAGCCGGTGTTTTCCAGGCTGGGGGTGCCAAAATTAGTCAGGAGTGATAACGGACCATGTTTTGCTAGCCAGGAATATCGCAACTTTGCGCAAGCATGGGGTTTCCAAATAGCCACCAGCAGCCCAAGGTATGCGCCATCCAACGGACTAGCAGAACGAGCAGTCAAAACCGTCAAACGGATGTGGGACATGTCAACGGACAAGGACAAATCACTCCTTGATTACCGATCAACACCCTCAAATCGGGTTACTCCCCGAGCGAGTTAATGTTTGCTAGATCGATCAGGACAACGTCGGGAAAACCTGTTCCCCGAGTTGTAGACCACGATCTATTTGAACATAAAGAACTCGAAGCCAAAGCGGCTAAGCGTGAGAAATGGAACGCTAAACACAGGGCTAAGCCTCTGTCAGACCTCCTACCGGGGCAGCGGGTATGGGTTAATGCTCCATCCGATGTCGGTAAAGAAGGGGTTGTAGTCCGGGCGGACAGCTCTCCGGAGAGCTATTGGGTTCGCGTAGGACAGAGCGACCTTCGTCGCAACCGTAAGCATTTATTTGTGCTTTCCGACTCTGATTGTAGAGAGGATGACTACTTTTTCATACATCCTACCAGTGTGGGGAATGCCGAAGAGGCAGCCGTGAGTAAAAGGGTCGTAGATAGACAAGCTTTTCCCGCTTTACTAACCCCTAGGGTGCCTAACTCTACTACCCCCGCTTCGATTAGAGATAACACTGGTAATGGGGAGGACGCAATAGACGACGAGGCTCACGCCAGTAGTGATAACACTTATAACAGTGGCACTAATGCTTGGGGGGATGGTATCTGCAGCAATGGTGGTTACAATAACACGCTACCTGTTAACCTGAGCATAACTGATAGTGTAGAAAGCGATTTAGCTTTAGATACCTTATTTTCTGACCGCTTAACAGAGGGTGAGGCTTTGCCTGACAGACCTGCAGAAGCGGGACAAACCAGTAGTAGCAGCCGGGTTGCAAACCCCGTTGTTCAGACTGGTGACAGAGTGACCAGAAGTGGTCGGACTGTCAAGACAAAGAGGCAAGATGGGCTTCTCTATTATAAATAGTGTTCTCCTTTTGTAGATTACTAAGTTCTACTACATCCAATCTACGATCCAATATTATGAAGTGTCCCAACACACACTGCAAGGAGTCAGGAGATCACCTGGGGAAGGACTGCCCGAGATGCTGGAGATGTGGGGAGACCTCCCACGCAACCGACCGGTGCACCCGCGTCAGGTGCAAGAAGTGCAGGCAGGAGAGTCACGAGAGGAAACGGTGCCCCCGCATAGTCTGCAACATGTGTGGGGAAAAGGGCCACACAGTAGAGGTCTGCCGGAACGCGTCGAGAAGGAGAGGAGGAAAGCCCTTCAGGCCTCCAGTACTTGCAGGTAATCCTTCAAAAACGGGACAGGCCTCAGGCCAACGAAAGGTGGAAAGACGGGAGGAAGGTGGGAGCAGGCGGCACGCGACATCCCGTACTCCGTACAACCCACCCATAGCCAGACAAGCTGCAAGTGCTACCGATGTCTTCACCTTGGAAGACATCTAGGCAATGATCAGGGGAGACTCCGGTCCCCAGACTGATTTTGAGGGAGACCTGCGGACCCTCAGAGAAGAACGTGCTGCACTAAAAAAGCGGTACAACAGGGAAATGAAAGAGCTGGAGAGACGGGAGAGTGAGCTCCACGCAAAGAGGCGGGAGCATGAGCGAGTTCGCCCTCTTCGGGAAGTCCTAGCCTCGGCTGGCTCCCCTAGTCCCCGGATGGCTTCCCAGACACCCCTTCTCAGAAAACACCTGCGGCTACCGCCATGCCACCGCCATGCCACCGCCGTCCCCTGCCAAGGACAGCAGTGAGGCATCTAGTGGAGACGATGGAAGAGACCACCTCAAAATAGAAAGTCTTCCGTTGGAAGGAGGCGGCTCCACGTCCTCCGCCACAGCCGGAGACCCCGCGACAGTAGACCACGCTGAACAGGCGACTGCGGCCGGAAACCTGCTTGCAGGAGACCGTGCTGAGCAGGCGACTTCGGCCGGAAACCTGTCCACAGGAGACCGCGCTGAACCAACCAACGAAGCCAGAGACCTTTCTCTAGAAGGAGACTGTGCGGAGGAGAGAGAGGACATGGACACCGCCAACGAGGACCTGTTGCTCGGTCCAGGCAAAAGCGCGGTGTGAGCTTCACAAGGGGGAAGTCACGTCGGAGAGATTCCAGACTCTCGGCGAGATTTGGAGAGATCCTAGACTCTCAACCTTTTTAAAGGCGTTCCCAGACTCCTTTTCCGAAACCTCGCGTTTCCAAGGATACCCGGAGTACCAAAGCGCCCTAGAAGCAAAGTAGAATTACCAGGCTCTACTCACAGAGACACCAGACTCTGGGGGAAAACCCATGTTTACCCATGTGCACTTGAGAGTGCAGAAGACCAGCAAGTAGTCGCCTACAGGCTATACAAGCTGCTGAGGGTTTGGCCTCACGGGATCTCCCAGAATCCACTGAACACCCCCGGTAAAAGATCAGCACCAAACAAACAAAAGGAGATGTGATATCATCGACTCGGCTCGCTAGAACTCCGTCTTGACCGGAAACGAGAAAGACGCGAGACCGCTGGGAGAAAACCTCTCATCGCTCTCTTACGACTAGAAGCCCGGTGAGTGTTAACGTGTTTGTTTTGCCTCCTGCTAAGTAGCTACTTGTTAAGGACCCACTGAACTAGATTAGCCCTAGTTCACAAACTCATGCAATTATTTACAGGTACATAAAGATTACACTATTAACCAAAACAAGTAAAGGGAAATTATATGCGTTCATTCGCGCTGTTACCTAACGTAAATGAAGAAGTGACTCGCATTACACAGACATTTCGTGAAGCGCTCTTCATATTGAATGTTTCAACTAAAACATACAGATATCGTATTATTAGGTTTTGAAGCCTGTACTAGTACCCTAATCCTGCTCAGTACCGGTACCAGATATAACCCTAATCCTGCCCAATATAGCCATACCATATGCAAGGATTAGAGGTCTGTATAGGTACCAGATATGACCCTAATCCTGCACAGTATAGCCATACCATAGGCAAGGATTAGACTAGAGGTTTGTCCAGGTACCACATATCACCCTATTCCTGCACAGTATAGCCATACCATAGGCAAGGATTAGAGGTTTGTCCAGATAACAGATATGACTCTAATCCTGCCCAGTATAGCCATTACCATATGCAAGGATTAGAGGTCTGTATAGGTACCAGATATGACCCTAATCCTGCGCAGTATAGCCATACCATATGCAAGGATTAGAGGTTTGCACAGGTACCAGATATGACCCTATTACTGCACAGCATAGCCATACCATAGGCAAGGATTAGAGGTTTTTCCAGGTAACAGATATGACTCTAATCCTTCCCAGTATAGCCATACCATATGCAAGAATTAGAGGTTTCTACAGGTACCAGATATTACCCTAATCCTGCACAGTACAGGTATAACATATACAAAGATTAGAAGCTTGTACAGGCACTAGATATGAGCCTAACCCTGCACAATATAGTCATACCATAGGCAAGGATTAGAAGTTTTTACACATACCAGATATGACCCTATTACTGCACAGTATAGCCATACCATATGCGAGGATTAGAGGTTTCTACAGGCACTAGATATGAGCCTAACCCTGCACAGTATAGCCATACCATGGGCAAGGATTAGACTAGAGGTTTGTCCAGGTACCAGATATGACCCTAATCCTGCCCAGTATAGCCATACCATATGCAAGGATTAGAGGTTTGTACAGGTACCAGATATGACCCTAATCCTGCACAGTACAGGTATAACATATGCAAGGACTAGAGGCTTGCACAAGTACCACATATGACCCTAAACCTGCACAGTACAGGTATAACATATGAAAAGATTAGAGGTTTGTATAGGTACCAGATATGATGCTAATCCTACACAGTATGGCCATACCATATGCAAGGCTTAGAGGTTTGTACAGGTACCAGATATGACCATAATCCTGCACAGTATAGCCATACCATATGCAAAGATTAGAGGTTTGTATAGGTAACAGATATGATGCTAATCCTACACAGTATAGCCATACCATATGCAAGGATTAGAGGTTTCTACAGGCACCAGATATGAGCCTAACCCTGCACAGTATAGCCATACTATATGCAAGAATTAGAAGTTTCTACAGGTACTAAATATGACCCTATTCTTCCACAGTATAGCCATACCATAGGCAAGGATTAGACTAGAGGTTTGTCCAGGTACCAGATATGACCCTACTCCTGCACAGTATAGCCGTGCAATATGCAAGGATTACAGGTTTGTACAGATACCATATAAAAAGCAATATATTTATCCTTTTTGGTAAAACTACTAGTGCTACTAGTAGTAGACTACCACTACTACTAGTTCTATTAATAGTAATAGTAGTAGAAGAGTCCAGGGACAGGGTGAATAAAGTACCCTAATCCTTGATGGCGTTGCAATCAGATAGGCACGAATAAGCATGCAAACTAGATCTAATTTCCTATTTTAACATCTGAAAAATATGTAGGAATCATTTAAAATCAGACAGAAGACAAAAAATGTCATTATAGCAGAAATTACCGAAACTTGTTTGGAGACAGCTTTATAGAAAATTTGAGATTACGCATGTATTCAATTTTTCTTTCCTCTTACACTAGTTAAAATTGTAGGCGGAGATAATTTGAATAAGGGCGTTGCGCAAGAGCCCGTTGATAATTATATACATTTAGTAGGATCTACGCAAGTATCTTAGCAAGGATTAGGGTTCTTTTCTGTTCACTTTTATAGCTCGAGATATAGATAGCATCGCGCTAAAGTCTTGACCCTCATGAAATTTGATTGGTCAAATCAACACGCATTGCATCAGATTGCTGCGTACACAAACGCGGACAGCTTGGTTACCGAAGATAACGTTATTGTTTTGAAGATAGCGGTTGTGCTCCATTCGTATCTCATTCAACATGTCTTCGGGAGAAAACGATATTCATTTAACCAAATTAAACTCTGTAGATCCAGAAGCTGCAAACCAAGAATCTGCGTTTTCTAATCCGATTGATACTGATGCATTTTTACCAGAAAAAGCTAAAACTGCACCAAATGGCGTTGAAGCGACTGAATCAAAGGCCTCCGAAGAACAGTTCAATTGCTTAACAAGAGAAGAACTAATGCGCTTTGAAAAGGATCCTGCGTGGGTAAAAATTCGATGGGTTCTTTTCATCATACTGCTAGTTGGTTGGGCTGCAATGTTGATCGCAGCCGTTGTCATCGTTGTCGTTGAACCAAAATGCCCTCCAATTGCTGACTTGACGTGGTACCAAGACGGAGTTGCATACCAAGTTGAAGTTGACAAGTTTCTAGACTCAAATGGAGACGGTATGGGAGATATTAAAGGTGTGTAAGACGCTATCAAAAGTTGTTTACATTTTTAGAGTTGGCTTAATCGACTTGATAAGAGCAGCAGGTACTTGTGATCTTTTATCCTCCATTTATAGGTTTAGAAAGTAAACTTGACCATTTTAAGGATCTGTCTGTAAAATCGGTCTGGATTGATGCCCTCAATGTGAATGACCAGAGTCAACTTCGTCCATCAGTTGGTACATTAGAAGATTTCCAGCAATTCACAAAAACGTTCAAAGCCGGCGGTGAGTGTCGACCATACGAAGCTTTAAATTCTAGTATGTTTTGGTAGCAGCTATTAGATCATTATAGGGCATTATTAGATCATTATTAATTTCAACGGGATGAAATTCAACCCGTTGAAATGCTGTCACATTCAATTTGGAAAGGACACCCCAGATATGATTTTCGAACTAGGTAGTGAGAAGATTCCGGTCTCCAATTCGGTCAAGTATCTCGGGATCCATATAGACTCAAACTTGAAGTGGAACACCCATATTAGCAAAGTTATTGCCAAGGCAAATCGAACACTAGGTATCCTAAAAAGAAACTTAACTGGCGCCCCAAAAAGACAAAGCTTATAGCTTTTAATACCATGGTCAAACCAATCCTTGAATATGCAACCCAAGTATGGTCTCCACACGCAGTGGGACTATCAAATAACATTGAAAAGGTGCAAAACAATGGTCTGAGATGGATCTTCTGGCTCCGTAAAAGAGCTAGTATAACAGAATGCCGCAACGAAAATAAAATTCTTTCTCTGAGTGACAGGCTAAATAGTCTGGATACCCTATTCCTCAGAAAAATTGAAGCGGGTCTCTATAACATACAATTAAATGAATACATTAAATTTGCACCTGTGACACATGACACTAGAAGTAAGATATTAAGCCACCAACACCGAACAAATGTGTGGCGATTTAGCTTTTACAATCGCATTAAAAACCAAGTTAAAGTATATTTTCCGCCCACAGACAATCAGATTGATAATACTCACTGATATGCACAAATACTCATATATATCATTTATATCACCTTTGGCCTTAGACAATCGGACTGATGATACATAAATACTCATATATATATATATATATATATAGTTTTTACCACTTTATTTCCCTCATTTTATGCAAACAACTATACTATGATTCACTTTACTCAGAGCTCAGTTAATACACGGTGATACAGGTTAATATACCCTATATGCCTTGAACTGGCGCTTAGGATCAATTGGAAAGTAAGTAAGTAAGAGTGTTTGCTAACTGTTCTTGCAGTGACCCCAGACCTAGAGTGACCTAGATTATATTCACTGAGCCATGCAACTGTTTTACTTTTTTCAGGAATTCGTGTGGTTCTTGGTGTGGAACTCAATGCTGCCTCTGTGGATACAATTGAGGTGAGTCAATCTTTGCTTTAGTTGACAATTATTTTTCATATTTTTATATGGAATACATGGATTTAAATTCATTGCCATTGTATATGAGTTATGTTTTGGGGATTTGAAATGGTAATGGTATACTTGTGATCTTTTTGATAGTTCAATGTGTGATTTCTGAACTGCCGTTATATTGTAATTGACATAATTTTCCAAAACTGTTTTTACTGGATATGATGTAGGTAGCCATTATCAGCTGCTGGTAAGTTTTAAGACCGGCTAGTAATATACTTGAGGCCCTCCAAGCCTATTCCTCTGTCTGATTTTAATATCTGTGTATACATCTCCCCTGTTCCAGTTACTTCTGCTGGTGTGCACTGGACAAAAAGATTATTGCTCGTTCTCTGGGTGATGGGTTTGTCACTCGATAAAGCCTGAATTATTCAGACTCAATTATGCTCAGATCAGACATCTAAACACAAACTATAAATTGGCCATCCCATGTGACATGAGAGATCATCATGATGTGTAATCATTATGTCGTCGGGTGGTGTAGTTGGTAGAGTGCTTGGCTGCTGAACTCAGATACCCGAGTTCAATTCCCATTCAGGACAGTTTTTCTAATGCTCTTAGTGTGGCTACGGAAGGATGTTGCGCTTATTATAGTTAAGATTGGTGTCTTTACTGTAGTAAACCCCAACTATAATAAACCCATTCTTCACAATACAATCCTCATTAAGGGGTGGTCACACGAGAGCCGAAACAAACTAAACAACGTCGCTATCAGTTGTAAACTATTCGGTCAAAGACATTTCTGGCCGAAATGAACCATTTCAGTCCTTCTCGAAATTTCGTGGCCGAACCTTTGCTCTTATTGGGTGATTAAAATTATAGCAAGCACGCGTCACATTTCTCCTTAAGTGCGTGTGAGCAAAGTTAAACAAGAAATGAGACGATACTTTTATTTCGTTAAATGAACAACATGAAGCAATTTACGGCAAGGCTCACCCAGACATGTGGTTGTGTTGCATAAATGTAAGATGTTGCACTTAGGTTTTGCATAAATGTAAAAGAATGGTTGTGATGTTCTTTTGTGTAGAATATAAGTAATGTGTCATACTCATTCTGATGAAGTATTATGATATAACACAGTATTATGGTAAAGACTGTTTTTGTTTGTTATGTACACAGCATAGAAAAACATTCATATGTTAATAAAAATATAATTATGTTGATGGGAAGGGTTGGCAAAATCTTTGTATTGAGTGATTTATTTTGAGCAGCTGAACGATCTTCTGATAAATCTGCTGCGTAATTATAATTAATAATTGTTCCTCAAAGTATTTTGTTTACAATAGAATTATTTAGCTTAAATACATAAAAACTACCAATGAAACAGTATCCTGTCTCCATACGTATGGTATCTAGGATGCGAAGTGACTTCGGATGCCGTGTGACATGTGGCTTAGCCGAACCGAAGTAAAACAACTTCCAAACCAAACCTAAGTTGGTTCGGCGCTCGTGTGGCCACGCCTTGAGTTTATGCTATCTCCCTTCTCAGCGGTGATCCCCAACTGAGTAGATTGAATTATCTGTTCACTAATTGCAGCATGACTTAAACACAGTGAAGAGAAGGTTATTATCACCTCAAAGGACTGACCTTGCTAGTCAATAGCTATATCCAATAGTTTTAAGTAGTTAGCATATTACTTATAAACAAATAACATGTCTAGAACATTATTCTAATGTTATGTTCAGACATTGTGGCTCTGCTATTATGAACCATATTATTGTCACGGATCTTTGTCTGGCCGTTATGATCACCTAAAAAGTGTAGGTTTACAACTCCAAATGCTGTTCAGATAAAGAAGACTTTCAAAATTTTAGCGAATCAATTCTATTTAAATGTATAGTCAGCCAAATCTTTATATATTTTATGTAGGAATATTTTTTCAAATCCAGGAAGCAAGTATTGAAATGAATTAACGTCCTTGGCCGGGTTTGGCCGTATATGTAATGCTTTGTCAGTTTTGGCCAAGTGGGTTTCATGTGAAATGGGAAACAATCTCTTAATACGACTTGACAAACTCACTTCAACTCTAGTCTCAGAGTTAGAAAGTTAACATCGGCCAAGTTCTTTTAGTTGTTGGCGTGAAATCCTTAGGTTTACAAATGGAGATCGTAGAGTATACCTATTTGTCTTGTGTAATATTATGCATATATTTACAACTGAAGCATGATGCGCTTGCTAGGATATAGTCAAGTCTTGGACTGAAGCTGGTGCTGGCGGGTTCCTCATGTCTTCTTCTGATCAATCTGGTGAGACATTTGCCGATGCGGCTGCAAGCCTTCAAGCGATACTCGATGAGCAGTTTAACAAGAAAGATGATAGAGCTAGGTATTTTATAATTTTTCTATACTGTATGTGTATGGCTTTATTATGAAACCAAGCAAGTTCACTTTGTTTAACGAAATGCACTGTTTAAAATAGTCTTGACAGCATCCGTAAACCCTCGGGCAACGTAAATACTGAGGAATGCAGGACAAGGGGAATGCAAGTTGTCAGTGGATCAATACTAATGCTAATTTTTTACTGATGTTTTTTCTCAGCAGTCTTTCTTAGCAAAGCGATGTGTTCACTCGTGTAAATATGTAACTCTGGTTACTGGTATTTCGGGCTCTTTTTCTAGGGTTATAATTGGTGGGGAGTCTGCACCACTTAACCATAGCGACTCATTGGCAGCGCTTGTTTCCATGCCTTCCTACAATTGTGGCAGCGAATCTGCATTAGAATGTCGAAAGAACAAACTGGCATCACTTGTCACTTCCAATGATGTGGCGCATGCCATTGCCCTGAAGACCAGCGATGACAAGAGCCCTTGGAAGATCCCACGGGTTAGTTGTTAGTTAATTCTTTTTAAATTGATTCTATTCACTCTGCCAATATGATATCATTGGCTGGAGTTTTACTAATGATTGCCAGATGCCTTCCGCTGCTGCCTGAGGGAAGATCTAATGAGGCAATGCAAGCAGCTGGTTTCAATTTGTTTCCATTTATGTTGCAACGGATACCTAGCGTTGAATACTGCATTTCTAAAGCATTCCAGCTTCTCTCGAGTTATTCAAGTTAGTTTATAAGCCCTTTTCACAATGCTAAATCACTCGCCATTAAATTCTCATGTATAAATAATCACCAACAGTGAATCGCCATTAATTATGTACTTGCACAGCATTTTAGTGAACTTTCTCTGAAATTATTAATAGTTTTTGTCATTTGCGGTTTTTTGTCACTTTTGATGTTTTGACTGACAGGATGCTTCAAGATCGAAATCGATAAAACTTTATCGCGGTTAAAACGATCAGATCAAGCAAAAGTGCGATTATAGTAGATTATCTATAATCGTAAAGAGGCTGACAGAATAGAGACGCGTAACGCTGCCGTTTGAACACAATAGTCTATAGCAACGATAGTAACTAGTTTCATCATTTTGCATGTACTTTTCTGAACGTTTAAACCGCGATCAGGTTTTGTTGATTTTAATCTTGAAACATCCTGGTAGTCAAATCACTTCAAACATCATAAATGATCACAAATGATAACAAAATACCGACACTTTCTGATGAAATCTACTAAAATTCTGTGTAAGCTAACTTTTAAAGTAATTTGTCACGAAAGAAAATATTTTCACTCTTAATTCACTATTATCATTGACTGTTACCAGACTGACTTTTTGTTAACATTTAAAGTAAAACACTTGTGCAATACAGATTACTGGTGCAATGAGTGGTTTGTGCATCAATTTCTACTGTCATATTTTCAAACATTATGACTGATAGAGAAATATCTCTGAATTGCTCAGTGATTGCTCCCCGGTAGTTCCTAGGATAGCAAGGATTTTAATTGTGTTGACTTCTGCCATTTTTTTAGGCTGGCTTGACACCAGCTCACCTTAACATCGCCGTCCAGCTCACCATTCCTGGAACCCCTAATATCCTGTACGGAGATGAGATCGGATTCACCGGGTCATCTAGGGGATACATGCTTTGGGATGACACAAAGACTGGAGGTTTCACAAGCAATGACACTTGGAGCTACCCTCCTCTTTCTAACAATCAGCACAGTGTTCTGGTGAGTAGCGCATTCTCCTATCTTTTCTCAGTCCTTATTCCTACATCAGCTCTCCCTAGTTAGCTCACACTCAGGCTACAGCTTGGTTTATAAACATTGTGTGTTGCAGGGTTGCTTACGCTCCAACAAAAATACACATTGAATTCAATGCCAACAATACTATGGCTTCTGTGAGATTGTTTCTTTGTAATACATTTATTATAAACAAGCAGTGAACCGCAGTGGTATTTTACTGAAAGCTTTTCTATATGGTGATGTTATGATGTATATTCAGCGCATGGAGCTGAGTCCATACGCTGTTAAGGGTGGTTCATATACTATACCAGTTTATCAACCGAAAATCTCCTAACATCGTTGTTGAACAGAGTATCATCAAGGTATAGATAAAGCGTGTGTAGTTTTTGACAAAGTCTTGTTTTCATATCGATGGTATAAAACTGGTGATATTAAAATAATTTATGCTGTAAAATTTGAGTTTTTAGTAAAGTATAGGCGAAGTCGTTATGCATTTTCTTTACATTCAGCTGAAATCGTGCATAAAAATGTCTCCTTTAGCAGCTACAGGTAATGCAGCTGCCTGCCACTTGCCATTAGCCTGGCACATTGCTAATGACTAATTTGAGTAAGCTAGTTATCTACGGCTCCTACTAATACGAGCCGTGGGAGAAAGCATAAAATGACATTGCGCCGTAATGGAAAGGGGTAGCGTATTTTAACCCGCATAGCAACATATATCGCCCGATGAATCCACCAATCTCGTGTAGCTTAATTGATGAGATATTTGCCTGGCGACCGGGAATTTCTGAGATCAAATCCAGGATGAAATGGATATTTCATTCCCTAAATTTTAATAGCTATAGCTGGACAAACCGACACACATACACACAAACATTGAGATTTATACATATCTAGATAAGCTTAATAGAAGCATTGCTACTATTAAGTACTGTTAAACTATTATAATATCACATAAATGAAGCATTGCTACTATTGAGTACTGTTAAACTATTATAATATCACATAAATGAAGCATTGCTACTATTGAGTACTATTAAACTATTATAATATCACATAAATGAAGCATTGCTACTATTGAGTACTATTAAACTATTATAATATCACATAAATGAAGCATTGCTACTATTGAGTACTATTAAACTATTATAATATCACATAAATGAAGCATTGCTACTATTGAGTACTATTAAACTATTATAATATCACATAAATGAAGCATTGCTACTATTGAGTACTATTAAACTATTATAATATCACATAAATGAAGCATTGCTACTATTGAGTACTATTAAACTATTATAATATCACATAAATGAAGCATTGCTACTATTGAGTACTATTAAACTATTATAATATCACATAAATGAAGCATTGCTACTATTGAGTACTATTAAACTATTATAATATCACGTAAATGAAGCATTGCTACTATTGAGTACTATTAAACTATTATAATATCACATAAATGAAGCATTGCTACTATTGAGTACTATTAAACTATTATAATATGACATAAATGAAGCATTGCTACTATTGAGTACTGTTAAACTATTATAATATCACATAAATGAAGCATTGCTACTATTGAGTACTATTAAACTATTATAATATCACATAAATGAAGCATTGCTACTATTGAGTACTATTAAACTATTATAATATCACATAAATGAAGCATTGCTACTATTGAGTACTATTAAACTATTATAATATCACATAAATGAAGCATTGCTACTATTGAGTACTATTAAACTATTATGATATCACATAAATGAAGCATTGCTACTATTGAGTACTATTAAACTATTATAATATCACATAAATGAAGCATTGCTACTATTGAGTACTATTAAACTATTATAATATCACATAAATGAAGCATTGCTACTATTGAGTACTATTAAACTATTATAATATCACATAAATGAAGCATTGCTACTATTGAGTACTGTTAAACTATTATAATATCACATAAATGAAGCATTGCTACTATTGAGTACTATTAAACTATTATAATATCACATAAATGAAGCATTGCTACTATTGAGTACTATTAAACTATTATAATATCACATAAATGAAGCATTGCTACTATTGAGTACTATTAAACTATTATAATATCACATAAATGAAGCATTGCTACTATTGAGTACTATTAAACTATTATAATAGCACATAAATGAAGCATTGCTACTATTGAGTACTATTAAACTATTATAATATCACACAAATGAAGCATTGCTACTATTGAGTACTATTAAACTATTATAATATCACATAAATGAAGCATTGCTACTATTGAGTACTATTAAACTATTATAATATCACATAAATGAAGCATTGCTACTATTGAGTACTATTAAACTATTATAATATCACATAAATGAAGCATTGCTACTATTGAGTACTATTAAACTATTATAATATCACATAAATGAAGCATTGCTACTATTGAGTACTGTTAAACTATTATAATATCACATAAATGAAGCATTGCTACTATTGAGTACTATTAAACTATTATAATATCACATAAATGAAGCATTGCTACTATTGAGTACTATTAAACTATTATAATATCACATAAATGAAGCATTGCTACTATTGAGTACTATTAAACTATTATAATATCACATAAATGAAGCATTGCTACTATTGAGTACTATTAAACTATTATAATATCACATAAATGAAGCATTGCTACTATTGAGTACTATTAAACTATTATAATATCACATAAATGAAGCATTGCTACTATTGAGTACTATTAAACTATTATAATATCACATAAATGAAGCATTGCTACTATTGAGTACTATTAAACTATTATAATATCACATAAATGAAGCATTGCTACTATTGAGTACTATTAAACTATTATAATATCACATAAATGAAGCATTGCTACTATTGAGTACTATTAAACTATTATAATATCACATAAATGAAGCATTGCTACTATTGAGTACTATTAAACTATTATAATATCACATAAATGAAGCATTGCTACTATTGAGTACTATTAAACTATTATGATATCACATAAATGAAGCATTGCTACTATTGAGTACTATTAAACTATTATAATATCACATAAATGAAGCATTGCTACTACTGAGTACTGTTAAACTATTATAATATCACATAAATGAAGCATTGCTACTATTGAGTACTATTAAACTATTATAATATCACATAAATGAAGCATTGCTACTATTGAGTACTATTAAACTATTATAATATCACATAAATGAAGCATTGCTACTATTGAGTACTATTAAACTATTATAATATCACATAAATGAAGCATTGCTACTATTGAGTACTATTAAACTATTATAATATCACATAAATGAAGCATTGCTACTATTGAGTACTGTTAAACCATTATAATACCACATAAATGAAGCATTGCTACTATTGAGTACTATTAAACTATTATAATATCACATAAATGAAGCATTGCTACTATTGAGTACTATTAAACTATTATAATATCACATAAATGAAGCATTGCTACTATTGAGTACTATTAAACTATTATAATATCACATAAATGAAGCATTGCTACTATTGAGTACTATTAAACTATTATAATATCACATAAATGAAGCATTGCTACTATTGAGTACTATTAAACTATTATAATATCACATAAATGAAGCATTGCTACTATTGAGTACTATTAAACTATTATAATATCACATAAATGAAGCATTGCTACTATTGAGTACTGTTAAACCATTATAATACCACATAAATGAAGCATTGCTACTATTGAGTACTGTTAAACCATTATAATACCACATAAATGAAGCATTGCTACTATTGAGTACTGTTAAACCATTATAATACCACATAAATGAAGCATTGCTACTATTGAGTACTATTAAACTATTATAATATGACATAAATGAAGCATTGCTACTATTGAGTACTATTAAACTATTATAATATCACATAAATGAAGCATTGCTACTACTGAGTACTGTTAAACTATTATAATATCACATAAATGAAGCATTGCTACTACTGAGTACTATTAAACTATTATAATATCACATAAATGAAGCATTGCTACTACTGAGTACTATTAAACTATTATAATATCACTTAAATGAAGCATTGCTACTACTGAGTACTATTAAACTATTATAATATCACATAAATGAAGCATTGCTACTATTGAGTACTATTAAACTATTATAATATCACATAAATGAAGCATTGCTACTACTGAGTACTGTTAAACTATTATAATATCACATAAATGAAGCATTGCTACTACTGAGTACTATTAAACTATTATAATATCACATAAATGAAGCATTGCTACTATTGAGTACTATTAAACTATTATAATATCACATAAATGAAGCATTGCTACTACTGAGTACTATTAAACTATTATAATATCATATAAATGAAGCATTGCTACTATTGAGTACTATTAAACTATTATAATATCACATAAATGAAGCATTGCTACTATTGAGTACTGTTAAACTATTATAATATCACATAAATGAAGCATTGCTACTATTGAGTACTGTTAAACTATTATAATATCACATAACTAGATAAGCTTAATAGAAGCATTGCTACTATTGAGTACTGTTAAACTATTATAATATCACATAACTAGATAAGCTTAATAGAAGCATTGCTACTATTGAGTACTGTTAAACTATTATAATATCACATAACTAGATAAGCTTAATAGAAGCATTGCTACTATTGAGTACTGTTAAACTATTATAATATCACATAACTAGATAAGCTTAATAGAAGCATTGCTACTATTGAGTACTGTTAAACTATTATAATATCACATAACTAGATAAGCTTAATAGAAGCATTGCTACTATTGAGTACTGTTAAACTATTATAATATCACATAAATGAAGCATTGCTACTATTAAGTACTGTTAAACTATTATAATATCACATAAATGAAGCATTGCTACTATTGAGTACTATTAAACTATTATAATATCACATAAATGAAGCATTGCTACTATTGAGTACTATTAAACTATTATAATATCACGTAAATGAAGCATTGCTACTATTGAGTACTGTTAAACTATTATAATATCACATAAATGAAGCATTGCTACTATTGAGTACTATTAAACTATTATAATATCACATAAATGAAGCATTGCTACTATTGAGTACTATTAAACTATTATAATATCACATAAATGAAGCATTGCTACTATTGAGTACTATTAAACTATTATAATATCACATAAATGAAGCATTGCTACTATTGAGTACTATTAAACTATTATAATATCACGTAAATGAAGCATTGCTACTATTGAGTACTGTTAAACTATTATAATATCACATAAATGAAGCATTGCTACTATTGAGTACTGTTAAACTATTATAATATCACATAAATGAAGCATTGCTACTATTGAGTACTATTAAACTATTATGATATCACATAAATGAAGCATTGCTACTATTGAGTACTGTTAAACTATTATAATATCACATAAATGAAGCATTGCTACTATTGAGTACTATTAAACTATTATAATATCACATAAATGAAGCATTGCTACTATTGAGTACTGTTAAACTATTATAATATCACATAAATGAAGCATTGCTACTATTGAGTACTGTTAAACTATTATAATATCACATAAATGAAGCATTGCTACTACTGAGTACTGTTAAACTATTATAATATCACATAAATGAAGCATTGCTACTATTGAGTACTGTTAAACTATTATAATATCACATAAATGAAGCATTGCTACTATTGAGTACTGTTAAACTATTATAATATCACATAAATGAAGCATTGCTACTACTGAGTACTGTTAAACTATTATAATATCACATAAATGAAGCATTGCTACTATTGAGTACTGTTAAACTATTATAATATCACATAAATGAAGCATTGCTACTACTGAGTACTGTTAAACTATTATAATATCACATAAATGAAGCATTGCTACTATTAAGTACTGTTAAACTATTATAATATCACATAAATGAAGCATTGCTACTATTGAGTACTGTTAAACTATTATAATATCACATAAATGAAGCATTGCTACTACTGAGTACTGTTAAACTATTATAATATCACATAAATGAAGCATTGCTACTACTGAGTACTGTTAAACTATTATAATATCACATAAATGAAGCATTGCTACTATTGAGTACTGTTAAACTATTATAATATCACATAAATGAAGCATTGCTACTATTGAGTACTGTTAAACTATTATAATATCACATAAATGAAGCATTGCTACTATTGAGTACTGTTAAACTATTATAATATCACATAAATGAAGCATTGCTACTACTGAGTACTATTAAACTATTATAATATCACATAAATGAAGCATTGCTACTACTGAGTACTATTAAACTATTATAATATCACATAAATGAAGCATTGCTACTATTGAGTACTATTAAACTATTATAATATCACATAAATGAAGCATTGCTACTATTGAGTACTGTTAAACCATTATAATACCACATAAATGAAGCATTGCTACTATTGAGTACTATTAAACTATTATAATATCACATAAATGAAGCATTGCTACTATTGAGTACTATTAAACTATTATAATATCACATAAATGAAGCATTGCTACTATTGAGTACTGTTAAACTATTATAATATCACATAAATGAAGCATTGCTACTATTGAGTACTATTAAACTATTATAATATCACATAAATGAAGCATTGCTACTATTGAGTACTATTAAACTATTATAATATCACATAAATGAAGTGATTTGTATATATAGATCACTTTATTGATGTCATACTATGATGGTTTAATAGTACTCAAAAGTAGTAATACTCCCACTAGGTTTATGAATTGAATCCATGTGTACTAGCATCCTGCTGTTACGGGATTATTGCTGTATTCTTTCTGTTGATCAATAGCAGACACTGATTGAGTTGATGTCTTAACTAGCAGCGCTTGTTCGCGCGTAGGAATTCAGTTTATGATGTATATGCTTCCCTTTCTTTTCGACACCTCTAGATCAGATGTTGAGATGTTGAAATTAAAATTCTAAATTATATCTTTGTTAAACCCCTAAATAACACTTGTTTCCGCTCCTGTTATGCAGGCACAGAAAGCTATGGGCTATGATGGAACCTCCTTCTACTCATTGTTCAAAGATCTGGCAACTGTGAGGGCTGCAGAGCCATCACTGAAATGGGGAGACTTTGTTTCACTGGACTTCGGAGGTGAGCTGTTGATATAAATTACCTTCTTGATTATTTAGGTGCATCATGTATTTCTACTAGGGATTTTGATGATTCTCAATATTATAATATTATTATATACCCTACAGGATGAAAATATTTGATAGATATAAAAATCGCGATTTCGCGAACAGTCAATTCCGCGAATTATTAAATTTGAATAATTAGTTCTATTTTTAATCACAAGGGAGAAGAACTACTGCCTCAATTTAAAAACTAGCCGCTAAGCATAAATACTAAACGTAGCTGAGTTCCAAAACCTTTTTAAAATCATCGTCGGGGCTTTGAGTTAACCCCATTGCCCTTGCATCATATTTTTTTACAAAATTATTCAAGGTTGTCACAAGATATGCAAAATGCGTCATTGCAAAAATAGTCGCTAGGCAGAAGTACTAAACGTAGCCGAGTTCCAAAACTTTTTTAAAATCATCGCCGAGGCTTCGAGTTAACCCCATTGCCAATGCATCAAGCTTCTTTACAAAATTATTCAAGGTTTTCACAAGTTATTCAGCATGGCGTTGTCATCGCAAAAATCTTTCCTACAGTCTTTTTATATTGAGATCAACTCCATCAACCTCTAATACCGAAGTTGAGGACGATAATGATTCTGATCTGGACATTATGGTATGTATTTGATTTGCAGTGCAGATACGTTTTTCCATAATTAACTGCATTAGTTAATTCTTTTGTTTAAAAACTGATCGCTTTCATTAAATGCTTCAGCTATTGTTTTTGTACTTGACACTTATTAATATTTTTTTCTTTTTTGTGTTTGCTGCAGATTGAGACTGAAACAGAACCTATTCCGATTACAAAAACTAGAGACAAGTAGTAATATTCACCAAGGCAGGAATATTGGCAGAGAAGCAACCAGTCAACCTAGACCCCTTCATCAACAACAACTCCTTGATATCGCTGCAGCAAACATGATTATATTATATGTTCTATTTCATGTATAGATATATTATAATTTATTACAAACTTGAGTGTACAAATAAAATATTTCAAATACAAATAAAATTTTAAAAACGATGAATGAAGTAAATAAAAACAGTTTAGCCCATATGGCGGTTTTCTGGCAATAAATTTATACTGATACTCTTAATAAGTAAATACTAGCGTGTAATGGTGCTCTCTGACTAGTTATTTTGGTAATAGCAAATCTATATTGCTGTCACTGTCTTGGGTAGATGTTAAAGGCGATTCTCTCGCTACTACATGGCTGGTAAGAGAGTTATCATCAGAATTCTCCTCGTGGCTTACTATTGCAAAGTTCTGCCGGTTGGCCAAAAATTTGTGCTCGCAAAGGCGTTTTTGTTTCTTATTTAAAACAGATATATTCTCCTTGTTAGCTGCTGCGGTCACTTCTACCTCAATTTCAAGACCTCCCTGAATGATTGGTGATCTTCTAGGAATGACATCTACCACCCTTGCAGTCATTGTGTCTCCATGTATGATGAAAAATCTCTCTCTCACACTAAAACTAATAACGAAGTGGTAGGGATGAAAAAAGTAAATATTGCGTTTTACCGAAGAACCAAAGTAAAATTCAATTATTAATTCAGTAAATGGCTTTGAAAAAAACTCATTACTCACCACAAGTTGTTGGTGCATCAAAGGCCTCCAAATCGATAAATATTCGTGAAAACCTCTGAACGCATCAAGAAATTTATAGCTTAGCATGATCGACTTGTAGTTGTAAGCTGATCTACGGCAGTTTCGTGATGGCTGCAATCAATTTGTGCTATCTCAGAGATGCTAAACCCTACTGATAGGACTGGTGTACAGAGAGTTTTAAGAACGCTCAACTTTCTTTGCAATTATATACCCAATATGTCAACACTGACACAGCCTCTTCGCAGCCTGCTTAAGAGTGATGTAACTTGGTTCTGGAGACAATGGCAACAAGATGATGGCTGCGATCAACTGTTCGTTTTTGAGCTTTTAAGAGCTTGTAATCACATTTCCACATATTTTGCACCTACAACACAACAGAGTAAGACATGATGAATCTTATGATACCAAATAACTGTAATGTGAATTTTGTTGTGAGTCAACTTGTAAGACTGGTCCACACTATATAACTGTATGTTGAGGTTCTCCTCGACAATTATTTGTCGATTATGTTCACCGCAGCACGGATACATCGGGAAAGTTTGCTGCTGTCAAACTTTCCCGCTATTTCACCGAGCATCTACGATAATCTGCGCAATATGCGCCACTTCAGCTATGCTGATCGACTGTCGCTGATTGCTTGATGCATATTTCTCTTCACGATAGTTACTGCTATCGGTAGGCTATCGATAGGCTAGTTACGGCTATCAATAGGCTGCTATCTCGTCATTTCAGTGACTTCATTGTGTAATGATGGGTTTGTGAGTGGTGGTACGGATGGGTTTGTGACTGAACAATGTTATCGTAGATGATCACTGGTGTATTGTGGGGTTTTACCGGCATACTGTGATATAACATGTGCCTTTAACGTATATGCCAAGCGTGCATGCAGATGTCTCCTTCATGATGGCTTATATGGGCTTTCTATTTCTGTGTTGGCTGTATGTCTGTCAAGGAAATATGTATCGCATTTTTTGGCTCATATTACCAAAAGACGATCTACCATCACAGCGCGAATTAAATTTTCGACAGCTTGCTAAAAGTAACAATGAGGTATTAGACATTTTTTAGCCACCTAACTAAAATTGCTAGTGAATGCGATGTTTGAATGACTCCATTGTTCTCATATGAACACCTTGAAAAATTTTAAGTTGTGACCATAATGCATGAGATCTTTATTGTCATCTTCGCATGATTTGCTTTTCTTTCTTTGCATTTTCCATTTGTCCTTTTTGTAGGAGAGGTCTATGCGTTTGTCCGCAATGCTACAGATCAAGCACCTGTTGTTGTGGCGGTTAACACAGGTGATCCTATGGCTGGTAGTCTCGTTTTTGGAGAATATTCCATGGGCAAGGTAAGCGGTAACCATTATCTTGGTGTGATATGTTTCCTCTGTAGATCAATATGATATGATGCCTCTAGGCTACCTCAGAACAGGAAATGAGCTAATGACATTGCTTTCAATGGAAGATTCTCTGTTGGTTTGTCATTAATTTCTCCTGTGTGTTTTTACGTAGGAGTTGTAATGGGATATTCATAACAAACTCGGCAGCTGTCTGGCGACACTAATAGTCTAATAGGAATGTAGGTCAGCGTTTAACCAGTCCTCCATTGATTTCATTAGTTAATGATGGCACTTGTGCAAGTGCTAGATTTGTTGCGGTATGCGTGAGAAGTTGTATAGATAATCGTTATTAACGTTTTTCATTAATTCATACAAATACGGAAGCTTTTATGATCAGCCTTCTTCAAACCTTCTCGTGAAGCTATAATTTTTGTTTGAAATCTAATGGTTTGAGTTCTTTTCTAATTGAATGCCTTATCAGTTTCCATTCATAGCATGCATCTCAATCAGCTTTGATTTTTCATACGGAGTGGAACTCCATGGCTCGCGCACAATCTGTGAAACTGTTAATACTAAGGCAAAGCTATTTCCCTCAAGACAAGTAAACAACACGGAGCCCATTTAAAACATTTTTAACGCAAAATGTTTTTGAAATCATCAAAAAGGGAATTACATCGCATCTTCATTAGATTAACAGTGTGTCATATGTCTATTATACAATTAAAGCAAACTTTATGAATTAATTATTTTAAATGTCGCTAATATTTGTAGATTTATATAATTTTACCTTCACCTCGATCAAGCGCCATATCTTACCATGATTTATACATGAGACAGTGTAGATTGTTCTGTATTGGGAGTTATAGAACTAGCTAATTGTTTACTCATGTGATATTAAACATGTAGAAAAGGCTGCGTTGTGATTACTCTAGCATCTCTAACAAAGAGCACAGTTGTTATCATTCTAGTAGAGAGGTAAATGGTGTATGGCTTTGCTGACTTTGAGATTCCAATTGTTATTTTAAACTATAATATATATCTGTTTGTGCACTGATATAATTTGACAAACTTGAACGAGTTTAAGCCGAAGGAAGAGTTAAAGTAGAGTTGATGTAGGATTGAGAGAATCCTATGATGGAACATTTATTTTAGCATCTCATTCTTGTTTAAAATGTGCAAAATGTTATTTAAACCTTTACTTGATGTGTTGACATTGTCGTGTCAAGAAGTACTTTTATAATTGTTGGCTTGTACACGTCTCCTAAGCCATCACACCTGCTTGCTTTGTTTCATGGTCGGCATAAGTTTTGTGAACATGGACACAGCGTGTGGTGTCATGTTTCAAGTTGAGTTGGTTACATGTAAACCTTTTTCATTATATATCACGTATCTCCTACAACTACTGGCACTCATGAAATATAATAAAACCTCTGTATTAATTATTGTCTGATACCCTTGTGAGAAAGTAACTTGGAGCTTTTTTGAGTGGAACTTTGGGCTGATGTAAAGCAGGAGCAGTTGTCTGTCCTTCTGTTGAATGTCCTTCTGGACACCACCAATGTGACATAAGCTTAAGTTGTCACCCCATTTACTTAACCGTAGCTGCTTTCCTGGTTCATGAAATATAGTGCCTATAATAATATTTTTTTATACCCACATGAAAAATAATCATTTCTTTTTATACTCACCTGAAAAACCTTCAAGTTTATAATTATTTCTGGCAATGCGGATGTGATACAACACCGACTAGTAAATGAGAAAAATTAGTTACGGTATAAAGTTTAATTTATTATTTTTTCAGAAAAAAATCTCATACATGTAATAATCATGGTAAATTTATTTGTCTCCACTCATAAAGCATCAGCCAAGGTCACGCATTTAGTTCAACATTTAGACAACACCAATGATTATTATTTGTGATTCAAAACACAGAACACTTGCAATTGGAGGTGCCCCTTAAATTTGTTGTCTTGTTGACCAAGTATGCATTTGCAATTTGTTGAACAAGTATGCATTCATCATGTACCATTTTGTGATCACCTCATTGAAAACATCGCATTGTAAAAGCTAGTAAATATTCCGTTTTTTATAATATTAATAATATTCAGTACTGTACCTAGTAGGTTTATAAATTTAATGCAAAGGTACAGCATCTGGGCATCCTGCTGTCACATAATTTGATGAATGTCCTAGTATTTTAGTTGAATACCGGGCAGCAATAACAGGCAGCGCTCAAAGTTCAAACTACTTGTGAAAATAACGCTTAATGTGGTGGGATACTATCAAGCTATGCATAGACATAGATGTGTGAGGAATATGCATCAATGCTATAACTATAAGACATAGACATAGATGTGTGAGGAATATGCATCATTGCTATAACTATAAGACATAGATGTGTGAGGAATATGTATCAATGCTATAACTATAAGACATAGATGTGTGAGGAATATGCATCAATGCTATAACTATAAGACATAGACATAGATGTGTGAGGAATATGCATCAATGCTATAACTATAAGACATAGACATAGATGTGTGAGGAATATGCATCAATGCTATAACTATAAGATTGAGAAGGTAAATGTGTTTGCGTATGAATAAAATAATGTTATTTCCTTTGAAAAATGGTCAGTTGTCTGTTATAGGCAGCTGTTACAGTACTCTCTTGTTTGTTTCCAGTGACGCTGAAGATAACTATCTCTGTTTATTTGTAGATTCTTGTCACAAGCGGAGTGGATCTTGACATGGAGGACTCGGTTGACCTTAGCGCCATCTACTTGCCATCAAAAAGTGTTGTCGTTGCTAGTATGAGCGTGCCAGATGCAAAGTGACTACACTCTTCACTGTATTAGGGGCACATGGCTATGCCCCCAATTCACCTAGAACACCTGCTATATCTGCTGCATTCACTGAATCTGACTGTACTTTCATAATCTGACTATTGGGATCTCTACCCACCAAGACACCGAGTTGTTTTTTTCATCTGTTCAATCCTGCACAATCTATAATTTGTAATGAATGACTGCATGTGAATAAAATAATGCAAGCTTTACACTATGCTTTCTCGTTTCCTTGAGGCAGCGTTTAAAATGTAGTAGCTTCCGCAAACTGCTTGAAATTTTCGTAAACTCAGTCGTCGGACCTATTTGATAGAACCGCATAGTAAATAGATTTTTAAACAATTTGCCGCCTTAGAGCAGAGAGCTCGTTGGAGGCTGTTCATACTCGAGTTGTCTTCTCTGATTACTACTTCACCAGTTCACTCAGCTGAGCATTTAATTGAGCACTAAGAATGAGCCTCTGGTCATATGCACCATTATTTTTCTTTTCATCTTTAGCATGGTATTGCCTTGATTCATAGGTCATTGGTTTTCAGCCACAAAATGCCAAAGTTGTTAGAGCCACCCGCATCGGATTCCTAGATTTTAGGTCACTATCAAAACACATGTCATGATGATTGTTTGCTTATGTTGGCATTCCAAGTGACCGGGATAATTTATCTGCAACTTGATGGTTGCCATATTTGGGCATTTGCTATCAGCGTAAAACTGCATTCATTTAAGCAAACTATCTGAAGGGTAAATGAAGGTTTAGTCAAAAAGATAATGGTTGAAGCAGTTGTTGCCGACAGGCTCTTAGTCGAAGTCATAGACAATTAGTCGGAATGGAAGACTATTGAAAAGATTTGTCTTATAACACTCATTTTGCTATAATTTTTAAAAAGTACACGTCTAGACATAAGCTTTGCCATAATAGTTTTGTCAGCCTGGTGAAAGGCATGGAGCATATGTGTGTGAAGTTTTGAGGAAATCGGCTCAAAAATGTAAAAACGCAAACACTATGAGAATGTGGGGGTTGTTAATAGAGATAATGTGTTAAAAGAGGACACTCTGTGAGATGTTAACTTATATCCCAATGTGTTAACTTACATGTATATTCCAATGTTAACTTACATACCAATATGCTAACTAAAAGTGTTAGACCATGCTTTTTCTTCCAATACACATAATTTAGATTACTATTTATTCCTTCTGTCTCGTCTTATTTGTTCTAAACCTGTGTAAATAAAGTTAATATCTATCAATCTATCTATCCATTTATCTATCTATTCATCCATCTATATATCTATCCATTTACCTATCTGTCAATGTATCTATCCATTTATCTATCTATCCATTTATCTAAATATCGATCTATCCATTTACCTATCTGTCTATTTATCCATTTATCTATATATCTATCTATCTGTTTATCCATCTATCTATTTATCTATCTATATATCTATTCATTTACCTATCTGTCTATGTATCTATCTATTTATCTAAATATCTATCTATCCATTTATCTACTGTCTATCTATCCATTTATCTATCTATTCCTTTATTTATCTGTCTATTTACCTACCTATCTAACTATATATCTATCTGTCTATCCATCTATTTACCTAACTATCTAACTATCTATCTATACTAATGGAGACATTGTTATCATTCCTATTATTACCCAGAATTGCTTATCTGTTCAGCATCAAGTGTTACGTTATGTTGTCTATTGATAACACTAAATATTGTTACAACTAGCTCGGCAACATTTTCATTGTTAAGGGTAAAGTTTTTAGTTGCGCAGTTGTGTTACTGCAACCCAGAGTAAACATCGATCAGCATCTGAAAACAGAAAAAGTTACCAGCGATGGATATTCCAGGTTGGTATGCAGTGATACATTGCAAAAATAATTTTTCCTGTGTTTCTGTTTGGCTGTCATCCAGGCTGTGGCAGCATAAATATCACACGAATTCTTGTCTACTAGGTCGTCCACATGAGTTTTTTATTGCAAATGGAAAATAATTTTATATAATGCCTCAGTAGCACCGACTGTGTACCATGCTTAGCAATATGCATGACGTAAAAATTGACAGAAACTAAAGTTTTAGGTTTTACTAACTTTGAAATAAACTACAGACAGTTGCGTCAATAGTGTTGGTAACCGCCATCATGGAGACATTAAAGAGGTTTCCATGTCGTAAGCTCGCTCATCTGCGCCAATAAAAATTGCTAGGTTTGGTACTGCCTCTCAACGAATCAAATATTAAGCTAATTGTTAAGTAGTTAGAAAGATCAGCTCATGAAGTAGCCATTGATGTAGCTCTTTGTTGCAAGTTTTTAAAGCCTTATCTCGGCATGTTACATAGTTTGATCTAACTGAATTGTGTCATAAAAACTTGAACAAAACATTGACCAGCTACTCTGAAAACATTCTTAAAGTTGACAACAATAATAAATACTTTTAATTTGTGTACATTACAGCTGACCTACTAGTGACCTCTACGACGGACACTCTTGAGAAATACCGCAAAAGGCATGAAACAGATGATGAGCCACTGCACGAGATCGACAATAAGGAGATGAACCAGCTCGCTGCACATCTGCCTGATATTATCCTCAACATGGATCTCTCTGTTCAACCACCATTTGTCCGCCAATTTCCTGGCGTCATTATGTTCCTCGATATTTCAGGTAAAAGCTGACTAGGTTTAACCATTACACCTTCAAATTTTTTATACTTCATTTTGCCTGAGTGATTTTAACTCAAAGACTTTGCCCTGTGACCTTGTAAGTGTATAGTGATTTGCTTGGCCATTAAGCTCTGCTGGCTTCTTGGCTTTATTATGTTGGTTACCCGCTTGTTTCTTTTCAAGCTATTGATTTTTGGCTAAATCTTATTTGGTAGACACACAACAGACAGTTTCATATCGCAGCAACATGAGTTAAATCCTGTTTGTAATCAATGTTCAGCAGCGTATAAAATAGCTTTGTCATCAACACTGCTATTGGTTTACCGCTCTTCTCGGCACTCTGATCGTATTGCAAATGTGCTGATCTGAGCAGCAAAAAGTCTGTTTGGATGTGTACTGCTTCATGATGCAAACAGAATAAATTCTATTAATAGATTCTGAATAAATTCTAAATAAAACCATAACTGTCACGTACAAGTTTTATCGTAGTTTTTAGGTAAATCAGCCACGCTGATTCCGATTTTGTACTCAAAATAAAGACCGGTCCACTAACCTTCAAAGTCATTTAAGCTTTTTTAAAGCGTTTTAATATCCGTTTCGAAAACAACACAATCGGCATTACAAGCTCCGCCCATAAATATGTGACGAAACCTAGCTTTTTCAGGAACGGAAGTTAGGAATGTTTAGTCCGATTTCGAAGAATAGAGATGGGTGTCTTAAAACCCATTATTATCTAAATCCAGCCTGTAAAATAATCGCAGTCTTTTATGAAACGTATATAAACTATTTAAAATTGCTCGTAGCTTGTTACATGATGTTTAAATAGGCTGGACGCCGAGAAAAATGAGCTCAAAAAGTGCGGTTTTATAACAAGCTGGCGTTGTTATCGCGCTTTTTTAAATATGCAATGTTAAATAGCTAATCTACCTTTCAGAAAAGACTGAGATTATTTTTAAGGCTGAATTTAGATATTAATGGATTTTAAAACACCCATATCTATTATTCTAAATCGGTCTGAACATCCCTACGTAACTTCTGTTCCTAAAAAGCTAGGTTGCGTCACATATTTATGGGCGGAGCTTGTTGTGCCGATCGTGTTGTTTTTGAGACCGATATTAAAACGCTCTAAAAAAGCCTTCATTACTCTGAAAGTTAGTGGACTAATCTTTATTTTGAGTACAAAATCAGAATCAGCGTGTCTGACTTACCTAGGAAATACGATAAAAGTTGTATGTGACTGTTATCGTTTAAACTTACTTTGCATTTAAGAGTTTCCGATTCTGCTTCATCAAGCAACTCTGTTATCGTTCTTTTCAAATTGATGATGAATAATCAAGTTTATATCAGAGATTAAAACTAACAGCTTGTTGCTAAACTGGAAGTGTTATTTTATTATTATATAGTCAACTTATTTGCACTAGTACGTTGGCAGTCCGGTGGGCCATGGAAGATTTTCATGTGTAATAGCTATACACTCAATTACATGTATTCCACCATGTAGCGAGGTGGTCAAGTGGCATGGTTAGTAGGATGCCTGGCTACAAATCTTGCTAACAATCATACCTACCGCATTCAGTTTGACACAGAATAATCAGGGCAAACAACTCCACAATATGCTTTATTGGATACAAGAGTAGACAACACACAAACAGAAAATAATTTCTCCTCAAACTTGTCGCTTTGCAGGTCTATGACCTGACAACTCCGATACAGTCAGCGAGTTCATCAATGTTATTACATCGACGTCATTTGGACTCGCCTAGAAAGGTTGTTACCTGAGCTAATATTTCATACCTGGGCAAGTGTATAAATATAATGGCTGAGTCTAACAAAGAAAACTAAAATAAAAGTAGTTGATACAGGATCTGTTTGATATGAAAGTATTGTGAGTGGAAATGCGATCAAGATAACTCCAGAGCATCTCAATCTTATCTCGATCATCAGTCACTCTGTTAGAGTTGGTTCCATGGGTTCTGCTACATAGTCGTCAAATCTTTTACAATCTTACATGCTAAAAAATGTTCCAAATCTGAATACTCTCTGAACCTAGTTTGTAGAGAGGGTTTTTATTGCATTATAGAGTAATCTGCAGACAGATTATTTTGCAAGTTAGTCTCCTAGGCTAATTATTATACATAATTATATATTAATAATAATATTATTACACGATATTATTAATATTATTATTAATTAATTAAATTAATATTATGGGCTGCCTTTCTAAAAACTTTCAAAAGTTTAATTACTCTGTTGAGCAATGAGTGCAATATTTCTGTAACGAACAAGGTGAGAAGAGTTATAAGGTGAGAGTAGCTGTATTATAACACTATTTCTACTCATTATTATACTAGTTTACTATTATTATTATTATTATAATGTTACAACTATTTATTTAGTTATGACTCTTATTACAGTATTATTATTTAGTTATGACTTTTGTTACAATATAACCATGACTTTTTTATTATAATGTTACATAATTCAACACCCTAATATAAGTACTTGTGAAGAAAGAATTTCAATTAATTTTATGGCAGGTTTTACTGATTTGAGTGAAAAGTGCAGTGCAAATGAGCTAGCTGGCTCAGATCAACTCACGGCCATTTTAAATGACTACATGGGTGCAATGATTGACGAGATTTTACGCATAAAAGGAGACGTACTGAAGTTTGCTGGTAAGTCCCGTGTTTGCAGGCCTTAAGTAGAATATACAAAACTAAACTCAGCAATATACACATACAGTATATAATACAAATGGTAAATGTCAGCACTTTGCGCAATATAAAACTCTGTTGAGCTTCTATTATACAAATTAAATGATTTAGGCAGAATACACTAAGCTAGATTTAGGAATCGTCCAACCATGTGTAGCTACTTGTAGAGGAGATAGCAGTTAGTCAATGAGGAAGGAGGTCTAAGTGAGGTATCTTTTTCTCAATTTTGCAAAGTTGTTTTTTAATCTTTTTTTCTGATTATGTAACCCCTTATGTCACGTTCAAGAAGATATAATTATTATTGTCTGCAGGTGATGCTATTCTTGTGTTCTGGAGGATAGAAGACTACGAACACCTGCTCCATTTAATCAAGGCAGTCATTGAATGCAGCTGTAATATACAATCCAAATATGGAACATACAACGCTGAGGGCTTGACTACCCTTCGAGTGAAAATAGGTTCGTTTTTTTAAAGCATTCATACAACAATTATTTTGTCTTACAGTAGGTACAGATGACAATGTTATGGGTAATAGATTTAGATTATGGGAGGCTCTGAGACCGATCCATCTGGCAGCTTGAGATATGTCTGAGTAATGAATTAAAAATAAACGCATACAGGCCATAGTCAGAAGATTCATCACGCTTATATGAATAACAGAGTTTATGGACAATAAATAAACCTAGGCAGTTGGAATAGTCAAATTTCAGCAGATTTAAATCATTCATAAATTAAAAAAGATATCCATGAATTTCCTAAATTTTCTTCAATTCATGCGATCCAACTATGTTGTTATGGGTAGATGTGGAGAAATTATGTTATGCATAACTAATGCAAATCCACGCACAACATCAGTGTTGAAATTGCTTGTCATATTATTCTGTTTTGACTATGTTTAGTTAGTGCACTTTTGCTTAGCTTGTGGGAACTAATTTGATAAATACTGGTTCAGGTATAGTGAAGGTGTTAAGCTATTGTAAGCAATACCGATATCTATCAGTCAAAGTTAATTCTTTATTCTTTAAGTCCAACAATTAAAATACACAACTAACAAAATTCTAAACAATAATATTAATGACAAGAGGTTAAAATAGCTATTAAAACTTACACTCTTATTCGAACAGTCGTTCATGTCTGCTCGCTCGGTCCATACGGCTGCGGGTTTTGATGGTCAGATGAGAGTAATGGCAGTCCATATATGTAGAGGCTCGGTAGTTGAGGTAGGGAAGTCGAAGAGAATCAGTTGATGATGGAGAAGGAAGTTTTATAGGTAGGGAAAGGGTAAAGGCTTCAGAGGCAGAGGGAAGAGAGAGAGAGAGAGTGATGGGTATAGAGATGTTGAGTCATTGGAGCTGTTTTCTTTTATAGATGTCTGGCATGTGGGATGGTTAGCCTGTGGGTGTAGGTTGAGTGTTAAGGTTCAATGCTTTCTGTCAGGCGTATGAAGATATATTGTTTGCTTAAGTCTTCAGCTGGTGCACATGATGTTGACATGTAGGATGGAGCTCGTGACTTACTCCTGGTGTCTAGGTCATGTTTGGCAGGAGTAGCAGATCTGTATGTGACTTATTTGACTCATTTCTAATGTTTCTCTGGTGGCTTTTTAATGATGGTGGTCGGTAGGTTTAATTGCTTTGACTTCCTTTTGGCATATTCTCCGTCTGGTGTTGAGGCAATTTCTACGATTGATTCCTCCAGTTTGAAGGTTCTAATTTTTTTGACGTTTTCTAATTATTGGATCTTTTGATGTCTTTCTTGCTGCTTGTACGTATTGTATGCATATCTTGTGTCCTAGCTGCATTCCCTGTTGGTATGTTGTTTTTGCTGTATTTCCATACAACAATGTCTAACTGGTATTTGCCAAAAAGATTCATGTAGTCAGTATTTTTAGAAAGCTTTCATTCCGAGTTTCAAATAACTAATTGTGAAGTTCAATATATTAGAAATTTTGAGGTTATTTTCAAAATTTTAATATGAAACATGTCCACAGCCTTAATCAAATTGCAAACCCATATAAAAGCAAACAGAGAACTTTTCAAGGTGGCAAATTAGAACAGAATTGAGTTTTATCAAAGTACTTGCAATTTTTTGCTTGGTTTTAATACACTGACAATAGAATTGTTAGCTGAACATAATAATAATGTTCAAATAAAATTCAGTAAAAAATTCTCAAACTCAATGTGTATCTTTGTAAAATTTACGACGATATCTCATGGTTGATATTGAAATTTAGAGGACTAATCAGAGATTTAACTTATAAACAGTTTAGCTATTGTTAGTTTCTCTATGGAAATATGGTGTTGACCTTGACACAAGGTTAAAATTACGACTGCTACAGCAAACTTATTCTGTAATCTCCGAAGTAATGTGAATATTATTTTTATTTTTAGCGTTGTCTTTGGGAAGAATGTACTTCTTTGTATTTGGCCTGGACAGTCGGTATTTTTACTGCGAGAGTGGAAAAGCTGTCCAAGAGGCCAATGGAGCTGAGCATTTGAGTAAGGCTGGTGATGTGATTGTCTCCCCTTACATGTGGAGTTATTGTGAAGAAAAAGATTATGCTTACGCGATGTTGGAGGATGGAAAGCATGTCAAGGTGACATATATGCAAACGTAATATAATCAGTCAAATAGTCATATGTTAGTGGTAGGTCTGATGCTTAAGTATAACACGCTGTCCTCCTATGGGCAATTTTTAGTGGGTGGCGGAACGCTGCTTTGGCATGCACTTTCAAGGCATTTAGTAACTTGCAGGATTGATGCCAAACTATAAACTGCATACAGGCTTTTGGTAGGTAGCTAGTTAGTGTGCTCGTTATACATGTTGTTCTTCTTTGCCATGGCTAGTGAAGGTTGCTATATATGCTAGCAAAGATTTTAAAACCTTGGACAGCATGCTTTTTAATGAATTTGACTGACTAACTGTTTGACTCATTGACTGACTAACTGTCTGGCTGGTTGACTGACTAACTGTCTGACTCGTTGACTAACTGACTGTCTGACTCGTTGACTGACTGGCTGTCTGACTCGTTGATTGACTGACTGTCTGACTCGTTGACTGACTGACTGTCTGACTCGTTGACTGACTGACTAACTAATCTCTGGACTGACTGACTAACTAATCTCTGGACTGACTATAGACATGCACTAACACATAATAAAATGTTATATACATGCATTGATCATAATAAAATTTTATATTTGTGTACCAACAAGTGAGAATCAACTATAGGCTTGTGCTGTCGCACAATATACCACTACACACATGTACTAGCACATAATATACTACAATACACATGTAGTAACAAATAATGTACTAGTATACACATGTACTAACAATCTCTCAATCTTTGCTATAACTACAGTGCAGTTATTAATTATTACCACAAGTTAGTGTTCTTTATGCAGCAAGTAGGCCTACTTGCCTTAAACAAAATATCTTCATAGATACAAATAAATAACGTTGTTGGAGATGTCCATTTGAAACAGAGATTTAAATACTTTTTGAAATGACCTTGATAAATGTGTTGAGACAGGCACAAGGTGAAAACTATTGCACAGTTACCAAAGCTCTTCAGTTTTCATAAGTTCACTACAGAAGCTTTTAACCATTTTTTGTGTGATTTTATAAGAATGTTTAGGTATTAAACTGCTAGAAAATGTTAGAATAACAAACAGGCTGTTAAACCTACAGATAATAAGTCTTGCCCGAAATGAAACAGAGCGAAGTGTTCATGGTGCGGGACCTGCAGGGGATGCTTCTAAAACAGCAAAAGGAATGCAGAATGTCTTAGCGATGGAGGCAGTCACTACAGGAGGTACAGTATGTACATCTTTATATATCAGATCAGGAATAGTTACTTGTTGCTTGAAGCAGCGGTTTTAAAGTGTAAATTAAAAAATATTCCAAAGTGCAAACCTGTTTTGACTGTCAACTATGAACCATTAATTCAGAATATATAAGCGAGCACAAGTTACAGAAATGTAGAGCTCCTATTAGATGTACTACTGTTATACATCCTGATGAATTCAAAGAGTTACAAACTAGGTCAAATGTAAAGTACTTACATGTAGGTCTAACCTTGACTTATGACATTTTCTACTCGTGAACCTTTTAATATAAGGTTAGCAAAAAATTGTCTTGACCTGACATTGTTTTCAACATACAACAACCAATTTGTTTTGAAAAAGTACATTTTTATAAAATTTTAAATACTAGTAAAAATTAAAAGCAACATGTAAAAATAAAAGATACTATATAAATTAAACCAAATAAAACATTTTTAATGTAAGCTGTACCACATATTTCTATCA
This sequence comes from Watersipora subatra, assembly GCF_963576615.1. Taxonomy (NCBI): domain Eukaryota; kingdom Metazoa; phylum Bryozoa; class Gymnolaemata; order Cheilostomatida; family Watersiporidae; genus Watersipora; species Watersipora subatra. The sequence goes on from NC_088709.1 coordinate 9,973,231, forward strand.
CTCTCTCTAACACTGAGTCTATGCAGCAACAAGCTTACACTTTTGTTTACGTCTATTAAAGGTAAAATAACAATAAAAACTTAATTTTACTGTATGTTACAGTTTTATTTTTTACAGTATATATAATTTATATGGTTTACATAAATTTATTTAATGCACTTATCATAAGACTATATGTAATAACTTGAAGCACTTCTTATCATCTTTTGGGCTCGCAAATCGATTAAAGAAAAATTTTCATTTTATTTATACCATTTTTATAAAAATGCATGATTTTACAAACAAAGAATTCAAAATACAAAGTAAAGGATATATAATATAAATTAGGTTAGACAATATCAAGTTTAAGTTAGCGAAATTATCATGCATACTTCTATCACTCACCTCACTACTGTACCTACACATCACTTTACCATTGTACCTACACATCACTTCACCACTGTACCTACACATCACTTCATCATTGTACCTACATATCACTTTACCACTGTACCTGCACATCACTTTACCATTGTATCTACACATCGCTTTACCACTGTACCTGCACATCACTTTACCACTGTACCTGCACATCACTTAACCATTGTACTTACACATCACTTTACCACTGTATCTACACATCACTTTACCATTGTACCTACACATCACTTTACCACTGTACCTACACATCACTTTACCACTGTACCTACACATTACTTTACCATCGTACCTACACATCACTTTACCATCGTACCCACACATCACATTACCACTGTACCTACACATCACTTTACCATTGTACCTACACATCACTTTACCACTGTACCTACACATCACTTTATCATTGTACCTACATATCACTTTACCACTGTACCTGCACATCACTTTACCACTGTATCTACACATCGCTTTACCACTGTACCTGCACATCACTTTACCACTGTACCTACACATCACTTAACCATTGTACTTACACATCACTTTACCACTGTATCTACACATCACTTTACCATTGTACCTACACATCACTTTACCACTGTACCTACACATCACTTTACCACTGTACCTACACATCACTTTATCATTGTACCTACATATCACTTTACCACTGTACCTGCACATCACTTTACCACTGTATCTACACATCGCTTTACCACTGTACCTACACATCACTTTACCACTGTATCTACACATCACTTTACCACTGTACCTACACATCACTGTACCACTGTACCTACACATCACTTTACCACTGTACCTACACATCACTTTACCACTGTATCTACACATCACTTTACCACTGTACCTACACATCACTTTACCACTGTATCTACACATCACTGTACCTATACTTCTGTTCACACATCTCTGAAGTGAAGTAGCCATAACTGCCTTTTTTTACTGAATACTACCTTATTAATTTAGTATTCAAATATAATTACACTTTTAGTTTTCAGTAGTTTTACATAATTTTTTGTAATACTTTAGTTCTTATGCTATACAGTGGACCTGACCATGTGGCATTAATTCGCTCCGGTGTTGGAATCGCAAGGCGAAAATGTCGTACAGAGGGGTATAGAAACTCGTAGCAATTATCTAATGCAAATACTTTTGGTAAAAGCATCAAAGTTTCATATACGTGCTGTACATACTAAAAATTAGTGACAAAATGGTATATTAACCTTAGTAACTATAGTTACCTACAGCAACTATAGTTTATTTAGGGGTATGATCTGCTTATGATTAAATGCTAAAATGCACTGTAAGTTTTCATTTTCACTTACTTTTCCCTCACTATTGTTTCGCTCACACATTATCAGGCATTTACAAAACACAAAGAATGCTGAGCATGGGAGTGAGTATCTTATTTCTTTTAGCCATTGCGAGAGGAATTTCAGAGACTAGCATATTGACATCTTTGTTATTCTGACATATTCATCACACCGACCGCAAAATTTGAATTTTGATAGACATTTTTTGTTGCTGTCGCATGGCAAAAAAAGCCGTAGCTAGGGAACCAAAAACATTGTTGTCCACATCATGAAGCAAAAAGAAACTGTAAAACAAGTAATTTCGTAACCCGCGAGGTCTCTGTATATAATTACTTGAATGAATCAAGTAAAATACAATGTGTTCTTACTTGAATACTTGCTCAAACATTTGATTGGTTTACACAGATGAATCAGAGATCTGAACAGAACTTCGTAAATCGCGAGTCCCGACTGTATATATTGACTATGGAAAATGAGCTGTGTAAATGATCAGTTTTAAAACCATCTTGTTAGGTTGCAGCTGTGGGTATCATAGAGAAGTCTGCTCTCCTCTGCAAATATATTCCATATCTCATTTAAAACCATGTAGATTAGCATGAGCATAAATATTAGCCTTATTATTATATTATAATATAATATATTATTATAATATTATCACTTTATTAAATGTTTGTTTTGCAGGTGAAGTTTACCGAAAAGCTGTGTTCGACACGGGCATGCACCTGAATGAGACGCTTCGTAGATATGTGATAGATATAGTCCTCGACAAGGTGTGAACGTCTAATTATATTCTATATTTTTCGAGATTAGGTCAAGTAGTGCATATAATTCTAAATACTATCGATGCAGAATTTAAATACATGCAAGACTTATTTCACTTTTCTAGCTCTGTATATTGATTTGTTTAAAAAAAATAAAATGTTGCTAATTTTTATTGTATGTTCAGCTGGAGGCTGGGCATGGGATAGAGTATCACTCAGAAATCAGATCATGTACTATAGCATTCATCAATCTCCTGCTCGCCAGTGAGGATCTTAAAGCCTCCAATCAGTGTGATGTCTTACAGAAGGCATACGAAGCTATCGCTGGTGAGCTTGATGTCTACAAAGCAAGCCTTAACAAGGTGGTCATGTTTGACAAGGTTGGTGGAGATGTTTGAGAACAAGAGTCTGTTTGGAGCCATTATCACGCAAACATCTTTTGTTCGCTAAAATAGAATTTTCAACAAGTATGATATGACATTTGAACAAATATTTTATTTAAACTTTGAATTGTCAACATAAAATGTTCAAAGTTTTGCAAAGCATCGTAGTTTTGTAAGTAAAAGAGATTAAAATGAAGATGAAAATAATGTCAAAAATTGCAATGATAGGTCAGCTAAAATAGGCTAAACTTCACCCAGTCTAAATTGGATTTACTCAGTTTTTACTACCATTTATACCTCTGCTTAGTTTGTGTGCACTGCTGTATTTCCATGTCTGTGTTCAGTTTTAAAAACAAAGTAATAATGAAAACCTTTTTAACGATTATTAGTTTTTCAAACCTTTTTCTGCATCTTTTTACCCAATGAATTTGTTTAATTACTGTGTGAAAATATTTGCTGAGTATTTTAAGGAGCTATCATGAACTTTGTGGTGCTAGAACAAATTAAACAAGATGCTGTGCGTTCTTATGATAATTTTTGATTCAACGTACAACAGCCTTAACATAAAAATCAAGTCTTGCAACAATTGGTACTCAGATGTAGAAGTGTGGCCCTATTGCCTTCTTAATCGTGTGACTTCAATTCTCTATTGTTTGCTATTGAGCTGTGTGCTTTGCAGGGTTGTTCATTTCTAATAGTATTTGGTTTACCTGGGAGGAAGGATTCATATGACTGTAAACATGCCGTTCAGTGCGCATATAAAATACGAGGCAAACTGCAAGATCTTCCTGAAGTTAAAGTAGCTTCTGCTGGTGTCACGACTGGCCACACCTTCTGCGGAGTCGTCGGACACCACCATAGACACGAATATACCGTCATAGGAAAGATGGTGAACATGGCTGCCAGACTTATGACTAACTATCCAGGTGTGTTGCGAGATAGGATCATATTTATTATGTTTCCATGAGGTGATGCTAACTCTAAAATGTGGTTCAGTTGGCAGAAAATTAATCTAAAAATTTAATTGAAACGGTCTTGCTGCGTATCCAAGGTTTGATGACAGAGGTGTATACAAATATGGAATAACATCATTGCCATACGTTGATGAACACTTGTAAACCTTAACACTGACACCGCACCTTTAACTTATTGAAGTAATTTAATATAATATAACTAACATAATATAAATAAATGTAGTATAATAAATTAACCTTTTAACACTTTAGCTGTCATGCCTATGCATCTTTTTGGTGCCTAAATGGTATGTGAACTAAACTATGAGTGTGACTCACTATTGAGATGTTAAGTCAGTGTGTCCTTGCATGATCGCTTCGTCGACGTAACATAACCTCATGAAAACTTACCGTAGGTATGTGTAATGAACCACAGCTGCTGTTTATGACAACCTGTGGCAGGTTGTGGTACTGATAGTATTTAAAGTACACAAGACAAACAGATGAGTACACCTGTTCTCTTAACCAGCTTACATAGCTCTATAGACTGTAGAGCTGTTTATTATCAATACTAGCATCATGGCAGTCCTGTGCTTCGCTAGAGACTGTCACATGTAATAACTATGTGCACAAATATTCAACAATGCAACAAGGCAGTTGTGTGATGCAGTTGGTGGTATGCCTGGCTACTAAACTGAATATCCATGCCCGATTCCGCAGCTATTTATTTTTTTAGGTAGCCTCTAAGTGTGGCTTAGAGCAAGCGACGGATAGGCATGGTTTTTATTATTGAAAAAATTACCATTAACGTGTGACTCAATATATCAAAATTCAAATTCCGTGTAAGCGTGTAAAGATATATGATATATATACACGCATACATATGTATATATATACATACATACATATGTATATATATACATATGTATAAGTATACAAGCAATATACATGTACATATACATATGTATGCATGTATATGTATATGTATACAAATACATATGTATATTGCATGCTACCTGATGAAGACTCAAAATAGAAATTATTCTTTTTTGAGCTGTCGATTATGTGGCATTTACTAAATACAATATTTTTAGAGCTTTCTAAAATCTGTTTTCTGATCTGTGTTGAATGCATTGTAAAAATAACATTTTTTCGTTTATAGGTATAGATTTATAATTATAACTACAAACAAAAACTATGTAACTCTACTTAGAGATTTTCTGATAATTTCGCGATAAAACATTTAAGCTGCCCTATTGAATATATATAAGTAAGAAAAACTAAAAATTAGCATATCGTACATACTGTATGAAAAATTGAATTTTCTCTATTTTTTTTACCAAATAAGATAGCAAACAGCGTTGTTTGAGCTATTTATATCAAAAGCATTAATGGTGCTTACAAAAAGTATTTCATGCCTTAAATAATGCTATTCTGGTTTGCTTCACTAGCCCAGTAGACCTCCAGATTGTGACTACTTCTACATGATCATTTTTATGGTCTTACAGATACAAAAATGTTACATGATACAAAATGATACAAAATACATACAATGTTCATACGTTTGTGCTATGTTTAGGCATTGTGTCCTGTGACAATGAAACATACGCACATTCTCGACTGCGACCAAATCATTTCAAAGACATGCCAGCTAAAAATTTGAAGGGTCTTACTGACGTGGGTATGATCAGGGAGTACACTGAGGACTCTTCACATATCTCCTTTGTAGCGAGTTCTATCACGAGATCTCGCAAGCCTATTATAGCTCGTGAAAGGTAAGTCATGATAAGTTATTATTGTTCATTATAGGTAAATGACAATAAGTTATTATTGCTCCTGAAAGGTAAGTGACAATAAGTTATTATTGCTTGTAAAAGGTAAGTGACAATAAGCTTTTTGTGTCCATCAAAAATGCTAGGTACATATGTAAAAACAAATGAACACACAATGTGCCAACCACATAGTGTTAAGCTCAACATTATTAGTAGTCTTCCCGTATTATTACTATTATTATCTTTACTAGAGAGTGTTAAAACTTCTATCTGATCAAACCCTACCTACACAGCCCAGTTTCCATGTTGGGTTCATTGTTTGTAGTGCCTGAATCGTAGTGTGTGAGGTTTTCATAAATCAATAAACTTGTTTGCTTAAAGAAGAGTCTTCATTCTCCGAAAATAGTTGTGGTGCAGACAACTTTACCCAAAAAGTAATTTGATGAAAGTAATTTTTATCGCTAATGAATCACAGCGGAAAGTTTTTCAAGTTTTACTAAATTTCTAGAAGTGATTTGTTAAAGGAGAGATGACAGCAGCAAATTTACAAAGTTTGTGATAATAATTATGGTACAAACAACTTTACATTGATCAGGAGTAATTCTCTCTTGGAACAATATATAATAGTTCAGCATGCTAGTGCTTGAGCAGTAACATAGACCAATGACAAACAAACACTTGTTGCTATAGTTACAGGTATGTAGTCAACCATCTACAAGACTATTCACTATCTAATAAAATAATTGGCACTCTGAACAATGTATTATTATTATTATTATTACTGCATCGATTTGGCAGTAATAAGAATTTTCAGACTCTGAGAGCCTTGCATTATTTTGCTAAAGATAGCCTAATACCATCCCAAAACTTTTATTACTTCTACAATTAAGGGTGGGTTGTCATTCCGCTTCATTCTCTAAGTAAACATAGCTAAAAGATTTAAATTGATTGCATGCTGCTGTCTATTAATACTAACAATACTATATCGCCATTGCTATAGCTTGAACGCCAGCAAAGTTTAATTTTAATTAAATACCTGTTTTATTTTTATGAAACTCATTTAAAATCCACACAAAATCTGCATGTAAATTTCTCACTTTAGTTGAACTAAAATATGAAAATGGCTGAATTGTTCAGTTTTTTGCACTATACAAGCATTTAAGAATTGCATGCTTGGCCATCAAAATGTTTAATCATCAGCAAAAACAAACCAAGATAGGCAAGCCTGTAGTTTGCTTTTGTATAAATTCAAGTAGAAAAAAGTTATTGCTGTATAAAGTAGATTAGGCTCCTTATGATACATTTCCTGTAACACATACCGTAAAAACCTCTATTTGAACGCAGTGGCACTCTATTTTAACCCTTTCCCTGTAGTAGCATTTCATTTGAGGTGACGTTTAAATAAAGGCTGGCGTTGTATTTTTTAAATAGGTTTCCAGAATTTTAAGAAGCTAAATTTAATCCTTTTAAGGGTGAAGCAAAAGTCACCTATATTTTGCACTCTCATTTGAGCAGAGCGGCTTTTTTATGTCATTGCTTTCAAAGTTTTATAAAAAACTGTAAGTTTTGGAGCTAGAAAACGGACTTTGAGACGAACATCAACCGCTGAAGAATTAATTGTTACTGATGTAATCGAGAGACATTATTAGCACTATTTTGTGGACAATTTTCTTCTAATCACTTGCTATTATGAGAGGCAGCGTTCAATTAAAGGGTGGCGTTCTATTTTTCAACTCTTCTCATATAGCCGAGGTCAAATAGAGGTGGCATTCAAATAGAGGTTTTATGGTAACTCTCCACATATGGCTTTCCAATATAGAGATATACTATTTTTTCACCTTATGAAGTAGAACATCATGATTTTTTTCACCTCACCATACGAATCTTATTTCACCATACGAATGCAACAAAATGTTCACGCGAACTCAAATTTGGCAGTCGGTGTGCTTAATACGTATGTCAAAATAACAAAAGCACCGAAAAGATTTTCACAACGCCTAAAAGAGACACGATGACTGATTTCTTTCAGTTCAGCAATTCTCATGGTGAAACCAGTAATATTTTCCTTTCAAAACCAGTAACAAAGTTGGAGTTGCAATTCCTTCATACAGAAGGTCTAATGGTCAGATAACTTATTTAACCTGCTAACAAAAATCCACTTTATTACAAAAACAGCATCGTTCGGGTTTTCTAGATGAATTAGGTTGAAAATTGTTTAAACAGGAAGCGAGGACAGAAATTGATAAGTGATGAAATTTGAGTGGTAAAAAGTTGAAACTCAGTAAAATAGTTTAAGTGTGTGTGTTTAGTAAGGTAAACTTGTTTGAAGTGAATTCAAAATTCTTTTTTATACATACCTCTGCAGTACTGCTCATAGCACATTGTAACGTTACATTGTAATGCATATCATAATCGATAAATTCACTAAATATAATAAAGTTATTGTTGGTAACTATAGTTACTAAGGTTAACATACTATTTTGTTCCTAATTTTTAATATGTACATAACTTATATAAAATTTTGACAATTTTTTACCAGGGGATGTTTACATTATATAATTACTATGGTTTCTATACCCCCACATACGATTTTTTTACCATACGATACCAACCCTGGAACAGATCAAAATCGTATCCTGAGGGTGCACTGTATTTTAATTGTCTTACAGTTAAAATACCACCTTGTTTGAAACAGTCATGTACAAACGCTATTCAAAAGATATAATAATACTAGTTGAATGCCCCGCGCTGCACGGGTAATAAAAAAGTTTCTGCACAAAAAATTTATTCTCAATCAACATCTGTTGAAGATTTAAAACTGCTTATAAACAGTAGCAGGTAATGTAGTTGCCATTGGCTAAGTTGGCAAGGAATTTGAGTAACTTCAGCTAATAACTTGAGCGAGTCTAAATCTTTACTATAATAAAAGTCGTGCTTATAATTGTGCTTATAATTGTTATATAATGTGTCATGATCTCTCATGCAATCATGAACTTTAGGCGTGCTAGTAGTAACCAATAGTACTTTTACAAGCACTTTAAGCGAGCATATTTGAACCTGTGTAATAAGTATGTACACAATTATTCCGTAGTATAGCAAGTAGGCCATGTGGTGCAGTCGATAGCTTGCCTTTCTGCAGAATCGGGAGTTCCAAGATCAATTCCAGGATGAAGCTGTTTTTTCTTTCATAAAAGAAAGCTATCACTATTTTATCGCTATAACTGGGCTTGTGAACGACAGACACTCAATTTATATATAAATTACCAAATTTGTATGTAAAATAGTTGTTTTGATTATACAAATTGGATTGTTTACGGTATCTACAATCAGAAAGAGTAAATCATGCCATCAATATTTGTGTGTATTTTGGTGAGTAAAAATACACTAAAACCATTTTTAAAAACAGGATAATATAGTAATTACTTTTGACTAGGAACTATATTATTATATAATTTGTTATGTCTTATTTTTCAAGGTCAACTAGCTAGCAGAAATGACCTACTTACGCAATTGTTGTTTTTGCTTAGAGTGACTCATTCTCCTAATATGGCATGGCTTGCTATCTTCTTGCATGCTAGTCAGTTGATTAAATAGATTGTAAGAAACAAGTCAACCTCTCATTTCTACACAACCTAAGGACTCACCACTTGTGTTAGAAGTGGGATATGTCTATCAAAAAACCCTTAATTAAATAAAGGCTCAACTGGACAATGGAGGATACAGTTAAGGCAATGATGGATGCTATGCAGCAGCAGCAGGTTGTGTTCCAGAAACAAATGCTAGAGCTGATAGAGAAATTGGAAACAAGAACATTTCAAGGTACAAATTCCACTCCAGCTATTCCGAAGTTTGAAACGTTTGAAAATGAGACTCAGAAACAGCAAATTTATTTGGAATGCTTTAACCAACGCTTTGCTGTTTATAATGTTACTGTTGCTAAGCAAAAGCGGGCCTGCTTGCTGTCTTGGGTAGGCGCGCCAACGTATGGCCTAATGATGAATCTGTTCGGCCCAGAAGATATAACGACAAAATCTTTCACTGAGCTAACACAGAAACTAACCAACCACTATAAGGATATATACAAGCAGCACGATATGAGTTCTATCAGTGTAAAATGAAAAAAATCAAACGTATGCTGATTGGGCTGCAGAGTTACAGGGCTTAGCACGCCACTGTAATTTTACTTGAAAAAATAATGGCTGTAGCCAGAGCTATGTAGACGATCAGATTAGAGACATTATAATCAAAGAAACACCCTACGCTGATGACAGACGCCAGTGCTTACTGAACAACAACCCTCCCCTTGATGATGTGCTCGATAAAGCCGTAACATACATCAAAACCGCAGAAATGGATAGTCTTGAAAGGTTAGTTCAAAGAACCACCTCCAGAGTTGGTTAACAAAATGTCTGATACATAGGAACACAGAATCAGACGAGCCCAAAGCGCCCAAAATAGTAACCAAAAGAAAGTCTAATTCTAACTCACTAAAATCCTGTCCGAGTTGTTTTATCAAACACGATTGCAAAGATTGCCCTTGTAGAGAACTTGTTCGTAGAATCTGCAACAAAAAATTTATATGACATAAATACATCTATATAACAAAAAATATCTTGCCTGTTTGCAAATCGAAAGATGGGCAATCCACAAAGGCTAAACTCCAAAATTCAAATCTAGCTGAAGAATCAGTGTGCACAGTTAGGCACAGCCGCGACACTACAAAACATGCCCAGCAGAAAAAAAAGTTAGACATAATTGAGCGAGTTGGAAAACAAACTTGGGTGAATCTAAAGGTCAATGGAATCGACGATGCCAAGTTTCAGTGGGACACTTGAGCTACATGTTCCATGATAGGCTTGGAAGAATATAAACAACTCAGCTCACTGCAACTGGCGGAAACAAAAACTTGTACCAGTGAGTATGGAGCCCGCAGACTGCAGGTCAAAGGAGAAGGCTACGTAAATGCTGGAGTTGGAGGCCAAGTAATACAAAACCTGCGTTTATTAGTAGTCAATACACCTGTAGGACTTAACCTATTTGGCTTAGACTGGAGTGATCTTTTTGGCTTGTCACAGATGGGGTTGTCAGCGGTGGTAGAAAATGTAAACATAATTCAAAGCGACCCAGTTGAACGTTTCGCAGGTAAAGTCAGTGCATTGGCAACAAAATTTCCAGAAGTGTTTAACAAAAGATTGAGACGCTGTAAAAAACTAAAAGCTTCACGAAAAATCACGACCAGTTTTTTTAAGCCAAGAGAAGTAATATTTTCCTGATGGGAAGCTGTGAAACTAGAAATTGAGCGCTTAGTCAAAGCAGAGTATTGGAACATATTGATTTCAGCGACTATGCAGCACCAACTGTGGCCGTATCGAAACTTAGTAGAAAAGTGATAATTTGTAGGGACTTAAAGATGCTAGACAAACAGATATCTGTTGACCAGCACCCTTTGCCAAAATCAGATTAGCTTATGGAAAAACTTCAAGGCGACCAACATTTTACAAAAATTGATCTTGCCGATGCCTATTTACAGATAGAGTAAGACGAACAAGCTAAGCAACTCTGCGTCATCAATACGCCTTTGGGGCTTTTTCGTTATAACAAAATGTGTTTTGGGGTTGCATGCAGTCTTGCTCAGTTTTAAAGATGCTTGGACGCAATGACTAGTGATTTATCAGGTGTTGTTGCATACCTGAATGACATCATAGTAACTGGCAGCACCAATGGGAAACACTGGAGCAATCTGGACAGACTGCTAAAAAGAATCTATGAGTATGGCTTCTGTATCCAGCAGTCAAAATGTCAGTTTTTCAAAACATCTGCAGACTACCTGAGCTACCACATTGACAAAAATGGTAATACACCATCCAATGAAGCCATAGCTGTTCTTGAGCGTGTATCAAGGCCTCAGAATGTCCATGTAGTTAAGGCCTTCCTGAGAAAAATTAAGTACTACGGCAAGTTCATAGGAAGCCGCGCAGACAAAGCGGCTCCACTCAACAGACTACTTTGCAAAAATGCTACTTTCCAGTGGACACCGCAGTGTGAGAAAACATTTGAACAGCTAAAGCAAGATGTTATTCACAATACCCAGCTGACTCATTTTAACTCCAGCAACTCGTAATTTTATCCACAGATGCATCACAGTATGGCATCGGCGCAGTGCTGCTACAAGAAGAAAACGGCGTAGAAAGGCCAAGAGCTCATGCTTCAAAAACATTAAATGCACCACAACGCAATTACTCACAGATTGAAAAGGAAGAGCTGAGCATTATCTACGATGTGAGCACATTCAGACGATACTTATTTGGTCGTAAATTCACCTGGGTCACAGACCATGAGCCTTTAGTGGCCATATTTTCCCCAGATACACACATCCTGTTGCTCATCGCTCAAAGACTCCAGAGATGGGCACTGACTCTCATGGCCTACCAATATGATGTTCGATATAAACTAAATCAACAACATGGCAATGCCGACGGCCTTTCTCGCTTACCCCAAGGCCCAAACATTGCTGTTGATTTACAAGAAGCTATGATAGTGGGGAAATATCGCATGATTCAAGATTTGGTGGCTTTACCACATGATGCCTCCGTAATCTTGCACGAAACGACAAAAGATGCTGACCTTCAATTAGTCAAAGGCTGGATCATGCAGGGTAACTGGCCGAAGAAACTGTTAGGAGATCTTTTGCATTTACTCCCCTATCTGAGAATGAAAGATTCTTTATTTATACATGAAAGAATACTGTTGGTACAACGAGATGCATACGCCAGAGTAGTTATTCCCAGAAATACCATTCCTCAGGTCCTTAATACACTGCACACATCCTATTAGGGAATCCTTCGAATAAAGCAGCTCACTCGTCGCTATGTGTGGTGGCCTTCTATTGGCAAGGACATTGAGCACATGGTTAGAACATGTGAACCATGCCGACTCTCAGCTAATGAACTGCAACAAACATGTTCTGCATGGCCAGAATCTCAAAAAACCATGGGAGAAAATTCGTCTTGATTTTTTTGGCCCCTTCAAAGACAAAATGTGGCTATTGTGTGTTGACTCATACTCTAAATAACCGTATACAACCATTATGGATGTAGGAAGCATGACATCGTCTCACGCTATTGCTATACTGCGCCACATTTTTATAACAGAAGAACTTCCCGAATCTATAGTAACGAACAATGGCAGACAGTTCGTATCAAACGAGTTTGAGGAGTTTTGTAGAAAACTCGGCATACACCATCTCACATCGACACTGTTTCATCCAGCTTTCAACAGTGAAGCAAAAAGATTTGTTTAGTCACTAAAAAGAAGTATTGAAAAGACTTGTGCGAGAAAGGAATCACCAAATATTGCCTTTCAAAAGTTTCTGAGCACCTACAGATGAATGCCACACCCAGGGCTAACAACCAACCATACCTGCCATACCCAACCTCGCAATATGCTCCCATTGCTTGGGCCATCCCAACTAACCAAATCACCCAAGCAAGCTCTGACGACTAGCATCAAGTACGAAGTTGACTCTGTGGTCTATGCCCGAAACTATATAGCAGGACCAAAATGGCTACAAGGCAAAGTAACGACAAAAATTGGTGGTGTAATGTATGAGGTCCAGACAGATATAGGTATTTAGCGATGCCATACCAGTCAACCGCAACCAAGAGTGTATGTTGTTGACAACAATATTGCAACAACAACCAGTTTCGGCATTCAGCTCACCTAGATACCCACGATGTAACCATCGTAAACCTGACTACTTTGATGCACTAAAGTATTAACTTAACTCACTTTGTATCGAACTTGATAGCCGGTGGGGCTAACCAGTCACAACGTTCAAACGCGTGCTTAAGACACTATGTTTGCTTGTTACTCAAAATACTATTTTCAAATAATTACATGCTGGAGACATTGCTTAAATTTAGTATTTCGTATTTTGTGTGGGAGGAGTGTTATGTCTTATTCCCCAAGGTCAGCTAGCTAGCAGAAATGACCTACTTACGCAATTGTTGATTTTGCTTAGAGTGTCTCATTCTCCTAATATGGCATGACTTGCTATCTTCTTGCATGCTGTCAGTTTATTAAATAGATTGTAAGAGACAAGTCAACCTCTCGTTTCCGCACAACCTAAGGACTTATCATAATTAATTATAATGTATGTTTGACAATTATTCAAAGTTTAACAAAGTTTACGATTATTTGCAGAGAACTTGCAGTTTTCAGAGAACAGTTCGACAAATTGATAAACCGACCTGTGGGATCATCGATACCCCTAAACATAACACAAAACAATCAAAATACCATTGATGCTGATGCTTTGGCAGCAGCTACTAGTGGCGCTGCCAGTAATGATTCTTCACCAGGGGATGCAAAGGAAAGTAAAGCTAAGCTTCCCAGTAGCCCTGGTAACAGCACGTCGCTGACAAAAGCAGATTCGTCAACACCTACCAAAGCGGTTGCTAGTGCTGCGAGTCAAGCAGTGACGAAAAATTCGTCTCATAAAAACAATCTATCTATTGTGAAAAATATGTTGCTGTATGAGGGCGTTGCTGACTCTGGTACTACAAGGTTGCTGTCTGAAATTGCTGCCATTGCCGAGTCTAATAAACATGTGATAGTTACAGACTTTTCCTTAACAAGCAATGACATCAACAGGTTAGTGATTTAGTTGTCAAACCATAACATCAACAGGTGAGTGCTTCTGTTGCTTAGCAGTGACGTCAAGAGTTGAGGGCTTCTGCTGTCAAGCAATAGCATTCATAGGTGAATGCTTCTGTTGTTAAGCAAAGGCATTAACAGCTGAGTGCCTCTGTCACCAAGCAGTGGCATTAACAGGTGAATGCCTCTGTAATCAAGCATTGACTTCAACAGGTGAGTGCTTCTGTTGTCAAACAATGGAATCAACAGGTGAGTACTTCTGTTGTCGAGCAATGACATCGACAGGTGAGTGCTTCTGTTGTCAAACAATGGCATCAACAGGTGAGTACTTCTGTTGTCAAGCAATGCATCAACAGGTGAGTGCTTCTGTTGTCAAACAATGGCATCAAAAGGTGAGTACTTCTGTTGTCAAACAATGGAATCAACAGGTGAGTACTTCTGTTGTCGAGCAATGACATCGACAGGTGAGTGCTTCTGTTGTCAAGCAATGGCATCAAAAGGTGAGTACTTCTGTTGTCAAACAATGGAATCAACAGGTGAGTACTTCTGTTGTCAAACAATGACATCAACAGGTGAGTGCTTCTGTTGTCAAACAATGACATCAACAGGTGAGTGCTTCTGTTGTCAAGCAATGGCATCAACAGGTGAGTGCTTCTGTTGTCAAACAATGGCATCAAAAGGTGAGTACTTCTGTTGTCAAACAATGGAATCAACAGGTGAGTACTTCTGTTGTCGAGCAATGACATCGACAGGTGAGTGCTTCTGTTGTCAAGCAATGGCATCAAAAGGTGAGTACTTCTGTTGTCAAACAATGGAATCAACAGGTGAGTGCTTCTGTTGTCAAACAATGACATCAACAGGTGAGTGCTTCTGTTGTCAAACAATGACATCAACAGGTGAGTACTTCTGTTCTCATAGAACTTGAAACTTGTGTATCAAAGTATATCGAAGTTAAACCTCAATGTTAAGACTTCGAATTGTTAAGAATGTTAAGAATGTTAAGAATTGTGAACGTCTTCCACAATGGTTAATGTTAGTAATAAAACAGATTAATAAAACAAGGCTGCACTTGTGAGAAGAGTTTAGTTGGTTTCTTTGAGTTTTTTTTATTGATTCATATTCTATTTCATCTTATCTTCCCTCGTTTTTGTAGCTGATCTAGGATTTTTTGTTGTTTCCAATCTCATTCTTTTTAAACATTCCTGAGAAATTTGAAAAAGAGTATGTATGTATCTAACATATTCATTTTGAGTGTCTAATCTTCGTACTTAGAGTATAATTGTGTACTCAAAGAAAGTATAATTTATTGCATATGGTGTAGAATTATTGCAGAATATACTATGCTATGTGTATACAGATTGTGCAATGTATGTGCTGGCTCGTACCTGTGTATACATGCTTAAAAGGATGTGTGCATGCATGCAAGCACATGTACATGCATGTGTGGGTGTGTTTGTGAGTGTGCATTAGTGTTGAGCCGGTAAGGAGTTATCCGCTCTTACCGACACCGAAAGATTATTGGTATCCGGGAAAACCAATAATTTCGGTGACAGCTAGTCATCCGCGGCCGGTTTGGTATGATCGGTGTTTATCCGTAAAAGCCTATCGGTAAATGGTTATACGGATAGATTTTTGTATTTGACAGGCTACAGCATTACCAGCGACGTGATGCGCGGGAGAATCTCACGCATAATGAACTGCATGAAAGAGCTCATTTGACGTCTTGCGCACAATCGCCATGTAATGTAATGATATTACAATCGAGGGTCAATTGATGTTATGGTTAATTGCAAAAACACGACGAACACACTACTCAAAAAGAGTCTCAGCGCACATTGGCTGTAGCGAATCCCCTGGTTCGTAGTTATATTGTCACATACGGGTGATGACGCATAGTGTATATTCTATTAAAAGTTTATTATATATGCTTGTCAACACCGTGAAACTACAATAAAACAATAACTCGGTTGTCGATAAAGGTTATTGAAAGTATGCTAATCATACAGGTAGTCATCTGCAAGCCATTTGGTAACATATAAAATAAAACACATGAAATGAAAGTTATAATATTTACCTTAATAACACATCCAGGAGATTGCTAAATAGTATGTGATTCTCCTTCTGTTTAATTCTTGATTATATATGTATGCGATAGATATTGGCGTAATGAAGAAACTTAATACAGATAAAAGAAAGTATCAGCATCAAAAAATAAGGCTGAAAAACTACATGTTGTTGGCTCTCAGGCTGACAAAACAATGACACCTAATCAAACGTATGGCACTGTGGCAAGTCAGACAGACCACACAAGACCATTAGACCACCCAAGATCAACAGATCAACTGGCATTCATTTTGGGCAGGAGCAGTGAATCATACAGGGTGACTAGATATTGCAGTGCACTATCAAATTAGGAAATTTAACAGAGACAGCAGAACTTTACATTGGCAATCACAACTTTTTTCTCAGACATTCTGAAAACACAATACACGTGAATTATATTATAACTCTTTCTTCAACGAACATATCCACGCTTACCTATAGGTATTTAGTATTATATTACGTCTTACATTGATAGAATGTAAAACGTGATATACGTTTTGTATTTTATCAAATATAAAACGTATATTATGTTTTATATTTGATAAACCCCCGTTTGATACTTGATATACAGTCAAACATGGATAACTCGAACTTCAAGGGACCGAGCAAAAGTGTTCGAATTATCAGAGCGTTCAAGTTATCAGAGCACTATCACAAGTCCATATATTTACTTATTTATTAGTAGATACATGTGCATATACAAACTATAATATAGATCAAAAGCACAAATGGCTTGTTTCAAATTAAATGCTTCTAATGTAAAGTTTAAAACGTTTTCATGAAAAAGTATAGAGATTTTTCTATCACTTGAGATTGGTTTGTTGTTTGAGGTGATGTTATTGCCAGAACGTTTTTCAGATTGACATTGGCAAAACTTGATCGTTGTCGAAATGCTCAAAAGAAAAGACATTTTTTTTTTTTGGGGTTTTACCCACGATCAATTTTGCCGTTTTTTCTTGAAGTTTATGCAGATTACCTTACTTTACCTGGGATTCGTTAAGAGCAACACTCCGAGGCAGTTCAATTAGAAGTTTTACGAGGTTTTACTGTACATTGTATATTACTCATGCTTTTTTAATAGATACTTATTGAATGTACACAGGTATTCTGTGTTTAGGTCAAACGATGAATAGTTTTTTTGTAGCTCAGACAACGTATACGTTTAATTACAAGAATTTTTAAGACGATTTAAACATTCAACATTCCGACGTTGATTCAACACGGAATCAACGTCGGAAAACTATTCATCACGGGCTAGCTGGGTTACGCCACGCACTCAAGGATTTTCGCCACGCACATACAAAACAAAAACAACATGCGATTTTTGTTTTGTATGTGCGTGGCGAAAATCCTTGCACGCATGACCCGGCTAGCCCGTGCTATTCATCGTATCACAGTATAAATCAAATTTCATCAAACTTTTAGAAAAGTCGTTGAAAAAAATATTTTGCCGATGGTGGTAATAACGACGCTTATGAATTACGAAAAGATGAAGTTTACCTCTATGGCTTTGAATAAAGTGATTTTCTAAAGCGATAACAACCGTTTCGGTAGCTGTTGGGCAAAAAAACAGTTTGAATTAACAGTGTTGAGTTCGAGTTATCTATAGCAATTTATCATTACGTGGGAACGGACCAAAGGAAATGTTCGAATTAACCATGTGTTCGAGCTATCCGTGGACGAGTTATCCATGTTTGACTGTATTTGATTTATCCCCCACCTGCGTTATATAAAATGGGCAGTAGGTAAGCTGAAGTTAAACACACACTGGAAACCATATGCCAAACTGCAATACCGACAATACCGAACTTTCTTAGTTGGCAAATGATACCGAAGATGGTAAATACCGAGGATACCGACACCGGGAAAACCGATAAAAAAGGTGCAAGGATATCCTATCCGGCACTAAATTATATACCGGCCCAACACTAGTGTGCATGCGTGTGTGTGGGAGTGTTTGTGGGTGCATGTGCATGCATGTGTGTGGGTGTGTTTGTGAATGTATGTGCGTGCGCATGTGCCTCATGTCTAGACAGTACGTAAGGCGCACAAGCGTGCAGAGTGTATGACAGTACACTCATACTGACTTCACAAAGTATGTAGATGAGAAGTGCAGGTGTGTTTAGGTAGAATAAATTACATGCTGCTGTTTTAGGCAGTTCTTAGGAATAAGGAGTGTGATCTCCAGCCTCCTTAACATGCAGTACGGAGAAGGAAAGGCGGCTGAGAGGAGGGAAGCTCTTAGTCAGCTCCTCTTACTGGTCAGTATGTACATTTTATTCACCTCTGTTCATCACTACTGAAACTTATGATATACTAGCTAACACAAACCTAGCCTGTGCTCTTATTCAAGCCTTCTTGTCTAAGTGGACAGACCATGGCAAAGTACATACATACCATGCTATCATATAGCGGATGAGTACAGCTGATAACACCATTGACGAGAGTTAATAATCCTACTAACTCCTGTTGATAATCCAGTTGGTAATCCAATTGAGCACAACTGATAATTCCATTGGCTGTGGCTGATAAATCTCTGACTACAGCTGACAATCCCATTACTATAGTTGTTAATCCAACACATGGCTAAAGACCTGATTGCTATTTGATAATGCTGAATTCCATTAAATAGCAGCTAACAATTTAACTAGAGCTGTTAATTCTATCATCTGCATTTGATAATCTACTCTTACAGTTAGAAGTCATATTGCTGCGGCTGATATCTCTATTCTTGTAACAGATAATCTTATCACGGTGCTTACAAGTTCAATAGATAATGCTGATCACGTTGCAGTCTACCCTTGTACTAATCTAATATATTTGATACTGTCTGATTTTAAAGATTGTTGTTAATTTTTGTTACTTGCTTATTACACTAAAAAATTAAATTAAGATTTAATTGTGTCATATATTTTAGTATCTGTCTAAAAAATCAAAATGATTTTGTTTTATTATTTTTATTGTATAGGAATATGCTAAGAAGGAGGTGAGAGTTATTTTGAGGTGTGTGGAAGACATTCTAATGCTTAACTCCGATATGGAAGAGACAAAACTAGAGACAGACTTCAGTCATGATGACCATGCAATGACTCTGAATGTCCTTGAGACAATATTCAATTTGGTAAGTTATAGTTTATGCATCTGTATATACCTTGAGACAATATTCAATTTGGTAAGTTATAGGTGACACATCTGTATCTACCTTGAAACAATATTCAATTTGGCAAGTTATAGGTGACACATCTGTATATACCTTGAAACAATACTCAATCTGATAGATTATAGGTGACACCCCTGTATATACCTTGAGAGAGAACTTAGTTTGGTAAGTTATGGGTGACACTATAAATTCGATAGAAATACCCATGCAATAGCAATTTTATGAAAAGTATCTTGCCTAAGACAACTAAAAAAATACTAAGGTACAGATTTAAAAAACACACTCAATAAAATGTCATATATGAAAAAATGCCATGAGTTGTCTTACCTTTTGGCATTAAACGCAAAAAGGACTATGTATTCAGATTAGGCTAGTCTCTACTCTAGGAAACACAGAATGTGAGTTGTTCAAAAAAAGCAATCAGACACTTAATTTTCATGGATGCTATAGCTCCAGTTACAAAGTCAAGTTCAAGGGCACATCAAATATAGGCGCATTTAATGTAAGTTCTAATCCAGTCTAATACAGCATCTCTCGGTGCTGTTTTATGCGTTTGCATCATATTTTTCTTTTAATAGAAGTTTGATCATGATTTCTGCCTCTTTTGAATTATAATCTGCTATTCAATATAAAACAGTTTATTTAATAGTAAACATGTGCCAGATTGCCAGTTGCTAAAACCATTTCATTAAACAACCGCTGTTGTAATTAAATGGCACATAGCTAAAGTTGAGTATTACTACTGCTAAAAGAGATGTGCACTAATGGCATTAGCTATGAACCAATCAAACCTTTGTTACATGTTTTTGGGAGCTCTAATACTGAGCCCTGACTAGCTGAAGGTTAACTGGGCTTAGGCTGCTTTCTACCTTCCAGCAGTGTTCTGCCACAGGCAAGAGGTGATAACTCTTAGTGTTTACCATATCACTATCAACTAACATATTAAAAAACAGAGATACAGTAAAAGCTCTAAATACAGAGTTATTTTGTTGTGAGATTACGGATAAAAATGGTGTTATACTTGAAAAAGATATTTTTATAAATATTTATACTGTATTCCATTTAATTTGTTTTGCAGCCCCAAAACCTAACAATAAATACATCAGGTTATATATATACTAGCTGTGCCATCCGGCGTTTCCCAGGTAATAGAAAAGTCTTTGGACAGAAAATTGATTTGTATTGAACATATAACAACATTTGCCATTCTAACTTTCAAACTACATATCATGAGAAAAGTGTTTTGTCTTATAAACAATGAGAAGTGGTAAGAGTTGCTCATTGTTAGCCAGTTTACTAATGTGAGCGAACAGCTTCTCGTGACGTTATGCTATGAATCGCGTAATACGCAAAGCAGTTAGGCATTTGCTCTCATATACTGACTTATATTGGCAAGCTAGCAATTCGATTTCTGTAGTTTAGTGGGTAAGGCGTCAGACTGATGACCGGCAGGGTCCGAGATCGAATCTTCTTTGGTATGGAATATTTATTTCAAGATTGTAAGATCTATAGCCGGACAATTAATCCTACAAACGACAAACTTTGAGAAATGTATACATGTATATAATATATATATATAAATATATATACATTTAGCATTAAAACATATGAACTATAGTGTACAAAGCTAAATAAAAACTAAATAAAAAACTAAATTATGCGTTAAAACATCAATCGAACAACAATAACAAAGATGGGGTTTTACTTGTCATTATAAGTAGTGTAGGTTTCAATTGTTCCAGTGGTGATAGAGATGCTCAGTATAACTTACTCAAACTTGCACTAGTGAAACTGTAAACTAACTTAGTTTATATATTTTTAATTTTACATTTTATTTTTAATTGTCACCAGCTTTCCTTCATTTTACTTACAAAACTGCGATATTCTGCAAAACTAAAGGTTAAAGGGTGAAAACTAAGTTGGGTGTAAAGTCAAGTATTTGCTCACACTCTACTTTGTATACAAAGAGTTGTCTGTTGAGTTGAGTATTTGGCTCTATTAGTATAAAAAATATTTAAAAACATTTATTGCTTTGGAGGCCTCTAATTACGAAATGCATAAAGTTTTTTAGACTCGTTTGGTTATAGCCTTTTTTTAATGTCTTTACGAGCTAGTTCTTTTGCTCACAATTCAGCCTCTTTGCTCACAAGCCAAGTTCTTCCAGGCTCTATTTTCATAACTTTTATGTCAAACACCTAGTATAACCTGTTGCTCGATCAGTGAATACTGATACTTGTAAAATATGCCATTACTCGATATTGTCGAACCTTTTTGAACAATACATCCTATCAAGAGAATAATTGAACTCCATTAAACTGTGAATTTGATTTGTGTGCCCACAGGCGTTGGAGCAGGGAATAAGGCTGTACGTACTTATCATTGATGATGCGGAGTATATGGATGCAGCCTCTTGGAACTTCATCAATAACCTTGCTGCCAGATATGATGTAATGGTGGTTATGTGTAAGTATATTTACTGTCATGTGTACATGTGGGTGATGGTGATCAGGTGTATATTAAGATGATGATGGTTGTGGGTACATTTGATTGATTGTCATGTGTACATTTAGTTGATGGTCTTGTGTACATGTTGTTGCACATGGCGATCATGTAGACATGTGGCTTATGATAATCATCAGTGAGCACGAGTGAGGTGACCATGCTCTGTTGTAAACTCAAGTTCCTCAAATGTTAACCTCTTCAAACAAAATCGAATCATTTTCACTAGCTAACCTTGTTGAGAAATGAAAGAAAATTGCTTAATGTACAATGCCAACAAGCCTATTTTAACAGCCATTCCAAAAGTTTAAGAAAATCTTTTTGCAAATTGTATATTAATGCTGTTGGCATGTACCACCTATCCTCAAATATAGTTTTAGTTAGAACAAGGATACCGGCTTATTCTGCTGCTGACTCCTACTGCTGACTCCTACTGCTGACTCCTACTGCTGACTCCTACTGCTGACTCCTACTGCTGACTCCTACTGCTGACTCCTACTGCTGACTCCTACTGCTGACTCCTACTGCTGACTCCTACTGCTGACTCCTACTGCTGACTCCTACTGTCAACATTGATCTCTACTTTAAAATCCTTTATTATACTTTATTAATTAAAATGTTATTGCAGCAATGTTAAACTACGCAAAGTCTGTACCAGTAGAGCATATAGAGAACTTTCTTTCACTGTCAAGCCTAGACAGGTGCCCAGTGGAGCCCTTGCCGTCTGAGATACTCGCTGTCATAGCTTGTCAGATGATCAATGTCTCAGCCATCCCAATTGAAGTAGAGCAGTAAGTCTAACCAAAATAATATATATATAATATAATAATATAATATATAAATTATATGAGTGATTAAACTGCAGTGAGTGAATTAGTGAGTGACCCATGTGGGGTGAATCTACTTGGGGAAAGCCAGATGGGAGCTCACTCAAGTAGCAATCATAAAAAACCATGTCTCACATAATACACACAGTGAGCCTCTTCTGAGGCAGAACTTTTAATCACAATAACGCCGCTACAAAAAATAGAACACTCGGAGGAGCACTACTTTGGTATAGGCTACTGGGGGAGACGAATCTCGCAAAAAACAAGTGACTCGTCCCTTGGGAAAAACTATTGATCTACACTTTTTCTCCTTAGATAATGGAACAGTTTTATTGAAATGCAGTTTTATAACTGAAAAAACCAGAGTTTCGGCTGCCAAAAACTAATAAAATAGCAACAATATTTTGTTAAGATAAAAAAACAAGTTAATTTATATCAAACTAAATGGTTGAACCCTTATAATAAGAATATTTTTAAGAGCATGATTCACATATTAGATTTGAGGTGATTAAATGATTTGAGGTGACAAAATGATTTAATATGATAAATTGATTTGAGGTGATAAAATTAGTTGAGGTGACAAAATTATTTGATGTGATTAAATGATTTGATGTGATAAAATGATTTTAGGCGATAAAATGTATTGATGTGATAAAAGGATTTGATGTGATAAAATAAATTGATGTGATAAAATGATTTGATTTAATAAAATTATTTGATGTGATAAAATGATTTGAGGTGATAAAATGAATTGAGATGATAAAAGGATTTGAGATGATCAAATGATTTATAGTACACAATATTAAAGGCTCCTAATAGAGAAGACCCAGGGAATGCCAGGATATATTCGACATATCATAACTGATCTTCTGAGTTCTCAAGACCTGCATATCGTTAGCCTGCTGCAGTACCAGACAGACTACGACGATTACACATGGCCTGACTTTGAGATGATTGTGGGACATCCAACAGTTGTCACAAGAAAGAAGAGTATGCTGCGCACTAAGAATAAATGGGCCTTTCATTCAGAAGTATGTACTATTTACTTTAAAAAACCTGCTAGGGTTGTCATGTGGCTAAATTCTGTCACATGACAATCCTAGCAAGTTATTAATAAAATAGAAAAACTTTTAGTTTTTTCCTATTTTATCAATAACTAAAATAATTATGTGCTACGGAGTCCCACTAGCTTTCAAGTCTCATTGATGCTCTGCAAGCCATTATTTTTTCTTTTAAATTCTTCAGACTCTCAAAAACGCCCTGGTTTTTTTTACATTTTACTTGCGACTGTTGTACACAACTAGAAGGAAGATTATATTTTACAACTGTATTAAGATAGGCAAAATTTAGTCAGTCTGGAGTTGTCTCTCTTGAATAAATTACATCAAAAGTTGTAAGAAACTAAAAGAATTGGTTACACACTACTAAAATAAAACATGAATTGCAATTCTTAAAATGAGGATTGCAAAAGACAAAAACAAAAAACAAGTATTTTATAAAACTATTTTGCATGTGTTACTTAAAAATAGACTTGAATCTATTTACTTAAATCTATTTTAACCAACCTTACGCATTTTGTGTACCTGGTCTGGTGTATTGGTTGTTATAGCTACTTACAGTATGTAATACGATTAAATTACATGTAGGTGGTAGCTGAGGCTATTGGTAGGTTATCATAGTTCTAGCCTTTCAAAAAAAGCCTGTCTACAAAAGCATCGTCTATCCTAAAGGAAACTTCATCATCGGCCTTATAGAAGAGCTGACAACTTATTAAGTAGCAACTGATAACTTCCCAAATAAAAACCAAGAAGACGCATGTCACACTTAATGCTGCTATACATTTGCCTGATACAAAGCAGCACTTTTCCTTCTTTTCATTAAAACATGTAAAGTATCTGCTCTACTAGGAAAATGTAATTTGAGTTGAGGAGAATTTTTCACGCAATTTGGAATTCAGTTTTTACCGATATCTGCCACACAGCCGTCCACCATTAATTTCAATTAATGGTGGACGAACCACCAGAAAATTAATTCTCAAATTGCTCCCACAAACATAAAACAAAAGGGGATGAGTTCATGAGCTAAAGTTCTCTCTCTGAATGTAAAATTGATAGATGCATGGATGACAGAGGTAATAATCTTACTCAAAATTCTCTGCTAAGGAAAGACACTTCAAATAGTGCTATTTTAAACTTTGATTATACATGTATGGATCAACCAATTTAAGGTTTTAGAATCTTATCAAATTTTATCAAATGTTCATAGTGTTACAAAAATTATTTCTGTATTGCCTATGAACGCTGAGATAACTATAGTAATTTAAGAATAAACTGATAACATATACAAATATCTAGTCTACAGTATATTAATAAATCCCACTTTGTCATTGCGTGTGTGTCTGTCTGTTAGCCTGCGTTTCCACAATTGCTATTCGATTTCACCAAAACTTCACATGCATGTGCTCCATGCCTTCCACCAGGTCATCAAAAATATTTGGTTTTAAAACTCTGTCTGATTCCTGAGAACCAGCCATTTAAACACCTGTCTGACTAGAAAATGCACCTTTGCATACCTTAAGGACAATTGCTCTCAATGAACACACACATACACTGCTGTCGTGAAACAGTGTAGCAGTTTGAGTTGACAATCTAAACTCATGATGCGGACTATCTAATTTAAAATGAGAGGAATCCTGGGTAAAAGCTAGCTTAATGTTAGTATACACAAATATTTGTCAGGTGGTACTAATGCTAAGCTTTAAAATTTAAGCTAAAAACAGTTTTAATGCATTTAATCTTATAAAAGTGAAATAAAATCTGTTTGGTAGCATCATTTTGCACTTAACAATCAACCAGTGATTTACCATTTTACCATGTAAACCAGTTCAACACATGTTTTTTTTCTTTAATAGGAGTTTGTTACACTGTTTCACAAAATATACCAGATCATCAACACTAGGAACAGTTTATCAAGACTTTTGGGAGCTTTGTCACACCTGCCTAGAGCATGTCATATATCTGAGTGACCGCTATAAGCAGGTGCGAGCTTTGTCACACCTGCGTATAGCATGTCATGTTCTGTGTGACTGCTATAAACAGGTATGAGTTTTGTCTCACCTGTTTATAGTTTGTCATATTCTGTGCAACTGCTATAAGCAGGTGTGAGCTTTGTCACACATTTTTTAGCGGGTCATATATCTGTGTGACTGATATAAACAGGTATGAGTTTTGTCCCACCTGCTTATAGTTTGTCATATTCTGTGTGACAGAGCATATACACTATGTTTCCATGGTGCACAGTACTGCGAAGCAGCCCCCTCCGAAGTCGAGAGGATTGTACGTTTCCATGCTGCGCAGTGGTTTTCAGCAAATACCGCAAATTAGCCAGAGAAGAGAAATTGTATAAATCGAATCGCCTGATGGAGAAATAGAATCGATCACGGATACCGAACGTCATAAACAGTCTTTTTTTATTATTCTGTCGTCATTATACTTTTATTTACAATACACATTTACAAGGTTTTACAAACCTTAACACACTTTTTACATAGTGATATATTTTTAATAAGTATTTTTAAGTAATATATTATTTAAACGTTAATTTTGGACTTGCCACCTATTTTTCGAAGTGTTGGCATCGATAACAAAGTCCAGGAAAGTAATCACCTCATCATCCTCGTGAATGCAGACTGTAATTAAATTTATGTGAAAGAAGATCGGAAGAATAGTGAAAAAAACAAGATTAGCAGGACAACCTTTGTACTAGTTTATGGCCATCGTAAAATCTGTCTCCACGGCATGAGAGCTATGCGCAGCCACTGCGCAGTCGCTGTTTCCTTGCTGCGAATTTGCACTGGCTTCGCACTGATCAGTGCGCAGTGATTTCAGTGCGAAGACGCCGTTTCCATGATTCGGAGATAGCGCAACTCCGAAGCACTGCGCATCATGGAAACATAGTGATACAGTCACCTTGTGTATTTATGGACACGTCATTAAAGCCATATCATGCTGCTAATTATGGTAGATAAAATTTTAGAAATCTGCTTTAAAATTTGCTAAGAAAAATATTTCAAAAAGTTTACGCTAATTCCCATTTACTGTTTTATGGTATTGTAAACTTTTGGTCTGATTTAATAAACATATTCCTGCTCAAAACTACATTTAATATGATAACTGGGAGACTGTATAGTTGAAACTGAGCGTGAGTCTCCCATTATTAGTATTTGTTATCATAGACAGTCTACTAATCGCTTATAATGATTACAACAGATATTGCTATGTATATCTGTGTGTCATGAAGCTGCCTGAAGGAAGAGACCCTGCAGAAGACCGGATTTGTATCATATCTCCAGGATCCAAGTTCTCTGTTGCCACCTACAAAACACCGAACAGTCTAAAAGGTAACTATTTTTTCACTGGTTTGTTACTAGGGCCTGTCTCCAATCTCAATAAACACTGTTTTTTTAGAAGTATAAAGTAGCTGACCACTGCAGAACCATCAACAGCTTGTTGTAAACATTCTGTAGAATAAGATTAATATTTTGTTAAAAGAACTTCTGTCTAAAATTAATAAATTGTTTATGATCTCCCAATTACTATGTTTTTAGAAGTGATCAGTTCCAGCTTCGTATGCTACTCGTTTTACCGTTTTAGTTTTTAAAATATTTAAAAGGAACTGAGCTTATTCAGAACTGCTTTAAAATCCAACATAACCCAATAATTATAATTCTAAAACATGTAGGTTGAATGAGTACAACATGAAGATTATGCAAAGAGCTCCGTATTATTTTTCAACACAAAGTTGAGGTGTCAAATATTGTTGCTTTAATTGGTTGCAACAGATGCATATAAGTGGAAGGTCACATGATAGGGTAATATGAGTAGTAGAAAGTTTGCCATGACGGCTGTGGCAAGAGACATATGAATTGTTACAGACTTCATATTAGTAATTATAATATACATTTACATAACTATATATTATATACAGGTGGTTAAGGACTACGTGTCAGTGTGACCTACTTAATGAGTAATTATAGAATACAAAACTATGTACTACATTTGTGAAGTTCCATATGAGTTGTGAAATGCTGCATATTACTCTTTATATCTGCTCATGTTTGTAAGACCATATGCAAGCTATCAATTTACTGTCAGTATGACCACCTGCAAGTAGCTGTCAGCTCACTGTTTGTATGTTTACCTGCAAGAGGGTGTCAAATTGTTGTCTGAGTGATAACCTTAACAAAGCTTACAGTTCATTACGTGTATACTACATAACCACATGCAAGAAACTATTAATTCAATGCTTATACAACCACCTGTCAGAAGCTGTCAAATCCTTGCTTATCTGACCACTGCCAGAAGCTGTCAAATTATTGTCTGAGTGAACAACCTTAAAAAAGCTTACAGCTCATTACGTGTATACTGCATAATCACATGCAAGAAACTATCAATTCAACGCTTATATGGCCACCTGCCAGAACCTGTCAAATTATGGCTTATATGACCACCTGCAGGGCAACTGTTAATTGAATTTGATCAGCTGACACCTTCAGAACAGATGACTCTCAAGTGCACATCTGTGATAGGCAATATCTGCTCTGCCCAGATTCTTTACATACTTTGGCCCTTCCCTAGGGGCAGCCTGAACTCTGCACTTGACTCGCTCTTCGTCAAAGACCTTCTACGCTGTTACAATGCTTCCAAGGAGGTGTGTAACCATTTGCATTTTTACTAGAATATCTGTAACATATGTATGCAACTTCTGTTTCACTTCAATGTACCACAAAAACATCAGCATTCTTCGTATTTTAAACAATTGTTCTCTGCTGGACTTTTCTAAGATGAATTTTTGAGTGTGACTTTTAGTTGCTATGTTTTTTAACTTATTCGGAACCTGAGTAGCCAAGCGCAGATAATCATGTTAACCATTTAGTGAAGTTAGTTGAAACTTTGGCTGGTTGGTATAAAAATAGGGTTTTAATATAGTATTTGGGTAAAATTATATTTCTACTCAAATACACAAAATATAAAATTTTATTTCATTTTTATGACCTAGTAGCTGAGTGTCCGGCGAGTAATAAAATTAATAATAACTAAATAATAATTATCCAATGAATTTGAGTGAGCTAGTAACTTGAGCTAGTCATCCAGCTTAATATAAGTTACGTTACACTTAGTGATCAATCATGCAAGTTAATAACTAATTGTATTTTTTATGGCATGCAAAACGTTTATTTTTACTGGTTTATTTGTTTTTTTTTGACATCAGCCAATAAAACTGGTTATTTGGGATAATGTAGTGCACAACATTTCCTGTTTACTGTTAAAACTTAATAACTGTTTACTAAAGCATCCACTAAGTGACACTAACAAGTGCTTTAATTAGTGACACTAACAAGTGCTTTAATTAGTGACACTAACAAGTGCTTGAAATAGTGACAGAAACATCATTTCATCTGGTATTAGTCAGTTGAGAGTAACAAAGCGTTTCAACTCAGCACTTGACTTACTGTTTACAAAATAATTGTTTCATTTGCAATTTTAATTTGCTGCCTTCTACAGAGCGAGTGAGCTATCACACATATGAAACAGATCTAGCCTTAGAGGTAGTCTTGTTGCAGCAGAACAAAGTGGTTTAGTATCATATACAGGTGCATATATTTAGGGACATATATAGGTAACTACCAACCTACTGTAAAGAATACCAACAGCTTGCAATGATCTTGCTTCATATTTTTGTTTTTTCTTAGCTGAGTGGCCATGAAGTCTATAACAACTGTACATGTGAGGACAGCTCTGGTCCTTCGGATTGCAAGATTATTCATTTTTCGTAAATACCTAATACTTTATTGTTTATGTTCTTTTTTAACTGTTATAGTTATGAGTTTAATTTATCAGTGTGGCCTACGGACAATAGCACTGCAACATTTTGAAAAGGAAACTTTGGGTGTATTAATTGTATTTTTCTCTGATTTGTAAGCCTACAGCCTCCTACTTATCCTTTTCTTTAAGCTTTCCTCATTTGTGGTCACTAACACAAACGGTACATCTTAGTAGTGCAGAATATATTGTAAATATTTGTTCATGGGATTTGGCACAGGCGCAATCGTGGTCAGATACCCTTCCTAACACCACCAATGGTCCTTCTGTGATTCCAACCACTGACCTATTGATTATATGTCAGTGCACTAACCACTGAGCCACAGCTGCTCTCTAGGACTTAGAAATGTATCTAAACATCCACAAACTCCATAGTCAATCGCTAATTGTCAATTGCTAAATTATCAATTGCTAATTGTCAACTGCTATTTGTTAATTTCTAGTTATCAACTGCTAACTTATCAATGACTAATTGTCAATTGCTAATTGTCAATGGCTAATTGTCAATTTCTAATTGTTAATTGTCAATGGCTAATTGACAATTGCTAATTGTCAATTGCTAGTTGTCAATTGCTAATTGTCAATTGCTAATTGTAAATTGCTATTAGTAAATTGCTAACTGTCAATCGCTAATTGTCAATTGCTAATTGTCGATTGTTAAATTGTCAATTGCTAGTTGTCAACTGCTAGTTGTCAACTGCTAAATTATCAATGGCTAATTGTCAATTACTAATTGTAAATTGCTATTTGTAAATTACTAATTGTCAATAGACATTTGACAATTAGCAATTAATTATTTAACAATCTTTTTGAAGACTATGATTGGCATGCATTTAGGCCTACAGCCTCCTACTTATAATTTATTTAAAATCATACTTTTATAGCAACTATCTCATGAGGGATACAGTTTACTCCATCCTTTTAGAAGATCAGAGAACGGAGATGCATTACAAGGTTGCAAAATACATAGAGAATATGGTGAGTACCTAACCACCTGCCTTTTCAAATCAGTGAGGAGCAGGTCAAGGTTTTTTAAATCTAAGCAGCCATCCAAGTTTGATGTCAGCAAATAATCATGATTAATAAATTGGGAAATATATATGAATATCTACTTGGCAAAACTTACTGTAGTTATGTTATTTATGAGAGACTTCAAAACAAATTCACAGGTTTACGTAGAAGTGTTAAAGATGTTCTAGATGGAGCAGAACTAATACTGATGAATTGCTAGCAGGTTCAAAGGATGAATTTGATTACCATCAATGATGTTCTGTGTAACCCTAGCAACCCACAGGATTAGCCAATAGTGTTCAACTTCTCATCACTTGTTATTTGCAGCTACATATTGGAATGAGAGTTTGGTTGAAAGAGACAAATATTGACAAAGTCATCACAGTTGTGTTCAGTTGTACAATTAGCGCTGGTGTATTTGCTATTGCGTTGGATGCAGTGATAAAAAAACCTAAATTAGTTGCAATAGTTTAACCAGGATTTGATTTTAACTATCTTATGTCCAAGATGTTGTCAATTATATCTCAGTTGCAAGGTATACATAGAACTTATAATGTTGTTGCTCCTGTGCATGATTATTATTATTATTTCATAGCTGGCAGAGGCTACCTGTTTTATTAGTTAGA
The DNA here is from genome assembly GCF_963576615.1 of Watersipora subatra. Taxonomy (NCBI): domain Eukaryota; kingdom Metazoa; phylum Bryozoa; class Gymnolaemata; order Cheilostomatida; family Watersiporidae; genus Watersipora; species Watersipora subatra. The sequence continues at coordinate 10,004,613 of NC_088709.1, forward strand.
TAAATGTTATTTTATAAGCTAAGTTTGTTTGTCTTTTAATTTTAGGCAGAACATTTGACAGATGAAAATGTAGAGGAAATCTTAGTTCAAGAGTTGCCTTTTCTAGTTGATGAAATTGCAAACATTTTTGTGGATTGTAAAACCATAACTGCTCCGGCTGACAAACCAGAGTTGCAGTATTCATATGGGAAGCCTTCCCTCTACACTTACATCAGGATGGTGACTAGCCTGCCTGTGAGTAGTTTCTACAAATGTCCATAGTTTGTTTCTTTGTACATTCAAAAAATTAGAGTTGCTAGATTTTGAAAGAGCAGGCGAGTCTCAAATCAGAGCTTATATAGAGTAGTTAATTTGTTGCGCTTATAGAGTGGTGAGCGTAATTACGAGACCACCTAGTAATTGATTTTAGTTCTTTGTCATTTGGGAGATAGACTCGCTTTTTTATTATCTCAAACCATACTTACTATGCCTATTTGAGAAGCAGGGTTTGTAACTACTCTGTCTGCCACCAAAAATATTTTCAAGAAATGTAATTCGTTCATTGGGCACCGATTTTATTCCATTCTCGGAGTGACAATATGGATTTCTTACTAATATTTCAAAGGCCATCAATTGATTTTCATAAAGTTACATGTGTACGTATGTTTAAAAGCCATGTGAAATTTGGCAAATTTCTATATAAATGAAAACCGTAGTGTTGTATTTGATTTTTGTCTCAAGTGTAGATGCTGTTAGGTTACAATGAAAACATGCTAAAAAGGCAAATAAATATCAGTTGATAATCAATATTTAATATCCTTAGCCTTCCATTCATGTGCATAATGCCATAATTCATTCAATAAATACTTAACAAACTATTAATTAATAACAAACAAAGTGATTATTTAAGTAATCCCACAATTACTATCACCACTGTACCTCCTTTTGACTGTGCACTTGGCAGAGATAGGTAATAAAATTGTAAGGACATCTTCAGTGATGTACAGAAAGAACTTGTGTTAGTTGGTTGAAATTAGCCTTGCTTTAGTTTGACTTTCGAGCCACTGGAATGCAGTTCATAAGGCAAGCAGGGATGCGTTTGATCAGCATTTAGATGTGTCAGTTTTAGTCTTCGGAGTTTTCATGAGCTTATATTAGTCAATTGTTGGAAGGCACTGGTAATAATAGAGATAGAGCTGCTTGCAGTGAGTACAAATGGGGATGTTGCTTGATAGGCTGTTTTAGGATCAATCAACTAAATTTTCTTTGAGGAGTTTTCTTCTCTTATTTGCAGAAAGTTTGTGTAGGTAACCTTCCACACTAGCTCAAGTTTTAGATAAGTGGAGGCTGGTAAAACGAGCTTGACATTTTAGTTGATAAACTAAAATTGAGAACTAAGTTTACTTTGAGGAGTTTTATGCTCTATTCTTTCTTGCAGACAGTTTGGGTAGGTAACTCCCAATATCAGCTTAAGTAGATTTAGATAAGCCTGATGCAGGTACGAGGAGGAACTTGACATTTTGGTCGGTAAACTAAAAAAAAGCTAGCTCTGGTTGAGGGAGCCCAGACCATGATTCTCTGTTGGCTACCATAGGTGGCAACTCCTAAATACACTGACATCCAGTACAATGTAACATATAAAAATACATTTGCATATAAATACGTACACATCTATATTTGGAGCCTTACTATATCCATTGACATTATGGCTGACCAATTATGCTCCAGAACTATGTGGCTGACCAATCAGGAGGCTTCTGCTCCCAGAAGCTACTCTTCTGGGTGATGGAACAGAGCTCTAACTCACCGGCTGCAGACGAGAAGTTTGGTGCTTCTGCTCATGACTCTCCCAGTACTTCTGACTTACCTACAAAGGCTACAGGAAAACTCTTTGGACACAAGGAAAGTAAAAGGTGTGTTAGAAAGCTAAAATAAATCACTTTGTTATAGAAGGTCAACAGTTCAGATGTATTGCCTCATGACTGTAAGTACTCTACTGTCTCTGTCACAGTGACTGAGTGACCTGACTGCAAAAGCTTCGGGTGTATCAGCTGGCTAGTATGTAACACTCCTTCGCTCTAACCTTTACTCGTCTTAAAGCATATACATGTGACTGAAGAGCTGAAAGAGATTTTTATTATCAATAAAAACGTATCAACTTCTTCTCACTCATTAAAACCATGAAAAGATCTTCAATTTATAAGTAAGTCTGGTGATGCCTGAGGTTTCTTTCATTTTTAACCAGATAGCCTGCAGCAGGTGTGAATTTTCAACGCAAATTGCTAGACTGTTTTCACAACAATTCATGTGTTCATTAAGAGTAATTCTCCTTAATGCTTGTGAAGACACATTCTTGAGTTTTTTATCAGATGGGTGTTTGAGAGGTTGACTCTCATGAACCAGATAGAATTTTGGAACAAAATTATTATAATTAGACAGCACAACACATACACTTGTAAAGTTTGAAAGAATTTGGCCAAAAGATTTGGAAACAGCATTTACACAGACACACAGACAGACAAACAGACAGACTCACAGACAGACACAATGACTAAGTGGGGTTTATTAATATAGATGGCAGGGAGACAGCATTAACTGTTAACATGAGTGTTCGTTTTTCTTACATATCTTTTATTCAGCTTTGTGAAGCATTCATGCTGCCCATAACCCTATCTTAGCTACTTCCTCGCTTTACCAGTTAATAGCTAATGAATCTGACTAAGTAACGAGTCATGTTTTGTTTGAAGAGCCATATCACTGTCAAGGACAATGAAAAACAAAGCAGGTACCATTAGAAAAATGGTCAGTCGGAGGAACACCGTACATCAAGGTTAGTCGAGCTCTGTAGGCCCCCACGTAAATTTATCTGGTCGCTTAATTAAGATACGAATTTCTTCTGTGAATGTGAAAGTTGATAAACTTGTAGAAAGACGACATTCATCTGTATCGATGCAGAAACCAACGCAGCTGAGGTCTGGCTCGAGGAAGTCTCGTGCGAGCAGTGTGAGTCAGGGAAGAAAAAAACGCAAGTCTGTTGTTCCACCTCAAGTGCCTCGTAAGCTTTCTATAATATTCAAAATATTTAGTTTAACTTCTGCATATATAATGTGATTTAACTATTTGAGGTAGATTATAATTGTCAGCTCTTTTGATGGTATGCATGGTGAGCTAGTGAGCTAAGTGTCACCTTTGCCTGATACTTTTATGGGGCTATCATTATCTTTTTTTTGGGCTGTGAGACACTGCATTATTATTCTTTTTGTGTTTTAAAGATGAACTTGGACAAAACTTGAGTAGATGTTATCAAAAAGTGTAACTATTTTTGCCACATTGGCGATTGTTTTTTGATATTTGTGGTGATCTGAGTGCCAGGATGTTTTAGCATTAAAATCTACAAAACATGATCTCAGTTAGAATGCTCAGATTTAGCAAAAGCGCAGTTAAGATGTCTGAAGTTGCAAAGACACCGACAGAATAGAGATGCGGATTGCTGCAAACTTGAATATAATAGCTGATGTCACCTATAGCAATGATAGCAACAAAAAGAGGTCACTTTGCACACATTTTTCTTCTGATCATTTTAACCGCGATCAAGTTTAATCTTGAAACATCCTGGCAGTCAAATCATCTCAGACATCAAAAACAATTGCAAGTGATAGAAAAATACCAGTGCTTTCTGATAAAATCCACTAAAATTTTGTGTGAATTAATCCCTAAAGAAGGAATAGCCGTAAATGAGATGAACCTTACTTACAACCACCAGTTTAAGTCTTTATTTAGTATTTCACAAATTTTGAAATGTTCATGTTAGTTACATATTTCTTTCACAGAAAAATACTGAGTTTTGACAATAATTTAGGCTTTTTGATTTTAGTCTCATTTTACTATAAAATTAGCTGTAATTTTAGTTAATAGTTTCAATGTTGGAGCTGACACAGCAACGAAAATCTTTATCAGTAGGTTTTTACAATAAAGTTAGCCTTACAATATAGTCAGTTTCTAGTTTTTACAGTGATTGGTTACTGCAAAGTATCTCATAAACTAAAAAATTTACATCCATGCTAAAAATTTTATAACAATTTAAAAACATTTTTTCAATCTTTGACAGACTAACAAAGTTTTGACTAGTAGCTAAAGATTGTAACCATCTGAGAATAATCATATGAGTTTGCTCAGTAAATTATTATAGCATGCATTATGGTTTTATAAAGCCTGTGCAATAAACAAATCACATTTTGTTTATAATTAATCTTTCGAGTTCTAAGCCAATTAAAGTTACAAAAACATTTTTAAATGACAAACTTTTACAATTTTTCAGTGACAAAAAGACAAATGTCAGTTACTTTGTCCGTTGGCAAATGTTTTTGTCAAGATCTGTCAAAAACATTTTTTACAAATGTTTTTGTTGAAAACAAATACATTGGTTTTATTTGACACGAACACAAAACAGATTCATTTCTGTTTCTTGTTTTATAACAAACATGACAAAAATTGTTTGAACTAAAACGTTTTTGCTTCAGTTTTATGACATATTTGCTGTTTTTAACAGTTTCGGGGCGAAGAAGAAATGCCTCAACCGATGGTAACTTCAAAGTGGAGATGGGCAGTAGGTTGTCGATGGCTTTCAGCCAGATGACCAGCGGGGAAGAACATGAAGTTGATCTGCTTCAGTCTAAAAAGGAGTCTGTTGCTGACGCAGATTCTATAAAGAGACCAATCATTGGGTGAGTTTTACTTTCCTGCCACCTTTACTTGCTTTCAGCTATGCTACTGCACTCATGCTCACCAGATTTTTAACTCATAAAGAGAATTTTTCTAGTTCAATTAGAGTTTAAATAATACTTTTGTAGAATTTGGTCTATTTATTGATTTTTATCAACATTTTTTAATAAAAGATAAAGAGATTAGCAGTATTTGTGAAATATTGACAGGAAACAGACGCTAGGCTATATAAACATTTTAAAATCACTCTACTTTTTAGCTAGATTATCTAGAAATTCTCTGTTCAAAATCATTATTCATGAAAACAGAGCATTGGTTCATAGGGTTAGAAAAGACCATTTTATAGAAAAGGTAATTTTTATGGGCATTCTTTTACATTTGCATTTTGTGTAACAAGATTTAATTACGTATAAATAGGAAAGGCTTTTTCAATATCCATGCGATCTATATCAATCTGATTCACATACATTTAACTACATGCCTATAGCTTATAACAGTGCTCTTTAAATATTACTTGTGATAAAGTTTTTATCACTGGGCTAAAAAGATGTTTATAAACAGTCTATAACTTATCTTGTATGTTGCTTACACCGTAACACTACAACAAGTCAATTGAGAAAAGTTTGTAACACAATAAATATACCAAATAAATCTGACAAAGGAGTAAAATGATAAAATGATGATGTGTTAACATAAAGCTCAGCTACAGTGTTTATATCTTACATTCACATGCGTACTCAAATGGATAACTGCCATATATACTTGTGAATTTTGCAAGCTTTTTAATCATTTTTTGAAGCAACAAAGGTTTTTGCACTATCCAGAGGTGAAACTTTTGCCAGGTTTAAAAAATTTTGTATTAACATCACCTGCCATACACTCTCAAACATGCTCATATCAGGGAGCACTAACATCACCTGCCATACACTCTCAAACATGCTCATATCAGGGAGCACTAACATCACCTGCCATACACTCTCAAACATGCTCATATCAGCGAGCACTAACATCACCTGCCATACACTCTCAAACATGCTCATATCAGCGAGCACTAACATCACCTACCATACACCCTCAAACATGCTCATATCAGCAAGCACTAACATCACCTACCATACACTCTCAAACATGCTCATATCAGCGAGCACTAACATCACCTGCCATACACTCTCAAACATGCTCATATCAGGGAGCACTAACATCACCTGCCATACACTCTCAAACATGCTCATATCAGGGAGCACTAACATCACCTGCCATACACTCTCAAACATGCTCATATCAGGGAGCACTAACATCACCTACCATACACTCTCAAACATGCTCATATCAGGGAGCACTAACATCACCTACCATACACTCTCAAACATGCTCATATCAGCGAGCACTAACATCACCTACCATACACCCTCAAACATGCTCATATCAGCAAGCACTAACATCACCTACCATACACTCTCAAACATGCTCATATCAGCGAGCACTAACATCACCTACCATACACTCTCAAACATGCTCATATCAGCGAGCACTAACATCACCTGCCATACACTCTCAAACATGCTCATATCAGGGAGCACTAACATCACCTACCATACACTCTCAAACATGCTCATATCAGGGAGCACTAACATCACCTACCATACACTCTCAAACATGCTCATATCAGCGAGCACTAACATCACCGACCATACACCCTCAAACATGCTCATATCAGCAAGCACTAACATCACCTACCATACACTCTCAAACATGCTCATATCAGCGAGCATTAACATCACCTACCATACACTCTCAAACATGCTCATATCAGCAAGCACTAACATCACCTACCATACACTCTCAAACATGCTCATATCAGCGAGCACTAACATCACCTGCCATACACTCTCAAACATGCTCATATCAGGGAGCACTAACATCACCTGCCATACACTCTCAAACATGCTCATATCAGCGAGCACTAACATCACCTACCATACACTCTCAAACATGCTCATATCAGGGAGCACTAACATCACCTACCATACACCCTCAAACATGCTCATATCAGGGAGCACTAACATCACCTACCATACACTCTCAAACATGCTCATATCAGCGAGCACTAACATCACCTACCATACACTCTCAAACATGCTCATATCAGGGAGCACTAACATCACCTGCCATACACTCTCAAACATGCTCATATCAGGGAGCACTAACATCACTTACCATACACTCTCAAACATGCTCATATCAGGGAGCACTAACATCACCTGCCATACACTCTCAAACATGCTCATATCAGCGAGCACTAACATCACCTACTATACACTCTCAAACATGCCCATATCAGCGGGCACTAACATCACCTACCATACACTCTCAAACATGCTCATATCAGGGAGCACTAACATCACTTACCATACACTCTCAAACATGCTCATATCAGGGAGCACTAACATCACCTGCCATACACTCTCAAACATGCTCATATCAGCGAGCACTAACATCACCTACTATACACTCTCAAACATGCCCATATCAGCGGGCACTAACATCACCTACCATACACTCTCAAACATGCTCATATCAGGGAGCACTAACATCACCTACCATACACCCTCAAACATGCTCATATCAGCGAGCACTAACATCACCTACCATACACTCTCAAACATGCTCATATCAGCGAGCACTAACATCACCTGCCATACACTCTCAAACATGCTCATATCAACGAGCACTAACATCACCTACCATACACTCTCAAACATGCTCATATCAGCGAGCACTAACATCACTTACCATACACTCTCAAACATGCTCATATCAGCGAGCACTAACATCACCTACCATACACTCTCAAACATGCTCATATCAACGAGCACTAACATCACCTACCATACACTCTCAAACATGCTCATATCAGTGAGCACTAACATCACCTGCCATACACTCTCAAACATGCTCATATCAGAGAGCACTAACATCACCTACCATACACCCTCAAACATGCTCATATCAGGGAGCACTAACATCACCTACCATACACTCTCAAACATGCTCATATCAGAGAGCACTAACATCACCTGCCATACACTCTCAAACATGCTCATATCAGCGAGCGCTTACATCACCCCACCCGTAAACTTATTAACTTATCATAGTCTACAGTTTTCTTTTTGTTGCTGAGAGATTAACAGAACTTTATTCACAAAATGTTCCACTTATAATCTACAAATATTTTATATTAATGAAGTAATATTGCTTTTTTCACTAATCAAAGCATGTGCTCATTTGCATGTGGTTATATAGCTGAGGTCATGCCTTTTCCATGCTAACTCTTTTGTCTGATATGTACCTGCTGTACTATATATGTCAGATCTGCTTCTTTTTTGTCTTTCATTTTTCAATTGTAGTTTAAATTAATATATTACTTACATTTATTAGTATTCAAAATTTGTATTTGGCATTTGCTTTGGATTCTAAATGTGACTGAGGGGGCTTACCGTAGGTCATGTGCGGGTCCCTGGTATTAGCTAGGTTAGATGTGCTGTATCAGCTAGATCCTACCTAAGTCAATATTCTTGCCCATGTCTCTGTATCGCATTTGTATACAAGATATACAAACTGTAAATGAAATGTAATATACCCTGAAGCACGAGGCCATTATACTTAAAACATAAAAAATGTAAGGTTTCTTACAGAAAATTCAGGGATCACACTATGCATACTGTGAGCTTATATACGAATATAGACGGTAACATAGTTTTTGTAAGTGGCTTGCGAATTAGATTCTGTCAATTTTTCAAAGCCTGTTTTATCATTGTTAACTTAGGTAGAGAGGTTTTGTAAAATATGGCAGATCACAGAAAATTAAATCTTGGATCAGTTTTAAAAGCTAAGCAACTTTTTGTGGCAAATTTTTGCTTTAACTTGAAACTTTAACCTAATTGTAAAGATTCAATCATAATGTCCCTAGCTTCATCCATTAGATCTTAAATAAAGGCTTTTTATGATTTGCTGCAGGAATTGTAACATATCAATCGACAACAAATTGGCACTCTTTCGACAAGTGCTCTGGCACTGGAGAACCGCTCAAGATGTGAAAAACAGTCTCTTTACTTTGGTTGAGGCAGCGTGCATAGCTCTGCAGCACCGCCTTCTTTACCAGGTAAATATTCACACAACTTTATTCCTATCAGGTTAATATTTACACAACTCTATTACTATCAGGGTAATATCTACACAACAACTTTGTTATTATCAGGTCAGTATCTACATAACAACTCTATTACTATCAGGTCAGTATCTACATAACAACTCTATGACTATCAGGTCAGTATCTACACAACAACTCTATGACTATCAGGTCAATATCTACACAACAACTCTATGACTATCAGGTCAATATCTACACAAAAACTTTGTTATTATCAGGTCACTATCTACATAACAACTCAATTACTATCAGGTCAATATTTACACAACAACTCTGTTACTATCAGGTCAATATCTGTGCAACAACTCTGTTACTATCAGGTCAATATCTGTGCAACAACTCTGTTACTATCAGGTCAATATCTCCACAGCAACTCTGTTGCTATCATTTAGTTAATACATTCTGTTTTGTCAGGCCTACATTTACCTCAAGTTTGCTCTATTGTTCATTGAGAGAATAAAGCAGAAAGTGAATCCATTGACTGGTGAGCCTCTTTCTGATCAAACACATTTGATGAAAGAATTTTGGATTTCTCACTCAACTAAACTCTCAACCCTACTTACACTGGTCAGTTTCACTTACTCTTACACTATGTACTTACACTGGTCAGTTTCTATGTTGTGTCCATCGTTTACGGTGTCTTAATCATAGTTTGTGAGGTTTTCATAAGTCAACACAGGTGATTGCTTTTAGAACGTTTGACAGAGACAAATTCTGCGTTCTATAAAAATAGTTATGACAACTTAACTTATACCAAAAAGTAATTCTTTGTAAAACAATTTATAATCATTCAGGTTACTTGCTCAAGAGCTGTACAGTAAGTAAATGACAAGCACAAAGTCTGGCTGTTATCTAGCTATTTAGATAGCAGCTGATTTGATTGACTAGTTAAATATTTCAATGCCCTGGGCAGCTGACTTCTTCTGTTTAAATTCTTAATGCTTTTAAAGAACTTCATTTAAATAGCTTAATATGCATCAGAAAACCAATCTTATCACTTACAGCACAATTTGTGAGTTATCATACCACGCAGTGCTAACAAGTTATATCTATTTAAGTTGGCGTGAACAATAATGTATTGTGTTATGATGGCTCTCGAGTCAACCATGTTAAAAACGGGATCAATAATTGCTTTATTTTAGCCAAAATCTTCTTAAACATTAAAGAGCAGTGTATGTAAAAAGGCCATGTTAGTGTGTCATAGTTGCATGAGGTACAGAAAAACAGTTTTGTAAGGTGTTCAAAAATAGGTGTCATGGCACTCAGCAATACATGTCTAGCCTCCTTCTTTACCAAAGAAACATGTTAATCGCTTTCAGATTTACAATTTTAATAAAGTTTACCAAATTATATAACTATAAAACTGCTTGGCTCAGTTAAGTTTATAAACCGGGCTTAACAAAGTAGCGTCATATTGTGCACAAGTATCGGCCATCATGCCCAATAGTTGGTTAAATGGATGACTCACACAATTCTTGATGATTTTAAACCACCAACAGCAGTCTGTTTAGTGTGACTCAACTGTTAAATTTGCATAAAATTTCACTTCTATAATTGCAAAGTTTTTAGGTATGGACCATATTTTTAAGATTCTTATTTTCAAAAATGTTTGTAGCAGCATCAAATAAATAAAAAAGATCATTTGTCAAATTTTTCCCAAGTTGCTATATGAACTATTGCATACTTGACATATCTCGTATATGACATACCAATGAGACAAATCTATAACTGATTTTGGCACAAATCCAATCATGGAGAATTATTACTGCATTGAATTGTAAAAACTCTCGTGTCAGATCTCCCTAAATGAATAATAACACTAATAAAAGGGAGGTTGAACAGTATTTGCTCAACCTGTAGTAGAGTATTGTGAATACACCCTGTGATTATAATGTGATAGTTGAGCATCTAGAGATGCAGGAGCAGATAACTCAGATCTCAGATCTAACTTTAGATCATAAATTTTAATGTTTTGTCTACAACTTTTTCAATTTTTATTTGTTGGGCCATCTAACTAGTGAGCCAGAAGTGTGTGAGCCACCCATTTAGCCAACTATTAAACATGGCGGGCTGATATTCTTTGCACAATATGACATGATTTTGTTAAGCATGATTTATACACTCAACTGAGCTAGGTAGTTTTATAGTTACCGGTATATAATTTTGTAAACTCTATTAAAGTTGTTAGTCTGAAGGCTATTGCTATGCTGTTTTAGTATAAAAGGAAACTAGACATGCATTGCTCATTACCATGGCACCTATCTTAACCATCCTTGCAAATCTGTTTTTTCCTCATGCAACTATGAGATATTTGCCTGACCTTCCCATCCAAACGGTTCTCGCAACGGAAGCATCTGGCAGTTAGTACACCAGTTCATCTTTCTTACTTATCATCTTACTACTAAAATACAGTTCGGTCAATCATTGTATAGGTACATGGTTGTAAGTACATCACAGTGTAGGTACATTGCTGTGTAAGTAGATCATCAAGTAGGTGCATTGCTGTGTAAGTAGATCACTGTGTAGGTACATTGCTGTGTAAGTAGATCATCAAGTAGGTGCATTGCTGTGTAAGTAGATCACTGTGTAGGTACATTGCTGTAAGTACATCACAGTGGAGGTGCATTGCTGTGTAAGAAGATCATTGAGTAGATACATTGCTGTAAGTACATCACATTGTAGATGCATTGTCGTGTAAGTAGATCATTGAGTAGGTACATTGCTGTGTAAGTACACATTGGGTAGGCACATCACTGTGTAAGTACATCACTGTGTAGGTAAATTGCTGTAAGTACATCACACTGCAGGTACATTGCTGTGTAAGTAGATCACTGAGTAGGCACATTGCTGTGTAAGTACATCACTGAGTAGGTACATTGCTGTATAAGTATATCACTGAGTAGAAGCATTGCTGTGTAAGTACACACTGAGTAGGCACATCACTGTGTAAGTACATCACTGTGCAGGTAAATTGCTGTATGGGGGAGTTTGCTGAAGCCTCTGCTACACACATGTCAAGTTTGCAGGATCTCGGCTTCAAATTACCTGATGGGAAACTTAAACTACGCTTATCTGGAATAAAATATGACATTGGTGTCACATTTGCAGAACTTAGAAGTTGCCTTCCTTCAGCACTGAGGAAGACATTACAGTAAGTGTTATTGCTCTTGTTTATTGGCACCATTTATGTTTGTACTGTTACGTTTCCGGGTTAATAAGAACTGAGAACTGCTGGTTCTGCATAGCCAAGCAACTATCATAGTTTAGCTGGGCCTTCTAGTTTTAGAACTAGGATGAACACCTTGGATTGACTATATATAACTAATCTTTACTATAATAATAGCCGTGTCGGTCTGTCCAAAGACATGCTAAGTGCGTGAGAGCAGAGGATTGCACCTCACGGTATCGAATCCCGATATTAGGATTCTGAGCCAAGTTCGCTACTATTTGTGCCACTTGACCACCTTTCCACATCTAAGAATAATTGTACTCATAGTTATTACACATGACAATCTCTCACAGCGCACGAGACTGTCAGCGTACTAGTATAAACTTGAATTATACTTGAATTGTAATTGACTATATAAACTTGAATTGGGATTCCAATCTACGGCGGTTTCATGATGGCGGCTATTAACTGTTCATTTTTGAGCTTTTAAGAGCTTGTAATCACATTTCCACATCTTTTGCACTTACAACACAACAGAGTAAGACATGGTGAATCTTTTAATACCAAATAACTGTAATGTGAATTTTGTTGCAAGTCAACCTTTAAAGGCTACAAATGTAGGTGGATGTTGATGTAGAGAGATGCTGTGCCAGAAAAACTAAAGATCACAGCCTATGTGTCTCTGCTTTCTAACACAATTTCCCTTTTATACCAAATTAGTTAGGCAAATTAGTTATTTTCAATAAAAGAAGCTACTACAGTAAGCCTAACTCGCACGCATCTTTATGACAGGGTCCATGACAAATTATCCGCTCATGCAAACAAGAGAGTTTGTCACCATCAGACAGGTGCTTCATATGCTCACATTAAATGCCTTTAGAGTAAACTGTAGTTGTTGCATTAGTGTAAGCATTTGATTAAACATTTGAGTAAGGCTAGAAATGAACTCCATTTATTTGTGTCCATAGATTCAAGTTGTACTCTAGAAATGCAAGATATTTTTATACATAATATTGCTGGAGATCTGTAAATTGCTTGCAATCCATTTTGTGATACAATTTTGAATTTTCATTATACATGGCTTTGTATGTTTTGTTTTGAAATTGTCTTACCTTACCTTGTCGTCAATGCCTTCCCATAATGCTTTGTAATGTTTTACATTACCTAGGACTATAGAATATGCCGCCAATAAATTCCAGGGAGAGTGTTGATAAACTGTGAGCATCAAATTGCATAAAAAGCAGAATTTGCATAACAATACAATTTTAGGATAATAATCCAATGTTAACAAATAATGAGCATATGATACAATTGCCCTCTTATACATTCATAAAACGTGCTTTACTAAATAATGAAATAATGTATGCTGTTCTGCACTTACGGTAAATGAAGAAAATTATATATTAAACCAATCATAATTTTTATAATCAGGTTGAAATGGCATAACAGCTCCCATCGAAAACACAAACAACAGCAGAACAAATTCAAATGCAAAGATGAATGAAATGAATGAATGAAAACACGAAAATGAATATAGTATATAAAAACTTACACTTAGTTCCCAGCAAGAATGCAGAATAGGATAATACACACTCATTTATGAAATGAAGAGCTACATCCTTGTGGTGTTTGTAACATATGTGTAGTTATCGTTAATAAATTTCTAATAATATAAAATGGCTGTGTTCAGCTGACCTGGTTGCTGCTTGACAAGAAAGTGAGGGATAAAGTATGGTAATACACTTTTTGATAAAAGTGTGTGGTTAATGCTTATTGCTACACAAAAAGAACATAAAAACATTGAGGAAGAAACGTCAGCAATGGTATACTGAGAGAGTAGGAGATAATAATGGACATAATCTCCAAAATTGTTAAAGAATCAGATCAAAGATATTGATCAGTTGCATCACTGCTGTATGACTGATAGGCTTCTGATACCTTTATTATTGGCTCATAAATATCCAGTGATTATTTGACTGTAAGCAGCTTTAGTGTTGTAAGGAGTCTGAACAGACTTTTAGTAGGTCAGGGGTTAAGCCTAGTGATGCCATGAATTTCCTTTATTTCCAATTAGATAGTCAGCAGGTGGGTGTTCAATAGGCTGGTTCTCAGGAACCAGACGATGTTTTCAAACCAAATATTTCTGCATATACATTTACATGTGAAGCATATACATGTGAAGTTTGGTTGAAATTGGCTAAAAATGTAGAAACACACAGTGTTTATACGAACTAACGGACAGACACGATAATGGAGTTGCCTTACTCTTGTAATAATTATAGATGATTAATTTGTTTTTGTATTTATTATTTACAATTTACTTTGCAGCTCATAATTACAACTTAAAATTCAAATTAAAGACAGAATTTGAGTACACCGTGGCCCATGTTGGAATGTTTTAGATGATATGCTTTGTTTTTGCCAACAGGCCAATAGAGCTGAGTTCTCAGTTAGAGATGGGGCGTATTATGGCGAGCCTTTATCAAACACACAGAAAGGGTAAAAGTATAGGCTTGAATAAGCTCCTTCTCAGAACAAGTTTTAGCATTGGAAAAAAGATCTCAAATTCATTTGAGGTAAGCCATGCTTTGTCTGAGTGCTCCACCTTCAATTAATAATTTAAATTTTATAGTGTAAAGTGCACTACCATAAATCCTTGTGTACAAGCTGCACCATTGAACCTAAAATTTTGTTAAAAAATTTGAGGTATGGCCTATATACTCGGTCTAAATATTGTATCTGTAAACTCCACACTATGTTCATTGTTAAAGTACCTTCTAGAATTCGGAATGCTAAAAATAATTCATTTAATAATAGAGTACTTGTAATTTGTACTTGTGAAATTTTACAAATGAGGTCATTAGTCGTGGTCGCTGTCATGTGACATCTCCAGCACTTGATTCCATTCCTTGGGTTGTTTTTTGTTGATGCTAAAAATTGCAGCAGCATTTTGGTTGGTAGTTTCCAAAGCAACGTTCACAGCTTCTAATTTAAATGCGACATCATATTTTGCATTTCCCAATGACATGGGTTAAAAATGTGCTCGCTGATTTGGTACTTGTTTCCTGTGTTTTGCTGAAAACGTAACACTTTCTCCACAAAAGTGTGAACACTCATTGGTCGACTGCCACCTTGTCAGTCAAGGCCTGTTTGTTATTGTTAATAATAGTTTTTGAATTTTCATTATACATGGCTTTGTATGTCTTGTTTTGGAATTGTCTTACCTTACCTTGTCGTGAGTACCTTCCCATAATGCTTTGTAGTGTTCTCTTTCCTTCAGTGTGCTATCGGCTTTAGTATAATAAATGTATAGCTGCTTTCAATTCAAGAAATACAATATATGTGACGACTGACCGGGGCAGTAGACTTGACGAATGACACACTTGGTTGAATTAAGTGTATTAAATAAATGGAATGACGGCAGGCCTGACTTATGCACGCTGTACACCTGTAGCTCAAACAACCTTCAAAGTTTGGGGCTTATACATGGTGATGGCTTATACACAAAGATTTACGGTACTTGATAAAGCTCTCATGCAGAAGATCAGTGGTTCAGGCTATGGAGATCACCATCTACAAAACAGCTTTTCTGCGTTTCTACACCACGGTTTGGTGTCTCTCCTGTGACTCTGTGACTCTTATTGATTCTGAGATACTGGACTAGGTTTACTGAGGATTTCTTCAAAGAAGTAAAGCGCTCACCATGAATAGTGTTTATACTGATAATCAGGAAGTACATGTAAATATTTGAAATATTGAGAGACTATGGACAGATGTAGTTTATTAACTACAGTCAACTTGCAAAATTAATAGCAATATCAAATTTGCATCGCTAGATAAATATATTTATCTAGCGAATGCACACAATTTAAATCTCAAACTAACTTGTGAACACATTACAACACTTGTCAATCGTTATTTTCATTACTCCTTCCAGCCTCTCCTCTACTGATGGTCATAGACGGGTTGCCTGTCATCAGCATGGAATTCCTTGCCGATTTGGCTAAGGAAAATTAATAGTTATAATGGTTTTAGGGCTGCTTTGAAACAGTACTTGCTGGACTCTCTGGAATAGATTTGTTACGATTTCTTTTGCTTAGACTATCCATGTTTTCTTCATTAACAATCTCATCTGTTAACTCGGGCTCTGCACCTCGAATAGCCATGCTACTGCGTATATGGGCCCTCATTGCACCTTACTTCTTCTATCATATTGTTATGTTATGATTTAACGTAAATTAAAACAAACAAACAAAGGTCTATGCATGACATAACCCAAAGAAACTGCTATTTTTAGATGTTGATTGGATATGGCAACTGGATCACTCACTACCAAATGCTAGGAAAGTTTGTTTCTGCTCACAAAATGATGAACAAGGCGAAGCTCATGTGAGTTTTGCATGTTGACCTATTTTTAATAAATCATAAAACAACTTTAATGCTTATTGCAAATGTTTAGGGGGCACTAGATGCAAACAGCTATTGCAGAAAAATGTTATACCTATCTCATGGTAATAATCTTTATAGACAAATAAATAATAATAAATAACGTTAAATGAAGTTAAAATGCAGTTAATATTAATGATACAATAAGACTGAGACTAACAGCATAAATAGTAAACATCTAAAAGCATCATAACAAAGAATAAAAACAAAACAACATTGACAATGATAATAATAACAGCAGTGACAACAATAATAATATTACTATTAATAATACTAGAACTAGGAATTATACTATGACAACCTAACAATAATATTTAAGACTTCTGAGCTTAGCTATTGAAGCGTGTGGAACTATATCCATCAGACACCAGTCTCATCATTCTAATCTGGCTGAGATTAGAGGTAGCATGTCTTTTGGGACTATGCAAAAGCCAGCAATAATGGGAACTACGGGGAGACTAAGGAACCCTTTTTAGAAATAAAGTAATATATGAATGATATCCTTAGTGGTTTAGCTTAAATAAAATATGGTTACATAGGAAACAGCTATTAGCGAGTCAAAACTTAATCATGATAGACTTACAGAGAGACTTACATTCATGAAGACTCACTGTCCCATCAGTTATAAGCTGTGTGTCGGATTTTATTGTATGCTCTCATTAGAGATACAAAGGAAAGATTAGCGTTTAGCAGATCTCAGTCTAATAAAAGCAACCAACTTTTCTACATGGGGGATCTGAAGCTATTCAGCAAGATGATGAATCAATTGGAATTCCGGTGCAAATGGGAAGGACATGTTCAAGTCATCAGTGTGGTTTTTTTATTAGGGGATTGTGTTATTTTAGTAATAGAAAGTAGTGAATGATAGTATATGATTGTCTGGAAGAACAATGAAGGGGCCTGAGATAAAATAGATACCAATACTTGAAAATCTTAAACTGCAATGACATCAAGATGAAAGAAGTGAAAAAAAGTTGCGAAAAAACATAGGAGAACATAGTTGATACTAGGAGCAAAACTAGGTGAATGAAACATCATCAAAGCCATCAAAACACAGTCCTGGATGTTTTCCAATGCAATGGTAAAACCTAGGTGCGTTGGACTCAAGCAAAACTCAAATAAGTGTTGAGAAGGCAAGACAACTCTGGCATTGAATAGAGCACTAAGTTCCAGAGAACTATACATAGGAAGGAGTGAGGGAGGGAACTGTAATCTATTGAGGTGACCATAAATATGAAGAGTACAGGTTGTCAGATTATATGGAAGATGAAGACAAGAGACATGACAGATTAAAGAGGTATACAACTGAGATCAAGGGGTAGGCTGAAAAAGAGTCAGCTGAAAAAGCAGTGCAAAGACAATAATCAAAGTTGATATAGAAGTATGAAAAAGAGGATTTTTGCAAGTTAATGAAAATAAATTTATAAAGAAAGCAAAACTGAATGTTGGACAATACAGCCACAAAACGAATTGCTACTGGAGAAATAGTGGATGGTCAATGTAGAATTTCAAAAACTAACATAAAAATGTAGAATGCGCAACGAGATGTTCACCTAAGCAGCGAATGTAAAAAACATGTTTAGTGGGAATATAAAGAGGCAAGATAAGGCTGCACAGTTTTTACACTTTAATTTATGTGAGAAGTATCAACTACCACATGCAAAGAACTGGTAAGATTATGTAGCAGAAAAGGTAGTACAGAACAAAAAGGTAAAAGTTTTGTGGGATTTCATCATACAACTGGACTATATAATGCAGTTAGGTGCCTATATGTATTTATCAGAGATTAAAAAAAACTGGGTCAAGCACAGATTGTAGTGTCAGATGAGAGAGATTGGAAGTGAAGGAAGAAAAGCAAGGAAGAAAGATAAGTCAGCTGTAGAAGATGTCGCAGAATTTTATACCTGTTGTGATTTGAGCCCTGGAAGTGGTGGCAAACATAAAGGAGAAACTAGAAAAAGTTGAACTTAAAAAGGAATGAGCTAGGAAAACTACAGTTTTTGGGTCTATTGGGATCTTAGGGAAGTCTCTTGGAAGAGCTGGATATTTGAGGAGAGGGAACCTCACCAGTTACCAATACGCTACAGCTAAAAAGCGGCGAAAATCAACACTGGCTGACCATCCTCCCATCTATAGCAGACATTCTGATAGAAAGCTAAAGATGGCTCAGAAATGTCCACAAAATGGGTCATCAGCCAAAACAACTATTATATTCACAAAAATAAGAAAGAAAGAGGAACTAGGGCAGACCCAGATTGAGATACAAAGATGTATCAAAGCGTAGCTGAAGTTGTGGAAACTAGACACAAACAGATGACAAAAGAAAGCGGAAAACGAAGCTGCATGGAAGTCAGTAATAAAGCTTAAACCATAGGAGAATCAATGTCGAAACTGTAAGAGAATTTCAATCAAAAATTCTTATTTATGGTCACGACATCACAAACTGAGGAGGTCAAGGACAAAGGATGGCTATTTTTCCAGTTTGATGAGGATTGCTTGAGAAAAGCTAGAGCGAACGCTATGATTAGACCTAGGACACACTAAGTCAACTCTTGCCGAAAACGAGTGACTTGCAGACTGATAATCAAGCAAGACCATATAGCCTGATATGGTGTCAGAAGTGGGATGTCTGTGAGAGAGTTGATTAATTTGTATTGAAAATATTAACAATATGCAGTGAAAGTAAAGTCTGTAGTGAAATAGACAGCACTCAAAGTGCTTGTTTTTGAAAGCAAGAGTGTAGTGCAAGTCGTTTTTTGAAGAGATATAATTTTTCTGTAGACCAGAACCGAATAGTAAGAGGACCGACATAGATGAGACAAGACTGATGAAGTTTGCTCTCTACTACCTGCATGTGAGCTACCTTAAGTGTTGCCTTTGTGAGGGAGTTGTCTCTCAACTCTCTGTGGCAGGTTGGTACATCTTAGTCTCACAGTTAACACTTCTTGTCGAAAAAACGAGGATTTTAACCAGAAATACAGTCATATCTTTTCTTTAATAATGGGCTTGTTTATAGATTTGTTTGGTATGTTAAAATAATTGTATGTCAAAGCATAGAAATACACTTTACATGGTTTAGTTATTTCTTCTGCTTGAAACTTAGCAATAACCACTTCAGGTAACTACACAGCATTAAAACAAATGCATTATCTAAAACTATGTAAAAAGGGATGGTGAAAACTAAATTATGTGTAAAAAAGTCAAATCAGTTGTCTAACAATAATCTCTAAACAAGTTTTTTTCTTACTTTATTTTAGAGACGCAAAAATAAAACTTTTTCTGTTCGTTTTACTATGTGATATAACCCATTAAGGCTTTGTTCTTAATGTGCTGCCAAAATTTGCTGGCATCTTCATATTTGCATAGCGGGCTGTGATGATGTTTACAGCACCTCCTCTACACTTTTCAGCATTTCTCTCCGTGTCATACACAGAAGTTTCTCATCAGTACTCTCCTGATCTGTTCCTTCATCTTGGCTGCTCCTCTGTTGTTGTTACTACTATTGTTGTTATCGTTATTAAATATTTTAGCATTTTATTATACTGCATCTATAAATCTTAATGTTTGTTTGTTTTTTGTTTGTCTGTCAATGTCTCCAATAATAGCAATAAATTTTTAGGAGCGAAAATCCATTTTGCAGAGGTTTTGATCTCGTAGCCTCCACTTCTGGAGGCGGTGAGCTTAACCATTAGACTACACTTCTGATTGAGCATAGTGATTAATAATAGTGAAGATATTCATTACATTAGTTCAAATACGAATGATGGCACATAACGATTACTAGCTAGCCTTTTGGCATTGTTTGTCCAGTGTTGCAATAAAAACGGCTTATACACAATTGCAGGTAATGTAGTGTAAAGGTAATGTAGTAGATGAGATAATGTAGGTTATGTTTGTAAGCTGTTTTTACTAACCGTGCAATGCAGGGCATTCATCTAGTTTACCATTAAAGTAAAACAAAAGGGTGACTGCTAAACTCGTTAAAACACTTAACTGTTAACTCCTGTTAAACTGCATATTGTACTCTACATATATAAACATTTACCTACCTTGAGGAATGTATCAACCTTTCAGATTGTAATGGTATATCACTCCTATAATGTAGTTTACCTAAAAACAGTTAAAATATAATAATATAATATGGTATCGAACCAATTCTGGCAAAAATTTGTTTATAATAATCTACAGGCACTTTCATCTGTAGCATTGTAGTCAGTAACTTTTGACAATTTAATTCTTTGGTTTGGTTTGGTGTATCTAGAGGTATCAGGTAAAAACACTGTATGCTCAACCTACTGGTATATTCCCATATTAGCATAGCCACCATTGTACTTCCACACACCAATGTCAATATTTGTTATTAAATATTCAACGTTATAAATTCCAGTGTCTGAAATCAGAGCTTCGGAGTTGTCACTGCCTGATTTTGATCAGCTTCAATTTTATTCCATCCCATTGCTCCACCAAGCTGCCCTCAAACAGGACAGGTGTGTAGCACACTCCCATGCGTATTCTATATTAAATCTGCATGTACTACTAAGGCTATGTCACAATAATTTGCTATACGTTCTTAAATCTATTTTACTTGATACCACTGTGCTAGCTTTTACTCTTAACTGTTAATATATTTGGGTAAATTCTACTTTTCTGAAAGCATCTAAGCAATTTTAGGCGTGGTTACAGCTATTTAGCATGCGATAATATAACTTTTCTTGTGCCTATTGGTTCAGTTTAAAATATTGTAATAAAAAATAGTAATAAATATAGTGATAAATAAATAATTATAGTAATAAAAATACATTTCTATTATTTAGATACCTCATAGTTGTTATTGAAAAATTTACTTTATGTGAGTATTTAGTAGTTTAATAATTATTATGGGAGAAGAAAATATTTTCATTTGAATATTTAGTAGCTACAATCATAAAGAAGTATTTTATTTCACAAACTACAAATTTTAGCCATGTTTTCAATCCTTTACATAAAAAGGACAACCTACGATTAGCTGCAGATATTCAGGTTTTATTACAATGCATGTTTTTACATTCCTTAATTTTTTGTTTGCAAGTTGTTCATTTAATTTTAATAGCTGTTTATATTATAAACTGTTATATTGTTGTTACTAATGTATGCTTGTCTTTTTAACTCTTTATTGTTCATTTACCAACATGAGTTAATATTCATCACTTATGTTTTAGAAACATAAGTCATGTCTTTTTTGCATTTACGTGTAACGTGTATTTTTTATTTTTTCTGCTTTGTAGAAGCAAGCGATTAGTTCTCAATGATATGCATAATTTACCATTGTAAGACACTAGTATCAAAGTGACAATCATTTTCAACTTGGTGTCAGCCACCGCGAGCACAAATGTACCTTATTCGAAGTCATTAGTTATTCGCTAGCATGTCACAGCATCAAGATTTGGTTGGTATTCACATGTCACAGCATCAAGATTTGGTTGGTATTCACATGTCACAACATCAAGATTTGGTTGGTATTCACATGTCACAACATCAAGATTTGGTTGGTATTCACATGTCACAACATCAAGATTTGGTTGGTATTCACATGTCACAACATCAAGATTTGGTATTCACAAGTCACAAGAGTAATCCAAGTTTGAAAATTTCAAAAATCCATAAGATTTCAATTTAATACACTCTACCTATGTTTGCTAAGGACGATGGTGACCATCTTGGATTGAAATACCTAAGCTTTTACCATAAAAATTCATCGAAAAGTTAATATTTTTGTTTAATTTCAATGTCTAGATGGCTGGTGTTTACCCTACTGATAGCTGCTAATTTCCGATCTTTGACCTTTCTGGCCTTAATTACACCTGTAATTTCTATGTCAGTTTCTCAATAATAAGTCAATAGCATTGACTTGGAAAATAATATAAACTAGCTATGAATGAGTTCATCTGACATATTTTTGCGTTAATTTTTGGTATTTTTTAATTGTTAAGGTATTTAACATCTAAAGTGCAACCCTCTGTTCAATTTTATTAAGCTTCAGCCTAATAAAATTGAACAAACGACCTAGTTATGATTTAAATAGTTCAACTATCATTGTATGTTACAAACTACGCCCAAAATTGTTGTAACTGTTTGTGAGGCCATTTTCTCAAAATCGATTATTACTGCAGTGGCAAGCAGCATCATAATAAAATTGGAATAACTTTTGATTTAATATTAAAAAACTACAAGTAAACTAAAAACATTTTTGAATATTTAAAATAACTAGGGTATATACAGGTATCAAGATAGTGAAACTCTAAAATGAATCTATCTCAAGTCAAATTAGTAGTTGGTTTTTATTACAGTAGTTGTTCACACTCGTTATTGCAAAGATGTAAATAAAGCAGTGAGTTGTCATCTCTCATTCATGTAGAAAAGAAGATGAGAGGGCGACTCTTATAACAGATTTGAAGCTGCTCGATGATGCTGCCTACTTCTCTTGTCTTTGGGAAGAGTTTTTCACTGCTGGTAGTTATCATTGCTGTGAATTTTAGCCATAGACATATATATCCTATAGAATGCTTAAATGGGAGCAAGCCTTTAGACCTGAGATTTGTTCTGCAATAACTGCGAAGATGTCTTGAAGAAATATTTTTTTCCAAAGTTATAATGTAAATGTTTCAAATCACTTCCTGCCGCTCTAGAAATACCCAAAAGTATAGCTAATTTGCAAATTGTTGCAGTTATAATAAAAGACAATTTAGTGATTTCATGACCCTAATTGCTTCAAACAAATTTTGTTTAATGGCTATTTGACACGGAGGTAGTAACCACCTCCTTCTCACACGCCGCAGTTTAACTACTATGAAGCTGGTGGGAATATCACTAAAATTCCTTCTATCATGTAACTGTGACAATCGTTTGTTCTTTGTCAATCTTACCATAAATAGCTCATCTGTCATACATGTGTACAGATACAACAACGACACTATATATCAATATACATAGAAGCTATTTTACCGGTATAGGTACATCCACACATTTAATTGTCTATCGTCAATGATGTCAAGGACTATCTTGTGTGCATGTGAGCCAATAAGAAGATCTTCAATCTACTTCCTTAGCACTAAGTGAACGGGTTGTGTTCTCAAATTTGATATCAGCTCAATGAAAGGATCTTGAACATCATCATTCATTACTATTTAATTTTTAACAACCTCGTATTTTTAAATTTTACTGAAGTCTAATGTACTTTCATGAAAGTCAAATAGTACACCAACAGTAAGGTTGCAAAATGTACTTCATCATTGTGAAAACTTTATAGAAGTTACTCTCATATTAAGGTCTTTAATAAAAATTATCTTTAATAAATACCTTAAGACACGTTTAAAATTTCTTCTAAATCATTCAAAAACAGTTTGCATTGCTATTGGAAGCCTTATGACTGTGTTTGAGTTTTAAATGCTTTTTCTAGTTTTAGTATAAGTTAGTTTTAAGGAGTACTTACTTGTTTTCATGTTTCTTCAAAAAATGACTGATCAAAATCAGCCCTGTTGTCAACTTATACTGAAAAAGAGTAGACAACCCTGTGTATTACTCAGTTTTATTTTGTGATTTATTGAATTTAGCGAATCTTTGTCTATTGCCTAAAATCATATGACTCGAATTTTTCAAAAAGACTGTTAGCGATCCTCTCTAATACACATGTCTATAAAAATTACCATGCCATTTCATTCAAAATACAATACTGCATTACACTCTAATCACACAGGTTTCCAGACTAACGGAGTGGTGACTGAGTCAGTAAAGAACGAACTCGTTTCCTATACACAGGAAGTTCTTGACTACAGAGTTGATAATTTACCTGATCAAGAGAGCAATGATATTGATGTCTATGAGAGTAATGTACTCGCAACCTTTGTGCTATAGTATGTATTCTAATGGTAGCCTTGCTTTAACTTCTGAGATGCTATAATAACTTCTGAGAAGCTAACTTCACTTCTGAGGTGCTATAATAACTTCTGAGATGCTATAATAACTTCTGAAATGCTATAATAACTTCTGAGATGCTATAATAACTTCTGAGATGCTATAATAACTTCTGAGATGCTATAATAACTTCTGAGATGCTATAATAACTTCTGAGATGCTCTAATAACTTCTGAGATGCTAACTTAACTTCTGAGATGCTATAATAACTTCTGAGATGCTATAATAACTTCTGAGATGCTATAATAATTTCTGAGATGCTATAATAACTCCTGAGATGCTATAATAACTTTTGAGATGCTGTAATAACTCCTGAGATGCTATAATAACTTCTGAGATGCTATAATAACTTCTGAGATGCTATAATAACTTCTGAGATGCTATAATGCTTGAGCAATCAAACTATCTACTTTAGTTGATAGTTAATAGGATGCTATTCATGTTAATAGGAGAAATATTTTTTACTAAAATCAGCTGTTGTTAAAAAAACCTTTGACTAGCCTAATTTTAAATCGGATTGTAGGATACAGTAGAAACAATTTAATATTGTTACATAGTTTTTATTGTTTATTTTTATTGGCCATATACCCTTCTTTATAGCGTTTTAAATTTTTAATAATAATGTCAGTCTCTCAGTAGAACAGATTTGGTGCCAAATAATACATCTAATCACTTATATCACTTGAATAGCTGCTACCTGTTTGTCGAGGTTAGTCAAGAATATCGCTGGAATTTTATACATTTCCTTCAGATTAAGCCTTTTTTTATTGGAAAAGGCACATGATTTTGCCAACACTGGCATTCCATTAGCTTGAACTTCTATGCAACTTAGTTAAACAGCTATGAATAGCTTGCTTTCCGGCTAGGAAAAAATCATATATCCCTCCCAAAGCAATTGGCGCCCGATTGCACAAACATGAACAGACAGCTCTTACGATTTATTGATGATGGTAACTTGTTACCTTTTAGCCTGATAGCCAGTAATATGTTTGCATCACCTATGGAGATGCAGAATTCTGTAAGGCTGCTTGAGTCAATTCAGCCAAAAGAGCTGAAGACTTATTGGAGGGTCTATGTGTATAGTAAAGCAACTTCCGCCTGTCTCCTCTGCCTTGAACACATGAAACAGAGTCAAACTCTCCCTGATCTCGCTACTGAGGTATTTGCCTACTTCATTCTTCTGCAGTCATCCCCAAGGTATACTGTATAATCAATGAGTAAAATGGACCTCTGTGATGGCTACACCCAATGACCCATTTTATTGTCAAATGGATTGGCCAATAAGCATTTGCCGGATAAAGTCCTTGACAATGAAGCTGGATTTGGTAAAGTTTATGTATTACAAAACATCATTAAGTCAACCATATATGTACTTGTCTATTATGAAACAGCTAGTGACACGACAAGAAAAGGCCAATTAAAGATTTTAAATCTGTCATTGCGCACATGAGATTCTCCGACAAAACTTGTTGAGCTCTAAACAAATAATATGGACTCTGAATTGTATTCAATAGAAGTTCACTTCTTTGTTTAATCACATATGCATAAACTAATACAATTTGGGTAAAAATCATAATATTATCGCATGTGTTATAGTTGACGGGTAGTAACTGTTTTTTTTTGCCCATCGGCTCATCATGAGCTACATCAATGATGCCTTCCATTGGTGCATGTAATTATTGCCTTTTTCTATTCATACATGAATACCATCATAAGTTCTGTAATAACCGATAGTGCAGGCTAATGTATTTTTAAACCTTAACAAGTTATTTAAATTTAATATTTTAAATAAGTCATTCAAATTTGAGTCTCAGACTTATTCAGGCTTTCATTAGTTTTAGAAAAAAAAGTTTCTCATTTGCAAGCATTTATAGCTGTATTCTGAATAAACATTTTTGTAGATGCTAGATGTCCTGCGGGCGTCTAGTAAAGTTGTCCCAACCTTTCTGCCGATGCACAAAAAGCTATCACAGTGCCTTTCCATTTGGATGAAGGAAGGAAAGCTACCTAATGATTTTCCAGGCATAAGAAGTATCAAGTCAAACAGCTAAAAATCATAAACAGAGAATATTTTTGTATCAGATTCAATAAATGTTCACACTCTCTCTCTTAACAGACCCCTATTATTATTTTATGGTAATATTGTGAATATAATCGGCATTCATAATTCTATAAAAAAATATTCCTAGGTTGGTTTTCCTAGTTCAAGCTAGGTGTATCTTTAAAGCAGTTTCATTTCCAATTAGTTAACGACAGTGTATTTTACGATATTTTACTTTGAAACTGCTTGAACATAATTTTTTTCTGCTGGTTAATAAGGACATTACTGTTTTTCATGTTTGATTAGCTTTCAAACGGAAACTAAAAAACTCTCAAAAATGAGAAAATGCATTGTTATTAAATTTGTATATATGCAAGTGGGAAGCCATTTATCACTTCTCTAAAACCTTAATGTTTTAGAGAGGTGACATGTTGCGCATATAATAATTGCTTTTTACAGCAACAGCTGTAAAAACAATATGCAAAGTGCAGTTATGTTTAATCTTTATCTTATGCATATACTAGCGGAATTCCCGGTGTTGCACCAGTATTAAAAATCAGCTTATAAACATTGACAGGCAATGTAGTTGCCTACCACTTGCCATTAGCCTAGTACATTACCAATGGCTAATTTGAGTAAGCTAGTAATTTGAGTAACTTACTAATAAGAGCCGTGAGAACAAGCATAAACTGACTTTGCGCTATAACGCAGCACGGTATGAAAATTTTCACCCACATAGCGACATATATTGCCCAATGAATCAATCCATCTCGCGTAGCTCAATGGTTTAGCATATCACCTGAGGAACGGGAGGTTATGAAATCAAATCTTCTGCAATACCGATTCTTCATTCCCAGATTTTAATAGCTATAGCTGGACAAACTGAATCCCATGCACCGCACACACAAACTTTGAGATTTATATATATATAGATAAAGGCCTGCTTTGCTCCTTTCAAATAGTCACTGGTGCTAAATATCTGTTAGCACGCATTGTCGGGTTTATAAAATAAACATAACCTACCCTCTCCATACCAGCCTTCTAGTAATATCACATTTATCACATACCCCATTATTGATCTCTGATAGTCTGCCATATAGTTTCTCGCTGATCCAGTATTCCGAACCCATGGATGAGTTTTAAAGGGAAGTAAATTTAAAACAATATAAAAAATGTGTATATGACTGCAGATAATATTTTATTAGTTAAGACATAGCAAAAATGTTTAATAGGTACTAAGCTTGCAATTAAAAGACTAGGCCAAACAATGAAAAATAAAATGTGAATCTAAGTTTGCATTAGAGCAACTCCCTAGGCTCAATCTAGGGAAACCTCTAACATCGAGCTGCCTAGCAGCCATATTAACACAAAACTATAATAGTAACCACTTTCACCACACTTAATAAGTGACAACGCAAGAAAACACCATAGCACTGCCACCGTAATGCTACTCTTCTACCAATACAGTGTGACAATAGAAGCCTATAAATAACAATCCCCTACCCAAACAACGCTACAAAACACAATAGCGTTATTAATTAATATTACCATTCCTCAATGATATAGTAGAACAACACAATATAATAACACCTCTCCATTGTTATAGTACACCATATGACAACTTTTGTTACCCCTTGGGGTTAAATTTTGTTTCAATAAGATGCCATTTGGAATTTCCTCAGCACCTGAGTATTTTCAAAAGACTGGAAAAAATACTACAGTGATTAAAAGGGGTGGTATATATAATGGATGATGTACTAGTAAATAATAAAAAAGAGTTATTGAACATTGGTAACGTTTAAAGAAAGCCTTACAGAAAATAAAAAAAGCTGGTATGACTTTGAAAAAGAAGAAATTTATCTACTAGGTTTATGCTCACCTATTTCCTCAGCTTTTCCTTTACTAGATCTATAAAACCTATTGCCTCCTTTAGGACACTCTAAGTAATGGTGACCAAAGTCTCACACCATCTACATTTTATCTCCTGGTCACAATTTCTAGCCCAATGACCCCTTGTTTGCACTTATTACAAAAGTTTCCAGGGCACTCTACAGCTATGTTGTCTCTTTTGGCATTACATACCATAGGCATACCACGCACCATTTATCGCCTTCATTG
Source organism: Watersipora subatra (assembly GCF_963576615.1). Lineage (NCBI taxonomy): Eukaryota > Metazoa > Bryozoa > Gymnolaemata > Cheilostomatida > Watersiporidae > Watersipora > Watersipora subatra. Next base: position 10,033,248 of record NC_088709.1, read on the forward strand.
CCCCAAATCGATTTTTTATCTTTTTCAACATCCTTGCTGATTTCTTTACCGCCGGCCTCCTCTCACATCTTGCTCGTTTCTTTTTTCTCACCATATAAAGCAGTCATACCTCAGCCCTGTATATAAGGTAGGCCTACATAACAAAAACATTAGAATGCAAGATTTATTTGTACGGTTTTATAGAACATTCATAACTTAAAGAGCAAAGCACAATGTTGGCCAATGTTGATAAGTTGTTTTATACTGTTGATAAGTTGTTTTAACTGGCTTAACTGTATTGCAACAATATAGTTGCTCTATTGTTGTTTTGTTTAATCGGCAATCTGCGGAGTTGCCTTCTACTTAAAGTGTCGTCGAGTTATGGAAATTATATTTCTATGGTTACTCTACAAAAGCGAAACGTTCAGAGAACGAGTTGGCCGCGAGTAACTTTGTAGCGCTTAATAACAAACAGCACGCATTGATTTTATGCGTTAATCAACTGATCATCTATTCAACCTTTTTACCTATGTCGATATGTCTTATAGCAGCAAATAGTATGACATATTCAACTCGCTAAACTTAGACTAAGCGCTGCAGTTTATCAGTTATCGTTAGTTTATGCCAGAGCCCTCGAGTGTAACACTATCGAGTGTTACACTCGATGGCTCTTGTTCATGCTCTTGGGCTTTGTTGCGGAGATTTGGATCGTCCAGAACGCGTGCCGTTCTTTATGTTATTCCCATTAATAATTGTATTTAATTAAATAATAAAATAAAACGATGAAAAAACATCTTAAGATGGCTAACTTATCATACAGTGTTAAATTAGGAAGCGATTGCTTGAATAAGCTCCGTCAAATACTTGATTCACCAACATTTACTACTACTAATATTGACGGTCAGTTTCGTTCTGCTCTTGAGTATCTCACCTAAACTATATATTCCGTTGTGCAATAGCCGTAAAACAAGTGTTCGTTTATTTAACTATAGTTAATAGGTCTATGGAAGCAAGTGACTTTGTGGAAGAGTTTTAACAAGTGAATAAAGTAAAATGCACATTGAATCATTTTATATAATTGATATTGTTTTGTGCCAGCAATCTAGTATCTTCAGTAAATAAGATGAGTGGTAAATAGTGTTTATTATACAAGGCATTGCCACACGCGCTTGGCCACATGCCTTTTCAGGGCCCTTTTGTAGTATGATTTAAGAAATCATTAGAATATAACAAATAATTATAAATGGGAATCCTGTCTTAGCCGTTCATGTAAGGTGATTGAACTTAATATGTAATCATAAGCTAACGCTGTCACATTTGACAGCATTCTTTCCTCCTTGAAAAGTTTTATCTTTTCTCTACACATCACTACATTAAATCAATATTGTTACTTTTTATTGAATAATATTAAACATGCTCAATGTTTAGTTCATTGTATTATTGTATTTTATCATTGAAATAAATAGTGATTCTCATCATTTAAACATTCAGCAAACATTTTGTTCTACCAACTTACTCCAAATCGAGATTTGCAACTAGCCTACAAAGTTATTTTAAATAATTGGCACAATTATTGCTCTCATCTAAAAATTGATGAAACAGTCAGCTTCTTAAACAGTTTCATCACTGTGGCAACAAACAAACATTTTTTACATATTAAAATAGCCTTTTTAAATCTGATACTCTTAAAAATGTTTGCATTTTTCCCTCAAGTGTAAATAAGCCATAGATATATATATATACCGTTTATATATTTATGAAATAAGCACATTGTTTCAAAAGATTCACGTGATGACAACTGTCAAAGTTACAGGAGTAATCAATCATTTTTATCAGCCTCATAAGAATGATATTAGGTGTGGTATGAGCAGAGAATATTAACCTTGTGGAAACCTTTTTAGTTCTGTTGCTCTTCAGCATTGCGTCTGATGCTGAGTTTTCTGTTTTTGCTGTAATATTATTGAAATTTGCTCAACTCTTGTAGGAAAACATGTTTGTCAAATTGGTCAATCATTCCTTCAGTCTTCTTCGCTTCCAGACCAGATATCTCATCTCAAACAGGTGTGTGTGTGCGCGCGCGCATCAAGCTGCTTCCTTTAGTCCAGACATTGTTGTCTACCTTTTATTGCTTTTTTATTCTAGCTCATACTTTAAAGGTTGACTTGCAACAAAATTCACATTACAGTTATTTGGTATCATAAGATTCACCATGTCTTACTCTGTTGTATTGTAGGTGCAAAATATATGAGAATGTGATTACAAGCTCTTAAAAGCAAAAAACGAACATTTAATCGCAGCCACACGAGACCGCCGTAGTTTGGATTCGCTTTCCAAAACGGCTCAAATGGGACGTAGTTGTTACAGGATGGTTTCTGTTTACACTTTCATGCAACCTCATTCGTCGAAATATTTTCACAAATATACTTCACGCATTCAATAAAACTATGTCTATTGTTTTTGCGTCTGTTTTATCGTCATTGTAATGCTGTCACTTTTAGCACTGATATCTTATAACTTACCGTAAAAAAATTGTTAAACTTTTTAACCTTAGCTCGAAGGAGTACATATCATTGTCTGATAATCATGATGAGCCTGTTGGTCACCTGTGATAATCGAAAAGTGCTGCAAAAGTTATTTGCGAAGTATTGGGTCACATGATCAGATTACGATTTGACGATTGAATAATGCCGAAACAAAACTGTAAAGTAGCGAGCATCTATATTTGATACGGGGTCTTCGGTAAAACCCGAAGTGTTTGTCATAAACTAGTGCTACGATAAGTTTATATTGAGCTTTTTATTGGCCTTTCAATTCACGTGAGAACATCACGTGACAAGACAATAACTAAACTGTAATGAATACGTCAGAAAAATAAAGAGATTCCAATCTACGGCGGTTTTTCGTTTTTGAGCTTTTAAGAGCTTGTAATCACCTTTCCACATATTTGGCACCTACAACACAACAGAGTAAGACATGGTGAATCTTTTGATACCAAGTAACTGTAATGTGAATTTTGTTGCAAGTCAACCTTTAAGCTCATCATGTTAAATGTCTGCAGATTGTGATTTGATAATATTAGTTTATTCAAACAAAAGTTTTCAACAGCGAAAGTGAAACACAGCAGTGAAACAGCGCAGTGAAATGTTAACAATTGATCATTGCACATGAAACTTTTGCCATATGTGAATTAGAACTGCACAACACCTAATGTAAACAAGGTTACGTTTTGACAGTTTTCTATAGGAGTCTAGTTGGCCTTTTCGATATTTAAAATTTGTTTCTATGATTCAAAGCGAATTAACTATCTCTAGTAATGTCAACTTTAATTCTACATCTATATATATATATATATATATAATCGCAGTGTTTTCTGTGAATAAGTGTGTCCAGCTATAGCTATTGAAATCTTGGAATGAAAAATTTGCATCATGCTGGATTTGAACTCACGAAAAGATTGTAACCACACACTTGTAAACCAATCATCCGACCACAAGTCTATGAGGGCCCTTACGATTCTATCGCTTTTACTATATACTGTATACCCTTTTCCCAATTTCACACGCTAAACGACGCATTAATTGATACATTGTGGCTACGGGTTATGACTCCCCTGTTATAAAATATTTTTTGCTCAACTTTATACATGTAAAACACGATGCTTTTTTGTCCTCACCATACTAAGGTGAATTTGTTTTCTGCCATACGATATCAACAAAAATTTCTCTCAAAATAATAATTTGGCGATTGTTGTACTGACTATATATATATGTGTTATTAAGAGATATACATTGCTCGCCATCTCAGTTCAGCGGTATCCCTTATGGTGAAAATGGATTCGCAAACAGATAAGTAATAAAATTTTAGTTAAAAGTCTGAAGCTTACTAAAATACATACTAAAACTTCCTTTCAGTATGTGTTTAGTCAGCTCGTACGTCTGTCTCCAAGGTAAAACCTTTTCACGGTACGCTCTGCACGTAGTACATTGTAATGTTACATTTTCTCGCAGATCATAACCACAAAATGCACTAAAGTTATTGTTGGTAACTATAGTTATTAAGGTTAGCATATTGTTTTGCTACAATTTCTTAATGATGATGATTTTGATAATTTTTACCTGGTGTTTGCATAAGATAATCACTATGGGTTTCTATACCACTCTACAATATTTTCGCCTTATGATGCCAACACTGAAACAAACTAAAATCATATAATTGCATATCAAATAATTTTTCATTGTAACTCTAACAAAACAGACTATATTTAGCCATTACTTGCTAATGATTTCACATTTATACACCTTTACAATTTTATTTTTTCCTAATTCATTTCCCCAAAACACTTATTTCATTATATGAAATTGAAAAGTTACAGTTTTATTTTTTCTCTTTTCATTTGAGCTGCACAAAAAACACTTTTCTCATGATATGAAGTTTAAAAGTTAAAATGCTATTTTGTATTTTTTAAATAAAAATAAGTTTTCTGTTCCAAGACTTTTTATTACCCGGGCAACGCCAGGCATTGAACTAGTTATATTTATGATTGGAGTTGTGCTCTACTATTTGGTACATGAGGTTAGGGATGTTGGGATCTGATGTTGTTTACTGTTGCGTCATGGATGGTCCAGCGGTGCCTCAGATTGGACTACTCTACACAGCCACCCATTTGAAAAGAGAATATATTTTGAACGCTACGAGCAAGATAACATTAAAGATTTTCTTTCATTGATTACCCTAGCAACACATGTACCTAATATTCACTCAGCCTCCTCACGGGTTGTTTACAATCTTAATCAATTTGAGAGTGTTTGATGGCGCACGGTGTGTCATATAACATTGAAAATAGCATTGCTACCTGACCTTTATTTGTGTACAGAAATTAGTCTAAGGTCTAAAAAGTACCAAATTACAACATTTTACATTTATGATGCAAATACAGTCATACCTTGACATACGAGCTTGATGCGTTCCGGAATTGAGCTCGTATTTCAATTTACTCGAATATAAAATTAATTTTTCCTATATAAAATAACTAAATGCAAATCAATTCATTCCTACCCTCTGAAAAAAACACCTAGAAACAATATTACACCACATTTATTCACCACCTCTGCTCACTAAGGAACAAATACCTATCTAGTGGTTATAATCGGCAATAAAATGTAACATTATCATGCACAGTACTACATGGAGCTCTTACATTTGAGACAGACGTTAGTGGCTAACGATGTGTGAGAGAAACTTCACAGCAACACGTTCAGTACGCTTTTGTGATGTTGATTTCGTAAGCAGCCTCTCACATACTTGGCCACCTAGCGGCCGCATTGAGGGCCGTCTCGTATGCTTGTATATCAAATTTGTTTCATATCTCAAGGCAAAAATATGCTTGGAATTTTCCTTGTATCTCAAGTTTCTCATGTTTGGGCACTCGTACATCGAGGTATGACTGTAGTGTTATTACTAATCATATGTACACCTCCCGTCATTTATGTAAGATTTGAAAAATTTTGTGGATAGCTGGAGATCTTTTGTTTGAGGCGCTTGAGCAGTTTTTGTAACAACAGTAACTATTAGTAGAATGACTTGTCTGTTGTCTTTACGTAGCTTGTGACCCTGGCAGTACACAGAAACACATCTCAGGCTACTGTAGAGCTAGTTCTGCAGTTTCTCCTCTCTATGTACTTCGATGCTGAAATACAGAAATCATCGCTATACAAGCCCATTGCCAAGTAAGCTTTTGTGAGGCACTGATTGCCATATGGCTTAGTTTGTTCGTGGCCCAAGTTCTTTAACCTGAAGGGATTAGTTGAGGCTTTAGATCCTGAGTTCTGCTAATTGAAGTGTTTCCTTTACTATGCCAGGTTAGTAAGTTGCATGTACCTCTATCCAACATATCATTTTTATTAAAGTATCAGAGATATTAAGCATATGATACATTGTTACCTGGTATACACACGTATACATACGCGCCTGCATATTATACATGTATATATATATATAATTATATATGTATGCTAGCTGTAATAATCATCACAATATAGTAATTCCCATAAAATTACATAATAGTGTACAAATATAAATGTACAGTGCACCCTCAGGATACGATTACCCTGTTATACGATTTTTTCACCTTACGAAGAGGCGCATGACGATTTGTTCCGCCTTGCTAAACGAATCTTATTTCACTATACGAATTCAACAATATTTTTGTCGAATTAGATTGAAAAAGGTTTTAATGTGGTTTGCTAGAAGTTATAGTAAAAATGAAGCCGGAAACTGTTGGATGATGAAATTGTGATAAAAAGTTGAAATTCATTAAAATATTTAAAAATGCAGACTAAAACTTAGCTTTAAGTGTGCGTTTATTAAGCTAAACTTATTTAAAGTGAATTCAAAGTTAATGTTATACGTACGTCTGTCTTGAAGGTAGGAACTCTCTACGGTATGTACTGTGCATAGCACATTGTAACTTACATTTTAATGCAGATTATAACCAATAAATACACTTAATGTACTAAAGTTACTGTCAGTAACTATAGTTACTAAGGTTAACGTACTATTTTGTTACTAATTTTTAATATGTACATTACTTACATAAAATTTTGATGATTTTTACCAAGGGATGTTTTTATTATATATAATTACAAGGGTTTCTATACCACTCCATACGATTTTTTCACCACACGATGCCAACTCTAAAACGGGTTAAAATCGTATCCTGAGGGTACACTGTACATACATGCATACATAGGTACATACATACGCACACACATAGGCACATGTATACATGCACATGTATACACATGCCACATGCATATGTGTGTACATATACCTGTGTACATATACCTGTGTACATATACATCTATACACGTACATGTGTACACACATGTACATACATACGTACAAGCATATATGCTTTAATAGCATACATGGAGTTTACAAACAAGTTATGCAGCATGTTTATAGAGAGAATTATTTGGAGTTAGTTCGTTGGCAAGCTAATTATTTGTGTAAGAGATCCAAGTGGACTGTATCATCCCAGTCCTATTTGAACATGGAAAAGCGACTTTTAATGCTCAGAATTCTACGGATAATACGATTGAAAACTTTAGTGAGTTGGGGAGTAGCGTTTCATTCACTAGAAATGTCTATTATTGTCGCTCACCTCATATATTGGTACTCGTACCTCGGCTGCTTCACACCATATCGCAGCTCATATATTGGTACTCGTGAGGCTGCTTCACACCATATCGCAGCTTGTCATAACATTGTTATCGCTATCACAAACCCATCCGCATTTACTTCAACGAATAGACTGCGACATAGTGTTCTCATTATACTGTCGCTGAAACACCCAAATGCTAGTCTCGCAGCGACTATCATGAATAGAAATATATATTAAACAATCCCCGACAGCCAGTCATTATTACTGCAGAGTTACATATTGCACAGAATGCGGTGTATGCTCAGCGAAATATTGACAGTTTGACAGCTGCAACGTTGCCCGACAAATCTGCATTGCCTCAGCGATTTCATCGGTTTATTGTGCACATAGTCGATGAATAATCGCACAGAGAGGACAACCCTGACAATGCATTGGAAACCAGCTTTTACAAAGCTGTTAATGTACCTACAGTAGTAAGTAGGAGTTGTCTTACCCTTGTAATTATTTTACAAAAGGACATAACTTCTTTTTCAAATTCTTCTTTGGTAAAGGTTTGCCTTCAGTTGTTGTAATAGTAGTATAACCCTTTATCTAGATGTCTGGACTCGATCGACGAAGCAATTACTCAACGGATGTACGTCGGCAAGGTGGACATTAAACGACTGATACTGGACCAGGCCAAAAAAGCAACTACCGGAAAGGTATGTACATGTATGTACACATGAGTCAACAACTGTATCAGAAATGCTTTTCATATAGATATTGGTATTCCAAAACTACTCTGTATTAAAATACCTTTCTGAGGTGTTAGTAAAGTGATAGTAATATTTACTTTGTATGTTGTTATCTTCTGTTGGATATATTAGCAGGCTGGTAGGTTGCTAGTTGTGGAGTTCTCTTTAGTACTTTAATAATACGGACTGGCATAAGTTGCTAATAGCTCCACCTTGACTACCATCAATGAGTTTCCTACAATCACCTGTAAGATGCAGAGCATTTGAATCAGCGTCATACTTTAATATCGCTTTGATCCTCCTACTGATCTTCTGTTATACATTAGCACGCGATTTCATTGTGATTTTGCATTGACATTTTAAATAACTCTAAAAGCATTAATTCATGAATGTTTACAAAGAGTTATATTGTGCCAGTTACTCAACTACAGGTCTGGTCATACCTGTAGTTGGTATGGACCAACTACAGGTTAAAAAATGAACCACGTTACCAAGTTGAAACTGTTAGACTAGGCGTTGCGATGAGCAAACAACTCCATGCTCAGCGCGTTGTGTGGGTTGATAAGTAATTTGAAAGAAGCGCTGATTTTTATATCTTTCTCCATCAGAAACTGCTAGCTGTAATAATCACAACAAGATAGTAATTTCATATACATGTTTTAAATCAAATTGTAATACAGTATATAGTAATATATGTATAATAGTCTTTACTATAATAAGAGTCGGGTTCATGGGTCCAAAGGTGGAGGTTGGGAAAAAGATTGCTTCATACTGGATTCGAACTCATGATATTTGGCTTGCGAGGCCGACGCTCTATCACCTGCACCAATCGACCACTTTATGGTATTTCGAATAATTGTACATATAGTTATTACACCTGACAGTTTACTGCAGCACACTAAACTGCCGTCAATAACCACTTCGAGTAGAGTATGTCATCAAAATAAAGGGATTCCAACCTACGGCAGTTTTTTAACTGTTCGTTTTTGAGCTTTTAAGAGTTTGTAAACACATTTCTTCATATTTTGAACGTACGACACAGCAGAGTAAGACATGACGAACCTTTTGATACCAAATAATCGTAATGTAAATTTTGTTGCAAGCCAACCTTTAAGGTTCAATTTTATTCTCTAGATTTTAATTGAAAGTGAAACTATTTGATTTAATGCTAGTTTGGTCGTTCATTTGGCAAATAAATATAGTTTTTTGTGCTGCAGTATTAATTGATCAATAATAAATATATAGTTAGCCATTTATATCATAAACTGTGCTCATCTCTCTGCTGACAAGAATTTACCTTTTTGACCTTTTTTATCTTTTCTACTGCTATGACTACAGCCTGGCGAATGCCATAGTAGTTTTAAAGATGAACATGCACTAAGTTTTAGTGGATTTTATCTGAAAGAATAAAACTCGATCACGATTAAAACGGTCAGAAGAAAAATACGAGTGAAATGATGTCACTAGTGGCTATCATCGCTATAATTGATATCGGCCATTGCGTTTAAATTGCTGAACTACATGTCTTTGTTCTGTCAGTCTCTTTGCAACTGTAGACGTCATAATCGCGCTTTCACCTGATCCGAGCATTTTAACCGTGATCAGGTTTTGTTGATTTTAATCTTGGAACATCCTGGCTATCAGATCACCTCAAACATCAAAAACAATCGCAAACGATAAAGCAACACCGACAATTATCGATGAAATCTTCTAAAATTTTGTTCAAGTTCAACTTTAAGGACATTTTAAATGAATTAAACTCAATCCTTGTTCAACCATTGAGTTTCAAACAGACTCTTGGTGGAAAATATTTTGGACAACTTCTGTTGCCTCTCCTGAGTTGCGTCACAACTAAGGAAATTCTGATAATGTATTCGCTTATTTGTGCCATAGATACTAGATGTTTTAGAGAGAAGAAACTAGCTTCAGACCATACAGTCAAACTAAACATAACGTATTACTGTACTATAGTATTATTGTGGCCATTTTATCTGAGACTCAAAAGTAGAGTCAAGGAGAGACAATTCTCACAAATAATCCGTGACCGGCGAAATATTTGTAGGCTGACAAAAGCGCCTGTACACTAGTTTTTTACTGTGTACAGAAAAAGTTTATTTTGTCCAAGAATCCTTTCTTCATTTATCTGCCACCGAGTGTAGATTATTTGTTACTTTCTTTGTCCTCAAGTTGTTCACCTTATAATTTCATAGAACACCTGCATATGCACTATATGGGAAACTCATTGGGGAGACCCGTATTAGATAGCGGCACTGATATCACAACCGTAGATTGTTTCATGTTAAGTGCTTGCAATCACGTGTATATTAGTCATTGAATGTTAAACCGGAAAAATGGTATCAGGTATGTGCTGAGTTGGAAAGGTTGGTATGAATTATTGGGCAAGAGGTTTTTCTCGATGGGAATCCTGTTAGGATTAGATGATTGAGTCAACAATACTTCAGCTATGATTAATGCCGTATAATCTCAAGAATTCCCCGTTTTGCTGGAATACCATTGTGGCGGGGACGCGCCACCTCGTAATACACTTTTGTTAAAATCCAGTCATCTATTCAAAGTTACTCAATAACGATTTTTGTATTGCCAATATTTGCGCCGTTGATTGAGGAAACATCGCTTGACAAACTTTTTAAGCCAGTCCTTTTCTGGTATTTAATTTGCAACCTAACTTAGATTAGGTAAACCGTTGCTGTAACTACTATCCGTGCATAAAGCCTGGTTTCCATATGACAGCGCAAGGCGCGCAACAAGGCGCACGACGTCGTGCGTAGGCCAGCTGTGATATGGAAATGTCAACGCACGACGATCGCGCGACGTGCGTACGCTGATCGCAAGGATCCAACAGAATGGATCTTTGCGATGGGTGCGCACGATGATGTACCCCACAATGCATCGCTAGGCCTTTTCAACCTATTCCACAATTTAAACGAAGGGCTGTGTTCTGAAGAAATTGGTCTCCCGTACGAAAGAGTAAGCCTGGTTTTCATATGACAGCGCAATTTCGTGACGGAGGGCTGTTTTTACGAAGAAATATGTCTCTCCTACGAAAAAGTAAGGAAATTGTCCACCCTGTCCAATGCAAGCATGGCGCCTACGCGCGATATGGAAACGCTGCATCGCGGCCCAAGAAATGCATTGCGCACGTTCACTGGGCCGCGCACGATCATTGCGCTGTCATATGGAAACCAGGCTTAAGTTTCCTACTTTGAAACCTTTGCATAAATATCTTTGATTTGGAGTTTTACAAAAACCATCTTTATTAACTAGTAGGATTGGATTCCCAGCAGTTTATGATGTCAGCTCGGACACCTTCCTGAATCTATCTGGTTCTGTTAACACCAAATGACAATAGCATTATTACTAGGAAGGCTGTGACATAAAGCTATTCTTACTGTGAAGGTTTAGTGTTGCTTGTTGACATATTCGTGTTTTTGTTGCAACGAGGTCGCATCGTCATTTTTTTCAACTTTATTTGGTAGCTGAAAAACTGGATTGACAATATTGATCACCATGGTCTACTTGCGGTACTCTTATTCTGTGGCAAGCCAAATGACCGACGACTGCCACACACATTTTGACAAATTCTTAGCTCCTTGGTGGGTATGCCTCTCAGCACTTGTAAACAGAGGCACAACTAATATCAAACCGTGAACTCTTTGGCCTGCAAAAACAAGTTCACAGTCTCTTTAGTTGGCAATGTCTTCCTGTTTCTTACAGCTGCTAAGTCTTCATACAGTGATAGTGTATCGACGCCCGGGTGCACCTGTGCCGAAGCGCTACACTGGGCCGACAAGCAGATCATGTTTCCACAGGTGGTTATGGTACAACGATGGTTGTGCGGCTCCTTATGTCGAAGCATGTGTCTGCATATGAAGCAAGAGAAAAGCAAGACATACGCCCGCACAAATGCGGCGCCATAGGTTGATAAAGACGTTTCCTTGGCACAAAAATGGCGCATCACATGGGTGTTTGGCTTCCAAACAGTGACATACACTATGTTTCCATGACGCGCAGGATGCACAAGGTTGAGCTAACCCGCAAGTTATCCGCATCATGGAAATGGCGGAAATCCGCTAGCTAAACGAGTTTTGCTGCTTACAAACCTTTTTCGAATCCATCATGCTTGCGAATAATGGAAACGGCACTTATGAATGATGCGCATTAAAATATTGCACAGGCTATTCCATTCTAAACATTTTCATGCTTCATCCGTTTTCATTTCGATTGGAGCAGTTCCAATACGGGAATGTTCTGAAGGACTGCTGCTAAGTGTGACAAGACTGTGTAGCTATTTATTGGGTCATTAATTAGCTTAATAATTGACCTATGGGGTCAAGCGCTGGCTTTAAATTTGAACATGCTGCGAAATGCATCCGCAGGATGTTCATTGAAATACTTAATTGCACAGTAGTTCAACTTGTGGACAACTCCGGCAAACATAATGGTTGAGCCACGACAGAATGAGAGCGACACGGCTGTTTTCATGATGGTATTGCATCACCATATGGGGATGTTTCGCTGTTTGCTGTCATCATATGGAAGCTTAGTGATTGTCAAACACAGATATGAAACAAAGAAAAAGCTTGGCTCTATTTTACGGACAACTTTACAGTAGTGATCTTTATTCAGGATTTGTGGTATCAATGTCTCTAACATCCTGGTGTTTCTAATCTCGTCTCGCCTAAAGCTTGTTTTCTAAACCCTCGTGTAGCTCTTTGCTTCATTGAAGTATGTGTATCATGCAATTTTAATGATCAACTCACACAAAATTATAGTGGATTTTATCAAAATGTATCAGCATTCTTCTATCATTTGCGATTGTTTTTTATGTTTGAGATTATCTGATTATCAGGATGTTTCAAAATTAAAATCGACAAAATTGACAAAACTTAATCATGCTTAAACTTTCAGAAGAAAAATATATGACATCACTAGCTGCTATAGTTGATATCGGCTGCTATAGTTGATATCGGCTGCTATAGTTGATATCGGCTGCTATAGTTGATATCACTGCTATGGTTGATATCGGCTGCTATAGTTGCTATCGGCTGTTATAGTTGATATCGGCTGCTATTGTTGATATCGGCTGCTATAGTTGATATCGGCTGCTATAGTTGCTATCGGCTGCTATAGTTGATATCGGCTGCTATAGTTGATATCGGCTGCTATAGTTGATATTGGCTGCTATAGTTGATATCGGCTGCTATAGTTGATATCGACTGCTATAGTTGATATCGGCTGCTATAGTTGATATCGGCTGCTATAGTTGATATCGGCTGCTATAGTTGATATCGGCTGCTATAGTTGATATCGGCTGCTATAGTTGATATCGACTGCTATAGTTGTTATCGGCTGCTATATTTGATTGCGGCTGAAATCAAGTTGCAGCATTGTGCGTCTCTATTCTGTCAGTCTTTGAACTATAGATAGACATAATCACACAAGTCACCTGAATGTTTGAACATTTTAACCACGATCAAGTTTCGTAGATTTTAATCTTATTGAAACATCCTGGCAATCAGATCACCTCAAATATAAAAAATAATCACAAATGATAGAAGAATACCGAAACTTTTTGATAAAATCTTCTAAAATTTTGTGCAAGCTCATCTTTGAAGAAGGCTCGATAAGTGAACTGAACTAACATTATCTATCATCATATAGATGAGTTCTTTTCCAAAGAGACAACAAGTATAACAGTTTTATTTACTCTACTTGTTACTTGCTTCAGTTATTGTTACATAAGCTATGATAATTATTGGCATTGCCAAGGAAAGGTCAAGTCGGATGGGTGACCTCAGAACCGTATAGCTTCACAGAGCCCCGCAACCAAAACCGGAAACATAAACGCTTGTTTCCAAACAAACCTGATCGACATACTGATATCTAATGGAATATTCATACCTTGCTCTCAATACCTCACTTTTTTGCATTTTGTTTTTTTACAAAAAGTTATTGGTAGCTTCTTGTAGGGAATTTTGTTTTTCAAATGGTGTATAATACAACAATCAATTTCAGAGCAACTGCCAATGGGAGTAATTTTTGTTGGTTAATGTCGCGGCCTCTCCGTTATAACTTATATAAAAATAGTGGATGTGGTCTGTTTGTTTGGAAACGAGGGAGCTCCCATATACACTTCCGTTGGTCGCAGAACTCTGAAGCTATTCGGCTCTGGGTGACTTTAGCCAACATCTGATTTGACAACATTACGACAACATTAACCTATCATCAGACAGATGCTGTCATAATGACAACATTAACCTATCATCAGACAGATGCTGTCATTATGACAACATTAACCTATCATCAGACAGATGCTGTCATTATGACAACATCGGACTTCAGACAACAGTATGGCTGAAGATAGAAAGATTATCATTGGAGCGATTGGCATCCTGAGTCAGCCATCACCTAAATGTAGACCTCACTGAATTATTCATGTCAAATTACACATAGAAAGTGCTCACTTTCCTACGTCCTGGTTTCCTCATATAATATCGCATGTGGTATCTAATATATTATATGCGAAAATTATTTATGAAGCATTCTAGACGACACACCCTTTGGAACTCTGTATTAAGTTCCCCCTTTCTCCCAACTTGAATTGTAATCAGCTTCGATTACAGTGTAAACTTGGCAAAGAGGCAGCACTCATCTCTCTCAGTAGCCATAAATAGTCTGAGTCATAAACTAACTCCAAGATATATCGCTTGATCATCAAAGCTGTCCATACAACGGAAGCTATTCAAAAAGTCGTGCTAAAGCTACATCTGCACTAGGGTGCAAGTTGTGTTCTGTTTTTGTGGTTAGATGCTGAACACATGCCTAGCGTAGATGCGTTTAGCCTCAGCTCTTACACATGCCTAGCGCAGATGTGTTTAGCTTTAGCTCATTTGCTTGCTGGCCAATTAGCTAACAACCGAAGAGTTGATACTTGATAGTCAGTCTGGTTCTGCTTCCGTTGAATTTATAACAAGAGTGAAGGTCGTCAATAATCAGTGTGCGCAACATTCACAGTTTAGTTCTTCGATGGCTCATGCTTGGAGTCGTCAGGAGATGAAGAAAGATGCTCTACTGCGCATTGATAGTCACTTGGCAAGCTTCTTCAATTGTTCCTTCTTTTTTCGCAAGATGTTGTTTAAGTCAATGATTTCTAAAATACTCTTTTTTAAACAACTTGGTAAAAATTTTATCATCCGTTCCGTCATTCATGTTGTATCTAATGAATACTGGAACTAAAATATATATAAGTGAGCTAGCCCAATTGAGATGTTTGCACAAATATTTTGAACTGAATATAGTGGACCCGTTATCAATACTTTGGCAATGCTAGATCTGATTGGCCGCCAAGATGCGTTTAAACATTCAATGAATGAATGATACACGGTTTCATTTCTCTGGTCAGACTTCGTGACTTATTACGTGACTCTTTATTACTCTGGTCAGTCACTCTTGCAGTTACCACAATTAGCTTTGCTGCTTACACTGATGTTTTACTACGCTGCATTCCTATTAGCCGTGGCATCCCGAATATTTGGCGCTTTTCGTGCTAATGTGAACACAGTTCAATTCAACTAATGTCCTTTGATGTCCATACAATCATCTCTCTTGTTATTGCTGTTTCTAAATGGCATAAATAAAGCTACTACAAAACACATTTTCATTATTTTGTTGTTGGAGATAACGATATTTTATTCCTTGCGCATCTTTTCAGGGCCTCCGAATAAAGCCAAGGCCTATTGCGGGCAGCTTTTAGTGTTTTTATGCAATGGCCTTCTTCGGCAAAAGTTCTACTACACTTTAGGTTCTCTGAGTCACTATTGTCTATCTACCAGCGTGTTTACACATCTATCTTACATTACATTGGCTCAAAAGGAAACCAACCGTTAAAAGTCTTTCCCTTCTCAAATATTCCAACGCGTTGTTCCATAATATGTATAAATACATTCATGAACTATTCGTTAGTCATGTACAAAGGATTTAATCGCTATTGTATGACTCCCACCGTTTGCTCAGCACTCTCATTACTAAAGAGTCTAAGCCAATAGAATAAAATGAAAGCTGACCTAATCTGATTGGTTGATACAACCAATAGAAACACAGTTTTGTCGATGGCCATTGGCTCCTTAGTGAGTCTGTCCATGGATGGGATGAGACTGCTACAGTTAGGCATTCATGAGTTCAAGTAGCCGCAGGCTATCCTTTTGCTATTGCTTGGCTCTTGTTATTGGCTCAGGATCAATTGCTTGAGGAAGAAACTATAACTCTACAATAAACAATAAATGAGTGCCAATTGAGGGATCAGTCTGTAATTAGTTAAGGACTTCAATTTCTCAACTGCTTTGCGATTGGTTCATTTGTGTCCAAACTCAGTTGTGATTGGTGTCCTGTATTGACCATGATAGAAATTATCCTTTCCTATCTGGCATCTTTCTCAACTTTGGGTCACAAAACATTTGAACATTTGGCTTGGGGAAAAGTTGCCATGCTATATGTACCTATATAAGTGCTATATGTAATTGGCTTGAAATACCCTAAGCTTTGCTCACCACCACATTTATTTCACTGTATCATGGATTGAATGGTAGGATTAGTTTTGTGAAACCGGAGCAGTTGAAAAAGGCTGCTAACTCTTTCGCTACCTAATTAATTTCTTTACCGAGACATAATTACACATTTGGTAAAACCTAATATTTGACAAGGGCACGTATAAATTGTCATAACTTTTGAACCACCCGGTGTATAAAAAATTTTTCATACCAAATTATTCAGCCTAAAGTTCTTTGACCATTTTTACCACGACCGTAAGCGTGCTGAGTTAGATGATTTAGTAATATTATTAAAGCTTACGGCATTATTATTACTGCTAGAAATGAAAACAATCACTCTCAGTAGTACTGTTGTTTAATAAAAATCACCCAAGTTCATTAATCTACAATTAGTGCAACCTTCGTAGCTGTAATGCATCTTATCCGCTGGTCATTGCTAAGAAGAAATTACAATGAGAAATCGAGTTTTTGCAAATCGAAACTACACTCCAGATTGGTTGTAAACATATTTTATATTGGCTTAATGCACGCAGATGATTGTTTCCTTTCATTCAAGTACAAATACTACAGGCTAATTAATTGACTACTCACTTATCAGAAATGATTTGTACTAAAACTCCCTCATGCGGCTTTTGGCCATGCGCAAAAGTAAAATAATAATAATCACAAGTAAATTAGTAATAATAAATAAAAATAATAATAGATATTTGTTGTAGTAATAAGTACGCCAGTGTTCAGTCCAAAGTATCATGCGGGTGTTATTCTACAGCCACAACGAATAAATAAACACTGGAGATTCTGAGTTTCTTTAAAATAATATCATATAAAAGCTGCTGAATTTGTTGTTTATTGGTCATATTTATGAGGCTATGACAGCAATTATGATTGACTAGCTGTAAGACCAACAGTGCCCGGATATCTTTCATTTTCAGTCAGATAGCCTGTCAAATCGCTACACCGCTTTAGCGACATCAATCTGTGAATGTGTTCTTTGAGTTTCTAATCAGGCGGGTGTTTAAGAGGTGGGTTCTAAGGAACCAGACTGAGCTTTGTAACTGAATACTGTTGAGGACCTGGCAGATGGCATGAAGTCTACGCGTGGGAAGTTTGAACCAAATCGGTCGAGAAATTTAGAAACGTATAGCTTTTATGCAGATTAATACACACACAATGATAAAGTGGGATTTATGTATGTATCTATTTATCCGTACTCTGCGTTCTTTACATATAGTAGCATTTGGGAATGTATAAGAAAGAAGCGTGTTCTGTTGTGAAGTTCATAAAAGTCAATAGTAAGCTAATATGCATGTTTATTCTATTTCCTTGTAAGTTGACAATAGATATACTAAAAACATAGGAGCAACTGGTGTCAGTGTACAGTTCTCATTGGCTTCCACTTTTTAACTTTGTTCCAAAAACCTTGAAGCAGTTTTACCGATTTTCGGTATTTTTGTATCCAGGTTAACAATATATATATATAATTATTTGTTGCTGTCTGTCCTTCTGTTTGCTTTTTCAATCACAAAGCAATCTTTATTCACTGATTGAAACGATCATTCCAAGGCTTCAAAAGGTATAGAGTGGATGATTACCTCACTTTGTATGGGTGTCAGTCTAGTAAGCTGAATGTCATGGGATTAAGGCCCATAGTAGCCAAAATTTTAGCCATCCCATTTATTGCATGTGCAGAATTTTACGACTGTGTGTAAGTTCGTGCATTTAAAACAACGACCGTTGTAACAGAAAGAGAAAAGGCTTCGACATTCATACATCATTTAATCGTCTCTGACAGCCTAACATTGATTCAAAAGTCACCTTTTACTAGTGAGGAATCTGTGAGTCTTCTCTGAACGAATCTCAAATGAAGCTGACTTTAGATAGGAATTGAATAAAAACTGTAATTTGTCCAATTAGAACCACTCATTTCAACAGATCAAATATACATTGATTATTTTTCATTCGTCAATTATGAAGACTTACAGACTTATGGATGGAGAGAGTCGTAGATATCATTCAGTTTGTTCGCATGTTAACAAGCAATAAATGTACAATGTTAAATACCATAAAACTTGTATTTGAATCCCATATTTTTTTAACGTCGCCTCCATTTGATCGCCACTATAGAAGAAGGGTTGAAAAATATAGTGCTACCCTTTAATTGAACGTCACCATTATTCGACTGCCACTTTGACATTCTTTAATCTGTAGGAACCCATAATAGCAAGGGATCAGTAGAAAAGTGTCCACAAAAACATACTAATAATAACTCGGTTTTGTCAATAATAATTAATTTTTTTGGTTTTTTTGTTCATATCAAAGCTCCTTTTTAACTCCAAGACTTTACAGTTTTTTTTGTTGAAACTTTGAATGCAACACCATAGAAATAATTAATAATTGTATCAGGCTAATAGTAGTTCCTTGTTTAACGTGGTCTTGATACTTTAATATATGTGAAAAATGGTTTAGCAATTCGATGGAGTCTACTAAACTATTTTGAGGCTATAAACCCGTGCTTGGGGTGCATGCGGTCTAAAGGTTTTTCATTATTTGTGCCGAAAAGTTTTCTAAATAGCAACACGTAAAAGTTTTGCTTTGCTAAAAAATTGTTTGAACGCTGATATCGACTAGTTCAGCAGTGCAGAAGAGTTGAGATCAGCAAACACCGTGTTGAACAGTCAAAAGAAGATGAAATTGTTCCAAACGAAAGCAACAATCAAAATACAGCTGGCCAAGCAAATAATGCAAATACTTTGGTTTCCAAAATGTTGATTTTTGTTTCTGTGTGTATTATGATTATGGTTTATCATTGCGGCTATCTAAACTTGACATACAGTGTATCGGCCCTCATAATTCCTCTTCTATTGTACATAAAAAGCCAGTTTTTGCTGCAAAACGTAGCAAACATTGATGAGTGCGATGAGAAAAATATGCTTTCAAATTTAGGAAGAAATCAAAAATTTAAGCTCCAACAACTTGCAACGCAGACTATAATATCATCGTAGGTAATTGCAAGCAATAGTCATCAACTGGTGAGTTAGTTCTCATCCTTCCAATGCATATTTCTTTAAAGATCTTTGACAATTTGGAGGTATAGTTACAGCAGAATTGCATCCAAAAGGGTTGGTATCGCGAAGGAGAGTGCAAAACATAGGCAATGTTCGCTTCGCCTGTGAAAGAGTTAAATTTATCTTCCCGAAATTCTGACGAACTATTTGAAAAATACGACGCCACATTTTATTTGAACGTCACCTCTAATAAAAAGAGGAAAGAGAAGAGAAGGGTTGAAAGAGAAGGGTTGAAAAATAGGGCGTAATGGCGTTCGAATAAAGATTTTACAGTAAGTTCATGGGCAGAGGATGATTATTTCTTGTTTTTGTTATCTGTCTCAAAGGCAATGAACTTTTCTTGTGTTTTAAGAATTTTTTTTCAGCTAGACATGGTAGCAGTATGTAAAGTTGTTTGTGATTGAGTGAGATATAACTCATACCTTCACCTTGTAAATTTTGTTATCAAAGTTCTAACCTCTTTGTCTGATAAATTCTACTTGCCTTAGAATGGAATATTGTTAAGGGCTTGTTTCTAGAGTCAAATTATTTTTACCTAAGGATATAATATCCCTTTTACTGATATTAAGATTGGTAGCGCTGAAATTATCGTAATCATATGTTGATAACTTGTTTTCAACACTGTATTGTTTTCACATTACACTGCGACATTGTATCCATTATTGTCAACTGTGTGCTTGGGTCAAGCAAAGAGCCATACATGTATGTATATAATAAATACTAAATATTAACTTGACCTATCGCCAAGTTTGATGTGGCCCAAGATGTAGTAGCTTCAGGGGCATGATGTGATTGGTCTATACCCTATAATTTTTAAAATTGATTGCTCCAATGGTTTTTCCAGTTGCGAGTTACAAAACCTGGCCTTAGTCAGTGGGTAGAATGAACATACCCTATCAATCTAGTTAGGACCCCTTTGGAATTTCAAAGCGAATTGTTTGCCATTCATTGTCCTATCAGCTATTGATTGCTGCAGTCGCAGGATAGCCAACACTAGCAACCTATAGAATGTCATTGTCGTCGCGCTTGAGCGGGTGGTTTCTTGTAGTGGAAGTTTTGGCATCGATGACTAAATTTGTACTAATGTGTTGGAAAAACCCTGATCAAGGAAGTGTCGTAGATATAAATATCCGGTGAAGGATGGGAGAGACATCATTACGACCGAGTCAGCCAACCTGTGCACGACAGCTTTTAGCTAGAGGTTCTATTCTGAAAATTATAAGAGTCTGTGGAATAACTCGAAATGACGAAAATGATGGTGAGTTCTTTTAGCATTCTTTACTTTTGGTGTCTTAATTCATTAGTATACTGTAGAGTGTCACTTAGCGGATGAACCTGGTAAGGGCAGACAAGGATGGCATTAACTCTATTGTCATTAAACTCGTGCCTCTGATTCTGTTTTATTTAATATCATATGTAACTCTTTTTTCGTCTCTTCATTCTTATTGACCGATTTCAATTGGATAAAAGGAACATTCTCTTTCGTTCCTCTATGATAGTCTTGAGCACTTGTTAACACTTGTCACGTAATAAGACTGTGGCTGCTGTTTACTTTTTTAACTACCGCTACCCACATTAGACTTGGACCTAGAGTTAGGTCTTTACGTACAGGTATTACAGTTGTAAATGAGGAACTAAGTCTAAGTGTAAGTCTAAAATGAGTAGAGAAAATAGAAAAACTAAAATACTTACATATATTCTTGAAACTAGTGTTAGCTTTGAGCTATCCTCTAAATTTATACCTAATCTTAGGTGTGAACTTAGATCAAAAGAAGATATAGAGGAACCATTTTATTTGCCAAAATTAATAAAATCTTATTTTGTCTAGCTTTGCTTCAAGCTAAAATTTACGGCTTCAAGTCAGATATCGTAGTTTTCTTTTCTTTATTTGACTAGCATAAGACACGCTATTGATACCACTTAGAAATATTTTAACGTGAAATTGAATTTATATAATATATATTTAAAACAGTATTAGCTTAAAATCCAATTTAATTTTATAGAGTACTCATCTTTTTTAACCTCAGCCATTTCAAATTGTTAGGTACATGCGTTTCTCAGGCTATATTAGTAATCGGTAATAGTAGTTAGTAATATTAGTAATGTTTGAGTACATAAACCATTACGTGTCTACGCATGTTTATATAAAGGAGTATTATTTTTGTTTAGTCTTTAGTGAAATTTATCCGTGTGGCTTATAAATAGTCTTGAGCTATGGAAATCACTGCTTAATTAATTTTTTTTCTGTGCATAAAAAGTGTTTTTATTTTAGTTGGCTGTGATGGCATTGCTCTCCACAGTTGCCGTCTTCAACGTAGGAGCGGCTCCTTTTGATTTATCACTGGAGACTTACAATATTTCTTTGAGAGATATCAATGAAGAGGCTGCCAAACAAATGATAAGAAGAGTAAGTCGCTCACCTTGAATAGACTTGATTGGCTTTTGACATATCGGTGATTTTGTCTGTCGACTGCTTTTTCTTTGTGTAAACCTCATTTGATTTCACATTTGAGTTGATACTTTCTTATAGTGATCTCTCACTGGATCGTATTATCAATGTCTAACTACTAAATTCGTTTTTGTTGTGTAGCCGAGTTTTGGACAAGAGCTAACCATCTACAGTTCTCTTGCAAACGGATTCATCCACGTAAAGCCAGGGACGACAGGCGCACGCTCTCTGCGTATTAAAAATCGTCGGACTGTAGCTGACAGTAAGTGTTTCACATTTTACGCAAGCGAGTTTAATCTTACCGGGTCAACTTTGTACCTTTTGTAAATAGACAGCACAGATGTCATTTTTTATTATTTCTCAATTAAAGAAAGCCTTGCAAGCCACCTATTTTTATCAGTCAGTATCTCCCTTGTTGACCTAATCAACATTCTTGCATTAAGGCTACAGTCATAATATGTATAATATAGTTGATTTGGGGCAAACTTAAACTCTAATTTGAAGTCCATTTCATATAAAATATTGTGTTTTTTTAATTTAAATATAATCGAATAGCTAATTTGTGTAATATAATATTGTATAATATTGTATATTATATATAATAGTGTATATTAATAATATCAAATTTGCATGTATATTCAAATAGCTGTAAAGCAGGGGGGAGTTTATTGAAGCTTTCCGAAAGCAACTTGGAGGCAAAGGCTCACACGCTGCTGAGAGGGAGGTGGGGGGAGGGGAAACCTTTTTAACCTACCCATATACTTTTAAAACGCGACAATAAGTTTTCACTATTATGTTATAAAAAGTCCTAGTTGAAATCATTGTTATCTCTCAAAATGAATAGCATGTAATAATAATAATATGTAATACTATACCAATGGTACCAGTTATATTATATTCGTTTATTCTTTTAGACAAACTCATTCGATCATGGAGTGATTCTTACGATTCGATTGTCAGCTTCATCACTCGCCGAGCTCTTGTGCCCGAGTCTATTACCTGGGAATTCACGGGTGCGATTGAACGATTAGCTAGAGAAGGCGATGAACTTGTTGCCAGGGTGAGAGTTAGAGATGTTCTTCATGCAAATTCTAACTAACCTTCACCTATCAGGAAATAGCTATTTCAAACATATTTAGTTGTGTTAGCATAATTATTGTTATTAGTAATGATAGTATCTAAAAGTAAGATTTTTCTTTATGTAGCATCATGTAGTCTCGCAGCAGTTGTCACTTCTAGCTTCAAGAGATGTTTTTGGTAGAGTAATATTGGTTAGCTTAGAGCTTTGGATGAAAGATGATTTCATTACAACACCAAGCGTATTCAATTTAAAAACGTTTTATGTAAAGATTAGTGTAGAGCAATCTCATTTGTTTTCATGTTTTTGTTTGTTTTTTAGGTGGTAGAAGAAAAGGATGCGGCTCAATTTATGCTAATGAGATATCCACCATTGTGTGGAGACGCGGAGGTAGTAGAGAAACCACAGTTTGTACAGCTGATGCTTGTAGAGAGAGAGGGAGGAAGTTACCATAGGGCTCTTCTTCATGCTGTTTATAACAGAAAAGGTCAAGTAGAGATGAAATTTCTGCAGACATCGTTTGAAGTTGGTGATGAGTGTAAGAGGCCTGAAAGTCCTTCCGTTTTACCCGGAACACTGTTTATGTTGAGCTATGACTAAAGGAAGCATATAAGCACTGCACATAACACTATTATTATTATTATTTTGTTTAGCTTCTTATTCTTTTGTATTTGTCACGAGGTGTGACTAATCATTTGAAGTGATGATTTGTGTATCTATCAGCTATGATTATTTTTGCTAAACACTATCAGCTATGCGTATTTTTGCTAGACACTTATCTTTGTGTGTACACTATATTCAATCGTTCATTCAGTTGTGGAAGGCTTGTACCTGTTTATCTGTTTACCTGTACCTGGGCATGATAACAAAGTACTTTGCTCTACTCAATTTTATCTTTTATTGGTTATTTTTTGCCTAGTACAAATATATATGTATAACATAACCTGTTTCTATTTTCTTCCAAAAAAATTAGCAACAAGTTAACATCTTTTGAGCCTACGGCGAATTTTTTTCCAGTTCTATTCTGCAAAAGAGCTGAGTGATAGTATTATAACCGATGCATGTGGCAGCCAAAAATTATGAATTAAAATTTTTTTTAGCTAATCACGAACGATTGTTGATGCAAAGGTTTTTAGTTACGACTTTTTGCTAAAAACTCGACAGCATTAGCCAAGCCAACTTCTGTAAATAATTAGCAACTTTTGGAATCGCCTTTTTATTTCTTGCCTTCTGATAAGCTGGTGGAATCTATGTTTTACTCATGCCATGAAATGATTTGGCGTATTTGCAATATCGCCTATGAAATACACAAAAGGCATGAAACAAGCTATGGTGGCAGATGGCCAGGGCCGAGAGAGAAGACTGCAGACGCTGTTGCGACCAGGGCCAGGCGGAGCCCTGACTCGGTAGATGACACAGCCCTTGGTAACACTTCCAGTCGGCCAAGGGTCGGCTGCTGAGTTGGCCTTATAACTGAGGGGTGGAGCCTAACAACTGCTGTTGTAACAGAAAGATAGAAGGCTTCGACATCCGTACATCATTTAATCATTTCTGACAGCTTAACATTGATTTAAAAGTCACCTTTTACTAGGGAGGAATCTGTGTCTCCTCTGAACAAATCTCAAATGAAGCTGACTTTAGATAGGAATTGAATGGAAACTGTAATCTGTCCAATTAGAACCACTCATTTCAACAGATCAAATATACATTAATTATTTTTCATTCGTCAATTATGAAGACTTACGAATAGAGAGAGTCGGAGATATTATTCAGCTTGTTCACATGTTAACAAGCAATAAATGTACAATGTTAAATACTGTAAAACCTCTATTTGAACGTCACCTTTTTTGAACACCGCCTCTATTTAATCGCCACTATAGAAAAATGAAAAATGAAGTACCATCCTTAAATTGAATGTCACCTTTATTTGACCACCACCTTGACATTCTTTACTCTCTTATAACCCACAATAGCAACTTCCACTAGAAGTGTCCACAAAATCGTACTAATAATAACTCGGTTTCATCAATAACAACTAATTCTTTCGATAATTCTGTTCATATCGAAGTCTCTTTCTAACTCCGAAGCTTTACAGTTTTTTTTGTTAAAACTTTGAACACAACACCATAGAAAAAATTAATAACTGTAGCAGGCTAATATAGTAGTTGCTTGTTCAATTAGGTCTTGATACTCTAATATATGTGAAAAATGGTTTAGCAATTCGATGGAGTCTACTAAACTATTTTGAGGCTATAAACCCTTGCTTGGGGTGCATGTGGTCTAAAGGTTTTTCATTATTTGCGCCGAAAAGTTTTCTAAATAGCAACACGTAAAAGTTTTGCTTTGCTAAAAAATTGTTTGAACGCTAATATCGACTAGTTCAGCAGTGCAGAAGAAGAGTTGAGTTCAGCAAACATTGTGTTGAACAATCAAAAGAAAATGAAATTGTTCCAAACGAAAGCAACAATCAAAACGCAGCTGGCCAAGCAAATAATGCAAATATTTTGGTTTCCAAAATGTTGATTTTTGTTTCTGTGTGTATTATAAATATGGTTTATCCTTGCGGCTATCTAAACTTGACTTACAATATATCTACCCTCATAACTCCTCTTCTATTGCACATAAAAATCAGTTTTTGCTGCAAAATGTAGCAAACATCGATGAGTGCGATGAGAAAAATATGCTTTCAAATTTAGGAAGAAATCAAAAATTTAAGCTCCAACAACTTGCAACGCAGACTATAATATCATCGTAGGTAATTGCAAGCAATAGTCATCAACTGGTGAGTTAGTTCTCATCCTTCCAATGCATATTTCTTTAAAGATCTTTGACAATTTGGAAGTATAGTTACAGCAGAATTGCATCCAAACGGTTGGTATCGCGAAGGAGAGTGCAAAACATAGGCAATGTTCGCTTCGCCTGTGAAAGAGTTATATTTATCTTCCCAAAATTCTGACAAACTATTTGAAAAATACGACGCCACATTTTATTTGAACGTCACCTCTAATAAAAAGAGGAAAGAGAAGAGAAAGGTTGAAAGAGAAGGGTTGAAAAATAGGGCGTAATGGCGTTCGAATAAAGATTTTACAGTAAGTTCATGGGCAGAGGATGATTATTTCTTGTTTTTGTTATGTTGTTTTTGGTCTCAAAGGCAATGAACTTGTCATGTGTTTTAAGAATTCGTTTTCAGCTAGACATGTTAGAAGTATGTAAAGTTGTTTGTTATTGAGTGAGATATAACTCATACCTTCACCTTGTAAATTTTGTTATCAAAGTTCTAACCTCTTTGTCTGATAAATTCTATTTGCCTGAGAATGGAATATTGCTAGGGGCTTGTTTCTAGAGTCAAATTATTTTTACCTAAGGCTATAATATCCCTTTTACTGATATTAAGATTGGTAGCGCTGAAATTATCGTAATCATATGTTGATAACTTTTTTTCAACACTGTGTTGTTTTCACATTACACAGCGCAATTGCATCCATTATTGTCAACTGTGTGCTTGGGTCAAGCAAAGAGCCATACATGTATGTATATAATAAATACTAAATATTAACTTGACCTATCGCCAAGTTTGATGTGGCCCCAGATGTAGTAGCTTCAAGGGCATGATGTGATTGGTCTATACCCTATAGTTTTTAAAATTGATTGCTCCAATGGTTTTTCCAGTTGCGAGTTACAAAACCTGGCCTTAGTCAGTGGGTGGAATGAACATACCCTATCAGTCTAGTTAGGACCCCTTAGGAATTTCAAAGCGAATATTTTGCCATTCATTGTCCTATCAGCTATTGATTGGTGCAGTCCCAGGATAGCCAACACTAGCAACCTATAGAATGTCATTGTCGTCGCGCTTGAGCGGGTGGTTTCTTGTAGTGGAAGTTTTGGCATCGATGACTAAATTTGTACTATTTTGTTGGAAAAACCCTGATCAAGGAAGTGTCGTAGATGGTATAAATATCTGGTGAAGGATGGGAGAGACATCATTACGACCGAGTCAGCCAACCTGTGCACGACAGCTTTTAGCTAGAGGTTCTATTCTGAAAATTATAAGAGTCTGTGGAATAACTCGAAATGACGAAAATGATGGTGAGTTCTTTTAGCATTATTTACTTTTGGTGTCTTAATTCATTAGTATACTGTAGAGTGTCAATTAGCGGATGAACCTGGTAAGGGCAGACAATGATGGCATTAACTCTATTGTCATTAAACTCGTGCCTCTGATTCTGTTTTATTTAATATCATATGTAACTCTTGTTTCGTCTCTTCATTCTTATTGACCGATTTCAATTGGATAAAAGGAACATTCTCTTTCGTTCCTCTATGATAGTCTTGAGCACTTGTTAACACTTGTCACGTAATAAGACTGTGGCTGCTGTTTACTTTTTTAACTACCGCTACCCACATTAGACTTGGACCTAGAGTTAGGTCTTTACGTCCAGGTATTACAGTTGTAAATGAGGAACTAAGTCTAAGTGTAAGTCTAAAATGAGTAGAGAAAATAGAAAAACTAAAATACTTACATACATTCTTGAAACTAGTGTTAGCTTTGAGCTATCCTCTAAATTTATACCTAATCTTAGGTGTGAACTTAGATCAAAAGAAGATATAGAGGAACCATTTTATTTGTCAAAATTAATAAAATCTTATTTTGTCTAGCTTTGCTTCAAGCTAAAATTTACGGCTTCAAGTCAGATATCGTAGTTTTCTTTTCTTTATTTGACTAGCATAAGACACACTATTGATACCACTTAGAAATATTTTAACGTGAAATTGAATTTATATAATATATATTTAAAACAGTATTAGCTTAAAATCCAATTTAATTTTATAGAGTACTCATCTTTTTTAACCTCAGCCATTTCAAATTGTTAGGTACATGCGTTTCTCAGGCTATATTAGTAATCGGTAATAGTAATTAGTAATATTAGTAATGTTTGAGTACATAAACCATTACGTGTCTACGCATGTTTATATAAAGGAGTATTATTTTTGTTTAGTCTTTAGTGAAATTTATCCGTGTGTCTTATAAATAGTCTTGAGCTATGGAAATCACTGCTTAATTAATTTTTTTTCTGTGCATAAAAAGTGTTTTTATTTTAGTTGGCTGTGATGGCATTGCTCTCCACAGTTGCCGTCTTCAACGTAGGAGCGGCTCCTTTTGATTTATCACTAGAGACTTACAATATTTCTTTGAGAGATATCAATGAAGAGGCTGCCAAACAAATGATAAGAAGAGTAAGTCGCTCACCTTGAATAGACTTGATTGGCTTTTGACATATCGGTGATTTTGTCTGTCGACTGCTTTTTCTTTGTGTAAACCTCATTTGATTTCACATTTGAGTTGATACTTTCTTATAGTGATCTCTCACTGGATCATATTATCAATGTCTAACTACTGAATTCGTTTTTGTTGTGTAGCCGAGTTTTGGACAAGAGCTAACCATCTACAGTTCTCTTGCAAACGGATTCATCCACGTAAAGCCAGGGACGACAGGCGCACGCTCTCTGCGTATTAAAAATCGTCGGACTGTAGCTGACAGTAAGTGTTTCACATTTTACGCAAGCGAGTTGAATCTTACCGGGTCAACTTTGCACCTTTTGTAAATAGACAGCACAGATGTCATTTTTGATTATTTCTCAAATAAAGAAAGCCTTGCAAGCCACCTATTTTTATCAGTCAGCATCTCCCTTGTTGACCTAATCAACATTCTTGCATTAAGGCTACAGTCATAATATGTATAATATATAGTTGATTTGGGGCAAATTTAAACTCTAATTTGAAGTCCATTTCATATAAAATATTGTGTTTTTTTAATTTAAATATATTCGAATAGCTAATTTGTGTAATATAATATTGTATAATATTGTATATTAATATAATAATGTATATTAATAATATCAAATTTGCATGTATATTCAAATAGCTGTAAAGCAGGGGGGAGTTTATTGAAGCTTTCCGAAAGCAACTTGGAGGCAAAGGCTCACACGCTGCTGAGAGGGAGGTGGGGGGAGGGGAAACCTTTTTAACCTACCCATATACTTTTAAAACGCGACAATAAGTTTTCACTATTATGTTATAAAAAGTCCTAGTTGAAATCATTGTTATCTCTCAAAATGAATAGCATGTAATAATAATAATATGTAATACTATACCAATGGTACCAGTTATATTATATTCGTTTATTCTTTTAGACAAACTCATTCGATCATGGAGTGATTCTTACGATTCGATTGTCAGCTTCATCACTCGCCGAGCTCTTGTGCCCGAGTCTATTACCTGGGAATTCACGGGTGCGATTGAACGATTAGCTAGAGAAGGCGATGAACTTGTTGCCAGGGTGAGAGTTAGAGATGTTCTTCATGCA
The DNA here is from genome assembly GCF_963576615.1 of Watersipora subatra. NCBI lineage: Eukaryota > Metazoa > Bryozoa > Gymnolaemata > Cheilostomatida > Watersiporidae > Watersipora > Watersipora subatra. The sequence goes on from NC_088709.1 coordinate 10,062,647, forward strand.
AATTCTAACTAACCTTCACCTATCAGGAAATAGCTATTTCAAACATATTTAGTTGTGTTAGCATAATTATTGTTATTAGTAATGATAGTATCTAAAAGTAAGATTTTTCTTTATGTAGCATCATGTAGTCTCGCAGCAGTTGTCACTTCTAGCTTCAAGAGATGTTTTTGGTAGAGTAATATTGGTTAGCTTAGAGCTTTGGATGAAAGATGATTTCATTACAACACCAAGCGTATTCAATTTAAAAACGTTTTATGTAAAGATTAGTGTAGAGCAATCTCATTTGTTTTCATGTTTTTGTTTGTTTTTTAGGTGGTGGAAGAAAAGGATGCGGCTCAATTTATGCTAATGAGATATCCACCATTGTGTGGAGACGCGGAGGTAGTAGAGAAACCACAGTTTGTACAGCTGATGCTTGTAGAGAGACACGGAGGAAGTTACCATAGGGCTCTTCTTCATGCTGTTTATAACAGAAAAGGTCAAGTAGAGATGAAATTTCTGCAGACATCGTCTGAAGTTGGTGATGATTGTAAGAGGCCCGAAAGTCCTTCCGTTTTACCCGGAACACTGTTTATGTTGAGCTATGACTAAAGGAAGCATATAAGCACTGCACATAACACTATTATTATTATTATTTTGTTTAGCTTCTTATTCTTTTGTATTTGTCACGAGGTGTGACTAATCATTTGAAGTGATGATTTGTGTATCTATCAGCTATGATTATTTTTGCTAAACACTATCAGCTATGCATATTTTTGCTAGACACTTATCTTTGTGTGTACACTATATTCAATCGTTCATTCAGTTGTGGAAGGCTTGTACCTGTTTATCTGTTTACCTGTACCTGGGCATGATAACAAAGTACTTTGCTCTACTCAATTTTATCTTGTATTGGTTATTTTTTGCCTAGTACAAATATATATGTATAACATAACCTGCTTCTATTTTCTTCCAAAAAAATTAGCAACAAGTTAACATCTTTTGAGCCTACGGCGAATTTTTTTCCAGTTCTATTCTGCAAAAGAGCTGAGTGATAGTATTATAACCGATGCATGTGGCAGCCAAAAATTATGAATTAAAATTTTTTTTAGCTAATCACGAACGATTGTTGATGCAAAGGTTTTTAGTTACGACTTTTTGCTAAAAACCCGACAGCATTAGCCAAGCCAACTTCTGTAAATAATTAGCAACTTTTGGAATCGCCTTTTTATTTCTTGCCTTCTGATAAGCTGGTGGAATCTATGTTTTACTCATGCCATGAAATGATTTGGTGTATTTGCAATATCGCCTATGAAATATACAAAAGGCATGAAACAAGCTATGGTGGCAGATTGCCAGGGCCGAGAGAGAAGACTGTTGAGGCTGTCGCGACTAGGGCCAGGCGGAGCCCCGACTCTGTAGATGACACAGCCCTCAGTAACGCTTCCAGTCGGCCAAGGGTCGGCTGCCCAGTTGCCCTTATAACCGAGGGGTGGAGCCTAACCAAGTCAGGAGACTATATAAGACACCGCAAACGCGACAGAAAGCATAGCACCTATAAGTCTCACACTGTCCAGTTAATTATATGTTTATTGCATACTTAACTGTACCTTTATATATATACTGGTGAAATATATGCTCTCATTGTCTTGTACTCAAGTGGTCTAACTTTTGAGGAACGAGTAGAGAAACTCATTTGGTTCCTTTACTAAGCCTAAAACATGATTTTCAGATCTTGCACTTATCACAAGTTGTTCACATACCTTTGGCTGTTCTTACACTACCACCTATCCGCACAAACATCTTCGACTGCAGTTTCGGCTGTTCGATTTATATAGGTGGAAAGTTGATTTTAATGGTAACTAATTTCAATTTACAGGATGCATTTTATTACCTCAGGCCGGTATTGATGCTACTGGTTCATGATTTTCAATCGAGTTTTCTCCAAGTATTTCTTTATATTGACTGCCATGCTAGCATGTTGATTACACTAGCCCCATGGCTTTTGCAAATTTCTAGCTGTGCTACCCGGCGTTGCTCGGGTATTAAAAATTAGCTTATAAACAATTGGAGTTGCCTGCCACTTGCTATAAGCCTAGCTTATTTGCCAATGGATAATTTGAGTAAGCTTACTAATAAGAGCTACCGCTTCTCATGACGTTACGTCCTAATAGAAATGTGTAGCGTATTTGTTCCCATATAGCTACGTATATCGCCTCATGCATACATCAAGCTTGTGTGGCTGAATCGGTAAGGCGGGGGACTGGCGAATGGAAGGGTCCGATATCAAATATTCTGCTAAATATGGATTCTCTATTCCAAGATTTTAATAGCTATAGCTGGAACTACACACATATCCACATACATACATACAAACTTTGAGAAATATAGATGTATTGATGGGTACCGGTATCTGACAGGAATCAGTTGTGAATTAGGTTTAGTCATATTTATACAAAAACTCATCTATTTACCGGACTAATCTCTAACTATTTATTTGATTAACTAACTGTTGCCCTTTTTTATGATGCCTGTATGATAAAATTTGAAAAACATTTTATTTTGAAATGAAATTATTGCCAAAAAAGTAATATATATATATATACTAGCCGAATGCCTGGCATTGCAAGGGTAATAGAATAATCACCTAATAGATTTGAGTAACTTATCTGGAAAACTTGATCTTTACTAAAACATTACCAGCGTTTTGGGCCAGCTTGTCAATTGTTACGCGTAATGGTCAACAGCGCTAGTTATTAACTTCAAGCAAGCGCTTCAAGCATGAGTATTTTAACCAATGTAATGACTATTTGCCCAATAACTCTATTGTATTCAGTGTAACTTGATGGTTAAATTCGCCATATCTAGATCTGGAGATCAAATCCAGTGCCATGTGGATTTTTCATTGCCAGATTTCAATTGCTATAACTGAATGCAGGGTTTAACAAACAGACATAGACAAACGCTGAGACTTATATTTATATAGATATATATTCTTTCTAAAACATATATATGCTTTCTCTGAAGGTATTACCTGATGAGAGCAGACTTGTGTTTGCCTGAACAGGTCTGTAGTGATTAACTAACAGCTAAGTACTCTTTATGTTGTACATTATAATATATATATATTCTTTTCTATCTTGGCAGGAGTTCATATCATCGGTAAAGTGTTTAGCTGAAAGTCCAATTCAAACAGTGAGATATCAAACCGTGACACACCACTTCTCAGCTATTGTTACAGCTTTCATTCCACACTTGATAGCATGCTTGCAGCAGCTTGCTCCCGACCGGTAAACTCTAACACTTCTATGTAATAAGTATACTTTTAATACTTCTAGTAATAATTTTTTGTTGTTTTATAAGTTATCTCCTAGCCAAATTGGTCTCACCAAAGCCATATCCGCCTGTAGTATTTGTTCTTGTTTATTTTTACTCCAAATTGTGACTGAAGCACAAAAATGTGTTTATTTTGATCACAGTTCTGCAGTATACTTGGTCACATTTTTCAAATCAAGTTTAAGCTGATTTAGTAATTTGAGATTTTGAAGTTCAACCTATCTGGTCTTTGATTGGGAGTTCCAAAACCTATCGGTAACTTTATTGCTAATATCTAAAATGTTCTGTTTTCTTATCATTCGCCTGAAGGAAGTTTCATCATTTTCTGTTCAACATTATGGAAGTGAACAACTCCAAATTAATGTATATCGTGCTTAAAAGCCTAAACTTCCCAGATATTTTTTGATGATTACCATTTGCACCAATATTTAGGGTTAGTTATAGCTCAAGTCTCCTCATTCGGTGTAAGTATGTGTCGGAGCTTCAAGGTAAATATTCTGTTAGCAGTTAAGGCTGCTTTGAAACTCTCATTGGTTGGAAGCTTGTTGAAAGTTTAAAATTTAAAATTGGTTCATGATTTATATATATTTATATAGGAATGGCAGGAATGCAAAAGCTCACATCGAGAATGTTTCACTGGCGCACACTGCCTGCCAGATTTTCTTCAGACTCCTATCCATGCCTGGCCATTCCAAAGAACAGGCCTTAGAATGCTGTCAAAAAGTAAAACCCCTTCTAGTCGAAGCCTTACTTAAAGGTAGAAATTGAGGGTAAACAGTGAGGCATACATCTGATGTTCTACTATCTAAGTAAAACTACTAATGCATTTCTACTGGTGTATTACTACTGATGTACTTATACTGGTGTATTACTACTGATGCACTTGCACTGATGTATTACTACTGATGTACTTGTACTGGTGTATTACTAGCCTACTGATGCACTTGTACTGGTGTATTACTACTGGTGTACTTGTACTGATGTATTACTACTGATGTACTTGCACTGATGTATTACTACTGATGTACTTGTACTGGTGTATTACTAGCCTACTGATGCACTTGTACTGGTGTATTACTACTGGTGTACTTGTACTGATGTATTACTACTGATGTACTTGTACTGATGTATTACTACTGATGTACTTATACTGGTGTATTACTAGCCTACTGATGCACTTGTACTGGTGTATTACTACTGGTGTACTTGTACTGATGTATTACTACTGATGTACTTGTACTGATGTATTACTACTGCTGTACTTATACTGGTGTATTACTACTGGTGTACTTGTACTGATGTATTACTACTGATGTACTTGTACTGATGTATTACTACTGATGTACTTGTACTGATGTATTACTACTGATGTACTTGTACTGATGTATTACTACTGGTGTACAATCACTGATGTTCTATGTTGATGCCAACTACTAATGTTCCACTACTGGGCTACTACTACTACAAGGCTATTAATGAAAAAACTCCTATAAACAGGGTACTTGGATGGAAAAACGTGTTTTTAATTGGTCGAATTCACCAGTTACACTCAAAAAGTAACAAATTACTATGTAGTGGTTATTATCTGCAATAAAATGTAACATTGTTATGTAGGCCTGCAGTACTGTATGGAGTTCTTACCTTTGAGACCGATGGTAGCAGCTAATGGTGGTGTAAAAGACTTGACATCTACACATTCGATACACTACACTTTTGTGACACACGACTCGCTTTCACCGGCACTTTTAGCTAGCCTTTTTAAAACTTTTTCAAACTGATCCGGCGAGAAAGACCAAGCGATATTGTTCTCATCGGTGACTTCTCCCATGCTCAGCCACTTAGCGGCCGTATTGAGAACCGTCTCGTATGCTCGTACAGTGCGCCCTCGCCATACGATTGGCATCGTATAGCGAAAATGTCGTACAGAGGGATATAGAAACCCATAGTACTTATCTAATGCATAAAAAACCTGGTGATAATCATCACAATTTAATATACACACTGTACATAATAAAAATTAGTAGAGAAATAGAATGTTAACCTTAGCAACTATAGTTAATGACAGTAACTTTAGTGTATTTAGTGGTTATGGTCTGCAATAAAATGTAACACTACAATGTACAACCTGTATGTACAGTAGCAACAGTGTGTATTGTAGGGAATTTTCACCTTCAAAACAGACATATAATATAAACCTTGAATTTAACTTAAATGAATTTAGCTTACTAAATACTCATTTAAAGCTAAGTTTTAGTATGTATTTTTAACTATCTTACTGAACTATCTTACCAAGTGGATCTTACTAACTATCTTACTGAATAACAAGAAAGCCCGAGCGATGCTGTTCTCGAAAACGACCTCTCGCATATTTGACAATTTAATGGCCATCGGAGAAAATAAGAACTTTTTTTACTGTATCTTTGGAGTGATGTGACTAGAGCTGGTACATGCAGTGGGCAGAGCATAAAGGAGGCAAAAACGTATCAATGCTAATTATGTTACTGTACGCTTGAAAATAAATTTGATACGTAATGAAGGAAATTTTTGTTAGCAGGCTATGGGAAGTTGTCCGATCCCTGACTCTCTGTTTGAAGGGATCACAATTGAAAGGGAAAATATTACTGCTTTTCACACGAGGAATGCTGAACTGAGAGAAATAAGTCATCGTATCTCTTTCAGATGATGTAAGAAGGTTTTCGGCGAACAGCATATTGGTATCTTTGTTATTTCGACGTAATAAGCACACCGTCTGCCAAATTTGAATTTCGATTAAAAATTTTTATTGAATTTGTATGGCGAAGTAGGATTCATATGGGGAGGATTAAAAACCATTGTGTTCCACTTTGTAAGGCAAAAAATCATATAACAGGGACATTTTAACCCGAGGGCGCGCTGTAGTTCTAATTTTTTTTGTATCATATCTAAAAATTTTTATATTTTTTGACACTCATATCTCAATACATTACTGCACAAATATACTACTGCTAGATGAATGCCTACATTGCAAGAGGGATAAAAACAGCTTATAAACATTACCTTACCTACTATATTACCATTATACTACATTACCTGCAACTGTTTATAAGCTGTTTTTATTACCCTTGCGCCGGGTATATGTGGCTTAGCCTTGTGGTTACGCACGCTTATTTGTAGATTTGCGATTTGAACGTCATGATTCAAATCTACTATGAAGGTGATTTTTGTTGCTATAACTTTATCGCCATAACTGGCGAACAACAGACAGACAAACATTTAGATTTATACATATAGATTGATCTGCTGCTGTTGTACTACTACTACTACATCTGGTTTAGCTCTAATGATGTGGTACTTTCCGTGTATAACTCCTGTTTTGTCAATGAAAAGTTCATTTTATGGTCTTATGAACTATTAAAACTGTGTGAGTCTTGTGCCGCTCTCAAAATGGCTCTTGCTGTTTCCAGATTCAAATGTCATTTATTACAACCGTGGTTTAGTTTTACTCACACATCGTATTCATCCGCTCCGTGGGCATGTATGCTTAGTTTTATAATGGTCTACAAGGATAGGTAACACAATTGTTGCTTTCAACTTTGCTTGACAAGACCAATATTTTGTTAAAGGTTATGGTAACATGGATCTACTGATATCTATTGGTCTCTGCATAGCTCAGTTAACTAACCGTGAGAGTGATGGTGAAGATGAAGGTGACGTGTTGAATAAGGTAATATATGATTTTCAACTCATCGTTTGCTGGTCAGATAGAACAACTCCCATTTGATCACTTTCTAGCTAGACAGAATAATTCTCATTCCATCACTTTTCAACCAGATAGGATAACTCCCATTGCTGCAACAAGACTACCACTCTTGAGCTACTAAGCTATCCAGTTCCTTTGCTACTCAATTGGTCATGAACAGCAGCTGAGATTTAGTGGGGTTTCTCTTCACCGATAGCCTTAGTTTCTCATGGTAAAATTCTAGAAACTGTAGTCGAGCCACCATACAACACAAACTGGTTTATGTCGTGCTGGAATATGAATTTTCAGGTTGAGTTGCTGCTGACTAGAGACTCAGCTGTCACTGATCAGCACTTTGTGCAGTGCTGTCTTCTGAATGGCATCATCAGCTGCTTCAAACATTGTCCTCTTGCCCTCCACCAGCTCATACTTCACACATGCTGTCACCTAACCACTGTGTGAGTTGCCGGAGATTCTCTAAAGCTTGAGTTGTTTGTGTGTGCTGTCACACGCGTGCACACATGTGCAACCTTAACAGTCATTACATTACTGTTACCTGATGAGTGAGATGTAGGCATACTGCTTGCTACTAGACTCTTACAAAATAGCATTGTAGTGATGACAAGTATTCTCATTCATGTTTAAAAACAATAGGCATATATATTTATTTATAATATGAGGAGTGCTTCACACCAAACAGATTTGTAGCGCTTTTACTTAAAATTTACTTCACTCCCTATATTTTTTCTATTATTTATGATATGTATATATATATCTTGTAGAAAGATGAATACAACAAACCTTCTTGTCTTCATGAAAATGTTGGTAACTTGGACAAGCTCACTCAGGTATAGTATACATATATGGCATCTCATCTGCCATGCATAATATCATTATATGCATTCTATTCTTTAAGTTTACACATTCTCTGCTACATGTGATGCTGTGCATATCGTATGTCTCCAAAGAATCTCTACATGTGAAGTTAATTTCTCTGAAACCAGTATTTCAGCACCACGGCGCTAAATTTTTCAACCCTACTATAGCGCTGTTTTATTATAGGCGGTGTTCAAGTATAAGATTAAGTAATAAGTTAAATAGAGGTTTTACGATATTTCTTTATCTGCTTTGCATATCTGATTTTTTTAATGTTGGAGCTGGTATTTCTATCAGCATGCCTTGTATTTCCTGTTTTTTCGTAGCATGAAAACCTTTGATAGCTTCTTAATTGCACATAGCATTGAAACAAATACATTAGATAAAACCAGACTATTGTTATGTCCGGACATTGTAAAAATCCGGATATTAAACAAATCTGGGCATTGAAAATGGAGTACTGTACAGTATTGTACAGTACAATACAAGCTGTTTAATGTACTGTACAATACATTAAACAGCCTACCCTAGGACACTTATATTTCGCTAGTATTTAGTTTCGTGAGTAGCATACAGAGTAAAATTTCGCTGCAACTTAATTTCACGGCTTTGATGAGTGTAAAAATATAGTGATGTGAAAATAAATGCAGTGGAACAAACATAATTAGATTCCTCAGGTCCAGTTCACTGGTAAGAAAATTTTTTTGGATCAATTTTGGACTAGTTTGTATTTGTGAACCGCAGGTAGAAATGTGTGGGCGAGATCGATAATGCAATTTGATCGCTTGCTGCCATTTGTTTCTTGGACTATCAATGACGTCTAGGTCCCTGCCGCCGTGACTGATGTAGTACCAATATTGATCTCAAGTATTTATATCACGCGTTGGCCATGGCTCAGGGTTGTTATTGTTTTTAGTTGGTATCAAATTTATCACTACAAAATTATTATTCAATTTTATGACTTTCCCTACCAGACTTTCATCCCCATCAGCTACAAATTCAGTGACTAAACTAATATCATCATCTTCCTCAGTTGTCTTGGTTTTTCTAAAAAAAACTTGTTATCTCAATTTGCTTTGCCATGCTGCTCAGTCAGTGTATTAGCTATAATGAGCTTATCAGAAATTGCCCAATGAGCCCAAACACACACGAACATTACCTGCATTTCTAATATGATGACTTTATTGTGGATATTAATGAACAAAGTTGATTAATTTCGCATTTTCGCTCGTTCATTATGATAGTTTAGTTTCACTCATGACATTTTCATGAGAGGATGACTCCACGAAAGTTAGATGACGCGAATACATAAGTGTCCTAGGGTATATTGTCTCGCACACATTCTCCTAGGCTACAGTATAGTACAATACGTGTACATATACGTGTACGTGTATATAGTACAATTACGTGAGAATAAAATATGGTTGTACCTCCAATACCTAAGATTATACGCATTCTCCTAAACTACGGTATGATACAATATGCATATACAGTATATATGAGAGAGTGAAATATGGTTATACCTGCAATAGGTTACAGTATAATATTATTAACAGTAATAATAAATATTAAATTTACAATACAACACTCTGACAATAAACTCGTAAGAGCCACCTATCGGTCAAATTTGCCATTCTTCAGACAGACATGGCTACGTCGAACAATCATTTGTCTCCAGGACGTTGTCCGGACAATTGAAAATCTAGGAAGTGAAGTCCAAAGAAGCGGGGGTCAACTGTACTTGTTCACATTTTGCTTTATGTGTTGGAAGAGCTGATCTTAGTCATCGCGGTTTGACTGTACAAGAGTACTGAGTACAATCTGTTTCAGCTTCTTGTTTATGTTCAGAAGTCTTACTTCTTTCCGTTGCCCTCACCTTTAGTTATATTTTCACTCGGTAGCAGGAAAACAAACCTGCTCCAGCATTTTTGTGAAATTTAATCAAGGTTTGTGCAGGCTTGTTATTTTATAGTAGAGAAAATTGGGAAGAGCTCAAAGAAACTTACCTAATTCAATTTGACATGCTGATTATGCATTCACTGTAGCCGTGAGCCGCAAGGAAGAGATTTCATTGAACAGGAGGCATATCAGCCGCTACTAAGTTATCTCTGGCTGGTCTGGGAACATTCTTCTGAGGTTTGTCCTCTCTTCACATCAGTTTCTCGCTTAGCTCTATTTAAGGCATTAGCCAAGTCATACTAACTTTGTATTTATTGTATAGCTAGAAACTTATCTGACACCATTTACAGATATGGAGATTGTGGTTGTCTAGCTAATTGGTCAAGGTTCGTCCATTTAGTGCAGTTTTTATAAACCCTTTGTCTCTGTGACAATTTACCTGTCCAGTATTCATTCCAAGTCGACATCACCGTCTATTGGCTAGTCATAAAGGTCATTATCTAAAAATAGCTGAAAGCACCTTCTGGCTGTGTCTTTGCTGTACACTGGGTAGCCCAAAGTTTGCATAAGACTAACATATTTTTCTAGTTTATCATAACTTCGGCTTGCAGCCAATGTGGATAAAAATATTTTCTTTTTTCACCCCGCACGATTTACATAATTTAATGGTATTAGCAATTCTATTTTGAAGTTTTTAATGGAAATCATCTTTGCTACCCTAGCTCAGTTAATGAAAGCAGCCATAGCCCTGATTTAATATTTGGCTTCTCTTTTTTAGATTATTGGTTATTTGTATATATTACATAATCTTAAATGCAAATCAGCAAGTTACAATGGGAGGAATGTTTTGGCTTTGATTGTGCCACTATGATTACACCATGATGGTGGTATGACCTGTCCATCAAGTACATGTACTTGCTTAATTAAAAACAAAATTGTTTCGGAATTCAAACAACTGGCTTTTAGAATAACTTTTGCTTAAAGACTTAACGTTTAAAGCTTTACGTTTAAAGTTTAACACTTTGTCGTAGGGACCGCAAGGAGCTCTTTATCACAGTGCAACTTGCTACATTCCATGGCCAATGACATTTTTTCACTATGCTCAGGTTCTGCTACATTTATGTTGTAGACTGTAAGACAGAGCAGTAGAGAGGTCTTTGCAAATCTCCTCAGATCTGTCAGCTCAAATGGTAAAGTAATATAGTGAATATTTATTTATCCTGATATAGTGGGTATTTAAGTTTGCATCTCTTGTCTCTTTGTGATGCTAGGTTACACTTGTGATCATATTTACAAGCATTAAAATTTGCCCAAGATTTAATTGCAATTAATCTAGGTCAGAGACAAGTTTTATTTTGCGCATTCTCATTGGTTGAGAAGGTAATTCATTAAGAATGCAGGAGTTAGTTTCTATACTGAGATTATCACAGCATATAATGCTGATTTCAGTCTGCCAGTTTTATTACAGTAAACCATGGTAACTGCTGCCTTGTTGTATAATGGCTGCCTTTTGTCTCATACTTTCTTGAGCTAAACCCCTATAGTCTATGATGGATTAGTAACGGCTCATACCTCCAAGGTCTGTGGTGGTTAAATAAATGCAGAGATGTTCATTCTAAATTCGTTTGTCACCTCATAAACCTCCCAGTTCTACTTCCTAAAACACCTAAAACTCTAAGCTCTCCTTCAACTGTATAGTGCATTTTGGAAAAGCTTTGCCGGCGACTCTTTGCGAAAGTTGAACAGCGCTGAACTCTGGCGTTGACCGACGGCAACTACCCTTGGTACTTGGCGTGTAGGTTCATATTTCACCGCTGATCGTCTTGCTGTGTTGTTGCCAGTATTTGCGGTGTATATGGAAACCAGACTAAGGGAGCAGCTGTAGTCTAGTGGTCTGGCATGCCTGATCTCCATACAACCACTATAGATTCAAGTCCCGAAAAAAGGTACTGGTGGTGAATGGAGTAACAGTTAAATTGCTCTCTACAACTGGGTTTGTCTCCAGTCGTCGAGCCTCCCTCGCCACAGGACTCAAACATGTCCAGCTTAGACCACAGAACCATTGCTTTGAGCAACAATGCTTTTAAAAAAGTGCGCACAGCCTCTGCTTGCAGTGAGTTCAGCAGACGATGGTGGTCGGCCTTGGAAGCATTACTCACATCAACTGCACTTGCTTTGTTTTTGCTGTTTACACTGCTTGAGATTTTAAAATACAGCATGTAGCGGCATTCACAAGGATGTTCAGGTGTTGAGCAGTTTAGCTGGCATAACTACTAGCATGCCAATATTGAAAGCTGTAATACCGTATTACTGAGGAGTTATGCTCTCTACTTATGTAGATATGAGATTAGAAACTCTCCAGTTTCTCAAAAAGTATTCATGGCTCCACAAGGGAAAATATGGCTTTCTTCATGAATATGTACTCATAGCCGGGGTGGAGGAGACACTCCTCCATCTCAGTGAACCTGGTGCAACATCTTTGCTGTTGGAAATCCTAGGCTACATCAAATATCAACATCTGGCTAACTACGTATGTAATAATTATTATTTACCAGGTCTGATCGTGCTTGTATTTTCATCGTAAAATGTTATAGCTCTGTAGCTTTATGGTGCATCTACATGTATAAAGTCTTCAATCGTTGTTAATGTTTGCTTGTTTGTGAAAACTGAGTAGTCTCTGTCGTTTTGGGATAGCTAGAGTTATGGCTGCTAGAAGTCATTTCTTCTATTGTAAATAAGAGGAGAGGAATGAGTGAGCATTTCTACTGCCCTAAAGTAAGTTATAGTTGAATCGATGAAATGACAAGAGAAGGAAATCGGAAGGACATTTAATATTTTGGTTATTTCTAGTCTGTTAACACTGTGTGTGTTGTGTGTGTGCGTGTGTAGTGTGTGTGTGTGTGTGTGTGTGTGTGTGTGTGTACGTGTGTGTGTGCGCCGCGTGTGTGTGTGTGTGTGTGTGTGTGTGCGTGTGTGTGTGCGCCGCGTGTGTGTGTGTGTGTGTGTGTGTTTGTGTACATGCGTGTGTGTATAAACGCAAACCCTGTGCGTTTTACATATTTTACCTGATTTTATCCAAACTTTACACACCCACTCAGTGCCTTCCGCTATGTCACCAAATACATTTGGTTTCAAAACCTGTCTGATTCCTAAGAACTGGCCTCATAAACACCCACCTGCTGGTTATTTGAATGAGGCTATGAATATTCAACGTACTCTTTGCAATCACTGTGTTTCCATGCTTCGAATGGGTTAGGAGTTGCTTCCATTCCAAATTATAGAAACGGTAAAATCTTAATGAATTCAATACCATTTCCCTTCGATAAATTAGTGTAAAGGTATTTGCTGTGACGGCACTAATCGACATCATAGAAGCACTCACCATTGATGAATCGGAAATTATAATACTTGGCTAAGCTCTCCCCGATGGAGGTAAAGAAAATTTCAGCACACTTCAGCCCACAATCAGGCTAGTCTCCGCTATGAAACCTTGCTACTGCTCCTCACTACCACCATTTCTGCTCAGGTTTTTTGCATTTATGGGAACATTTACATGACAAGGATGGGTTGTTCATATGAGAGATTAAGACGACGAAATAATTACTTTGTAATTAAGAATGATGAAATAATTACTTTTTAGTGCAAGGAGTTGACTGCACATGAATTGAAAAGTGACTGTGACCCAAAACCGAGTCTACTTCAATGTGTTTTGTTTTTAAAGATATTTCACGAATCTTGAAAATTTTGATTTTGTCGGCTGTAGACAACTCCTAATCCATTCGAAGCATGGAAATTAAAAATAAATGTTACGTTTGAGCAAATATATTACTCTACATCTCGAGTAACTTTCACCATAGGATCTTCGAAGTTTCTGAAAATACTGCAGCTTTAAAAAGCACAAAAACATTGATGAAAAATGAAAATTAAATGTGAATTAGTACGTAAATAATAAAAAACACCATTGTTTCAACTTCATTTATTTAGTCTAAGTTGATTAAGTTGTGCTGTGCCTCTCTATCCCCTTTTCCTCCAAACTACCCGTGTCCCACTGGTCGTAGCCTGTGCTCTCATTGTTGTGCAGTTTCAGTGAAGTGACCTTCAACCGAGTTTGCTGATCATTAGCACCTTATGACTGACTGTTGTATGTTACATTCAATTTAGTTTTTATATGCAGTGTATTTGTTTTGGTACTTTTTTTAACTACCTCAAGTCTGTATCATTATATCATTGATTCTTTACATCGAATTAAACAAAGTACGGTCTACTCTCACAGAAATAGCTTGTTTTTATCTATTAGTTTAAAGGTTGACTTGCAACAAAATTCACATTATGGTTATTTGGTATCAAAAGATTCACCATGTCTTACTCTGTTGTGTTGTAGGTGCAAAATATGTGGAAATGTGATTACAAGCTCCTAAAAGCTCAAAAAAGAACAGTTAATTGCCGCCGTCACAAAACCGCCGTAGATTAGAATCTCTTTCCAAAATGGCTCAAATGGGACGTAGTTGTACAAGATGGCTTTTGTTTACACTTTCACGCAACCTCATTCGTCGAAATATTTTCACAGATATACTTCACGCATTCAATAAAACCATGTCTATTGTTCTTACGCGTCTGTTTTATCGTCATTGTAATGCTGTCACTTTTAGCGCTGATATCTTATAACTTACCGTAAAAATTTGTTTAATTGTTTAACCTTAGCTCGAAGGAGTACATATCATTGTCTGATAATCATGACGAGCCTGTTAGTCACCTGTGATAATCGAAAATCGCTGTAGAAATTATTTGCGAAGTATTGGGTCACATGATCAGATTATGACTAGATGATTAGACCAAGTCGAAACAAAACTGTAAAGTAGCGAGCATCTATATTTGATACGGGGTCTTCGGTAAAATCCGAAGTGTTTGTCATAAACTAGTGCTACGAGAAGTTTTATATTGAGCCTTTTATTGGCCTTTCAATTCACGTGAGAACATCACATGACAAAACAATAACCAAATGTAATGACAACGTCAGAGAAATAAACAGATTCCAATCTACGGCAGCTTTTCGTTTTTGAGCTTTTAAGAGCTTGTAATCACATTTCTACATATTTTGCACCTACAACACAACAGAGTAAGACATGGTAAATCTTTTAATACCAAATAACTGTAATTAATGTAAATTTTGTTGCAAGTCAACCTTTAATGTAGTTTTATATAATACATTCTTAAAGTTATGTTCAATTAGCTTTAGCTTGTATTAAGATGTTATAGCAGGTTTTTGGGCTGTGGAACCAATTAAACGAATCAAAGTACATTCTTATGGGAACATCTGTTCCAATATCCAACAGTTTTAAGATACAAAGCAGATCTCTAAATGGATGAACTTCATATGTAGAGAAAGGTTTGACTGTTGTTTTCTTGTCATGATTGGATTGCAGTCATTTTTTCCAGTGACACAACTTGACACGCTCGTATTCTCCACAGGTTAGTGAGTTCGTCTGCTGCATCATGAAGTGTGATAAAAAAGCTCACAGCTACACGCCAGCTGAATGGACTGAGAGATGGTTAATTCCACTTGTTGAAGCGGTGGAAGGTAAACCAGACACCCGAACCAATGTCAGTCAGGTCTGAAGCACACTAGCTCTTCTTCTCCTGTTTCTTTTTATGATTCGAGCTAAGTGTCAGCCGAAATAAAAGATTTTTACATTGTCATCCTATATGAAAACCATGCAGTGCTAGTTTCTACTAGGTATATAGCTAGTTATTTTATAACAACATGTAATATTGTGAAATCGGCTATTGGAATTGAGCAAAAGTTTAAAGGTTGACTTGCAACAAAATTCACATTACAGTTATTTGGTATCATAAGATTCACCATGTCTTAGTCTGTTGTGTTGTAGGTGCCAAATATACCCTAGAACACTTATATTTCGCTAGTATTTAGTTTTGTGAGTAGCATACAGAGTAAAATTTTGCTGCAACTTAATTTCGCAACTCTGATGAGTGCGAAAATATAATGATGTGAAAATAAATGCAGTGGAACAAACATAATTATATTCCTCAGGTTCGGTTCGCGGGTAAGAAAAATTGTTCATACTGAGACTAGGTTGTAATTGTGAACCGCAGGTAGAATTGTATGTCCCAGATCGATAATGCAATGTGATCGCTTGCTATCATTTGTTTCTTGGACTACTGTAGAATGGAATTTAATTACGCTGAAAATTTTAACGTTTTTGTCACAATTTACCGTATATACTCAATTATAGGACGCACCCTAGTATAAGACGCAGCATAAATTTCAGCCAATTATTGAGAATAAAGGGTAATTCAAGTATAGGACGCACTTCAATTGATCTCTTCACAAGTGAAATTTTCGCATGATCAATTGATTGTTTTCTCACTTTTAGGGATCAGTTGACTGACTGACAGGTAAGTTTTAACGCTCGTAACGCTTTTAAAGATCGCTTACGTTTGTTGACTGAAGACATTTTTGATGGGTACTCCGGTCACAATTTATCAGGAATGATATCTCATGGTAAAATTAGTTTGCTTTATATAGGAATAAAGAGTAACAGATCGAGGAACAACTCCGTAAGATGCAAAATGTACTCGCTCAACAGATCTTTGATGGATGTAAAGATAAAAGATTTCTGATGCTCCAAAACAATTAGCAGCTTTTGAAATCAAGATTAGCAACTCACACAATTAGTCTTTGATAAAAAATAACTCAAAACAATTGTTGTCAAAATCGTTTATTGATCATCAATTTCAAAGAAATTTAATTGCACTTCCGCCCTCTCACAAGTATCGAATGGCGCGTCGCCCGTGATTGACGCTGCTGCCACCTCGCGAGTGCAATTGACACCTGTAAACAAAAAGAAAACAGAAACATGTCAGATTTTTGAGACGACACGTGAAGAAACAAATTTCAGCTCACTACTAGCTAGGCTTATTAAAAATAGTCTTAACGTAATGAATTAAATCATTCTTTAATGTCAAGACCGGCTTACTCATATTCTTTTTATATTGCGAGCAATAAGTGGAGTTAAAAACAGTTAAAATCGCCGCGATTGTCTTCCGTCTACCGAGTGTCCATTCCCCTCTCGTATACATGGTATATGGTATAGCAGTGGCCTGATAATCGGTGCTGCTTCATAGAAACACATGGCCCCTCGTGGTATGTTGCGATTATAAGACGCAGGTGAAATGTAGGCTGATTTTCAGGTCAAAAAAGTGCGTCCTATAATTGAGTATATACGGTAATTGCAAAATAATAACGTAATAAATTTTGACAATCAAGTTATTTTGTTGGTTTATATTTTAACGATGCTATAGTGGTCGTTAAAAACGTTAAAATAAATGTCGTTATAAAATTCCATTCTACAGTATCAATGAACAAAGCTATTTAATTCCGCGATTTCGCTCGTTCGTTATGATAGTTTAGTTTCGCTCATGAAATTTTCGCGAGAGGATGACTCCGCGAAAACGCGAAGTTAGATGAGGCGGATACATAAGTGTCCTAGGGTATGGGAATGTGATTACAAGCTCTTAAAAGCTAAAAAAACGAACAGTTAATCGCAGCCACACGAGACCGCCGTAGTTTGGTTTCGCTTTCCAAAACGGCTTAAATGGGACGTAGTTGTTACAGGATGGTTTCTGTTTACACTTTCATGCAATCTCATTCGTCGAAATATTGTCACAAATATACTTCACACATTCAATAAAACCATGTCTATTATTCTTACGCGTCTATTTTATCGTCATTGTAATGCTGTCACTTTTAGCACTGATATCTTATAACTTACCGTAAAAAATCGTTAAACTTTTTAACCTTAGCTCGAAGGAGTACATATCATTGTCTGATAATCATGACGAGCCTGTGGTTACCTGTGATAATCGAAAAGTGCTGCAGAAATTATTTTCGAAGTATTGGGTCACATGATCAGATTACGACTAGACGATTAGTCCCAAGCCGAAACAAAACTGTAAAGTAGCGAGCATCTATATTTGATACGGGGTCTTTGGTAAAACCCGAAGTGTTTGTCATAAACTAGTGCTACGATAAGTTTTATATTGAGCTTTTTATTGGCCTTTCAATTCACGTGAGAACATCACGGGACAAGACGATAACCAAACTGTAATGACTACGTCAGATAAATAAAGAGATTCCAATCTACGGCGGCTTTTCATTTTTGAGCTTTTAAGAGCTTGTAATCACATTTCCACGTATTTGACACCTACAACCCAACAGAGTAAGACATGGAACCAAGCAAAAGTTTAAGGTTTAAGGCTATACAAACTGTAAGCCTGGCATTCTGCGGTACTTCTTTCATTATCAATCAGATATCCAACATGTAGGTGTTTAAGTGGCGGGTTCACAGGAACCAGAGTTTTAAAACTAAATATTTTTGGCAGCCTGTTGGAAGGCAAATGTGTGTGAAGTTTGGATGAAATCAGTCAAAAAATGTGAAAATGCAGACTAACAGACAGACACACAATGACAAAGTGAGGTTTACTAATAAACTGTAGATTTGTTGAAGATCATTTTAATCTCATCTTGATATCTAAAGATGAATTTTAAAAGTAATTTTACTTGTAGTGAATAATCTGTGTTATTATTATCTGTTATTATTATTTCTTAAGCTTGAATGGGTTGGATATTAGTGAGTTGTTTGCCTAAGGAAAGGTACCATATATCCATATTGTAGATCATTTTTTGCTGCGCTGTAAGTCTAATAACATTTATACATGAGAGAGTTATGAGCCTTTTTGTTCTCCCCTTTATAGAACTTGTTACCAAGGATTATCAAGGTCTGGCCAGAGACCATAGTGGAACTACTAAGGAGGATGGCTGATGACAAGATAGGCAGTAGTGAGCAGGTGGCCCTATCATATAACCTGCCAGCATCGTCACATGACCAGTCAGCGGATATTTATCTTATGCTTGCCAGACGAGCAAGAACGTCCGGTCTCTTGTCAGAAGAAGCACAAGATGAGGAAACATGGTGTGGAGTGCTCAACAGGAAACGTATTGATTCAAGTCTGCATTCTTCGTGTCCTAAGGTAAAGGGAAAACTTACCATTTTTATTTAAATGTGTGTGCCGATGTTTCATTGCGTATAATTAATAGAAGAGCATAAAAAAATAACAAAAAAGCACAAACATGAAGCAAAAAGAACTGTTCGATAGTTTGAGACTGGCAGCAGGACAGCCCCGCTGGCAGTTTGCAGACGAACAAACACAGTTATGGCATCACACAGATGAGTAAGCACCGACAGTACTACTGTCACCTGTCACCCACAAGTCCTCCACCTGCTTCACTTTTATAACATTTGAAGCAAAATCATGAAAGTCAAATAAGTATTTATTGAATAATTTAGCTGCAGTGAACAACATTGATGTTTGACCTGTATTAGTTTTAAAGTATTGTATTTTTAATGTTAAATATACTTATATTCTAGTTCGATTTCCTCTCTAATCTCTCAATCTCTCCAGAGTTAGTGTACTTTTTGACCCTATATATAAATTTTTTCAGATATATCTCTTAAAGCGAATATAATATGTTTCGCTTTCGATCTTGTTCAACCTTTGACTTCGATCCATCTGTCTCAAATCATATTTTCCTGTCTTCATCGCTTTTGATGCTGTTTCTTTTATTTTTTGTTTCATTTTTTGCGCTTACTCTTTTATGTACTCTAGAGGAGGCTGTCCGCATTCGCTCTCGTCTGCGAAAGTCACAAAACAAGCTGCGCAATACAGAAAGATGAGTTTAAATGGGTCAGTGAGTTCGTCAGAGACAACAGCTATCACAGTGATGCAAGCTTCAGGCAGCAAATGCTTTCTCATCTCAAACACTTTCTCTATCATGTCCTCGAAAGTAATAGGAAATTGGACTCTGTTTCTCAGAGACCTTATCAGGTAACTCATCATGCTTTTCCTTGCTCATTAGAATTTATTTGTTTCTTCTGTCATGAATTCATATGAGTTGTCCTATTTTATATTATCTGCTACAGTTTATCTATGGATTTGTTTCTAGGAATTCTTGAGAGCTCTTGGGATGATGCAAGTAGAAAGACTCGCTACCAGTTCATTGGCGAACTATCGTATCATCGGATTAGAGATTCTTAATCTTTTATCAAATATATTTCCTTTCGGTACATTCTCTGAACATTGAGCTATATACACATTTTAGTTATATCACTTGCCTATGTCCAAATTGGCTCATTCCATGTTTTTAATAAAAATATTCCATATCATGTATCATCACAATATTTAATGCCAGTAAAAATGTATATAGTTTTTTTACCTATTGTACTGAGTAAACTGCGATGGCGATAACTGGTGCATTGCATATATGATGGAGTACGCTGGGTTGTCATCTGAACATGGTACATAGCTGGTGTATATCTGATGGCATATGCTGGATTGTCATCTGAGCATGTTAGATAACTGGTGTATATCTGATGGAGTATGTTGTATTGCCATCTGAACATGCTATATAGCT
The DNA here is from genome assembly GCF_963576615.1 of Watersipora subatra. Taxonomy (NCBI): domain Eukaryota; kingdom Metazoa; phylum Bryozoa; class Gymnolaemata; order Cheilostomatida; family Watersiporidae; genus Watersipora; species Watersipora subatra. The sequence continues at coordinate 10,082,944 of NC_088709.1, forward strand.
GGTGTATATCTGATGGCGTATGCTGAATTGTCACCCGAACATGTTATATAACTGGTGTATATCTGATGGAGTATGTTGTATTGTCATCTGAACATGCTATATAGCTGGTGTATATCTGATGGCGTATGCTGGATTGTCATCTGAGCATGTTAGATAACTGGTGTATATCTGATGGAGTATGTTGTATTGTCACCAGAACATGCTATATAGCTGGTGTATATCTGATGAAGTATGCTGAATTGTCACCCGAACATGTTATATAACTGGTGTATATCTGATGGAGTATGTTGTATTGTCATCTGAACATGCTATATAGCTGGTGTATATCTAATGGCGTATGCTGAATTGTCACCCGAACATGCTATATAACTGGTGTATATCTGATGGAGTATGCTGAGTTGTCACCAGAACAAGCTATATAAGTGGTTCATATAGGATGGCGTATGCTGAATTGTCACCAGCACATGCTATAGAGATGGTGTTATCGGATGGAGTAGCTGGATTGTCATAAAAAGTGAATGCCAGTTCATTTGCCGTTTGAACACCTGAACTTGCTGTTCATTTATCAACTACAAGTAACAACCTTGTATCCTAAGTGTCTTAGGATCATTTCAATAGCCATAGTTTTTCAGGAATATCATCTTAAGGTGGAAGTTGACAAATCCTTGATCGGTTTTATACGAAATGATTGAATAGTAGAGAAATTTTACATACAGGCAATGTATTTATTTATATTAATATTATTAATCTTGTAGCTCCCAGACAGGCCTGCCAACCCAAGAGTGGGGCAATGCGTGAGATTTGGTTTTGGGGCAATTGATGTATCAATGATAGTATATATAAAATTGCGGAAATTGGGGCAAAAATCTCACGCATTTTCATTTTTTCTTTGGGGTGATTGCGTGAGTCTCACGCCCAATGCGTGAGAGTTGGCAGGTATGCTCCCAGTCCCAGATTTGTAAGTACGATGAATGTAAAGCCATCGCTTTACGTTTGTTTCGGGATATCCGGAAAGCATTGGAGTTGTCTCTTCTAGCGGTCAATACGTTTTTGTCGAGTTGGTTCAGGATATATACGGCTCAACACCGCCAAAACGAATTGTCGACTTTCGCCCACCCCGATGAGAGGTGGCAGCATGGACAGTTTTGTCCCTATTTGGACGTCTGCAAATACAGTATTAGCATACTAAACAGAGAGTAGTTTTTGTCTTTAATTAAGCTCTGATGTCACTCTGTTTTAAAATTATTTAGTGGAAGTTGATGAAATGGCATGAAAAAGTCGAACTGTTTGTTTTGTGCCGCTCCACAGCGTGTTTTACCCTAGAGCCCACCGGTTATAACGTTTCGATGAAGGTCTGCGTTTTTCATAGGTCTAGGTCTAGGTCTAGGTCTAGGTCTAGGTAAAACTCGAGCCTTTAGACCCCGCTCGCGGGTAAAAGAAGGCCTTCAAAATGTCTGTCAAAAATTCGATAAAATTTCATGGCTTTCCTCGCAGGTTGCGGGAAGTCCTGGGCATAAAACTATATTGATAAAAACTCGAATTTGACTCAATGGCAGGGGGTTCCCCGTTAGTTGTTGACCTTGTATTATGATCATGAATTGTATCTTGTAAATGCTTAAAACTATCAATAAAAGAACTGTGCTTGCTATTTGTTAAAATTTCTAGCATCAATGTCATGCGAGCATTCTTACGCCTCGCCTCCAACAGCTCCAGATCTAAAAACTGCCTTGCTTCCGTAACACTCTGTTTTCCCCTCAAATCTGAAATAAAACGCACAGCCCTTCGCTGCACATTCTCCAACGATGTTATCTGCCTAACTAAATGAGGGTCCCATACCTCACCTGCATATTCCATTATAGGTCTACACAAGGTGAGGTATGCAACCCTCTTCACCTTTCTGGGGGCCTTAAAAAGCACATGCCTCATCATACCCAACCTCTGAGAAGCCTTTGCCGTCACCGAATCAATCTGCAAGTCCCAACTAAAATCACTAGTAATTTCAACTCCAAGATATTTAAAAGCTGATACATTCTCTAACGCTATTCCTCCTAAAAAATAATCCACAGAACTATCAAGACCGTTCTTACCAAACCTGACTATTTGACACTTATCAGTGTTAAACACCATACCCCAATGCTCAGCCCACCTTTCCAACAAAAACAAATCTTCCTGGAATTTTTGGGAACTATCTAAGCTGTTAACCGGGCAATAAAGAAGGGCATCGTCCGCAAAAAGTCTTATTGTCGATGTCTTTATAATGCTACAAATGTCATTAATGTAAACTAGAAAAAGAGAGGGCCCCAGCACGGAACCCTGAGGAACACCAGAAGTTACTGCAAGAGAACCAGACGCTGCTCCCTCTACAACCACTCTCTGCATTCGGTCTGCTAAAAAATGTGCTATCCATCTAACTACTGCTGAGTCAATACCAATAAATAACAGCTTTTCAATTAAGAGACCGTGAGGTACTCGATCGAAAGCTTTCGAAAAATCCAACACTGCAGCGTGTACCGAGTCATTTCCATCCACCATTTTCATAATGTCATCTACTGTTGTGACAAGTTGGGTAGTGCATGAGAGACCCTGTCTAAATCCATGTTGGTTTGGGTTGAGCGTTACATTAAGATGCTGATTAATATTGCTTAGTACTATATGTTCTAAAAGTTTGCATGCAATACATGTAAGTGAAACTGGTCTAAAATTACTGGGGCTGTCTCTCGAGCCTTTTTTAAAAATTGGTACTACGTTTGCCGCCTTCCAGATATCAGGTAGCTGGCCAGTATTAAGAGAATGTTGAAAGATAAGAGCTAAAATCTGACTAGTGACCACCACATCAAGACTGAGGTCCTCTTTCCTCAGCTGGTCAGGGCCTGGGGCCTTTCCGGTCTTCAGACCAACTAACAATTTCCTCACCCCCTCACTATAGGCTATCTTTATTTATGATATAGAAGATAAATTGCCTTTGGTTGCAAGCGCGTTTGTTACAACATAGAGTAAAAATAAAATGCTCATCTGTATAAAGAATTATACATTTATATGTATGAACTGAGTATTTAAATGATTGTCCAAGATATATTAAAACTTCTTTTTCTTGGACGGATGCAACGAATGATTCAAACCCTTCCTTGTGGTGGGGGTTTATATCATTAGTTGTCACAGTATTCTTGGGTGGTTGCCACAGTATTTATGGGTGGTTGCCACAGTATTTGTGGGTGGCCATCATAGCGACACTCTGAACATTTTGTCAGTGTTCTATTGAAATTGTTATGTTGAGCATCCTTGGCAAAATAGCTCAATTTTGTTCTTGTTCAAGTTGTTGTTATCTACTAAAAAATCAATTCGCTTCGTAAGTAACTCGTATATCTTACAATTAAATACACGATGATGTCTAAAGGAAACTGCTGGTTCTCTTTACGCTATACAAGGCTGTCAAACATCAACACCGAGTGTTAAGTGCCAATGAAATATATATTCACTGAGTAAATATATCAGTATACATGCATGACAGGCAATCAACCATGAACATACACACAGAGCGCGTCGCAGTGCAGCTCTGCTTCAATGCACGATTCCTCTTTCGTATTTTTATTTACAATCTAGGCTCCATCCCTTTTCTTTGTTCTACGTACGGTTTCTTCTCTGTTCCTCAGCTTTCCTTTTGGTCTCTCAGCTTTTCTCTCAGCAGTCCAAGTTCTTACCGGTGGCCGGTTCTTCCTCTGTATCTTGAAGGCCCGGTCCTACTATCGTGGGAGCTATTAGGTCTACCACGATTCGGTCCTAATTACAGTGCTCTGCTCAGTTTACTGGCCTCTTAAACTTTATGGTGCACTGGTGTGCCATTAAGAAGGGCATCCCAAGGATAGTGTCGTTATTGATTGGGCTGACCACAAAGACTTCATTGGTCTTTATCTCCCCAAGTTGTATAGGCAGGCGTACGGTCCCATAAAATTGCAGGCCGTTTCTCAGCTGCCACCTTTACAGTCTTTACATCCGCTGAAAGATGACCCTCTGGCCTGACCTGGAGGAACTCGGTTACTGCTCAAACAGCCTGTGTCAGTGTGGCCATTTGACACCACCAATAGATGCCGCTATAAGTCAGAGAGGTTTACAGAGCTGCAAAACAACTCTATGGGCATGTTGGTTATGCACGAAGCAGGCAGGTCCCCTTAGGCCACCAGACCAATCGTTTCATTTGACAGGCGTGCTCCTGGAGGGTAGTGGCTGCTGCGCACCTTCGGGTGCTCAGCTTACACTGAGCCTGCCTAGGGAGAAGACCGAACCAGGCTTGAAGCGCGTCAGAGACTGCAGTCTTCAGCCTTCTTCAAGGCCTCCCGGAGGTATAGCAGGCCGGCCTCCAACCAGGTATTAGCTCCAGCTATCTCCTGGAACCTATTGATAAAGTAGTCCACGTTTTCTATTCCTGGGTACTGAGGTACCGTGAACTGATGGCATGAGCCTTGGGTGCCATTGACAGTTGTTCAAGAGCTTTTGCCAGCCGGTCCATTTTTTGGTCTGAGCTCCTTGAGTGTCAACCATTCATTATTTAATCAGAAAAACTTGCCAATCTCCGGGTAGTGCTGCTCATGCAGCCTGGCTTACCGAGCTCAGGGAAATCTATTCCTTCCCGAAAAAGCTCACCAAACACAAGGGCGGAGTGGCTCACACAACACGACCTTCCGGATTCACAGAAATATTTTCCCACCGCTAAAAAGGCTCACTAAACTCTGGGATGGCGTTGCTCAGCAAAATGGCCTACAGAGTTCAGGAAAATATTTTTTCACTACTCAAACAAGTGCTCGCCAATCGCCAGGGGGCAGTGATGCTGTCTTTAGCATACGGCCTGCCGGGATTAGGGATTCTCCTGCTTCATGACTCGGTCTTGTGAAGCTGGGAACCTCAAATGGACTGCTGGCACCAGTGTAAAGGAAGCTGTCGGTTCCTTTTATTTTCCACAAGGCAGTCCAACAACAACACCGAGTATAAAGTGCCAATAAAAAATATATTACTGAATAAATATATAAGTATAAGTATCTGATAGGCAATAAACCAAAAACATACACGCAGAGAGCGTGTGCGCAGTACGGCTTTGCTTCAACAAATGATTCCGCTTTTATATTTTTACTAGCTGTACTACCCGGCATTGCACGAGTAATAAAAAAGTTTTTGCATAGAAAATTGATTTGTATTTTACATACATGTATATAAGAACATTTGTCATTCTAACTTTCAAACTACATATTATGAGAAAAGTGTTTTGTGTAGTTGAAATAATTTAAGTGGAAATAAAAACAACTGTAAAGGTTTTCAAATTTTGTCAAACAACTGTAACTTTCAAACTTCATATCATGAGGAAATGTTTTGTGAAGGTCAAATAAATTTAAAAATATAAAACAACTATAAAAGGGTTTAGATGTAAGTGTGAAATAATTAGAAAGTAATAGCTAAATTAAGTCGGTTTTACTACGATTACAATAAAAGATGATTTGGCAATGATACAGTCGATACAAACAGAAAATAAAAATCCTGAATATGTTGAATTACTAATAACAATTCTTGCATAGAAGTTTGTGTGTATAAAAAAGTTACTGTTCCACCAGAAGCTATCCATCAAAACTTTGAATCGGATGATACTGGTACCTCTTGATGTGGGTACAAATGTAAAAATGAGATATCGTACTGTCCTTGTCTGAGCGAACGAAGAGAGAATGCCAACGCTCTTGCTATGGAGATGATATAATTGTCCGCGTGAGAAGAATTGGCCTTGACCCCAGATATATTAATTGAACTTTACGAAAAATATTTCTTAACAAGGCATTAAAACGCATGAGCGCAATGCTAAAATAATTAGCATATGCATAAAGTATACAATATATGATGACGTCTTTGATCAATATGCCATTGTAGCTCAGTGGTAGAGCGTCTGGATAAAAACTTGCGGATGCATTTGTCATGGGTCCATCAGAACGCGGATTTTTAATTCCATGATTTTAATAGCTTTAGTCGGAATGACATACATACGACTAACTTTTAGAAATATATATATATATATACATGTATATAGATTTACAGTCTAGGCTCCACCCCTTTTCTTTGTTCTACACAGTTTCTTCTCAGTCCCTTGGCTTTTTCCTCGGTAGTCCTAGTTCTTACCGGTGGCCGGTTTCTCTCTGTATCTCAAAGGCTCGGTCCTATGACCATGGTGACCAGGAAGTCTATTGCTACCACCCTGAACACAGTGCTCTACCATTACAGATGTACAGACTCATCTTCTGACAGACTTGCGTTTGTCATGATTGATCGTGCATCATCAAAGTAGTTCCTAACCTAATATTTAATTAAGTTTAAGATATTTCCTCTTATGTTGAATGATTTTACAAAGAATTTAAATGGAGTATAGTCATTTAAGACAATCAAAGACAATCGTTTGCTAGGATATCTGCATTCCGATCGGTGTTTTCAATGGCATGAACATCTTCTGGTTGTCCAATACCTTCCACAATGTCATCTTACCTCAATTCTTTTTCTGCACCGCTGAACTAGTCGATATTAGCGTCTAAAGGTGAGCGTATAGAGGTGGCGTTCAAATAGAGGGTGGCATTCAAATAGAGGTGGCATTCAAATAGAGGTAGCCTTCAATTAGAGGTTTTATGGTAAGTCTTATGTACTTTGCTGCACTTAAGACCTAAGAACAGCAAAATGATGCACATGGTCAAACTGAGCAAGTACATTGTTTTGCTGACTGTTAACTTTGCAAGTTTTTCGCAGTCACAACAATAAAAAATTATTGAGTGATCACTTGCCATTATGGTGCAATTTACTAGATACCAACTAAATGTAAAATTACATATAATTAGTAAGGAAAAGTACACTAAAAAACTGTATGAAAGTCGAAAAACTAAAAATAATGCATATTAAACCTTATCTCGAGCATATGTATAAAAAAAAACAGAAATATAGTACTGATATAGTACAAAAACAGAAATAAAAAGCTTTAGCAACTAGTAACTAATTTGAACATATACCAATAACATTACAATAGCCAATCACAAACAAATTGATTTTACGAACATGCAAACAGTATTTATAAAGGAATAAATGTATTAAAGGTTGTCGATTGCATCAAAATTTCTATAAATATCTGCAAAAGGCATGTTGTTTTTTTAGGTCAACCTCAGTCCCAGAAGTCCTTAGTTTATATATAACGGCCCAGTTCCCTCATCTTTACATCGGAAATGAATGCCCCCTCCAGTCTGGCGTACTCGGTGGAGTTGCTCCCCATGGCCATTTCATTTTTCGCAATTTTAGGTTCATTACACTACTTAAAGAAAGTTTATTTGCGACCATTTATCTTTTTGTTTTCTAAAGAGGCTACAATTTTGCCTAATCATATTAATGTGACCAAGACCATTACCTGTAGCAGCGATACAGCTAATACGTGGTAGCCACTATTCTGCGAAAAAGATTACGGAGAGATACAAATATGAAAATAGTTTTGCGCTTGCCCAAAGATTATAGCGGTTGTTTAGAAGTCCAGATATAGCAAGTTGTTGACATCACTGTTTATTGCTCTCTTTTAAGAGATGTTCAACACCTGTTTTTACAGGTATTTGTTGTTTTCATAGGGATGCAGTTTTGGGTTGTTTAGAGCAAGAATGTTTTTACAGATAAACTCATTACTTTTGAAGTTTCTCTCTCCCAAGCTTTTTCTCATGTGCAACTTGCACAGTTAAGGCAAACATGTGTTTCACAACCACTGCTAAACATTGGCTGGCATGGATGATAAACCAACTGCTGGACAATAGTGGATTAATTATGCCACTGGCTTCTCATCTTCCTGCCAACAGTTAGAACACTGCTATTTTGAAAGAGTGATATTCAAAATAAAACTCACACATATTCAAGAATGATTTAGATTTTATTGATTAAAGGTTTACTTGCAGCAAAATTCACATTACAGTTATTTGGTATCAAGAGATTCACCATGTCTTACTCTGCTGTGTTGTAGGTGCAAATATGTGGAAATGTGATTACAAGCTCTTAAAAGCTCAAAATTAACAGTTAATCGCAGCAATCACGAAAATGTCGTAGTTGAGAATCTCTTTATTTCGATGGCGTATTCAAAAATTGTAGTTATTGTTTGGCGCGTGATGTTATTACGTGAAGTTGAAGGCCAATAAAAAGCTCAATATAAAATGTCTCGTATCACTAGTTTAGGACAAACACTTCGGGTTCTACTGGAAAGCCCGTATCAAATATAGATAGTCGCTACTTTACAGTTTCGTTTCAGCCTGGTCTAATCATCTAGTCGTAATCTGATCATGTGACCCATACTTCCTGCCAAATGCCGCGAACAATTTCTGCAGCATTTTGTGACTATCACACGTGACCAACAAGCTCGTCATGTTAATCAGAGGATGCTATGCACTCCTTTGAGCTAAGATTAAAAAATTGAACAAATTTTTACAGGTTTTGAGATATCAGTGCTCAAAGTGACGGCAATACAATTATGGTGAAATAGACGCGTAAAAACAATAGACATGGCTTGAACATGAACATGCTAAACATTGGCTGACATGGATGATAAACCAACTGCTGGACAATAGTCGATTAATTATGCCACTGGCTTCTCATCTTCCTGCCAACAGTTAGGACACTGCTATTTTGAAAGAGTGATATTCAAAATAAAACTCACACATATTCAAGAATGATTTAGATTTTATTGATTAAAGGTTGACTTGCAACAAAATTCACATTACAGTTATTTGGTATCAAAAGATTTACTATGTCTTACTCTGCTGTGTTGTAGGTGCAAAATATGTGGAAATGTGATTACAAGCTCCTAAAAGCTCAAAAATGAACAGTTAATTGCCGCCATCACAAAACCGCCGTAGATTAGAATCTCTTTCCAAAACGGCTCAAATGGGCGTAGTTGTGCAAGATGGCTTCTGTTTTCACTTTCACGCAACCTCATTCATCGAAATATTTTCACAAATATACTTCAGGCACTCAATAAAACCATGTCTATTGTTCTGACGCGTCGGTTTTATCATCATCGTAATGCTGTCACTTTCAGCACTGATATCTTATAACTTAACCGTAAAAATTTGTTTAATTTTTTAACTTTAGCTCGAAGGAGTACATATCATCGTCTGATAATCATGATGAGCCTGTTAGTCACTTGTGATAATCAAAAAGTGCTGCAGAAATTCTTTGCCAAGTATTGGGTCACATGATCAGATTACAACTAGACAATTGACCAAGTCGAAACAAAACTGTAGTCTGCTGTAAACTGTAAAGTAACTTGTAAACAAAACTGTATTTGATACGGGGTCTTCGGTAAAACCTGAAGCTTTTGTCATAAACTAGTGCTACGATAAGTTTTATATTGAGCCTTTTATTGGCCTTTCAATTCACGTGAGAACATCACATGACAAAACAATAACCAAATGGAATGACAACGTCAGAGAAATAAACTGATTTCAATGTACTGCGGCTTTTCGTTTATTAGCTTTTAAGAGTATATTTTTAAAAGTATATTAATATACTGCTATGACGATATAGATAGACTAAGTAAAGGAACTTATTGAAAAAGGACAGTGTCCTTTAATATTTTTTCTTTTACGACTTTTCCAATCAAAAGACAAATCAGTATGAATATTGATAATACATATGCTTAGCTGCAGCAGAACTGTTATTTTGTTTTGATGAAGAATGCATCTAGAAGAATACTTTCATACTCGCAATCAGTTTATCTCGGTATTGTACAATACGCATGTCATCACCTCATTCATGTGTGGTGGTATTTTGTAGATGGCCTACTGATTTTTCTGCTCGAGTGTTATGTATTAGCTTTTAATATTAAGTTTCACCACAATTACAAATCTACAAATCCCATAAAATTTTTAAAAAATTAGTAAAAGTCTGAAGGCTATATTGCTTTCTAGATTTGACTGCAAACTATAGTATCTCTCTTTATCAGTTACGTGAGACGAAATCGATGTTAGGCTGATATTTTAGGTAATCACATTAAAATACCAACTGGGTCAAAATCGATTCAAGTTAAAATACCTGCCTAATTATGCTAACAGTTATGAACAGTTCACATGAATAACAAGATAGTTCTCTTAGCGCAGGGCCTTGGCAATAAAAGTCAGCATACCATATACACTATGTTGAAAATGAAACACTTAACGTAGGTGATGATATCATCAAGAATGGCCAATATCACTATAGGCTATAGAGTATAGAGTCATGGACCATCAATCAAAATTATTTGTCCTTTTTAAATTTTTCAACATTTGATATAAGTTCAATCCATGTTCTCTCAATGTATTACGCAGTTTTAACAAACTAAGCTATTCCATTTTATGATGTATGAAACAACACAAGTTTTTTCACAACTGACTTTGAAGAATTTAGGCCTTTAGGTAAGGGTTGAAAGTTCTTAACCTTATTTAGGGCGGTTGTCAATGTTTAAAAGGAATGCATTACTAGCTAAAAGGAATGCATTACTAGCTAAAAGGAATGCATTACTAGCTAAAAGGAATGCATTACTAACTAAAAGGAATGCATTACTAACTAAAATAAATGCATTACTAACTAAAAGGAATGCATTACTAACTAAAATAAATGCATTACTAGCTAAAAGGAATGCATTGCTAACTGAAAGGAATGCATTACTAACTAAAATAAATGCATTACTAGCTAAAAGGAATGCATTGCTAACTGAAAGGAATGCATTACTAACTAAAATAAATGCATTACTAATGAGAAGGAATGCATTACTAACTAAAAGGAATGCATTACTAACTAAAATAAATGCATTATTAACTAGAAGGAATGCATTGCTAACTGAAAGGAATGCATTACTAACTCGAGAAAGAAAGCAATAAATCAATTAGAAAATGCTCAATCCTTTCTCTCCAATTTCTCTTTAAGCATTTGGACTACATTTTCATTTGATCGGCTAAAAAGTTTTCAAGCTTTAATAATTGTACTAAATTTTTCTGAAGATCAAACTAATAATTATCATTGTTATTTCTTGCAGTTTACTAGATCTGACTGACTCCTTCAACTATCTACATACTATAATGGCTTCCATAGGTAAATGCCTGCGATTAATCCAGCATACATGTTGTTGCAAGCCTGCCAGTCTCTGGTCCAAAGTTCGTAAGTTCCAATTTTTTTCCGTGTTATAAAGCTTCTTTAGAAATATATTATACTGTTACGCTAGATTCTACAAAAAGTGTCTATGACAGTTTTTTACAAGTTACACCTTAGTTTTAATTATTCTCGCATGATCTCTTCAATCAATAAAGAGGTCTATATGTCAAAAGGTCATAACTAAATGCTAAGGATGATCTTTTGTTTGTCCAATCATCTGATTTGGTTCAGAGGAATATATCAGTTTCTTACATTCTATTACTGTTGTGTTTCTTACTTCTTGTCGAATCTTACATGCAAGAATTACATTCTCAAACATCATAAATTCTTACATGCAAGTACATTCAGACATTACATACGAAGTTAATTCATTCAGAGCTGCTTTCTAAGAGGTTAAAACTGTCATATGTTAGAACTAATGTTCATCTAAAAGAAATGATCTAATTCGTTCCAAAGCCCATAAACCTTTGATGACTCATTAGTACTGCATGTAATTACATACCACATTAAAATTAATGTATTACCGTAAACTAAATGTAGGTTTATGGTAGCGATAAAAACTAGTTTTTATCGCTACCATAATTCAAAGACCCGCTAACCGAAGTGACTGCTTAGCAACAGGTAAGTGTACAGGCAGACGTAGTGAGAAAGAGAGATGCAGTAGAATTACCTCAACTTCTACGAGTTACAGCTTAAACTACGCTTAGGATTTTTTTTCATTTTATTTTGTGTTAGTTTTTTAATGTTCAGTTTTACAACTGCAATGTTTCAGACAGTTTCACTGCCGCATATTAAAAAATATTTTAGTGTAAAAGTCAGATATTTACCCAGGATTCACATCGAAATTTGTACAAACACTCACATATTGTGGTCATTGTAATTGTAGGTTTGGTTATTATTAAATTTGTATCATTTAACTTGTATTTATTATTAAACTATGTACCATAATTAGAAAGTATATTTCGTTTGAAACTATTGCAAACTATTTTTCATGGAACTTTGATTCCCGAAGACCACTGACATATTTATGCCTATTTATTAACAGTCTCAGCAGTAGCCAGTACAAGTTTACAGTTTCTTTTATTGCTGCGACTACCAACTATTGTCTTTGTTACAGACTGCAGATACTTACTAAGTCGCAGAGTACTCGCCCTAGACAGATTTGAGGAAGCTGCAAAAGTCCGAAGAGAGAAGTTAGTACATACTTTGAAATACCAACTTAATTTTTTAAACCTCTCATTTATGTAAAACTCATACGCTTAGCTGAATGATTATTCCCTCTTGTCAGCATGTGACTAACATAGAGTCGTCCAAAGAGTGATGTTGATGAATAGTATTTGTTTTAGTTGTTATGGCTGTTTTTGTTAATCATAAGAAAAATTTTTTATCGATGTATGCCTTATTATTATGAGATTTTTCTAAATCGGGAAATTGAAGCCTGTATTTACATTTTTTATCTACAAGTAAGTAAATTCACATTAATTTCAGTAGCTTGGAAAAAACAAAAAATAATGATTCATCAACATTATTTTACATTCTTGATGTAATACTAACCAAATTTTAAAAAGTATTGATTAGTTTAATAGAAGTATTTTCATAGCTTAGGCCAACATATTTTATTTAAGCAAAGCAGCCTGTGTATAGGAGGTTTAATTAGACAGAAGTTGTGCTCCCTCTGTTTGCTGCAAGTTCTTAACCCAAGTAGAATGTGACTTATGCTGTTTAGTTTTAAGCGATTTAAATTCATTAGCTGACTTCGCTCTCTCCTCTGTCACATACTTCACTTGCGTTGCTCTGTAGCCACAGCATGTGCAGTTATGACCATTGCTATGGTCTCTAACAGGGAACCTGTAGTTGTATTTGATTTGTTTTAATTACAAGCAAACTGTTGCTGATAGAGAGCACTCATGCCACGCAAATCTATACTGTAATAAAGCTTTCATCAAAGATATGTAACCAAGGCCTGTTTCCATAGGTTTGGTAGACGGTCAGATGACTTCAAGGCTAGCATGCTAGAAACAGCAGAAAAGGGTGATATAGACTTGCTTTACCAGGACTGCATATCTTACATTTATCTCATGGATAAGGGGGACATTATGCATCTTATGACCATTCTTCGCAGGTATCGAGTTTGAATTATTGAAAGCATTTCAAAATACATAGAATTAAAAATATTTTTAATTTCTTTACTGCAAAATCTTTTTTGTTTGTTTTTACGAAATTAGTTTTTGCCAAAAAATGTTTGGCTGACGCATGCTCAACATTTCTACTGTGAAAGCCAGAGTTTTCATCTTAGAGCTTCAATCTGAAGTTCTTTGAAATCAACAGAAAATGCTGCGCAATAATCAGTTCAGTTGAAGTACAGAAATTTAATATTATGTTCTAGTTTAGTAAAACCTGCTGCAAAAAGATGTTATCGTTTTCGCAGTTTTACTAGAAGGCAGACCCCAATTCTCTGATGAAGAAATATTGTTATCAGAAATATCTGGGGCTTAATGTTGAAGAATTTCACTATCATGGGCTGCAGAACTATGTCTAAATCACTGCTTATAATTTTTCTTTTCATCCACCCTGAACCAGAAATTTAAGTATGGAAATTATCAAAGTTTCGATATTTTGCTTATAATTCTGAATGAAAAAGAAACTAACTGCGTTTATTTTGGCGTAATAATAAAAAATACCTTAAATTTTTTTTGGCAAAATCTTCGAGGATATGTTAATTTTACAATCCCTGATGAACTTTTTTGTATAGGTACTGAGGTATAGGAACTGAGGTATAGGTACTGAGGTATAGGTACTGAGGTATAGGTACTGAGGTATAGGTACTGAGGTATAGGTACTAAGGTATAGGTACTGAGGTATAGGTACTGAGGTATAGGCACTAAGGTACAGGTACTAAGGTATAGGTGCCAAGGTACAGGTACTAAGGTGTTGATACCGAGGTGTAGGTACTAAGGTATAGGTACTGAGGTATAGGTACTGAAGTATAGGTACTAAGGTATAAGTACTAAGGTATAGGTACTGAGGTATAGGTACTAAGGTGTAGGTACTAAGGTTTAGGTACTAAGGTATAGGTACTAAGGTATAGGAACTGAAGTATAGGTACTGAGGTATAGGTACTGAAGTATAGGTACTAAGGTATAGGTACTGAAGTATAGGTACCAAGGTATAGTGACTGAGGTATAGGTACTAAGGTACAGGTACTAAGGTATAGGAACTGAAGTATAGGTACTGAGGCATAGGTACTGAAGTATAGGTACTAAGGTATAGTGACTGAGGTATAGGTACCAAGGTACAGGTACTAAGGTGTTGATACCGAAGTATTGGTACAGAGCTATAGGTAAGGTGATCCATTTGAACAGCTTTCTGTAGTGAATGAGTTACGGATTCATTTAACTTGAATAAATGTTCTAGAATTAAAAAGTATCTGTGAGCTTGTTATAAGATTTACTTTTTGGCACTTGTAGGCATCTAGAGCAGATGGCTGAGGATGACCAGATTGGTTTCATCAGTAATGCTCTCAACCTGACTGGCCTTGCTCTGAGGCGATGTTATTTACTGGGTGACTGCGACACAGCTTTGCAAGTCTTTCAGTTATATGTAGGCCACCTTCATCTTTCACCTCGGTTTTGTTTTATTTGTGCTTCTGTTACATTCTCTATGTATTCACTTGTCATTCTGTACAATCTAGCAAGTGTGTTCAAGCATTACCTTTACCGGTCATATGATTAGTAGTTGAGAATTGGCTGCTCATTGCATCAACTTCATACTTTATATACCAGTCTCACACCCGCTTTTTTTCCGAATCCTCCCAATATAACATTACAGTGAGTCTCTTCGATTATGTCAGCATTTTAATCGGTAGGGCTGACAGCCACCGGCTTGCTGCATTCTAGATTTCATCTTTCGTTTGATAGGTGGTCATTATTTAATTTGAAGTGCAAATTATTTTAATGTTAATGGGTGGGCCAAGTGACCCCCCCACCTTAGTACTTTTAATTCCAGTGAGAACTATCATTCAAAAGAGTGTATCAAGTCAAAAGATGACTTCTCATTAACTCTCTAGGTGCACAGCTTTTGACTCGATACTTGTACCTGTTGACTGTACAATATGCCGTTATTCACGGAGGTTATTTTTTATTATAATTCTGATGAAGAGGCTAGGTTTTAAAATACTATATTATATAGCATGGTGATATTTGCTTTGTATTTTTTCATGCAAGAAATCAAAGGCAAAGAGGTATATAGTATACTGTGTGACTATTTTTGTTCCTTCATTAATTTTCATATGTTAATCACAAGTGCATTGCTAAATGTTTATGATAAGCTAAAGTAAAATATTTCTATGATTAGCATATTAATATTAAAAGCATGACGTTTCCTAGCGCATCACTAACAAGCTGATCTTTGTCCTGATGCTATTCAATGAATGTTTGTAAAGAGTCGTCTTCACTTAAAAATATTCTCTTTAAGGAAAGGTTCTGCACAAGTGCATCTATTTTAATTATACGTATTTGTTTCACATTTTTTGTGAGTCAATCAATGGTTTCTGCTTTGCTCTGTTATTTGTTTTGTAATAACTATGTGTACAATTATTCTTGAATTTAAAAGTTTGTTGAATGGCGCTGTTGTTAGTGCGCTTCTCTGCAAAATGGAATATTGGAAATCAGTTTCCATGAGGCCATTGGTACTAACTCTGCTATCATAGCTTCGGACAGATGCACGGACACAGCTCTTATTATAGTAAAGACTAGATGAATGCCCGGCATTGTACTGATAATAACAAAATGTTTTTCCACAGAAAATTTATTTTTATTCAACATTTACCATTTCAACTTGTAAATGAAGGTGTTTATTTATTTCTGTGTGTGTTCGGCCAATGCATAACTTAAGTATTTGAAAGCTCGAGACTCTAAAACAAACTATTGAAAAACATTTCTTATTTCTTATGCTACACATTCGTTCAAGATTTAAAACAGCTTATACTCAGTAGCAGATAATTTAGTTGTCATTGACTAGGTTTTTACCCAATGAACTTGAGTCACTTAAGCTAATCGGAAATTTTACAATAATAAGGGCCGAGTCCGATCGTCTGAAGCCAGCGTTAGGATAAAGATTGCACTTCACAAGACTAAAACCCATGCATTCAGTGAATGCATGAATGTTACGCGAAGTGCACTACCATTCAACTATGCAGCCATCTTACCACAGCTTCGATTAATTGTGTATATAATCGTTACACATCTAGATCTCTCAAAGCGCATTGGACTTCAAGCGTTGCACTTGCAAAAACTTTTTATTATCCATGCAACATTCATGGGCATTCAGCTAGACTGAGATAGTATTTTTTCTAGTAGTTTAAGTGTGTGTACTTTAACCAATTGTTTTAAACTGGACATACGACAGACCAACCAACAAAGACTTAGATTTATATACCGAATATATATTATAGCAAAGATTCAAGGTCATTAAAGCTTTAAGGTGTTGTAGGAAATTCATTCAACAGATATGATGCCATCAATCGCTGTCCTTCTAGACCTGCTTTATGTGAAGGGTAGGCATGCCGACTGCACAGATATTGCCTTCAGACATGTCATTGGAAAAGACAATCTGCACCCAAAACAGCTTCAGCCTCTGTTGACCCTGGCTTTTCTTTCAAGTCTTCAGCTAGTAGGTCTATATAAAATTGTTAGATGGTATTATAGTATTTCATCAAACCCAGGGTTGGCACACAAAAAATCAAATGGTTTAATGGTCATGACTTTGTTCGGAAAAAGTGTCATGATGTTTCATAATTTTCCAAAAATCAGTGTTTCGTGACAAAAAATCTCGACAAGCTCTATAAACTCTCTTCTGTCTTCTGAATTGATGGAATGTGATGGAGATAATTGACTGCATATGTACTACAATGCTACAACTAGGATCTTGTGAAGTTGGGACCTGAGTTTATTTAGTAAATCACAAAGCAGGATTAATTGTGAGGTAGCAAATGTAATTGGTACAGTCTTCCCTCACCACTCTGTTTAATAAACGGCATTAAACTCTAATCAGATCAAGTGAAAACATTGAGGAGTGTTCTTTATCTTTTGTTTCGTTCATTTAAAAATATCAAAACGGCCAGGTGATAATAAAACTGGCAAATGGGTATTTATATTTCGTTTGATCAACTGCATTGATCACATCAAGAAGAAATTCACAGTGTCTTTCTATGTGAAACTGCCAGTAGATCTACTCCACTAACTTATATTCTAACTAGTGTAGTCTGTACATTATGATTTTATATGGCTGTGGAATGCAAGAAATATACCAAGTTGTCAAATTAAAGCATGTCAGTCACTAATCCTGAAAAGCAGATTCACCAGCCTTTTGATGTGCAATTCAATTCACAGACAAGTTCCATGAGCCAAAAATTAGTAAACACATTAGATTTATTAAAAAATTATACAAATGGAAAAAGTCTGAATGTTTTCGGAAAGATTTATGATATTTTTCAACCCTCATCAAACCCTTTTGGCTAGATATTGAAGTTTCTTTGTTTTTTCGGCCCCTAGGTCGTCAACTCTGCAATGTAAATTTGATGCTCGGCAATGTAAATTTGATGTTAGCTTCACCTCCATATTCATACAGTATATGCGTTTTGCTCTATATGTTAAGCATCATGCTTTGCTGTCTACAGATTTCCTTTGATGTTATAGTCAGCGAGCAAAGACATGTCACTGTGTGTCACATTTCGAGATGCGTGGAACAAGATGGGTGGTCCAAATGTTAAATATGTTCAGTGGCTATTTGCACTGCACTGCATCAGGCAGGTAAGCTCAATTACTGAAACCATATTAGTTCTGTAAAAATATAAGGGGGAGGGAGGGTGGGAGAGAGTTTATAAGCATTTTGGAAGGCGATACGGTTAGGTAAGAGTGTTTCGAGTCTCACTCTCCCCAACTTGCTTTACTTTTACCAACAGAGCGTTGATGTGAAGCTTGTTAAGTTTTTATATCTCTGATTGGTTAATTTGTGGAAAAACCTAGTCAACTGCCTGACTACAAAACTGTTTAAATGAAGGTCTATCAAAATGTAGATGCTAAAAATTTAACAAATAGACAAAGGTTATGGAAACACTCACGCTAGCCAGCGATATATCACTGATAGATCACCACATTTTGCTTTGTAGCAATGCCAAGTTACAAAATTAGATGACATAAACACGGTTAGTTTTATTCATGATATAATTTTGTAATTCATTATCACTTTGTTTTTTAATAATTCATAGTTTTGTATCTCTTACTTTTTATACTCACTTTCTCGAAACAAGGCACATAGCGACAAGCAAATTAACTCTCTATTTGTTTTTATGCTAATGCAGGCGTGTTGAAGTAGATCAACTACTTTGTGATTGGTTGTCAATGAATATATATGTCAATCCGCCTCGCTGCCACTGAACGTATGTTGCAATGCATTATATGAAACTGTAAAAAACACTAAATTATCTGTAAGATACCAAACTAATAAAGCGGCATACAGTAAAATAGCCTCCTGCTATATAAGCACGAGCATTTCGAAGAAGAGGGGGTAGCTGATCTGCGCCTGTTATACGACTTGTTGCATGCTATCCTTGTAACCACTGTATACTAAGTAAATAAAGTATATGTATGAAGTCTTGCACTGAGTCTTGTACTTTGGAGCAGTAAAGGGCAGCACACAAAACCTTTACACTTTCTCAATAACGCTCAACTGCTGTTTTCACTCCTATTCTCTGTATATTGGCTGAAATTATGTTTGAAGTTATTTCAAGCTTATTTCCAGGAATCCTATTACATTTAGACAAAGTGAACTTTTTTAAAGTCTGATTTCTAGTGACTTTGGAAAGCACAAAACTAGTAGATGGTATTTGAGAGGTGCAGCAGTAAAATGCTCATGTTGACGCCGTCGCACTTGTCAAACACCTGCTTGTCTAGCTACTGATTTATAAGAGCTCATCTTTATATTCATTCAGAGCGTCTTTGCATTATAATTCCTATCCTTTTTCTTAGGCTCTCATACTCTCCGTCTGCCATTGACATGTTTCAGGGTCGAATCAATGTCGCTCTGGCTACACTGAACAAAGTACGTTTAGCCGACAACGAAGACAAAGTGATAGATGGTAACCTTCGCGCCCACATACATCTTAAGAACAATAGTCCAAATTCGGCATTCTATGTACTCCTTGAGCTACAAGCAAATGTCAAATCTGAGTCAAAGGCGTCGATACTTGGACAGACGATAATTTTTTCTGACCTTTTCTCAATTTTGTCGTCAGTTGCTACTCGTTCAAATCATGCAGCTTTTGTAAAGAGCATGAGGAAAGTGCGTGACAGGAAGGGAGGCTCAGTACACAAACAGGAGATAGGAGATTATTTGAGTAGTCGTCTCATCAGGCACTATTCTGGACCTATGGATACTATTAAGGTAAGACCTATGGATACTATTAAGGTGAGACCTATGGATACTATTAAGGTAAGACCTATGGATACTATTAAGGTAAGACCTATGAATACTATTAAGGTAAGATCTATGGATACTATTAAGGTAAGACCTATGGATACTATTAAGGTAAGACCTATAGATACTAGTAAGGTAAGACCTATGGATACTATTAAGGTAAGACCTATGGATACTATTAAGGTAAGACCTATGGATATTATTAAGGTAAGACATGGAACTATGAAATCGGGGCACAAAATGGCACATCTTAGTTTCACTATGTTATCTCAAAGATGTAGTGTGAGATTAACATTTATCTAGTGGGCTGGTATTGCTATATAAGTATAACAATACCAGCCTGCTAGAACAATACCCATCAATAGCATGTTGGGTATTGTTATATAAATATAACAATACCAGCCCACTAGAACAGTGCCAGGATTACAGGTAATGTTGGGTAATGTTGTATATCCCAAGCAATAAATTTTTTTATTTTGACTCAATTAGGACTAAATATTTTACAGACAAAAACCTTACTCTATTAAACTAAAGAGTTTCCTGCGCCACTTTAACTCAGATGTGTATGGGAATATATTATTAATATTTTTGAGTCTGGGTTACTTATTCTATATCCAATTTCTGATAAAACTCTGATATGTGTGTAACTTGATTATGTTTGGAAGACATTTCTTGCGAAGGGAAGACACAATAATATACTAATTGAATAGTGTTCCTTTTTACCGTTACATCTTTTGACCTTTTAATTTAGAGGCAGAACTGACCAATAAGCAACCTATTTGTAGAATGTTAGGCTTTACTCTCTATTGATAGTTGTTATCTCTGTCAGATAACTGGTCATGTGATCTGATAACTGGTCATCATGACCTCGTTAACCTAACGCCATAGCGCATGGCAGGGCCACAGCTTTTTTTGATTTGTTATCTTGTCTTAGTAACTATGAGATGCACTGCACAAGACTATATTAAAGTGATTCTCATGTCGGTGGTAATCGCACAATGCTTCAGTAATCGTCTATGATAACCATTTTTACATTATTACAAACCCATCCTCGTTTACATCATCAATATTTCCACCACACAGCGTTCTCATTATTCGCGGAAACAACGAAGTAGTAGTCCCGCAGCAACTGTCATGAAAGGAAATGTAGATTGAGCATTCCGCGACGGCCAATCACCATCGCTGAAGTGGTGCACATTTTACAGTCGGTCGTGGATACTCAGTCAATTATCAGGAAAGTTTGACAGCTGCAAACTTTCCTGAAGTATTCGCGTTGCCTCGACGATGCCATCAGTTTGCGGTGCGCATAGTTGATGAATAATCGCGCAGAGAGGACAACCCTGACATACGATGATATACTGTTACCCAGCCTTACCGAATGCAATAACTACTATGAATGCTTAGTCTAAAAATAGTCTTACCTGATAGAAAAACCTGTTTTTCTAACTTCTGTAATTTCATAATTAATTCTCTTTTTCATCAGCCCGCTCATATCAATAGGTTTACTGCTGAAGTAGCTCGCTGATATTCCTCCAGGTGAATGTTGTGAAATACTTTTTAGAGTGTGCCTCTGTTTGATGAGGAAGTAGATGATCAGGAGTTGTCTCATTACACAGATGCATTTCATAGAATAGAAGAGACAGCTGATGAGGCAGGCGAAGATCGGGGCACTCCTGCGTCGAAGCCTAAGTTGAGCAATAGCAAAGGCTCTCGAAAACCACAAAAGATGGTAGTTGTAAATGGATACATAACTTTTGTTGACTCAGAGACATGATTGTTGACAATATACATAGCTGTCAGTCTTTTTCTTCATCGGTTGGGCCATAGGCGTTAGATCTAAAAGTTGGTTGCAAATTTTTTATATATATTTTTGCACAATTTGAGCTGATATATTGGAGTGAACGAGTTTTTTCAGTACAGGCCTTCACGCTCGCTCTGAGCTATAGAATGGAACAAAATTGCTGATGAAATCTTCTCCATGATTTATCTTACCTGTTCACATTTCTCTCTTATCAGGCGTCAGGTAAACTCCAGATTTTTGCTCAGAAATTGTAAATGTTTTATTTCAGCAATAAACAATAAAACAACAAATAAAGAACAGTCTGAAAATGACTTATACTAACATTTATTTTTCTCTTTGAGAGATCGGATCACTATATATGCCAGGTGTCTTTCAATATTGGAAAGTGTAGCTAGAAGTTGGTCTGAATCCAATATTTTATATCCAAGGGAAAAAAGTGATACATGTCATGAACAAAGCTGGCCAATGTCAGTCATGGAGCTAATCGGCAACACTGACAAGTTTACAGGTGCGTATCATAAAATCAGCAGATGATAACATCCTTTACCTATTGGGCCTTTATCATCTGCTCATATATATATAAATATATATACTTGTGCTACAGACAGTACTGTTTCGGCTATTGAAGCCTCATCAGTGCAGCTCAGAGCAGGCAAGGGACACAAATCCCATTATCAATGGGAGTTGATTTCCTGCCATGAAACGACTAAGTTGCCTCACAGACTTTTATACATATATAAATATACATAGTTATGTTATATACATGAGTAATATATATATATATATTACTCATGTATATAAATATATACATACATGAGTAAATGCGTAAAGTCCGAGCAGAGTGCTCAATGATAAAATCAGAGCAAGTTAAATCAGTAAAATGAATTATAACTTTAGATAAAACCCTTCATTACTAAAGATTGCTCTCAGCAGGCATGAAACTATTAGTAAAAAAGTGTTTTATCTTAAGTTATATTCTGTTTTACTTATTTATTGAGCTGCCCATAATACTTTTTGTAGAAAAACGTTTTCATATGGTGTCGCAAAAAATTAATAACTATAAAGAAATATATTGCCATGTGGTGTCATATATGTAAAAACAAAATGTATACAAGGACTTGAAACTACTAGGTTTAGGTATAGATCTTATCTCTTTTAACAAAAGATCAAAAGAATTAGCAGTACAATTGTTGCGTGCATCTTTTAGTAAGTACAAATTAAAATCATCATGTCGTAGATATCTGATACTTGAGAATTGAAACTTCAAAGATTTATAAAAGAGTTAAACTATTCAGTATTTTCAGTCTAACAGTGTCGGTAAGATAAGTTAACATGTCTGTCGGTGGGAGAACATACACTGTTCTAAATAAAAGTGCAGGTAGTACAAAACTAGTTATATTATTTGTAAATTGCATGCATCAATGGATATATAAAATTGCTATATGTAACTACTGGAAATTCTATCATTCTCTTCGATATTTTTGTCTACAAAGGTCAACCCTTATTTTTAGTACAAATATTGTATCATAGAATGTATTAATCTATGATATATAAACTCAGTGTTTGTCTGTCATTCGTGTGTCCAGTTATAGTGATAACGTTATAGAAACAAAAAATCCCGTTCACACTGGAATTGAACTCGTACCCACCAGGTCTGCAGACAGGTGAGTCTATCCACTAGGCCAAGCTGTTACATTGCTATACAGTGGAATAATTGTGGTCACACTTATCACAACTGCCAATCTTGAATGCCGATTGCTTGAAATAGTTCAATTCGCTTTTCACCTAGCACGCTTGGAGATAATGACAATCTTTTTTCCTAGCGCCGGCTCAAGTTATGATAATGTCTTTTACTATAGCAAGGATTTAGACTAGCTCAAATTAATCAAATTCATTGGGTAAAGAAACTTAGCCAATTAAAAATCTTTTTTTTATGCAAAAAACCATTTTATTACCCGTTCAATGCCGCACATTCATCTAGCTTTATATAATACATATTGTAATGGCATTGCATACGAGCTGTACATTTAATTGTTGTGAACTCTAGTATTTAAGGGAGCTATTTGCTTTAGTATTGTTGCATGCATTTTAAATACTTATACTTGGGGAATGTTTCAGGAAAAATTATAGTAGCGTTCCTGTTAATGTTACTATGATTATGTGGATGTTCAAATAAATAGTGTCTAATTGTGTCGTGGACAGCAGGCTACGACTGGTCATGTTCCACTAGTGGACATCAACAGGTAAGGCAGTTACATGTATATTAGACATCAGTTTGCGAGAGTGTCTCAGCTACCTTTATTGATATGTATACTGTATGAAGGACTGGCCAATTGACTGTACTTAGCTGCAGTGTTCAAAGTTAAATTCTACAGGTTTAACAATTGTGAGCGAATTTCAAAGAATAAGATATATATGTATAAGATATAATGAGCACTTAGCTGTTGGTTGATCACTTCAAATTTGTTTTCCAAGCATACATAGATATGCTCTCAATAGGTCATCACTTCAGTTATGTATATATACCACATGTATATATATATATATATATATATATATATATATATATATGCTCCCTTACTTCGGTTTGGTTGAGCGCTCTGTGAGAGGTGCGGCACTATTAGCCTTTGCACAAAGCTCATCACCTTTGTGATTCGAGCACTCTGGTGCCAGCACATTGACTTTCTTAAAGTCTGCGAGGCAACTTAGTTGTTTCGTGGCAGGAAGTCAACTCTCATGGGTAATGGGATTTGTGTCCCTTGCCTAAGCTCTGAGCTGCACTGATGAGGCTTCAATAGCCGAAACAGTAGTCTGTAGCATGAGTATATATATATATATATATATATATAAAAAATTGTTTCCTCACCCCGGATACCCCGTATGGGTGGTAAATTCTGCTCTAACTCGGGTCTCCTACCAGAGACCTGGGAGTTTGAGCACTCGTCTCAAGATCTTAGCTGTTCCCAATAGCGCACTTTTCTACATGGATGACATCAAGCTGTACGCTAACAAAGAAAGGGACATTGATTCGCTAATACACCTCACTCAGGTATACAGCAAGGACATCGGAATGACCTTCGGTATTGAGAAATGTGGAAGGCTAATTCTTAAGAAAGGCCATTCTATGCTCACAGATGGCATAAGAATGCCAAATGGTACCATCAAAGATATAGAAGAAGGGTACAAGTACCTGGGGATTATGCAAAGCAACATCAACCACGAAGCCGAGGTACGTCACAAAGCCATTACCGAATACAAGAAACGCCTTCGGCAGGTCTTATGGAGCCAGCTCAATGCCAAGAACCAAATCATGGCAATAAATACCTACGCACTGCCAGTAATAAGATATCCAGCAGGCATAATAAAGTGGCCTGAGGAAGCCATCAAAGAAACAGATATAGCAACTCGTAAACTGCTGACCATGCATGGAGCACTCCACCCAAAATCTGATACTATTAGATTGTATCTTGATAGGAAAGATGGCGGTAGGGGACTCAAAAGTGTACAGCAGACAGTGAAAGAGGAGGAGCAAAGCATCAAAGCATATGCAGCCTCCATGGCCATCTCAGATAATTTGCTAGCTGAATTTCAATCGGCTGCTCTCACAACGGACCTATGCCCTGATGATGAGGAAATTGACTGGCATACGAAACCTCTTCATGGTGCTTACCACCAACAAATATCTAAGGTTGGCGATCTTCACCAGACATATATGTGGCTGAACAAAGGAAACCTAACGGCCAATACAGAGTCGCTAATCATGGCAGCCCAGGAGCAAGTGCTCCCAACAAGGCAACTCCAAACGAAAATCTATCACACTAGAGACGATCCTAGATGCAGACTGTGCAAAGATGCACCTGAGACCATCCAACACATCATCAGTGGATGATGTGTTGATATATGATATATATATATATGTACACTCATGCTACTGACAGTATTGTTTCGACTATTGAAGCCTCATCAGTGCAGCTCAGAGCTCAGACAAGGGACAAAAATCCCATTACCAGTGAGAGTTGACATCCTGCCATGAAACAACTACCTAAGTTGCCTCACAGACTAAGAAAGTCAATGTACTGACACCAAATTGCTCAAATCACAAAAGTGATGAGCTTTGCACAAAGGCTAATAGTGTCGCACCTCCCACAGAGTGCTCAACCAAACTGAAGTCAGGGAGCATATACTCATATATATATAGTGTAAGGTAAAGAGCACTTAGCTGTTGGTTGATCACTGCAAATTGGTTTCAAGCAGATATGGATCTGTTTTCATCAGGTGATTTATATTCCATCAAAAGATGTATGGATCTATTGGTAATGGTAGGTAATGTGATTCTATAGATTCCTCTCATTAGTGGGACAATCGTTTTTTTCATTTCATATTTAATTGAAAATAAAAATCATTTTTGCTACTTACAAGAACTAAATATCGTAACATGGGACTAGTTATGAATGTAGTTGGTGAAATTAATATGATGCAGTAAACAACTATGCTACCATGGATTGATCACAATGGATTGATCACAATGGATTGATCACCATGGATTGATCACAATGGATTGATCACAATGGATTGATCACAATGGATTGATCACAATGGATTGATCACAATGGATTGATCACCATGGATTGATCACCATAGATTGATCACAATGGATTGATCACAATGGATTGATCACAATGGATTGATCACGAGGGATTGATCACAATGGATTGATCACCATGGATTGATCACAATGGATTGATCAATGGATTGATCACAATGGATTGATCACCATGGATTGATCACAATGAATTGATCACCATGGATTGATCACCATAGATTGATCACCATAGATTGATCACAATGGATTGATCACAATGGATTGATCACCATGGATTGATGACAATGGATTAATCACCATGGATTGATCACCATAGATTGATCACAATGGATTGATCACGAGGGATTGATCACCATGGATTGATCACCATGGATTGATCATCATGGTTTGATCACCATGGATGCCACCAGGATGTGTATGCCATAAGATACCAAGCTCCGAGTTCAAGTAGCAGTACACCAATATGCTAACATCATTTCTTGTACGGGCATTTCTCTTGCTTACAGTATGAACTCGTCATTTGAATAAACAATTAGGAGTAGTTGTCAGAAACTCGTGAATGCATAATCACCGAGAAACTGCATGTCCTACTATATCAGATGTCAGCACAAGTACCAGGCAGTCTAACGTAGACCCTTTTGCATACACTCAAAATGCTTGCCATGCTACCATATGTGGTGCTAGTGACAAGGGGTTGCGCTTTTGGCATCTATTGTGCAGCACCCCTGAAATATCCAAGTTTTTGCTATTAAGTTTTTGACAGCATTCTTCTTCAAATAATTTTTTTTATTCCGTGTTTGTTGGTCGCTCTCTCGATGTCTAATAGTAGTTACTAGGACCAATTGGCTTGTAAAAATTTGCTCGAGCATGAGCGGGCAACCTCTTAAACTTTGATTGGCATTGATAAGTTGTAGGCGAAAGCTGTTGCACGATGTGTGATAAACGTGATACGTCACCGGATACGTCATGCTCTCTTGAGAATGGTGCCGTTGTACTTGACAAAGATGGTAGACCGGTAAAAGTAACTGTGGTGAAAAAGTTGAAGAAAAAAAAGAGGAGAGTCAGGAAAAATACATTATCTGAGATACCCATACTGGAAGATATAGCTGAAACAAGTCCATGCGAAACATTTACAACAGGTCAGTCAAATTTTAATAGAGTGTAACTGTTATGCCCAGCTCTTTCACGCTTCACATATGCATATTGTAATTAGGGCTTTGGGATTATCGCGAAACTTAGTCTAGATTAAAACCTAAAATGAAAAAAATATTTTTTGGTTTATTATATATATTAGATATCTTATTATATATCTATATATTAGATATCTTAAAATTTTTACTTGAGCACCTTGCCACCCTATTTTTCAACCATTTCTCTATAGTGACATTCAATTAAAGGTGGCATGCAAATAAAGGGTGGCGCTGTATTTTTTACTCGCTCGGCAAAATTTTGGGAAGATAAATTTAATTCTTTTACTGGCAAAGGGATGCTAATGTCGCCTATATTTTGCACTTTCCTTCAGGCTGATCGAAAATAATGCTGTCGGCCTCAGCATTTTTCTGTTTTTCATATATGTTGCGGTATCAGACCGAGTGACACAATGAATAACTTTAATTATAAAATATTAGCATGCTATTGCTATTAACTATTCCAATGGTGTCACTTTCAAAGATTTAAAGAAAAACTCGTAAAGCTTTGTAGTTAGAATACAGACATAACATTTTTAAATTTAAAAGACGTTCTTAAAGTTGGAGTGCGCCATAACAATGGCTGTTATTACATCGTATGGTGTTCCTCAAGAGTATTCTCATCATTCACCAAAACGCCTTAATTTCTTCAGGTCAGATTGTAACCATATTTCTAGATGAATTTGAAAGCGATAGATATGATTTAGACATTAGTGACTTGAAATCAGAATGTAGTTCTGATGATTTTGACAATCGGTTGTTTCAGATACACCGTCAGTAAAACATGGCAATTACTACAGCAACAACAAACAAATTGATTGTTATCGATGTAGCAGAGTCATTGTTAGTGCTATTTTATTTACATTTTTGTACTCATCACTTTCTCTTATTGGCACATAAATATCTAAAAATGTCAGAGGTGGATATATAGAGGTGGCGTTCAATTGGAGGGTGGCGCTCTATTTTTCATCGCTTCTTAAATAATGGCGTTCTATTAGAAGTGGCGTTCAAATATAGGTTTTGCGGTATATAATATATATACATATAACATATATAGTCTTTGCACAGAAACTTTATTTTTATTAACATATAACAACAGTTACCATTCTAACGTTTAAACTTCATATGATGAGAAAAGTGTTTTGTGTAGTTTAAATAAATTAAGAGAAAAAATAAACTAACCTGGAAGGTTTTCAAATTTTTTTCAAACTTTTTCAAACAACTGTAACTTTCAAACTTCACATCATGAGGGAAGTGTTTTGAGCTGGGCAAATAAATTAAGAAACAAAAGAAACATTTATAAAAATGTTTAAATGTTAAATAATTTGCAAGTAATAGCTAAATTAAGTCTGTTTTGCTACGATTACGATAAAATATGGTTCGCTAATGATACAATTAATACGAACTGAGAAAACAAAATAAAAATCTGAAGATGTTGAATTAATAATAACATTTCTTGCATAGAAGTGTGTGTGTGCGTGCGTGCGTGCGTGCGTGCGTGCGTGCGCGCGCGTGCGTGTATATAAAAAAGGTTACTATTCAACCAGAAGATATCCATCAAAACCTTGAGTACGATGATACTTGTACCTCTCTATACTGGTACAAATGTAAAAATGATATATCATACAGTCTTTGTCTGGTACTTTGTCTAAGCGATAGCATGTAGAGACTATTCTTACTCGAGATAGTACAACTTTTTGCGTGAAAAGCCTTGACCATGATATAGCAATTGAACCTTTCGAAAAACTGGAAACACAAGTTTACGAAAAAGCATTGCATTTCATAGAGTTAATAGAATTTTAATTAATACATCATTTAGTGCGTGCAATGAAAAAAGGCTGTGAAGAAATATATAGTAAGAGCTATGAATTGTAAGAGCTTTTGTAGTCTCGTGGTTAGAGAATTAGATTGCAAACCTGTGGTTTGAATCTTCGTGAGTTCAAGGCCAGCAGAATGCGAAAAATTAATTCCAAGGTTTTAATAGCTATAGCTGGAAATACCGAATTACAGACATGCAGGCAAACTTTAAGAAATATATACAAGTATATACTAGCTGGTGTTGCCCGGATAAAAAAAAAGTCTAGACAGAAAAGCTATTTGTATTTAGCATATAACAACATTTATCATTTTAACATTCAAACTACATATCATGAGAAAAGTGTTTTGTGTAACTGAAATAAATTAAGAGAGACAAGAAAAACAACTGTAATGGTTTTCAAACTTTGTCAAAAAATTCAACTTTCAAACTTCATATCAAGAGGAAAATGTTCTGTGCTTGTCAAATAAATTAAAAAAAATAACACAACTATTATAAAAGGGTTTAAATGTAAATGTGAAATAATTAGCAAGCAATAGCTAAATTAAGTCTGTTTTGCTACAATTACGATAAAAGATGATTCGGTAATGATACAATTAATATGAATTAAGTAAACAAAATAAAAATCCTAAATATTTTGAATTAATAATAACAATTCTGGCATAGAAGTGTGTGTGCGTGCGTGGGTGTGTGGGTGTGTTACTAAAAAAGGTTACTGTTCCAACAGAAGCTATCCATCAGAACCTTGACTACAACGATATTGGTACCTCTCAATACTGGTACAAACTTAAAAATGAGGTATCAAACTGTCTTTGTCTGACTGAACGGAGAAAGAATGTTGAGGCTCTTCCTACAAAGATAATACGGTTGTCTGGGTGAAAAGAATTGGCCTTGACAGCGATATAGCAATTGATCCTTACGATAAACCGAAAATGGAAGTTTAAGAAAACACGAAAAAGCATCGTATTTCATAGAGTTAATCCAAAAATATTTCATATCAGCGGCATCGTAACGCTTGGATGCAGTGCTAAAATAATACGTCATTTAGCATGTGCATGCGCTATGTAGTATATGATAACGCCTTTGATCAATACACCTTGTATAGTTCAGCAGTAGAGTGTGTGGATTCCAAACTTGCGTGTTCAACCTACGTGAGTTCAAACCCATCAGACTGCGGAATCTTAATTCCAAGATTTTTATAACTAGATGTATAGCTGGACATACACAGACACACTATACACAAACTTTTAGAAATATATATACATGTATATAGAAGATAGATGGGTATATGTGAGTATATAAATGTATATATATATATTGTTGTTAAAAACACTAGTTTCATAAAGAATAATAAAGATCATTCAATACACTATGTTCAAAGTTAGTTATAGTATAATATAGATAACGTAACATATTTTATATATAAAATATATGTAATTATTATATATTGCTGTATATAAATGTATAGTGTTGTTAGAATTAGTTTCATAAAGAATAATAAAGAAAGAGCACTCAATACATCATGTGTAGAATTAATTATAATATAAAATATAAAGAGAATTTAGCTGATGAGATCAGACCTACATGTATATCTGCTTGAAAGAAATTTGTAGTAATTCACTAATGGCTATGTGCTTTTTATATTTTATAGTATATATATATTTTTTATATATGTAAAATATAAATGTATATATATTTTATATACCGGTATATATAAAATAATGTATAATATGGAGAGTGCTTAGCTGTTGGTTAACACAGATCCGTTTGGAGCAGACATAGGTCTGATGTAGGTTTTAATATTGTAGAATTTCAGAGCCATTTGTTAGTGTAGTTGCTATTAATACTGCCATATATTCTGGCACATATTTAAATTATTCATTCAATGTATTGATCCCAATTAAAACCTCTTTGAAGAGTTTGTTTTTACTTAGACATAAGATTACTTCTTTAGCAACCAGTAGAATGGTGCCTGTATGGCTAGATAAATTTGTAGCTTTTCTTTATACAAAGGCATTTAACTGATTTCTAAAGGCTGCTCTAAAATGACTGAAATGATTGGTTTAGCAAATACATGTACAGATAAAACATGACAAAAGGCATGTAGGTTCCCTACAAACCAAACTAATCCATTCCGAGATTATTTTCATCCGTTAAAATGGTCGTATGTCGGAGACAAAAGTATACACATCTTCCATTGCATTTGTTTTACACCTCGAAAACTTAAAGATGAATACTTCAGAAAATTTTGTAAACTATTGATTAAAACAAATGCATTTTTCAACACTTTAAAAAACTAAATTGTATAAAAAATTAACTAATAAATTAATAATCAGCGAAATGGAGGTTTTTATTCTTTCGTTGTCTTATAATTAACTAATGTAGTATGACCTTGATAATAACTGTTCTACAGATGAATGTAGGGCAGTTTTATTTTTAAAAAATTTAGAAATAACGAAGATCCCATTTTGAAAATGACTCAAACAAATTCCCTGGTAGTCTGGAGTGCCATGTGTGATTATCATGTGTACCTATAAAACACAGAGAATAACTGTTTGCACAATTATTCCAAAATGGTGTGAAAGTCGTTGAGTGGTGCAGGGGTTAAGGTTTTGGCATACCAAGCTGCTCATGCCATTCCTTTTTATGGCGGCGATGGCATACAAGATTAAACTAAATTTTGTTATTGTATATCTTTGCAGATAATTTGCATCGTATTATGGACCTACCTTCGACGACATTCCTTCCCATAGGCATGAGGCCATCGACAGCTACATTTTATGATGTGGGTGGTCAATTTACTGGTAAGTAAAAAAAGATTGCGAAGAAACAGCTGCTGCCCAACTGCGTACATCTTCAAAGATAAACTTGCACAAAAATTTAGTAGATTTTATTAAAAGTGTCAGTATTTTTCTACCATTCATGATTTTTTTTATGTTTGAGGTGATCTGACTGCCTGGATTTTTCAAGATTAAAATTGACAAAACTTGATCGCAGTTAAAATACTCAGAAGAAAAATACATGCGAAATGACATCATTACTTGCTATCATAATTGTAGTTGATATCGGCTATTGCATTCAAGTTAGAGCATAACGTGTCTCTATTCTGTAGGTCTCTTTGCAACTACAGACGTTATAATCACACTTTCGCTTGATTTGGTCATTTTAACCGCGATCAAGTTTTGTTGATTTTAATCTTGAAACATCCTGACAGTCAGATCACCTCAAACATTAAAAACACAAAATCGCAAATTGAAAATACAGATTCTTTCTGATAAAATGTAGTACATTTTTGCAAGTTCATCTTTAAGATATAACGGAAATAGCTGGTATGTCAAATATATATAAAATACATAAATATAATAATAATATAATAATATATAAAATGTAGCAACCTTTAAAAGATTAATCAAGCAGTTGTCAAGATTAATCAAGAAGTTGTAGTGGTTAGAAGTCTGCTATAGATAGTAATTAGATAAATGCGCGGTGTTGCCCAGTTCTTGAAAAATACAGCTTGTTAACAGTTGCGGGTAGTTGTAGTCGCTTTTCTCTGATTTTTTTTCACCCAAGAATTTTGAGTAAATTAAGCTAGTAACTTAAGCTAGCTATAGTTAACTTACAAACTAGTAAGTTAACTTACTGTATTAAAAGCAGTGCTTATAATTGTGCTTATAATCGTTACAGATATATCGGGTATACCATTACGTTATATCGTCATGATCTCTCATGCAATCAATCATGATTTTCAAGCATCCTAGTAGTAATTAATAGTATTTTTGCAAGTGCTTCAAGCGTACATATTTTAGAATATGAATAATGAGTTTGACCACAATTATGGTCTTGTATAGTAATTTAGCTGCTGGCCTTGTGTATAGCACGCGTATCTGCAGGCCTGAAGGTTCCTAGTTGAAGTCTAGTGCGATTCGAATGTTTTGGTTTTAAAATTTTATCAATTGTAAATAGACACACAAATGACAGACAGACGAACACTGTGATTTATATATATAAATAACTAGATGAACCTTATTTCATAGAGTGCAGAATATAGAATTTCAATCATTTCCATGCTCATTGGGCTTGACCTTCTTAGCCTTGCGTGTAGTTTGCTGCTTCACTTCTAAACTTAGCTTAGCTGACTAAACATGAAGCTATCAGTGCGTTCTATTGTGGGCTTCTATTTACTAAAGGTGCTTACGGAAATATTCATGTTGATTTTTGCAACTGAACAAAGTAAAAATAAAGGAACTCTTTTGAAAATATTTGCCATGATATTCAATGGTTTTGGTACATGAAATATCACAATGGATTAGTTTTGTACCTCCCAGTTTAGCTGTAATCATGTAATCACTTAAATTGAAGACACCCTACTTTAAATAAAAAAAACTACAGTAACAGATAAAGCAAAGGCCCTGTGAATACCAAATGGCGTGTTATATTTCTATTCTTATCAATTGAAATTAACTTTCAAATGAGAATGAGGCATCTTCTATCTTTATCGTTAGCCTTATTATATTATTACATGTATATTCCTTATTGGTGTATATTTCTGCCACTGCACAATGAAATTTGAGTCCAGACTTATTTGAACATTCCAATTTTCACGTTACGTTTCCGAACACATATGTAGTAAATTGAAACAACGCAAATTTTAACAGCCATCTACAATTCAAACCAACTCTAGTGATTGCATAGTAAAAAAACACCTTTCAAAATTACTCAACGTTATTAGTTGTCAAATATTTTAACTAGCTTTGGCTCACTAACTTACACTATTGGTTTATAATAAACCACTAACAAACGCAGTAAATATTATTATTGTAGTAAATTAGACTTATTTGTAGCATATAAGCGAGTAACTTGACATCGTTCAATAAAACAAAGAATATTTACAAAATGTTTTTCTATTTTGCATTAAAAGTTTTCAATGCAAAAACTATACTATCATCAGAAAACGAATTTTCTATAATGTCAACTTGGCTAGTATTATATGGAAAATATCGAAGCAAAATTTTAATATAGTTTTTAAAGATCCTGTACACTGTTAGATCACGTTGTATGCAGATCAGCATGGAAAAATTGGTTCGCAGACACCTGCCAGGACCTCTTCGCCAACTCAAAATAAACAGTCAAAAGTGTTGACATCTTCAGCAACTCTTATGAAAGGCTCTGAATTATCGAGCAGTTCAAAAAAGTCTATTTCACCTGCTGCAAATTCACCAAATGTTCAAGGCAATGAAAGTTCATGCAGGTACGTGAGTGGTATTTGTAAAGAGGTATAACTTTCCTCATTAATATCGTGTGGGAACCTATATGGAAATTTTCTGCATCTAACTGATAGTTCGCCATGGAACAATTGAATAATCTATTGGTACTTAGTTAAATAAGTTCATGCACATCCCAGTAACTTTTGCTGTGATGCGATTTTACCACCAATCACTCCTTTTAAATACAGGAACACCATTTGATTATTTTAACATTTAAATAATTTTAATGTGCTAAAAGAAAGATGACCGCATTAGCATTCTGGACTTAAATATTTTTGTTTTGTAATTCTTTGGATTTCACTTTCAGAATAGAATTTTTCATCTTTTCCGATTTTTTATGAGCTGACATTTTCATTTTGCTATAATCTGATAAACACGAACACTGTATATATTGTATTGTCATCCCATGTTCTATAATCACCTCTTATTGGTATAATCTGATAAATACTTGAACACTGTATATAGTGTATTGTCATCCCATGGTCTATAATCACCTCTTATTGGTATAATCTGATAAACACTGTATATAGTGTATTGTCATCCCATGGTCTATAATCACCTCTTATTGGTATAATCTGATAAACACTTGAACACTGTATATAGTGTATTGTCATCCCATGGTCTATAATCACCTCTTATTGGTATAATCTGATAAATACTTGAACACTGTATATAGTGTATTGTCATCCCATGCTCTATAATCACCTCTTATTGGTATAATCTAATAAACACTTGAACACTGTATATAGTGTATTGTCATCCCATGGTCTATAATCACCTCTTATTGGTATAATCTAATAAATACTTGAACACTGTATATAGTGTATTGTCATCCCATGGTCTATAATCACCTCTTATTGGTATAATCTAATAAATACTTGAACACTGTATATAGTGTATTGTCATCCCATGGTCTATAATCACCTCTTATTGGTATAATCTGATAAACACTTGAACACTGTATATAGTGTATTATCATCCCATGGTCTATAATCACCTCTTATTGGTATAATCTGATAAATACTTGAACACTGTATATAGTGTATTGTCATCCCATGGTCTATAATCACCTCTTATTGGTATAATCTGATAAACACTTGAACACTGTATATAGTGTATTGTCATCCCATGCTCTATAATCACCTCTTATTGGTGTAATCTAATAAACACTTGAACACTGTATATAGTGTATTGTCATCCCATGCTCTATAATCACCTCTTATTGATATAATCTGATAAATACTTGAACACTGTATATAGTGTATTGTCATCCCATGCTCTATAATCACCTCTTATTGGTATAATCTGATAAACACTTGAACACTGTATATAGTGTATTGTCATCCCATGCTCTATAATCACCTCTTATTGATATAATCTGATAAACACTTGAACACTGTATATAGTGTATTGTCATCCCATGGTCTATAATCACCTCTTATTGATATAATCTGATAAACACTTGAACACTGTATATAGTGTATTGTCATCCCATGGTCTATAATCACCTCTTATTGGTATAATCTGATAAATACTTGAACACTGTATATAGTGTATTGTCATCCCATGGTCTATAATCACCTCTTATTGGTATAATCTGATAAACACTTGAACACTGTATGTAGTGTATTGTCATCCCATGGTCTATAATCACCTCTTATTGGTATAATCTGATAAACACGAACACTGTATATAGTGTATTGTCATCCCATGGTCTATAATCACCTCTTATTGGTATAATCTGATAAACACTTGAACACTGTATATAGTGTATTGTCATCCCATGGTCTATAATCACCTCTTATTGGTATAATCTGATAAACACTGTATATAGTGTATTGTCATCCCATGGTCTATAATCACCTCTTATTGGTATAATCTGATAAACACTTGAACACTGTATATAGTGTATTGTCATCCCATGGTCTATAATCACCTCTTATTGGTATAATCTGATAAACACTTGAACACTGTATATAGTGTATTGTCATCCCATGGTCTATAATCACCTCTTATTGGTGTAATCTAATAAACACTGTATATAGTGTATTGTCATCCCATGGTCTATAATCACCTCTTATTGGTATAATCTGATAAACACTTGAACACTGTATATAGTGTATTGTCATCCCATGGTCTATAATCACCTCTTATTGGTATAATCTGATAAACACTGTATATAGTGTATTGTCATCCCATGGTCTATAATCACCTCTTATTGGTATAATCTGATAAATACTTGAACACTGTATATAGTGTATTGTCATCCCATGCTCTATAATCACCTCTTATTGGTATAATCTGATAAACACTGTATATAGTGTATTGTCATCCCATGGTCTATAATCACCTCTTATTGGTATAATCTGATAAACACTTGAACACTGTATATAGTGTATTGTCATCCCATGGTCTATAATCACCTCTTATTGGTATAATCTGATGAACACTGTATATAGTGTATTGTCATCCCATGGTCTATAATCACCTCTTATTGGTATAATCTGATAAATACTTGAACACTGTATATAGTGTATTGTCATCCCATGGTCTATAATCACCTCTTATTGGTATAATCTGATAAACACTGTATATAGTGTATTGTCATCCCATGCTCTATAATCACCTCTTATTGGTATAATCTGATAAACACTTGAACACTGTATGTAGTGTATTGTCATCCCATGGTCTATAATCACCTCTTATTGGTATAATCTGATAAATACTTGAACACTGTATATAGTGTATTGTCATCCCATGGTCTATAATCATCTCTTATTGATATAATCTGATAAACACTTGAACACTGTATATAGTGTATTGTCATCCCATGGTCTATAATCACCTCTTATTGATATAATCTGATAAACACTTGAACACTGTATATAGTGTATTGTCATCCCATGGTCTATAATCACCTCTTATTGATATAATCTGATAAACACTTGAACACTGTATATAGTGTATTGTCATCCCATGGTCTATAATCACCTCTTATTAGTATAATCTGATAAACACTTGAACACTGTATATAGTGTATTGTCATCCCATGGTCTATAATCACCTCTTATTGATATAATCTGATAAACACTTGAACACTGTATATAGTGTATTGTCATCCCATGGTCTATAATCACCTCTTATTGATATAATCTGATAAACACTTGAACACTGTATATAGTGTATTGTCATCCCATGGTCTATAATCACCTCTTATTGGTATAATCTGATAAACACTGTATATACTGTATTGTCATCCCATGCTCTATAATCACCTCTTATTGGTATAATCTGATAAATACTTGAACACTGTATATAGTGTATTGTCATCCCATGCTCTATAATCACCTCTTATTGGTATAATCTGATAAACACTGTATATACTGTATTGTCATCCCATGGTCTATAATCACCTCTTATTGATATAATCTGATAAACACTTGAACACTGTATATAGTGTATTGTCATCCCATGGTCTATAATCACCTCTTATTGGTATAATCTGATAAATACTTGAACACTGTATATAGTGTATTGTCATCCCATGGTCTATAATCACCTCTTATTGGTATAATCTGATAAACACTGTATAGACTGTATTGTCATCCCATGGTCTATAATCACCTCTTATTGGTATAATCTGATAAACACTTGAACACTGTATATAGTGTATTGTCATCCCATGGTCTATAATCACCTCTTATTGGTATAATCTGATAAATACTTGAACACTGTATATAGTGTATTGTCATCCCATGGTCTATAATCACCTCTTATTGGTATAATCTGATAAACACTGTATATAGTGTATTGTCATCCCATGGTCTATAATCACCTCTTATTGGTATAATCTGATAAACACTTGAACACTGTATATAGTGTATTGTCATCCCATGGTCTATAATCACCTCTTATTGGTATAATCTGATAAATACTTGAACACTGTATATAGTGTATTGTCATCCCATGGTCTATAATCACCTCTTATTGGTATAATCTGATAAACACTTGAACACTGTATATAGTGTATTGTCATCCCATGGTCTATAATCACCTCTTATTGGTATAATCTGATAAACACTTGAACACTGTATATAGTGTATTGTCATCCCATGCTCTATAATCACCTCTTATTGGTGTAATCTAATAAACACTTGAACACTGTATATAGTGTATTGTCATCCCATGGTCTATAATCACCTCTTATTGATATAATCTGATAAACACTTGAACACTGTATATAGTGTATTGTCATCCCATGGTCTATAATCACCTCTTATTGGTATAATCTGATAAACACTTGAACACTGTATATAGTGTATTGTCATCCCATGGTCTATAATCACCTCTTATTGGTATAATCTGATAAACACTTGAACACTGTATGTAGTGTATTGTCATCCCATGGTCTATAATCACCTCTTATTGGTATAATCTGATAAACACGAACACTGTATATAGTGTATTGTCATCCCATGGTCTATAATCACCTCTTATTGGTATAATCTGATAAACACTTGAACACTGTATATAGTGTATTGTCATCCCATGGTCTATAATCACCTCTTATTGGTATAATCTGATAAACACTGTATATAGTGTATTGTCATCCCATGGTCTATAATCACCTCTTATTGGTATAATCTGATAAACACTTGAACACTGTATATAGTGTATTGTCATCCCATGGTCTATAATCACCTCTTATTGGTATAATCTGATAAACACTTGAACACTGTATATAGTGTATTGTCATCCCATGGTCTATAATCACCTCTTATTGGTGTAATCTAATAAACACTGTATATAGTGTATTGTCATCCCATGGTCTATAATCACCTCTTATTGGTATAATCTGATAAACACTTGAACACTGTATATAGTGTATTGTCATCCCATGGTCTATAATCACCTCTTATTGGTATAATCTGATAAACACTGTATATAGTGTATTGTCATCCCATGGTCTATAATCACCTCTTATTGGTATAATCTGATAAATACTTGAACACTGTATATAGTGTATTGTCATCCCATGCTCTATAATCACCTCTTATTGGTATAATCTGATAAACACTGTATATAGTGTATTGTCATCCCATGGTCTATAATCACCTCTTATTGGTATAATCTGATAAACACTTGAACACTGTATATAGTGTATTGTCATCCCATGGTCTATAATCACCTCTTATTGGTATAATCTGATAAACACTGTATATAGTGTATTGTCATCCCATGGTCTATAATCACCTCTTATTGGTATAATCTGATAAATACTTGAACACTGTATATAGTGTATTGTCATCCCATGGTCTATAATCACCTCTTATTGGTATAATCTGATAAATACTTGAACACTGTATATAGTGTATTGTCATCCCATGGTCTATAATCACCTCTTATTGGTATAATCTGATAAACACTGTATATAGTGTATTGTCATCCCATGCTCTATAATCACCTCTTATTGGTATAATCTGATAAATACTTGAACACTGTATATAGTGTATTGTCATCCCATGCTCTATAATCACCTCTTATTGGTATAATCTGATAAACACTGTATATACTGTATTGTCATCCCATGGTCTATAATCACCTCTTATTGATATAATCTGATAAACACTTGAACACTGTATATAGTGTATTGTCATCCCATGGTCTATAATCACCTCTTATTGGTATAATCTGATAAATACTTGAACACTGTATATAGTGTATTGTCATCCCATGGTCTATAATCACCTCTTATTGGTATAATCTGATAAATACTTGAACACTGTATATAGTGTATTGTCATCCCATGGTCTATAATCACCTCTTATTGGTATAATCTGATAAACACTTGAACACTGTATATAGTGTATTGTCATCCCATGGTCTATAATCACCTCTTATTGGTATAATCTGATAAATACTTGAACACTGTATATAGTGTATTGTCATCCCATGGTCTATAATCACCTCTTATTGGTATAATCTGATAAACACTGTATAGACTGTATTGTCATCCCATGGTCTATAATCACCTCTTATTGGTATAATCTGATAAACACTTGAACACTGTATATAGTGTATTGTCATCCCATGGTCTATAATCACCTCTTATTGGTATAATCTGATAAATACTTGAACACTGTATATAGTGTATTGTCATCCCATGGTCTATAATCACCTCTTATTGGTATAATCTGATAAACACTGTATATAGTGTATTGTCATCCCATGGTCTATAATCACCTCTTATTGGTATAATCTGATAAACACTTGAACACTGTATATAGTGTATTGTCATCCCATGGTCTATAATCACCTCTTATTGGTATAATCTGATAAATACTTGAACACTGTATATAGTGTATTGTCATCCCATGGTCTATAATCACCTCTTATTGGTATAATCTGATAAACACTTGAACACTGTATATAGTGTATTGTCATCCCATGCTCTATAATCACCTCTTATTGATATAATCTGATAAACACTTGAACACTGTATATAGTGTATTGTCATCCCATGGTCTATAATCAACTCTTATTGGTATAATCTGATAAATACTTGAACACTGTATATAGTGTATTGTCATCCCATGGTCTATAATCACCTCTTATTGGTATAATCTGATAAACACTTGAACACTGTATATAGTGTATTGTCATCCCATGGTCTATAATCACCTCTTATTGATATAATCTGATAAACACTTGAACACTGTCTATAGTGTATTGTCATCCCATGGTCTATAATCACCTCTTATTGGTATAATCTGATAAATACTTGAACACTGTATATAGTGTATTGTCATCCCATGGTCTATAATCACCTCTTATTGGTATAATCTGATAAACACTTGAACACTGTATATAGTGTATTGTCATCCCATGGTCTATAATCACCTCTTATTGGTATAATCTGATAAACACTGTATATAGTGTATTGTCATCCCATGGTCTATAATCACCTCTTATTGGTATAATCTGATAAACACTTGAACACTGTATATAGTGTATTGTCATCCCATGGTCTATAATCACCTCTTATTGGTATAATCTGATAAACACTGTATATAGTGTATTGTCATCCCATGGTCTATAATCACCTCTTATTGGTATAATCTGATAAACACTTGAACACTGTATATAGTGTATTGTCATCCCATGGTCTATAATCACCTCTTATTGGTATAATCTGATAAACACTGTATATAGTGTATTGTCATCCCATGGTCTATAATCACCTCTTATTGGTATAATCTGATAAATACTTGAACACTGTATATAGTGTATTGTCATCCCATGCTCTATAATCACCTCTTATTGGTATAATCTGATAAACACTGTATATAGTGTATTGTCATCCCATGGTCTATAATCACCTCTTATTGGTATAATCTGATAAATACTTGAACACTGTATATAGTGTATTGTCATCCCATGCTCTATAATCACCTCTTATTGGTATAATCTGATAAACACTTGAACACTGTATGTAGTGTATTGTCATCCCATGCTCTATAATCACCTCTTATTGGTATAATCTGATAAATACTTGAACACTGTATATAGTGTATTGTCATCCCATGCTCTATAATCACCTCTTATTGGTATAATCTGATAAACACTTGAACACTGTATGTAGTGTATTGTCATCCCATGGTCTATAATCACCTCTTATTGGTATAATCTGATAAATACTTGAACACTGTATATAGTGTATTGTCATCCCATGGTCTATAATCACCTCTTATTGATATAATCTGATAAACACTTGAACACTGTATATAGTGTATTGTCATCCCATGGTCTATAATCACCTCTTATTGGTATAATCTGATAAATACTTGAACACTGTATATAGTGTATTGTCATCCAATGCTCTATAATCACCTCTTATTGGTATAATCTGATAAACACTGTATATAGTGTATTGTCATCCCATGCTCTATAATCACCTCTTATTGGTATAATCTGATAAATACTTGAACACTGTATATAGTGTATTGTCATCCCATGCTCTATAATCACCTCTTATTGGTATAATCTGATAAACACTGTATATACTGTATTGTCATCCCATGGTCTATAATCACCTCTTATTGATATAATCTGATAAACACTTGAACACTGTATATAGTGTATTGTCATCCCATGGTCTATAATCACCTCTTATTGGTATAATCTGATAAATACTTGAACACTGTATATAGTGTATTGTCATCCCATGGTCTATAATCACCTCTTATTGGTATAATCTGATAAATACTTGAACACTGTATATAGTGTATTGTTATCCCATGGTCTATAATCACCTCTTATTGGTATAATCTGATAAACACTTGAACACTGTATATAGTGTATTGTCATCCCATGGTCTATAATCACCTCTTATTGGTATAATCTGATAAATACTTGAACACTGTATATAGTGTATTGTCATCCCATGGTCTATAATCACCTCTTATTGATATAATCTGATAAATACTTGAACACTGTATATAGTGCATTGTCATCCCATGGTCTATAATCACCTCTTATTGGTATAATCTGATAAATACTTGAACACTGTATATAGTGTATTGTCATCCCATGGTCTATAATCACCTCTTATTGGTATAATCTGATAAACACTTGAACACTGTATATAGTGTATTGTCATCCCATGCTCTATAATCACCTCTTATTGGTATAATCTGATAAACACTGTATATAGTGTATTGTCATCCCATGGTCTATAATCACCTCTTATTGGTATAATCTGATAAATACTTGAACACTGTATATAGTGTATTGTCATCCCATGGTCTATAATCACCTCTTATTGGTATAATCTGATAAACACTTGAACACTGTATATAGTGTATTGTCATCCCATGGTCTATAATCACCTCTTATTGGTATAATCTGATAAATACTTGAACACTGTATATAGTGTATTGTCATCCCATGGTCTATAATCACCTCTTATTGGTATAATCTAATAAACACTTGAACACTGTATATAGTGTATTGTCATCCCATGCTCTATAATCACCTCTTATTGGTATAATCTGATAAACACTGTATAGACTGTATTGTCATCCCATGGTCTATAATCACCTCTTATTGGTATAATCTGATAAACACTTGAACACTGTATATAGTGTATTGTCATCCCATGGTCTATAATCACCTCTTATTGGTATAATCTGATAAATACTTGAACACTGTATATAGTGTATTGTCATCCCATGGTCTATAATCACCTCTTATTGGTATAATCTGATAAACACTGTATATACTGTATTGTCATCCCATGGTCTATAATCACCTCTTATTGGTATAATCTGATAAACACTTGAACACTGTATATAGTGTATTGTCATCCCATGGTCTATAATCACCTCTTATTGATATAATCTGATAAATACTTGAACACTGTATATAGTGTATTGTCATCCCATGGTCTATAATCACCTCTTATTGGTATAATCTGATAAACACTGTATATACTGTATTGTCATCCCATGCTCTATAATCACCTCTTATTGATATAATCTGATAAACACTTGAACACTGTATATACTGTATTGTCATCCCATGCTCTATAATCACCTCTTATTGGTATAATCTGATAAACACTTGAACACTGTATATAGTGTATTGTCATCCCATGCTCTATAATCACCTCTTATTGATATAATCTGATAAATACTTGAACACTGTATATAGTGTATGGTCATCCCATGGTCTATAATCACCTCTTATTGGTATAATCTGATAAACACTGTATATAGTGTATTGTCATCCCATGGTCTATAATCACCTCTTATTGGTATAATCTGATAAACACTG
This sequence comes from Watersipora subatra, assembly GCF_963576615.1. NCBI lineage: Eukaryota > Metazoa > Bryozoa > Gymnolaemata > Cheilostomatida > Watersiporidae > Watersipora > Watersipora subatra. The sequence continues at coordinate 10,127,087 of NC_088709.1, forward strand.
TATATACTGTATTGTCATCCCATGGTCTATAATCACCTCTTATTGATATAATCTGATAAACACTTGAACACTGTATATAGTGTATTGTCATCCCATGCTCTATAATCACCTCTTATTGGTATAATCTGATAAACACTTGAACACTGTATATAGTGTATTGTCATCCCATGCTCTATAATCACCTCTTATTGGTGTAATCTGATAAATACTTGAACACTGTATATAGTGTATTGTCATCCCATGGTCTATAATCATCTCTTATTGGTATAATCTGATAAACACTGTATATAGTGTATTGTCATCCCATGCTCTATAATCACCTCTTATTGATATAATCTGATAAATACTTGAACACTGTATATAGTGTATTGTCATCCCATGCTCTATAATCACCTCTTATTGGTATAATCTGATAAACACTGTATATACTGTATTGTCATCCCATGGACTATAATCACCTCTTATTGGTATAATCTGATAAACACTTGAACACTGTATATACTGTATTGTCATCCCATGGTCTATAATCACCTCTTATTGGTATAATCTGATAAACACTTGAACACTGTATATACTGTATTGTCATCCCATGGTCTATAATCACCTCTTATTGGTATAATCTGATAAATACTTGAACACTGTATATAGTGTATTGTCATCCCATGGTCTATAATCACCTCTTATTGGTATAATCTGATAAACACTGTATATAGTGTATTGTCATCCCATGGTCTATAATCACCTCTTATTGGTATAATCTGATAAACACTGTATATAGTGTATTGTCATCCCATGGTCTATAATCACCTCTTATTGGTATAATCTGATAAATACTTGAACACTGTATACAGTGTATTGTCATCCAATGCTCTATAATCACCTCTTATTGGTATAATCTGATAAACACTTGAACACTGTATATAGTGTATTGTCATCCCATGGTCTATAATCACCTCTTATTGGTATAATCTAATAAACACTGTATATAGTGTATTGTCATCCCATGGTCTATAATCACCTCTTATTGGTATAATCTGATAAACACTTGAACACTGTATATAGTGTATTGTCATCCCATGGTCTATAATCACCTCTTATTGGTATAACCTGATAAACACTTGAACACTGTATATAGTGTATTGTCATCCCATGCTCTATAATCACCTCTTATTGGTATAATCTGATAAACACTGTATATAGTGTATCGTCATCCCATGGTCTATAATCACCTCTTATTGGTATAATCTGATAAATACTTGAACACTGTATACAGTGTATTGTCATCCCATGGTCTATAATCACCTCTTATTGGTATAACCTGATAAACACTTGAACACTGTATATAGTGTATTGTCATCCCATGCTCTATAATCACCTCTTATTGGTATAATCTGATAAACACTTGAACACTGTATATAGTGTATTGTCATCCCATGCTCTATAATCACCTCTTATTGGTATAATCTGATAAATACTTGAACACTGTATATAGTGTATTGTCATCCCATGGTCTATAATCACCTCTTATTGGTATAATCTGATAAACACTGTATATAGTGTATTGTCATCCCATTGTCTATAATCACCTCTTATTGGTATAACCTGATAAACACTTGAACACTGTATATAGTGTATTGTCATCCCATGGTCTATAATCACCTCTTATTGGTATAATCTGATAAACACTTGAACACTGTATATAGTGTATTGTCATCCCATGGTCTATAATCACCTCTTATTGGTGTAATCTGATAAACACTTGAACACTGTATATAGTGTATTGTCATCCCATGGTCTATAATCACCTCTTATTGGTATAATCTGATAAACACTTGAACACTGTATATAGTGTATTGTCATCCCATGGTCTATAATCACCTCTTATTGGTATAATCTGATAAACACTGTATATACTGTATTGTCATCCCATGGTCTATAATCACCTCTTATTGATATAATCCGATAAATACTTGAACACTGTTTATAGTGTATTGTCATCCCATGCTCTATAATCACCTCTTATTGGTATAATCTGATAAACACTTGAACACTGTATATAGTGTATTGTCATCCCATGGTCTATAATCACCTCTTATTGGTATAATCTGATAAACACTGTATATACTGTATTGTCATCCCATGTTCTATAATCACCTCTTATTGGTATAATCTAATAAACACTTGAACACTGTATATAGTGTATTGTCATCCCATGGTCTATAATCACCTCTTATTGATATAATCTGATAAACACTTGAACACTGTATATAGTGTATTGTCATCCCATGCTCTATAATCACCTCTTATTGGTATAACCTGATAAACACTTGAACACTGTATATACTGTATTGTCATCCCATGGTCTATAATCACCTCTTATTGATATAATCTGATAAACACTTGAACACTGTATATAGTGTATTGTCATCCCATGGTCTATAATCACCTCTTATTGGTATAATCTGATAAACACTTGAACACTGTATATAGTGTATTGTCATCCCATGGTCTATAATCACCTCTTATTGGTATAATCTGATAAACACTTGAACACTGTATATAGTGTATTGTCATCCCATGGTCTATAATCACCTCTTATTGGTATAATCTGATAAACACTGTATATACTGTATTGTCATCCCATGGTCTATAATCACCTCTTATTGATATAATCTGATAAATACTTGAACACTGTATATAGTGTATTGTCATCCCATGGTCTATAATCACCTCTTATTGATATAATCTGATAAATACTTGAACACTGTATATAGTGTATTGTCATCCCATGGTCTATAATCACCTCTTATTGGTATAATCTGATAAACACTTGAACACTGTATATAGTGTATTGTCATCCCATGGTCTATAATCACCTCTTATTGATATAATCTGATAAACACTTGAACACTGTATATAGTGTATTGTCATCCCATGGTCTATAATCACCTCTTATTGGTATAATCTGATAAACACTGTATATACTGTATTGTCATCCCATGGTCTATAATCACCTCTTATTGATATAATCCGATAAATACTTGAACACTGTTTATAGTGTATTGTCATCCCATGCTCTATAATCACCTCTTATTGGTATAATCTGATAAACACTTGAACACTGTATATAGTGTATTGTCATCCCATGGTCTATAATCACCTCTTATTGGTATAATCTGATAAACACTGTATATACTGTATTGTCATCCCATGTTCTATAATCACCTCTTATTGGTATAATCTAATAAACACTTGAACACTGTATATAGTGTATTGTCATCCCATGGTCTATAATCACCTCTTATTGATATAATCTGATAAACACTTGAACACTGTATATAGTGTATTGTCATCCCATGGTCTATAATCACCTCTTATTGGTATAACCTGATAAACACTTGAACACTGTATATACTGTATTGTCATCCCATGGTCTATAATCACCTCTTATTGATATAATCTGATAAACACTTGAACACTGTATATAGTGTATTGTCATCCCATGGTCTATAATCACCTCTTATTGGTATAATCTGATAAACACTTGAACACTGTATATAGTGTATTGTCATCCCATGGTCTATAATCACCTCTTATTGGTATAATCTGATAAACACTGTATATACTGTATTGTCATCCCATGTTCTATAATCACCTCTTATTGGTATAATCTGATAAACACTTGAACACTGTATATAGTGTATTGTCATCCCATGGTCTATAATCACCTCTTATTGGTATAATCTGATAAACACTTGAACACTGTATATAGTGTATTGTCATCCCATGGTCTATAATCACCTCTTATTGGTATAATCTGATAAACACTGTATATACTGTATTGTCATCCCATGTTCTATAATCACCTCTTATTGGTATAATCTGATAAACACTTGAACACTGTATATACTGTATTGTCATCCCATGGTCTATAATCACCTCTTATTGATATAATCTGATAAACACTTGAACACTGTATATAGTGTATTGTCATCCCATGGTCTATAATCACCTCTTATTGGTATAATCTGATAAACACTGTATATACTGTATTGTCATCCCATGGTCTATAATCACCTCTTATTGATATAATCTGATAAATACTTGAACACTGTATATAGTGTATTGTCATCCCATGCTCTATAATCACCTCTTATTGGTATAATCTGATAAACACTTGAACACTGTATATAGTGTATTGTCATCCCATGGTCTATAATCACCTCTTATTGGTATAATCTGATAAACACTGTATATACTGTATTGTCATCCCATGTTCTATAATCACCTCTTATTGGTATAATCTAATAAACACTTGAACACTGTATATAGTGTATTGTCATCCCATGGTCTATAATCACCTCTTATTGATATAATCTGATAAACACTTGAACACTGTATATAGTGTATTGTCATCCCATGGTCTATAATCACCTCTTATTGGTATAACCTGATAAACACTTGAACACTGTATATACTGTATTGTCATCCCATGGTCTATAATCACCTCTTATTGATATAATCTGATAAACACTTGAACACTGTATATAGTGTATTGTCATCCCATGGTCTATAATCACCTCTTATTGGTATAATCTGATAAACACTTGAACACTGTATATAGTGTATTGTCATCCCATGGTCTATAATCACCTCTTATTGGTATAATCTGACAAACACTGTATATACTGTATTGTCATCCCATGTTCTATAATCACCTCTTATTGGTATAATCTGATAAACACTTGAACACTGTATATAGTGTATTGTCATCCCATGGTCTATAATCACCTCTTATTGGTATAACCTGATAAACACTTGAACACTGTATATAGTGTATTGTCATCCCATGGTCTATAATCACCTCTTATTGGTATAATCTGATAAACGCTTGAACACTGTATATAGTGTATTGTCATCCCATGTTCTATAATCACCTCTTATTGGTATAACCTGATAAACACTTGAACACTGTATATAGTGTATTGTCATCCCATGGTCTATAATCACCTCTTATTGGTATAATCTGATAAACACTTGAACACTGTATATAGTGTATTGTCATCCCATGGTCTATAATCACCTCTTATTGGTATAACCTGATAAACACTTGAACACTGTATATAGTGTATTGTCATCCCATGGTCTATAATCACCTCTTATTGGTATAATCTGATAAACACTTGAACACTGTATATAGTGTATTGTCATCCCATGGTCTATAATCACCTCATATTGGTATAATCTGATAAACACTTGAACACTGTATGTAGTGCATTGTCATCCCATGGTCTATAATCATCTCTTATTGATATAATCTAATAAACACTTGAACACTGTATATAGTGTATTGTCATCCCATGGTCTATAATCACCTCTTATTGGTATAATCTGATAAACACTTGAACACTGTATATAGTGTATTGTCATCCCATGGTCTATAATCACCTCTTATTGGTATAATCTGATAAACACTTGAACACTGTATATAGTGTATTGTCATCCCATGGTCTATAATCACCGCTTATTGATATAATCTGATAAATACTTGAACACTGTATATAGTGTATTGTCATCCCATGGTCTATAATCACCTCTTATTGATATAATCTGATAAACACTTGAACACTGTATATAGTGTATTGTCATCCCATGGTCTATAATCACCTCTTATTGATATAATCTGATAAACACTTGAACACTGTATATAGTGTATTGTCATCCCATGGTCTATAATCACCGCTTATTGATATAATCTGATAAACACTTGAACACTGTATATAGTGTATTGTCATCCCATGCTCTATAATCACCTCTTATTGATATAATCTGATAAACACTTGAACACTGTATATAGTGTATTGTCATCCCATGTTCTATAATCACCTCTTATTGGTATAATCTGATAAACACTTGAACACTGTATATAGTGTATTGTCATCCAATGGTCTATAATCACCTCTTATTGATATAATCTGATAAACACTTGAACACTGTATATAGTGTATTGTCATCCCATGGTCTATAATCACCTCTTATTGGTATAATCTGATAAACACTTGAACACTGTATATAGTGTATTGTCATCCCATGGTCTATAATCACCTCTTATTGGTATAATCTGATAAACACTGTATATACTGTATTGTCATCCCATGTTCTATAATCACCTCTTATTGGTATAATCTGATAAACACTTTAACACTGTATATAGTGTATTGTCATCCCATGGTCTATAATCACCTCTTATTGATATAACCTGATAAACACTTGAACACTGTATATAGTGTATTGTCATCCCATGGTCTATAATCACCTCTTATTGGTATAATCTGATAAACACTTGAACACTGTATATAGTGTATTGTCATCCCATGGTCTATAATCACCTCTTATTGATATAATCTGATAAACACTTGAACACTGTATATAGTGTATTGTCATCCCATGGTCTATAATCACCTCTTATTGGTGTAATCTGATAAACACTTGAACACTGTATATAGTGTATTGTCATCCCATGGTCTATAATCACCTCTTATTGGTATAATCTAATAAACACTTGAACACTGTATATAGTGTATTGCCATCCCATGGTCTATAATCACCTCTTATTGGTATAATCTGATAAACACTTGAACACTGTATATAGTGTATTGTCATCCCATGGTCTATAATCACCTCTTATTGGTGTAATCTGATAAACACTTGAACACTGTATATAGTGTATTGTCATCCCATGGTCTATAATCACCTCTTATTGGTATAATCTGATAAACACTTGAACACTGTATATAGTGTATTGTCATCCCATGGTCTATAATCACCTCTTATTGGTATAATCTGATAAACACTGTATATACTGTATTGTCATCCCATGGTCTATAATCACCTCTTATTGATATAATCTGATAAATACTTGAACACTGTATATAGTGTATTGTCATCCCATGCTCTATAATCACCTCTTATTGGTATAATCTAATAAACACTGTATATAGTGTATTGTCATCCCATGGTCTATAATCACCTCTTATTGATATAATCTGATAAACACTTGAACACTGTATATAGTGTATTGTCATCCCATGCTCTATAATCACCTCTTATTGGTATAATCTGATAAACACTTGAACACTGTATATAGTGTATTGTCATCCCATGGTCTATAATCACCTCTTATTGGTATAATCTGATAAACACTGTATATACTGTATTGTCATCCCATGTTCTATAATCACCTCTTATTGATATAATCTGATAAACACTTGAACACTGTATATAGTGTATTGTCATCCCATGCTCTATAATCACCTCTTATTGATATAATCTGATAAATACTTGAACACTGTATATACTGTATTGTCATCCCATGGTCTATAATCACCTCTTATTGGTATAACCTGATAAATACTTGAACACTGTATATAGTGTATTGTCATCCCATGGTCTATAATCACCTCTTATTGGTATAATCTGATAAACACTGTATATACTGTATTGTCATCCCATGGTCTATAATCACCTCTTATTGGTATAATCTGATAAACACTGTATATAGTGTATTGTCATCCCATGGTCTATAATCACCTCTTATTGGTATAATCTGATAAACACTGTATATAGTGTATTGTCATCCCATGGTCTATAATCACCTCTTATTGGTATAATCTGATAAACACCCTAACACTGTATATACTGTATTGTCATCCCATGCTCTATAATCACCTCTTATTGATATAATCTGATAAACACTTGAACACTGTATATAGTGTATTGTCATCCCATGGTCTATAATCACCTCTTATTGATATAATCTGATAAACACTTGAACACTGTATATAGTGTATTGTCATCCCATGCTCTATAATCACCTCTTATTGATGTAATCTGATAAACACTTGAACACTGTATATAGTGTATTGTCATCCAATGGTCTATAATCAGCTCTTATTGGTATAATCTGATAAATACTTGAACACTGTATATAGTGTGTTGTCATCCCATGGTCTATAATCACCTCTTATTGATATAATCTGATAAATACTTGAACACTGTATATAGTGTATTGTCATCCCATGCTCTATAATCACCTCTTATTGGTATAATCTAATAAACACTTGAACACTGTATATAGTGTATTGTCATCCCATGGTCTATAATCACCTCTTATTGGTATAATCTGATAAACATTGTATGTAGTGTATTGTCATCCCATGGTCTATAATCACCTCTTATTGGTATAATCTAATAAACACTTGAACACTGTATATAGTGTATTGTCATCCCATGGTCTATAATCACCTCTTATTGGTATAACCTGATAAACACTTGAACACTGTATATAGTGTATTGTCATCCCATGCTCTATAATCACCTCTTATTGATATAATCTGATAAACACTTGAACACTGTATATAGTGTATTGTCCTCCCATGCTCTATAATCACCTCTTATTGATATAATCTGATAAATACTTGAACACTGTATATAGTGTATTGTCATCCCATGGTCTATAATCACCTCTTATTGGTATAATCTGATAAATACTTGAACACTGTATATAGTGTGTTGTCATCCCATGCTCTATAATCACCTCTTATTGATATAATCTGATAAACACTTGAACACTGTATATAGTGTATTGTCATCCCATGGTCTATAATCACCTCTTATTGGTATAATCTGATAAATACTTGAACACTGTATATAGTGTGTTGTCATCCCATGCTCTATAATCACCTCTTATTGATATAATCTGATAAACACTTGAACACTGTATATAGTGTATTGTCATCCCATGGTCTATAATCACCTCTTATTGGTATGATCTGATAAATACTTGACTACTGTATATAGTGCGTTGTCATCCCATGCTCTATAATCACCTCTTATTGATATAATCTGATAAACACTTGAACACTGTATATAGTGTATTGTCATCCCATGGTTTATAATCACCTCTTATTGGTATAATCTGATAAATACTTGAACACTGTATATAGTGTATTGTCATCCCATGCTCTATAATCACCTCTTATTGATATAATCTGATAAACACTTGAACACTGTATATAGTGTATTGTCATCCCATGCTCTATAATCACCTCTTATTGATATAATCTGATAAATACTTGAACACTGTATATAGTGTATTGTCATCCCATGGTCTATAATCACCTCTTATTGGTATAATCTAATAAATACTTGAACACTGTATATAGTGTATTGTCATCCCATGGTCTATAATCACCTCTTATTGGTGTAATCTAATAAACACTTGAACACTGTATATAGTGTATTGTCATCCCATGGTCTATAATCACCTCTTATTGATATAATCTGATAAACACTTGAACACTGTATATAGTGTATTGTCATCCCATGCTCTATAATCACCTCTTATTGATATAATCTGATAAACACTTGAACACTGTATATAGTGTATTGTCATCCCATGCTCTATAATCACCTCTTATTGGTATAATCTGATAAATACTTGAACACTGTATATAGTGTGTTGTCATCCCATGCTCTATAATCACCTCTTATTGATATAATCTGATAAACACTTGAACACTGTATATAGTGTATTGTCATCCCATGGTGTATAATCACCTCTTATTGGTATAATCTGATAAACACTTGAACACTGTATATAGTGTATTGTCATCCCATGCTCTATAATAACCTCTTATTGATATAATCTGATAAACACTTGAACACTGTATATAGTGTGTTGTCATCCCATGCTCTATAATCACCTCTTATTGATATAATCTGATAAACACTTGAACACTGTATATAGTGTATTGTCATCCCATGGTGTATAATCACCTCTTATTGGTATAATCTGATAAACACTTGAACACTGTATATAGTGTATTGTCATCCCATGCTCTATAATAACCTCTTATTGATATAATCTGATAAACACTTGAACACTGTATATAGTGTATTGTCATCCCATGGTCTATAATCACCTCTTATTGGTATAATCTAATAAACACTGTATATAGTGTATTGTCATCCCATGGTCTATAATCACCTCTTATTGATATAATCTGATAAACACTTGAACACTGTATATAGTGTATTGTCATCCCATGCTCTATAATCACCTCTTATTGGTATAATCTGATAAACACTTGAACACTGTATATAGTGTATTGTCATCCCATGGTCTATAATCACCTCTTATTGGTATAATCTGATAAACACTGTATATACTGTATTGTCATCCCATGTTCTATAATCACCTCTTATTGATATAATCTGATAAACACTTGAACACTGTATATAGTGTATTGTCATCCCATGCTCTATAATCACCTCTTATTGATATAATCTGATAAATACTTGAACACTGTATATACTGTATTGTCATCCCATGGTCTATAATCACCTCTTATTGGTATAACCTGATAAATACTTGAACACTGTATATAGTGTATTGTCATCCCATGGTCTATAATCACCTCTTATTGGTATAATCTGATAAACACTGTATATACTGTATTGTCATCCCATGGTCTATAATCACCTCTTATTGGTATAATCTGATAAACACTGTATATAGTGTATTGTCATCCCATGGTCTATAATCACCTCTTATTGGTATAATCTGATAAACACTGTATATAGTGTATTGTCATCCCATGGTCTATAATCACCTCTTATTGGTATAATCTGATAAACACCCTAACACTGTATATACTGTATTGTCATCCCATGCTCTATAATCACCTCTTATTGATATAATCTGATAAACACTTGAACACTGTATATAGTGTATTGTCATCCCATGGTCTATAATCACCTCTTATTGATATAATCTGATAAACACTTGAACACTGTATATAGTGTATTGTCATCCCATGCTCTATAATCACCTCTTATTGATGTAATCTGATAAACACTTGAACACTGTATATAGTGTATTGTCATCCAATGGTCTATAATCAGCTCTTATTGGTATAATCTGATAAATACTTGAACACTGTATATAGTGTGTTGTCATCCCATGGTCTATAATCACCTCTTATTGATATAATCTGATAAATACTTGAACACTGTATATAGTGTATTGTCATCCCATGCTCTATAATCACCTCTTATTGGTATAATCTAATAAACACTTGAACACTGTATATAGTGTATTGTCATCCCATGGTCTATAATCACCTCTTATTGGTATAATCTGATAAACATTGTATGTAGTGTATTGTCATCCCATGGTCTATAATCACCTCTTATTGGTATAATCTAATAAACACTTGAACACTGTATATAGTGTATTGTCATCCCATGGTCTATAATCACCTCTTATTGGTATAACCTGATAAACACTTGAACACTGTATATAGTGTATTGTCATCCCATGCTCTATAATCACCTCTTATTGATATAATCTGATAAACACTTGAACACTGTATATAGTGTATTGTCCTCCCATGCTCTATAATCACCTCTTATTGATATAATCTGATAAATACTTGAACACTGTATATAGTGTATTGTCATCCCATGGTCTATAATCACCTCTTATTGGTATAATCTGATAAATACTTGAACACTGTATATAGTGTGTTGTCATCCCATGCTCTATAATCACCTCTTATTGATATAATCTGATAAACACTTGAACACTGTATATAGTGTATTGTCATCCCATGGTCTATAATCACCTCTTATTGGTATAATCTGATAAATACTTGAACACTGTATATAGTGTGTTGTCATCCCATGCTCTATAATCACCTCTTATTGATATAATCTGATAAACACTTGAACACTGTATATAGTGTATTGTCATCCCATGGTCTATAATCACCTCTTATTGGTATGATCTGATAAATACTTGACTACTGTATATAGTGCGTTGTCATCCCATGCTCTATAATCACCTCTTATTGATATAATCTGATAAACACTTGAACACTGTATATAGTGTATTGTCATCCCATGGTTTATAATCACCTCTTATTGGTATAATCTGATAAATACTTGAACACTGTATATAGTGTATTGTCATCCCATGCTCTATAATCACCTCTTATTGATATAATCTGATAAACACTTGAACACTGTATATAGTGTATTGTCATCCCATGCTCTATAATCACCTCTTATTGATATAATCTGATAAATACTTGAACACTGTATATAGTGTATTGTCATCCCATGGTCTATAATCACCTCTTATTGGTATAATCTAATAAATACTTGAACACTGTATATAGTGTATTGTCATCCCATGGTCTATAATCACCTCTTATTGGTGTAATCTAATAAACACTTGAACACTGTATATAGTGTATTGTCATCCCATGGTCTATAATCACCTCTTATTGATATAATCTGATAAACACTTGAACACTGTATATAGTGTATTGTCATCCCATGCTCTATAATCACCTCTTATTGATATAATCTGATAAACACTTGAACACTGTATATAGTGTATTGTCATCCCATGCTCTATAATCACCTCTTATTGGTATAATCTGATAAATACTTGAACACTGTATATAGTGTGTTGTCATCCCATGCTCTATAATCACCTCTTATTGATATAATCTGATAAACACTTGAACACTGTATATAGTGTATTGTCATCCCATGGTGTATAATCACCTCTTATTGGTATAATCTGATAAACACTTGAACACTGTATATAGTGTATTGTCATCCCATGCTCTATAATAACCTCTTATTGATATAATCTGATAAACACTTGAACACTGTATATAGTGTATTGTCATCCCATGGTCTATAATCACCTCTTATTGGTATAACCTGATAAACACTTGAACACTGTATATAGTGTATTGTCATCCCATGGTCTATAATCACCTCTTATTGGTATAATCTGATAAACACTTGAACACTGTATATAGTGTATTGTCATCCCATGGTCTATAATCACCTCTTATTGATATAATCTGATAAACACTTGAACACTGTATATAGTGTATTGTCATCCCATGCTCTATAATCACCTCTTATTGGTATAATCTGATAAATACTTGAACACTGTATATAGTGTGTTGTCATCCCATGCTCTATAATCACCTCTTATTGATATAATCTGATAAACACTTGAACACTGTATATAGTGTATTGTCATCCCATGGTGTATAATCACCTCTTATTGGTATAATCTGATAAACACTTGAACACTGTATATAGTGTATTGTCATCCCATGCTCTATAATAACCTCTTATTGATATAATCTGATAAACACTTGAACACTGTATATAGTGTATTGTCATCCCATGGTCTATAATCATCTCTTATTGGTATAATCTGATAAATACTTGAACACTGTATATAGTGTATTGTCATCCCATGGTCTATAATCACCTCTTATTGGTATAATCTGATAAACACTGTATATACTGTATTGTCATCCCATGGTCTATAATCACCTCTTATTGGTATAATCTGATAAACACTGTATATAGTGTATTGTCATCCCATGGTCTATAATCACCTCTCATTGGTATAATCTGATAAACACTGTATATACTGTATTGTCATCCCATGGTCTATAATCACCTCTTATTGATATAATCTGATAAACACTTGAACACTGTATATAGTGTATTGTCATCCCATGGTCTATAATCACCTCTTATTGGTATAATCTGATAAACACTTGAACACTGTATATAGTGTATTGTCATCCCATGGTCTATAATCACCTTTTATTGATATAATCTGATAAACACTCTATATACTGTATTGTCATCCCATGCTCTATAATCACCTCTTATTGGTATAATCTGATAAACACTTGAACACTGTATATAGTGTATTGTCATCCCATGCTCTATAATCACCTCTTATTGATATAATCTGATAAACACTTGAACACTGTATATAGTGTATTGTCATCCCATGCTCTATAATCACCTCTTATTGGTATAATCTGATAAACACTTGAACACTGTATATAGTGTATTGTCATCCCATGGTCTATAATCACCTCTTATTGATATAATCTGATAAATACTTGAACACTGTATATAGTGTATTGTCATCCCATGCTCTATAATCACCTTTTATTGGTATAATCTGATAAACACTTGAACACTGTATATAGTGTATTGTCATCCCATGGTCTATAATCACCTCTTATTGATATAATCTGATAAATACTTGAACACTGTATATAGTGTATTGTCATCCCATGGTCTATAATCACCTCTTATTGGTATAATCTGATAAACACTTGAACACTGTATATAGTGTATTGTCATCCCATGCTCTATAATCACCTCTTATTGGTATAATCTGATAAACACTGTATATACTGTATTGTCATCCCATGGTCTATAATCACCTCTTATTGGTATAATCTGATAAACACTTGAACACTGTATATAGTGTATTGTCATCCCATGGTCTATAATCACCTCTTATTGATATAATCTGATAAACACTTGAACACTGTATATAGTGTATTGTCATCCCATGCTCTATAATCACCTCTTATTGGTGTAATCTAATAAACACTTGAACACTGTATATAGTGTATTGTCATCCCATGCTCTATAATCACCTCTTATTGATATAATCTGATAAACACTGTATATAGTGTATTGTCATCCCATGGTCTATAATGACCTCTTATTGGTATAATCTGATAAACACTGTATGTAGTGTATTGTCATCCCATGCTCTATAATCACCTCTTATTGATATAATCTGATAAACACTTGAACACTGTATATAGTGTATTGTCATCCCATGGTCTATAATCATCTCTTATTGGTGTAATCTGATAAACACTTGAACACTGTATATAGTGTATTGTCATCCCATGGTCTATAATCACCTCTTATGGATATAATCTGATAAACACTTGAACACTGTATATAGTGTATTGTCATCCCATGCTCTATAATCACCTCTTATTGGTATAATCTGATAAACACTGTATATAGTGTATTGTCATCCCATGGTCTATAATCACCTCTTATTGATATAATCTGATAAACACTGTATATAGTGTATTGTCATCCCATGGTCTATAATCACCTCTTATTGGTATAATCTGATAAACACTGTATGTAGTGTATTGTCATCCCATGCTCTATAATCACCTCTTATTGATATAATCTGTTAAACACTTGAACACTGTATATAGTGTATTGTCATCCCATGGTCTATAATCACCTCTTATTGGTATAATCTGATAAACACTGTATATAGTGTATTGTCATCCCATGCTCTATAATCACCTCTTATTGGTATAACCTGATAAACACTTGAACACTGTATATAGTGTATTGTCATCCCATGCTCTATAATCACCTCTTATTGGTATAATCTAATAAATACTTGAACACTGTATATAGTGTATTGTCATCCCATGGTCTATAATCACCTCTTATTGATATAATCTGATAAACACTTGAACACTGTATATAGTGTATTGTCATCCCATGGTCTATAATCATCTCTTATTGGTGTAATCTGATAAACACTTGAACACTGTATATAGTGATTTGTCATCCCATGCTCTATAATCACCTCTTATTGGTATAATCTGATAAACACTGTATATAGTGTATTGTCATCCCATGGTCTATAATCACCTCTTATTGATATAATCTGATAAACACTTGAACACTGTATATAGTGTATTGTCATCCCATGCTCTATAATCACCTCTTATTGGTATAATCTGATAAACACTGTATATAGTGTATTGTCATCCCATGGTCTATAATCACCTCTTATTGGTATAATCTGATAAACACTTGAACACTGTATATAGTGTATTGTCATCCCATGGTCTATAATCACCTCTTATTGATATAATCTGATAAACACTTGAACACTGTATATAGTGTATTGTCATCCCATGCTCTATAATCACCTCTTATTGGTATAATCTGATAGACACTGTATATACTGTATTGTCATCCCATGGTCTATAATCACCTCTTATTGATATAATCTGACAAACACTTGAACACTGTATATAGTGTATTGTCATCCCATGCTCTATAATCACCTCTTATTGGTATAATCTGATAAATACTTGAACACTGTATATAGTGTGTTGTCATCCCATGCTCTATAATCACCTCTTATTGATATAATCTGATAAACACTTGAACACTGTATATAGTGTATTGTCATCCCATGGTGTATAATCACCTCTTATTGGTATAATCTGATAAACACTTGAACACTGTATATAGTGTATTGTCATCCCATGCTCTATAATAACCTCTTATTGATATAATCTGATAAACACTTGAACACTGTATATAGTGTATTGTCATCCCATGGTCTATAATCACCTCTTATTGGTATAACCTGATAAACACTTGAACACTGTATATAGTGTATTGTCATCCCATGGTCTATAATCACCTCTTATTGGTATAATCTGATAAACACTTGAACACTGTATATAGTGTATTGTCATCCCATGGTCTATAATCACCTCTTATTGATATAATCTGATAAACACTTGAACACTGTATATAGTGTATTGTCATCCCATGCTCTATAATCACCTCTTATTGGTATAATCTGATAAATACTTGAACACTGTATATAGTGTGTTGTCATCCCATGCTCTATAATCACCTCTTATTGATATAATCTGATAAACACTTGAACACTGTATATAGTGTATTGTCATCCCATGGTGTATAATCACCTCTTATTGGTATAATCTGATAAACACTTGAACACTGTATATAGTGTATTGTCATCCCATGCTCTATAATAACCTCTTATTGATATAATCTGATAAACACTTGAACACTGTATATAGTGTATTGTCATCCCATGGTCTATAATCATCTCTTATTGGTATAATCTGATAAATACTTGAACACTGTATATAGTGTATTGTCATCCCATGGTCTATAATCACCTCTTATTGGTATAATCTGATAAACACTGTATATACTGTATTGTCATCCCATGGTCTATAATCACCTCTTATTGGTATAATCTGATAAACACTGTATATAGTGTATTGTCATCCCATGGTCTATAATCACCTCTTATTGGTATAATCTGATAAACACTGTATATACTGTATTGTCATCCCATGGTCTATAATCACCTCTTATTGATATAATCTGATAAACACTTGAACACTGTATATAGTGTATTGTCATCCCATGGTCTATAATCACCTCTTATTGGTATAATCTGATAAACACTTGAACACTGTATATAGTGTATTGTCATCCCATGGTCTATAATCACCTTTTATTGATATAATCTGATAAACACTGTATATACTGTATTGTCATCCCATGCTCTATAATCACCTCTTATTGGTATAATCTGATAAACACTTGAACACTGTATATAGTGTATTGTCATCCCATGCTCTATAATCACCTCTTATTGATATAATCTGATAAACACTTGAACACTGTATATAGTGTATTGTCATCCCATGCTCTATAATCACCTCTTATTGGTATAATCTGATAAACACTTGAACACTGTATATAGTGTATTGTCATCCCATGGTCTATAATCACCTCTTATTGATATAATCTGATAAATACTTGAACACTGTATATAGTGTATTCTCATCCCATGGTCTATAATCACCTCTTATTGATATAATCTGATAAATACTTGAACACTGTATATAGTGTATTGTCATCCCATGGTCTATAATCACCTCTTATTGGTATAATCTGATAAACACTTGAACACTGTATATAGTGTATTGTCATCCCATGCTCTATAATCACCTCTTATTGGTATAATCTGATAAACACTGTATATACTGTATTGTCATCCCATGGTCTATAATCACCTCTTATTGGTATAATCTGATAAACACTTGAACACTGTATATAGTGTATTGTCATCCCATGGTCTATAATCACCTCTTATTGATATAATCTGATAAACACTTGAACACTGTATATAGTGTATTGTCATCCCATGCTCTATAATCACCTCTTATTGGTGTAATCTAATAAACACTTGAACACTGTATATAGTGTATTGTCATCCCATGCTCTATAATCACCTCTTATTGATATAATCTGATAAACACTGTATATAGTGTATTGTCATCCCATGGTCTATAATCACCTCTTATTGGTATAATCTGAAAAACACTGTATGTAGTGTATTGTCATCCCATGCTCTATAATCACCTCTTATTGATATAATCTGATAAACACTTGAACACTGTATATAGTGTATTGTCATCCCATGGTCTATAATCATCTCTTATTGGTGTAATCTGATAAACACTTGAACACTGTATATAGTGTATTGTCATCCCATGGTCTATAATCACCTCTTATGGATATAATCTGATAAACACTTGAACACTGTATATAGTGTATTGTCATCCCATGCTCTATAATCACCTCTTATTGGTATAATCTGATAAACACTGTATATAGTGTATTGTCATCCCATGGTCTATAATCACCTCTTATTGGTATAATCTGATAAACACTGTATGTAGTGTATTGTCATCCCATGGTCTATAATCACCTCTTATTGATATAATCTGATAAACACTTGAACACTGTATATAGTGTATTGTCATCCCATGGTCTATAATCACCTCTTATTGGTATAATCTGATAAACACTGTATATAGTGTATTGTCATCCCATGCTCTATAATCACCTCTTATTGGTATAACCTGATAAACACTTGAACACTGTATATAGTGTATTGTCATCCCATGCTCTATAATCACCTCTTATTGGTATAATCTAATAAATACTTGAACACTGTATATAGTGTATTGTCATCCCATGGTCTATAATCACCTCTTATTGATATAATCTGATAAACACTTGAACACTGTATATAGTGTATTGTCATCCCATGGTCTATAATCATCTCTTATTGGTGTAATCTGATAAACACTTGAACACTGTATATAGTGATTTGTCATCCCATGCTCTATAATCACCTCTTATTGGTATAATCTGATAAACACTGTATATAGTGTATTGTCATCCCATGGTCTATAATCACCTCTTATTGATATAATCTGATAAACACTTGAACACTGTATATAGTGTATTGTCATCCCATGCTCTATAATCACCTCTTATTGGTATAATCTGATAAACACTGTATATAGTGTATTGTCATCCCATGGTCTATAATCACCTCTTATTGGTATAATATGATAAACACTTGAACACTGTATATAGTGTATTGTCATCCCATGGTCTATAATCACCTCTTATTGATATAATCTGATAAACACTTGAACACTGTATATAGTGTATTGTCATCCCATGGTCTATAATCACCTCTTATTGGTATAATCTGATAAACACTTGAACACTGTATATAGTGTATTGTCATCCCATGCTCTATAATCACCTCTTATTGGTATAATCTGATAAACACTGTATATACTGTATTGTCATCCCATGGTCTATAATCACCTCTTATTGGTATAATCTGATAAACACTTGAACACTGTATATAGTGTATTGTCATCCCATGGTCTATAATCACCTCTTATTGATATAATCTGATAAACACTTGAACACTGTATATAGTGTATTGTCATCCCCTGCTCTATAATCACCTCTTATTGGTGTAATCTAATAAACACTTGAACACTGTATATAGTGTATTGTCATCCCATGCTCTATAATCACCTCTTATTGATATAATCTGATAAACACTGTATATAGTGTATTGTCATCCCATGGTCTATAATCACCTCTTATTGGTATAATCTGATAAACACTGTATGTAGTGTATTGTCATCCCATGCTCTATAATCACCTCTTATTGATATAATCTGATAAACACTTGAACACTGTATATAGTGTATTGTCATCCCATGGTCTATAATCATCTCTTATTGGTGTAATCTGATAAACACTTGAACACTGTATATAGTGTATTGTCATCCCATGGTCTATAATCACCTCTTATTGATATAATCTGATAAACAATTGAACACTGTATATAGTGTATTGTCATCCCATGCTCTATAATCACCTCTTATTGGTATAATCTGATAAACACTGTATATAGTGTACTGTCATCCCATGGTCTATAATCACCTCTTATTGGTATAATCTGATAAACACTGTATGTAGTGTATTGTCATCCCATGCTCTATAATCACCTCTTATTGATATAATCTGATAAACACTTGAACACTGTATATAGTGTATTGTCATCCCATGGTCTATAATCATCTCTTATTGGTGTAATCTGATAAACACTTGAACACTGTATATAGTGTATTGTCATCCCATGGTCTATAATCACCTCTTATTGATATAATCTGATAAACACTTGAACACTGTATATAGTGTATTGTCATCCCATGCTCTATAATCACCTCTTATTGGGATAATCTGATAAACACTGTATATAGTGTATTGTCATCCCATGGTCTATAATCACCTCTTATTGATATAATCTGATAAACACTTGAACACTGTATATAGTGTATTGTCATCCCATGGTCTATAATCACCTCTTATTGGTATAATCTGATAAACACTTGAACACTGTATATAGTGTATTGTCATCCCATGGTCTATAATCACCTCTTATTGGTATAATCTGATAAACACTGTATATAGTGTATTGTCATCCCATGCTCTATAATCACCTCTTATTGATATAATCTGATAAACACTGTATACACTGTATATAGTGTATTGTCATCCCATGCTCTATAATCACCTCTTATTGGTATAATCTGATAAATACTTGAACACTGTATATACTGTATTGTCATCCCATGCTCTATAATCACCTCTTATTGGTGTAATCTGATAAACACTTGAACACTGTATATACTGTATTGTCATCCCATGGTCTATAATCACCTCTTATTGATATAATCTGATAAACACTTGAACACTGTATATAGTGTATTGTCATCCCATGGTCTATAATCACCTCTTATTGGTATAATCTAATAAATACTTGAACACTGTATATAGTGTATTGTCATCCCATGGTCTATAATCACCTCTTATTGGTGTAATCTGATAAACACTTGAACACTGTATATAGTGTATTGTCATCCCATGGTCTATAATCACCTCTTATTGGTATAATCTGATAAACACTTGAACACTGTATATAGTGTATTGTCATCCCATGGTCTATAATCACCTCTTATTGATATAATCTGATAAACACTTGAACACTGTATATAGTGTATTGTCATCCCATGCTCTATAA
The DNA here is from genome assembly GCF_963576615.1 of Watersipora subatra. NCBI lineage: Eukaryota > Metazoa > Bryozoa > Gymnolaemata > Cheilostomatida > Watersiporidae > Watersipora > Watersipora subatra. The sequence goes on from NC_088709.1 coordinate 10,148,289, forward strand.
TCACCTCTTATTGGTATAATCTGATAAACACTTGAACACTGTATATAGTGTATTGTCATCCCATGGTCTATAATCACCTCTTATTGGTATAATCTGATAAACACTTGAACACTGTATATAGTGTATTGTCATCCCATGTTCTATAATCACCTCTTATTGGTATAACCTGATAAACACTTGAACACTGTATATAGTGTATTGTCATCCCATGCTCTATAATCACCTCTTATTAGTATAATCTGATAAACACTTGAACACTGTATATAGTGTATTGTCATCCCATGGTCTATAATCACCTCTTATTGATATAATCTGATAAACACTTGAACACTGTATATAGTGTATTGTCATCCCATGCTCTATAATCACCTCTTATTAGTATAATCTGATAAACACTTGAACACTGTATATAGTGTATTGTCATCCCATGGTCTATAATCACCTCTTATTGGTATAATCTGATAAACACTTGAACACTGTATATAGTGTATTGTCATCCCATGGTCTATAATCACCTCTTATTGGTATAATCTGATAAACACTGTATATAGTGTATTGTCATCCCATGCTCTATAATCACCTCTTAATGGTGTAATCTAATAAATACTTGAACACTGTATATAGTGTATTGTCATCCCATGCTCTATAATCACCTCTTATTGGTATAATCTGATAAACACTTGAACACTGTATATAGTGTATTGTCATCCCATGGTCTATAATCACCTCTTATTGGTATAATCTGATAAACACTGTATATAGTGTATTGTCATCCCATGCTCTATAATCACCTCTTATTGATATAATCTGATAAACACTGTATACACTGTATATAGTGTATTGTCATCCCATGCTCTATAATCACCTCTTATTGGTATAATCTGATAAACACTTGAACACTGTATATAGTGTATTGTCATCCCATGCTCTATAATCACCTCTTATTGATATAATCTGATAAACACTTGAACACTGTATATAGTGTATTGTCATCCCATGCTCTATAATCACCTCTTATTGGTATAATCTGATAAACACTTGAACACTGTATGTAGTGTATTGTCATCCCATGGTCTATAATCACCTCTTATTGATATAATCTGATAAACACTTGAACACTGTATATAGTGTATTGTCATCCCATGGTCTATAATCACCTCTTATTGATATAATCTGATAAACACTTGAACACTGTATATAGTGTATTGTCATCCCATGGTCTATAATCACCTCTTATTAGTATCATCTGATAAACACTTGAACACTGTATATAGTGTATTGTCATCCCATGCTCTATAATCACCTCTTATTGGTATAACCTGATAAACACTTGAACACTGTATATAGTGTATTGTCATCCCATGGTCTATAATCACCTCTTATTGGTATAATCTGATAAACACTTGAACACTGTATATAGTGTATTGTCATCCCATGGTCTATAATCACCTCTTATTGATATAATCTGATAAACACTTGAACACTGTATATAGTGTATTGTCATCCCATGCTCTATAATCACCTCTTATTGATATAATCTGATAAACACTTGAACACTGTATATAGTGTATTGTCATCCCATGGTCTATAATCACCTCTTATTGGTATAATCTGATAAACACTTGAACACTGTATATAGTGTATTGTCATCCCATGCTCTATAATCACCTCTTATTGGTATAATCTAATAAACACTTGAACACTGTATATAGTGTATTGTCATCCCATGGTCTATAATCACCTCTTATTGGTATAATCTGATAAACACTTGAACACTGTATGTAGTGTATTGTCATCCCATGGTCTACAATCACCTCTTATTGATATAATCTGATAAACACTTGAACACTGTATATAGTGTATTGTCATCCCATGGTCTATAATCACCTCTTATTGGTATAATCTGATAAACACTTGAACACTGTATGTAGTGTATTGTCATCCCATGGTCTATAATCACCTCTTATTGATATAATCTGATAAACACTTGAACACTGTATATAGTGTATTGTCATCCCATGTTCTATAATCACCTCTTATTGGTATAATCTGATAAACACTTGAACACTGTATATAGTGTATTGTCATCCCATGCTCTATAATCACCTCTTATTGATATAATCTGATAAACACTTGAACACTGTATATAGTGTATTGTCATCCCATGTTCTATAATCACCTCTTATTGGTATAATCTGATAAACACTTGAACACTGTATATAGTGTATTGTCATCCCATGGTCTATAATCACCTCTTATTGATATAATCTGATAAACACTTGAACACTGTATATAGTGTATTGTCATCCCATGCTCTATAATCACCTCTTATTGATATAATCTGATAAACACTTGAACACTGTATATAGTGTATTGTCATCCCATGGTCTATAATCACCTCTTATTGGTATAATCTGATAAACACTTGAACACTGTATATAGTGTATTGTCATCCCATGCTCTATAATCACCTCTTATTGGTATAATCTAATAAACACTTGAACACTGTATATAGTGTATTGTCATCCCATGGTCTATAGTCACCTCTTATTGGTATAATCTGATAAACACTTGAACACTGTATGTAGTGTATTGTCATCCCATGGTCTATAATCACCTCTTATTGATATAATCTGATAAACACTTGAACACTGTATATAGTGTATTGTCATCCCATGGTCTATAATCACCTCTTATTGGTATAATCTGATAAACACTTGAACACTGTATGTAGTGTATTGTCATCCCATGTTCTATAATCACCTCTTATTGGTATAATCTGATAAACACTTGAACACTGTATATAGTGTATTGTCATCCCATGCTCTATAATCACCTCTTATTGGTATAATCTGATAAACACTGTATATACTGTATTGTCATCCCATGGTCTATAATCACCTCTTATTGGTATAATCTGATAAACACTTGAACACTGTATATAGTGTATTGTCATCCCATGCTCTATAATCACCTCTTATATATATAATCTGATAAACACTTGAACACTGTATATAGTGTATTGTCATCCCATGCTCTATAATCACCTCTTATTGGTATAATCTGATAAACACTTGAACACTGTATATAGTGTATTGTCATCCCATGCTCTATAATCACCTCTTATTGGTATAATCTGATAAACACTTGAACACTGTATATAGTGTATTGTCATCCCATGGTCTATAGTCACCTCTTATTGGTATAATCTGATAAACACTGTATATAGTGTACTGTCATCCCATGCTCTATAATCACCTCTTATTGGTATAATCTGATAAATACTTGAACACTGTATGTAGTGTATTGTCATCCCATGCTCTATAATCACCTCTTATTAGTATAATCTGATAAACACTTGAACACTGTATATAGTGTATTGTCATCCCATGGTCTATAATCACCTCTTATTGATATAATCTGATAAACACTTGAACACTGTATATAGTGTATTGTCATCCCATGCTCTATAATCACCTCTTATTGGTGTAATCTGATAAACACTTGAACACTGTATATAGTGTATTGTCATCCCATGGTCTATAATCACCTCTTATTGATATAATCTGATAAACACTTGAACACTGTATATAGTGTATTGTCATCCCATGCTCTATAATCACCTCTTATTGGTGTAATCTGATAAACACTTGAACACTGTATATAGTGTATTGTCATCCCATGCTCTATAATCACCTCTTATTGGTATAATCTGATAAATACTTGAACACTGTATGTAGTGTATTGTCATCCCATGCTCTATAATCACCTCTTATTAGTATAATCTGATAAACACTTGAACACTGTATATAGTGTATTGTCATCCCATGGTCTATAATCACCTCTTATTGATATAATCTGATAAACACTTGAACACTGTATATAGTGTATTGTCATCCCATGCTCTATATTCACCTCTTATTGGTATAATCTGATAAACACTTGAACACTGTATATAGTGTATTGTCATCCCATGGTCTATAATCACCTCTTATTGGTATAATCTGATAAACACTTGAACACTGTATATAGTGTATTGTCATCCCATGCTCTATAATCACCTCTTATTGATATAATCTGATAAACACTTGAACACTGTATATAGTGTATTGTCATCCCATTGTCTATAATCACCTCTTATTGGTATAATCTGATAAACACTTGAACACTGTATATAGTGTATTGTCATCCCATGCTCTATAATCACCTCTTATTGATATAATCTGATAAACACTTGAACACTGTATATAGTGTATTGTCATCCCATGGTCTATAATCACCTCTTATTGGTATAATCTGATAAACACTTGAACACTGTATATAGTGTATTGTCATCCCATGGTCTATAATCACCTCTTATTGGTATAATCTGATAAATACTTGAACACTGTATATAGTGTATTGTCATCCCATGCTCTATAATCACCTCTTATTGGTATAACCTGATAAACACTTGAACACTGTATATAGTGTATTGTCATCCCATGGTCTATAATCACCTCTTATTGGTATAATCTGATAAACACTGTATATAGTGTATTGTCATCCCATGGTCTATAATCACCTCTTATTGGTGTAATCTGATAAACACTTGAACACTGTATATAGTGTATTGTCATCCCATGGTCTATAATCACCTCTTATTGGTGTAATCTGATAAACACTTGAACACTGTATATAGTGTATTGTCATCCCATGCTCTATAATCAACTCTTATTGGTATAATCTAATAAACACTTGAACACTGTAAATAGTGTATTGTCATCCCATGGTCTATAATCACCTCTTATTGGTATAATCTGATAAACACTGTATATAGTGTATTGTCATCCCATGGTCTATAATCACCTCTTATTGGTGTAATCTGATAAACACTTGAACACTGTATATAGTGTATTGTCATCCCATGGTCTATAATCACCTCTTATTGGTGTAATCTGATAAACACTTGAACACTGTATATAGTGTATTGTCATCCCATGCTCTATAATCACCTCTTATTGGTATAATCTGATAAACACTGTATATAGTGTATTGTCATCCCATGGTCTATAATCACCTCTTATTGGTATAATCTGATAAATACTTGAACACTGTATATAGTGTATTGTCATCCCATGCTCTATAATCAACTCTTATTGGTATAATCTAATAAACACTTGAACACTGTATATAGTGTATTGTCATCCCATGGTCTATAATCACCTCTTATTGGTATAATCTGATAAACACTGTATATAGTGTATTGTCATCCCATGGTCTATAATCACCTCTTATTGGTGTAATCTGATAAACACTTGAACACTGTATATAGTGTATTGTCATCCCATGGTCTATAATCACCTCTTATTGGTGTAATCTGATAAACACTTGAACACTGTATATAGTGTATTGTCATCCCATGGTCTATAATCACCTCTTATTGGTGTAATCTGATAAACACTTGAACACTGTATATAGTGTATTGTCATCCCATGGTCTATAATCACCTCTTATTGGTGTAATCTGATAAACACTTGAACACTGTATATAGTGTATTGTCATCCCATGGTCTATAATCACCTCTTATTGATATAATCTGATAAACACTTGAACACTGTATATAGTGTATTGTCATCCCATGGTCTATAATCACCTCTTATTGGTATAATCTGATAAACACTTGAACACTGTATATAGTGTATTGTCATCCCATGCTCTATAATCACCTCTTATTGGTGTAATCTAATAAATACTTGAACACTGTATATAGTGTATTGTCATCCCATGCTCTATAATCACCTCTTATTGGTATAATCTGATAAACACTTGAACACTGTATATAGTGTATTGTCATCCCATGGTCTATAATCACCTCTTATTGGTATAATCTGATAAACACTTGAACACTGTATATAGTGTATTGTCATCCCATGGTCTATAATCACCTCTTATTGGTATAATCTGATAAACACTTGAACACTGTATATAGTGTATTGTCATCCCATGGTCTATAATCACCTCTTATTGGTATAATCTGATAAACACTTGAACACTGTATATAGTGTATTGTCATCCCATGGTCTATAATCACCTTTTATTGGTATAATCTGATAAATACTTGAACACTGTATATAGTGTATTGTCATCCCATGGTCTATAATCATCTCTTATTGATATAATCTGATAAACACTTGAACACTGTATGTAGTGTATTGTCATCCCATGTTCTATAATCACCTCTTATTGATATAATCTGATAAATACTTGAACACTGTATATAGTGTATTGTCATCCCATGGTCTATAATCACCTCTTATTGATATAATCTGATAAACACTTGAACACTGTATATAGTGTATTGTCATCCCATGCTCTATAATCACCTCTTATTGATATAATCTGATAAACACTTGAACACTGTATATAGTGTATTGTCATCCCATGGTCTATAATCACCTCTTATTGATATAATCTGATAAACACTTGAACACTGTATATAGTGTATTGTCATCCCATGGTCTATAATCACCTCTTATTGATATAATCTGATAAACACTTGAACACTGTATATAGTGTATTGTCATCCCATGGTCTATAATCACCTCTTATTAGTATCATCTGATAAACACTTGAACACTGTATATAGTGTATTGTCATCCCATGCTCTATAATCACCTCTTATTGGTATAACCTGATAAACACTTGAACACTGTATATAGTGTATTGTCATCCCATGGTCTATAATCACCTCTTATTGGTATAATCTGATAAACACTTGAACACTGTATATAGTGTATTGTCATCCCATGGTCTATAATCACCTCTTATTGATATAATCTGATAAACACTTGAACACTGTATATAGTGTATTGTCATCCCATGCTCTATAATCACCTCTTATTGATATAATCTGATAAACACTTGAACACTGTATATAGTGTATTGTCATCCCATGGTCTATAATCACCTCTTATTGGTATAATCTGATAAACACTTGAACACTGTATATAGTGTATTGTCATCCCATGCTCTATAATCACCTCTTATTGGTATAATCTAATAAACACTTGAACACTGTATATAGTGTATTGTCATCCCATGGTCTATAATCACCTCTTATTGGTATAATCTGATAAACACTTGAACACTGTATGTAGTGTATTGTCATCCCATGGTCTACAATCACCTCTTATTGATATAATCTGATAAACACTTGAACACTGTATATAGTGTATTGTCATCCCATGGTCTATAATCACCTCTTATTGGTATAATCTGATAAACACTTGAACACTGTATGTAGTGTATTGTCATCCCATGGTCTATAATCACCTCTTATTGATATAATCTGATAAACACTTGAACACTGTATATAGTGTATTGTCATCCCATGTTCTATAATCACCTCTTATTGGTATAATCTGATAAACACTTGAACACTGTATATAGTGTATTGTCATCCCATGCTCTATAATCACCTCTTATTGATATAATCTGATAAACACTTGAACACTGTATATAGTGTATTGTCATCCCATGTTCTATAATCACCTCTTATTGGTATAATCTGATAAACACTTGAACACTGTATATAGTGTATTGTCATCCCATGGTCTATAATCACCTCTTATTGATATAATCTGATAAACACTTGAACACTGTATATAGTGTATTGTCATCCCATGCTCTATAATCACCTCTTATTGATATAATCTGATAAACACTTGAACACTGTATATAGTGTATTGTCATCCCATGGTCTATAATCACCTCTTATTGGTATAATCTGATAAACACTTGAACACTGTATATAGTGTATTGTCATCCCATGCTCTATAATCACCTCTTATTGGTATAATCTAATAAACACTTGAACACTGTATATAGTGTATTGTCATCCCATGGTCTATAGTCACCTCTTATTGGTATAATCTGATAAACACTTGAACACTGTATGTAGTGTATTGTCATCCCATGGTCTATAATCACCTCTTATTGATATAATCTGATAAACACTTGAACACTGTATATAGTGTATTGTCATCCCATGGTCTATAATCACCTCTTATTGGTATAATCTGATAAACACTTGAACACTGTATGTAGTGTATTGTCATCCCATGTTCTATAATCACCTCTTATTGGTATAATCTGATAAACACTTGAACACTGTATATAGTGTATTGTCATCCCATGCTCTATAATCACCTCTTATTGGTATAATCTGATAAACACTGTATATACTGTATTGTCATCCCATGGTCTATAATCACCTCTTATTGGTATAATCTGATAAACACTTGAACACTGTATATAGTGTATTGTCATCCCATGCTCTATAATCACCTCTTATATATATAATCTGATAAACACTTGAACACTGTATATAGTGTATTGTCATCCCATGCTCTATAATCACCTCTTATTGGTATAATCTGATAAACACTTGAACACTGTATATAGTGTATTGTCATCCCATGCTCTATAATCACCTCTTATTGGTATAATCTGATAAACACTTGAACACTGTATATAGTGTATTGTCATCCCATGGTCTATAATCACCTCTTATTGGTATAATCTGATAAACACTGTATATAGTGTATTGTCATCCCATGCTCTATAATCACCTCTTATTGGTATAATCTGATAAATACTTGAACACTGTATGTAGTGTATTGTCATCCCATGCTCTATAATCACCTCTTATTAGTATAATCTGATAAACACTTGAACACTGTATATAGTGTATTGTCATCCCATGGTCTATAATCACCTCTTATTGATATAATCTGATAAACACTTGAACACTGTATATAGTGTATTGTCATCCCATGCTCTATAATCACCTCTTATTGGTGTAATCTGATAAACACTTGAACACTGTATATAGTGTATTGTCATCCCATGGTCTATAATCACCTCTTATTGATATAATCTGATAAACACTTGAACACTGTATATAGTGTATTGTCATCCCATGCTCTATAATCACCTCTTATTGGTGTAATCTGATAAACACTTGAACACTGTATATAGTGTATTGTCATCCCATGCTCTATAATCACCTCTTATTGGTATAATCTGATAAATACTTGAACACTGTATGTAGTGTATTGTCATCCCATGCTCTATAATCACCTCTTATTAGTATAATCTGATAAACACTTGAACACTGTATATAGTGTATTGTCATCCCATGGTCTATAATCACCTCTTATTGATATAATCTGATAAACACTTGAACACTGTATATAGTGTATTGTCATCCCATGCTCTATATTCACCTCTTATTGGTATAATCTGATAAACACTTGAACACTGTATATAGTGTATTGTCATCCCATGGTCTATAATCACCTCTTATTGGTATAATCTGATAAACACTTGAACACTGTATATAGTGTATTGTCATCCCATGCTCTATAATCACCTCTTATTGATATAATCTGATAAACACTTGAACACTGTATATAGTGTATTGTCATCCCATTGTCTATAATCACCTCTTATTGGTATAATCTGATAAACACTTGAACACTGTATATAGTGTATTGTCATCCCATGCTCTATAATCACCTCTTATTGATATAATCTGATAAACACTTGAACACTGTATATAGTGTATTGTCATCCCATGGTCTATAATCACCTCTTATTGGTATAATCTGATAAACACTTGAACACTGTATATAGTGTATTGTCATCCTATGGTCTATAATCACCTCTTATTGGTATAATCTGATAAATACTTGAACACTGTATATAGTGTATTGTCATCCCATGCTCTATAATCACCTCTTATTGGTATAACCTGATAAACACTTGAACACTGTATATAGTGTATTGTCATCCCATGGTCTATAATCACCTCTTATTGGTATAATCTGATAAACACTGTATATAGTGTATTGTCATCCCATGGTCTATAATCACCTCTTATTGGTGTAATCTGATAAACACTTGAACACTGTATATAGTGTATTGTCATCCCATGGTCTATAATCACCTCTTATTGGTGTAATCTGATAAACACTTGAACACTGTATATAGTGTATTGTCATCCCATGCTCTATAATCAACTCTTATTGGTATAATCTAATAAACACTTGAACACTGTATATAGTGTATTGTCATCCCATGGTCTATAATCACCTCTTATTGGTATAATCTGATAAACACTGTATATAGTGTATTGTCATCCCATGGTCTATAATCACCTCTTATTGGTGTAATCTGATAAACACTTGAACACTGTATATAGTGTATTGTCATCCCATGGTCTATAATCACCTCTTATTGGTGTAATCTGATAAACACTTGAACACTGTATATATTGTATTGTCATCCCATGCTCTATAATCACCTCTTATTGGTATAATCTGATAAACACTGTATATAGTGTATTGTCATCCCATGGTCTATAATCACCTCTTATTGGTATAATCTGATAAATACTTGAACACTGTATATAGTGTATTGTCATCCCATGCTCTATAATCAACTCTTATTGGTATAATCTAATAAACACTTGAACACTGTATATAGTGTATTGTCATCCCATGGTCTATAATCACCTCTTATTGGTATAATCTGATAAACACTGTATATAGTGTATTGTCATCCCATGGTCTATAATCACCTCTTATTGGTGTAATCTGATAAACACTTGAACACTGTATATAGTGTATTGTCATCCCATGGTCTATAATCACCTCTTATTGGTGTAATCTGATAAACACTTGAACACTGTATATAGTGTATTGTCATCCCATGCTCTATAATCACCTCTTATTGGTATAATCTGATAAACACTTGAACACTGTATATAGTGTATTGTCATCCCATGGTCTATAATCATCTCTTATTGATATAATCTGATAAACACTTGAACACTGTATGTAGTGTATTGTCATCCCATGGTCTATAATCACCTCTTATTGGTATAATCTGATAAACACTTGAACACTGTATATAGTGTATTGTCATCCCATGGTCTATAATCACCTCTTATTGGTATAATCTGATAAACACTTGAACACTGTATATAGTGTATTGTCATCCCATGGTCTATAATCACCTTTCATTGGTATAATCTGATAAATACTTGAACACTGTATATAGTGTATTGTCATCCCATGGTCTATAATCATCTCTTATTGATATAATCTGATAAACACTTGAACACTGTATGTAGTGTATTGTCATCCCATGTTCTATAATCACCACTTATTGATATAATCTGATAAATACTTGAACACTGTATATAGTGTATTGTCATCCCATGGTCTATAATCACCTCTTATTGGTATAATCTGATAAACACTTGAACACTGTATATAGTGTATTGTCATCCCATGCTCTATAATCACCTCTTATTGATATAATCTGATAAACACTGTATATAGTGTATTGTCATCCCATGGTCTATAATCACCTCTTATTGATATAATCTGATAAACACTTGAACACTGTATATAGTGTATTGTCATCCCATGCTCTATAATCACCTCTTATTGATATAATCTGATAAGCACTTGAACACTGTATATAGTGTATTGTCATCCCATGGTCTATAATCACCTCTTATTGATATAATCTGATAAACACTTGAACACTGTATGTAGTGTATTGTCATCCCATGGTCTATAATCACCTCTTATTGATATAATCTGATAAACACTTGAACACTGTATATAGTGTATTGTCATCCCATGGTCTATAATCACCTCTTATTAGTATAATCTGATAAACACTTGAACACTGTATATAGTGTATTGTCATCCCATGCTCTATAATCACCTCTTATTGGTATAACCTGATAAACACTTGAACACTGTATATAGTGTATTGTCATCCCATGGTCTATAATCACCTCTTATTGATATAATCTGATAAACACTTGAACACTGTATATAGTGTATTGTCATCCCATGCTCTATAATCACCTCTTATTGGTATAATCTGATAAACACTGTATATAGTGTATTGTCATCCCATGGTCTATAATCACCTCTTATTGATATAATCTGATAAACACTTGAACACTGTATATGGTGTATTGTCATCCCATGGTCTATAATCACCTCTTATTGGTATAATCTGATAAACACTTGAACACTGTATATAGTGTATTGTCATCCCATGCTCTATAATCACCTCTTATTGGTGTAATCTAATAAATACTTGAACACTGTATATAGTGTATTGTCATCCCATGCTCTATAATCACCTCTTATTGGTATAATCTGATAAACACTTGAACACTGTATATAGTGTATTGTCATCCCATGGTCTATAATCACCTCTTATTGGTATAATCTGATAAACACTTGAACACTGTATATAGTGTATTGTCATCCCATGGTCTATAATCACCTCTTATTGGTATAATCTGATAAACACTTGAACACTGTATATAGTGTATTGTCATCCCATGCTCTATAATCACCTCTTATTGGTGTAATCTAATAAATACTTGAACACTGTATATAGTGTATTGTCATCCCATGCTCTATAATCACCTCTTATTGGTATAATCTGATAAACACTTGAACACTGTATATAGTGTATTGTCATCCCATGGTCTATAATCACCTTTTATTGGTATAATCTGATAAACACTTGAACACTGTATATAGTGTATTGTCATCCCATGTTCTATAATCACCTCTTATTGATATAATCTGATAAACACTTGAACACTGTATATAGTGTATTGTCATCCCATGCTCTATAATCACCTCTTATTGGTATAATCTAATAAACACTGTATATAGTGTATTGTCATCCCATGCTCTATAATCACCTCTTATTGGTATAACCTAATAAACACTTGAACACTGTATATAGTGTATTGTCATCCCATGCTCTATAATCACCTCTTATTGATATAATCTGATAAACACTTGAACACTGTATATAATGTATTGTCATCCCATGGTCTATAATCACCTCTTATTGGTATAATCTAATAAACACTGTATATAGTGTATTGTCATCCCATGCTCTATAATCACCTCTTATTGGTATAACCTGATAAACACTTGAACACTGTATATAGTGTATTGTCATCCCATGCTCTATAATCACCTCTTATTGGTATAACCTGATAAACACTTGAACACTGTATATAGTGTATTGTCATCCCATGGTCTATAATCACCTCTTATTGGTATAATCTGATAAACACTTGAACACTGTATATAGTGTATTGTCATCCCATGGTCTATAATCACCTCTTATTGATATAATCTGATAAACACTTGAACACTGTATATAGTGTATTGTCATCCCATGCTCTATATTCACCTCTTATTGGTATAACCTGATAAACACTTGAACACTGTATATAGTGTATTGTCATCCCATGGTCTATAATCACCTCTTATTGGTATAATCTGATAAACACTTGAACACTGTATATAGTGTATTGTCATCCCATGCTCTATAATCACCTCTTATTGGTGTAATCTAATAAATACTTGAACACTGTACATAGTGTATTGTCATCCCATGCTCTATAATCACCTCTTATTGGTATAATCTGATAAACACTTGAACACTGTATATAGTGTATTGTCATCCCATGCTCTATAATCACCTCTTATTGGTGTAATCTAATAAATACTTGAACACTGTATATAGTGTATTGTCATCCCATGGTCTATAATCACCTCTTATTGATATAATCTGATAAATACTTGAACACTGTATATAGTGTATTGTCATCCCATGCTCTATAATCACCTCTTATTGGTGTAATCTAATAAATACTTGAACACTGTATATAGTGTATTGTCATCCCATGGTCTATAATCACCTCTTATTGGTGTAATCTGATAAATACTTGAACACTGTATATAGTGTATTGTCATCCCATGCTCTATAATCACCTCTTATTGGTATAATCTGATAAACACTTGAACACTGTATATAGTGTATTGTCATCCCATGTTCTATAATCACCTCTTATTGGTGTAATCTGATAAACACTTGAACACTGTATATAGTGTATTGTCATCCCATGGTCTATAATCACCTCTTATTGATATAATCTGATAAACACTTGAACACTGTATATAGTGTATTGTCATCCCATGGTCTATAATCACCTCTTATTGGTATAATCTGATAAATACTTGAACACTGTATATAGTGTATTGTCATCCCATGCTCTATAATCACCTCTTATTGGTATAATCTGATAAACACTTGAACACTGTATATAGTGTATTGTCATCCCATGTTCTATAATCACCTCTTATTGGTGTAATCTGATAAACACTTGAACACTGTATATAGTGTATTGTCATCCCATGGTCTATAATCACCTCTTATTGATATAATCTGATAAACACTTGAACACTGTATATAGTGTATTGTCATCCCATGGTCTATAATCACCTCTTATTGGTATAATCTGATAAACACTTGAACACTGTATATAGTGTATTGTCATCCCATGCTCTATAATCACCTCTTATTGATATAATCTGATAAACACTTGAACACTGTATATAGTGTATTGTCATCCCATGCTCTATAATCACCTCTTATTGATATAATCTGATAAACACTTGAACACTGTATATACTGTATTGTCATCCCATGCTCTATAATCACCTCTTATTGATATAATCTGATAAACACTTGAACACTGTATATAGTGTATTGTCATCCCATGGTCTATAATCACCTCTTATTGGTATAATCTGATAAATACTTGAACACTGTATATAGTGTATTTTCATCCCATGCTCTATAATCACCTCTTATTGGTATAATCTAATAAACACTTGAACACTGTATATAGTGTATTGTCATCCCATGCTCTATAATCACCTCTTATTGGTATAATCTGATAAACACTGTATATAGTGTATTGTCATCCCATGGTCTATAATCACCTCTTATTGATATAATCTGATAAACACTTGAACACTGTATATAGTGTATTGTCATCCCATGGTCTATAATCACCTCTTATTGGTATAATCTGATAAATACTTGAACACTGTATATAGTGTATTGTGATCCCATGGTCTATAATCACCTCTTATTGGTATAATCTGATAAATACTTGAACACTGTATATAGTGTATTGTCATCCCATGGTCTATAATCACCTCTTATTGATATAATCTGATAAACACTTGAACACTGTATATAGTGTATTGTCATCCCATGGTCTATAATCACCTCTTATTGATATAATCTGATAAACACTTGAACACTGTATATAGTGTATTGTCATCCCATGCTCTATATTCACCTCTTATTGGTATAATCTGATAAACACGAACACTGTATATAGTGTATTGTCATCCCATGGTCTATAATCACCTCTTATTGGTATAATCTGATAAACACTTGAACACTGTATATAGTGTATTGTCATCCCATGGTCTATAATCATCTCTTATTGATATAATCTGATAAACATTTGAACACTGTATATAGTGTATTGTCATCCCATGGTCTATAATCACCTCTTATTGGTATAATCTGATAAACACTGTATATAGTGTATTGTCATCCCATGGTCTATAATCACCTCTTATTGATATAATCTGATAAACACTTGAACACTGTATATAGTGTATTGTCATCCCATGCTCTATAATCACCTCTTATTGGTATAATCTGATAAATACTTGAACACTGTATGTAGTGTATTGTCATCCCATGGTCTATAATCACCTCTTATTGATATAATCTGATAAACACTTGAACACTGTATATAGTGTATTGTCATCCCATGGTCTATAATCACCTCTTATTGATATAATCTGATAAACACTTGAACACTGTATATAGTGTATTGTCATCCCATGGTCTATAATCATCTCTTATTGATATAATCTGATAAACACTTGAACACTGTATATAGTGTATTGTCATCCCATGGTCTATAATCACCTCTTATTGGTATAATCTGATAAACACTGTATATAGTGTATTGTCATCCCATGGTCTATAATCACCTCTTATTGATATAATCTGATAAACACTTGAACACTGTATATAGTGTATTGTCATCCCATGCTCTATAATCACCTCTTATTGATATAATCTGATAAACACTTGAACACTGTATATAGTGTATTGTCATCCCATGCTCTATAATCACCTCTTATTGGTATAATCTGATAAATACTTGAACACTGTATATAGTGTATTGTCATCCCATGGTCTATAATCACCTCTTATTGATATAATCTGATAAACACTTGAACACTGTATATAGTGTATTGTCATCCCATGGTCTATAATCACCTCTTATTGGTGTAATCTAATAAACACTTGAACACTGTATATAGTGTATTGTCATCCCATGGTCTATAATCATCTCTTATTGATATAATCTGATAAACACTTGAACACTGTATATAGTGTATTGTCATCCCATGGTCTATAATCACCTCTTATTGGTATAATCTGATAAACACTGTATATAGTGTATTGTCATCCCATGGTCTATAATCACCTCTTATTGGTATAATCTGATAAATACTTGAACACTGTATGTAGTGTATTGTCATCCCATGCTCTATAATCACCTCTTATTGGTATAATCTGATAAACACTTGAACACTGTATATAGTGTATTGTCATCCCATGCTCTATAATCACCTCTTATTGATATAATCTGATAAACACTTGAACACTGTATATAGTGTATTGTCATCCCATGGTCTATAATCACCTCTTATTGATATAATCTGATAAACACTTGAACACTGTATATAGTGTATTGTCATCCCATGGTCTATAATCACCTCTTATTGATATAATCTGATAAACACTTGAACACTGTATATAGTGTATTGTCATCCCATGGTCTATAATCATCTCTTATTGGTGTAATCTAATAAACACTTGAACACTGTATATAGTGTATTGTCATCCCATGGTCTATAATCCCCTCTTATTGATATAATCTGATAAACACTTGAACACTGTATATAGTGTATTGTCATCCCATGCTCTATAATCACCTCTTATTGGTGTAATCTGATAAACACTTGA
Source organism: Watersipora subatra (assembly GCF_963576615.1). Taxonomy (NCBI): domain Eukaryota; kingdom Metazoa; phylum Bryozoa; class Gymnolaemata; order Cheilostomatida; family Watersiporidae; genus Watersipora; species Watersipora subatra. The sequence continues at coordinate 10,165,302 of NC_088709.1, forward strand.
ACACTGTATATAGTGTATTGTCATCCCATGGTCTATAATCACCTCTTATTGGTATAATCTGATAAACACTTGAACACTGTATGTAGTGTATTGTCATCCCATGGTCTATAATCACCTCTTATTGATATAATCTGATAAACACTTGAACACTGTATATAGTGTATTTTCATCCCATGGTCTATAATCACCTCTTATTGATATAATCTGATAAACACTTGAACACTGTATATAGTGTATTGTCATCCCATGCTCTATAATCACCTCTTATTGGTATAATCTGATAAACACTTGAACACTGTATATAGTGTATTTTCATCCCATGGTCTATAATCACCTCTTATTGATATAATCTGATAAATACTTGAACACTGTATATAGTGTATTGTCATCCCATGGTCTATAATCATCTCTTATTGATATAATCTGATAAACACTTGAACACTGTATATAGTGTATTGTCATCCCATGGTCTATAATCACCTCTTATTGGTATAATCTGATAAACACTGTATATAGTGTATTGTCATCCCATGGTCTATAATCACCTCTTATTGATATAATCTGATAAACACTTGAACACTGTATATAGTGTATTGTCATCCCATGCTCTATAATCACCTCTTATTGGTATAATCTGATAAATACTTGAACACTGTATGTAGTGTATTGTCATCCCATGGTCTATAATCACCTCTTATTGATATAATCTGATAAATACTTGAACACTGTATGTAGTGTATTGTCATCCCATGGTCTATAATCACCTCTTATTGGTATAATCTGATAAACACTTGAACACTGTATATAGTGTATTCTCATCCCATGGTCTATAATCACCTCTTATTGATATAATCTGATAAACACTGTATATAGTGTATTGTCATCCCATGGTCTATAATCACCTCTTATTGATATAATCTGATAAACACTTGAACACTGTATATAGTGTATTGTCATCCCATGCTCTATAATCACCTCTTATTGGTATAATCTGATAAACACTTGAACACTGTATATAGTGTGTTGTCATCCCATGGTCTATAATCACCTCTTATTGGTATAATCTGATAAACACTTGAACACTGTATGTAGTGTATTGTCATCCCATGTTCTATAATCATCTCTTATTGATATAATCTGATAAACACTGTATATAGTGTATTGTCATCCCATGGTCTATAATCACCTCTTATTGATATAATCTGATAAACACTTGAACACTGTATATAGTGTATTGTCATCCCATGCTCTATAATCACCTCTTATTGGTATAATCTGATAAACACTTGAACACTGTATATAGTGCGTTGTCATCCCATGCTCTATAATCACCTCTTATTGGTATAATCTGATAAACACTTGAACACTGTATATAGTGTGTTGTCATCCCATGGTCTATAATCACCTCTTATTGGTATAATCTGATAAACACTTGAACACTGTATGTAGTGTATTGTCATCCCATGGTCTATAATCATCTCTTATTGATATAATCTGATAAACACTTGAACACTGTATATAGTGTATTGTCATCCCATGGTCTATAATCACCTCTTATTGGTATAATCTGATAAACACTGTATATAGTGTATTGTCATCCCATGGTCTATAATCACCTCTTATTGATATAATCTGATAAACACTTGAACACTGTATATAGTGTATTGTCATCCCATGCTCTATAATCACCTCTTATTGGTATAATCTGATAAATACTTGAACACTGTATGTAGTGTATTGTCATCCCATGGTCTATAATCACCTCTTATTGATATAATCTGATAAACACTTGAACACTGTATGTAGTGTATTGTCATCCCATGCTCTATAATCACCTCTTATTGGTATAATCTGATATACACTTGAACACTGTATATAGTGTATTGTCATCCCATGGTCTATAATCACCTCTTATTGATATAATCTGATAAACACTTGAACACTGTATATAGTGTATTCTCATCCCATGGTCTATAATCACCTCTTATTGGTATAATCTGATAAACACTTGAACACTGTATATAGTGTATTCTCATCCCATGGTCTATAATCACCTCTTATTGATATAATCTGATAAACACTGTATATAGTGTATTGTCATCCCATGGTCTATAATCACCTCTTATTGGTATAATCTGATAAACACTTGAACACTGTATATAGTGTATTGTCATCCCATGCTCTATAATCACCTCTTATTGGTATAATCTGATAAACACTTGAACACTGTATATACTGTATTGTCATCCCATGGTCTATAATCACCTCTTATTGGTATAATCTGATAAACACTTGAACACTGTATATAGTGTATTGTCATCCCATGCTCTATAATCACCTCTTATTGGTATAATCTGATAAACACTTGAACACTGTATATAGTGTATTGTCATCCCATGGTCTATAATCACCTCTTATTGGTATAACCTGATAAACACTTGAACACTGTATATAGTGTATTGTCATCCCATGGTCTATAATCATCTCTTATTGATATAATCTGATAAACACTTGAACACTGTATATAGTGTATTGTCATCCCATGGTCTATAATCACCTCTTATTGGTATAATCTGATAAACACTGTATATAGTGTATTGTCATCCCATGGTCTATAATCACCTCTTATTGATATAATCTGATAAACACTTGAACACTGTATATAGTGTATTGTCATCCCATGCTCTATAATCACCTCTTATTGGTATAATCTGATAAACACTTGAACACTGTATATAGTGTATTGTCATCCCATGGTCTATAATCACCTCTTATTGGTATAATCTGATAAACACTTGAACACTGTATATAGTGTATTGTCATCCCATGGTCTATAATCACCTCTTATTGATATAATCTGATAAACACTTGAACACTGTATATAGTGTATTGTCATCCCATGCTCTATAATCACCTCTTATTGGTATAATCTGATAAACACTTGAACACTGTATATAGTGTATTGTCATCCCATGGTCTATAATCACCTCTTATTGGTATAATCTGATAAACACTTGAACACTGTATGTAGTGTATTGTCATCCCATGTTCTATAATCACCTCTTATTGATATAATCTGATAAACACTTGAACACTGTATATAGTGTATTGTCATCCCATGCTCTATAATCACCTCTTATTGGTGTAATCTAATAAACACTTGAACACTGTATATAGTGTATTGTCATCCCATGGTCTATAATCACCTCTTATTGGTATAATCTAATAAACACTGTATATAGTGTATTGTCATCCCATGCTCTATAATCACCTCTTATTGGTATAACCTGATAAACACTTGAACACTGTATATAGTGTATTGTCATCCCATGCTCTATAATCACCTCTTATTGATATAATCTGATAAACACTTGAACACTGTATATAGTGTATTGTCATCCCATGGTCTATAATCACCTCTTATTGGTATAATCTGATAAACACTTGAACACTGTATATAGTGTATTGTCATCCCATGGTCTATAATCACCTCTTATTGGTATAATCTGATAAACACTTGAACACTGTATATAGTGTATTGTCATCCCATGGTCTATAATCACCTCTTATTGGTATAATCTAATAAACACTTGAACACTGTATATAGTGTATTGTCATCCCATGCTCTATAATCACCTCTTATTGGTATAATCTGATAAACACTTGAACACTGTATATAGTGTATTGTCATCCCATGCTCTATAATCACCTCTTATTGGTGTAATCTAATAAATACTTGAACACTGTATATAGTGTATTATCATCCCATGCTCTATAATCACCTCTTATTGGTATAATCTAATAAACACTTGAACACTGTATATAGTGTATTGTCATCCCATGCTCTATAATCACCTCTTATTGGTATAATCTGATAAACACTTGAACACTGTATATAGTGTATTGTCATCCCATGCTCTATAATCACCTCTTATTGGTATAATCTGATAAACACTTGAACACTGTATATAGTGTATTGTCATCCCATGCTCTATAATCACCTCTTATTGGTGTAATCTAATAAACACTTGAACACTGTATATAGTGTATTGTCATCCCATGGTCTATAATCACCTCTTATTGGTATAATCTGATAAACACTGTATATACTGTATTGTCATCCCATGTTCTATAATCACCTCTTATTGATATAATCTGATAAACACTTGAACACTGTATATAGTGTATTGTCATCCCATGGTCTATAATCACCTCTTATTGGTATAATCTGATAAACACTTGAACACTGTATATAGTGTATTGTCATCCCATGGTCTATAATCACCTCTTATTGATATAATCTGATAAACACTTGAACACTGTATATAGTGTATTGTCATCCCATGGTCTATAATCACCTCTTATTGGTATAATCTGATAAACACTTGAACACTGTATATAGTGTATTGTCATCCCATGGTCTATAATCACCTCTTATTGGTATAATCTGATAAACACTTGAACACTGTATATAGTGTATTGTCATCCCATGGTCTATAATCACCTCTTATTGGTATAATCTGATAAACACTTGAACACTGTATATAGTGTATTGTCATCCCATGGTCTATAATCACCTCTTATTGGTATAATCTGATAAACACTTGAACACTGTATATAGTGTATTGTCATCCCATGGTCTATAATCACCTCTTATTGGTATAATCTGATAAACACTTGAACACTGTATATAGTGTATTGTCATCCCATGCTCTATAATCACCTCGTATTGATATAATCTGATAAACACTTGAACACTGTATATAGTGTATTGTCATCCCATGGTCTATAATCACCTCTTATTGGTATAATCTGATAAACACTTGAACACTGTATATAGTGTATTGTCATCCCATGGTCTATAATCACCTCTTATTGGTATAATCTGATAAACACTTGAACACTGTATATAGTGTATTGTCATCCCATGCTCTATAATCACGTCTTATTGATATAATCTGATAAACACTTGAACACTGTATATAGTGTATTGTCATCCCATGCTCTATAATCACCTCTTATTGATATAATCTGATAAACACTTGAACACTGTATATAGTGTATTGTCATCCCATGGTCTATAATCACCTCTTATTGGTGTAATCTGATAAATACTTGAACACTGTATATAGTGTATTGTCATCCCATGCTCTATAATCACCTCTTATTGATATAATCTGATAAACACTTGAACACTGTATATAGTGTATTGTCATCCCATGGTCTATAATCACCTCTTATTGATATAATCTGATAAATACTTGAACACTGTATATAGTGTATTGTCATCCCATGCTCTATAATCACCTCTTATTGGTATAATCTGATAAACACTTGAACACTGTATATAGTGTATTGTCATCCCATGGTCTATAATCACCTCTTATTGGTATAATCTGATAAACACTAGAACACTGTATATAGTGTATTGTCATCCCATGCTCTATAATCACCTCTTATTAGTATAATCTGATAAACACTTGAACACTGTATATAGTGTATTGTCATCCCATGGTCTATAATCACCTCTTATTGGTATAATCTGATAAACACTTGAACACTGTATATAGTGTATTGTCATCCCATGCTCTATAATCACCTCTTATTGGTATAATCTGATAAACACTTGAACACTGTATATAGTGTATTGTCATCCCATGGTCTATAATCACCTCTTAATGATATAATCTGATAAACACTTGAACACTGTATATAGTGTATTGTCATCCCATGCTCTATAATCACCTCTTATTGGTATAATCTGATAAACACTTGAACACTGTATATAGTGTATTGTCATCCCATGCTCTATAATCACCTCTTATTAGTATAATCTGATAAACACTTGAACACTGTATATAGTGTATTGTCATCCCATGGTCTATAATCACCTCTTATTGGTATAATCTGATAAACACTTGAACACTGTATATAGTGTATTGTCATCCCATGCTCTATAATCACCTCTTATTGGTATAATCTGATAAACACTGTATATACTGTATTGTCATCCCATGCTCTATAATCACCTCTTATTGGTATAATCTGATAAACACTTGAACACTGTATATAGTGTATTGTCATCCCATGTTCTATAATCACCTCTTATTGGTGTAATCTGATAAACACTTGAACACTGTATATAGTGTATTGTCATCCCATGCTCTATAATCACCTCTTATTGATATAATCTGATAAACACTTGAACACTGTATATAGTGTATTGTCATCCCATGCTCTATAATCACCTCTTATTGGTATAATCTGATAAACACTTGAACACTGTATATAGTGTATTGTCATCCCATGCTCTATAATCACCTCTTATTGGTATAATCTGATAAACACTGTATATAGTGTATTGTCATCCCATGGTCTATAATCACCTCTTATTGGTATAATCTGATAAACACTTGAACACTGTATATAGTGTATTGTCATCCCATGGTCTATAATCACCTCTTATTGGTATAATCTGATAAACACTTGAACACTGTATATAGTGTATTGTCATCCCATGGTCTATAATCACCTCTTATTGGTATAATCTGATAAACACTTGAACACTGTATATAGTGTATTGTCATCCCATGCTCTATAATCACCTCTTATTGGTGTAATCTAATAAACACTTGAACACTGTATATAGTGTATTGTCATCCCATGCTCTATAATCACCTCTTATTGGTGTAATCTAATAAACACTTGAACACTGTATATAGTGTATTGTCATCCCATGTTCTATAATCACCTCTTATTGGTATAATCTAATAAACACTTGAACACTGTATATAGTGTATTGTCATCCCATGTTCTATAATCACCTCTTATTGGTATAATCTGATAAACACTGTATATAGTGTATTGTCATCCCATGGTCTATAATCACCTCTTATTGATATAATCTGATAAACACTTGAACACTGTATATAGTGTATTGTCATCCCATGCTCTATAATCACCTCTTATTGGTATAATCTGATAAACACTTGAACACTGTATATAGTGTATTGTCATCCCATGGTCTATAATCACCTCTTATTGATATAATCTGATAAACACTTGAACACTGTATATAGTGTATTGTCATCCCATGGTCTATAATCACCTCTTATTGGTATAATCTGATAAACACTTGAACACTGTATATAGTGTATTGTCATCCCATGGTCTATAATCACCTCTTATTGGTATAATCTAATAAACACTGTATATACTGTATTGTCATCCCATGGTCTATAATCACCTCTTATTGGTATAATCTGATAAACACTGTATATAGTGTATTGTCATCCCATGGTCTATAATCACCTCTTATTGGTATAATCTGATAAACACTTGAACACTGTATATAGTGTATTGTCATCCCATGCTCTATAATCACCTCTTATTGATATAATCTGATAAACACTTGAACACTGTATATAGTGTATTGTCATCCCATGCTCTATAATCACCTCTTATTGGTATAATCTGATAAACACTGTATATAGTGTATTGTCATCCCATGGTCTATAATCACCTCTTATTGGTATAATCTGATAAACACTGTATATAGTGTATTGTCATCCCATGGTCTATAATCACCTCTTATTGGTATAATCTGATAAACACTTGAACACTGTATATAGTGTATTGTCATCCCATGGTCTATAATCACCTCTTATTGGTATAACCTGATAAACACTTGAACACTGTATATAGTGTATTGTCATCCCATGGTCTATAATCACCTCTTATTGGTATAATCTGATAAACACTGTATATAGTGTATTGTCATCCCATGGTCTATAATCACCTCTTATTGGTATAATCTGATAAACACTTGAACACTGTATATAGTGTATTGTCATCCCATGGTCTATAATCACCTCTTATTGGTATAATCTGATAAACACTTGAACACTGTATATAGTGTATTGTCATCCCATGGTCTATAATCACCTCTTATTGGTATAATCTGATAAACACTTGAACACTGTATGTAGTGTATTGTCATCCCATGCTCTATAATCACCTCTTATTGGTGTAATCTGATAAACACTTGAACACTGTATATAGTGTATTGTCATCCCATGGTCTATAATCACCTCTTATTGGTATAATCTGATAAACACTTGAACACTGTATATAGTGTATTGTCATCCCATGCTCTATAATCACCTCTTATTGGTATAATCTGATAAACACTTGAACACTGTATATAGTGTATTGTCATCCCATGTTCTATAATCACCTCTTATTGGTGTAATCTGATAAACACTTGAACACTGTATATAGTGTATTGTCATCCCATGGTCTATAATCACCTCTTATTGATATAATCTGATAAACACTTGAACACTGTATATAGTGTATTGTCATCCCATGGTCTATAATCACCTCTTATTGGTATAATCTGATAAACACTTGAACACTGTATATAGTGTATTGTCATCCCATGCTCTATAATCACCTCTTATTGATATAATCTGATAAACACTTGAACACTGTATATACTGTATTGTCATCCCATGCTCTATAATCACCTCTTATTGATATAATCTGATAAACACTTGAACACTGTATATAGTGTATTGTCATCCCATGGTCTATAATCACCTCTTATTGGTATAATCAGATAAATACTTGAACACTGTATATAGTGTATTGTCATCCCATGGTCTATAATCACCTCTTATTGGTATAATCTGATAAACACTTGAACACTGTATATAGTGTATTGTCATCCCATGGTCTATAATCACCTCTTATTGGTATAATCTGATAAATACTTGAACACTGTATATAGTGTATTGTCATCCCATGGTCTATAATCACCTCTTATTGGTATAATCTGATAAACACTGTATATAGTGTATTGTCATCCCATGCTCTATAATCACCTCTTATTGGTATAATCTAATAAACACTTGAACACTGTATATAGTGTATTGTCATCCCATGCTCTATAATCACCTCTTATTGGTATAATCTGATAAACACTGTATATAGTGTATTGTCATCCCATGGTCTATAATCACCTCTTATTGATATAATCTGATAAACACTTGAACACTGTATATAGTGTATTGTCATCCCATGGTCTATAATCACCTCTTATTGGTATAATCTGATAAATACTTGAACACTGTATATAGTGTATTGTCATCCCATGGTCTATAATCACCTCTTATTGGTATAATCTGATAAATACTTGAACACTGTATATAGTGTATTGTCATCCCATGGTCTATAATCACCTCTTATTGATATAATCTGATAAACACTTGAACACTGTATATAGTGTATTGTCATCCCATGGTCTATAATCACCTCTTATTGATATAATCTGATAAACACTTGAACACTGTATATAGTGTATTGTCATCCCATGCTCTATATTCACCTCTTATTGGTATAATCTGATAAACACGAACACTGTATATAGTGTATTGTCATCCCATGGTCTATAATCACCTCTTATTGGTATAATCTGATAAACACTTGAACACTGTATATAGTGTATTGTCATCCCATGGTCTATAATCATCTCTTATTGATATAATCTGATAAACACTTGAACACTGTATATAGTGTATTGTCATCCCATGGTCTATAATCACCTCTTATTGGTATAATCTGATAAACACTGTATATAGTGTATTGTCATCCCATGGTCTATAATCACCTCTTATTGATATAATCTGATAAACACTTGAACACTGTATATAGTGTATTGTCATCCCATGCTCTATAATCACCTCTTATTGGTATAATCTGATAAATACTTGAACACTGTATGTAGTGTATTGTCATCCCATGGTCTATAATCACCTCTTATTGATATAATCTGATAAACACTTGAACACTGTATATAGTGTATTGTCATCCCATGGTCTATAATCACCTCTTATTGGTATAATCTGATAAATACTTGAACACTGTATATAGTGTATTGTCATCCCATGGTCTATAATCACCTCTTATTGATATAATCTGATAAACACTTGAACACTGTATATAGTGTATTGTCATCCCATGGTCTATAATCATCTCTTATTGATATAATCTGATAAACACTTGAACACTGTATATAGTGTATTGTCATCCCATGGTCTATAATCACCTCTTATTGGTATAATCTGATAAACACTGTATATAGTGTATTGTCATCCCATGGTCTATAATCACCTCTTATTGGTATAATCTGATAAATACTTGAACACTGTATGTAGTGTATTGTCATCCCATGGTCTATAATCACCTCTTATTGATATAATCTGATAAACACTTGAACACTGTATATAGTGTATTGTCATCCCATGGTCTATAATCACCTCTTATTGATATAATCTGATAAACACTTGAACACTGTATATAGTGTATTGTCATCCCATGGTCTATAATCACCTCTTATTGATATAATCTGATAAACACTTGAACACTGTATATAGTGTATTGTCATCCCATGGTCTATAATCATCTCTTATTGATATAATCTGATAAACACTTGAACACTGTATATAGTGTATTGTCATCCCATGGTCTATAATCACCTCTTATTGGTATAATCTGATAAACACTGTATATAGTGTATTGTCATCCCATGGTCTATAATCACCTCTTATTGATATAATCTGATAAACACTTGAACACTGTATATAGTGTATTGTCATCCCATGCTCTATAATCACCTCTTATTGGTATAATCTGATAAATACTTGAACACTGTATGTAGTGTATTGTCATCCCATGGTCTATAATCACCTCTTATTGGTATAATCTGATAAACACTTGAACACTGTATATAGTGTATTCTCATCCCATGGTCTATAATCACCTCTTATTGATATAATCTGATAAACACTGTATATAGTGTATTGTCATCCCATGGTCTATAATCACCTCTTATTGATATAATCTGATAAACACTTGAACACTGTATATAGTGTATTGTCATCCCATGCTCTATAATCACCTCTTATTGGTATAATCTGATAAACACTTGAACACTGTATATAGTGTGTTGTCATCCCATGGTCTATAATCACCTCTTATTGGTATAATCTGATAAACACTTGTACACTGTATGTAGTGTATTGTCATCCCATGGTCTATAATCATCTCTTATTGATATAATCTGATAAACACTTGAACACTGTATATAGTGTATTGTCATCCCATGGTCTATAATCACCTCTTATTGGTATAATCTGATAAACACTGTATATAGTGTATTGTCATCCCATGGTCTATAATCACCTCTTATTGATATAATCTGATAAACACTTGAACACTGTATATAGTGTATTGTCATCCCATGCTCTATAATCACCTCATATTGGTATAATCTGATAAACACTTGAACACTGTATATAGTGTATTGTCATCCCATGGTCTATAATCACCTCTTATTGGTATAATCTGATAAACACTTGAACACTGTATATAGTGTATTCTCATCCCATGGTCTATAATCACCTCTTATTGATATAATCTGATAAACACTGTATATAGTGTATTGTCATCCCATGGTCTATAATCACCTCTTATTGATATAATCTGATAAACACTTGAACACTGTATATAGTGTATTGTCATCCCATGCTCTATAATCACCTCTTATTGGTATAATCTGATAAACACTTGAACACTGTATATAGTGTGTTGTCATCCCATGGTCTATAATCACCTCTTATTGGTATAATCTGATAAACACTTGAACACTGTATGTAGTGTATTGTCATCCCATGGTCTATAATCATCTCTTATTGATATAATCTGATAAACACTTGAACACTGTATATAGTGTATTGTCATCCCATGGTCTATAATCACCTCTTATTGGTATAGTCTGATAAACACTGTATATAGTGTATTGTCATCCCATGGTCTATAATCACCTCTTATTGATATAATCTGATAAACACTTGAACACTGTATATAGTGTATTGTCATCCCATGCTCTATAATCACCTCTTATTGGTATAATCTGATAAATACTTGAACCCTGTATGTAGTGTATTGTCATCCCATGGTCTATAATCACCTCTTATTGATATAATCTGATAAACACTTGAACACTGTATATAGTGTATTGTCATCCCATGCTCTATAATCACCTCTTATTGGTATGATCTGATAAACACTTGAACACTGTATATAGTGTATTGTCATCCCATGGTCTATAATCACCTCTTATTGATATAATCTGATAAACACTTGAACACTGTATGTAGTGTATTGTCATCCCATGCTCTATAATCACCTCTTATTGGTATAATCTGATAAACACTTGAACACTGTATATAGTGTATTGTCATCCCATGGTCTATAATCACCTCTTATTGATATAATCTGATAAACACTTGAACACTGTATATAGTGTATTCTCATCCCATGGTCTATAATCACCTCTTATTGGTATAATCTGATAAACACTTGAACACTGTATATAGTGTATTCTCATCCCATGGTCTATAATCACCTCTTATTGATATAATCTGATAAACACTGTATATAGTGTATTGTCATCCCATGGTCTATAATCACCTCTTATTGGTATAATCTGATAAACACTTGAACACTGTATATAGTGTATTGTCATCCCATGCTCTATAATCACCTCTTATTGGTATAATCTGATAAACACTTGAACACTGTATACACTGTATTGTCATCCCATGGTCTATAATCACCTCTTATTGGTATAATCTGATAAACACTTGAACACTGTATATAGTGTATTGTCATCCCATGCTCTATAATCACCTCTTATTGGTATAATCTGATAAACACTTGAACACTGTATATAGTGTATTGTCATCCCATGGTCTATAATCACCTCTTATTGGTATAACCTGATAAACACTTGAACACTGTATATAGTGTATTGTCATCCCATGGTCTATAATCATCTCTTATTGATATAATCTGATAAACACTTGAACACTGTATATAGTGTATTGTCATCCCATGGTCTATAATCACCTCTTATTGGTATAATCTGATAAACACTGTATATAGTGTATTGTCATCCCATGGTCTATAATCACCTCTTATTGATATAATCTGATAAACACTTGAACACTGTATATAGTGTATTGTCATCCCATGCTCTATAATCACCTCTTATTGGTATAATCTGATAAACACTTGAACACTGTATATAGTGTATTGTCATCCCATGGTCTATAATCACCTCTTATTGGTATAATCTGATAAACACTTGAACACTGTATATAGTGTATTGTCATCCCATGGTCTATAATCACCTCTTATTGATATAATCTGATAAACACTTGAACACTGTATATAGTGTATTGTCATCCCATGCTCTATAATCACCTCTTATTGGTATAATCTGATAAACACTCAAACACTGTATATAGTGTATTGTCATCCCATGGTCTATAATCACCTCTTATTGGTATAATCTGATAAACACTTGAACACTCTATGTAGTGTATTGTCATCCCATGTTCTATAATCACCTCTTATTGATATAATCTGATAAACACTTGAACACTGTATATAGTGTATTGTCATCCCATGCTCTATAATCACCTCTTATTGGTGTAATCTAATAAACACTTGAACACTGTATATAGTGTATTGTCATCCCATGGTCTATAATCACCTCTTATTGGTATAATCTAATAAACACTGTATATAGTGTATTGTCATCCCATGCTCTATAATCACCTCTTATTGGTATAACCTGATAAACACTTGAACACTGTATATAGTGTATTGTCATCCCATGCTCTATAATCACCTCTTATTGATATAATCTGATAAACACTTGAACACTGTATATAGTGTATTGTCATCCCATGGTCTATAATCACCTCTTATTGGTATAATCTGATAAACACTTGAACACTGTATATAGTGTATTGTCATCCCATGGTCTATAATCACCTCTTATTGGTATAATCTGATAAACACTTGAACACTGTATATAGTGTATTGTCATCCCATGGTCTATAATCACCTCTTATTGGTATAATCTAATAAACACTTGAACACTGTATATAGTGTATTGTCATCCCATGCTCTATAATCACCTCTTATTGGTATAATCTGATAAACACTTGAACACTGTATATAGTGTATTGTCATCCCATGCTCTATAATCACCTCTTATTGGTGTAATCTAATAAATACTTGAACACTGTATATAGTGTATTATCATCCCATGCTCTATAATCACCTCTTATTGGTATAATCTGATAAATACTGTATATAGTGTATTGTCATCCCATGCTCTATAATCACCTCTTATTGGTGTAATCTGATAAACACTTGAACACTGTATATAGTGTATTGTCATCCCATGCTCTATAATCACCTCTTATTGGTATAATCTAATAAACACTTGAACACTGTATATAGTGTATTGTCATCCCATGCTCTATAATCACCTCTTATTGGTGTAATCTAATAAATACTTGAACACTGTATATAGTGTATTGTCATCCCATGGTCTATAATCACCTCTTATTGGTGTAATCTGATAAACACTTGAACACTGTATATAGTGTATTGTCATCCCATGGTATATAATCACCTCTTATTGGTATAATCTGATAAACACTGTATATAGTGTATTGTCATCCCATGGTCTCTAATCATCTCTTATTGATATAATCTGATAAACACTTGAACACTGTATATAGTGTATTGTCATCCCATGGTCTATAATCACCTCTTATTGGTATAATCTGATAAACACTGTATATAGTGTATGGTCATCCCATGGTCTATAATCACCTCTTATTGGTATAATCTGATAAATACTTGAACACTGTATGTAGTGTATTGTCATCCCATGGTCTATAATCACCTCTTATTGATATAATCTGATAAACACTTGAACACTGTATATAGTGTATTGTCATCCCATGGTCTATAATCACCTCTTATTGGTATAATCTGATAAACACTTGAACACTGTATATAGTGTATTGTCATCCCATGCTCTATAATCACCTCTTATTGGTGTAATCTAATAAATACTTGAACACTGTATATAGTGTATTGTCATCCCATGGTCTATAATCACCTCTTATTGGTGTAATCTGATAAACACTTGAACACTGTATATAGTGTATTGTCATCCCATGGTATATAATCACCTCTTATTGGTATAATCTGATAAACACTGTATGTAGTGTATTGTCATCCCATGGTCTATAATCACCTCTTATTGGTATAATCTGATAAACACTTGAACACTGTATATAGTGTATTCTCATCCCATGGTCTATAATCACCTCTTATTGATATAATCTGATAAACACTGTATATACTGTATTGTCATCCCATGTTCTATAATCACCTCTTATTGGTATAATCTGATAAATACTTGAACACTGTATATAGTGTATTGTCATCCCATGGTCTATAATCACCTCTTATTGGTGTAATCTGATAAACACTTGAACACTGTATATAGTGTATTGTCATCCCATGGTATATAATCACCTCTTATTGGTATAATCTGATAAACACTGTATGTAGTGTATTGTCATCCCATGGTCTATAATCACCTCTTATTGATATAATCTGATAAACACTTGAACACTGTATATAGTGTATTGTCATCCCATGGTCTATAATCACCTCTTATTGATATAATCTGATAAACACTTGAACACTGTATATAGTGTATTGTCATCCCATGGTATATAATCACCTCTTATTGGTATAATCTGATAAACACTGTATGTAGTGTATTGTCATCCCATGGTCTATAATCACCTCTTATTGATATAATCTGATAAACACTTGAACACTGTATATAGTGTATTGTCATCCCATGGTCTATAATCACCTCTTATTGATATAATCTGATAAACACTTGAACACTGTATATAGTGTATTGTCATCCCATGGTCTATAATCACCTCTTATTGGTATAATCTGATAAATACTTGAACACTGTATATAGTGTATTGTCATCCCATGGTCTATAATCACCTCTTATTGATATAATCTGATAAACACTTGAACACTGTATATAGTGTATTGTCATCCCATGGTCTATAATCATCTCTTATTGATATAATCTGATAAACACTTGAACACTGTATATAGTGTATTGTCATCCCATGGTCTATAATCACCTCTTATTGGTATAATCTGATAAACACTGTATATAGTGTATTGTCATCCCATGGTCTATAATCACCTCTTATTGATATAATCTGATAAACACTTGAACACTGTATATAGTGCATTGTCATCCCATGCTCTATAATCACCTCTTATTGGTGTAATCTAATAAATACTTGAACACTGTATATAGTGTATTGTCATCCCATGGTCTATAATCACCTCTTATTGGTGTAATCTGATAAACACTTGAACACTGTATATAGTGTATTGTCATCCCATGGTATATAATCACCTCTTATTGGTATAATCTGATAAACACTGTATGTAGTGTATTGTCATCCCATGGTCTATAATCACCTCTTATTGGTATAATCTGATAAACACTTGAACACTGTATATAGTGTATTCTCATCCCATGGTCTATAATCACCTCTTATTGATATAATCTGATAAACACTGTATATACTGTATTGTCATCCCATGTTCTATAATCACCTCTTATTGGTATAATCTGATAAATACTTGAACACTGTATATAGTGTATTGTCATCCCATGGTCTATAATCACCTCTTATTGGTATAATCTGATAAACACTGTATATAGTGTATTGTCATCCCATGGTCTATAATCACCTCTTATTGATATAATCTGATAAACACTTGAACACTGTATATAGTGTATTGTCATCCCATGCTCTATAATCACCTCTTATTGGTATAATCTGATAAACACTTGAACACTGTATATAGTGTATTGTCATCCCATGGTCTATAATCACCTCTTATTGATATAATCTGATAAATACTTGAACACTGTATGTAGTGTATTGTCATCCCATGGTCTATAATCACCTCTTATTGGTATAATCTGATAAACACTTGAACACTGTATATAGTGTATTCTCATCCCATGGTCTATAATCACCTCTTATTGATATAATCTGATAAACACTGTATATAGTGTATTGTCATCCCATGGTCTATAATCACCTCTTATTGATATAATCTGATAAACACTTGAACACTGTATATAGTGTATTGTCATCCCATGCTCTATAATCACCTCTTATTGGTATAACCTGATAAACACTTGAACACTGTATATAGTGTATTGTCATCCCATGCTCTATAATCACCTCTTATTGATATAATCTGATAAACACTTGAACACTGTATATAGTGTATTGTCATCCCATGGTCTATAATCACCTCTTATTGGTATAATCTGATAAACACTTGAACACTGTATATAGTGTATTGTCATCCCATGGTCTATAATCACCTCTTATTGGTATAATCTGATAAACACTTGAACACTGTATATAGTGTATTGTCATCCCATGGTCTATAATCACCTCTTATTGGTATAATCTAATAAACACTTGAACACTGTATATAGTGTATTGTCATCCCATGCTCTATAATCACCTCTTATTGGTATAATCTGATAAACACTTGAACACTGTATATAGTGTATTGTCATCCCATGCTCTATAATCACCTCTTATTGGTGTAATCTAATAAATACTTGAACACTGTATATAGTGTATTATCATCCCATGCTCTATAATCACCTCTTATTGGTATAATCTGATAAATACTGTATATAGTGTATTGTCATCCCATGCTCTATAATCACCTCTTATTGGTGTAATCTGATAAACACTTGAACACTGTATATAGTGTATTGTCATCCCATGCTCTATAATCACCTCTTATTGGTATAATCTAATAAACACTTGAACACTGTATATAGTGTATTGTCATCCCATGCTCTATAATCACCTCTTATTGGTGTAATCTAATAAATACTTGAACACTGTATATAGTGTATTGTCATCCCATGGTCTATAATCACCTCTTATTGGTGTAATCTGATAAACACTTGAACACTGTATATAGTGTATTGTCATCCCATGGTATATAATCACCTCTTATTGGTATAATCTGATAAACACTGTATATAGTGTATTGTCATCCCATGGTCTCTAATCATCTCTTATTGATATAATCTGATAAACACTTGAACACTGTATATAGTGTATTGTCATCCCATGGTCTATAATCACCTCTTATTGGTATAATCTGATAAACACTGTATATAGTGTATTGTCATCCCATGGTCTATAATCACCTCTTATTGGTATAATCTGATAAATACTTGAACACTGTATGTAGTGTATTGTCATCCCATGGTCTATAATCACCTCTTATTGATATAATCTGATAAACACTTGAACACTGTATATAGTGTATTGTCATCCCATGGTCTATAATCACCTCTTATTGATATAATCTGATAAACACTTGAACACTGTATATAGTGTATTGTCATCCCATGGTCTATAATCACCTCTTATTGATATAATCTGATAAACACTTGAACACTGTATATAGTGTATTGTCATCCCATGGTCTATAATCATCTCTTATTGATATAATCTGATAAACACTTGAACACTGTATATAGTGTATTGTCATCCCATGCTCTATAATCACCTCTTATTGGTATAATCTGATAAACACTTGAACACTGTATATAGTGTGTTGTCATCCCATGGTCTATAATCACCTCTTATTGGTATAATCTGATAAACACTTGTACACTGTATGTAGTGTATTGTCATCCCATGGTCTATAATCATCTCTTATTGATATAATCTGATAAACACTTGAACACTGTATATAGTGTATTGTCATCCCATGGTCTATAATCACCTCTTATTGGTATAATCTGATAAACACTGTATATAGTGTATTGTCATCCCATGGTCTATAATCACCTCTTATTGATATAATCTGATAAACACTTGAACACTGTATATAGTGTATTGTCATCCCATGCTCTATAATCACCTCATATTGGTATAATCTGATAAACACTTGAACACTGTATATAGTGTATTGTCATCCCATGGTCTATAATCACCTCTTATTGATATAATCTGATAAATACTTGAACACTGTATGTAGTGTATTGTCATCCCATGGTCTATAATCACCTCTTATTGGTATAATCTGATAAACACTTGAACACTGTATATAGTGTATTCTCATCCCATGGTCTATAATCACCTCTTATTGATATAATCTGATAAACACTGTATATAGTGTATTGTCATCCCATGGTCTATAATCACCTCTTATTGATATAATCTGATAAACACTTGAACACTGTATATAGTGTATTGTCATCCCATGCTCTATAATCACCTCTTATTGGTATAATCTGATAAACACTTGAACACTGTATATAGTGTGTTGTCATCCCATGGTCTATAATCACCTCTTATTGGTATAATCTGATAAACACTTGAACACTGTATGTAGTGTATTGTCATCCCATGGTCTATAATCATCTCTTATTGATATAATCTGATAAACACTTGAACACTGTATATAGTGTATTGTCATCCCATGGTCTATAATCACCTCTTATTGGTATAGTCTGATAAACACTGTATATAGTGTATTGTCATCCCATGGTCTATAATCACCTCTTATTGATATAATCTGATAAACACTTGAACACTGTATATAGTGTATTGTCATCCCATGCTCTATAATCACCTCTTATTGGTATAATCTGATAAATACTTGAACCCTGTATGTAGTGTATTGTCATCCCATGGTCTATAATCACCTCTTATTGATATAATCTGATAAACACTTGAACACTGTATATAGTGTATTGTCATCCCATGCTCTATAATCACCTCTTATTGGTATAATCTGATAAACACTTGAACACTGTATATAGTGTATTGTCATCCCATGGTCTATAATCACCTCTTATTGATATAATCTGATAAACACTTGAACACTGTATGTAGTGTATTGTCATCCCATGCTCTATAATCACCTCTTATTGGTATAATCTGATAAACACTTGAACACTGTATATAGTGTATTGTCATCCCATGGTCTATAATCACCTCTTATTGATATAATCTGATAAACACTTGAACACTGTATATAGTGTATTCTCATCCCATGGTCTATAATCACCTCTTATTGGTATAATCTGATAAACACTTGAACACTGTATATAGTGTATTCTCATCCCATGGTCTATAATCACCTCTTATTGATATAATCTGATAAACACTGTATATAGTGTATTGTCATCCCATGGTCTATAATCACCTCTTATTGGTATAATCTGATAAACACTTGAACACTGTATATAGTGTATTGTCATCCCATGCTCTATAATCACCTCTTATTGGTATAATCTGATAAACACTTGAACACTGTATACACTGTATTGTCATCCCATGGTCTATAATCACCTCTTATTGGTATAATCTGATAAACACTTGAACACTGTATATAGTGTATTGTCATCCCATGCTCTATAATCACCTCTTATTGGTATAATCTGATAAACACTTGAACACTGTATATAGTGTATTGTCATCCCATGGTCTATAATCACCTCTTATTGGTATAACCTGATAAACACTTGAACACTGTATATAGTGTATTGTCATCCCATGGTCTATAATCATCTCTTATTGATATAATCTGATAAACACTTGAACACTGTATATAGTGTATTGTCATCCCATGGTCTATAATCACCTCTTATTGGTATAATCTGATAAACGCTGTATATAGTGTATTGTCATCCCATGGTCTATAATCACCTCTTATTGATATAATCTGATAAACACTTGAACACTGTATATAGTGTATTGTCATCCCATGCTCTATAATCACCTCTTATTGGTATAATCTGATAAACACTTGAACACTGTATATAGTGTATTGTCATCCCATGGTCTATAATCACCTCTTATTGGTATAATCTGATAAACACTTGAACACTGTATATAGTGTATTGTCATCCCATGGTCTATAATCACCTCTTATTGATATAATCTGATAAACACTTGAACACTGTATATAGTGTATTGTCATCCCATGCTCTATAATCACCTCTTATTGGTATAATCTGATAAACACTCAAACACTGTATATAGTGTATTGTCATCCCATGGTCTATAATCACCTCTTATTGGTATAATCTGATAAACACTTGAACACTCTATGTAGTGTATTGTCATCCCATGTTCTATAATCACCTCTTATTGATATAATCTGATAAACACTTGAACACTGTATATAGTGTATTGTCATCCCATGCTCTATAATCACCTCTTATTGGTGTAATCTAATAAACACTTGAACACTGTATATAGTGTATTGTCATCCCATGGTCTATAATCACCTCTTATTGGTATAATCTAATAAACACTGTATATAGTGTATTGTCATCCCATGCTCTATAATCACCTCTTATTGGTATAACCTGATAAACACTTGAACACTGTATATAGTGTATTGTCATCCCATGCTCTATAATCACCTCTTATTGATATAATCTGATAAACACTTGAACACTGTATATAGTGTATTGTCATCCCATGGTCTATAATCACCTCTTATTGGTATAATCTGATAAACACTTGAACACTGTATATAGTGTATTGTCATCCCATGGTCTATAATCACCTCTTATTGGTATAATCTGATAAACACTTGAACACTGTATATAGTGTATTGTCATCCCATGGTCTATAATCACCTCTTATTGGTATAATCTAATAAACACTTGAACACTGTATATAGTGTATTGTCATCCCATGCTCTATAATCACCTCTTATTGGTATAATCTGATAAACACTTGAACACTGTATATAGTGTATTGTCATCCCATGCTCTATAATCACCTCTTATTGGTGTAATCTAATAAATACTTGAACACTGTATATAGTGTATTATCATCCCATGCTCTATAATCACCTCTTATTGGTATAATCTGATAAATACTGTATATAGTGTATTGTCATCCCATGCTCTATAATCACCTCTTATTGGTGTAATCTGATAAACACTTGAACACTGTATATAGTGTATTGTCATCCCATGCTCTATAATCACCTCTTATTGGTATAATCTAATAAACACTTGAACACTGTATATAGTGTATTGTCATCCCATGCTCTATAATCACCTCTTATTGGTGTAATCTAATAAATACTTGAACACTGTATATAGTGTATTGTCATCCCATGGTCTATAATCACCTCTTATTGGTGTAATCTGATAAACACTTGAACACTGTATATAGTGTATTGTCATCCCATGGTATATAATCACCTCTTATTGGTATAATCTGATAAACACTGTATATAGTGTATTGTCATCCCATGGTCTCTAATCATCTCTTATTGATATAATCTGATAAACACTTGAACACTGTATATAGTGTATTGTCATCCCATGGTCTATAATCACCTCTTATTGGTATAATCTGATAAACACTGTATATAGTGTATTGTCATCCCATGGTCTATAATCACCTCTTATTGGTATAATCTGATAAATACTTGAACACTGTATGTAGTGTATTGTCATCCCATGGTCTATAATCACCTCTTATTGATATAATCTGATAAACACTTGAACACTGTATATAGTGTATTGTCATCCCATGGTCTATAATCACCTCTTATTGGTATAATCTGATAAACACTGTATATAGTGTATTGTCATCCCATGGTCTATAATCACCTCTTATTGGTATAATCTGATAAATACTTGAACACTGTATGTAGTGTATTGTCATCCCATGGTCTATAATCACCTCTTATTGGTATAATCTGATAAACACTTGAACACTGTATATAGTGTATTGTCATCCCATGGTCTATAATCACCTCTTATTGGTATAATCTGATAAACACTTGAACACTGTATATAGTGTATTGTCATCCCATGGTCTATAATCACCTCTTATTGATATAATCTGATCAACACTTGAACACTGTATATAGTGTATTGTCATCCCATGGTCTATAATCACCTCTTATTGATATAATCTGATAAACACTTGAACACTGTATATAGTGTATTGTCATCCCATGGTCTATAATCACCTCTTATTGATATAATCTGATAAACACTTGAACACTGTATATAGTGTATTGTCATCCCATGGTCTATAATCATCTCTTATTGATATAATCTGATAAACACTTGAACACTGTATATAGTGTATTGTCATCCCATGGTCTATAATCACCTCTTATTGGTATAATCTGATAAACACTGTATATAGTGTATTGTCATCCCATGGTCTATAATCACCTCTTATTGATATAATCTGATAAACACTTGAACACTGTATATAGTGTATTGTCATCCCATGCTCTATAATCACCTCTTATTGGTGTAATCTAATAAATACTTGAACACTGTATATAGTGTATTGTCATCCCATGGTCTATAATCACCTCTTATTGGTGTAATCTGATAAACACTTGAACACTGTATATAGTGTATTGTCATCCCATGGTATATAATCACCTCTTATTGGTATAATCTGATAAACACTGTATGTAGTGTATTGTCATCCCATGGTCTATAATCACCTCTTATTGGTATAATCTGATAAACACTTGAACACTGTATATAGTGTATTCTCATCCCATGGTCTATAATCACCTCTTATTGATATAATCTGATAAACACTGTATATACTGTATTGTCATCCCATGTTCTATAATCACCTCTTATTGGTATAATCTGATAAATACTTGAACACTGTATATAGTGTATTGTCATCCCATGGTCTATAATCACCTCTTATTGGTATAATCTGATAAACACTGTATATAGTGTATTGTCATCCCATGGTCTATAATCACCTCTTATTGATATAATCTGATAAACACTTGAACACTGTATATAGTGTATTGTCATCCCATGCTCTATAATCACCTCTTATTGGTATAATCTGATAAACACTTGAACACTGTATATAGTGTATTGTCATCCCATGGTCTATAATCACCTCTTATTGATATAATCTGATAAATACTTGAACACTGTATGTAGTGTATTGTCATCCCATGGTCTATAATCACCTCTTATTGGTATAATCTGATAAACACTTGAACACTGTATATAGTGTATTCTCATCCCATGGTCTATAATCACCTCTTATTGATATAATCTGATAAACACTGTATATAGTGTATTGTCATCCCATGGTCTATAATCACCTCTTATTGATATAATCTGATAAACACTTGAACACTGTATATAGTGTATTGTCATCCCATGGTCTATAATCACCTCTTATTGGTATAACCTGATAAACACTTGAACACTGTATATAGTGTATTGTCATCCCATGCTCTATAATCACCTCTTATTGATATAATCTGATAAACACTTGAACACTGTATATAGTGTATTGTCATCCCATGGTCTATAATCACCTCTTATTGGTATAATCTGATAAACACTTGAACACTGTATATAGTGTATTGTCATCCCATGGTCTATAATCACCTCTTATTGGTATAATCTGATAAACACTTGAACACTGTATATAGTGTATTGTCATCCCATGGTCTATAATCACCTCTTATTGGTATAATCTAATAAACACTTGAACACTGTATATAGTGTATTGTCATCCCATGCTCTATAATCACCTCTTATTGGTATAATCTGATAAACACTTGAACACTGTATATAGTGTATTGTCATCCCATGCTCTATAATCACCTCTTATTGGTGTAATCTAATAAATACTTGAACACTGTATATAGTGTATTATCATCCCATGCTCTATAATCACCTCTTATTGGTATAATCTGATAAATACTGTATATAGTGTATTGTCATCCCATGCTCTATAATCACCTCTTATTGGTGTAATCTGATAAACACTTGAACACTGTATATAGTGTATTGTCATCCCATGCTCTATAATCACCTCTTATTGGTATAATCTAATAAACACTTGAACACTGTATATAGTGTATTGTCATCCCATGCTCTATAATCACCTCTTATTGGTGTAATCTAATAAATACTTGAACACTGTATATAGTGTATTGTCATCCCATGGTCTATAATCACCTCTTATTGGTGTAATCTGATAAACACTTGAACACTGTATATAGTGTATTGTCATCCCATGGTATATAATCACCTCTTATTGGTATAATCTGATAAACACTGTATATAGTGTATTGTCATCCCATGGTCTCTAATCATCTCTTATTGATATAATCTGATAAACACTTGAACACTGTATATAGTGTATTGTCATCCCATGGTCTATAATCACCTCTTATTGGTATAATCTGATAAACACTGTATATAGTGTATTGTCATCCCATGGTCTATAATCACCTCTTATTGGTATAATCTGATAAATACTTGAACACTGTATGTAGTGTATTGTCATCCCATGGTCTATAATCACCTCTTATTGATATAATCTGATAAACACTTGAACACTGTATATAGTGTATTGTCATCCCATGGTCTATAATCACCTCTTATTGATATAATCTGATAAACACTTGAACACTGTATATAGTGTATTGTCATCCCATGGTCTATAATCACCTCTTATTGATATAATCTGATAAACACTTGAACACTGTATATAGTGTATTGTCATCCCATGGTCTATAATCATCTCTTATTGATATAATCTGATAAACACTTGAACACTGTATATAGTGTATTGTCATCCCATGGTCTATAATCACCTCTTATTGGTATAATCTGATAAACACTGTATATAGTGTATTGTCATCCCATGGTCTATAATCACCTCTTATTGATATAATCTGATAAACACTTGAACACTGTATATAGTGTATTGTCATCCCATGCTCTATAATCACCTCTTATTGGTGTAATCTAATAAATACTTGAACACTGTATATAGTGTATTGTCATCCCATGGTCTATAATCACCTCTTATTGGTGTAATCTGATAAACACTTGAACACTGTATATAGTGTATTGTCATCCCATGGTATATAATCACCTCTTATTGGTATAATCTGATAAACACTGTATGTAGTGTATTGTCATCCCATGGTCTATAATCACCTCTTATTGGTATAATCTGATAAACACTTGAACACTGTATATAGTGTATTCTCATCCCATGGTCTATAATCACCTCTTATTGATATAATCTGATAAACACTGTATATACTGTATTGTCATCCCATGTTCTATAATCACCTCTTATTGGTATAATCTGATAAATACTTGAACACTGTATATAGTGTATTGTCATCCCATGGTCTATAATCACCTCTTATTGGTATAATCTGATAAACACTGTATATAGTGTATTGTCATCCCATGGTCTATAATCACCTCTTATTGATATAATCTGATAAACACTTGAACACTGTATATAGTGTATTGTCATCCCATGCTCTATAATCACCTCTTATTGGTATAATCTGATAAACACTTGAACACTGTATATAGTGTATTGTCATCCCATGGTCTATAATCACCTCTTATTGATATAATCTGATAAATACTTGAACACTGTATGTAGTGTATTGTCATCCCATGGTCTATAATCACCTCTTATTGGTATAATCTGATAAACACTTGAACACTGTATATAGTGTATTCTCATCCCATGGTCTATAATCACCTCTTATTGATATAATCTGATAAACACTGTATATAGTGTATTGTCATCCCATGGTCTATAATCACCTCTTATTGATATAATCTGATAAACACTTGAACACTGTATATAGTGTATTGTCATCCCATGCTCTATAATCACCTCTTATTGGTATAATCTGATAAACACTTGAACACTGTATATAGTGTGTTGTCATCCCATGGTCTATAATCACCTCTTATTGGTATAATCTGATAAACACTTGAACACTGTATGTAGTGTATTGTCATCCCATGGTCTATAATCATCTCTTATTGATATAATCTGATAAACACTTGAACACTGTATATAGTGTATTGTCATCCCATGGTCTATAATCACCTCTTATTGGTATAATCTGATAAACACTGTATATAGTGTATTGTCATCCCATGGTCTATAATCACCTCTTATTGATATAATCTGATAAACACTTGAACACTGTATATAGTGTATTGTCATCCCATGCTCTATAATCACCTCTTATTGGTATAATCTGATAAATACTTGAACACTGTATGTAGTGTATTGTCATCCCATGGTCTATAATCACCTCTTATTGATATAATCTGATAAACACTTGAACACTGTATGTAGTGTATTGTCATCCCATGCTCTATAATCACCTCTTATTGGTATAATCTGATAAACACTTGAACACTGTATATAGTGTATTGTCATCCCATGGTCTATAATCACCTCTTATTGATATAATCTGATAAACACTTGAACACTGTATATAGTGTATTCTCATCCCATGGTCTATAATCACCTCTTATTGGTATAATCTGATAAACACTTGAACACTGTATGTAGTGTATTCTCATCCCATGGTCTATAATCACCTCTTATTGATATAATCTGATAAACACTGTATATAGTGTATTGTCATCCCATGGTCTATAATCACCTCTTATTGGTATAATCTGATAAACACTTGAACACTGTATATAGTGTATTGTCATCCCATGCTCTATAATCACCTCTTATTGGTATAATCTGATAAACACTTGAACACTGTATATACTGTATTGTCATCCCATGGTCTATAATCACCTCTTGTTGGTATAATCTGATAAACACTTGAA
This sequence comes from Watersipora subatra, assembly GCF_963576615.1. NCBI lineage: Eukaryota > Metazoa > Bryozoa > Gymnolaemata > Cheilostomatida > Watersiporidae > Watersipora > Watersipora subatra. The sequence goes on from NC_088709.1 coordinate 10,193,008, forward strand.
CACTGTATATAGTGTATTGTCATCCCATGCTCTATAATCACCTCTTATTGGTATAATCTGATAAACACTTGAACACTGTATATAGTGTATTGTCATCCCATGGTCTATAATCACCTCTTATTGGTATAACCTGATAAACACTTGAACACTGTATATAGTGTATTGTCATCCCATGGTCTATAATCATCTCTTATTGATATAATCTGATAAACACTTGAACACTGTATATAGTGTATTGTCATCCCATGGTCTATAATCACCTCTTATTGGTATAATCTGATAAACACTGTATATAGTGTATTGTCATCCCATGGTCTATAATCACCTCTTATTGATATAATCTGATAAACACTTGAACACTGTATATAGTGTATTGTCATCCCATGCTCTATAATCACCTCTTATTGGTATAATCTGATAAACACTTGAACACTGTATATAGTGTATTGTCATCCCATGGTCTATAATCACCTCTTATTGGTATAATCTGATAAACACTTGAACACTGTATATAGTGTATTGTCATCCCATGGTCTATAATCACCTCTTATTGATATAATCTGATAAACACTTGAACACTGTATATAGTGTATTGTCATCCCATGCTCTATAATCACCTCTTATTGGTATAATCTGATAAACACTTGAACACTGTATATAGTGTATTGTCATCCCATGGTCTATAATCACCTCTTATTGGTATAATCTGATAAACACTTGAACACTGTATGTAGTGTATTGTCATCCCATGTTCTATAATCACCTCTTATTGATATAATCTGATAAACACTTGAACACTGTATATAGTGTATTGTCATCCCATGCTCTATAATCACCTCTTATTGGTGTAATCTAATAAACACTTGAACACTGTATATAGTGTATTGTCATCCCATGGTCTATAATCACCTCTTATTGGTATAATCTAATAAACACTGTATATAGTGTATTGTCATCCCATGCTCTATAATCACCTCTTATTGGTATAACCTGATAAACACTTGAACACTGTATATAGTGTATTGTCATCCCATGCTCTATAATCACCTCTTATTGATATAATCTGATAAACACTTGAACACTGTATATAGTGTATTGTCATCCCATGGTCTATAATCACCTCTTATTGGTATAATCTGATAAACACTTGAACACTGTATATAGTGTATTGTCATCCCATGGTCTATAATCACCTCTTATTGGTATAATCTGATAAACACTTGAACACTGTATATAGTGTATTGTCATCCCATGGTCTATAATCACCTCTTATTGGTATAATCTAATAAACACTTGAACACTGTATATAGTGTATTGTCATCCCATGCTCTATAATCACCTCTTATTGGTATAATCTGATAAACACTTGAACACTGTATATAGTGTATTGTCATCCCATGCTCTATAATCACCTCTTATTGGTGTAATCTAATAAATACTTGAACACTGTATATAGTGTATTATCATCCCATGCTCTATAATCACCTCTTATTGGTATAATCTGATAAATACTGTATATAGTGTATTGTCATCCCATGCTCTATAATCACCTCTTATTGGTGTAATCTGATAAACACTTGAACACTGTATATAGTGTATTGTCATCCCATGCTCTATAATCACCTCTTATTGGTATAATCTAATAAACACTTGAACACTGTATATAGTGTATTGTCATCCCATGCTCTATAATCACCTCTTATTGGTGTAATCTAATAAATACTTGAACACTGTATATAGTGTATTGTCATCCCATGGTCTATAATCACCTCTTATTGATATAATCTGATAAATACTTGAACACTGTATATAGTGTATTGTCATCCCATGGTCTATAATCACCTTTTATTGGTGCAATCTGATAAACACTTGAACACTGTATATAGTGTATTGTCATCCCATGGTATATAATCACCTCTTATTGGTGTGATCTGATAAACACTGTATATAGTGTATTGTCATCCCATGCTCTATAATCACCTCTTATTGGTATAATCTGATAAACACTTGAACACTGTATATAGTGTATTGTCATCCCATGCTCTATAATCACCTCTTATTGGTATAATCTGATAAACACTTGAACACTGTATATAGTGTATTGTCATCCCATGCTCTATAATCACCTCTTATTGGTATAATCTGATAAACACTTGAACACTGTATATAGTGTATTGTCATCCCATGCTCTATAATCACCTCTTATTGGTGTAATCTAATAAACACTTGAACACTGTATATAGTGTATTGTCATCCCATGGTCTATAATCACCTCTTATTGGTATAATCTGATAAACACTGTATATACTGTATTGTCATCCCATGTTCTATAATCACCTCTTATTGATATAATCTGATAAACACTTGAACACTGTATATAGTGTATTGTCATCCCATGGTCTATAATCACCTCTTATTGGTATAATCTGATAAACACTTGAACACTGTATATAGTGTATTGTCATCCCATGGTCTATAATCACCTCTTATTGATATAATCTGATAAACACTTGAACACTGTATATAGTGTATTGTCATCCCATGGTCTATAATCACCTCTTATTGGTATAATCTGATAAACACTTGAACACTGTATATAGTGTATTGTCATCCCATGGTCTATAATCACCTCTTATTGGTATAATCTGATAAACACTTGAACACTGTATATAGTGTATTGTCATCCCATGGTCTATAATCACCTCTTATTGGTATAATCTGATAAACACTTGAACACTGTATATAGTGTATTGTCATCCCATGGTCTATAATCACCTCTTATTGGTATAATCTGATAAACACTTGAACACTGTATATAGTGTATTGTCATCCCATGGTCTATAATCACCTCTTATTGGTGTAATCTGATAAATACTTGAACACTGTATATAGTGTATTGTCATCCCATGCTCTATAATCACCTCTTATTGATATAATCTGATAAACACTTGAACACTGTATATAGTGTATTGTCATCCCATGGTCTATAATCACCTCTTATTGATATAATCTGATAAATACTTGAACACTGTATATAGTGTATTGTCATCCCATGCTCTATAATCACCTCTTATTGGTATAATCTGATAAACACTTGAACACTGTATATAGTGTATTGTCATCCCATGGTCTATAATCACCTCTTATTGGTATAATCTGATAAACACTAGAACACTGTATATAGTGTATTGTCATCCCATGCTCTATAATCACCTCTTATTAGTATAATCTGATAAACACTTGAACACTGTATATAGTGTACTGTCATCCCATGGTCTATAATCACCTCTTATTGGTATAATCTGATAAACACTTGAACACTGTATATAGTGTATTGTCATCCCATGCTCTATAATCACCTCTTATTGGTATAATCTGATAAACACTTGAACACTGTATATAGTGTATTGTCATCCCATGGTCTATAATCACCTCTTATTGATATAATCTGATAAACACTTGAACACTGTATATAGTGTATTGTCATCCCATGCTCTATAATCACCTCTTATTGGTATAATCTGATAAACACTTGAACACTGTATATAGTGTATTGTCATCCCATGCTCTATAATCACCTCTTATTAGTATAATCTGATAAACACTTGAACACTGTATATAGTGTATTGTCATCCCATGGTCTATAATCACCTCTTATTGGTATAATCTGATAAACACTTGAACACTGTATATAGTGTATTGTCATCCCATGCTCTATAATCACCTCTTATTGGTATAATCTGATAAACACTGTATATACTGTATTGTCATCCCATGCTCTATAATCACCTCTTATTGGTATAATCTGATAAACACTTGAACACTGTATATAGTGTATTGTCATCCCATGTTCTATAATCACCTCTTATTGGTGTAATCTGATAAACACTTGAACACTGTATATAGTGTATTGTCATCCCATGCTCTATAATCACCTCTTATTGATATAATCTGATAAACACTTGAACACTGTATATAGTGTATTGTCATCCCATGCTCTATAATCACCTCTTATTGGTATAATCTGATAAACACTTGAACACTGTATATAGTGTATTGTCATCCCATGCTCTATAATCACCTCTTATTTGTATAATCTGATACACACTGTATATAGTGTATTGTCATCCCATGGTCTATAATCACCTCTTATTGGTATAATCTGATAAACACTTGAACACTGTATATAGTGTATTGTCATCCCATGGTCTATAATCACCTCTTATTGGTATAATCTGATAAACACTTGAACACTGTATATAGTGTATTGTCATCCCATGGTCTATAATCACCTCTTATTGGTATAATCTGATAAACACTTGAACACTGTATATACTGTATTGTCATCCCATGGTCTATAATCACCTCTTATTGGTATAATCTGATAAACACTTGAACACTGTATATAGTGTATTGTCATCCCATGCTCTATAATCACCTCTTATTGGTATAATCTGATAAACACTTGAACACTGTATATAGTGTATTGTCATCCCATGGTCTATAATCACCTCTTATTGGTATAACCTGATAAACACTTGAACACTGTATATAGTGTATTGTCATCCCATGGTCTATAATCATCTCTTATTGATATAATCTGATAAACACTTGAACACTGTATATAGTGTATTGTCATCCCATGGTCTATAATCACATCTTATTGGTATAATCTGATAAACACTGTATATAGTGTATTGTCATCCCATGGTCTATAATCACCTCTTATTGATATAATCTGATAAACACTTGAACACTGTATATAGTGTATTGTCATCCCATGCTCTATAATCACCTCTTATTGGTATAATCTGATAAACACTTGAACACTGTATATAGTGTATTGTCATCCCATGGTCTATAATCACCTCTTATTGGTATAATCTGATAAACACTTGAACACTGTATATAGTGTATTGTCATCCCATGGTCTATAATCACCTCTTATTGATATAATCTGATAAACACTTGAACACTGTATATAGTGTATTGTCATCCCATGCTCTATAATCACCTCTTATTGGTATAATCTGATAAACACTTGAACACTGTATATAGTGTATTGTCATCCCATGGTCTATAATCACCTCTTATTGGTATAATCTGATAAACACTTGAAAACTGTATGTAGTGTATTGTCATCCCATGTTCTATAATCACCTCTTATTGATATAATCTGATAAACACTTGAACACTGTATATAGTGTATTGTCATCCCATGCTCTATAATCACCTCTTATTGGTGTAATCTAATAAACACTTGAACACTGTATATAGTGTATTGTCATCCCATGGTCTATAATCACCTCTTATTGGTATAATCTAATAAACACTGTATATAGTGTATTGTCATCCCATGCTCTATAATCACCTCTTATTGGTATAACCTGATAAACACTTGAACACTGTATATAGTGTATTGTCATCCCATGCTCTATAATCACCTCTTATTGATATAATCTGATAAACACTTGAACACTGTATATAGTGTATTGTCATCCCATGGTCTATAATCACCTCTTATTGGTATAATCTGATAAACACTTGAACACTGTATATAGTGTATTGTCATCCCATGGTCTATAATCACCTCTTATTGGTATAATCTGATAAACACTTGAACACTGTATATAGTGTATTGTCATCCCATGGTCTATAATCACCTCTTATTGGTATAATCTGATAAACACTTGAACACTGTATATAGTGTATTGTCATCCCATGCTCTATAATCACCTCTTATTGGTATAATCTGATAAATACTGTATATAGTGTATTGTCATCCCATGCTCTATAATCACCTCTTATTGGTGTAATCTGATAAACACTTGAACACTGTATATAGTGTATTGTCATCCCATGCTCTATAATCACCTCTTATTGGTATAATCTAATAAACACTTGAACACTGTATATAGTGTATTGTCATCCCATGCTCTATAATCACCTCTTATTGGTGTAATCTAATAAATACTTGAACACTGTATATAGTGTATTGTCATCCCATGGTGTATAATCACCTCTTATTGATATAATCTGATAAATACTTGAACACTGTATATAGTGTATTGTCATCCCATGGTCTATAATCACCTTTTATTGGTGCAATCTGATAAACACTTGAACACTGTATATAGTGTATTGTCATCCCATGGTATATAATCACCTCTTATTGGTGTGATCTGATAAACACTGTATATAGTGTATTGTCATCCCATGCTCTATAATCACCTCTTATTGGTATAATCTGATAAACACTTGAACACTGTATATAGTGTATTGTCATCCCATGCTCTATAATCACCTCTTATTGGTATAATCTGATAAACACTTGAACACTGTATATAGTGTATTGTCATCCCATGCTCTATAATCACCTCTTATTGGTATAATCTGATAAACACTTGAACACTGTATATAGTGTATTGTCATCCCATGCTCTATAATCACCTCTTATTGGTGTAATCTAATAAACACTTGAACACTGTATATAGTGTATTGTCATCCCATGGTCTATAATCACCTCTTATTGGTATAATCTGATAAACACTGTATATACTGTATTGTCATCCCATGTTCTATAATCACCTCTTATTGATATAATCTGATAAACACTTGAACACTGTATATAGTGTATTGTCATCCCATGGTCTATAATCACCTCTTATTGGTATAATCTGATAAACACTTGAACACTGTATATAGTGTATTGTCATCCCATGGTCTATAATCACCTCTTATTGATATAATCTGATAAACACTTGAACACTGTATATAGTGTATTGTCATCCCATGGTCTATAATCACCTCTTATTGGTATAATCTTATAAACACTTGAACACTGTATATAGTGTATTGTCATCCCATGGTCTATAATCACCTCTTATTGGTATAATCTGATAAACACTTGAACACTGTATATAGTGTATTGTCATCCCATGGTCTATAATCACCTCTTATTGGTATAATCTGATAAACACTTGAACACTGTATATAGTGTATTGTCATCCCATGGTCTATAATCACCTCTTATTGGTATAATCTGATAAACACTTGAACACTGTATATAGTGTATTGTCATCCCATGGTCTATAATCACCTCTTATTGGTATAATCTGATAAACACTTGAACACTGTATATAGTGTATTGTCATCCCATGCTCTATAATCACCTCTTATTGATATAATCTGATAAACACTTGAACACTGTATATAGTGTATTGTCATCCCATGGTCTATAATCACCTCTTATTGGTATAATCTGATAAACACTTGAACACTGTATATAGTGTATTGTCATCCCATGGTCTATAATCACCTCTTATTGGTATAATCTGATAAACACTTGAACACTGTATATAGTGTATTGTCATCCCATGCTCTATAATCACCTCTTATTGATATAATCTGATAAACACTTGAACACTGTATATAGTGTATTGTCATCCCATGCTCTATAATCACCTCTTATTGATATAATCTGATAAACACTTGAACACTGTATATAGTGTATTGTCATCCCATGGTCTATAATCACCTCTTATTGGTGTAATCTGATAAATACTTGAACACTGTATATAGTGTATTGTCATCCCATGCTCTATAATCACCTCTTATTGATATAATCTGATAAACACTTGAACACTGTATATAGTGTATTGTCATCCCATGCTCTATAATCACCTCTTATTGGTATAATCTGATAAATACTTGAACACTGTATATAGTGTATTGTCATCCCATGGTCTATAATCACCTCTTATTGGTGTAATCTGATAAATACTTGAACACTGTATATAGTGTATTGTCATCCCATGCTCTATAATCACCTCTTATTGGTATAATCTGATAAACACTTGAACACTGTATATAGTGTATTGTCATCCCATGGTCTATAATCACCTCTTATTGATATAATCTGATAAATACTTGAACACTGTATATAGTGTATTGTCATCCCATGCTCTATAATCACCTCTTATTGGTATAATCTGATAAACACTTGAACACTGTATATAGTGTATTGTCATCCCATGGTCTATAATCACCTCTTATTGGTATAATCTGATAAACACTAGAACACTGTATATAGTGTATTGTCATCCCATGCTCTATAATCACCTCTTATTAGTATAATCTGATAAACACTTGAACACTGTATATAGTGTACTGTCATCCCATGGTCTATAATCACCTCTTATTGGTATAATCTGATAAACACTTGAACACTGTATATAGTGTATTGTCATCCCATGCTCTATAATCACCTCTTATTGGTATAATCTGATAAACACTTGAACACTGTATATAGTGTATTGTCATCCCATGGTCTATAATCACCTCTTATTGATATAATCTGATAAACACTTGAACACTGTATATAGTGTATTGTCATCCCATGCTCTATAATCACCTCTTATTGGTATAATCTGATAAACACTTGAACACTGTATATAGTGTATTGTCATCCCATGCTCTATAATCACCTCTTATTAGTATAATCTGATAAACACTTGAACACTGTATATAGTGTATTGTCATCCCATGGTCTATAATCACCTCTTATTGGTATAATCTGATAAACACTTGAACACTGTATATAGTGTATTGTCATCCCATGCTCTATAATCACCTCTTATTGGTATAATCTGATAAACACTGTATATACTGTATTGTCATCCCATGCTCTATAATCACCTCTTATTGGTATAATCTGATAAACACTTGAACACTGTATATAGTGTATTGTCATCCCATGTTCTATAATCACCTCTTATTGGTGTAATCTGATAAACACTTGAACACTGTATATAGTGTATTGTCATCCCATGCTCTATAATCACCTCTTATTGATATAATCTGATAAACACTTGAACACTGTATATAGTGTATTGTCATCCCATGCTCTATAATCACCTCTTATTGGTATAATCTGATAAACACTTGAACACTGTATATAGTGTATTGTCATCCCATGCTCTATAATCACCTCTTATTGGTATAATCTGATAAACACTGTATATAGTGTATTGTCATCCCATGGTCTATAATCACCTCTTATTGGTATAATCTGATAAACACTTGAACACTGTATATAGTGTATTGTCATCCCATGGTCTATAATCACCTCTTATTGGTATAATCTGATAAACACTTGAACACTGTATATAGTGTATTGTCATCCCATGGTCTATAATCACCTCTTATTGGTATAATCTGATAAACACTTGAACACTGTATATAGTGTATTGTCATCCCATGCTCTATAATCACCTCTTATTGGTATAATCTGATAAACACTGTATATAGTGTATTGTCATCCCATGGTCTATAATCACCTCTTATTGGTATAATCTGATAAACACTTGAACACTGTATATAGTGTATTGTCATCCCATGGTCTATAATCACCTCTTATTGGTATAATCTAATAAACACTGTATATACTGTATTGTCATCCCATGGTCTATAATCACCTCTTATTGGTATAATCTGATAAACACTGTATATAGTGTATTGTCATCCCATGGTCTATAATCACCTCTTATTGGTATAATCTGATAAACACTTGAACACTGTATATAGTGTATTGTCATCCCATGCTCTATAATCACCTCTTATTGATATAATCTGATAAACACTTAAGACTGTATATAGTGTATTGTCATCCCATGCTCTATAATCACCTCTTATTGGTATAATCTGATAAACACTGTATATAGTGTATTGTCATCCCATGGTCTATAATCACCTCTTATTGGTATAATCTGATAAACACTGTATATAGTGTATTGTCATCCCATGGTCTATAATCACCTCTTATTGGTATAATCTGATAAACACTTGAACACTGTATATAGTGTATTGTCATCCCATGGTCTATAATCACCTCTTATTGGTATAACCTGATAAACACTTGAACACTGTATATAGTGTATTGTCATCCCATGGTCTATAATCACCTCTTATTGGTATAATCTGATAAACACTGTATATAGTGTATTGTCATCCCATGGTCTATAATCACCTCTTATTGGTATAATCTGATAAACACTTGAACACTGTATATAGTGTATTGTCATCCCATGGTCTATAATCACCTCTTATTGGTATAATCTGATAAACACTTGAACACTGTATATAGTGTATTGTCATCCCATGGTCTATAATCACCTCTTATTGGTATAATCTGATAAACACTTGAACACTGTATGTAGTGTATTGTCATCCCATGCTCTATAATCACCTCTTATTGGTGTAATCTGATAAACACTTGAACACTGTATATAGTGTATTGTCATCCCATGGTCTATAATCACCTCTTATTGGTATAATCTGATAAACACTTGAACACTGTATATAGTGTATTGTCATCCCATGCTCTATAATCACCTCTTATTGGTATAATCTGATAAACACTTGAACACTGTATATAGTGTATTGTCATCCCATGTCCTATAATCACCTCTTATTGGTGTAATCTGATAAACACTTGAACACTGTATATAGTGTATTGTCATCCCATGGTCTATAATCACCTTTTATTGATATAATCTGATAAACACTTGAACACTGTATATAGTGTATTGTCATCCCATGGTCTATAATCACCTCTTATTGGTATAATCTGATAAACACTTGAACACTGTATATAGTGTATTGTCATCCCATGCTCTATAATCACCTCTTATTGATATAATCTGATAAACACTTGAACACTGTATATACTGTATTGTCATCCCATGCTCTATAATCACCTCTTATTGATATAATCTGATAAACACTTGAACACTGTATATAGTGTATTGTCATCCCATGGTCTATAATCACCTCTTATTGGTATAATCTGATAAATACTTGAACACTGTATATAGTGTATTGTCATCCCATGCTCTATAATCACCTCTTATTGGTATAATCTAAAAAACACTTGAACACTGTATATAGTGTATTGTCATCCCATGCTCTATAATCACCTCTTATTGGTATAATGTGATAAACACTGTATATAGTGTATTGTCATCCCATGGTCTATAATCACCTCTTATTGATATAATCTGATAAACACTTGAACACTGTATATAGTGTATTGTCATCCCATGGTCTATAATCACCTCTTATTGGTATAATCTGATAAATACTTGAACACTGTATATAGTGTATTGTCATCCCATGGTCTATAATCACCTCTTATTGGTGTAATCTAATAAATACTTGAACACTGTATGTAGTGTATTGTCATCCCATGGTCTATAATCACCTCTTATTGATATAATCTGATAAACACTTGAACACTGTATGTAGTGTATTGTCATCCCATGCTCTATAATCACCTCTTATTGGTATAATCTGATAAACACTTGAACACTGTATATAGTGTATTGTCATCCCATGGTCTATAATCACCTCTTATTGATATAATCTGATAAACACTTGAACACTGTATATAGTGTATTCTCATCCCATGGTCTATAATCACCTCTTATTGGTATAATCTGATAAACACTTGAACACTGTATATAGTGTATTCTCATCCCATGGTCTATAATCACCTCTTATTGATATAATCTGATAAACACTGTATATAGTGTATTGTCATCCCATGGTCTATAATCACCTCTTATTGGTATAATCTGATAAACACTTGAACACTGTATATAGTGTATTGTCATCCCATGCTCTATAATCACCTCTTATTGGTATAATCTGATAAACACTTGAACACTGTATATACTGTATTGTCATCCCATGGTCTATAATCACCTCTTATTGGTATAATCTGATAAACACTTGAACACTGTATATAGTGTATTGTCATCCCATGCTCTATAATCACCTCTTATTGGTATAATCTGATAAACACTTGAACACTGTATATAGTGTATTGTCATCCCATGGTCTATAATCACCTCTTATTGGTATAACCTGATAAACACTTGAACACTGTATATAGTGTATTGTCATCCCATGGTCTATAATCATCTCTTATTGATATAATCTGATAAACACTTGAACACTGTATATAGTGTATTGTCATCCCATGGTCTATAATCACCTCTTATTGGTATAATCTGATAAACACTGTATATAGTGTATTGTCATCCCATGGTCTATAATCACCTCTTATTGATATAATCTGATAAACACTTGAACACTGTATATAGTGTATTGTCATCCCATGCTCTATAATCACCTCTTATTGGTATAATCTGATAAACACTTGAACACTGTATATAGTGTATTGTCATCCCATGGTCTATAATCACCTCTTATTGGTATAATCTGATAAACACTTGAACACTGTATATAGTGTATTGTCATCCCATGGTCTATAATCACCTCTTATTGATATAATCTGATAAACACTTGAACACTGTATATAGTGTATTGTCATCCCATGCTCTATAATCACCTCTTATTGGTATAATCTGATAAACACTTGAACACTGTATATAGTGTATTGTCATCCCATGGTCTATAATCACCTCTTATTGGTATAATCTGATAAACACTTGAACACTGTATGTAGTGTATTGTCATCCCATGATCTATAATCACCTCTTATTGATATAATCTGATAAACACTTGAACACTGTATATAGTGTATTGTCATCCCATGCTCTATAATCACCTCTTATTGGTGTAATCTAATAAACACTTGAACACTGTATATAGTGTATTGTCATCCCATGGTCTATAATCACCTCTTATTGGTATAATCTAATAAACACTGTATATAGTGTATTGTCATCCCATGCTCTATAATCACCTCTTATTGGTATAACCTGATAAACACTTGAACACTGTATATAGTGTATTGTCATCCCATGCTCTATAATCACCTCTTATTGATATAATCTGATAAACACTTGAACACTGTATATAGTGTATTGTCATCCCATGGTCTATAATCACCTCTTAATGGTATAATCTGATTAACACTTGAACACTGTATATAGTGTATTGTCATCCCATGGTCTATAATCACCTCTTATTGGTATAATCTGATAAACACTTGAACACTGTATATAGTGTATTGTCATCCCATGGTCTATAATCACCTCTTATTGGTATAATCTAATAAACACTTGAACACTGTATATAGTGTATTGTCATCCCATGCTCTATAATCACCTCTTATTGGTATAATCTGATAAACACTTGAACACTGTATATAGTGTATTGTCATCCCATGCTCTATAATCACCTCTTATTGGTGTAATCTAGTAAATACTTGAACACTGTATATAGTGTATTATCATCCCATGCTCTATAATCACCTCTTATTGGTATAATCTGATAAATACTGTATATAGTGTATTGTCATCCCATGCTCTATAATCACCTCTTATTGGTGTAATCTGATAAACACTTGAACACTGTATATAGTGTATTGTCATCCCATGCTCTATAATCACCTCTTATTGGTATAATCTAATAAACACTTGAACACTGTATATAGTGTATTGTCATCCCATGCTCTATAATCACCTCTTATTGGTGTAATCTAATAAATACTTGAACACTGTATATAGTGTATTGTCATCCCATGGTCTATAATCACCTCTTATTGATATAATCTGATAAATACTTGAACACTGTATATAGTGTATTGTCATCCCATGGTCTATAATCACCTCTTATTGGTGTAATCTGATAAACACTTGAACACTGTATATAGTGTATTGTCATCCCATGGTATATAATCACCTCTTATTGGTGTGATCTGATAAACACTGTATATAGTGTATTGTCATCCCATGCTCTATAATCACCTCTTATTGGTATAATCTGATAAACACTTGAACACTGTATATAGTGTATTGTCATCCCATGCTCTATAATCACCTCTTATTGGTATAATCTGATAAACACTTGAACACTGTATATAGTGTATTGTCATCCCATGCTCTATAATCACCTCTTATTGGTATAATCTGATAAACACTTGAACACTGTATATAGTGTATTGTCATCCCATGCTCTATAATCACCTCTTATTGGTGTAATCTAATAAACACTTGAACACTGTATATAGTGTATTGTCATCCCATGTTCTATAATCACCTCTTATTGGTATAATCTAATAAACACTTGAACACTGTATATAGTGTATTGTCATCCCATGTTCTATAATCACCTCTTATTGGTATAATCTGATAAACACTGTATATAGTGTATTGTCATCCCATGGTCTATAATCACCTCTTATTGGTATAATCTGATAAACACTTGAACACTGTATATAGTGTATTGTCATCCCATGGTCTATAATCACCTCTTATTGGTATAATCTAATAAACACTGTATATACTGTATTGTCATCCCATGGTCTATAATCACCTCTTATTGGTATAATCTGATAAACACTGTATATAGTGTATTGTCATCCCATGGTCTATAATCACCTCTTATTGGTATAATCTGATAAACACTTGAACACTGTATATAGTGTATTGTCATCCCATGCTCTATAATCACCTCTTATTGATATAATCTGATAAACACTTGAACACTGTATATAGTGTATTGTCATCCCATGCTCTATAATCACCTCTTATTGGTATAATCTGATAAACACTGTATATAGTGTATTGTCATCCCATGGTCTATAATCACCTCTTATTGGTATAATCTGATAAACACTGTATATAGTGTATTGTCATCCCATGGTCTATAATCACCTCTTATTGGTATAATCTGATAAACACTTGAACACTGTATATAGTGTATTGTCATCCCATGGTCTATAATCACCTCTTATTGGTATAACCTGATAAACACTTGAACACTGTATATAGTGTATTGTCATCCCATGGTCTATAATCACCTCTTATTGGTATAATCTGATAAACACTGTATATAGTGTATTGTCATCCCATGGTCTATAATCACCTCTTATTGGTATAATCTGATAAACACTTGAACACTGTATATAGTGTATTGTCATCCCATGGTCTATAATCACCTCTTATTGGTATAATCTGATAAACACTTGAACACTGTATATAGTGTATTGTCATCCCATGGTCTATAATCACCTCTTATTGGTATAATCTGATAAACACTTGAACACTGTATGTAGTGTATTGTCATCCCATGCTCTATAATCACCTCTTATTGGTGTAATCTGATAAACACTTGAACACTGTATATAGTGTATTGTCATCCCATGGTCTATAATCACCTCTTATTGGTATAATCTGATAAACACTTGAACACTGTATATAGTGTATTGTCATCCCATGCTCTATAATCACCTCTTATTGGTATAATCTGATAAACACTTGAACACTGTATATAGTGTATTGTCATCCCATGGTCTATAATCACCTCTTATTGGTGTAATCTGATAAATACTTGAACACTGTATATAGTGTATTGTCATCCCATGCTCTATAATCACCTCTTATTGATATAATCTGATAAACACTTGAACACTGTATATAGTGTATTGTCATCCCATGGTCTATAATCACCTCTTATTGGTATAACCTGATAAACACTTGAACACTGTATATAGTGTATTGTCATCCCATGCTCTATAATCACCTCTTATTGATATAATCTGATAAACACTTGAACACTGTATATAGTGTATTGTCATCCCATGGTCTATAATCACCTCTTATTGGTGTAATCTGATAAATACTTGAACACTGTATATAGTGTATTGTCATCCCATGCTCTATAATCACCTCTTATTGATATAATCTGATAAACACTTGAACACTGTATATAGTGTATTGTCATCCCATGGTCTATAATCACCTCTTATTGGTATAACCTGATAAACACTTGAACACTGTATATAGTGTATTGTCATCCAATGCTCTATAATCACCTCTTATTGATATAATCTGATAAACACTTGAACACTGTATATAGTGTATTGTCATCCCATGGTCTATAATCACCTCTTATTGATATAATCTGATAAACACTTGAACACTGTATATAGTGTATTGTCATCCCATGCTCTATAATCACCTCTTATTGGTATAATCTGATAAACACTTGAACACTGTATATAGTGTATTGTCATCCCATGGTCTATAATCACCTCTTATTGGTATAATCTGATAAACACTTGAACACTGTATATAGTGTATTGTCATCCCATGGTCTATAATCACCTCTTATTGGTATAATCTAATAAACACTTGAACACTGTATATAGTGTATTGTCATCCCATGCTCTATAATCACCTCTTATTGGTATAATCTGATAAACACTTGAACACTGTATATAGTGTATTGTCATCCCATGCTCTATAATCACCTCTTATTGGTGTAATCTAATAAATACTTGAACACTGTATATAGTGTATTATCATCCCATGCTCTATAATCACCTCTTATTGGTATAATCTAATAAACACTTGAACACTGTATATAGTGTATTGTCATCCCATGCTCTATAATCACCTCTTATTGGTGTAATCTAATAAACACTTGAACACTGTATATAGTGTATTGTCATCCCATGCTCTATAATCACCTCTTATTGGTATAATCTGATAAACACTTGAACACTGTATATAGTGTATTGTCATCCCATGCTCTATAATCACCTCTTATTGGTATAATCTGATAAACACTTGAACACTGTATATAGTGTATTGTCATCCCATGGTCTATAATCACCTCTTATTGGTATAATCTGATAAACACTTGAACACTGTATATAGTGTATTGTCATCCCATGCTCTATAATCACCTCTTACTAGTATAATCTGATAAACACTTGAACACTGTATATAGTGTATTGTCATCCCATGGTCTATAATCACCTCTTATTGGTATAATCTGATAAACACTTGAACACTGTATAAAGTGTATAGTCATCCCATGCTCTATAATCACCTCTTATTGGTATAATCTGATAAACACTTGAACACTGTATATAGTGTATTGTCATCCCATGGTCTATAATCACCTCTTATTGATATAATCTGATAAACACTTGAACACTGTATATAGTGTATTGTCATCCCATGGTCTATAATCACCTCTTATTGGTATAATCTGATAAACACTTGAACACTGTATATAGTGTATTGTCATCCCATGGTCTATAATCACCTCTTATTGGTATAATCTGATAAACACTGTATATAGTGTATTGTCATCCCATGCTCTATAATCACCTCTTATTGATATAATCTGATAAATACTTGAACACTGTATATAGTGTATTGTCATCCCATGCTCTATAATCACCTCTTATTGGTATAATCTGATAAACACTTGAACACTGTATATAGTGTATTGTCATCCCATGCTCTATAATCACCTCTTATTGGTATAATCTGATAAACACTGTATATACTGTATTGTCATCCCATGCTCTATAATCACCTCTTATTGGTATAATCTGATAAACACTTGAACACTGTATATAGTGTATTGTCATCCCATGTTCTATAATCACCTCTTATTGGTGTAATCTGATAAACACTTGAACACTGTATATAGTGTATTGTCATCCCATGCTCTATAATCACCTCTTATTGATATAATCTGATAAACACTTGAACACTGTATATAGTGTATTGTCATCCCATGCTCTATAATCACCTCTTATTGGTATAATCTGATAAACACTTGAACACTGTATATAGTGTATTGTCATCCCATGCTCTATAATCACCTCTTATTGGTATAATCTGATAAACACTGTATATAGTGTATTGTCATCCCATGGTCTATAATCACCTCTTATTGGTATAATCTGATAAACACTTGAACACTGTATATAGTGTATTGTCATCCCATGGTCTATAATCACCTCTTATTGGTATAATCTGATAAACACTTGAACACTGTATATAGTGTATTGTCATCCCATGGTCTATAATCACCTCTTATTGGTATAATCTGATAAACACTTGAACACTGTATATAGTGTATTGTCATCCCATGCTCTATAATCACCTCTTATTGGTGTAATCTAATAAACACTTGAACACTGTATATAGTGTATTGTCATCCCATGCTCTATAATCACCTCTTATTGGTGTAATCTAATAAACACTTGAACACTGTATATAGTGTATTGTCATCCCATGTTCTATAATCACCTCTTATTGGTATAATCTGATAAACACTTGAACACTGTATATAGTGTATTGTCATCCCATGTTCTATAATCACCTCTTATTGGTATAGTCTGATAAACACTGTATATAGTGTATTGTCATCCCATGGTCTATAATCACCTCTTATTGATATAATCTGATAAACACTTGAACACTGTATATAGTGTATTGTCATCCCATGCTCTATAATCACCTCTTATTGGTATAATCTGATAAACACTTGAACACTGTATATAGTGTATTGTCATCCCATGGTCTATAATCACCGCTTATTGATATAATCTGATAAACACTTGAACACTGTATATAGTGTATTGTCATCCCAAGGTCTATAATCACCTCTTATTGGTATAATCTGATAAACACTTGAACACTGTATATAGTGTATTGTCATCCCATGGTCTATAATCACCTCTTATTGGTATAATCTAATAAACACTGTATATACTGTATTGTCATCCCATGGTCTATAATCACCTCTTATTGGTATAATCTGATAAACACTGTATATAGTGTATTGTCATCCCATGGTCTATAATCACCTCTTATTGGTATAATCTGATAAACACTTGAACACTGTATATAGTGTATTGTCATCCCATGCTCTATAATCACCTCTTATTGATATAATCTGATAAACACTTGAACACTGTATATAGTGTATTGTCATCCCATGCTCTATAATCACCTCTTATTGGTATAATCTGATAAACACTGTATATAGTGTATTGTCATCCCATGGTCTATAATCACCTCTTATTGGTATAATCTGATAAACACTGTATATAGTGTATTGTCATCCCATGGTCTATAATCACCTCTTATTGGTATAATCTGATAAACACTTGAACACTGTATATAGTGTATTGTCATCCCATGGTCTATAATCACCTCTTATTGGTATAACCTGATAAACACTTGAACACTGTATATAGTGTATTGTCATCCCATGGTCTATAATCACCTCTTATTGGTATAATCTGATAAACACTGTATATAGTGTATTGTCATCCCATGGTCTATAATCACCTCTTATTGGTATAATCTGATAAACACTTGAACACTGTATATAGTGTATTGTCATCCCATGGTCTATAATCACCTCTTATTGGTATAATCTGATAAACACTTGAACACTGTATATAGTGTATTGTCATCCCATGGTCTATAATCACCTCTTATTGGTATAATCTGATAAACACTTGAACACTGTATGTAGTGTATTGTCATCCCATGCTCTATAATCACCTCTTATTGGTGTAATCTGATAAACACTTGAACACTGTATATAGTGTATTGTCATCCCATGGTCTATAATCACCTCTTATTGGTATAATCTGATAAACACTTGAACACTGTATATAGTGTATTGTCATCCCATGGTCTATAATCACCTCTTATTGGTATAATCTGATAAACACTTGAACACTGTATATAGTGTATTGTCATCCCATGCTCTATAATCACCTCTTATTGGTGTAATCTAATAAACACTTGAACACTGTATATAGTGTATTGTCATCCCATGCTCTATAATCACCTCTTATTGGTGTAATCTAATAAACACTTGAACACTGTATATAGTGTATTGTCATCCCATGGTCTATAATCACCTCTTATTGGTATAATCTGATAAACACTGTATATACTGTATTGTCATCCCATGGTCTATAATCACCGCTTATTGGTATAATCTGATAAACACTGTATATAGTGTATTGTCATCCCATGGTCTATAATCACCTCTTATTGATATAATCTGATAAACACTTGAACACTGTATATAGTGTATTGTCATCCCATGGTCTATAATCACCTCTTATTGGTGTAATCTAATAAACACTTGAACACTGTATATAGTGTATTGTCATCCCATGCTCTATAATCACCTCTTATTGGTGTAATCTAATAAACACTTGAACACTGTATATAGTGTATTGTCATCCCATGGTCTATAATCACCTCTTATTGGTATAATCTGATAAACACTGTATATACTGTATTGTCATCCAATGGTCTATAATCACCTCTTATTGGTATAATCTGATAAACACTTGAACACTGTATATAGTGTATTGTCATCCCATGCTCTATAATCACCTCTTATTGGTATAATCTGATAAACACTTGAACACTGTATATAGTGTATTGTCATCCCATGGTTTATAATCACCTCTTATTGGTATAATCTGATAAACACTTGAACACTGTATATAGTGTATTGTCATCCCATGCTCTATATTCACCTTTTATTGGTATAACCTGATAAATACTTGAACACTGTATATAGTGTATTGTCATCCCATGCTCTATAATCACCTCTTATTGATATAATCTGATAAACACTTGAACACTGTATGTAGTGTATTGTCATCCCATGCTCTATAATCACCTCTTATTGGTGTAATCTAATAAACACTTGAACACTGTATATAGTGTATTGTCATCCCATGCTCTATAATCACCTCTTATTGGTGTAATCTAATAAACACTTGAACACTGTATATAGTGTATTGTCATCCCATGGTCTATAATCACCTCTTATTGGTATAATCTGATAAACACTGTATATACTGTATTGTCATCCCATGGTCTATAATCACCTCTTATTGGTATAATCTGATAAACACTTGAACACTGTATATAGTGTATTGTCATCCCATGCTCTATAATCACCTCTTATTGGTATAATCTGATAAACACTTGAACACTGTATATAGTGTATTGTCATCCCATGCTCTATAATCACCTCTTATTGATATAATCTGATAAACACTTGAACACTGTATATAGTGTATTGTCATCCCATGGTCTATAATCACCTCTTATTGGTATAATCTGATAAACACTTGAACACTGTATATAGTGTATTGTCATCCCATGGTCTATAATCACCTCTTATTGATATAATCTGATAAACACTTGAACACTGTATATAGTGTATTGTCATCCCATGCTCTATAATCACCTCTTATTGATATAATCTGATAAACACTTGAACACTGTATGTAGTGTATTGTCATCCCATGCTCTATAATCACCTCTTATTGGTGTAATCTAATAAACACTTGAACACTGTATATAGTGTATTGTCATCCCATGCTCTATAATCACCTCTTATTGGTGTAATCTAATAAACACTTGAACACTGTATATAGTGTATTGTCATCCCATGGTCTATAATCACCTCTTATTGGTATAATCTGATAAACACTGTATATACTGTATTGTCATCCCATGGTCTATAATCACCTCTTATTGGTATAATCTGATAAACACTTGAACACTGTATATAGTGTATTGTCATCCCATGCTCTATAATCACCTCTTATTGGTATAATCTGATAAACACTTGAACACTGTATATAGTGTATTGTCATCCCATGCTCTATAATCACCTCTTATTGATATAATCTGATAAACACTTGAACACTGTATATAGTGTATTGTCATCCCATGGTCTATAATCATCTCTTATTGGTGTAATCTGATAAACACTTGAACACTGTATATAGTGTATTGTCATCCCATGCTCTATAATCACCTCTTATTGATATAATCTGATAAACACTTGAACACTGTATATAGTGTATTGTCATCCCATGGTCTATAATCACCTCTTATTGGTATAATCTGATAAACACTGTATATAGTGTATTGTCATCCCATGCTCTATAATCACCTCTTATTGATATAATCTGATAAACACTTGAACACTGTATATAGTGTATTGTCATCCCATGGTCTATAATCATCTCTTATTGGTGTAATCTGATAAACACTTGAACACTGTATATAGTGTATTGTCATCCCATGCTCTATAATCACCTCTTATTGATATAATCTGATAAACACTTGAACACTGTATATAGTGTATTGTCATCCCATGGTCTATAATCACCTCTTATTGGTGTAATCTGATAAACACTTGAACACTGTATATAGTGTATTGTCATCCCATGCTCTATAATCACCTCTTATTGATATAATCTGATAAACACTTGAACACTGTATATAGTGTATTGTCATCCCATGCTCTATAATCACCTCTTATTGGTATAATCTGATAAACACTTGAACACTGTATATAGTGTATTGTCATCCCATGCTCTATAATCACCTCTTATTGATATAATCTGATAAACACTTGAACACTGTATATAGTGTATTGTCATCCCATGCTCTATAATCACCTCTTATTGGTATAATCTGATAAACACTTGAACACTGTATATAGTGTATTGTCATCCCATGCTCTATAATCACCTCTTATTGATATAATCTGATAAACACTTGAACACTGTATGTAGTGTATTGTCATCCCATGCTCTATAATCACCTCTTATTGGTGTAATCTAATAAACACTTGAACACTGTATATAGTGTATTGTCATCCCATGCTCTATAATCACCTCTTATTGGTGTAATCTAATAAACACTTGAACACTGTATATAGTGTATTGTCATCCCATGGTCTATAATCACCTCTTATTGGTATAATCTGATAAACACTGTATATACTGTATTGTCATCCCATGGTCTATAATCACCTCTTATTGGTATAATCTGATAAACACTTGAACACTGTATATAGTGTATTGTCATCCCATGGTCTATAATCACCTCTTATTGGTGTAATCTAATAAACACTTGAACACTGTATATAGTGTATTGTCATCCCATGGTCTATAATCACCTCTTATTGGTATAATCTGATAAACACTGTATATACTGTATTGTCATCCCATGGTCTATAATCACCTCTTATTGGTATAATCTGATAAACACTTGAACACTGTATATAGTGTATTGTCATCCCATGCTCTATAATCACCACTTATTGGTATAATCTGATAAACACTTGAACACTGTATATAGTGTATTGTCATCCCATGCTCTATAATCACCTCTTATTGGTATAATCTGATAAACACTTGAACACTGTATATAGTGTATTGTCATCCCATGCTCTATAATCACCTCTTATTGGTGTAATCTAATAAACACTTGAACACTGTATATAGTGTATTGTCATCCCATGGTCTATAATCACCTCTTATTGGTGTAATCTAATAAACACTTGAACACTGTATATAGTGTATTGTCAACCCATGCTCTATAATCACCTCTTATTGATATAATCTGATAAACACTTGAACACTGTATGTAGTGTATTGTCATCCCATGCTCTATAATCACCTCTTATTGGTGTAATCTAATAAACACTTGAACACTGTATATAGTGTATTGTCATCCCATGCTCTATAATCACCTCTTATTGATATAATCTGATAAACACTTGAACACTGTATGTAGTGTATTGTCATCCCATGCTCTATAATCACCTCTTATTGGTGTAATCTAATAAACACTTGAACACTGTATATAGTGTATTGTCATCCCATGCTCTATAATCACCTCTTATTGATATAATCTGATAAACACTTGAACACTGTATGTAGTGTATTGTCATCCCATGCTCTATAATCACCTCTTATTGGTGTAATCTAATAAACACTTGAACACTGTATATAGTGTATTGTCATCCCATGGTCTATAATCACCTCTTATTGGTGTAATCTAATAAACACTTGAACACTGTATATAGTGTATTGTCATCCCATGCTCTATAATCACCTCTTATTGGTGTAATCTAATAAACACTTGAACACTGTATATAGTGTATTGTCATCCCATGCTCTATAATCACCTCTTATTGATATAATCTGATAAACACTTGAACACTGTATGTAGTGTATTGTCATCCCATGCTCTATAATCACCTCTTATTGGTGTAATCTAATAAACACTTGAACACTGTATATAGTGTATTGTCATCCCATGCTCTATAATCACCTCTTATTGGTGTAATCTAATAAACACTTGAACACTGTATATAGTGTATTGTCATCCCATGCTCTATAATCACCTCTTATTGGTATAATCTGATAAACACTTGAACACTGTATATAGTGTATTGTCATCCCATGGTCTATAATCACCTCTTATTGATATAATCTGATAAACACTTGAACACTGTATATAGTGTGTTGTCATCCCATGCTCTATAATCACCTCTTATTGATATAATCTGATAAACACTTGAACACTGTATATAGTGTATTGTCATCCCATGGTCTATAATCACCTCTTATTGATATAATCTGATAAACACTTGAACACTGTATATAGTGTATTGTCATCCCATGGTCTATAATCACCTCTTATTGGTATAATCTGATAAACACTTGAACACTGTATATAGTGTATTGTCATCCCATGGTCTATAATCACCTCTTATTGGTATAATCTGATAAACACTTGAACACTGTATATAGTGTATTGTCATCCCATGGTCTATAATCACCTCTTATTGATATAATCTGATAAACACTTGAACACTGTATATAGTGTATTGTCATCCCATGCTCTATAATCACCTCTTATTGATATAATCTGATAAACACTTGAACACTGTATATAGTGTATTGTCATCCCATGGTCTATAATCACCTCTTATTGGTGTAATCTGATAAACACTTGAACACTGTATATAGTGTATTGTCATCCCATGGTCTATAATCACCTCTTATTGGTATAATCTGATAAACACTTGAACACTGTATATAGTGTATTGTCATCCCATGGTCTATAATCACCTCTTATTGATATAATCTGATAAACACTTGAACACTGTATATAGTGTATTGTCATCCCATGCTCTATAATCACCTCTTATTGATATAATCTGATAAACACTTGAACACTGTATATAGTGTATTGTCATCCCATGGTCTATAATCACCTCTTATTGGTGTAATCTGATAAACACTTGAACACTGTATATAGTGTATTGTCATCCCATGCTCTATAATCACCTCTTATTGATATAATCTGATAAACACTTGAACACTGTATATAGTGTATTGTCATCCCATGGTCTATAATCACCTCTTATTGGTGTAATCTGATAAACACTTGAACACTGTATATAGTGTATTGTCATCCCATGGTCTATAATCACCTCTTATTGATATAATCTGATAAATACTTGAACACTGTATATAGTGTATTGTCATCCCATGGTCTATAATCACCTCTTATTGATATAATCTGATAAACACTTGAACACTGTATATAGTGTATTGTCATCCCATGGTCTATAATCACCTCTTATTGGTATAATCTGAAAAACACTTGAACACTGTATATAGTGTATTGTCATCCCATGTTCTATAATCACCTCTTATTGGTATAATCTGATAAACACTTGAACACTGTATATAGTGTATTGTCATCCCATGGTCTATAATCACCTCTTATTGGTATAATCTGATAAACACTTGAACACTGTATATAGTGTATTGTCATCCCATGGTCTATAATCACCTCTTATTGGTATAATCTGATAAACACTTGAACACTGTATATAGTGTATTGTCATCCCATGGTCTATATTCACCTCTTATTGGTATAATCTGATAAACACTTGAACACTGTATATAGTGTCTTGTCATCCCATGGTCTATATTCACCTCTTATTGGTATAATCTGATAAACACTTGAACACTGTATATAGTGTATTGTCATCCCATGGTCTATATTCACCTCTTATTGGTATAATCTGATAAACACTTGAACACTGTATATAGTGTCTTGTCATCCCATGGTCTATAATCACCTGTTATTGGTATAATCTGATAAACACTTGAACACTGTATATACTGTATTGTCATCCCATGGTCTATAATCACCTCTTATTGGTATAATCTAATAAACACTTGAACACTGTATATAGTGTATTGTCATCCCATGGTCTATAATCACCTCTTATTGGTATAATCTGATAAACACTGTATGTAGTGTATTGTCATCCCATGGTCTATAATCACCTCTTATTGGTATAATCTAATAAACACTTGAACACTGTATATAGTGTATTGTCATCCCATGCTCTATAATCACCTCTTATTGGTATAATCTGATAAACACTTGAACACTGTATATAGTGTATTGTCATCCCATGGTCTATAATCACCTCTTATTGGTATAATCTGATAAACACTTGAACACTGTATATAGTGTATTGTCATCCCATGCTCTATAATCACCTCTTATTGGTATAATCTGATAAACACTTGAACACTGTATATAGTGTATTGTCATCCCATGCTCTATAATCACCTCTTATTGGTATAATCTGATAAACACTTGAACACTGTATATAGTGTATTGTCATCCCATGGTCTATAATCACCTCTTATTGGTATAATCTGATAAACACTTGAACACTGTATATAGTGTATTGTCATCCCATGGTCTATAATCACCTCTTATTGATATAATCTGATAAACACTTGAACACTGTATATAGTGTATTGTCATCCCATGGTCTATAATCACCTCTTATTGATATAATCTGATAAACACTTGAACACTGTATATAGTGTATTGTCATCCCATGCTCTATAATCACCTCTTATTGGTATAATCTGATAAACACTTGAACACTGTATATAGTGTATTGTCATCCCATGGTCTATAATCACCTCTTATTGGTATAATCTGATAAACACTGTATATAGTGTATTGTCATCCCATGGTCTATAATCACCTCTTATTGGTATAATCTGATAAATACTTGAACACTGTATATAGTGTATTGTCATCCCATGCTCTATAATCACCTCTTATTGGTATAATCTGATAAATACTTGAACACTGTATATAGTGTATTGTCATCCCATGGTCTATAATCACCTCTTATTGGTATAATCTGATAAACACTTGAACACTGTATATAGTGTATTGTCATCCCATGCTCTATAATCACCTCTTATTGGTATAATCTGATAAACACTTGAACACTGTATATAGTGTATTGTCATCCCATGGTCTATAATCAGCTCTTATTGATATAATCTGATAAATACTTGAACACTGTATATAGTGTATTGTCATCCCATGGTGTATAATCACCTCTTATTGGTGTAATCTAATAAACACTGTATATAGTGTATTGTCATCCCATGGTCTATAATCACCTCTTATTGGTATAATCTGATAAATACTTGAACACTGTATATAGTGTATTGTCATCCCATGCTCTATAATCACCTCTTATTGGTATAATCTGATAAATACTTGAACACTGTATATAGTGTATTGTCATCCCATGCTCTATAATCACCTCTTATTGGTATAATCTGATAAATACTTGAACACTGTATATAGTGTATTGTCATCCCATGCTCTATAATCACCTCTTATTGGTATAATCTGATAAATACTTGAACACTGTATATAGTGTATTGTCATCCCATGGTCTATAATCACCTCTTATTGGTATAATCTGATAAACACTTGAACACTGTATATAGTGTATTGTCATCCCATGCTCTATAATCACCTCTTATTGGTATAATCTGATAAACACTTGAACACTGTATATAGTGTCTTGTCATCCCATGGTCTATATTCACCTCTTATTGGTATAATCTGATAAACACTTGAACACTGTATATAGTGTATTGTCATCCCATGGTCTATATTCACCTCTTATTGGTATAATCTGATAAACACTTGAACACTGTATATAGTGTATTGTCATCCCATGGTCTATAATCACCTCTTATTGATATAATCTGATAAACACTTGAACACTGTATATAGTGTATTGTCATCCCATGTTCTATAATCACCTCTTATTGATATAATCTGATAAATACTTGAACACTGTATATAGTGTATTGTCATCCCATGGTCTATAATCACCTCTTATTGGTATAATCTGATAAACACTGTATATACTCTATTGTCATCCCATGTTCTATAATCACCTCTTATTGGTATAATCTGATAAATACTTGAACACTGTATATAGTGTATTGTCATCCCATGGTCTATAATCACCTCTTATTGGTATAATCTGATAAACACTGTATATAGTGTATTGTCATCCCATGGTCTATAATCACCTCTTATTGGTATAATCTAATAAACACTTGAACACTGTATATAGTGTATTGTCATCCCATGCTCTATAATCACCTCTTATTGGTATAATCTGATAAACACTTGAACACTGTATATAGTGTATTGTCATCCCATGGTCTATAATCACCTCTTATTGGTGTAATCTAATAAACACTTGAACACTGTATATAGTGTATTGTCATCCCATTGTCTATATTCACCTCTTATTGGTATAATCTAATAAACACTTGAACACTGTATATAGTGTATTGTCATCCCATGGTCTATAATCACCTTTTATTGGTGTAATCTAATAAACACTGTATATACTGTATATAGTGTATTGTCATCCCATGGTCTATAATCAGCTCTTATTGATATAATCTGATAAATACTTGAACACTGTATATAGTGTATTGTCATCCCATGTTCTATAATCACCTCTTATTGGTATAATCTGATAAACACTTGAACACTGTATATAGTGTATTGTCATCCCATGCTCTATAATCACCTCTTATTGATATAATCTGATAAATACTTGAACACTGTATATAGTGTATTGTCATCCCATGGTCTATAATCACCTCTTATTGGTATAATCTGATAAACACTTGAACACTGTATATAGTGTATTGTCATCCCATGCTCTATAATCACCTCTTATTGATATAATCTGATAAACACTGTATATAGTGTATTGTCATCCCATGGTCTATAATCACCTCTTATTGATATAATCTGATAAATACTTGAACACTGTATATAGTGTATTGTCATCCCATGGTCTATAATCATCTCTTATTGATATAATCTGATAAACACTTGAACACTGTATATAGTGTATTGTCATCCCATGGTCTATAATCATCTCTTATTGGTATAATCTGATAAACACTGTATATACTCTATTGTCATCCCATGTTCTATAATCACCTCTTATTGGTATAATCTGATAAATACTTGAACACTGTATATAGTGTATTGTCATCCCATGGTCTATAATCACCTCTTATTGGTATAATCTGATAAACACTGTATATAGTGTATTGTCATCCCATGGTCTATAATCACCTCTTATTGGTATAATCTAATAAACACTTGAACACTGTATATAGTGTATTGTCATCCCATGCTCTATAATCACCTCTTATTGGTATAATCTGATAAACACTTGAACACTGTATATAGTGTATTGTCATCCCATGGTCTATAATCACCTCTTATTGGTGTAATCTAATAAACACTTGAACACTGTATATAGTGTATTGTCATCCCATTGTCTATATTCACCTCTTATTGGTATAATCTAATAAACACTTGAACACTGTATATAGTGTATTGTCATCCCATGTTCTATAATCACCTCTTATTGGTGTAATCTGATAAACACTTGAACACTGTATGTAGTGTATTGTCATCCCATGCTCTATAATCACCTCTTATTGATATAATCTGATAAATACTTG
This sequence comes from Watersipora subatra, assembly GCF_963576615.1. Lineage (NCBI taxonomy): Eukaryota > Metazoa > Bryozoa > Gymnolaemata > Cheilostomatida > Watersiporidae > Watersipora > Watersipora subatra. The sequence goes on from NC_088709.1 coordinate 10,222,553, forward strand.
AACACTGTATATAGTGTATTGTCATCCCATGGTCTATAATCATCTCTTATTGATATAATCTGATAAACACTTGAACACTGTATATAGTGTATTGTCATCCCATGGTCTATAATCATCTCTTATTGGTATAATCTGATAAACACTGTATATACTCTATTGTCATCCCATGTTCTATAATCACCTCTTATTGGTATAATCTGATAAATACTTGAACACTGTATATAGTGTATTGTCATCCCATGGTCTATAATCACCTCTTATTGGTATAATCTGATAAACACTGTATATAGTGTATTGTCATCCCATGGTCTATAATCACCTCTTATTGGTATAATCTAATAAACACTTGAACACTGTATATAGTGTATTGTCATCCCATGCTCTATATTCACCTCTTATTGGTATAATCTGATAAACACTTGAACACTGTATATAGTGTATTGTCATCCCATGGTCTATAATCACCTCTTATTGGTGTAATCTAATAAACACTTGAACACTGTATATAGTGTATTGTCATCCCATTGTCTATATTCACCTCTTATTGGTATAATCTAATAAACACTTGAACACTGTATATAGTGTATTGTCATCCCATGTTCTATAATCACCTCTTATTGGTGTAATCTGATAAACACTTGAACACTGTATGTAGTGTATTGTCATCCCATGCTCTATAATCACCTCTTATTGATATAATCTGATAAACACTTGAACACTGTATATAGTGTATTGTCATCCCATGGTCTATAATCACCTCTTATTGGTATAATCTGATAAACACTGTATATACTGTATTGTCATCCCATGTTCTATAATCACCTCTTATTGGTATAATCTGATAAATACTTGAACACTGTATATAGTGTATTGTCATCCCATGGTCTATAATCACCTCTTATTGGTATAATCTGATAAACACTGTATATAGTGTATGGTCATCCCATGGTCAATAATCACCTCTTATTGATATAATCTGATAAACACTTGAACACTGTATATAGTGTATTGTCATCCCATGGTCTATAATCACCTCTTATTGATATAATCTGATAAACACTTGAACACTGTATATAGTGTATTGTCATCCCATGCTCTATAATCACCTCTTATTGGTATAATCTGATAAACACTTGAACACTGTATATAGTGTATTGTCATCCCATGGTCTATAATCACCTCTTATTGGTATAATCTGATAAACACTGTATATAGTGTATTGTCATCCCATGGTCTATAATCACCTCTTATTGGTATAATCTGATAAATACTTGAACACTGTATATAGTGTATTGTCATCCCATGCTCTATAATCACCTCTTATTGGTGTAATCTAATAAATACTTGAACACTGTATATAGTGTATTGTCATCCCATGTTCTATAATCACCTCTTATTGATATAATCTGATAAACACTTGAACACTGTATATAGTGTATTGTCATCCCATGGTCTATAATCACCTCTTATTGGTATAATCTGATAAACACTTGAACACTGTATATAGTGTATTGTCATCCCATGCTCTATAATCACCTCTTATTGGTATAATCTGATAAACACTTGAACACTGTATATAGTGTATTGTCATCCCATGGTCTATAATCAGCTCTTATTGATATAATCTGATTAATACTTGAACACTGTATATAGTGTATTGTCATCCCATGGTCTATAATCACCTCTTATTGGTATAATCTAATAAACACTTGAACACTGTATATAGTGTATTGTCATCCCATGCTCTATAATCACCTCTTATTGATATAATCTGATAAATACTTGAACACTGTATATAGTGTATTGTCATCCCATGGTCTATAATCACCTCTTATTGGTATAATCTGATAAACACTGTATATACTGTATTGTCATCCCATGTTCTATAATCACCTCTTATTGGTATAATCTGATAAATACTTGAACACTGTATATAGTGTATTGTCATCCCATGGTCTATAATCACCTCTTATTGGTATAATCTGATAAACACTGTATATAGTGTATTGTCATCCCATGGTCTATAATCACCTCTTATTGGTATAATCTAATAAACACTTGAACACTGTATATAGTGTATTGTCATCCCATGCTCTATAATCACCTCTTATTGGTATAATCTGATAAACACTTGAACACTGTATATAGTGTATTGTCATCCCATGGTCTATAATCACCTCTTATTGGTATAATCTGATAAACACTTGAACACTGTATATAGTGTATTGTCATCCCATGGTCTATAATCACCTCTTATTGATATAATCTGATAAACACTTGAACACTGTATATAGTGTATTGTCATCCCATGGTCTATAATCACCTCTTATTGATATAATCTGATAAATACTTGAACACTGTATATAGTGTATTGTCATCCCATGCTCTATAATCACCTCTTATTGGTATAATCTAATAAACACTTGAACACTGTATATAGTGTATTGTCATCCCATGGTCTATATTCACCTCTTATTGGTATAATCTGATAAACACTTGAACACTGTATATAGTGTATTGTCATCCCATGCTCTATAATCACCTCTTATTGGTATAATCTAATAAACACTTGAACACTGTATATAGTGTATTGTCATCCCATGGTCTATATTCACCTCTTATTGGTATAATCTAATAAACACTTGAACACTGTATATAGTGTATTGTCATCCCATGCTCTATATTCACCTCTTATTGGTATAATCTGATAAACACTTGAACACTGTATATAGTGTATTGTCATCCCATGGTCTATAATCACCTCTTATTGGTATAATCTGATAAATACTTGAACACTGTATATAGTGTATTGTCATCCCATGGTCTATAATCACCTCTTATTGGTATAATCTGATAAACACTTGAACACTGTATATAGTGTATTGTCATCCCATGGTCTATAATCACCTCTTATTGGTATAATCTGATAAACACTGTATATAGTGTATTGTCATCCCATGGTCTATAATCACCTCTTATTGATATAATCTGATAAATACTTGAACACTGTATATAGTGTATTGTCATCCCATGCTCTATAATCACCTCTTATTGGTATAATCTGATAAACACTTGAACACTGTATATAGTGTATTGTCATCCCATGCTCTATAATCACCTCTTATTGATATAATCTGATAAACACTTGAACACTGTATATAGTGTATTGTCATCCCATGGTCTATAATCACCTCTTATTGGTATAATCTGATAAACACTTGAACACTGTATATATTGTATTGTCATCCCATGTTCTATAATCACCTCTTATTGGTATAATCTGATAAACACTTGAACACTGTATATAGTGTATTGTCATCCCATGCTCTATAATCACCTCTTATTGGTATAATCTGATAAACACTGTATATAGTGTATTGTCATCCCATGCTCTATAATCACCTCTTATTGGTGTAATCTGATAAACACTTGAACACTGTATATAGTGTGTTGTCATCCCATGGTCTATAATCACCTCTTATTGGTATAATCTAATAAACACTTGAACACTGTATATAGTGTATTGTCATCCCATGGTCTATAATTGTTTCTTAGTCCATTTTTCTGTTTTTTGCTTCGTCGACTCAGGTTGTAGTATGGCATTATCTGTAAACTATCTGTAAATTATTTATAGTTTAGTTATGAATTAACTGTAAATATTCTGTAATTTAACTATGAATTGTCTGTAAATGATCTGTAAATTAGCTGCGAATTATCTGTAAGTTATTTGTAAATTATTTAAATTTCATCTAATGTTTTTTTGCCATTCATCTCATATCCAGTCGTCCCATAGTGTTGCATCTGTTTTTTTAAGCGTGCGAACGTCCCATCCTATGACAAACAAGGACATAATTAAAATGGCTAGAAAGAAGCACCTTGAGAGGCAAGGCATGGAGAATTTGAGCCATAATGAAAGATTGGAGGTTGGTTGTAGCTTGGGCCTAACTCTTTCGCTACCCAATCAATTTATTTACCAAGACAAATTAACGTATTCAGCAATACCTTATGTTTGACAGGGATGTGTATAAATTGTCATAGCTTTTGAACTATATAAAAGATTTTGATACCAAATTATTAAGTATAAAGTTTTATATCAGCCAGTGCCATAAAAAGTGCCACAAATGTTTGCAGTATGAGCTCGTGCACTTTTTTGGTTATTTTCGCTCCGACCATGAGCATGTCCGATTGGCGAGTTGGACGGTTTATTAATATTATTACAGCTTATGGCATTATTATTGCAGATAAAAATAAATATTATCACTCAGTAGTACGATTGCTCAATAAAACTTAACAAAAGTCCATCGATCCAAAATTAGTGAGACTTCCGTAGCGGTAATGCGTCTGACATAACTTGTCATTGCTTTGCTCGTCATCGCTGCAAAACTGCTCTCAGGATGGGTTGTAAACTTATTTTCTATTTGCTAAATGCATGCAGAAAACCGTTTTCTTTTGTTTATGTACAGGTACGATAGGCTAATTAATTAGCAGCATCATGCAGCTCTTAGCCATATGCAAACGCTTTGCTGAGCCATATTACACGGCTCGTGGCAGCAAAAAAGTTAATGCGGAGAGCTTACGTGAATAAAATATCATGACAATTTTTTGTAGTTTCAGATTAGGATTGAGTAAACATTGCATATATTAAAACTGAAGGAGCTTAATGTATAACATCTGTGGCTGTGTACATTTTGTGTACTTAGCTGACTGCAATCACTTCATCATAGTATAACAGATACTAGGAGTAAACATGTCATAATACTTTCTTGTAGTGATTTTATTGTCTTTTTTTATATATTTTGTGGTTGCCAGTTATGTCTCGCACATTAGCATTGGTGCTGTCGCTAGATGAAGAAGTGCGTGCTTGCACAGATCATTACATAGCTATATAGATATAATAGTCAATGAGGCGATTGTTTCAGTATCCAAAGTCAAAGAACATTTGCTAGCGCATGGATTGGTATCAAAAAGAGCCAGAAGAGCTAAATGGTGCACGAGTTTTAGGGTTAAGAGTAACAAAATCTGAATATGGTACCATTGGCTGGTCCAGAAATTGTAAACTGCCTACAATACAATCTGATCTAACTAAAAGGCAGTTGTTTTCTATATGTGTTACATATCTTAGCCGTTATCCAGTAGCAAAATGGTCAAGAGTTTCCCGTAGCCACATGAAACGAGAAGTGAATTCACGTGAATGAGACATCCGCCTACCTGATGAAGTAAAAGTATTGTTAGATGAGGTTTCTGAGATAGTTGAGAAAAATGATCCAGTTGGTGGTCCATGGAGTGTAGCAGGTTCACCCATTGGAATCGGTATGGTGTGATGCCAATAGCTTAGCAACAGGATGTTGAAATTGACAATGAAGTGGTCGAAGATGCAAGTGGGTTGAGGAGTATGAATGATAGAGCTCACATAAATGCAGCAGAGTTGGAAGCGGTGATAAAGGCAATCAATATGGCTTTGAAATGGAAACTGAACTGTATAAAAATTCTCTGCGACTCTGCAACTGTATGTGGCTGGGTTAACACAGTGTTGAAGGACAGTAAAAGAGTCAGTGGGCTTAGCAAAATGATAGTTTAGAAATGTTTGCGCGTCATCGGTGACTCAAAAGAGGAGTACAACCTAGAATTGCACATGACATGGTAAAATCAGGTGAAAACAAAGTAGATGAATTAACGAAAGTCCCACGAAGGTGGCCAAGTAGAAAGTCATGTCTAGTTAGTTTGGCTGTGTTTGATGATGACATTACGAATAAGCTGTGCACCTTCATGATACTCACCACTTAGAAGTAGACCAAACTTTATACTTAGCTACAGCAATGTGGAGCTGAGGTTGCAAAGAGAAGATGTAGAGGAGATTGTAAAACAATGTCACGTTTGCGAGAGAATCGATCAGCCTCAGTTCGTTGAGAAACTGGGCACTCGGATGTAGTTAAAAAGTGGCACCAGCTAGCCACTGATATTACACATTACAAAAGTGCTCAGTATTTGACTGTTATAGACTGTGGACCAAGTCGGCATGCCATATGGAAAAAACTAAGGAATGAGACATCATCTGTAGTGCAAGAACCGTTGGAAAACATCTTTGCTGAACACGGGCTCCGATAGAGTTGCTTTCTGACAATAGACCATGTTTCAAAGCACTGACAAATATGTTGAAAAAGTGGAATATAACTCACATATTCAGCTGTGTGTACAGGGCATCATGTAGTGGTATAATAGAGCGTAATCATCGCACAATCAAGGGAATGTTTGCTCAGTCAAGAGGTAGCGTTAGTGATACGGTGTACAGGGATAATAATACTCCACACACAGAGGGCACTGTGCCGCCAGACAGACTATTTGCTTATAAATCTGAAACTCGAGTAATCTCAGGAACTGCTGGCAGAGATACTAGTTTGAATCCGTATAGTGTAGGCGACCAAGTGTATGTGAAGCCACGCAATGCAAAATGTATATTAACTTGGGAAACTGGCAATATTACAGTTCTTGTTTCTAACACTAGGAGATATTAGGTTCTGTTGGCGCCTTAATGATTCACCTTCATCTACACTGATAAACTACGAGTTAGACTTGGATTCAGACTCTAATGTTGATATTGGAAATGAGGCTACGAATGACAGCAGTATAACTGATAATGAAAATACTGATAGAGATTCTTCTAATGACCAATCAGAAGTTAATAATACATCACATCCTGTTAGAGAGCGTAAGCCCCCTGCTAGGCTAGCTAATCTTTTAGTTTACTGATATAGAGATCAGGGGGATGTGATTGTATACATTTTGTGTACTTTAGCTGACTGCAATTTCTTCATCATAGTATAACAGATACTTTGAGTAAATATATCATAATACGTACTTTCTTGTAGCGATTATATTGTCTTCTGTCTTATATATTCTGTGGTTGCATAACTGCCTTGCTATATAGTGTTTATGTCTTCTTATTGTCTATTGTATACTGTATGTATCTGAGTCAGTTGAATAGAGGAGTTCAGTATTGCAAGATGTACAGCTCGCTTGCTTAGAGTTAGGTAGAACATAGACCTATTAGACCTACTAACTATAACTTAAGTATAGTTAATAGGTTTATGAAGTAGAACAGCAGCATAACCACTTATTGAGCCTCTTCGGTTTTACTATATCATATTCTTACTAAATCAGCAGTAAGCAGGAGTATGTCATGATAGGTACCGAAACTGACAAGTAGTGACAGGTCTACAGTAGCCCATGTGAGCTGTTTATGGATCGTAGTCGATGTTTTAGCTGATGGGTATGAGACACAAGAAAGAGGACTGGGTGCGTAGCACTGCTCTACCTGAACCTCAATGTAGCATGTTCACAAAGAAATTGGGTGCACCTATCACACAATCGGTGAGTCTGTTGCTGAGAAGTCTACTGCTATCACTATATAGTTAGATTCTTCTTTTAAAAAAGAACTTGGTTTCAAAGATTATTAGTAGTGTATGTGGCAATGCAAGTGATCTTAGTTTTTTCTAATTATTCCTAAAACCACGGTTTATCTGTGCCAACTTTGTTTTAAAAAATGGATACCTAGCTACTTTTCAGCGTTAGAAAATCTAAAACAGCACTGAAAAGAAATCTTTTTGAAAAGTGAAATTTAAAAACAGAGCAAACATATATTAGCAGCGTTTCAAATTGTAAACACAGATATTTCTATCGTCTTAAAAGGAAGTGCCAGTGAAATGTCTATGCTGCTGTGTATCTATGTTTATCATAGAACATATTATAGTGTAAATTATGCATTCCTTCATCATAGCAAGAATACAGCGATTATATCAAGAGCTGTGACGAGCTAAAAGGACATGTTCACATTAAAAAACCGTCTACACGAGTAGAGTTAGTTTATTCATTTGTGTTCCCCTCTCCTTTTAGGGTACATTTGTGACTGAGTATATATTTTGGTAAGTCATTTCAAGTCTGCTTTAGGGTATAATGGAAACTATAAAACTTTACAGCGGTAACAAAATTGAGTGAATTCTAGTGTTTAAGTCGAAAAATTGACACCAACTTTTAGGTCTAAAGATCTTGACCTATACGGCGGTCACGTTTTTTATGATAATTTCAGTAAATCCAGATTTAAGAAAACCATTGCAAATCAAAGTTACATGATATGACATATAAGGATTTATTTATAAACTAGTAAAATACTAGTAATCCTATTCAACATGAGATGGATCAAACACAAAGTCCCATTCTTCACCATTCAAGTTATCATTGTAAGAATCCTTTTCTGGATTAATGTTTCTTTTTTAAGTTAATGTTTTTATCATAATAGGTCCATCACCCTACAAGCTCGCACTTTGATAAACTATTTATCATAATAGGTCCATCACCCTACAAGCTCACACTTTGATAAACTATTTATCATAATAGGTCCATCACCCTACAAGCTCACACTTTGATCAACTATTTATCATAATAAGTCCATCACCCTACAAGCTCGCACTTTGATAAACTATTTATCATAATAGGTCCATCACCCTACAAGCTCACACTTTGATAAACTATTTATCATAATAGGTCCATCACCCTACAAGCTCACACTTTGATAAACTATTTATCATAATAGGTCCATCACCCTACAAGCTCACACTTTGATAAACTATTTATCATAATAGGTCCATCACCCTACAAGCTCGCACTTTGATAAACTATTTATCATAATAGGTCCATCACCCTACAAGCTCGCACTTTGATAAACTATTTATCATAATAAGTCCATCACCCTGCAAGCTCACACTTTGATAAACTATTTATCATAATAGGTCCATCACCCTACAAGCTCGCACTTTGATAAACTATTTATCATAATAGGTCCATCACCCTACAAGCTCACACTTTGATAAACTATTTATCATAATAGGTCCATCACCCTACAAGCTCACACTTTGATAAACTATTTATCATAATAGGTCCATCACCCTACAAGCTCACACTTTGATAAACTATTTATCATAATAGGTCCATCACCCTACAAGCTCACACTTTGATAAACTATTTATCATAATAAGTCCATCACCCTACAAGCTCACACTTTGATAAACTATTTATCATAATAGGTCCATCACCCTACAAGCTCACACTTTGATAAACTATTTGACACATCTCCTTTCGTCCATTCACGGTACATCAATCACAATTCCTGGCGTGAATTTGTCTTGATTTTTTTTTAAATGCAGTATCGTTGTAGGTGGTATAGTTTGGTTTTCTTGTCAAAGGGGGCCAACTGTTGAAGTGTTTTTTGTGCTTTCCCGTTTTCACCAGGACTGTTTTCTCTTGTTCCTTTGTTAATTGTTGTATTGCCTATGAAACAAAAAAAAACATGGGCATTTTTGCTGACGATGCAGTTGATTATTGCATGCATTTTATGCATTTCCTTAGCTACACGTTGCCCTCACCTCTGATGTCAACTGAACTAGTCTTATGAAGCTATTTGAGTCAGCTAAAAGGTTGACTTCTATGGCAAATACAGGTATAGGCATCGACTTGTACACCAGCATTCACGGTATATGTTTATAATTGTGTTAAATTTAACTCCTTCCAATGCCAAACCAAAATTTGGGCATAGGTTAAAAAGATCAGCGTGGCAAGAGCTGTAAAGGCTCGCGTGGTCTGTTAGTCGAATGTAATTTCTGTTGTTACAACCTCCTACATTCATCCATATATTGTTACAGCATTTTACGTTCATCCATATATTGTTACAGCCTTGTACATTCGTCCATAGACAGAGTCTGACCTCTGCTGACTGCTGCCAGTTTCCTGAACCAATTTTCCGTAAGTCTTCCTCACCAGAAGAATTTTTTAAACCTCAATGTAAGTTTCAAGCTTTCAGTTTTTCAGACTAGTTCAGCTAATAATCTATTTCCATGCTTTAAAGATAAACCTGCACAAAATTTTTGTAGATTTTATCAGAAAATGTCGGTATTTTTTTATCATTTGTGATTGTTTTTTATGTTTGAGATGATATGATTACTAGGATGTTTTTAGATTAAAATCGATAAAACTTGATCGTGATTAAAATGCTCAGAAGAAAAAAGACAGGCAAAACGATGTCACCAGTTGTTATCATTGCTATAGTTGATATCAGCCGTTGAATTCAAGTTGAAGTGTTAAGCGTCTCTATTCTGTCGGTCTCTTTGCAATCATAGACGACGCAGTCACACTTTTGCATGGTCTGAGTGTTTTAGGTGTGATCAAGTTTTTTAAATTTTCATCTTGCAACATCCTGGCAGTCAGATCACTTCAAACATCAAAGACAATCACAAATGATAGAGAAATACTGACACTTTCTGATAAAATCTACTAAAATTTTGAGTAAGTTTATCTTTAAGATATCATTTATGAGGTTTATTTCAATCATTCTACTGCTATATACTGTAGTTAGTGAGTTTAGTGCTATTAAGTTAGCTGCTGGGCTAGTGCTAGCTAATCCATATATAGTTAATGATATATTCAAGCGAATATGTTATAACAGTGTTTTTATGTTTCATGGAAGTAAAAGTGTAATGTTACCTAAGATAGGACTACATAGTAATAGTAATTAGATAATTGAAATCTGATCTTTAGAAAGACCTTGTGAACATTCTGAGCAAAATTTGGAGACCTTATTTCCAGAGTGCCTCTTGGTACACATTTTTGGTTCAGTTTAACTAATGTCAAGATGTACAGCTTTGTTGCCAAACCTTGAGCGGAGTACATGAAGTTGACCATGAAAGAACAAAGGCTCTGTAAAGTTCAGTTCAATGACTTTTAGTGTTTCTTCTTGATTCCTGTTCACAGACCTTGTAATGCTAAGTTTGATTGGAAACTGGATTCAAATGACAGAACTGATGTAATGAGGTGGATACTCGAGATGAACCCAATTTCACCTTTGTGTTTGCCTGTTAAAATGGTTGCCTCTAAAATATAAGCCATCATTTTTTTAATAACTAATTGAGTTCCATTGCAAAGCTATGGTGAATCTAAGTTTTTATAAAGAATAACTGGATCTCCTTTTTTTCAAAATAAGATCATGACGAGGCGACCTGCAGGTTGCTGGCCATTTAGAAATTCTATTGAGGGGCTCTTAGATTTTTTAGCCAATTTGTTGCTCTTGTGTTCACCGAATGGTTTGTCAAAGAATTTGGCATTGGTTAAATCAACAGCATCATTCTTGGCAGCAAAATTGGACTTTTCACCAAGCCATGTTCAGCCTCAGAATGTAACTGATCGATATGGAAACACTTTTGAACCAAAAATATCGCTTTGTGGTGGTTTATTTTTTGGTATCTTGCATCGTGCAAATCTTAAAAAAAATTTTTATTGGTTGAAAATTTTCCCACGGCTTTGCTGATCAAGAATATATAGCGTTTGTAGAGTTTGAAGGCTGAGTTTAAATGGAGTAAACACACCAATAAACATACTTGCCATCTATATATTACAGAACTGTATAGCTTCACAGAGCCCCGCGACCAAAACCGGAAACAAAAACGCTTGTTTCCAAACAAACCCGATCGACATACTGATATCTAATGGAATATTCATACCTCGCTCTCAATATCTCACTTTTTTGCATTTACTTTACTTTTCCACAAAAAACTATTTGTAGCTGTTTGTAGGGAATTTTGTCCTCTTTCAAATGGTGCATAATACAACAATCGAATTCAGAGCGACTACCAATGGGAGTAATTTTTGTTGGTTAATGTCGCGGCCTCTCCGTTATAACTTATATAAAAATAGTGGGTGCGGCCTGTTTGTTTGGAAACGAGTTAGCTCCCATATACACTTCCGTTGGTCGCGGGACTCGGTGATGCTATACGGCTTTAATATATTAAATTAAATACCACCTTAAGGAGAAGTATCTTTTTTAGGCATTATCGATAACACATGTAGTATTGTGAGGGGTTTCTGCTGTTGTTATTTATGTCAGAAAACACCCTGTACGTGTACATCAGGTAAATTTTAAAACCTTTCTACTTTAAACAAATTGAAACTGCATTTGAAAATATGTAGCTTTTTATGAAAAATCAACAAGGAAACATATTTTAGCAGCATTCAAAATTTTAAACCCAAGCATCTCTGTTGGGTTAGAAGGTACTGTGTGCGTTGCTGTATATCTATGTTGTCATAGAAATTAAAGGAAAATAAGAAACTCATGTTTTTCTATTAGGTTAGAGCTAACCCAGTAAATTTCATACACACTCTATAAACTGTTAGTCTATTAATTAATGCACAGAAAACATTATAGACAAACAGACTAAATTTATTGACAGCAGTTTAGATCAAGTTCATTTATAAATATGGTGAATAATCTTTACTCTAATGAGGTCCGTCTGTCTGAAGCCATACTAAGAGCGTTAGAAAAAAGATTACCACTCACAAAAATCAAAATCAAATACTCCATTTTGCAAACACTCTCGCTACCAACAGCGCCACTCGACCTTCTACATTGAAGAATAATTATAAACATAGTTATTACACCTGATGATCTCTTACGGTACACGTGGCGGCCAGGGTACTAGTATTTATAATTCGTTATGAAACAATTGATTTCATTATCTAACTATTAAGGTTAAAAGGCACCCTCGGAGAGACCCTCTCTCTATATATAGTGTTACAAACTTGAAAAGGTCATATTCTGCTGTAGTTTTTGGAGACAAGTCCAATGGTATACTTGGTTTGTTCACCAGACAAACGGTTCTCCTTTTATGAATCAGAATGTAGTTTCGAAGTCATGTTTCTCATGCAAAATATCTGGATAAAAGTCTCAGTGTATCCACTTTAAAGGTGGTTATGATAGTGCCAAACAGTGTATATCATGGGAGCAGAATTTTCAATTACAATTTTTATTCAGGTAAAAAGAGACAAAAAGTCATATATGCGAAATCAGGTTGGAGTTTGGATTGTGGGTCGGACCCCCTACACAGAGAAGAAAAATTCTGAGACAATAAATGCATCAGTTAGGTTTCAAGGATTAGCCATAGAAAATTCCAAGTCGATATCTTTAAAATTGACAAAATGACAGCGTTTTAAAGATTGAAAACACTGACAAAAAGCAAATAATGAGAAAACGCTGCCTAAAGTTTGAGAATAGAAAACGGATGCTTTCTTTATAGTTATGGGCAGCTGGATTGTCTCATACATTTTTAAAACCCTCCACATATGTATAATTAAAACCCTCCACTTGAATATGTATTATCATATGGTGCAGCTGACCTTCTGTTTGCTTTCCTAGCAGCAATTACCACAGGTTCAGCTGCCTTGTTTCCTCGTACCACCCGGCAGCGATCAATATCTCGGGCATATTGTCTCTGGAAGTGACAATACGCCCAACAATATGCATCGTTACTCTATATATTTTCAACATATTGCTAGAAGCGCACTGATCCATTTTTGTGAATGCGTTGTAAATAATATAAAATGGTACATGCATCGGAAGTCCGATAACAAAAGTAACACTGCAAATAAAAATTATTCGATAACAAAATTAGACATTGTTATTAAAAGTCATGCATCAGTTACATACTAGCTGCAAGTGAAAAGCGGTACAGCTTTCCTCAATAGTATTTTAGACAATTTATAGTAAGGAAACTAATTGTAGCAAATATATTACACGTTTTTCCATTTTAGGTACACAAACATGTATGATAAAGTTATACACGCAAGTGCGATGATTGTTTTACGAACATACTTTGCTTTGATGTACATTGAATGCTATACTTTTCCTTATTTGGATACACGCTGTTGTTTCCGTAACCTATATTCTGTTTTTATCTGCTCACGTCTCCGGTCACATACAAACCATAGACTTCAGCTTACATTGACCTCTTATTAACTACTTGATTTGTACAATATTTTATTATCACTCTGTTTTTAATACAGCGAATACATCACAACCTACCGCTCTCCCCAATGAATGTGGTCGCAGGCAATCAACGACTTCAGGGGCAAATGGTATGTTAGCAGGAATTTTTATAAATTATGGTGTTTGAGTTTGAGAAAATGTGTGTATAATGCAAGAGCAGATGTCATCATTTAGACGACCTAAAACATAGTTTCAAAGTATTATATTAGTATTATATTTTACTTTTGTTTTAGGCTTGTTTCTATCGAATAGGCAGTTCTACATGCCTGCATAGGTTTTAATTTGAAAAGTTTGTGCTCCCAATCATGGTATTTCCTATATGGAGAGCTTGAATATAGTTGATCGGTGTGAACAGCAATACAGTCGTACCTCGACATACGAGTGCCTCAACATGCGAGAAAATTGAGATACGAGCAGCATTTTGAGCAAGTTTCTTTTTTGAGACACGAGTAATTACTAAGATATGAACATACAAGCATGTTCTCGATGGTCAATATATGGCCAAGTATGCAAGTATGCTTTCGACAACAGCATCGATCGGTCTTTTTCCTCAAATCAGTTTGAAAAAGGTTTTTAAAAGGTTGGCTAAAAGTTATACTGAAAACGACGCAAAAGGCGCCGATCCGCAAATAGATAATAAAAATTAAGATGATAAAACTAACGGAAGTTTTGTAAAAACTTTCAATTTAGCTTTAAGTGTGTTTTTAATAAGCTAAGTTCCTTTAAGCTAAATTTAAGTTTCTGTTACGTAGCCTCACAAAAGTTCAGTGTACTGAACGCATTGCTGTCAAGTATATCTCAGACTTCTTTTTCCTGCTAAGTCTGTCTCGACGGTAAAAACTTACGGTAGTGTACATAGTAATGTTCCATCTTGTTGCATATTTGAGCAGCTAAATAGGTTTGTTACGTTGTGAGCGTAGGTACCATAAAGGAAACTGCTGGTTCCATTTCTCCACAAAGAAATCGAACAACACTGCCAATAAAATACATATTTACTTGGTAAATATATATAAGTATACATGCATGACAGGCAATAAACCACATTCAAAGCATACAGCGAGAGTGCAGAGAGGGTGCGCATATCGCTCTGCCAAAACAATCAAATCTTCTTCGTTTTATCCTTTTACTTTTGTTTTAGGCTCCGCCTCTTTTCCTTTGTGCTACACTTGGTTTCTCGTTCATGGTCTTCTTGGTTTATTCTCGGTATCCCGAGTGCCCTAACGATAGCCATGTCTTCCTCGGTGTTTTGAAGGCTCAGCCCTTCGACTGTGGTGACCAGGAGGTCTATCGCTATGGCCCTGGTCACTGCACTCTGTCGTAACAGTACTAAATTACAGCAGTTAAAAACACACTTTTCACCATAATACAGGTATCCTGTTATATGTGTTTTTTATGGTATGGTAACTAAGTAATTTGTATTTAGTTATCGTATATAAGAAATAGCACTTTGAGCCACAAGTAATTTAACATATATGTTAAATTACTATATGTTAAACTAATATATTGCATATATGTGCTCAGTCTAAGAACGTATTAAGCTCGTGTGTCAAGGTATGACTGTCTCGGCAAACGACTATTCCTGTGTCATTCGTTATTCGAGTCATTGTCTTTACCCACATGCATAGCTTTAGTGTCACGGATCTGTGTATTTGTCAGCTGCTATTACCAGTGTTACTATCACCTGTGTTACTCACTACACCATCATCTCTTTCTATATTTATCAGTTGTTATACTCAGTGTTACTATCACCTGTATTACTAACTACACCATCATCTCTTTGTATATTTATCAGTTGTTATACTCAGTATTACTATCACCTGTGTTACTAACTACACCATCATCTCTTTGTATATTTATCAGTTGTTATACTCAGTGTTACTATCACCTGTATTACTCACCAGACCATCATATCTATGTATATTTATCAGTTGTAATACTCAGTACCCTTATTACCTGCATCAGTAGCTGCAGCATTATCCTATTTGGCTTTTTGCAGGATGCCGCCCTCGAGAACTCGGTTTTGCTACAGATATGCCTGGCAAGTCGGGCTCCCCGCTTCAGGTTCCATTTGGTATGCAAGCACTATTTTTATTAACACTAGAATGTTTAGGCTATTGAAGTAGCGAGCGGCATTGGTAGAATCTTAAACAGGATCATGTTTCAAGTCTATTATAACATAATATTTTACAGCAGTTGATAAATTTAGTATACCGCTTTACTTATACACTTCAACTTATACCACTTTCCTCTCTATGAAAGCAGCTGAGCATGTCCGCTCATGTTGCTGATTCTGTATAAATGGCTGTACATGAGTTATCTACAACTTATGCATGATTGTTAAAGATGCATTTACACAAATCTTTTGTAGATTGTATCAAAAATTATCAGTATTTTTCTGTTATTCGCGATTGTTTTTTATGTTTGAGGTGATCTGATTGCCACGATCTTTTTAGATTCAAATCGATAAAACTTGATCATGACTAAAACACTCAAAAAATAAATATGTGCGAAATAACGTCACTATTTGCCACCATGTCGAGAGTTGAAGCGTTTTGGGCCTCTATTCTGTCAGCCTCTTTACAACTATAGATGTCATAATCGCACTTTCACTTGATCTGATCGTTTTAATCGTGATCAAGTATTATCGAGTTTAATCTTGAAACATCCTGGCAATCAGATCAGATCAAACATCAAAAACAATCGCGAATGATAGAAAAATATCGATACTTTTTAATAAAATGTACAAAAGTTTTTGTGTAAGTTCATTTTTAATTTAGCATGAACAATAATAGACTCACCGCATCTATTATCAATTTTATTTGTGTTTGTATGAAAACTCTTGTGACTGAGCAATTAGCATAACTACTTTTTACCTTATCAGTCCAAAACTAGCAACGACGCATTATTACATAAAATATGATTAACATGACAAAAATTAATCTTGTGAAACTACGATGAAATATTCCGCACATGTAGTGGTTTTTTGAAGGCATATCTGTAACTAGTTTTTGCATATGTCATTATCTCATAACATTCCAAAAAATATTATACTCTTTTAGTTTTTTGTTACAGTGACGAAGCTTGCACTCCTGGTTTTTCCAAAAGTAGCTGACCTTTTTAACTGCGTAACGTTATCCCTTACAGCAGAAAATCGGCCATCTATAAGAAAGCCTTTGGCTGATGACTTTTTTCTGTTACAGACAGATCATCAAGGAGTCCGTCTCCGTCGAACACGTCACGCAACAACGCTGAAGCTGATATTGTTTACGGTAAGACTATGTTGGTGTGTGTTACTCACTTTCACTTTGGCTAGCAGCATGCCTGGCGCTGCCGAAATTTCTTTCATTTTCAATCAGATCGGTAGCAGATGGGTGTTCAAGGGGCTGGTTCTCAGTAACCAAACAAAGCTTTAAAACCAAATTGGTTGGCGACCAAGTGAAACGCCCCGTAGCATATGTGTATATTATTTGAACAAAAATTGGTGGCAAAAAATGTAAAAATGCATGGCATTCAGGCAGACTAACAGACAGACACACGCAATGAAAAAGTAGCTTATGTTAATATAGATCTCATTGTCATGTTTCTAAACATATGTACTAAGCTGATGGCTCACATGTAAATGCTCCCTAGCAACATTCTTGGTACTATGGCAGTTCTTTTTCATCTACGCATGTTTGTTTACTTTTATAACATTGCCTTATATAGCTACATTTTTTATCATAGCTACACCTAGCAATATGTTTTACTTCATAGCGAATGGTTTGAATGAGGAAGAGGAGCCAATCGAAGCTGTCGATCTTCAATCATATGATGGAAGCGAGTCTCTGTTTAGTATGTGTTGATTTACGTTTTATTAAACTGAAAATAAGCTGTGCAGGTGTTGGAAATGTTACTGTTAACAAATAGCAAAAATGTATAATTTAGTGTTAACGTATAGCAGAAGGTGAGATCACTTTTAAAATTGGTGCGCAGTTTGTCAATTGTAGCATATTTACAATAGCATTTTTAATCACTAACATTCAAAAACATGGTTTCTTAAATATTATTTTCATAGGTTTATGCAGCAGTTCATAAAAGTGGCTATAGTGTTTTCTCTCACTAATCAAGACTAACACAAGTAGGGCCCTGCTACTATCTATCAACCTCTACAGAGCAACAATGTGCTCTATATTCAAGCCTAGTTTTATACCGACTCCTTCCTCTTCTTGGGAAAATTTGGTAGCAAAAAATCTTTGGTTGCTTTCAATTCGTGGTAGATAAAAAATAATAATTGTGTTGTTAGGTTTATGGGATGTTCTAGGAGTACAGAAGATGCTAGAAATATAGGCGGATGCGATACTATTGGTACAGTTAGGAATACACAGTTGTGTAAAAAATAAATATACTACACTAGAGTTGTGACTAATGTCCATAGATATGCTGTCGCAGTTGCTAGTGATTTTGTCAAGTTTAAGCTATTGTATATCAAAATGAAGCTGAGAGTCTCCTATATTCAAATGTGTTATTAAAACACATTTGAATTTGTTTGTGTTTTGCCGTTTTAGTTTGCTCAAAATGCAGACTTGTGCTGCTCGTTAGTATAAAAACTGAAAACCTTCAATGGTTTGGTCAGTGATGTAATGTATTAAGTTTATTACAGTTATAATTTATTAAATTTGCTATGGTTAGCTGGGAACAAGCTCGACATGAGCTGGTGTTTCTGAAAAGTGCCCTTGTGGTTGGTTTAGGATGGCTTTAGACAGAAAATTTCATTTCTGACTCATTTATGGTGAACCAGTTCAAAAAACTGACATTTCTGTCAACTGTTTTTAATAACATATTTCAATAGAGGCAACTCTGTGTTTCATTTTGATATATAATAGGTGAAGCTTGACAACATTCACTAGCAACTATGACAGCATATCTATAAACATTAGTCACAATTCTAGGGCCATCCATTTATTTTTTACACCTCTGCATGTTGTGTTATTATTACTATATTCCTATATGTTTTAATTTTCCTTCGTTTCTATTCCAATTGACTGACTAAAATTTCTATGTACGAATGATGCATGAATAAGTGCTGTGTGAAATAATATGATTACTTCCAGTTGTTGGAGACCCTCGGATTCCTACCACAATTGACCCTGTTCATGCTATCTACAACAAATCAGCAAATGGTATGTTTAGACCTGGAAATACCATACAATTTGTGCTTATATCAACTTCTCATTTGACCCTTCTTATTGTAGATACATGTGTATATACGAGAGTCAGTCAATAACAATTTGGACTTTTGTTACATTTATTGCGCTTTTCACTGCAGAATGCGCAAATTCAAAGCACTAAATTATTTCGGAGTTACAATCTCATTCACAACATTACAGCATCGTAGTAGTTCAAGTTTTTTCATCTTTGAAATTCAACATGGCCACCAAACTGAAAGAGTTCTTTTTGCACTCTGAAAAAGATAAGATTTTTGTAAGCTGAAGGCATCAAAGCAGCTGAAATGTACAATAGAATGAAGGCACAATATGGCTGTAACAGTCTGTTAAAGTTTGTCAAAGTCATCTTGTTATGAATGAGTTTAAGTATTCAAGTAAGTCAGTATCAGGATTCAGTATGAAGATAGGAGTGGTAGACAGTAGGCATTTAAACTCCTGACAATAGAAATATCATGGAGCAACTCATCTGAGCCGATAGAAGGGGGAAAATTGATGACAGCAGAGAAGTTAGTAGTCTCTTTTAGTACTGTGCATAGAACAGTGGATGAAACATTGAGACACTGCGAATTAAGTGCTCATAGGGTTTCAAAGGTGTTTACAGACATTCACAAAGAACAACATCTGATGCCGACAAGGTATGGTCAGGCCATGTCACAATTGATAAAACTTGGGTGTTGTATTTTGAGCTGAGAGGCAGTCACATGAATGGAAGCTTGTGACATCATCTGTGAAAAAAGGTTTAAAAGTCAGAGAACGACCCAGCAAGTTGTACTGATATCGTTCTGAGTTATGTATTGGCCAATAACTCAAGATTCAAAAAGCCAAGGTACAATAGTAATCCATAGCAATTACTGAGAGCTACTAGACAAGATGCAAAAAGACAAGAAACAAATGAAAAGGACTCTAAACAAACGGTGTAATTTTTCACCAGGTCAATGTATGGCTCCATACTGCTAACAGAACTTTGGCTAAAGTTGATGAATTGGGTTAGGAACTACTCAGGCACCCTCCATATAGTACAGACCTTAGCCTATCTGACTGTCATCTTTATGGACCACTTGACAATCACATGAGAGGAAAGCACTTCGCCAGGGATGAGCATGTTATCAATGCTGTTCTGTTAGTGAATGGTTTCGAAGGCAGCCCAAAGATTTTCATGCTAAGTGAGCTAATGACTTTGTAGCTAGATAGAGAAAATGCATTAATAGTGGCAGCAACTTTGTAGAAAAGTAAACAAAACACTGTCTCTATCTAAATTTAAAATAAAATCATAGCAAAGTTCCAAAAACTTATTGACTGACTTTCATATACATGTATTTATAATTTTATGCGTTTCTGTCCAATCAAGTCCAACAGTAGAGCTCTCTACTTTTCTTTGACAATTTTTGCACCATTTACTTAAATCTATAAAGTATAGCTTTAAGTAAATGCATCATAATAATACAAACCCTTGCAAAATACAAATCTTTTATGCATTAGTTCCGCTTGTTTGTTGGCAGTTCTTCACCAATAGCAGTAAAATTGAAAATCTATTGTTGTTTGTGTGTATCTAAACCATTGAGCTTTTATTTATAGCATTATTTATAACATTGAAATAAAATGAAAACAAGTTTTCAATTTGGGCCTCTTTTTTTGCTAGAATCATAAGCAGATATCACAGATCATAAGGGAAAAGCAACTCTAGTTTAAATAATCGACAGTGCCTGATGAGCTTCTGCTGTTTACTAATCAATCACATTTGATCATATTTACTGACCAATCACATTTGATCATATTTACTGACCAATCACATTTGATCATATTTACTGACCAATCACATTTGATCATATTTACTGACCAATCACATTTGATCATATTTACTGACCAATCACATTTGATCATATTTACTGACCAATCACATTTGATCATATTTACTGACCAATCACATTTGATCATATTTACTGACCAATCACATTTGATCATATTTACTGACCAATCACATTTGATCATATTTACTGACCAATCTCATGTAATCAATCATATTTACTGACCAATCACATTTGATCATTCACATTTACCGACCAATCATATTTAATCGTGATATTGCAGTTATTGTTTAGCTAATTATTTACTCTATTAAAGTTATTAATAAAAAATTAAATTTTAATTTAACTTGATATTTTACTTTTTTGTTGTTAAAATATCAAGTTGATTAGCAGCACTTTTGGTAGACAATGCATGGCAAATGCTTTTTTTGTAGATTCTTTAGTTTGGCTTGTTTTAATTCTCATCAATTTCACATTCTCATCAAAAAGTCTTTGCTATATACTTTACAAAGTTGCTGTTGCCTTTGCTAAATTCTCTTTGTGCATATTTTACAGCTAACAGAGATGATTTTGTGTCTCCACCTCGCATCTATTTAGCATGCCCCAGCAACAGTTCCAGAAATGGTAGGTCTGCATTTTGTTTTACTTGTATCTCAAAGCAATATTTCTTATATAAGATAACTAAATACTAATTAATTTTTTTCCACACTATGAAAAAATCACCTAAAACAGGATATTACGATGGAAAACATGATTTTAATGGTTCAAATTTAATACCATCACTCACAAAGTAACAAATACATATTTAGTGATTATGATCTGTAATAAAATGAAACATTATTATGTAAACTACTGTATGGAGTTCCTACCTTTGGTGGAGTGACAGTGACTTGACAGCAACGCGTTCGGTACGCTAGATTGTTGTGACGCTACGCAGCATAACATGAACTTTGAATTTAACTTAAATGACTTTAGCTTATTAAACACACACTTAAAGCTAAGTTTCAATATTTTATTAAACAACTATTTCGTCTTCATTTTTATAGTTATGTTTTGCTGACTTAGGACTTTTTGCCTCGCTTTCACTATAATTTTTAACCAGCCTTTTTAAAACCTTTTTTAAACTGATCTGATGAGAAAGACCAAGTGATGCTGTTTGAATGCAGTCTCTCTCACACTTGGTCATTTAGTGGCCATCGAGAACTGACTCATATCTCAGTTTTCTCTTGCCTCAAGGCAGAACCTTACTCGAAACTTAGCTCGTACTTGATTTTCTCATATTTTAGGAGACTCGTATGTAGCGGTATGACTATTTACAATATTTGTTTGTACATGTTTCCCAACAATGTCATTGTACATGTACCTTAACAATGTCATTTGTATCTTCAAAAATGAGTTTTTGTTTCAGAGGTTTTGGAACAAATAAGCGAGCATTTTAAGCTCTGCCTTTCAACTTAGCCATTGACAAAGCCTCTTCAAATATTAATATTTTATATAAAAGTACAATAAATATAAATGTTGTGTAGAATAGTCTGGCATGTTTCAGTGCAACAGACAAACCCATCCCTTCTCTTCTTTTTACTGCTTACACATATGTTTTAGTTTGAAACCTCTGCCTGCGTGCGTCAAAATATTGTTATTTGTTTGACATGAAATTCGAAATTCAAAAAATATTTTTGCATAATTTACCATAAGTTCGCTCTAGTGGAAACTGTAAAGTCTTATTCAAGGTTGAAGCTGCCTTCATTTCACTTGGGTATGACAGTTATCATCATAATAAAACTCTTTACAGGTTTTTATTTTATTCATATACATGTATTCATTTTTACTAATTAACACAGAATAACAATATACCTCCAGTTGTTAGTTTTGCATTGTTATGTAGCTTTTCCCCTCGTGCTTAGCACCCTTGTACTTGCATCCTTTATTGTACTTGCAGCCTTTTGCACAACTTCACCCTCCAAGAAGATGTAGGGTGAAGTGCACAACTTCACCCTACAAGTTGTACCCTTTAAGGTGCAACTTCACTCTTATGCATATACGCATCTGTACCCTCATGCGAATCTGTACTCTCATACAGATCTGTACCCTTATGCACATCTCCACTTTCATACACATATGTGCCCTTATACACATCTGTACCGTCATACACATCTGTACCGTCATACACATCTGTACCATCATACACATCTGTACCGTCATACACATCTGTACCGTCATACATATCTGTACCCTCATACACATATGTACCCTCATACGCATCTGTACCTTCATACACATCTGTACCCTCATACACATCTGTACCCTCATACACATCTGTACCCTCAGACACATCTGTACCCTCATACACACCTGTACCTCATTAGCATCTGTACCCTCATACACATCTGTACCCTCATACGCATCTGTACCCTCATACACATCTGTACCTCATTAGCATCTGTACCTTCATACACATCTGTTCTCTCATACACATATGTACCCTCATACACACCTGTGCCCTTATACACATCTGTACACTCATACACATCTGTACCCTCATACGCATCTGTACCCTCATACACATCTGTACCCTCAGACACATCTGTACCCTCATACACACCTGTACCTCATTAGCATCTGTACCTTCATACGCATCTGTACCCTCATACGCATCTTTACCATCATACACATCTGTATTCTGTACCCTCATACGCATCTGTACCCTCATACGCATCTGTACCTTCATACATATTTGAACCCTTCCTTGATTGCTCTATAAATGTATGTAGGCCCCACCTTCTTACATATCTCCAGGCTCTAACATACAAGTGAATCTCCTTCACTTTTTATCCACAGATGACTCATCAAATGCCGAATCAACAATCATTCCAGTTCCAGCCTTGCAAATTTCACCAGGTTCTAGCAATCACAATAACGGTACGTATTTAGGGATTATGTTGTTATAATCACAGTAAGGTATGTATATAAGGATTATGTTGTTATAATCACAGTAAGGTATGTATATAGGGATTATGTTGTTATAATCACAGTAAGGTATGTATATAGGGATTATGTTGCTATAATCACAGTAAGGCATGTATATAGGGATTATGTTGTTATAATCACAGTAAGGTATGTATATAGGGATTATGTTGCTATAATCACAGTAAGGTATGTATATAGGGGTTATGCTGTTATGCGTCAGATTCGACACTGATTCTTGTTCTGTCTCAATAATAATAAATAAAAATTTTGAAATACACATACAGAATTACAAAAGATAGAGGGTCAAGGGTTGTGGTTTTTTGAGGCTTTTATAGATGGTTCAAAGTCATAATGTTTGGTAAATTTAAAACAACTGAAGATAAGTTAATAGATTTTAAATGCAGCTTGAAAAGTGCAGGTTTTTTCAATTATTTGAATTAAAGCAAGCCCAAATTAGGTGATGAGAAACGGAGATAGGGAACCAATCCAGTTAGTTAACTCAAGTTAGTGGCTGAAGAAACATTTGCTGGCTTTCAAGCGATCCTTTGCAGCACTTCGTGGTGAAATTGTTGTATTTCGAGAATACACTGTAATTCAATAAATTCGTTCTTCAGCTCAAAAACTTGTGATAATGAAAATGCTTCAGGTAAATACGCCAAATATGAAAAAATGGAAATAGTGTAGAAGTTAAATTCATGAAATCGTAATCAACCGAAAGACATTTTGATTATCACTCTTCCTCAGATATTGGGGAATGGAAGTGCCAACTCCGGTATTAATCAGTTTTTATAGAACAGCATTTTGAAGCTTTAGGAGTTAAAGGTAGTTTAAATGTAGATTTAATTTAATTTAATGCGCTAAAGTTAAAGCATCCACGCTTAATTAAAGATGAATACGTCTAAATTTTATGCGTCAATTTTATTAGGTATCAGTAGTTTTTTATCCTTTGCTTTTTATTTGCTTATCATTTGCTATCATTTCATTTCATTTGCTTTGCTTTTTTTATCATTTTTTTTATGTTTGAGGTGATCTGACTGCCAGGATGTTTCAAGCTTAAAATCAACAAAATTTGATCGTGCCAAAAACACTCAAATCAAATGAAAGTGCAATTATGACGTCTATTGTGCAAAGATATCGACAGAATAGTGTCACGTAACGCTGTAACTTGAACACAATAGCCGATATCAACTATAACAATAATAAAAAGTACATGAAAAATTACATCACTACTTTTTTGAGCATATTTTTCTTCCAAGTATTTTATCTGCGATCAAGTTTTGTCGATTTTAATCTTGAAACATCCTGACAGTCAGATCACTTTAAACATCAAAACAATCACAAGTGATAGAAAAATACCGATATTTTCTGATAAAATTTACTAATATTTTGTGCATATTCAGCAGTCTATGTCATTTACCATTCCTATGGCCTAAACAGCTAGTAGCTAGTTCTTACTAGCTTATATTTGCTAGATGTGAGTTTATGTTATTGTTATGATTTGTATCTTAGTAGATATTAATTAAAAAAAGGACAGCCTCAGCACTAAATATTATAAGGCTCGTTTCAGTTGGTGGTAGATAGTTACCTACATAAAGTAACAGCTAGTAGCTGGTTGTTACTAGTTTCTGCTTAAAAGTCTAGTATATTAGCATTGAGAAAAGAGGATGCGTGGAACAGCAACTAGTCAGAGGCAGCAGCTTTTAACTGTGGACGGTTGTTTTATCTGTAGCTAGCCATTCATTTATGACATGTTCATTCATTCCAGACTCTCATTATTGAATCAAATACATGATTTGTTGTAACGTATTAGCAAGGTACATGTCACTCACAATATATATATATACCGTAAAAAAAGTACTGTCCATATGTCTGTCTGTACCATACCACTTTGAGAGAGAGTTAAAAAAAGTTGCACTCATACTGGTATAGAACACAAGGCATCAGAATCATAGGCGATAACACTCCCACAACACCACTAATTTCCCAAATCTTTCTGTAGTTAATGAATGGAAACAACTATCTGCATGCGTCAGGTCAATAAATAGCATGTTAACAACTCATCGTGAGAGTAGTTTCGATTTACAAAATATTTTATTTGTTATCGGAATTTATTGTTAGCAATGACCAGTTGTGCAGTTACAGGTACAATTTCTCACTAATCTTAGATCAATATACTTGAATTGATTATTATTGAACAGCAGTACTGCACTACTGAGGGCTATTTATTATATTTTATTAGAAGTAATGATGCTGTTAACTGTATTAATATTGATAACTCACCAGACTCAGACATGCTCATGGTTTTTTTGAAAATGGCTGAAAAAGTTTTCGTTCTCATTCTGCAACACATTTGTGGTATTTTTCATGGCATCATCAAATGTAAAAATTTATGATGATTCATTTGGTATCAACTTACTTTTTATAAACTGTGTTATTCAAAAGTTATGACAACTCATACACGTCCCTATCAAATATTAGGTTTTACCAATTACGTTGTTATGTCTGAGTAAATAAATTCAATCGGTAGTAAAAGAGTTAATTATGGACATACTGATCACTCATGATGATCTCTCATGGTGCACAGGACTGCCGAACATACTATTACTTATAATATTACAATGTTTAGTTACTGTACATAAGGGTGTTTATTAATCTCTTTGATGGACTCTGTTGCTGCGATTGATGGTTATTAAGACATTGTTACACGAGTAGATGTTTTGATGCATCGACATATGGCAAGAAGCAACAAAATTTAGTTTGTCATTACTTGTGAATTTCAAAAATGTCAAAAGTAGGATCAGCAGTAAGAGAATCATCTGGTAATGATGCCATTGAAAGCATGTGCTAAACATACCAATAGAAAACAACAACCAGTGCAGTTAAAAATTTACCCTTTTATTCTAACTTATTCACAAAGTTTTTGATTAAAGTGAAGTAATATGCTGTTGCAGAATTTTGCTTGTGATTGTTTAACCTTTTTTATACATTGAGGTCAACCGAAATGTTTTTATCAGGTAAAATTGTTTCAGCTGGTGGTGCTTCGAACGAACAAGACTTTTTGGGAACAAATTTCTTCCGTCCATCCAGCTGCACAGTGTATGATACCGAAAAACCTGGTGAGCAACCACAAATATTTCTTAAAGCTTCCATAGACCAGTAACTAAAATATCAAACTTGAGATTTGTCTTCTCGGTTAGGTCTGATGAATCAGATAGATATAAATACTAAAATAAAGCTTCCATAGACCAGTAACTAAAATATCAAACTTAAGATTTGTCTTTTCGGTTCGGTCTGATGAATCAAATAGATATAAATACTAAAATAAAGCTTCCATAGACCAGTAACTAAAATATCAAACTAAGATTTGTCTTCTCGCTTAGGTCTGATAAATCAGATAGATATAAATACTAAAATAAAGCTTCCATAGACCAGTGACTAAAATATCAAACTTGAGATTTGTCTTCTCGGTTAGGTCTGATGAATCGGATAGATATAAATACCAAAATAGAGCTTCCATAGACCAGTAACTAAAATATCAAACTTTAGACTTGTCTTCTCGGTTAGGTCTAATGAATCAAATAGATATAAATACTAAAATAAAGCTTCCATAGACCAGTAACTAAAATATCAAACTAAGATTTGTCTTCTCGGTTAGGTCTGATAAATCAGATAGATATAAATACTAAAATAAAGCTTCCATAGACCAGTGACTAAAATATCAAACTTGAGATTTGTCTTCTCGGTTAGGTCTGATGAATCGAATAGATATAAATACCAAAATAAAGCTTCCATAGACCAGTAACTAAAATATCAAACTTTAGACTTGTCTTCTCGGTTAGGTCTGATGAATCGGATAGATATAAATACCAAAATAAAGCTTCCATAGACCAGTGACTAAAATATCAAACTTGAGATTTTTCTTCTCGGTTAGGTCTGATAAATCAGATAGATATAAATACCAAAATAAAGCTTTCATAGACCAGTAACTAAAATATCAAACTTAAGATAAATCAGATAAAAAGTTAAAACATAAAACAAATTTTTTAAATATCTTGTGAACTAGAACCATAAGAAATGTGAGTCAACACACTTATACATATTTCTAAGTTGCATACATGTCAGAAAAATTTCTAAAGAACTTCCTTGTTTGTGTACAAAGTCAGGCAGAGCATGTTTGTTGTATAGCCTTTATTTTTGGCACAGTCTCTAGACTCTGTGTTTTCGACTCCTACTATTCTTCTAGCTGAACAAGTCTATTTCCACCCTTGACTGATATTGATATATCTCACTTGGGAGCTTAATTGTCACTTGAGCCAGTTTTAGAATAGAGGTTTGTTTTGGTCTGTAAACATTATAGTTAAAAAGTTGGTGTATCTGATATTGGGTGCAAACCAGAATCTGATTGTTTCACAAACTTTCCAACAATCACGCACGAAGTTAATTTCATAGCTCAGTCACATCGTAATTCTCTAAATATCTTCTGGATTGTTTCACATACCTCTTTTCTACACGTATATCAGCTAGTCATTTCATTACCAACTATACAAGCTGTATTAGGCATCTTTTGTCCTCGGTATTCATCCTAACTGTATCAAATTTTTTTTACTTGGAACTAATTCGTTTAGTTGCCATATCAAAACTTTTTTGAGTTCTTTCCGCTGAATGCAAAGATGGCAGAATTTCAAGATGTTTTGATTATCTACTCACTTGCTTAGCGATGACCACTGAACTTAGTCTTTGGATTTTCTTGATTTTTTATTTCAAAAGCACTTGCAGCAGAGTGTCACAGCTTAGCTACAAAACTTGTTCCTGCCTCATTGCGATCAACTGTTCTCGAAACTGATCACTCATCATAGATGTCAAGTTTTTTGGGTGTTAGTAAAATTTTTAGTTAGCGGTTTTTTACTAGCATTTGAAACCCGTCTCAATCTTCATCGCCAGCATAAGAAGTAGCGAATTTATGCATACCCATAGTTGGTAGCTCTTTTCCGATTCACACTAACTAGGCCTTTTAGATCGGCTTCTAGACGTATTTTAACATTTTTGAACTCTACTTGATATTCTGTAATTGCTGCAGAACTCAGAATGGTATAGCGTACCAACTTTGTTGAAGTTTTCGTTAGCATGTTTAAGGTTTTGTATGTGTTCACATAGCATATTTGTGCGCATATTTGTCATATTAAAGACACTTCGTATCCAGTCAGAAACACTCAGCTTGTCCTGCTACTCTTAACACTCTGAAATCTTGGCCTTCTAGAATGTAATGTTTCAGCTTTTTATTTATACAAAGTTGAAACATTATATTAATTTTAAATTTATACAATGTTTGTACACAATATTCATTATATAAACTTTTTTTATACAAAATTTTTTTCTTTGGTTAACTCATCAAAATTCATAGCTAACTCTTGTTCTATAATAAATTTTATTAGATTGGTTTTTATTAAACTGACAGACGTTATAGTTTTTGCTTAAATGTTTTTTAAAGCAGTTAAAAATAAATCATATCGTGTTTGTTAGGAAGTTTCCAATTTTTAAGGCATCTTTTTTGTTTTCTTCTGACTCTCTACAACTAAAAAGACTCAATGTTGAACACTTGCTGCTAAAGTCTGTTAACATTTTCATTTTGAGATTCCCAGTCTACGATTTATTTGTGCAACGCATAAAAACATAGTTACCTAATTCACAAATGGCTCTTCTGTGCCCTGTACGCAGCAAGTGTATGAACGGTAGACAGGAGTAGCAAGCAGTCTACTTGACGTTGCTATGCTATGACAACTCCATTATCAACATACGGTAAATCTATTAGCCTGTGACAATTACTTTGCAGAGTATAGCTAAAAGGCTGGAAAGGGAAGTTTTAAAAATTAGGAATCTGGTGAAAAGATCACCAATTATTGATTGATTGATGTTCAAGCTTCAAGTTTTAAAAAATAATCTTGTAGTATAGTCTTGATTGATGTTTATGCAAAGCAAATTATGTGAAAAAATGAGGTCTCCAGCATATCTCCGCCTGTTGTTACAACTCATGTAACATTTAAAGCAAATCTTTGATTGTAGTTTTTGTAGTTACTAAAATGCATCTATGACGACATCGTTTATTTTTTAGTGTTGCAAATAATAAATCTCAACGTTCTGCTTTTTAATCTTCACAACTCAGTGAATTATAATTCCCTTTTGTTTTACTAAACTATTCATTTGAACTGAAATGGCCGATCCTGTATGGCACTCACATTATGCCATTAGTTCATACCAATTGGATGCTAATTGATATCACAGAACAACAAATATAGTGGCTTCAACCTTCGGTATAAAAAGTTGTTATGTTGATATTTAGGTTTTCTCTTCGCGACTTGCAGATTATACGGTGTAACTACATGTCATGGTTATTATATAACATTACTGGCTGAATGCCCGACGTTGCACAAGTAATAAACAAAGTTTTTACACAAAAAATGTTTTTAGTTGACAACATATACAACATTTACCATTCTGACTTTTATGTGAAGGTATTTGTGTATTTTGTGTGTGTCCAGTCATTGCATAATTCAAGTATTTGAAAGCTCGAGGCATAGCTAAAGCAGGTTGTTGAAAAACAGCCCATAGCCTTAGCACTACCCATATCCCTAGCACTACCCATATCCCTAGCACAACCCATATCCCTAGCACCACCCATATCCCTAGCACCACCCATATCCCTAGCACCACCCATATCCCTAGCACCACCCATATCCCTAGCGCCATTCCTTCTTTCACCTTTGTTTCTAGCCCCACTTGTAGTACTATCTCTCTTCTGCCTTCAATTATATTCCACTTCCCTCTCATCAATTTATGACGTAAGTTATTATGATGTGTTTAAAAGAAATTTTTTTTTTCTGAGTTCTTTTCTAAATTGAAAAATTAGCAGAATATGTGATAACTAAACAAGATTTATTTTCTTTAGTTTCAAAGCTGCATAATTTGATTGTAGCCAATCAAACGGAGGCAACAAAGCTGTCCGCAAATTGTTGCATCGTTGCTCCACAGAACAGATCTGAACTTGGTATGCTGTACGCTTTGTACTGTTAACGACTGTTACATATATACCGAGCTGTGTGGCTAAGGCTTCCTTGTTTACTATATATGCATGCTCTAGTGCATGGTAACAGATCTAAGGCTTCCTTGCATATCATATCTGCATGCTCTAGTGCATGGTAACAGATCTAAGGCTTCCTTGTATATCATATCTGCATACTCTAGTGCATGGTAACAGATCTAAGGCTTCCTTGCATACTATATCTGCATGCTCTAGTGCATGGTAACAGATCTAAGGCTTTCTTGTATATCATATCTGCATGCTCTAGTGCATGGTAACAGATCTAAGGCTTCCTTGTATGCTATATCTGCATGCTCTAGTGCATGGTAACAGATCTAAGGCTTCCTTGTATACTATATCTGCATGCTCTAGTGCATGGTAACAGATCTAAGGCTTCCTTGCATATCATATCTGCATGCTTTAGTACATCGTAACAGATTTACCTGTTTTTACTGTTCTATAAATTGGTCTAATCGTTTATTTTTTCTGATTTAAGTTATCGCTATGCTTGTTTTGGCTGAAGTAATGTCTGCAGGGTAATGTTGATCAAATAATGTCTAAATAACGTAATGATAGGTTTTATAGGGTGAGATACTGCAGATTTTAGTGGTGAGGCTATATAAACCTGCTACCAGTAATACATGTAGTCTGATACCACCTGTACACTTGTTGGACCAGCTGCGACAAAACCCTCATCCCCCATAAAAATGGGGAACGTCAACTGGACACACTTTCAGAACCTAAAACAACATCTGTAAAAGCAGTGCGCTATTCCAGTGATACACTGTGGCAGCGTCAATAGGGCAAGGATAAACAAACCTATTTATTGGCCAGCTGCTGCAACAGGGTGGAAATGCTAGCGTGTTTTGACCTGTTCTTGCCCGGTGAATACTATTTCCTTTCTGTCGAGAGAGTGACTCTGGTCTAGCGAAAATCAGAAACAAACTTTCGCATGCAGCTTTATGGACTATATGGCAAATGTAACTGCAGATTTACTACACTAAAAACTGCCAACAGAAACCCTAACATCACAAGTATTGCATTAGGATATCTTGAATTTATAAAACTTATCTCTGATAGTAGGAATATTTCATTTCATACTTTTATTGAATTTTACTCTTTACTCGCAGCTCTCTTTTTATTGTCATTTGCATTTCAGGCAGCAGCTAACTGCGGTTGGTTCAAAAAGCGTTTAAAGTCTTCTCTCTAACTTGTTGCTTATTAACTGGAATACAAATGCTTTGATTGCATGCAAAATGCTGAAGATTTAACTAAATGTTGTCAGCCTTTTCACGTGATGCCATCCCCTCGTGTGGTTCTATATTTAATCCCACCTTTTTTGATAACTTTGTAACCATGCCTAGCTTCGCCTACATACATATCATAGCTCCTATCACATACTCAGCTCTGCTTACATAAATAATACCACTTATATGCATATGTAACTTTGCTTATGTACATTGTAGCTCTGTACATATAATATGTGCTTTTTCCACATACATAGCCACTACCATACAGATAGTTTCTCCTATATGCATAGCTCCTGCCGCAAACAACTCCAATCACATAGTTCTATTCATACAAATGACTCCTCCCACATACATGGCTCCTCTCACATACATAGCTCCTCCTACATACATACCTCCCACATACATGGATTCTCTCGCATACATGGCTCCTACTGCATACATGGCTTCTCCCGCATACACGGCTCCTCCCACATACATGGCTCCTCCCACATACATGGCTCCTTCTACATACATGGCTCCTCCCACATACATGGCTCCTCCCACATACATGGCTCCTCCCACATACATGGCTCCTCCCACATACATAGCTCCTCCCACATACATAGCTCTTCACATATCCTGGTTCCATCCTCTTTAGTCCTGCTTGCAGAGTTCCTTTCATATATACAGCTACATTCCCCTGACCAAGTTTGCCTGAAGAGCCCTTATAAACATTTCTAGCTTTGCCTACTTTATGAATCTTATAAATTATTCTCAGCTTTTCCATTTCTTCTTAACTTTGTCTCTTCCACTTTTAGGCCAATGGCTTGTTTGAGACTCATTATGTTGCTTAGTGGGTTATTCGGATTATTGCAGGTTTATTCTGATGTTTGCAGGTTTATTCTGATGTTTACAGGTTTATTCTGATGTTTACATGTTTATTCTGATGTTTACAGATTTATTCTAATGTTTACAGGTTCATTCTGATGTTTACAGGTTCATTCTGATGTTTTCAGATTTATTCTGATGTTTACAAATTCATTTTGATGCTTACAGGTTTATTTTATGGTTTACAGGTTATTCTGATGTTTACTGGTTTATTATTTTAATGCTTACAGGTTTTGCAATGAATCACGGACGAGCATGTTCGAAATTTTTTCAACCATCTGGGACTACTGTTTATGACACGACAAGCAAGCGTAAGAAATTTCTATATGTTTCTATATATTTGTGCTAACTACACCTCAATGGGACCCTTATAAAAGTAGTACATGACCTGATTGTGTAGTTGGTAACACTGTTAATACTGTTGTTTTTACAGTACATGCCACAAAACCTCAATATAAATGAATCAAATGAATATGTGAGCGAGTTTACATAGCGGAATTTTTAAAAACATTGGCAAGGTTTTGTTGTAGACATATATCTGAGTAGAGTAACTTCACCTACGACCCTAGTTCCTCTATCACTTCTAACTTTACCTGTGTACGTACATATCCTCACTTTCATACTTAGCTCTGCCTTCTTCATAGATCTGTCCTCATCCACAGCTTTGCCTTCATCCATTGATCTGCATTTATGTATAGATCTGCCCTCCTTCATAGATCTGCCTTCATGTATAGATCTGTCCTCATCCATTGATCTGCTTTCATGTATAGATCTGTTCTCATACATAGCTCTGTCCTCATGCATAGATCTGTCATCATCCATAGATCTGTCCTCATCCATAAATCTGCCCTTCTCTATAGATCTGTTCTCATCTGTAGCTTTGCTTTCATCCACAGATCTGCCTTCATCAATAGATCTGTCCTCATCCATAAATCTGCCCTCCATAGATCAGCCTTCATTCACGGTTCCGCTCTCAATTATAGCTCTGCCCTCGTCCATTGCTCTGCCTACGTCCATGTCTCCATCTTTATTCATCTCTAACCTCTTCTTCATAGCTGTGCCCCATCTATATTTCCTTATGCGCTGTACATAGCTTCACACGATTGCGTCACTGCTCCCTTATATCTAGTTGAACCTTCATACAGACCTTTCCATTTTCATAGATAGAACTATCCACATGCATAGCTCCACCCACATTCATAGCTTACCCCTCCATCATGGTACATACCGCTAGTTTCTCTATCCTTCGATATAGCTTCAACTAAATACGCCTACTGAAATAACTGGAGGCTTTAGCTAAACCACTTTTAGACATACATATAACGCTATCCATTTTTATATTGTACATGTCCCTGACATATATCTGACACCTACGTTCTGTTTGCGCTTTTTCACAAAAAAGTCATTGGTTTTATTGCAGCTGCTCAGCAAAGAGAGTCTCCGACAGATAGTCCAGTATTGTCCAAGACTAGCCCTGATCATCTCTCTGCTTGCAGCTCTTCAAGAAAGGGTAGCATGCTCTTTTATAATTCATAAACTTGAAGTTATCTTCTACTGAGCGCTTTCAATTAGATTTGATTGACATTATAATAACTCTATTGAATAGATGATGAGCTACAGAAAAATCATATACAAATATTTTCAGCATTTACCAAACTTGTTTGTTATATGAAGGGTGGTAGAATATTTTAGCGCGTGAACATTAACTACTGGTGAAGATCTCAGGCTATATTACAACAATGTGTTGTAGAACCATAAACATGACTACTGTCACCAAGGTTTCTATCTCTTTCTGTATCATCAAGTACTCAACTGTTATAATAACTACTGCAATTGTTCTATAATTACTACAATTGCAGTATGGGCTTAGAAAGGTTACATCCACTGCTATTACATCCGCTGCTATTGATGTACATGTAAAACTTAACTGAAACTATTGTTTTTAGTGAATGGCAGATCGACACAAAAAGAGAATATTGTGGAACATCCTTCAAACAAATCTGTAAAGGAATTCTTTCCAACCAACTCTCACTCAAGCAGTAGTTATCTCCCTTACTATCATTTTATTCCTTCTGCTTGCACCATCATAAGTATTTCATTTATGCTGTAATGTATATCTTCATATTCTTCTGAATATTGCAGGAACTAAAGGCAATGGTGATTCCTGTTAGTCTAAACACCAACTACCCACTTTTCTATGTCTCCCTTAACCCTCTCATTATTGTGCCACACAACTGACCTACATGTACATGTAGCTCCTTCTTCTCAGTTTCTGAATCTACTAGAACCTGATGATGTCCTTGACCTAGCGTCAATGCTAAAAGCAGCGTGTTGAAAAATTTCCAATTTTTGCACTGTTTATTTTGGATTTCCTAATTTTGTTAGTGATTTTCCCGAAAGACTCTTTGCTAGTCATCCACTTTGTTTTTCACACGCCACAAACCAGTTTTGCTGCTCAGCGATACCCATAATTATCTCTATTCTAAAATCTTATCATTTCATTTAGATTCTGTGTCGCAGCGGCTACCTTCAAAGTTTTATGTGAAAAAAATTCACGATTTGTGATCTTAAAAGTTACAATAATTCATGTATTTCTTTTCAAACTTGTCCAAAGGTCAAAGTTCAAAGCTATTCTTCCTTTGTTATAGCACCGTATGATGCTGCCGATTTAGAACTTTCACTACAAATGATTCTCTTGTTTTAATTACTGAAGATGGTTAGGAAGCTTTGCGAACATGTTTGCCTTAAAATAATTCTACTTAGTTTGCTTTTTGATATTTTGCATAATGTATAAACTGATTCCTCTTGCTGTAAAACGAAAAAGCTAATTTCAGAAATAAAAAAGTTGTTTCAGTAAATTGAGAGTGTTTACTTTGTAGATTAAAGAGGAGCTTGCACAAAATTTTAGTAGATTTGATCAGAAATTTGATAGAAATGGTATTTTTTTATCATCTGCAATTGTTTTTTGATGTTTGAGGTAATCTGATAGCCAGGATGTTTCAACACTAAAATAGACAAAAATTGATTGCGGTTAAAACGCACGGATCAAATAAAAGTGTGATTATGACATCTATAGTTGCAAAGAGACCAACGGAATAAAGACACACAATGCTACAGCTGGTACGCAATAGCTGATATCACTTGTAACAACGATAGCAACTCGTGATATCATTTTGCACATATTTTGCTTCTGAGTATTTTACTCCGATAAAGTTTTGTCAATTTTAATCTTGATACATGCTGGCAGTCAGATCACCTCAAACATCAAAATCAATCGCAAATTATAGAAAAATTCTCATACTTCCTGATTAAATCTAATAAAATTTTGTATTTTGTGGAAATTCATTTTTAAAGTGTGGTTTTTAAACCAGCCGTGAGACTCCGGTAATCTTGCGCAGCAATAGACCGCCTGGGTTCACGTACAGCTATGTCGTCTATAAGGCTAAACTGCGACGAAAGGTCAAGGTCATTTAGAAAATGACTGTTCTCAGAAGAAGCCAGAAGTTGTTAAGCGTGGTTCCCTTATCAACTGCGATACCTCAGCGACAATTCTATGCCAGCTTTCACTTGTTCAGTACGTTCTGGGAAAGTTTTGTCTGTGGTTTGATTACACAAGTTAAATGGCAATAAAATCTTAAGACCACCGCTGACAGCTGTCAGCAGTACTCAGGGTATTATGACTTATCGTTCCGTGAGCTAACGTCAGGGCTTGTTGCCTCTATAGAAACCAGCTCATCTGGTACCTGTTAAATATCTGCCTACATGTGTCAATTCAGTGTTCATTTTGATGACATTTTAAACATAATAAAATAGCAATATGTGTTTATTGTAAACATTGACACTAAATCAGCAGCCAGAGCATTGCATTCTGGGGGAAAACAACCAATCAAAATGCACTTGACCGACCTGAACGATCAAGTTCTGATTGAGCAAGTCTAGCGTTATTGCTCAGCATCAAATCGCTTGTCGAGTTTCACCGCAGATTGGCGCCAAGCGGCGCGATATCGCTCTACATACCGCTCAGTGTGTTTGCACCTTCAATGGTCAGCTACATAGATTAAGGGTATCCACTCACTTTGATTGGCTCTCTTCGCTACGTATTCTCTTAATAATATCTGTTCTCTTTGCATAAAACAAGATCTTTGCATACCGTTCTCTGAAAGGCTAATCTATGTTAGCAGGAAGCAGTGATTCAAGCTCACGGGAGATTATCGACATGTCTTTTCTTCGTAAAGCTTTAGAGCCAGTAGATGTTGTAGTGACCCAGTGCTCTAGCGAAGAACTCGATAAAATTGACAAGTGCAAAATAAACAAAACAGCATTATTCCAGCAGCGTCTGCCACAACGAGGCTGTCATATTACCCACGGACTTTCTACCAGTTCCAGCTATGGTTAGTTTCATTTATGGTCAATACAAAGCAGCATGCCGCCATTCTGTAACGCGAACAAACCAAGCTTTTTTGTGCATTCAAATTGCAGATCATAAGCTGTCAGCCATGTGCATTGGGCTGTACCTGAGAGTAAAAGCTTACCGTAATTATTGAAGATATCATATTCTAAAGAAGCTAAGCCTTCAACATCTAGCTTGGTTGCTCTTAAGTATAGCTTCACACTAAAAATCACCAGACGCTTCAGCTTGCTATTGTAAATAGACGATTCGTGATATATCGCGATATTACTATTATGTAAAAACCTTGTAAGTTTTTGTTAGTATGTTTTATATATTTTAATTTAACAAGCAACTGTTCAATGTTCGCAATAATTAGAAACATTTATTTCATGGAGGTCCGTGTGCGTGGAAGGCCATGGAATGAGTTTATTGTAAGTTCCAGTATTGCGCACACTAAAAATCGTCAGGCGGGAGATGAATCGCCATTATACGATTATATCGCTCATACAACTGAAGATATCTCTTTAATTAGTGCCAACTTTCAAATCGTCTACCTTAAAACTCGCCCAAAGCAATTAAATAGCCTTATCATGAAGTTCTGCTCTCAAGTCCATAGCTCTATATAATTTTGACACATGTAGCTATGGTTAGACTAAAGCTATCTCTACATTAGCCAAAAGTTGAATAGGTTTTGTCAAAAGTTTAAGCAGCCATCAAAATTTGTATTACCTCAGTTTTCACCTAACTGAAATATTCCAAAAAAACATCTGCCAAGCTGCAGTTTAAACTTATTACATTGGCAGATGTTTGTTTCGTCATAACAATTAAGGAGTGTATCGAGATAAGTTCTTTTTGTCTCCTGCTTGACTATACGTGTTGATAAGAATGTTGAGCGTCTCTGCACTCATAAAATATATCAACATGGTGGATCGGTCGACAAACTCGCTTGTGAAATAAAATATTATGCTTTGAGCTAGCAGCCGATTGTTGACTGGTATTATAAAAGCTCGCACTTGGTTGAAAAACATATTTTAGCGAACGTATATTTTAAGGTATTGTCTCATCGTTGCAAGTTTCATCATCATTCATGTTCAGTCGAGCTTACAAGTTAGGTAAAGATATAGCATTATAAATGAAATTGCTAGAATGATGTTGAGTTTTTGAGTTAGATTCGAAATCACAATCACATCCGCTTGCAACAAACTTCGATTGCCTCAGCTAAGATTCATCTACTTCGAAAGTTTTGTTATGACTGCCATGCGGTCACGGTTTTAGGTTCTCATTCATAAATATTTTAATAGAGCTGTCTGCTGTTCTGAATCCCTTATCGGTTTAAATAGGCTTAGCTTTTTTATGTTTCTCTATATTGCAATGCCTTTCAGCGACATAGAGAACTCCTTATTTTTTACCACTCTTGATACACTAGATGGCGCACAATTATTTGCGGACCAATCTGACGATTGTCAACCTCATAACCGCAATATGCTTTGCTGCACACAACCACACACAATTAATTACTCACTCTTTGTCTTGAGTGGGTAATTCACTATTCACTATCTTTTACAGATTTAAATACTCATGATAGATAGATAGCTACAGATAGTCCTAAATAGCTG
Organism: Watersipora subatra; assembly: GCF_963576615.1. NCBI lineage: Eukaryota > Metazoa > Bryozoa > Gymnolaemata > Cheilostomatida > Watersiporidae > Watersipora > Watersipora subatra. The sequence continues at coordinate 10,261,588 of NC_088709.1, forward strand.
TAGATGGTCCTAGATAGCTACAGATAATCCTAGATAGCTATAGATGGTCCTAGATAGCTACAGATAGTCCTAGATAGCTATAGATAGTCCTACATAGCTACGGATAATCCTAAATAGCTATAGATGGTCCTAGATAGCTATAGATGGTCCTAGATAGCTATAGATAGTCCTAGATAGCTACAGATAGTCCTACATAGCTATAGGTAGTTCTAGATAGCTACAGATATCCTAGATAGCTACATATGGTCCTAGAAAATTGCAGATAATATTGACTAATTAAAGACATTGTAAAACCTGTATTTGAATGCCACTTCTATTTGAACGCCATTTCTAATGAGCTTTTATGCAACCTTGTTCAATATAATTATAAAATAAAAATATGCTTCCAAATTTAAAAAGAAATAAAAAACTTAAAAGCTTCAACAAATCAGAATGCAGGCTATAAGATCATCGTAGGTTAATCGCAAGCAATAAATATTAACTGGCAGAGACATGTATCTCCGAGCGTATTTATTGAGAGATCTACGACAAGTTGGAGGTAAGTTAGTAAATTTATAGCACTTAAAAAGGTTAATGCCGCATCGATCGAAGAAGAATGCAAAATATAGATGACATTCGATTCGCGTGTAAATTGGTTAAGTTTACCCTTTATTTGAACCTCGCCTCTAACAAAGCGCTACTCTAAGGGGAAAGGTCTAAAAATAAAGCGCCATAGCGTTCAAATAAAGGTTTTACGGTAGTGTGGATAAAACCTATTATATAGGTTTCTACTAATCTCTCAGATAGATGGTCCATATTATGTGTGCCTTGTTAGTCTCAGATACTAGCAGATAGTCTTGGTTGGTTATACCAAGTTACATGTGGAATAGTTACATGTGGTCGAGGATAGATTTAAATAGGATTACAGTGAATAGCTCTAGGCCATCTATAGCTATAGAGCTATATAGCTATCTCTATAGCTCTATAATAGGCCATCTATAGCTAAGTTTCTTGATCTGCTATCACAATGTTATTACATGTATCAGTTAAACACAACTAGTCCGCTGTTAAACCCAGGTTACTCTGCTTTACTGGAAGAGGAGTCTCATGTGTCAGAGGAACCACAGGGATCAGGCATTTGGGGACAGCTAGAGAAAATTACGAGTGGCCAACCACGGATCACTGACAGTTTTAATCAGTATGCGCTAGACCAGCCAGAGTTACGGCAGCCACAAACATTTCCATCTTACTCTCAAACGTCTGGAAAGGTCACTGCTAGTGTACCATCTATAGTTGAATTGTCTAGTTGAAAAACCAACTATGTTGTACTTACAGTTAGGAATGGGAGATTTTAAGCACAGCCATACATCAACAAACAAAGTTAAAGGCGAACTTACACAAGATTTTAGTAAATTTCATCAAAAAACATCGGCATTGTTTATCAAGTTTTGTCAATTTTAACCTAGAAACGTTTTAGCATTACCTCAAACATCAAAAACCATTGCAAATGGATAGAAAAATACTGATACTTTCTGATAAATTGTTGATAAGAATTTGTGTAAGTCCCCATCTTTAAGCCAGACCAACATTTGACTCGCGTTGAAATCATTGTTTGTTTGATCACATATCATTAAAGGAATACATCGTATCGAGTGCCATCGTTTCAGAGCTCAAAAACTAATAAATACTTCAAATGAATACGCATACAATTTAAATAAATGCATATGAAGCTATGTAATAAGCTGAATTTAGAAACTTTAATTATATGTTAAAGCTAAATTAATAAAGTACACTAGTAACCAGCAAAAAATACATATTGTTGCTTTTCTTCAGAAACAAGGAAACAGAAGTGGATATTAGCAATGTGTAAGTTTGGTGGAAGAATGAACAATGAAAAATACACAACATAACTTACTCCAACTTGCACTACATATAGTTTAACTTTACTTGTTTTTTTTTCATTATTTTTGTAAATCATTTTTGGTTTTCAATCGACTCCTCTTAAATAGTTGCTTCCAGAAATTAAATGTTTTAAGGAATTAGAGAAATTACTTAGAATATCGAGGAAATGTTTGCGCAAAGTAACTCATTGTATGTAGTGCAAATTGTAAGTCAAAGCTTGTCTGCAATTCTTAAACGAACCTTAAAGAAAATTGCCGTTTTTTTCACAATAGGACAAGTTCACTTTTTGAACATCGTTGTCTTCAAACAACCGCATAGATATTATTTTTTGCTATACTCTAACGTAGAAATATAATACATCTTTGTTCGTACTTGAAGGGATAGTAACTAATTGCATTCGTAGACTATCTGCAACAAGTTTTTTTTAGTAGCCACACAAGCCTTCAGGAATAACATTTTTGAAAGTTTTCAAAATCTCAGCTTCGCTTTTAAGTTTTAACCATGTAACAGCTCATGGCTCAGTTTATATTTCTAAATAAAAAAACAAATAATCTGTTCACTTAGAAACCGATTTTATAATAGTTGGTATGAGATCTGTTTTTTGTCACTATTTTGTGGTCATATATCATCAGATCGTAGAACCGGTTGGCACACCGAGTGATGTAACGGCGGAGATCATTGACGATATGATAGAGCATCTTAGAAACAGCCGCCACAATCTCAGGCAGAACCAAGAACTGCTCCAAGCTGTAAGTATCAGTCTATTAAATTAAACAATTCGATTTATCCAAGCAATTGTTTTGAGATGCTCAGAATTTATCTACATGAAAGCTTTTCTCTACCATCCTTCTAACTTTGGCAGAGCTGTTGTGCATGTACATTATATATTATATATGTACATTAGCCAATAATTGGGTGATAAATTATTAAAAAATTATTGGGTGATTAAATAAATTTTTGAAAACACATTTTCAGCTGACTGAATCAAGTATCAGTAGGTCGCAAAGCGATCAAGTAATTACTGCAAGGGAACAATTGATGAAACCTAGAGAACTGCATATAATTACATGTGCGTGTAAGACTGTTGGTGGGGCCCTACAATATACCACTTGAACATTATTATGCATGTAAAAGTGCTATACTTTGGACTAGAGTAGCTAGCATGAGTTTATGTCGCTACAGCTTTTTCTTGAAAATGAACTCGCACAAGTTTCATTATATTTTATCAAAAAGTTCCCACATTTTTCTATCATTTGCAACTGTTTTTGATGTTTGAGGTGATCTGATTGCCAGGATGTTTCAAGATTAAAATCGACAAGACTTTATTGCGGTTCAAGCACTCCATTAAAGATTTTGGCCAAACATCAGGGAAGTTTGCCAAAATCTTGATTGGTTGATAAATTGCGAGAAACTTTTATTTTCGGTCGACTAAAAATGTTTCGAACAATCGGCTGAACTGCAGTTTGAGCTTTTTCAATTTGTGAACAATTGTAACAACCAATCAGAACAGATTGAAAGACATCCCTTTTGTCCCTCGGAAAAACCTAGCATGTGCATGATAGTAGTAATAACGATAAACATATTTGCCAAAGTAATAGCGACCGTTAGTTGAGATCAATCGATGTGCTCATTAGTGAAAAAATTTGACATTTCAGACAAATTTCAGACAAAATTTGTCTGAAAGTTCATAATCTGTTCCACATTTATCTAGTGCATCTATCATCTATCATCTAGTGCATGTCAGCGATCGACTGCTGCTAAGCTATCATTCGCAATATTACTTACCAGAACAGTTGTGCCTGTACGACTTGCAAGGCAATCCCTTAAATAACATCTTACAGGTCTTGGGTGAGCCCCTCCTCGAACAACAGAGCGCTCTGGCATCTGCCGCGAGAAACCTAAGATTGGCAATGAGTCTTCCAGTTCCTAAAGGTGGGTAGTGCATACAGAGGATTGGTGGTGTTTGAGGGTGTCTGTGCCTAAAGCTGGGTAGTGTATACAGAGGATTGGTGGTGTTTGAGGGTGTCTGTGCCTAAAGCTGGGTAGTGTATACAGAGAATTGGTGGTGTTTGAGGGTATCTATGTGTAAGATATGCATATGAAATGGCAGTTCTGCAAGTGTCTCTCCACATGCTTTCGGCTTTCCTTTTGATTCGGAGTGAAATGGGCAAGAAAGACAGAAGACAACTCCGAAAAGTATCTTTTGTGTTTGAGAATGTTGAAGAGAGCTTTGTTTTATTGAGACAGTTATAGACATTGCAGGACCGGCACACCAATTGATTGTAGTATCAAAATTATAAATTTTTGCATCTTTCTTTATAACGTAATACTTTTATTTTGGATCTTATCTTATTAAGAATAAGAAGAAGATCTTACCTTGAATTACTTTATGTACCCAAGACTATGACCATTTTTACCTCCTAAATATCAAGTGCGTATTTGAAAACTCCCTCGATATATCAATTGAACCCTCTCAGCATTTTGGTATTGTGCTGTATATTGCGCTAATATTATACGTGTGCTTCAATTGTGTTGTTTCATAAAACTGTCAAAAGCCAGTTCATCCTCCTACTGTATCACATTACTGATGTTTTAGAGAACAAATGCGCGAGCAGGGGATGCAAGAGAATATTACAAAGGTTTTGCAAACACTGCATTATCTTTCTCTGCAACAAGTGAGTATTTAGCATTCATTTGAAGTGGCTTTTAGCTGCTGATTATACTGGATGCTGTAGCTTCATCTATTTTTATGAACAGACCTTTACGTAGTAATCAAGTTGCTCATGGCCATAATAAATGACCCACTCCTCTGATAATTACATATCCTCTTCATATTTTAGGTGCGCAAAAGATACCTGCGGGCTGCTTCACAATCACAACATCATCGATTTTCATGAGATGTTCGACATCGAAAAACACAGATACACCGAGTGGAGGGAGTCAGCTGAGCAGACCTTGACTGCTCTATATGACAAGGTCAACCATTTTGCCGTTTGTCAGCAATTGATTGAGTTTATATTTTAAAATTGTAGACATGTTTTTCATTTACTTGTGTTAATACCACATGTATGTGAATTTATGATTGGCTTCAGCATTACGAAGTGATGCGTGACCTTATGCCACTATGCCACTAAATGCAATTCTGTGGAATTGTCTTATTGAGCAGACAAATCCTAAATAAAGGATTGAGACCTAGATGAGTGTAATACATTTTCTGAACACATTTTTTTCATTTTGGCATTAAGTAAAAATTATATCTTTAAATATTTTGCCCTATAGCTTTCAAAATAGATTTATTTTCTGTTCCCAAAATCCACATTTGTTTGCTGGCAGATGGTGTATCATGACCAGCTTCGTAAAGATATAGAATTAATATCTTCTGACGAGCAACCTACAGACGCTAACAAGTCTCAGAAAACCTTGGAGTTACCTGTCATGTATAACCAGTTAAGTCTGCTTAATCAAGAAATTGAAGAACTCAGAAAAAACTTCAGCTTTTGCTCATTACAGAAAGTTGATTTGTGTACGTATATAAATATATATAGTAATTACACAATACCACACTGCATATCTAACAGCAAAACCGCTATTTAGTATGAATACAGTCAAACCTTAATTCTTCACTTTTAACAGTAATATAGCTGTTCACTAAGCAATGCAAAAATACAAGATTGCAAAAAGAACCTTTCGCAAGGTGCTTCCACAGAGGCTTTAGGTAAAGCAGGCTAAAACGCTGGGATTTAATACTTCGCAAGCAGTTGCGAAGTATTAAATCACAATTGACTCATAAGTTCTTACTAAGAATTTAAGGTTAGATCTTTGATCGCTAATACATACACGTGAAGGCTGCAATAGTGTGGCCAATGTGCTCACTTGTAGGCCTGTATTTCCATACTAGGCATCACTTGGTTTCTTATTGTTACTTTTGGTTTCGTAATGTTTTTACTTTGGGTTTCTTTTGAACTAGGTGTCAGCCAAGCAATGGATTATAGCAGATCTCATGATTCACAGAAGTAAAGATGCAGCTACCTTATAGCTGACAGGGTGGGTGAGGCTAATAATAATACACATGCCTAAGGTCATAGGAATAATACAATATTGAACTTTATAAAGTACCAGAAATAGAAGGCTGAATAATTTCATTTGCCAAAATGTCATAATAAATTGAATTTCTCTTGTTGTTATTGTTGGCGATCATGACAAGTAGCGATAATTTGCTTTGCTTACTAGAATGCTAAAAAGCATCATTTTGACTTAACAAATGGAATTATAAAAGATTATCAACCTGCTACAAAGCTGTTTTTGCCCATTACACAAACAATATACCCTTCAGGATGAAATTATTCGATGGATTTAATAATTCGCGTAGTCAATTCCGCGGATTATTAAAATCTGCAAATAATCAGTTTTATTTCTAACACAAGGGAGAATAACTACTACCTCAAATTAAAAACTAGCCGTTAGGTAGAGTTAGTAAACGTAGCTGAGTTCCAAACTCTTTTAAAATCATCGCCGGGGCTTACAGTTAAGCCCATTGCCAATGCATCACACTTCTTAACAAAACTATTCCAAGGTTGTCACAAATTATTCGGCACGGCATCATCATCGAAAAAATCTCTCCTGCAGTTCTTTACATTGGAAAAAACTGCTAACTTACCACAAATTCACCAAAGGCCTCCAAATCGATGAACATTCGTGAAAACCTCTAGATGCAACCAGAAAGTTATAGCTTAGCATGATCGACATAAATTTATCAGCTAAATAGAAACCTAAATACGTGGTATACGCACGCGAAGGTTTTACTCTATTGCTAGCTGCTTTCACAGATTAATTTATTCGCGAATGTGTTCATAAGCGAATAATTTAGTCCGCGAATTTACATAAAGACAATTTTCGCGAAATTTAACTCTGCAAATAATTTCATCCTGTAGTGTATACCGTATTCAGAACATGCAGATGGCAAAGAGCATACAATTCCTAATTATTAGTTGTGCTTTTGTAATGTTTTGGCAGCCTAGGTCAGGATGAATTATTTTATAGTCTTCTAGGGGTTAGCTTTCCAACATGATGCTGCATGTTCCTACACTCTTTCAGTTAATGTGGAATAATGGCTTTAATTTTAGACAACCAAAAACACAGTATTCGTTTGAATAATCAGGAGACACCATGCATTGCCACCAATTATGGTATGTGAATTACCACAGATGCAGTCGGCCAACAACAAGACTTGTTCATTATTTTCGCTATATTCCCTTGCAAGGTCATTCTCATGCCCTGCTCCATACGATATTCACATATTGCTCAAAAGTGTACTCTGAATAAATAACAAAAATATATAACATCGTATTTAAAACTATGTAAATCATTAACATCAACCGTGATAACAGACAATAAATAGAAAATTGGTATTGCCATGTTTTTTCAGTAGAACAAACATTGGAAGGCTTATTAGATCAACAAGTGCACTTGCCTGCATCACAATGCTGGCTGGAAGAAACAAGTTTGACCATAAGTGAATTATTTTGCCTGTTTTATCTCGTGCTAACCAGCAACAGATTTAGGGTATCAACTTACTCAAAAATTTGTACTTACTCCATAGTCAGCATATTTAAAGGCCGAAAGATTGCATAAAATATCAAGGGTTGGCAACCACATATATAGAATTTCGCGAAAAGAAAATAGTTTTGGGAGTCGAATACGAAATTGAAGGTCACGAAAGCCAGTGACAAGAATATATATATGTGGTTATGTACAGCTCACTCTACTATAACTAACTGACAGAAAACGTGGAATATGATGAAGTCATGGTTACGCTACTAGACATTCACTCACACACTAATTCCATGTTGACCAGCTATCTTGGCATTCACTCACAGGGCAGTCATTCATGCACAGTAGGTTATCTTCTCGTGTACCCAATACCACGGACTGCTGTGAAACACTGCAGTGCCCACAACCCGTGTCTCTTAAAACTATCTGACAGTTTTCGAGTTGCTGTTTTTTTCTGGTTGAAGTTCTCGAAGTCTATCGGATAGCTGCTTGCGTCGTACAAGGTATTTGTTTTGAATCTCTGTCAGTCTCTCGGCCTCCTCGTGTTCAAGTACTCTCAGAAAATTGTTAAGTTCTGGAATGCTGAATGCCTCATACTGTAATAGAGAGTAAGAGACATTGCAGCATCTTTTACTCAGTCACAACCTTAAGAAATGCATTTAATACCCAACATGATTGGTTAAACAGGTGTGAGTGATATACAACGGCTCATTGTTACTTAGCTTGTCAAGGAGCCAAATACAGCTTTCAAAAGGCCATAATTATCACAGATCAAGAAGCTACCAGGGTTTTACAATAATCAAACAATAACACGCTGTTGTAAGAGAACAGTGAGGCTATTATACCATCACATAAAAACACTGCAGTTCTCAGGTCAAAACCATAAAAGCTGTGATTATCTTTGTTTGACATAGTAGCAGTAGCTCTCTATCAACAGCAACTCTGATTCTCATGCCATATCACATCTGTTAACGCTGACGTTCACTCACTATCCGCCACATTTCCATGACATATATTGACCTACACTGATTTCAATGAATGACAATTGCACAAAAAGTTAACATATTGCTTTAGATCTACACTTGTACAGGGAATGTTAAGCAAACAGGTTGCATAAGTAATGACTAGCTTGTGATGTGAAAAGATACCAAGTCCAGCTATTCTGTGGCAACACACAACCAAAACGTGAAACAAATAACATGACCAATGAGAGTTACAACCAACAGGTTGCAGATCACGGCATACACACTGGATTTTAAGCCATTTATTTAAAGGTGCGAGTCTGGTGTGAGGCTACAAAGTGTACACCCTTTACTCAATAAAGGACAGACAACTTCATGTTAAACAAAAGTAATTTCCTCGTTCAGGTTGCTTGTGGCTCAAGCAGTTGCATAGGTCAAATACGAACATACAACTATTTTTATTTGGGTTATGTAACTACCATCTATTTGGCTAATTAAAAGGAACTTGCTATGAGCAAAGTTTTATTAACACAATTTTTTGATAGAACAAAATAGAACAGATAGAACAAACATGGGCGCATTGTTATCACGCGTCATTTGCTAGGTAAGTAATGCAAAGCAATTTAAACCATAACTGTCACGTACAACTTTTATTGTAGTTTCTAGGTAAATCAGCCACGCTGATTCCGATTTTGTACTCAAAATAAAGATTGGTCCACTATCCTTCAAAGTCATTTAAGCTTTTTTAAAGCGTTTCAATATCTGTTTCGAAAACAACACAATCGGCATTACAAGCTCCGCCCATAAATATGTGACAAAACCTAGCTTTTTCAGGAACAGAAGTTAGGAATGTTTAGTCCGATATAGAAGAATAGAGATGGGTGTCTTAAAACCCATTATTATCTGAATCCAGCCTGTAAAATAATCACAGTCTTTTATGAAAGGTATATAAACTATTTGAAATTGCTCGAAGCTTGTTACATGATGTTTAAATAGGCTGGACGCCGAGAAAAATGAGCTCAAAAAGCGCGGTTTTATCACAAAATGGCGTTGTTATCGCGCTTTTTAAATATGCTATGGTAAATAGCTAATCTGTCTTTCAGAAAAGACATTATTTTTAAGGCTGAATTTAGATATTAATAGATTTTAAAACACCCATCTCTATTATTCTAAATCGGTCTAAACACCCCTATGTAACTTCTGTTCTTAAAAAGCTAGGGTACGTCAGGTATTTATGGGCGGAGCTTGTTGTGCTGATCGTGTTGTTTTCGAGACCGATATTAAAACGCTGTAAAAAGCCTTCATTACTCTGAAAGTTAGTGGACTAATCTTTATTTTGAGTACAAAATCGGAATCAGCGTGTCTGAATTACCTAGTAAATACGATAAAAGTTGTACGTGACAGTTATGGTTTAAGTCGATCATATATAGCAATCTATTATTACAAATGACGATATATCGCTATTGTAATAGTTTAAACAACAAAGTTTAGTATCGCATGAGTCTTTGTTTCAATTTTCAACTTATTTAAATAAATCATCAAAACAGCATAAGTATTCTTCATATTTTTAGTTGCACTAAAACTATAATATAAACTATATACTATAATATATATAAACTAAAACTATAATAGTAAACAAGTTTTCAGTTGTTTGCTAAATATGCTTTTAGGAAATATTGCAGAAATGGTATTAAAATACCTAGACGGTAGTGTTTGACAATCGCAAAAACAGACCAAGGCAGGCGAGTCTAATATCAATTTTGACACAAATAGAAATATGACAAGTTGCTACTTGTAGTAGGTTAGCCAAACTCTGATCCCACAAGTAGGTATCTCTCAGTAGGTATTTGCATCTGCACAAACGCAGTGAGATGAGAAAGGAATTACAAATGATGCTGAATCAATGGTCATCCGTAAACAATCTCAAATGATCATCTTCTTCAATTACCAGGCCAACACTTTCAAAATGATGAAGCAATATAATATAGTGCTGCAGTTAGTCAGTGGGTGGAGCCACACGTCTTATAGCTATGCTATGGTCTGTGATCAGACGAATTGCAGGCTACTTGTTAAAGCTAATCATGTTGCTGAGCTTGTTGCGACACAGAGGTTGAGTCATAAAAAAAAATGACCTACCATTATATCACCTGAGTCATTCTCTTTCAACACAAATCTTTTGGACTCATTGCTTTCCGTGATCCAACGAAGATAATTAAGGAGGGGTCGTTCTTGGTCTCCCACCTTCCTCAGTTTTACTGCATAGAAAGAAGCCAATTAACTTCGGAATGAGAAGTTATCATGAAAACACTAGCGTCATTAGAGCTGTTACAGTTGTTACATAAGCGCCTAGACAGCTTTCTGAGTTGCAGCTGAGAGAATTTTAAAAAATGCCTTGTGCGAACAGCCATCTGGATTATCTTGAGAAATGTCCATCTAGCAAAAAAGACTAACATATGCTGCTATTTAGTTGAAATAACAGCTTTTTGCTATCAATTACAGGTGGACATTGCTTTCCAATGTGCTACTCGACTTACAAATGCATGTGTTTCATGTTATTGACAATTTGGTGTTTGGGGCACCCTTGAACGGGCCTTGTAGCAACAGCATGTGTTAGATATTTCTGCTCGTATAGGCAGCAAGAATATGTATACTAAGTTTGGGGGCACTCTTGGATTCAATACACATACACCAGGAGTTGCTGATACATACTCGTGGTACATTGACATCGTGTCGATACACGTGACACTATTCTGGGACTAACGGATGTGGAAGCTCAACGTGATTACAATGTCGATGATTCAAGTCTATTCAAGATGGCTATTCAAGTCTATATGGTAATTTTTTCATCTCATGAAAAAATCTAATATTTCAAAGAAATCGTTTGAGGTAGTTTACCTGCAAATTTATGAACATTTGCGGGTAATCTGAAACCGCATACGAAGAAATTGACAATATAAAAACATATCTGGCACAGGAAGATAGAAAATCTGATTACATCTCATTCGTGTTTGAAACTAAAATGCGTGCAGCTATGACAGTGTTAGCAAATCCACCCCGATCTGGGATTTGTTGTGATATGCGATGTTATTCACGGAATGACTCACCACGACAGCACCTCTTGTACCCTTGTCGAGGCTATTAAAATATTTGTGAATAAATAATATTTTAATTGAATAAACGATGCAGTATCTAAATAAACAGCGTCGCTGGTCTTTTCCTAAAATTATTCTTGAAAGTGCTTTAAGAAATCTTGAAAATCGAACTACACCAATGGAAAGAAATATTTTTCTTGAGAGCAAAATTGGAGCGTTACAAGACAACTGAATCTGGATTTACTCATGCAGCTAATCACTAACGTACCTGGCTGACATCTTAAAATGATATCTAGCGAATAAAAGCAGCTTGTTTCTTATCTTTTAAACAATCCATCAAACGTTGATGACGTCAAACGTTTTTTTGACGTCATCAAGCCTTATGCACATGCGCTCATTCACGAAAAAGCTGCCATATTTGTAAAAAACGTTCGTCATTCTCGTATTTAATAGTATTTTTTGGTGTTGTTTTGATACTATAATGAAAAAATTGCAAACAAAAGCATCATTTTCAAAAATTTATTGCAGAAGCTTCATATTTTTAACGATAAAAGTTGTCTACAAAGATGGCTGACAACGATAGAGTGTCAAGAAAAAACAAAGGATTGTTTTTAAAGACTTTTTTATAACAATGGAGAGTGACGAAGAGCGATGGTAATGTTGTAAAATAAATGCTATGATAAACAAAGCGACAAAACTTGTTTCTAAAGGTCGCCTGTTAGATCACTGGTGACTGGCTATTACAGATACTCTCGTTAGCATTGCTGTTTATGACAGCATGCCAATCTGATGACCCCATGACATTCACAGTAAATGTGAATGTCACGATTCAACTATATTGTTTATTTACAAGGAAACTGTCGACGTCAGTATAATTTGGAATCACTGAAGAGATTTATCTAAAATTACGAAAATTGAAGATGGCATCACTGAGCTTGAGCCAACCAGATCAGTCGAACCTCTAGAGAGCCAAGCGAACACAGAGGAATGCAAGATGGAGCTACTGACAGCTTGATAAGATAACAATCCCGACACGTATCCAATCTGTACTCAGTTCGACTCGACGAGAGTTATGGAATGTCTGGGGCCTTCAATTATCATATGCTGAATGAAATTCATACTGATGACGTGATCAGCTTGCGTAAGCACATGTTATAACAAATCATATTGACAAGCAACTCGGCAGCAAGAATAGCTACTAGCAGAAACACACTGATCAGCCACTCACAATAGCGCGCTGCCAGGATTCAATGGCGAGATGCCGAATCGTTGCATCTTGTCTTTAGGACTGACAGTGAACATTTAATGTGGATAAATACCTTCTTTTTCATTCTGGATTGTCTGCTCAAATAAGGCAAAGCTTTTCGGGTTGTCTGTAATCTTGAACTTGTTCAGTAAAATACTGACAACTTCAATGGCCGTATCACAGCTGTAATAAAGAGCATCCAGTAAATCTCCTAGGGACTCATCTTACCAACGTGTCTATCAATTTAGCGGAATACAGATCACTGTCAGCTAGTCTACACTTTCTGGCAGCTACAGCTGCCAGCAGCAGTAACTGCTATCAGCAGAGGTCAGACATAGGTCGTTATAATAGCTAGGCCATAGCGGATATGATAGAATTACACCCGCGCACTTGGTAATCATCCATATCAACAAGATTCAAACCATTATAGGCACATCAATTGTTAAGCATTCCATGGGTGCAGCCATTTGCGAGTACACAAACATGGCGTGCACACTCTCACACCATGTACACTTTAACTAAACAACTATTTCAATCACACACTGACCAATGAATTAGTTCTTCTCAAACTAAACTATGTATAGCTCTAACTATATGCTGATTCATAGCATATTCATCATAACAGCTAGCACTCAGGAATCTTCATACTATCTGTGGTATCTTAACCAGAACTATGTCAATCGTGAGTTCAGTTTGCCCCTGGTTACAGCCTCCCACTCCTGTTACCCTTTCATAGATAGATTGAAAAAAACTTTATCTCAACTTTTGATGTTCCATGCCTCATTGAAGTCTCAAGTGGCAAAAAGGCTTGTTTCTATAGACTAAACCAGCATGATCAAGCTAAGAGTCTGTTAGTCACAAAGAGTAAGACGAGAATGGAAAAGGAGATCAAGATGTAAACGTCTGTCAGTGTGTAAAGACTGACCTGTCCGTGTGTAAAGACTGACCTGTCTGTGTGAAGACTGACGACTGCATTCTGTGGGATCTGCTCGTGAGTCACGACAGTATTGCTGGGACTAGCTTGTGGAGACAACTCAGCCTCTCTGTGCAGAGCTTCATATATCGATGTCGGTCTTGAGCTTAGTGACATGTTGATTGGTCGAGTTATGCAAACGCATACCTTTATGTTACCTTTGAATGAGTCACTATCAGTTGCTGGCTGCAAGGATAACCAATAGAACCTCAGTACATGGCCTCAGTACATGGGCAGGGAATGTATTCATACAACAGGAGCTCTCAGCGAAAGGCCATATTGGTGCGTACTGAGAATACCACATCAGCAAATGATCTTGCAATGCGCTGTCCACTTGGTATGACAGAACAGGCATATCATTAGTGGGCTACTCAGTAGAAAGCTGAAAAAGTGGCACATGTCCCTGCTCTTTAGTTTTTAAGGGAATTTTATGGATGATCTTTATTTTTAATCATGATCGAAAGGTTCAATTTCTTTTAGCCACAAATATCACATATAGCGATGCTCATTATGTTAATGCGACCGAAAACATGGCGGCGTATACACCTAATTTTTGCAATGGAAAGATTTTCCTTCCCTTTCTCCCCTCCCCACATTCCTTGTGACAAAGGTTACAAGCAGCCTTGTGGTAGGTTCAAGGTACATGAACAACCCAAGCAACTTTGACATAGTGCCAGCAACCTTGACATACTGCCAGCAACCTTGACATAGTGTCAGCAGCTATTCTCAGATACTCACAAGAGTCATAGCACCTGACGCTAGTCCGACACTCTTGTTGTAGGCTTGTATTTTACTGCAGATCTCCTCTTTGGTGAGAGTAAAGCCGGCAGAACCTCCGGAGCCACTGTATCCACTGTCAGTATCATCCTGTCAAGTAGAGACACACACTGGTAATCACATACGTGTAACAGGCTGGTATTCATTCACAGTTATGGGTCCTACACTGTCTCTATTTAACACACTATGTTTCCATAAGGCGGTTGATCCACAAGATAAGAACGGCAAAAACCTGCAAGTCGAGCAAGCTTTATTACATGCAAATTTTATCAAATGTTTCATGTTTGCGAAAGATAGAAACGACACATTAGACTGTCCATCGAAGCACTTATTGCCCGGTAACTCAAGGTACGCACAACTCCAAATCTACATCGTAACGGACAATGGAAACCTTGTCATTGTAAGAGTGCAGGGAGAAGGTAAAGAGTGAAGAAAAGTTGAAAGTAGTGTGAGGATGATGGAGAGTAAGGAGAGAGTTATAGAGATACAGAGTTACTAGAGGAAATGAAGCTACTAGAACAATAAGTACTAATGCCTGAGTAACTTAATGTAAGCCATGCAGCAAATCATAATATGACGTATCCGCTTACACTCCAGCCTTGGTATGAAAATTGCACCAATAAATATCAACCTACCATGCCGATACTGAAAGCAGCCCCGTAGATGTAATGCTTGTTAGGAGATTCTTATAGAGCCATTAACTACTTTCTGATATACGTAACAGGCAAGCATAGGCGATAGAGATGCCACACACTGTTTTTATTCCTTCAATACTTCCTACTTCCTTCCTGATGAACGCCCAAATTTTCTCAATGTTACGAGTACAGTTTTAATATCACACGTATTTTTCCTCAGCTGCAAGCAACTTCTCCCCACCACACTTGGCTTTCTACTATCGCTTTACTAATTGGATCATCTAAGAGGAAGTGCCTAGCCTGACGTTGTTGTTATGTTGGAGAGATAAAATAGTCATGGTTGGCTTTGAGTCTATTATACTTCAATAATCAGTCTAGACCTCGGCATCAACCGCCAAAAGGGAGCTTGTGACTGAGGGTACACATGTAACAAATTGTGGACATTTTCATCTAATCACCAAGAAAGGAAGTATTCATGCTCACAGATGCATTGAGCGTATCAAAAGAGGGGCTGGTATTAAACAAGACTTAGTTTATTAGTTGATTACAAACCCTGACATAACAACTTGTCATACGCCATCGGAGCTGATATTAAATGACTTCTACTAAGAAATTCCTGGATAGTTCATCGAATGCCGCAGACCGATCTTTAGAGCATTGGTTAGGACATAGAATGCCGTCAGCTCATTCTCTTAACGATACACAGAAATCCTTAATTTCATAACAAGTAACGGATGGCAAATGGCTGTTTGCGTTAATCTGCGGAACATCTACTTAACTGCTACCTAAATTTGCTAAACAAGCGTTCCTAAACAACTAATGAACAGGTTGTGAAATGTACTGTAAGTATTCGCTTTTTTAGGTATTACAAAGCTCATAATTTGTGACAGAAACAAAATGAAAACAAAAGTGAACCAGTCTCAGTTTTAGAAGGCAGCACACGTCCAACTCCAAGCCGATAATTCAATTATACATTTCAATATATAGAACTGCGTCAGACTTAATTTTAAGTAAAAATAAAGACATGACGTAAAGTGTACGGCATGCGAAAGAGAGAAGGGAGCACAAATGGAAAAGCAGTAGCCGCAGGATCTGCTGACTCTAGGTCAATGCTCCTTCCCTAACCGACACGAGCACTAGTAAGCCTATTTGTCTGCAGTTATATAGAGGGTCATGCCCTACAGATATCAGTACATAATTATGGCAATCAAAGCTGACTGTTAGTTTGACAAACTTTCACTCAGCAAACATCGTGTTCAATCAGTTATAACATGTTTAACCACGCCAATTGCTTATGCAGGTTGCAAAATGCTAACATGTTATTACAATGAGCGCACAGAATGTTAACATGTTATTACAATGAGCGCACAGAATGTTAACATAAAATAAAGTTTCTTTCAATATGCTTCTTTAAACGGTTCTTTATCTGCTGCAAGGAATAATAGAAACAGTTATTGTGCGGGCTGAGGTAGAGATGAGCTGAAGAGATGGCAATGCGTCATTTGAGAATTCCTTTTGAAAAGCATCCACGCACCCTTTGCCTATATCATGTTATCTATTCAACTTTCCACTATCACTAACGCGCGCACACAAGACAGAGGCGCCAAGCTAACTGTTACTGACCACATCCTGATGGGTTTTGCGATGTGTCCACATATCGTCATCTTCATGTCTTTTGTCCGCTTCTGGTCCAGGACATGAGTTTTGTATAACATCTTCGCAGCCTGTATGGCATTTAAACTTGCAATCTAAAAAAGACATACATGGAGATGAAACACACAGATCTGTGATCGTTCGAAGGGAATGTCAGCACACCATTCACTGTAGCTGGCAATTATTTTGATGTTATCAAAGGGAGGGTCATCCACCAGCCATTGGCAGACAGAGAGAAGTGAAAGAGGGGTGAAAGACCTGGGCAAAATGAATCACCTACAGGCCAGACGAACAGAAGGATAAGCAATTTAGAGAATTTAGAGCCTTGGAAATGATACGCGTAGCAAGATACAGCAAGCCAATTATTAACCAGACACCATAGATTTGATGTTGGCACACAACGCACGTGTATGATAATTGGACCTCCGGGATCAATATGAACAGATTAACAAGCAGTCCAAGAGTCTCGCACATGATAACAACTAAGGCAACAAATATCTACTCCATACGACTATAAGTCCATTCAGCTAAACCCATCCACTATGAATGCATATTATTTGAGACGAAGGAAGAGGGTAGGAAGTTAGACGAAGGAAGTTAGACTCATGTCTTCAAGGCTCAGAAAAGCTCCAGGAAAAAGAGCAAATAGCGATGCCCACAAGATAGCATGAAAATGAGCTAGTACTGATACACGAGACAACAAGTGTAAATAAATCTGGTCCATCTATAACCCTATGCAGTGAAAGCTTGCAGGGGTAATAAACACGAGGTGGTATAACAATAGGCTACCATAGACAGTCATACTACTTTATAACAGACAACAGACCAAATAGTTTTCACCAGATCCACTATAAATGGCATTCCTTCAATCTGGTATATTGAATCGTAAGTACACGAAGGAATATTTATATTTGTAGTACAAATAACAGGAGCAATGAATAAATAGAATTATTACTTGAAACGTAAATATTTATGAGCAATTCCCGAGGTGCTACTATAGAACGCTTACAAAAAGAATAATTATGATAGGCCATAGTTTACTAGTGGGTAGATAGCGTTGCAGTGAACACTTATTGTTCACAGATCAGTACCAATGCTCGACAAACGACTAGTCGAGAATCTACTTGCTTTCTTCACTCTACTTAGACACTCGCGATTTTTAGTATTATCCTTTCCAGCGATATGTTAGTCAATAAAACTACTGGTTGAATCATTTTTTTAAATTATCTTTCACTACTTTGATATGTTGCAATAAAAATTATCGGAATGCCAACTTGATCATTTTCAACAACTTGAAACAAAAAAGTACGCTCATCGCTAGAGGAATTAGCCAATGCCGATTCCGCTAAAACGGAGAGATAAAACAATAGGTGCCCAACCTACTTGCTCATTTGTTTGCTTGGTCTGATGTAGCTTTCCTTTGAGGTTAAATATAATGATATGAAACACATTTGTACCACTTTAGCCGTCAATAAAATGTTGAATTAGAATTATTCAATGTCGGTCCATTCCGACATGGACCAACATGAAAGAAAAATTTCCGATTTGGACTCCGACATAGCTTACCCTTTGGTGACAAATTAAGAGTAGAAGATGAAATCTTAGAAAGCTCTAAAATTGAGCTGGAATGTTTGAGATCTGCGAAGAAGTCTGTTAAAGTAAGATCCATATTTTCAGCCTTTTCTTGAAGGCTTTTGAATTTGTCCATATCAAACTGTGGATGACCATCTGAGAACAAGTCCGCGCTTTGTGTGTCTGATATGGTGCAAGCATTCCGCCTAGGGTCTTCAGAGGAGACCCTGTTGTGTACCTTTTTCCGCATAAGTGAACCCATAACGTCTTTATTCGTTTGGAATGTGCTACTTAAACCTGACTCACTATCCCACAGATTAGCGTAGTCGCTTTCATCCTCTCCTAGAGTCTCATTAACAGAAGAAGAACTCGACATCTGAACTAAGATTTGTTTTAATAACTCCTCCTCAGAGCCTGTGATTTCTTTACTACAATTTCGAGTTTTAGTCAAATATCCAAAGCCTTGGGCATTATGGCTATCCATCTTGTGGTGGTAATTATCTCTCCTGACAGGTTCAGAAGGTGGTACCGCTATACGGTTAGCCGATGCAACTGATGTGTGATAAGCTGACTCTTCTACTACAAGTAATAAATGCAAATGATTCAGTGGAAACTGATTGAGTAGTGAAACAGTCTCTCATTGATTTCTTTAATCAATAGTCTCAGAAAGAAGGTTATCTATGGCGCGTTTAGACAACAGGATATTACCTAAGTACCTATTATCAATGAGTCGGTATAACCTATCCCGGTACGGGCTAGTTAAAGACTATGTATTATATACTTCATTAATTTATAACGGCTATAGATGCTACCCATATTGGACCTTAATTAAAAGTGCATTGGGGATTAACATTAGATCAGGCACTAGGGGCCAATTCCAGACACTGACAATAAAACATGCAATGTGGGCTCTATCAGCAACACGACCTGTCTTATTAGGGTCTTAATAGCGGCAGATCGAGCAGCATATGGTAAATTCCCTGTAGCCGAGGATACAGACAAACTAATTATCTGCTAAAGACAATGACCTAAGTTCCTTTAACCAATTATTCTAGAATATAGATACAATAGAATGAGTCTAATCAACACAAATATGAATTGGGTAGTATAACTTACCATGAGAAGTAGATGCAGTAGCTTTACCAAAGTCATCTCTTCCTGACCTACTCTTGCATGTGCTTGCAGGTGACTCCAGAATGAACGTTTGCTTTTTGAATTCTTCCAAAAGATTTGCAACGCTTCCACAATGATCAATGCCCAAATGTAAGCTAGAAAGATCAAAAACTCCCTCAGCCCTGTGAATCCGAGAGCTTCGGTGTCCTCGAACTTCCCTTTCCCTCACTTTGCTGGAAGATTTTGCAGATAAACACTCTGTCGGACGTTTACTGCTCGGCACTGATCCTACAGGGTTTTGATGCACTTTTTCGTTGGCTCTGCTCGCACAGAAATTGGCAAGTTTAAAGTTTGATGATAGCTGAGTGTTTTTGTCCACTGTTGTCGGTCGCAAGTTTCCAGCTCGAGTTTGTGAGGTTAAAACATTTTTATTCGCTGATCCGTTTAACCTTTGTCTATCAGACAAGTGATGTGAGCCAAGTTCTCCGTTTGACAGTTGCCTTGCCTTATCTGTAAACTGGCCAGTTGACTTTGAGCTCGGTGCCTTTGTGGGCGTCCCATTCGATGCTGTTACAGTCCGAGCTTGCTTTCTCATCATCGCTTTACATCCTCATATAAACGTTTCACAGATAAAAAACACAGCTAATAGGCAAATGTTTGATCTCATCAAGCGAAGATAACAAATTATAACAACTCTGTTTATTACGGTTCTCCAGCTAAAACAACGGCGATGACTCCAAGATCACGATATAGTATGCTTCTAAAATATATTTTCTCGATCTAGCAGGATTTTGTTGTTACCCTTCGATGCTTTTCTGATCCTTGAGTGCCTTCAGACTTCTCTCAATTTGCTCACTAGTCTGATGTTGTCACTGAACTAGGAGCAGTGCGAGAAACCTCAGCCTCCAATCACCACACCATTAACTGATAATTGCCTCAGTTCAGAGGTCACGCGCATCCAGCTTGCGCTTGATACTATATACCCACAAAATGTAAACAAAGTCTTGTTTCTGGTTGGAGAGCGCCACTGCGCACTGGCTAAACTAGTGCCTTCCTAGAGATGTTATTACAAACGAAAAATCAGTGTACAGCTAGACTCGATTGCACAAGCTCACACGCTCATTCCTTTGTTCAGCTGTGAAGCATGACATCTGAATATGGCCGAGCTACTTATAATTGACAAGTCATTAGGTAGAAGGCTAGTTGTATTGTAGCAAAGTTGGTTAGCCAAATTGGTTATAATGAACGAGATGAAAGGAACTACTATAGAATTGAGGCAGCTATTACAGCTATTCATAAGACAGGCTAGTGTTGGCAAAGGATTACTGATATAACTGCTAACTACTGATTGAATAGTAACAAACAATACATTTACAACCTACGATATCCCTAAAAAAACACAATGCCCTATTCATACTACTCCAGTCCTTCTTCACTCTATATCTTGTCTGAGCATAATATTATCTTAAAGCAAACAGCATTAGCCCAGCTTGAACTGTGATAAAGCTTCTCTCTTATGATTACAATGTTGACTAAACCGTACCCAGAAGAATGAGTCACCAACTTTGTTCTATTCAAACAAACTTCTGCACCTGGCTAGCACTCTCCGGAGCCACAAGGGCTACATTAGCCACACTATTCACTACTCGGGAATGTTTTTATAAGGAAGTGCTATGGTTATATCCTAGTCACTAAAGAATACAACTGAAAAAATTACCACACCGAGAATAACTAACGTTTATCTGTTGATAGCTTCGATTGTGATAATTCAGATACAAAAAGTAGTATTACCTATAAATTGCTGTCAATGAAAGTCAGAAACTAGGGTTCAAATAAATTTGACATATTTAAAAACAAACTGATTCTGTTCATTGGTTAGTCGGTGTGTAGCTAAGTTGAACAAGCAAATTGTGACATTGTGCCTGCCATACCGGTTTCATTTCTCAAATAAAAAGAAATGTGTTTAATCCTTTTACTAAAATCATGACAACATAGTAAGACATAAAATTTGTAGTGAAACTGGAAAGGGAAATAATCTAAGACAAGCAATGGCCAGAGGCTGATGGTAGTTCTAAGGCAACTGGAAACGCCTATACACTTAATATGAGAGGAGGATAAACTACCATTGCACAAGTAATAGCAGGGTTACTACTGCAATGAATACACTCTGCATTCCTATCACTAAATAACTCCCGAAGCAGTTGATTTATAATTAATTAGTTCTACGGCTGTCATTATGGGAGTTGTTCACTCGTTGCATGAAGAGACAAATCCTGTAAGAACTCGTTTATCCCAAGAGAAGACAACTCATAAGCACACAATTCTACATCTGTAATTTTCTGCACTCACCATAATTATTGTAGTTGACACTTGCAACCAGGAGCCTTGCGGGTATAGAAATAAAGTAAACACATGGCTTTATATATTGTGACTATACATATTGTCAAGTTGTTAAGATAACAGTGCAATCTAGTGGCTAAACAGGGGCCACTGACAAGCTGGTTGATGCAATAACTCCGTTTTATAATATGCAACTGATATGAGGATCTGTACATGTACATTGATGGTGAATAACATGTTTATGGCTATAAATGAAGTGTTTGCTAACATTGACTCAAACTAAAAGGACTTGAGATACTCAGGGCAAGATGTTTTCAATAATCTAGCTAGAATAAAACTATGATAAAGTATATTTAAGATAGTTTACAATAACATAATGAAAAATGATTGGTATCACATGTTATATATGTAGGCATCCATGTAGAGCTTTAACAACCAAACATTTGTTTTCTGAAATGACAGCAAAACCAAATTTTAGCATAACTTTTGACGCTCAGTACATTTCAGTGACTCCAATGCTGTGATTTCATAACAAGTGACTTTGTGTATGGCCTTGAAATCTCAAACCAGCTATTTTGGTGAGCTACTGTCTGGCGCAGTATCACCGCTAGTAAACTAATCCATGTGAAGCTATGGTACAGTATATTGATCCTCTTCAGTTTCTAAGGCAGTTTATTAATGACCACACGCCGATTTTGTTTGTAGCCATTATTGCTAAAAGTAGTACAGAAGTAGTGATGCCATGTTGCTACAGTAGAAAACAAGCTAAGGTATACGGCCGGCATTGCCTAACATTTGTGATCAGAATAGCTCTATGCCCTTCACACAGTTTTCCTAAAATTGTTTTGTCGCTTACATCTTATCATATTTTCTTAATCATTGTGCTTCTATGCTTTGAGTAGGTTCGGGATTGGTTCCGTGCCAAATTATAGAAATGGTAGTTAGTTGCTGCAAGGAATGCTTGGGCTGTACCATTAAACAGACAGTTGGTCAAACCCATCAATGCGTTTCATGCTTAGAATGAGTTTGGAGTTGCCTGCTGCCGATGAATGTGCACCCTACCGCTTCAACTATTCAGAGTTTCACTATAAATCTCTCCAAGATTCATGATGTATCTCTCAAAGCAAAACTTGTTAAAGTTGACTCACTATCAGGTCAAGGTCACTTTTCAATTAATGCGTAGTGAACTAGTTGCACTAACTATGCCAGGATGACTGATCGTAGTGATGTAGTACCTTTACCTCTACTTAGGAGAGCTTAGCTGAATGTTACCGATTCAGATCCATCAGCAGTGAGTGTTTATAGCATATTGGATGGAACTTTTGCAGCGAATGCTTTCGCACAAATTTAGTGAAGAGTAAATGGACAAAATAATATACCGCGATGTGCGAAATAGAACGGGCCTCTTTGTTGGAAAACTAAATTTCTCATTTACAACATTGTTACTCATTGTGAATTTAGTCAATAGCCATAAATTATATATAAAATTAATCATCACTTTGCCCTTATTTAAAATATGTATACCAAACTGCTGTGAAATTATATTCTAAATTATTATGTAAGTTGAATTCTGAACATTTCATTTTTTAACGTTTGAAGATAACAATCTGAAATGATCACACCAGATACATTTATATTTGCTTGTTCCAAGTCCTACACATGTATAGTTACGATCACCTTAACTTTTAAGATCACCTTAACATGAGAATTCTTTAACAGAATATTTGAACAAGTATTTGATGCTGTGTTCAGAGTAATTTCCAGCGTAAGACCGTCAAAGATTCTCAGAACGTTGCAGTTTCCCAGTGATAGTGATGAGGTTGGTAAGAGTTAAAATATAATAACAAAAATTATAACTATCAGTTAGTTTAAGGTGTACCTAGTTTATGTTAAAGCTAATTACACGATGTATCTGCATCACCTCTATCCACAAACCTACTCATTACCATTCTATGAGCTGGATTCTTCAGAATAGCGACAACGTAACCCTTTTTCTATTGATTACAAGTTTGAATCCCACATGATGGAATTTTTTTTTAACTTCAAAACGTGGTTTCGGACAGACAGACGGACAAGGTTCTCATTATATTAAAGATCAGCTTTGTTTTTTATATAAAATTTCATTTATTACACTTAGCTTTTTACATAATTTTATGCAATGCGTTTGTTTTAATTTTCGTATAATACCTGCAGTATTTATCAAAAAATTTTTGTAAGTTTTTGGGCTATGGAATGAATTAAACGAACTTCAATGTATTCCAATTGGAATATTTGCGTCAACATACAACAGTTTACATACAAATAAGATTTTAGAGCAAATTAACTTTGTATTCAAACTTTGTACATCCAGTCACTGTATAAGTCGCAGCCACAGTATAAATGATCAGGAAAGGTTATGTAAGCTGGGACCAAAAAAACTGACAAGTCATCAGTGATGACGAAACAAGAGTCGAACATGACTAGCAAACACACCAGCATAAAAACCTCGTGAGCCAAACCAACAGCATTGCATCACACGGTGACTGCAACCTCAGCAGGCATGAAACCTTGTTGCCCAATGAAATGTTTTCATGACGGTTGCCAAGCATCTTCCGTAGTTATCACGAGTAATCATCAATAACCACAGCCAACTGGTAGAGAGCTGCTGACTGAGCATAACGCAATTAGCAGGCAGGTGGAGAGAAGATGGCCAAGATAAAGACCTATAAGGCAGCTAGCAAACATCAACAAGGATGGGCAGGGACTGTAATCTACCCATCCTCGTTGATGAGCAGATTACAGTCCCTAGGAACGGTCTTGATTTTTAACGATTCATATTGTTTCAAGCAAACCATAATCTTTTAGTTTCAATTATTTAAATTTCGTAACACTCACTGTTGTCCCACATTCTCACCTGTCTGCTAAGTTTCTGATAGCCCACTATTGTAAACCTGTTTCCGCTATCGATATCTCAATTGATGTAATACAGGTGAATTTGATGTTCCCATACACAGATGGCTCAAATAAAACGATCTTTCTTTCTCTATGCGAGTTTATTGAGATGAAGAGAAGACAACTACTACTCATAATAAAGACTACAACTACTACGAAACCTACCAGACATGGTTATTCTGCTATGAAAAATGGAGCATTGCATCATTGCCTTTTACACAATGGTTTTACAGCAAATACATCTTAAGACGCACTTACTTCCTACAGCCTTTTCACAGTGAGCGAGATTTTATATTTACATTGAACAACTTTTACTGGGTGTAAATATTTTAACTGATTGGTTTCAGTCTGCAACCAGTTGACCTCCTACATGATGCAGTAATCGCACCAGACACCTACATGATGCAGTAATCACACCAGACAATTACTTGTGATGCAGCAATTATAACACATTCTTCTGAAAACCCTATCAGCTGTAGGCTGTCCAGGTTAGCTAAGAAATAATCAAGCCATAAACACTGATCTAATTGTCACCACCAACATTTGAATATGTAAATAACCTCTACTTGTTATCAGTAGACTGAGCGAACTTTATTTCGCCCTTGCTCTCCTCCCACACAACTTACTACTTCCTCCCACCACTACTTCTACCAGTCTATTGCTACTACAATTATTGCTAGTACTACTACTACTACTTCCTCCCACCACTACTTCTACTACCCTATTTCTACTACAACTATTGCTAGTACTACTACTTCCTCCCACCACTACTTCTACTAGTACTACTTTGCTAGTACTACTGCTTCCTCCCACTATTAGTACCTCAACTAGTATTAGTATCCATTGGATAATTAAAACTATTACATCTATTATGATCATTGTAAGCATAAAGATAACAAGGCAGGTCAAAAACAGAACAGAACGAGGAAACAGGCCTTGGCAGGACATTCACTATGCTGCCACGACATGGTAAATCTGTATGTTTGCATCATCAGCAAAATAGAAATGGCAAATCTCCGCAAGTCGAGCAAGTTTAATTACTCGCAATTTTTGTCGAATGTTCCATGATTGCGAAAGATGGAAACGACACTCGGAACGGTGAGAGAAAAAATGCTACACTAGCTATTCCATTTTAAACAATTTAGTCATCATTATTTTGATTTGAACAGTTTCGAATCCGCCGCTGACCTCTGGCATAGAAACGATTTCCTGTTTAATAATTTTTATTTTCAAGTCCCATCATGCAAATCTCCATCGAAACACTTATCATATGGCGAGTCAATGTGTGCACAACTCCAAATTTTCATCATCCACATAGTAGATACACAGTGATTCATGTACAAATTACCAGTCTCCATGACCAGCAGGCATTTAGAGATGCTATACGCATCAGAGACTGCCCAAACTATCAGTGACCTTTCGTGTCAAGGAGCCGAGCTTCTGCAAGAGTCTGTTTTCAAGAGGCTGCTAATTGAGGTATCCAGAACCAAAATGTCGCTGCCCAAACCCCAGCACAACTCCTGACTCATCAAGAGATTAATTAACCACTAAACAGAGAATAGCCTAGCATTAACAGGATATATCATAGGATGAGCGTGCAGAGACCTCTTTGAAGAGAGGGGAGGGAACAATAAAGCCTCCTAGATCAGCCGTAAGAGAGCAATTAGGCCGATAGAGCTGCTATGACACACTTTCAACTGTTCTTTATTGCAATCATTGCATTGAAGGCAAAGTATTTAAGTTTGTGAAGAAAAAATTTGAAACTTCTATTCCATCAAATCAAGGCGTTATTTATCAGTGAAATGTAGCATGCAATTACCAAACTTCCACGAAGTGTTGCTACACAAAGAAAAGACATTCCGAGATCGTGGTCAGTAATCATGGGAATAGCATTTAGTTTGCAAATGATGTGTGGAGTGGCTAGGCCTTGTGCCCTCAGAGAAAGAATATATTAAGCAACACAAAACAGTTGGATGTGTTACACGTGATATCATTTTAGTGCTTTCTATTGATTGAATTCTATAGAATTACTCCAAGTGCTGGGGTAACACAATTCCATATGCATACAAGGTTCAGAGTCGAGCAGAAGGGATAAATGATCAGAAAGTTTTTAAAAAATAACCAAAAGTACATCAGCAGACCATTCTGAACCTATCGACTCCATGCTTGAAGAACCAACTCTAGTCATGTATTGCCTAATAAAACTCTTACTGAATGCCCACAACACTAGTATTAAGGGTCAGTGACCACACGTGTAAAGGCTGTCCGTTTGTCTCAAGTAAGTGTTAGGACTCTGAGGAGACACCATCATAAAAGACGTTGTCTGTCAACCATTCTTAGATCATAGCCCTGCTGGTAAAGAAGTGTTGAGCATATGACACTGAGAGAATACTAGCTTCCTTCATCTTGAAGCGATCCTAAGGCTAGAAGTGTCACATGGATGAACGAATCATTGATCAAATCACCAAAGGTTGGTTCACACTATATCACAGTAGGTCTGTGTTAATCCCGCAATACATCAGTGATCGTCTGTAATAATATTGTTCACACTATCACAAACCCATCCATGTTTACACCAGTGAGTAGTCCTTGACAGCACTCTCATTACACAATGTGGTCGCTGAAAAGATGAAATACTAGTCATGAAGTATAGATGAAGCTATCTGTGACAGCCAATCACTATCGCGAAGTAATGCACATTACCCAGACTGTCATGGATGCTCGGCGAAATGCTGGGAAAGTTTGACTTACGATGCAGCTGTCAAAGAATAATCAGCGGGAGGAGAATCCCGACATACCATTTACCACTTACCAGAAAAAGAAATGTCAGGGGATGTTCTCGATAGCCCTGAAGCCAAAATGAGGGAGTTGTTTGCCCATTAAAATGTCCTTAAAAACTTGGGAGTGAAAATGATGGAAACGGAAATGAGTTTCGGGAGCATAAAATTAGGGAAGAAGGTGGAGCTCTAGGCCATAAGAATACCAATTACTTCCCAATGCTAAACATATCAACAACGAATAGCCATACAGAAACAGGATTATGTCTACTAGTGACTACTGCTACTAAATACCATGGCAGTATGACACGAAACCAAACATCTGATAGACCAAAAAAGTTCTCACAAGAACAAAACTGAAAAAACATACCTTAGTGGTTTCAAAGCCATTTACTGACATGTCTGCAAATTGACTTGGGTGACAGATGTCAGCATTATTCTCTACCCTAAATGCTCAACCGTGGTATCATATTCATGAAGCGTATTATATTACTATCATTATTCAACTAACAATCACTTATCAAGTCTGAAAGTTGACCACCTCAATTTATGCTGCATGAGAATTATGACATAGGACACACGAACTCATGGTCACATGGACATATGGTGGGTAAAATAGACACATGGTGGGTCATGGACACATAGAGAAGCAAGAGATTGGGTTGCAAGAAAGAAAAACAACATTAGAATTGCAGATGTTCAGTATAACAGCTTTCATGTGCAGGAGAAAGCAGCATTGACAATGCCAAAGTCTAAAGAGGTAGTGAGATACCACCCAGTCTCTTAACGCAATGATGCTCTCACGAGTGTCCCAACATTTCATCGTTGTCCACATTCCATGGGCAATCAAAGCAAACACCATTCCAAAACCAACAACAAACCTCAATTGATTGTATTATTTGTGGCAAAGCAAGAGCCATACAAGTAGGAAAACAGGATTTATAAAATCGAGCATACCAAAGCTGTTGATGGGATGCAGACATGAACTTCACCAAACCAGCATAATTCTAGCAGACCTCTGCGTGTCAGAGAACCATGACTCATCGATGATGATGTGAAAAGAATCTGGTTTTTCAAACTTAATGGGACATCTAATGACCGCAGGCGCATATATTGAGCAAATGTAAATAGAATGCATACCGATGGAATTAGTCATACAATTCTATCACTGATCCCTGTGGTATTCAAATGATGGAGAAAAGGTAACTGATATAAGAGACAATTAGAAAAAAAACTCAACTTGACTTCTGATTGGCTACACACCATGGTTTACCGCTAGTAATATTTTGCCAACGCAGATGTGGTCGGTACGATTGGTTTACTTTTTGCATTAGCCAATTAGAAAAGCGATGACAGACGCCCAACGTTACTATAATAGTCGACATATCCATTTTATTAGAAAAATTATTAATAGTCATTGGCTAGTCAGAATGCACGAAAATAAAACTGGTTGCGCGATAACATGAATAAACAAGAATCCAGCAACTACTAAAAGTTGAAACGATTTTGCAATTGGGCGATCGATCGGACTTTGCAATTGGTCGATTGATCGGACTGCTGAATATAATCAAAAGCGCAGTAAACACAATTTACCATTAACTGTTTAGATATAAGATAGCGTGTGATTTCAGATTGTAATATGGCAGAATAGAAACAAAAACTAGTGTAAATTTCTCTTAAAAACTTAAATTTCTGTGGTATGAAGGTGTTGCTAAAGCCTGGTTTTCATATGACAGCGCAAGGAGCGCAACAAGGCGCACGACGTCGTGCGTAGGCCAGTTGTGATATGGAAACATCAACGCACGATGGTCGCGCGACGTGCGTACTCTGATCGCAAGTATCCAACAGAATGGATCCTTGCGATGGGTGCGTGCGATTATGTATCCCACAATACACCGCTAAACCTTTTCAACCTATCCCACAATTCCAGCGAAGGGCTTTGTTCCGAAGAAATCGGTCTCCCGTACGAAAGAGTAAGCCTGATTTTTATATGACAGCGTAATTTCGCAATGGAGGTCTGTTTTTCCGAAGAAATATGTCTCTCCTACGAAAAAGTAAGAAAATATCCACCTTGTCCAATGCAAGCATGGAGCTTACGCGCGATAAGGAAACACTGCCTCGCGGCCCAAGAAATGCATTGCGCACGATCACCGGGCCGCGCGCGATCATTGCGCTGTCATATGGAAACCAGGCTTAAGGTGTACCAGACATGCAGCCAATTCTGAAGTCAGGCAATAGTAATGATAGAGTCATATAGTCAGAATAGAGGAGATAAAACTCTGACTGTGATGGAAAGTTAACATTGGCTATCGTAGAATAGCGACTACCATCTAAAAGGTCAACATTTCCACAATTGTCTCTTTCTACCAGCTGATAATCACAGCCCTAACTATCGATCCAACACTCCCAGCCTCGACGGCGAGTGCTTCAAGGTAAATATTCTTATCACTGTGTGACTCGGCAAAGATATATGATGGGGAAGGTAAACTTAATGACATTCTATAACAAGCTGCGAATAGTAGTTCTGTGATTCTAGGGAAGCGATGACCACTCATACACTCATTATGAATAAGGTTCCTCATTATACACAGCATTCACCCTCAACTTCATTCAAGGCTACGTTAGAGACAACTCCAGTATTATTACTGCTGAATCTACATGTACACATCTGCTGAATGGACAGGCGCTAGGAGCCAATTAATTCCTATTGTCTAGATATTTACTGGTAAGTGCTATTGATTATCCTCTTGTTTACTAGCAGCAGGCCTCTATCAAGATTGCAGCAAGCTGCTAGGACCAAATGCCCAATATCGCATCTCAGTCAACAGTTCAAAGATCAAATATAGAGCAAAGCTATAGGACAAAATAACTCCATGGTGAGTTGGCAATATTGTAAACAGCTGTCTGCATTCATTCGCCATGCCATCTGTGGCAAGCATGAAAGTGAACCAAGGACTCGCCTGATGTAGAGGTAGAAATATTTTAGTGCTGACGAAACCAAAGACATGCCATGCCACCGATTTTAACAGATTCGCAAACTTTTTTCTCCACCTGAGTATTTGTTGTTAATTCACAGTTCTAGCTAATTTTCAGAGCAAATCATAAAAGTTCCACAGCCACCATTTTTAGCGACATTCAGTTTTGTTAACAAAAACCCGTTAAAAATCTCAATCTGAACCATACCACATTAATTTTACGCATGCAAACTTTTATAAAGATTATGTTTTACCAAGCACAAGAAATTTGGTAATTCCAGCTAAAAAACAAAATGATCATATATTTGTAGACAATTCTAATCCCAAACAGACCAATCCAACATATTCTTGGATCAACAAGTTTCAGTTTTGAATAAAATAATATTCAATAAAAGATAATAGCTGGGTGACTTTTTCTTACATAGAATACGTTTTTGTAATCAAGTACACGGCAGAGGTAACATTGTCTTCATTACTATACTATCCCTTGAAGCATTTCAATATTCTAGGCTCATATCACAAGGTCTAGTATGGTTTGTTTCTATTCAACGATCGGGTAATCAGTGAAAGATTGGGAAAATTTGGGGGATGTTGAATGCTGTTTGTGAACCAAGCAAAGCAAACCATTCACACAGACTACATTAGAATATGTCAGTTCCTGGTTCGGAGCACGCCATGCAAAGCTAGTATAAAACTATCATAGGCGTGTCCGGTGGGATGTTACGTATAATAGGCTATTGGAGAGATGAAGTTGTACAGCGTGGTACATTATGCAAAAATATAAATATATACATCTAAATGAAGATAATCTCACACACTAGTAGGGATATACAGCAGTTGCTCGCTGACAAGATAGCTGTGATGCAATTCAACAATGATTGACCAGAATCGGTAAAAATAAAACCAGCAACACTTGAAAAGAAGTAGTACAGGTAGTCGTCGACTTACAATCCCATTTTGTTCCGGTTGACCAGTCATAAGTCGATTCGGACGTAAGTCGATTCGGACGTAAGTCGATTCTATATATTCTGTCGATTCTGATCTAACTTAATGAATTTAGCTTACTAAACACATACTTGAAGGATGTTTTAGTATTTATTTTAGTAAACTTCAAACTTTTAACTAAGATTTTATCATTTATCTGTTTGCGAATCTTTTTTTACCATATCGGATAACACTGAACACGCCATGGCGCGCAACGTTTATCTCTTAATATTGTATATAATCAGTGCACAAATCGCCAAATTTTAATTTCGAGAGAAATTATTGTCGATATTATATGGCACAAAAAATTCACCTTAACAAAAAGTTAACGAAAAAGCTTAATGAAAATAACGAAGAACGGCTTTCTACGGATGTAGTCGTAAAGCCGGGTGGACGTATGTCGCATAGGTCGTAAGTCGGTAACTACGACCTATGCGACTACGACCTCTTATAAATAGGAATGTCATCTTATTTCCTTGAACATACAACCAACTAAGCCACCTTTGGACTTGATCTACTAGAGAAGAAGTGCATTTAGAGTAAGACAATTAGATGACATGACTTTGGTGTTCAAATAGCCAAAAAGTTGAAATACGATTTGGCATGCGATACCGTTCCTTCTTCTTACGATTTATAACTTTTAGAAGCGGTCAATAGAAGCGCTATAAAGCAACAAATGATAATGATAAACTGATCCTTAGCATAAACACGACCTGTTTAATAGTTTCGACGATCTAAAACTGAAATGTGTCGAACCTTTTGGAGCAGACGTTCTGGCATGAGACTGTTTGATGTGACGATTTCTAGTGCAGGACCTTTTGGCGCAGGTGAGAAGTTCAGAATTTATCGATCTTTCGTTGTGACTTATGGCTCAACAAATTTTAAGTATAAGTGGAATAGAAAATTTTTAAATGTTCAAATTTAAGTATTTAACAAATGTAGTTCAGAGACCCTTCAATCAAATGTTGGCAAAGTGAATGTAAAAATGCATGCTAAGGAAGAATCCATACTAAAGATGGTGAAGTGATTAGTGAAATAAACCAGCATGGTCACGGATCATCAGCTGCATCAATTGAATCTGCTCACTTTAAATGAGCAATATAACATCGAGTGAAATACTTAACTGAACGAGTGAAATAAACTAAAATAAAACGAAATTTTATTTTTTAAGTATTTTGAAGACATTAAGGTATTGTAAAGTTTCATGAATAAAAATTTTTTATTCTTTTTTATTATATTTATTCAATTTATTTATTGTAGATAAGAATAGATCTTTCTTCGGTATAAAAAGAGCAGTGCTAAGTTTGGCACCAGAAAGTACTATACAGCCTAGACATGTATGAATGAAAATACTAATGTATTGATGATGAATATCCAGCTTCTGACAAAACATAACCTAATCCACTATTGGTCAACTGAAACATCGGTAAACAGCACTAGTGCTGCCGACATGAGCTCTGATTTATTGTCTATACACGAAACATTTTTACTTCATGATTTGAAATTGCAAAATGGCTACAAAACTACATTAGTGTTTCGATTCACTTTAAACCATCAATGGCTTCTCCATTTACCAAACTCTTCTTCGAAAATATTGTGCAATAAATTTGACCAACTAGACAATAATATAGCTATTATGGTTGAAAGCTAAGAGTTGTTACAAAAAAGCTTACACAAAATTTTAGTAGATTTTATCAGAAAGCTTCGGTATTTTTCTATCATTTGCAATTACTTTTTTATGTTTGAAGTGATCTGACTGCCAGGATGTTCCAAGATTAAAATCAACAAAACCTGATCACGGTTAAAACCTTCGATTTAAGCCAAAGTGTGATTATAACATCTACGGTAGATACAGAGAGATCAACGGAATAGAGACACGTAACGCTGCAACATGAACAACAACACAGAAGTGTTAGTAGGTGAGCAACAAGTGATATCATTTTGGCACATGTAAGCATTTTAACCACGATTAAGTTTTGTTGATTTTAATTTTGAAACATCCAGGCAGCCAGGTCATCTCAAACATCAAAAACAATTGCAAATAATAGAAAAATACCGACACTTTTTGATAAAATCTACTAAACCTTTGTAAAGTTCATCTTCAGCAAAGTGTGGTTATGGTGAACTGCTCTGCGGCAGTCAGCAAGCCACAAACATGGAATATGCTGGTAGAGACAGAGGCTAGATGTAATAACACGGTCCCGACTAATCAAGTACCAATCAACAAGTAATAGCTAATCAAACAAACAACAACCCAGCAACAATAGACATTTAATATAGGACTGTATGCGCTACACGGTAGACCAGTCGCAGCAAGCAAGCACCAACCAAGTCAAGTGAATATATACACCTAGTAACGACCAAGAGATGGTTCAACTTGAGATAAGAGTCCAACAATCACCAACTAGTGGACTAGTTACTAAGAGATCCTACCAAAACAAACCGGCTATCACAGTTTGGGACAGGAAGTTCTCTCATCATTTATAATCACTAACCACAGGAAATAAGTGAATCAGATGATGTCAAAACAGTGTCACAATACTGGCCATACTTGAAGTTGAATTTGTAATACACGCTTCAATGAACAGCAATCCATTAGTCATAGAAGTGCGAGTGACTAACAAATAACAAAACTTTTTTAAATAAGTTCAATACTTATGTAAACTGAATTAGCCTAAGTCATGTGTGGACAAGGCAGGTAAATGTATCGTAATATTTACACAAGCTAAAGGTTCTCTAGCAGTTTCTATTCTATTAGCAACCAAAATCTAGGAGACAAGTTCTCACGAGACACTGAAATGACGCATTCCTTTGTGAGCGGTTCACAATACTATGGGAAATGGCAGCACACAGGCAGCACACTGGCAACACACAGGCAGCGAGTCAAAATGGTGATTGGAAAACTTAAGACATAGTGGTCAACCTTGAATTTATTTCAACTTTTCTGGTCACTGTAGTTATACAACCGTTTGAGTTGGCAAGTCACAAAGATACGCAAGGGGTTAATCTGAAGGTATTCAAGTATTATGTGAAATATAAAATCTCACTACAGTGTCGCTATTACATGTGAACATGACTTGGGTACGAAATGCTAACTTCAATTAGCTACAAACTAGGAAAAACGGTACCAAAAGTCAAACATTTTCAATTAACAGACGTGTGGAGTAATGAAAGTATTGATAAACATGCCAAAAGATTAGCAATTCTAGTTATGTAATCATAGCGGAGTTGATACACCGCAGACTCCATTAGTGCTACATGCTCTCTAATACCCTATCTCTCATTAGGGCCCTTCAACACGCTGCCAGTTGCTGCCAGTTGGTAGAAAGGGGCACTGGATAACCCTAATAATTAATATATAAATCAATCGACCAGATATATACTGCAGCTGATTTGCTTGCCCGCTGCCACACTTCAGCATGACAAGCAAACTCAACAATCTCATTCTTCCTCTACTGAGCATGCCATCATCTTCACACAGCACAACCATTTCTGCTGCTATGGTAACACATTTTACGTCTCATTATCTGACTTGAAGACCACTAGTAGATTAACTCCATTGAGCTGGAACAACTAGGCATTTCCATAGGCGATAAACATTACAATACATTACTATGCTTCTGTTGTTTCTTGTATACATGTACATGTATTACTAGCACTAGATGGTAGAATACTACCGACGCCACAATTCTCAACAGCTTACGAGCATCCAACTCCTTATATTTAGTGCCCGAGCAAACCAGCAATAGTATGAAGATGAGAGACTGGAAAAAACTATTCCTCAGACCATCCTATGTTGTGTAAAGCAATACATGATTGTCTGCTCACACTTGTATTTCAACAGACTGGCAAGAGTCAGATAAAGTGATGACATGTTACGTCAGAAGCTATCATGCTTTTTCATTGTTGATAGGATGGTAACCTACCCCCTTTCTGCTTCATTTTATTACTTTCTAGCTCAGTCTTTGATTTCAAAATACGTGCAGATGTTATGAAATTGACCCTTTTGAATATTCAGTCTCACTTGCTGAAATATTTTCAACACAATATTGTATGCAGGATTCAAAACCGCTATCACGCTGGCCATCTGCGCACAACTCGCAATGTTTCACTGAGCAATGTGGTCATACTTTTTTTCTTCATTACACAACACAATGACTTATATGTACATATCTTCAACACAATGACTTATATGTACATATCTTCATAACACGGTGACTTGAATATGTACATATCTTCTTAACACAATGACTTACACGTACACATCTCTATAACACAATGACTTATACGTACATATCTCTATAACACAATGACTTATACGTACATATCTCTATAACACAATGACTTACATGTACACATCTCTATAACACAATGACTTATACGTACATATCTCTATAACACAATGACTTACACGTACACATCTCTATAACACAATGACTTATAGGTACATATCTCTATAACACAATGACTTACACGTACACATCTCTATAACACAATGACTTATACGTACATATCTCTATAACACAATGACTTACACGGACACATCTCTATAACACAATGACTTATACACACATATCTCTATAACACAATGACTTACACGTACATATCTCTATAACACAATGACTTATACGTACATATCTCTATAACACAATGACTTATACGTACATATCTTCATATAGAAACTTGATATAGCAATAATAAGAGCCCACGGAAACATGACAAGATCAATTTATTTTAATGATGACAACTCAGTCTGTTAAGAAATATAAGAGATCGTGCACTGGCGCATATGAACTTACTGACACACTGTAGACAGACTGTGCTCCTTCCCCAGACTATGTGTGCACAAAGGTCGCACCAGCTAGGCTCAGCAATGCCTACCGCAAGGAACCTGTGCCCATGCAGTGTCCGTCTCCTAAGCCTACAAAGAATTGCAAAAATTGTTAGACATGACCAAGCTTTTGAGTCATAGCCAACTTGGGAATGTCATACGAGATAATAATAGAAGCAAAACAAAATAGAAGTGACACCTAGAAGGCCAGGTAAATCATTATTAAATGCTCGAAAAGAGTGAAATAGCAACTGTGAAAACAATCATTGTTTGCATGATGTGGATGATGTGAATTTGGAGTTGTGCGCGTGTTGACTTGCGATAATGTTTCAATAGGAATCTGTGTGTTGTGGATTAACACACTAGTTTATTAAAAAAAGATAAGGACTTCTTTGCCAGTTGTCATAGTCGCCGAAATCAGACTGTTCAAATCGAATTAAAATGACTGAGGTGTGAAAAAAGCTTAAAATGGAATCGCTTGTGCGGAATTTTCTTGCGCATCATTCGCAAGCGCTGTTTTCAACTTGCGCAAACATGAAACATTTGATAAAAATTAGTGAGCAACAGAACTCGCTTAGTTTTGCTGCTTTTATCTTGCAGATGACGCAAACTTGTGGATTACTGCCGCATGGAAAGATAGCGATAGCTAGTGATAGTCTCGATGCTTGACCAGCTGCTGCAGGTAGCCTGTGCAAGGCAGCTGAGATTAACAACAATTCATGCAATGAATCAGTATTCCCTCGAGGTGCTCTCTTTGTTCATTTATACAGTTATCCTCTTACTCCAAGTACCAAAACCTCAAGGATATGATCTATGAAAAGTTCATAGGCAGATACAGCCGCTTCTACTACCATAAAGAAAGTATGGCTTCATTTTAGCCTTCAACGATTCAGCAATCAACCAACCTTTCATTCCTCCACTTCCTAGCCTCTTTGTTAAAAGCCTTTTGGTAGTCCAAATAATGTTGGTGGGCAACCATAGCTACAAACGACAGTATATACAACACATGCACTTCCACAACAAAGCCAAGCATTCTATTACACAATACCTCGGGTCAACTCACAAATACATAATGTGATCAAGTGAAAAGGATGACGGAAGAGATATTGGAACAGGTAAACTACCCTCAACGGGATATCCAGGTAAATCAATACGACTGTCTTAAGCCGTGGTCACACGGGCACCGAACCGAACTAAATGACGCAAAACGACGTCGTTTTCAGCTCTAAAAAGTTCGGCTGAGGACATTTCTGGCCGAAGCGAACTATTTCGGTACTGCTCGAAATTTCGTGCCGAACCCTTGCTCTTATTGGCTGGTTAAAATTCTAGAATTCTAGCGAGCACGCGTCACATTTTTTCTTACGTGCGTGTGAGTAAAGTTAAAAAAGAAATGGGACGATACTTTTATTTCGTTAAATAAACAACATGAAGCAATTTACGACAAGGTTCACCCGGACTTGTGATTGGGTTGCATAAATGTAAGATGTTGCACTTAAGTTTTGCATAAATGTAGGGGAATGGTTGTGATTTTCTTTCGTGTAGAATACAAGTAATGTGTCATATTCATCCTGATGAACTATCGTTGACTGATTTATTTATGTAAAACCACAGTACTATGATAAAGACTGTTTTTGTTTGTTATGTACTCAGCATAGAAAAACATTCATATGTTAATAAAAAAAATATAATTATGTTGATGGGAAGGGTTAGCAAAATATTTGTATCGAGTGATTTATTTTGAGCAGCCGAACGATCTTCTGATAAATCTGCTGTGTAATTATAATTTATAATTGTTCCTCAAAGTTTTTTTGTTTACAATAGAAATATTTAACTCAAATACATAACAACTACTAATGAAACCGTGTCCTGTCTCTATACGTATGGTATCTAGGAAGCGAAGTTACTTCGGTGGCCGTGTGACATGTGCCACGAACCGAACCAGCCTCCGAACCGAACCGATCCTACGTCGGTTCGGTGCTCGTGTGACCACGCCTTTATGCTCATCACTGCCATCAAATAATCTGCTAGTGATGATTATTCGCAGAAACTGGCAGCACTAGCTGACCTTACTACTGGGGATAAAGCTTTAGAACTAGCTAAAAGAAACCCGCTCATTATTCGACAATGCAAAATTATACACAACATTAGATCTACAGTTAACAGTTGGATCGCTGTCAGCAAGACTGCGTACGAATATCATATAAACCCAGACACATTTCAGTCTGACCCAGATACTAGCAAAGTAACTTCAGACGGCTAAGAATCCTTTTTCGAAATATAAGATATTTAAAAGAAAAAGAATGAAGATCGCTAACCAATCCTTTTTGGCATTTTACGGTATAAAAGTTTGTAATATTTGTTTTCCGCAGTGTATTTCTGGTAGAAAGAACCATTCGACGCACCCTTATCTCCAATCTTTGATCATCTATCAGCGCGCCAGCCAGTTTTGACTTAGGGATTGCAAACAATCGTTTCCCAATGAATACAAAATCAAGCTAAAGCGATAAACATCAAGAGGATGTGGCAGATAGATGCTCATCTCTCTAGCAGGTAATTAATTTGCTGACCTTGTCTGTGGGCACGCTCTGACAAGCTCTGATAGAGTGTCTCTAACATAGGTCGATAAACATCATACCATTCATACACAAAGTTGAACCATGGTTTGGAGCTGATGTTTGGGGTGACACTTTCCATTTGTGGCTCCTCAATCATTGGAGCTGGACTTAGATCAGATTTCAACACGAGAGGTGACTTTCGCTGAACTACTGATCTTTTTAGTCCGCCACTAGAGGGTTTTGACAAATTGCCTAATGAGCTGCTTTTTAATATAGGCTTAGGAGGTAAAGACGGCTTAGATCGTTTATCCCAAGAATGGCTTCCAGATTTTTTTTGACGTTCTATGGCTTGTTTCTCCGCTATTTCCTGACGAAGTGCAACTTGATTAGGTACCAGAACAGAACGCCTGTGATTGGATCGGTTCTCGCAATTGGAAAGTACTCCAGGAGTTGATTTGCGTCCTGATAAATTAACTTTTTCAATAGAGCTTGATTTTTCTGAGGCTACACGCCTAAGTTTGACTCCAAATTGACTAGCCGAATGATCTGCTTGAGAAAGCTCCATCACTATGATTGTCAAATATCCACCTAAAAGAATTTAATATTGATAGTCTGGCAATACAAACGCCTGCTTGAATATGTTAAAATTGTTGCATCTTATAAAATATGTCAAATGAAACAAAATTTAGACTGGCTATTTAGCAATGATTGTTATTAGCTAACAAGTATCAGCCACATAAAAATAAGAACACAGAGCCTATCCCAAACAAAGAGCAGTAGCCTATGGAGTGTGGGCATGTCACCTTATTAAATACTGAACGTTAAACACCACCTAAGCCGAGCAACTAACTATCAAGCAAATATGTTTATACTGAATAATAGTTAGTTTTTTTAAATAATTCGTTAAATGATAACATCTACAAGTTTTAACAAAATAGATTATTAGCTATTGATTATAAGTCACCAACGACCATCACCAGGCAAATATACTCAGAGCTATTCTTTTAGTGGGTCATATAACACTCGGATGAAAAGCCACCGGTATATATGAAGTGCCACATATGGTTTAAGATCTGTTTCATATGGTTTAATATCTGAAAACTTTGTGAAATGAAAATACAGAATGCTGCCGAGTTTATTCTTGATTGCTTGAGAACCCAGTCCTCATATATCTTACGCAATGGGATATTAAACTAACTAGTGAACTATTATAGTATGTATGGTAGCATGCATATGTGGAACAAAGAGCAATAACGTACCGAAAAACACGCAAAATGTTACAAAATAACAAGGTCTACAACGATCGACTACGGACGATTATTTAACCATTTCACTGTTCGACAGCAGTCTTACCAATGATATACAGCCCCCACAGTGGAGGGCTGTATATCATTGGTCTTACCGAAGAATATATCAGTGAAATGAAAAATGGAACAAAAATCTAAAACGCTGATCGTCCACTAAATATAGTAAACTTACACGTTATAAAATTTTAATCCCAGACGCAACTTGCCTTGGTTTGTCACTCAGTAGTTGAAATTAAAATCTTAAAAGAGAATAGCCTAAACAAAACTAAGCAAACGTTTCATGTGATACTCGTGGAAATGCTTTTAGCTTGTCTGTGTTTTTAAATTTGTAAATACGACTAAAATATCGATATAGTGCATGTTTTCGAGTTAGATGTGAGCGGACGCTTGGCTTACTATTAAATTGGTCAATCAGAACGCAGTATTTTGTTAGCAAAGTTTCAGCTATGTTTGTAAAAATATGAAGGGCTCCTCAACTTTCTTCGCTAAGAAATGTCTCTGAAAAAGAGCAAACTGCGCCAAGTAAGGGTTTTTCCAATATGTTTGCTGCAGATTTCTATCTTGACGTAAACGGTCGTGAGGCAGCCATTAGTCAACATAGTAAAAACTTTGTCGATTGATAACTGGTTTAAGCTTGGTAAGCATTTAAAACTATTTTATAAAGTCACTTACTTATATGTTATTATTTTAATGAATCTTTTAACCGTAGCAAGAAATGTTTAGCCTTGTTATAAATTATCATGCAGTATAAGGATAAATGAATATTTCGCGCCTGATCAGCAACGGACGGTATTAATGATTGACAAAAAAATCTTATTCAAGTTTTTGTGTTAGTTTGTGAGTTTTTTAAAAATCGATGTTTCACACTTCTAACGTGTTTTTAGCGTAAACTATTTGTAAGTCTAAAGATATAAGTTGATAGTTGCATGGGCATTTTGTGACTTATTTGAGGTTCCCTCACCTTGGAACGTGCACTAAATTTTATAGACATGTAATTTGTGTGATATGTTTCACATGTCCTTTCTTTTGTGTTTCGTCTTCCGTTCAAACTATACAAGTAGTTACAAAGTTTTTTTTATTTTCTGTAAAAAATCATCATTAAAGAATAAATATTTAATGTATTTTACTGTTTTAAGTGTTGGTAGAATTGTTATTCATGTTTTGTTTTAACTTTCGGTGCGCATCAAAGTTTGTGCGCATACCTGCCAACTCTCACGCATTGGGCGTGAGACTCACGCAAACACCCCAAAGAAAAAATGGAAATGCGTGAGATTTTTGCCCCAATTTCCACAATTTTATATATACTATCATTGACACATCAATTGTCCCAAAACCAAATCTCACGCATTGCCCCACTCTTGGGTTGGCAAGCCTGTTTGTGCGGAATGTAACAAATTAAAGCATTTTTACTGCTTTTTAGTTGTTCACGCTGTTTAGACTGTTATTTAGCCTGTTAACACTTACAATTACACTAGCTGGGCATGAATATAAAAATATTGCATCATACTATAGGTTCTGTTTCTTCAGCTGTTTTGTTTGCAGACTTGACCAGTTCTAAATTGGCATTTTAAAACAAAGTGCAGTTTGTATTAGCAGTGCACCTTGTTGTGGCTTACTAAAATTCATTTGTCATACCAATCAAATGAACAAACGCTTTAAAAATTCTACTGTTTTAATATTTACTCATCAGTAGACTTGTCTATTCGTTTCCTTTTAATCATATAGCTGTTTGTGTGCTTTAGAGTGAAATATTTAGTTAATTTTTTGAAAGTCTCAATTTTTCTGCAATGTTATCATAAAGACAGGTTGGTTTAAAGCTTTTAGCAAAAAAATATATAGATTAAAACCATTATGCAAATTTATTAATTAAAATAATGAGCTATAGGTGTGATGTGTTATCTATTAGAGTAAATTGATTCGAATATATTGATCCTTTATAATCGAATTTTGGGAATGTACAACACTAAGCACACGTCTATACATGTGTGTAAAAAGTAAAATGTCTATAACAAATAAAATGGAATATTAAGACAGCAAGTACTTCTCACCGCTGCTGGCAAGGTCATTGGCCACTGTTTTATTTTATAACTTGAATAGAGCATCATTCTTTATTATGAAGAGAATAAATTTAGAAGCTTTGGCATAAATAGACAGAGTGTGGTAAAGCCCAAGTTCTGTAAGTTTTTCAGAATGCTCAATACAAAATGGATACATCAAGCTGAGGCTATGTTTACACAGTTGGTTTTGCTTATCGGGTGCTGGTGTTTTTCTGTTTGATGAGACTTGTGCATTATTGTGTATAGTCTGTAGTAAGATTTTAGCGATTCTAATTCATACAAAATTTGTTAACATTTTACAAATTAGAAAACTTGCAATTGTTTTAGTGATAATAAAATATTTTTAAAAAGCAATCAAGTTTAATTTTGCTGACTAACTGTAACTGTGAATGGCTGCTTTCAAATATAGCTGCAGTTAATCCTGTTGGTGATAAAATCCATAGCAGCCAAACAATCATACCAAAGTCATATAATTTACAAAAATGCTTTGATCAAACTTTTTTAAATGCACCATAGTCTTCACACACAAAATTTGCCAGCCTGAAAGATTTTTGATTGCTAAAATCATGAAACTTGGAACTCTGATGATGTTAGAGATATGCTCCAACTATTCACTAACTGATTATTAAGACACTAACTCCAACTAGTAATAAACTATATCGCAATTAGTTACTACATATATATATATATATATATATATATATATACATCAGCTGAATGCCTGGCGTTGCCCGGGTAATAGAAAAATCTTTGGATAGAAAGTTTTTTTTATCTAACACATACAACATTTACCATTCTAACTTTTAATCTTCGTATCATGAAAAAAGTGTTTTGTGCAGTTTATATGGATTAAAAGAAAAATAAGCTGTAAAAGGGTTTACACGTGACATAATTAGCAAGTAATAGCTAGATAGCAAGCTAATGCTCGCAGCTCTCATAGTAGTGAGTTTAGCATTACACTAGCTTAAGTTGATCAGGCTAGCCATTTTGCTAATTTGAAAAGACATGGTAAAACTTAGTCAATGACAACTACATTATCTGCCACTGTTTATAAGCTGTTTTTTATTCCCTGTACAACACTGGGCATTCAGCCGGTATATATAATGCATTATATATATATATAACTAATTAGAGTGTTGCAATAAGTTAAGGTTACTTCATTTTTGTCCAGGTTTATGTTTCTCTCTGAGATCATGACAGGTCTGTTTTGTGCTTCTCCACTCATCAGGTGACTTGCATTATCTATATATACTAGTTGAATGCCCCGCGTTGCACAGGTAATAAAAAGGTTTTTGTACAAAAAATTGGTTTGTATTTAACATATAACAACATTTTCCATTCTAACTTTCAAACTACATATCATGAGAAAAGTGTTTTGTGTAATTGAAACAAATTAGGAGAAAATAAAACGACTGTGAAGGTTTTCAACTTTCTCAAACAACTGTAACTTTCAAACCATATCATGAAGAAAATGTTTTGTGCAAGTCAAATAAATTTGAGAAAAATAAAACAATTATGAAAGGGTTTAGATGTAGATGTAAAATACTTAGCAAGTAATAGCTAAATTAAGTCTGTTTTGTTATGATTACAATAAAGGATGATTCGGCAATGATACAATTAATACAAACTGAGAAAACAAAATAAAACTCCTGAATATGTTGAATTAATAAGAACATATCTGGCATAGAGGTATGTGTGCGCGCGTGTGTGTATAAAAAATGTTACTGCTCCATCAGAAGCTGTCCATAAAAACTTTGAATACGACGATACTGGTACCTCTCGACACAGGTACAAATGTAAAAAGGAGATATCGGACTGTTTTTGTCTGACCGAACAGAGGGAAAATGCCGAGGCGCTTCCTACGGAGATAATACGATTGGCCTTGACCGCGGATATAGCAGTTGAACCTAACGAAAAACCGAAAATAGAAGTTCAAAAAAACACCAAAAAAGCATCGGGTTTCATAGAGTTAATAGAATTTATAGAGTTTCAAATAACACGTCATTTAGCGTGTGCATACGGTATAGGATAATGTCTTTCATCAATACGCCTTGTGTAGCTTAGTCGTAGAGTACTTGGATTTCAAACTTGTGAT
Organism: Watersipora subatra; assembly: GCF_963576615.1. NCBI lineage: Eukaryota > Metazoa > Bryozoa > Gymnolaemata > Cheilostomatida > Watersiporidae > Watersipora > Watersipora subatra. Next base: position 10,305,894 of record NC_088709.1, read on the forward strand.
TGCAATCTCTGCGAGTTCAAATCCGTCAAAATGCGGAATTTAAATCCAAAATTTTAATAGCTATAGCTGGACACACATGGACACACATACACACAAACTTTGAGAAATATATATAGGCCTATGCATTTAGGAATTTATAAATTGTTTATAAATATCATACATGTATATAATAGTTATATTATGTTTAGATAAAATTTCATATTATTCAAGCTAATATAAAATGATATTGGGATATAAAAGTATGTTATATTAGCTATGTCAATTATAATCACAATTTCCTGTAATTTACCATCAAGTACCTATAGGAATACCCAATATGAACACGCATATCTCTGTTCTGCCACTTAGTTTCCAACTGAGCTGAAGATATTGATTTTAAATATTGCTTGTTACCTCTGAGTTCAACAACCTACGGTATGATAGTATAAATCAGGACCTAGGTGTGCGGCATGTCCTGACACTTCCTGTTATAAATAGCGATTACATAACAGTGAAACATTGGTTCAACGATTTCTAAACCACCACTAACCATACATTATACAAAGCTACACAAGGTTATTTTTAAAACAAATTTATCACTCCTATTTATTGACCTTTTGTAAAGGCTGGCATTTGATGACTTGCTAGCATCGGTCAGTATGGGTTCAAAGTTTAAAGGCATTGATGTGTTGCATGAGTGTTTAATTTCTATATATGTTTGTATTTTAATTGCGCGAGCATTATAGATTCATTTCCACGACCAAATAGATTCACAATTCACACAATGGCTGAACCTCTCCAGGAATAGATTTCATTTAGGCATTAACTGTCTAAGTAAATTCCATCGGGCTAATGCCTCGCTTTTTATTAATCTCTACTGATTGCTTATACGGACAATAGCCGAGGAACAATAGCTGATAGGTTGTCATGCACCCCATTATAGAACCTTGGCTATTATTGATTCGCTGCTGTTATTCTTGTTGGCACACAACAGGAATAATCCGCTGCTTATTCGACCACTGAGGCTCTTTCCTGCTCGTACAGTCGAACTTTGTGTCACGTTGAACAGAGCATCTTGTGTGTCGACTAAAGAATCTTTACCAGCTGTTTGTCCCAAGTGCTAGCGGAAACCGTTGAAGTCAGCAAAGGTTCCTGACTCATGATTATAGGTGAGTGAATATTCTTTCCTGGAGTTGTCTTAATCTAACTCGTTCAGTCTTCACTTTTCTGTCCTAAGTTCTCTAAAGCCAGTGTATCTTTTTAAAAACTAAAGCTAGCGTAGTCTTAGTTCTCAATAATATATCAAATCCTTGTAGAAAACAATAAGATGTAGGGTCAAGTCAAAAATGGTTAATAGTTAATTGTAGGTTGTAGTAACAGGTAGTTTATAAACTGAAACATATGATGGTGGGTGTAGTATGCTGGTGTCACGGAATAGAAAACATTGTTTGAAATATTTGAAAAAGAATAAATACCAATATTCTGGGATAAAAGAACAGATATAAGATAAGATGAATAGATATTTATTGTGGAACCTACTGCCAGCAGACGTTCCTGTACACCAAGCAAGGCAAAACTTAGTGGGAGTTCTAAAATTGTAAGCACCAATAATCCAAACACATCACACTGAATACCATTTACATATAGGAAATCTAAACAAAACTAAGTCACAGAGTGATATCGGGACTTATCAGCCAACAGTTCACCAGCCCAATGTCAAGTAGGAAGACTATGGCACCTTCAGTTACCGGGAACTAAATTGCATGAAAACTACGCGTTGAATGAAGTTCTTTGCGAACTCATATTTTCGCGTAAAAAGTGAAAAGTCGCACTGTTTCTCCTTGCAATTTAAGTTTCTTTAACAAGTTTATCAAATATAGAGAATATTTAGAGTTTATAGTTTTGGTAAAATGCCAATATTGTAATGGCTGCTCATAGGATTGTACGTAAATTCATAATGTAGATGCTGGACTGCCAAGAGATGAGGGTCGTGACTGTCTACAGAGAAAAGCTTTATGCAGTTCAGTGATGGGTTTGCCTATCAAATGTAGTTTTATGTTAGTTTAACATTGACAAGCTACTGCATGACCTTGAACCAAGGTCATAAACTATCTGATTAACTTTGCCATTCGAGTTGATTTTTATACAAAAGTTTGCTGAGGTTTTAGAAAGACTATATATAATAACAAACAGCCAACTTGGCAGAAATCGTCTCCAGCTGTTCCTCAGGTCTGTTTAGAATTGACTGATTTCATGTCTAAAGTTGCGCTTCATCGAAAAATGCAGTTGTGTCACAGTTCTTTAAGCTGTTAGAGCGATGAACTAGTGATAGTTATTATAACTGTGAGACTATAAATTACTGGATCTAGTTGAACAACTAGCAAACTACTTCCTAAATGCAGTTTCGCAGTCTCTTTAAGAGTATTTCATCAGCTACTGCTGGTCTCACAGAATGCAAACTTAATAGTCTATAAGTTTACAGTTTGCATTATAGTTTCTAAAAGTTGCTTGTCTAACATGGAAATGTTATCAAGGCTCGGTAGACGAGGCAAAAATACTTAATAACAGTTAATATATTGTGGTAAATTCCGTAAAATTATTAGTCACAATTTTTTACATTCACTTCTATTTATCTTTGACCAATTTTTTTCAACCACAGTTTCTGCTATCCGCTACCAATATTTCTTTGTGATGCAAAGAAATTGCTTACCCATGGGATTAGCCTTTAAACTTGAAAAGTCTTTGAATTGTTAACAAGCCTGGAAGAATGAATAGGTTAGATGAAACCCACACAGCCAATCATTCAACTTGCTAGCACTGTTGCTAGTGTAACATAAGATGGTCCGTTTGATAATGTATCCCAGTACCTCAATTCTAATAAATATATAATTGAACTGTTATAAAAGCATTACTTCTTGATTCAAATTCCTAAGCCTCAGCTCTTAACTTACATTGAGACATAAAAAGGATATTCAATGATATATGAAGCCAATTGACATTGACACCTAATAATAATCTTATGCGATAATTTTGTATTTAGCTAACTTTGTGTATACTGATAGATTTCTTAAGAATTCTAGAGATTAGCTTCTACTATCAAAGTTGACATCGAGGCACACAATGTATGTGTAACTGCTATTCCGTGGTCATTATTAGTTCACATTGAACTGTTTCATTTTCCACTTCGAAAACAGAATGAGTAACCAAATTCAGAATGGCTCAGAAAAAATACATTTTTGCTTCAATTTCATAAAAAATATGTGATCTAGTTTTTGAAACTGTGATTCAGCTATATTCTAAGTAGTTTATCCTTTAGTAAGAAGCTGCCATATGCTCTTCTACTTGTCAGCTCTTTGTCTCCTTCATTCCTCTGGTCCACCTATCGTATTGATTGTTAAGACCTCCAGAGGTATCGCAACTTCTTGTTCAGACGAGACTCTCGTTATCCGTGGCATTGTGCAAACCTAACTAACAAAGAAACACGGATGTGTCCTTCATATGTCATGTCTAACTATAGTTATATAGACGGACTCTCAAATGCCCTCTAAGGTACAAACTGTCTGCCGACCTCGTTGACCCCTGTTGACCTCGCTGTGTCATTGTGAATTGTTTCTATATACCGTTATATCTCTTTTCTTCACATCGTGCTTATAGGATGCTTCAAACTGTGTTGCTGTGTCAGAGTTGTATTCTCAGTGATTATTTGTCGACTATGTTCACCATAAACTGATGACATCGTCGATGCAATGCAGATATATTGACAAAAATTGCAGCTGTCAAACCTTCCCGATATTTCTCCAAACATCCACCGCAGTCTGTGCAACGGGCGCCACTTGGACGATAGTGATTGGTCATCGCGGATTGTTTATTCCATGATTCCCTTTATGATAGTTGCTGCGAGACTACCTTTCATCGTTTCAGCGACCACATTGTGTAATGAACACGCTACGTCACGGACTACTCGCCGATGCAAATGTGGATGGGTTTGTAATAGTGTGAACAATGCTACCTCAAACGATCACTGATGTATTGTGGGTATAACGCCGACATACCGCGATATCGCGTAAACCAGCCTTATGTGTTGTTACCAATTTCTTTAGCTAAAAAATTATTTAATAAAAACCATTAACATGCGTAGTAAGAGCAAAAACTTAACCTCAGCTGCATTATGCGCCCTACATCTAATTTAGCCATTTACCACAAAAGAGTTGCTCGAAATATTAAATTCATATTCTCGCAGATAGTTGACTCCTTTTACATTTACTTACTATAAAGATTTGTGTGTTTTCACTAGCAACGCACCTACTGTTTATCGTTTCTATGTACACATGTTTACTCGTACCTCGGCCTGTCATTGTTAATCCAGTGTCATATTGCTTACAAAACATTGCATACGATTATTATGGCCATAATAACATCACAAATTGATTATTAATATTGGTTCATTGTTTTGTCTATTGTTGATTGTAGCTTGGACAAATATAGTAAAGGTATTAGTTCATGGATAGACGTTAGTGAATGCCTGATATGACTCCCCAGAGGAGCATGAGTGGCGAGGAAACCGAAGACAGCCACAAGACTCCTTATGAACAGTTAAATTATCTCCTCCGTATGTACTTATTATCTCCTCCATAAATTACTATGTCATCTTATACAATGAGTATATCATGACATGGTAGTTTAGAGAAACGTTATATGCATCCGTGACTTTTTCCAGTATTATGAACAGTATATTCTTATTTTACTATGGAGCGTCTAATATGGTTATGCCGTTGTCTCCCCTGTATCTTTTCTTTCATACCAGACTTCTTAAACACTAGCAATAATAAATTTAGGCCATATCTGTGTTACTTTTTATATTCATTTAACCTTTCTAACTCCTGTGATGTTTTTTGGCATATCAGTTTGGAGTTTTTTATTGCAAATGTTAGTAAGTTTTAATAGTAATCAAGTTGGACCGTGTATACATTTACCGCATTGAAATTAAACCTTTAAGTATATGTGTACAAGCTTGCGGTTGCACTTTTCGTGAGTTCAAATCCAGCAAGAAGCAAGCTTTTCATTCCAAGATTTTAATAGCTATAACTGGACAGACCGAATCACAGAATAACAGACGACACAAACACTGAGATTTATACATATAGTGTATAGATGGTTTATATAAATTTGTCAAGGCGATATGGTTATGAATAGATGTTATAAAAAAATATTTAAAAATTTTTTATTGAGAGCTTCATTAATTTATTGTAAGATAATACTTTGTTCGATAATACAAAAGTAAAAACAATGAGTATAACATGACATAGTGATATTATACGCATCTATAACTTTTTCCATTGTTATGAACTGTCAATACGCAATCCTACATTGTGCGTAGACAATGATGCAAGGTGCTTAAAGGAGACAACGCTCCACAAGAGAGTTGGCTTCTACAGATTTCGAGGTGATCTCGGGACGGGAAACTTCTCGCAAGTAAAAATAGCAGTAAACTCACTGACAAGGGGTGAGTCACCTGTAGATCTTCACTTAATAATCAGTGATGCGGTGTTGTTAGGAGTTCAGTGGCATCTTCCTCGTTGAAATCCTGTCTCACTGTATGATAACTAAATTAGCAATCAATACAGTGAGCAGCTGGTATTTCTTTGCTACATTCCCTGACCGAGTATAAAATATGAAATTGTTTTTTTTTTTAAATATGTTTTTTGATAGCATAATGAAAATAATTTTAAATAATTTAGTTTATAATAAGCTGTCTTTTTGTTTAAAATTTATTGTGTTATGTTATGAGGTATTTCGGTCAACATTTTGTTACTGAATATTCATTGGTTAACGCAGTTATTGTTTAGGATGGGACAGCAGTTACAGTAGCCAATGCTAACATGGCTTAGAGGTTTAACATTTTAAATACCTCCCCATCATATGTCAGCGATGCCATAATAAGTACTTTTAATATAAAATCTTGAAGCGATTAAAACATTATCTAGTTGTTGTCAAATGTATTGTTTTATTTTCCATAACATGTAAATAGTTTACTAGTTGCAAAAATGAAAGTTGCTGAATAAAAACTCATATAATTAAAAAAAACTCACTAACATGTAAATCTGTCACACATTTTTAAAATCCAATTTTATTTTTTAATCTATTTTTTCATATTCAAAAACATCTCAACAAACTGATGGTGGAAGTCTGCTAAAATATCAAACTGGAAACAAAACGTGCAACATTCTGAATATCTCTCCCACAAATATATTCGTATCTAAAAATATGTATATATCTGTTAAGCTTGGCAATGTCAAACTAGCTTTTTGACAATCATTTGCACACAGCAAGCCTGTAGTTTTAGTTTGTAGTAGAAAGTTTGTACTTTCTACATAGAATAATAAAAAATTACTATTGACAATACTCTTTTGGCAGATGGTATTGATTTTAAATTCATCATGCAAACAAGACAGATAAATTATAGATGAATAGTATGAAACAAATCATATATGTTTATGAATTAAACAAATATGATTTATTTCATTAGCTTAATAAAAACAGTATATATGAATTATAAAAACCATAAGTATTGTTTTTTATCAAGCTAATGAAGCAAATCAGAAAAAAAATTTCATATTGCTGAAAATAAATAAGCTTAGAATATAAATGAAATGATATAATATAATATGATATAGATAGTTTGATATCATATAATATTTAAAATTAGAAACTTCACAGATTTATTTCGAGATTTGAATTATTTTGTTCACAGATGTACTACAGAAAGTATTTATTAAAATATTTAAAGAATCATGCGTGTTCTTATTCTGAAATAGGGCAATATTCGCAATAATGGATTTGCCAGACGCAGCTTAATATATTTAACTGACATTTGTGACTGCTTAAACCATTTGTGTCATGCATTGGGAGCATCTCTCGGTGTGCTGTTAACTCTCCATAATCTCCACGATTTTAGAACGAGTCGCTGTTAAGATTTTGGACAAAACCAAAATCGACGAGAAAACACAGAGGTTACTGTCGAGGGAAATAAAAAGTATGGACCGGCTCCGTCATCCCAACATTATTAGACTATACGAGGTAATTCTTACTTTTCTAAGATAAGATAACTCTTGACATCCTGTCGCACTTAGCTTCCTAGTTGGGATTACCATCTTGTAAAAAGTGACAGACTATGATAGACTAAGGTTAGAGCATGTAGGCAAGTTGTTGAAATCTTACTTCAAGCTGTTTCTTTGATGACAACAAAATAGTTTAGGCTGTTGATTTCTTTTCATGTTTGTAAATCTCAAGAAATGATACTTCCTACGATAATGAGCAACCGGTAAGCTTAGTATCTTGTTAATTATCCTAACTAATAATCTTTTTATTTGTTATATCATAATTAGCAATTGTAGGGTAAGAAGTTCGTTATTGAAGCTCTATAACTAACGTAAATGACCACCGGTCAGCCGGCGAAAGCTGGCATAACCAAAGTTCCTACTTGTGTTAATTCAACAGTGGTAGTCACCCCGACAAATAGCGTACGTAGCTTTTCTAAGAACAGGCAAGCATGACGATGACTGTCAGTGTGCAAAGTCTGCTAATTTTTAAGGATGTTTCCGATTCTCCAAAAATGACTTTTTACAATAAGCAAAGAGAAAGCTCAGTAACTATTACCTAAAAGAGGAAGTGAATTAGTGAAGACAATAAGAAATGAAAAGAAAATGAAATAGCCAATCTAAAAACTATGCTTTAGTATTACTTCCAAGTGTTCTGTTAAGGATGTTTTTAAATGAAACAAGTTAGCAAGGTTCCAAGTTTTGGAGAAAGAGGAAAACTCCAAACTTTAAGCGCAAAGATACATAAAGTGTATACTAACAAATTCTACTTATTTCAGGTGTTTGATAACATTGTCAAGATGCACATCATCATGGAGTACGCTGCCAATGGTGAACTCTTCACAAAGCTGACTTCATTTGGCAAGTTGCCAGAGAAAGAAGCAAAGTCGAACCTTAGTCAAATAATATCAGCCGTCACACATATGGTAGGTGATACCTGTCCTGTGCAGCATTAATTAATGTGCCTGGCATTAAAATCTTATCACCACTATATTACCGTAAAACTTAAATTTGAACGTCATTGCGCTCTATTTTTCCATCCTTCCCCTATTATGGCGGTCAAATAGAGGTACCATTCAAATAGAGGTTGGCGTTATATTTTTCAAATAGTTCGTTAGAACTTTGAAAAATAAATTCAACCCCTTTACGGATGAAGCGAGTGCTGCCTAAATTTTGCACTCTTCTCCCGACCGTGAAACATTAACCCTTTTGTATGCAATAAATCTGCTAACTTACCTCCAACTTGTCATGGATCTCTAAATAAATATACATTGGGAGATGAGAAATATCTCTGCATGTTGATATCTATTGCTTGCAATTAACCTGCGATGATATTATACCCTGTGACCTGTTTAGCAATTTGTTGGAGCTTTCAATTTTTCTTTCTTCTAAATTTGAAGGCATGTTTTTATTTTATAACTATATCTAACGGTGTTACATAAAAAGTCATTGCACTCACGGATACGTGTGCTACAGTTTGAAGCCAAAACTAGCTTTTTATGTGCAACAAAAAAAGGGGTTATGAGCATCAATCCATTGTAAGCTGTTTTGAGATAACCGCAATGATGCTGTCAAACAGTATGCTATAAATCTGCAAATTTATAAGCTGTATAACAATAATAATAATCTATCAAATGCTACAAATATGTATTCAAGAACAAGTAACATGGACAAACTATTCTTATAATACATGCAGAAACGAAAATTAACATCTGATTGTTGCTTTCGATGGAACAAACGTCTTTTGGTTGTTCAATGCCTTCCACAATGTTTACTGGCCTCAATTTTTTTCTAAACTGCTGAACTAGACAACATTAGCGTCTAAACAAATTTTTTGAACAGAGCAAAACTTTTACACGCTACTATTTGGAAAAGTTGTCGCAAAAATAATGATAAACTTTTAGCCGCATTTGTGCTAGTTATAGTCTGAAAATAAAAGCACAGATTCCATCGTAATTATAAGTAAACCATTTTGCACTTAGATCAAAGTGTTAAGACTGTGTTTAACAAAAAACTGCTATTTTCCTGATGCAGCTATTAATTCTTTCTATGATGTTGCTTTCTAAGTTTTAATGAAAAAATGAAAAGCTTTGGAATTGGAAAACGGACTTCAATACGAACAGAACCAACGAAAAAATTAATTGTTATTGATGTAACCGAGTTGTTGTTAGTACGATTATGTTGACACTTTTGGTTTTGAAAGATCAACGAATGTCAAAGTGGCGGTCAAATAGAGGTGGCATTCAATTGAAGGGTGGCGCCCTATTTTTCAACCCTTTTCCTATAGTGGCGGTCAAATAGAGGTGGCGTTCAATTAAAGGTGGCATTCAATTAGATGTTTTACAGTGTATTAAGGTTGCTAGTTAATAGTAGTCCGCTCTGCTAACCTCTTGTTCAGAGAGTAATGAGTTCTGATGATGAAAAAAATCTAATGTACAGTTTGAACGCGGTGTCGCAAGATTGATTGCAACGCATCCTGAGCCGGAGAGTAAACTTAGTGGGTATTGATTAAGCGTGTTTCACTCTATATAAGAACAGAGTAATGCTTACCTTAACCAAGGAATTAATTTCCGCATAAAAAACCTTTTGTCAAAGTTGTGGAAAATTGGCTAGTGAATATAAAATAGTAGCTCATTGGTCTGTCAACGATACACAGACCGAAAGGCAAAAAGTTTGTATTGAATTCATCTGCCCCACTATGTTCATGCTTTCTATAAAGTGCCCAAAGCTTTTGTCACCATATGAAGATGAGAGTTTTAAATAGATTGGCTAACACTCTGTTGTGATTGGAAGTTGGGAGATCATTAAATCCCACCTGCTGTTTAGTTTATATATTTATACTGTCATTGATATGGAGTAAGGCTTGATGCTGCCATTGAAACTAACTGCTCTATTTATGATGGTTTCAGTTAGATTGAATCAAGATCTTTTTTGAGAAGTTTTTTCATTTTTTCAAAAAATGAAATTTTTCAATTTTTCAAAAATGGTATTGAGTAAGGAGGACACATTGCTGACTTATGGTGAGTCAGTTATTTTGGTTATCAGAGTCTTTTGTTATATAATACCTTTTTCCTAAGTATGCTTTTTTATGTTGCTGTTATGTGGTGCTGTTGTAGCATGACCACGATATCATCCATCGTGACCTCAAAGCGGAAAACATCTTCTATAGCGGTACTATAATTAAAGTCGGGGACTTTGGCTTTTCAACCATTTCAAAACGAGGAGAATCTCTCAACACATTTTGTGGCTCTCCACCATACGCCGCACCCGAACTTTTCAAGGATGAGCATTACGAAGGTCGATATGTGGACATCTGGGCTATTGGCATACTTTTGTTTTTTATGGTGACGGGAGTTATGCCCTTCCGCGCTGACACTGTTGGCAAACTTAAAAAGTGCATCATAGAAGGAAATTTTACAGTTCCGTCATACGTAGCTGCCAGCTGCCAATTTATTATCAGAAATACTCTGAAACGGCAGCCTAAGGAAAGGCTTTCACTCGCTGACATTGCTAGAAATGAGTGGCTGGAAGGACAGACCTTTCCTGAACCTTTACATAAATTTGAGGCAATGCCATATCAAGCTTTGTCTTCCAGTGGTTCGGATGAAAAGGAGACACTCGAAGAACTGCATCGGCTCGGAATAACAGAAAAAGTTATACGCGAAAATAAAGATCAAGGTGTGACGAATTCCATTACTGGTTTCTATCGACAAACACTGCATAAACTCCAGAAAAGGAAGTACGCTTGTTTATCGGACGGTTCAACCACTTCCCGCTCGACTTCTAGTAGCAACAGTTTACGGAGGGGAAGCACTATCATGAGAGGTTCTTCTAGAGATGCCAAACAGAAACAGCAATCAAAGCTTTGTACAATTTTATGACACGGTTTTTAAAACAGCTTCGCTTTCTGATTACAGAAGTTGTGCAACCCAAAGCGGCAGCCATCAGCTAGTGCAATAATATCAATGCTTACTTCTTTCGTGGTTGGTCTAGCCTTATACAAGTTAGGCATGAAAACTTGGATTTCCTGCTGTAGCATTGGAACGGTTTTGTCGTTTAACATATTCAACAGCAATTTATATGGTGTAGTAGGCTCCGTTAGTTTTGCTACAAATCAACGAATCCAGATTTTGTAAATCCTGGTTTTTACCAAATCATTTTTTGTAAATAGATTATAACTCAGTCAGGATAAATGCTGACAAATCGATCACAAACTTCTGTAGTTTGTTTTAGTAATATACTTGCCAAAGCATCACCAAAAGTGTTTTGGTGACGTTGAAATGCTGTTGAAATTGAAGACTATTCAATCGGGTTCAATCAGATAGCTCCTACAATTGACTAGCTTCCGACCAAGATTGAATACTAGTGAGCATCAGGCAGTTCATTTGTGTTTTACATAGATTGCACCAAGTTGTTATATTTTCTAGTCATTATATATATTCAGTTACGATCTACGTATTTTGTTTATAACTGTTTGTACATAGACATAGAGATGTTGATCAGTTGCTCAATCGGTGCATCTATTTAATTCTTAGGCTGATATCCAATTTATCCCCACAGATAAGTTATTTTTGCTACAATCTTGTAACTGGCCAATTGAAAGTGCCATGAGTTATTTCTTATCTTGTATTTTTTCTTGACAACTGCCATTCAAATACATGGTTCAGTTTTTTAATATGACGCTATAATCTATCTTGACTTAACGCATTGTAAAGTTATACAGTCGGTGATTGCGCATTCACTTTTTGTAGATAATTCAAACCATAGACCTATTAACTATATTATTAACTATATTAAGTATAGTTAATAGGTCTATGATTCAAACTAAAAGATAAACACTTGATTGCTTATATCACACAAGATACACCCAGCAGCACATACTTTATTGGTGCACATCATTTTGAGTTGTATCGTATGCATAACCTTCAATTGGCAGTAGCAATCATCAGAAAAATGATGTTTTTCGTTACATGCCAAGAAAATGAAAAGACGGAAATCATGTTTGGAAAGTCTCGTAAAATCTACAATAAATCTTGACCGATTAAGCTGGCGGAATATTCGCTGCTCGGCATGCTGAAAGAAAAGCATTTTAAAGTTGAATTTAAGTTTTAAATTTTAAATCCCATTTAACAAATGCACAAACCTTGCATTTGTTAAAAAATGATCAATCTTGGTGTATTGATAGCTTTTTTCTATTTGCTATCTTTGATATACATACAGGTTGATACAATTTGCAGAGCTTTTTTGTTGTGGCTAAAAGCTAACTAAGCTGCTAATTCAACAGGAACTAATTTATTGACCAGACGAAAATCTTTAAAAATTTTAAGATGTTTATAAACAAGAGTTGTCAGCACATTCCTATCAGCTACAAAATTATTTTACGAAGCGGTACTGTGATTGATATTTTGTATGCTGCAGCATTTACAAGCTACTTGAGAAACTAAAAAAAGTTTCTGTGGTTTATTTGAACTTCTCTAATACTATAAGTTTAAAATTAAAAGTTAAAATCTTTTCAGTTAAAATTAAATAGTTCACAAGTAAACAGACACAATATATATTCAAAAATTTTTTAAATTATGGCATACTATAGGTAAAATATTCAACTACGCAAACAAAAGGTTCCTCCACAAAAAGAAACATTTAAGGCTACAAATTTGATAACTTTGGTCAAAATACTTGCAAATCTTTTAACAAATGTTTTTACAATAATTTAGATATTTTGTCCATCAATTCAATATTTAAAAATTTGAAAAATGCTTCATTTCTGGAATGATTTTGGATGACTTTTGGCAGAAAGGACAACTATTAAAATGGCGAGTGTGAAAGGAAAGCAGCTAATGAGTCACTGATACGAATAAACAACACCAACTGAAATGAAAAATCCCTGAAGATTTGGGGTGCTGCTAAAATAGGATATTGCATCATCGCTGCTATTTACGTCGCCTCATGAAAAAATATTTTTGTCATATTCTTGCGGCTTGTTAACCATAAACTAATGATTTCTTTTATTGTTTAAAATAACTGCATTTCATAAATTCATATGCCGATAGCAACTAATTAGCAAAATTTCCAAACTGTAAAGTACAGCTGGTTTTATTTATGTACTTTGTGACCAGAAAGCACCTCAGCATATCAGCTAAAACTGCTCAAATGTTTTACAATGGTTTTACTGTAAACGACACTTTGGGCTTGAGTGTGGGAATGTAGAACAGTTAGCAAATATCAAAGTTATGATAACAATAACTTCAAGGTTTGCACAATAAGAACTTTTATGAAAGCTGCTCTCACTTAATTGCCGAGCTGCTTTGACAGTCTTTACAAACATTTTAACTTATCTCTGCTGTCTGAGCATGCCAGACAATCTTTGAGGTCAGTACTTTTCCTTGATCTTCTGCTACTAACTCATTATTAAAAATGATTGATATTCTAAACAGGACTGTAGAAATGCAATATTGAAATTTTTAATTTATTTTTTGTAATATGTTGTAACGTAGTTTTAATTTTTGTAATATTTAGTATGTCCTAGTGAAAGCGCTTAGTATTTTGATAGACAGCAAAATTCGACTGACATCCCATACACTGCCAGTACCACTCTGTGAGGATTGAGCAAGTGTTAACATAATTGAAGAGTTGTCATAACACTCAGCACATTTTCACTGTTTCATATAACTCCCCACAGACACTTGTAATGGTTATGAAAATAATAGAAATGGTTTATGCATTTTAGATGATAGGGTTGTTTTCCCTTTTGTGATTTACCTGTTATAGCAGAACCAATTGTGCCCTAGCTAGTCAGTTTTAGTGTAAATTAATAAATCTCACTTTGACATTGTGTGTTTCTCTGTTAGTCGGAGTAAACGCCATGCATTTTCACATTTTTTACTAATTTCATCCAAACTCTCTGCGCATCTGCTTTGTGCCTTTCACCAAGTTATTAAAATATTTGGTTTCAAAAAATTTAGGCTGGTTTCTAAGAACAGCTTCCCAAGCGCCCACCTGCAGGTTAAGAGCTCCCAAGCACCCCCCTGCAGGTTAAGAACTCCCAAGCACCCACCTGCAGGTTAAGAACTCCCAAGCACCCACCTGCGGGTTAAGAACTCCCAAGCACCCACCTGCGGGTTAAGAACTCCCAAGCACCCACCTGCGGGTTAAGAACTCCCAAGCACCCACCTGCGGGTTAAGAACTCCCAAGCACCCACCTGCAGGTTAAGAACTCCCAAGCACCCACCTGCGGGTTAAGAACTCCCAAGCACCCACCTGCGGACTATCTGGTTGAAAATAAAAGCCCGGGCAACACTGAGCTTATTGATAGTAATGTATAATTTTTGGTTTATCAAATGGCTAGTAACACCTTTTGCCAATATCGAATCATCCATATTTGCTACCTTTGATTGGATTGAATGAGATTACAATGGTGAGATTCTTAAAAGTGTTTATAACAAGACTTTGACTAAAGTAAAGCTTGATTAACTTTTGAAAAACATGATAAACAAGTTACTCTTATTAAATTACTATTAGTGAAATCGTGAGCATTTACAGTTACGTTACACCTTGAAATATTTTATTGTTTCATGTCAAATTTATTATTTTTATAGAGCAAAAACTTAAATATTACTTTCAGAAAAGGAAAAACCTGAATTATCATCTAGTGTGTATAAACTTTGTGTTAGGACATTACAATGGACAATCAATGCATTACACTGTGAATGAAATTTACTATGTCATTATAGTATTATACGTTGCTGGTTATTTATGGAATAATTACATATCAAATTTACTTGCTTAATGTATAATTCAAGGATAATACTTTTGCTATAACAGCTCTTTATACATACTATACTTGGCTGTCTTTTACCAATTCATTGTAAACTTAGTACTGGAATAAAGAACATTACAGTGAGAACACAACACTTTTGATACAAGAATGTTTAAAGAATTGATATATGAAATCACATGAAACCTTCCAATAGATGAAAATACTAAATGTCTACTTCTCCCTTACAGCAATCAGTAGAAACATCATCTAACGAGCAAACAATTATTCAACATGTATACTGCAGAAATAGCAAAATATTACAACGGAATTTCCTACAAAAAGTTTCTTTTAGTGAGGGTGTAATGAAAAATTATTTTATTAGTTAATAACATTATACTTTGTGTTTTTTTCATCAAACATCAATACCTCCGAGATAGAGAATTTAGGTTAAGGCTGCACGACTGAGTATGTTTTACATTCATTCGCGTACAAACTATGGTTTTAGTTAAATTTGCAAAAAATAACATCCCAGGGTCAAAATATTGCTATAGTCAAAATAATATATTTTATACCGGTATTAAAGGGCAAATTTTAATGTAAAATAAATATATTAGTCTATGTAATTAGCCCGAGTGTCTCACTCAAATAAAGTTGTAGCGTGCTGTTATGTAGGCTATATATTGTTTGACACACTGAAATACATGTGGAAGCAATTCTCAGCATGAAATTGAAGTCTATTCAAACATTATAAGCTATTTTCTAAAGTTGAAATCTATAAACTAGAAAACCAGTAGAAATAGTTTAGGGAATCATTACATAAACTCATCATTGCTTATAAACATTTTTGCCTTAACAACAAATTTAAATTCTTTATCAAGGCAAGACTCTTATTAAACAACAAATTTACATTTGTTGTTTCGTAAGAGTTTTGATGTGATTTTTGATTTGATGTGATTTTTGTCTCAAAGAGAGCTAATAAATTATGTACTAATTTTGGAGGAATGCTGCAAAAAACTAAAATCAAACTTGACTAAATGTTAGTTTGAGTTCTTCGATGAAAAGTGTTCGGCCTACCATATAGCCAATCACTA
This sequence comes from Watersipora subatra, assembly GCF_963576615.1. Taxonomy (NCBI): domain Eukaryota; kingdom Metazoa; phylum Bryozoa; class Gymnolaemata; order Cheilostomatida; family Watersiporidae; genus Watersipora; species Watersipora subatra. The sequence goes on from NC_088709.1 coordinate 10,321,817, forward strand.
CTAGATTGACATTTTATTTGGGAAGTTTGTGCGACACTCGCTATCAACCAACCAGTGATGTCAATCATATTTTTTCAACAAAATATGTAAGATCAACACATATCAACACAACCGAAACCTAGGTCAGCAGTAAACAGCCTCTTTCCCAAACAAGGACCTCACTAAATAAACATGTTTTCAAATATATACCTAAAAGAATTGCAAAAGAAATTAAAGAACAATAAAATTAAAAAGTAGTTGAAATATGGAATAGATTTGACTGGTTTTTTAAAAAGAATTACGCTACATATAGGTATAAAATATAAAAGCAAACCATTGAATGTAGAGCAAAGTAAACTGCCATATGGCTCGGTGTGTGTTTTTGATGTAAGTTGTTTGTTGATATAAGGTAATTGTTTGCAACATCAAATAATTCTCACATTCAAATAAAAATACAAAAACTCATCACGATGAATAAGTACATTTTCTATAATATAGATGAGCGCTCTAAGCTGCTAGGAAACAGAAAAGTCAGCCAATCTCAAAGCAAAAGGCGGAGAACAATTTTACACTCGAGTAGTTTGACAGCACATGCTATGTCAGTAATGATTATTATGGTTGGCTTCACTTGCTTGTGTTATTTAAGAAATAGATGTTTTCTTTTTTATCACCATTTAATTAACTGCATATCAATACAAACCTGAAGTAGTTACAAAATAAACAACTGTGTATTGATTCGTCAATCATTGATCTCTTCCAGCGATCACTAAAATTCTGTAACTACCTTGTGTGTGAAACCCTCTTACGGCCATCCCTCAGATGATAGTTTTATACAACCATCTTGTATATAATCACCTTGTACAACCATTTTGTATATAATCATCTCCTAGAGCCATATTGTATATAATCACCACCTAGAGCCATATTGTATATAATCACCTCCTAGAACCATATTGTATGTAATCATCCCATACAGACATCTTGTATATAATCACCTCATACAACCATCTTGTATATAATCACCTCCTAGAACCATATTGTATGTAATCATCCCATACAGACATCTTGTATATTTCACCTCATACAACCATCTTGTATATAATCATCTCCTAGAGCCATAATGTATGTGATCACCGCCATACAGACATCTGTATGTAATCTAATACTACACACCAACAGCTATTTTTCCATACTGTATCCCTCAAGTGTTTTCTTTAAACCTGTTCAGTTGACAGAGTCAGTGTAATGATGTGTGAACATATGGAATAAATCATGTTGGTGGTATATTGGTGGTATGTTAGTGGTCTGTTGATGTTGTATCGGTGGTGTATTGGCGGTGTGTAGGTGGTGTGTTAGTGATATGTTGGTGGTATAGTATTGGTGGTGTGTTAGTGGTATGTTGGCGTTGTATTGGTGGTGTGTTAGTGGTCTGTTGGTGTTGTATTGGTGGTGTGTTAGTGGTATGTTGGTGTTGTATTGGTGGTGTGTTAGTGGTCTGTTGGTGTTGTATTGGTGGTGTGTTAGTGGTCTGTTGGTGGTATTGTATTGGTGGCGTGTTGGTAGCATATTGTTATTGCGTTGGTGGTGTTGTGGTATAAATATTGTAGGATTTAAGGGCATCATAAAACGGAATGTATGCTTTTATAAGGAAGATCTGATATAAATAGCCGTAACCAGCTTGACACGTCTCAGCGACTCATCATTTTTATGCCACTAACAAGTAAGATTCACTCTAACTACTGAGATGCCATGTTCACTTCATATACAGAATGTGATGCTGGTACACTAATCAACAGTTCTTGGAAGTACTTCCCTAAAATCTTCTTTAACGTACAGAGCTAGTTATATTTGACAAAGTCTTCAACACTGGCAACTAGTAACTGTGCCCTATCAAATACAGTGATTTGATGCAGGCGATGACTAGAAGATGTAAACACTGAGCCGCTGCGAAAAACGCCAGCACATAAAAATAAGTCTGCCTAAAATTGTAAAATAATAACAATTCCACAATAGTTCTTTGTTTACTATTTATTGACAGCAATCTACATTAAATAATGGCAATAATCTATATATTGGAATTAAAAGCAATCGTTGGCTACAAACTATACCACTACACATGCAAGCCACGTGTAGCAAATTAATGCAAGAACGCTTGGGCACTGAACTGAATTAGTAGCAGAGGCTGCTCGATGTGGTAACCAAAAATTTGTTAAAAATGCCAAGAGAATGGAACTAGAAGTACGTAATAACGTGATTTAAACACCGAGTAAACTCTGAGCAGCTATATTTTGTGTTCAAGAGTTCATGTTTATCTCAGCAAATTGATAGAATTGCATATTTGAAAAGGGGCTAAGGAATTGCTTATTTAAAATATACAAAATAACAAACAGACTCAAACCAAACGGTTGACACTGGTAAATGACTGCAAGGTTTGGAGACTATCGATGGACAGTAACGTCATGACTAATATAAGAAAAGAGCTAAGAGCCACGTGATTAATCACCAATAACAATATATCTAAAATTAATTGTAATAAACTATACGAACAATGCAGGCACCTTCAGGTCATAATCTAGGAAAACATATATAGATGATTGCTGATGCAATACTAAAAACAAATTTCCAGTTGTTCATTATCGAGTAGACAAAATGTAATAAATGCAAAACTAAATCCAATACTAATGTAAGTCTACTTGAAGCGAGCTGCTTCTGTATGCACATAACAAGAACAATAATACTGTAACACAGAGAATTCAAAGGTCAGCGATACACGCATCACGACTAAGTATAAATAGCATTGCGGCCAGGAGCAGACGAGTCTAATATTTCCGGAATGAGCAGTTTTTACAGCCTGCTGAATCCTGACAGCTGTCACTAACACCATAGAATCACAACCTGTTGCTTGCTGCCTATTAATCAGGCATATGAGCAGTTTCATAAAAGTCCAGTTCATCATCATCGACTGCAGCCAGCACCCTTCCTTCATCTTCGCTGTCCAGCTACAGGTATATACGTAAGAGATGATGCCAGAAATCTTAGCTGACAGCTTTGATGAAGAATAGTTACGAACTAAGAATTAAGACTTGAGTAATGAGAGTACCACAAAATTAATGAAGAGGAACTGCTGAATGATAATCTGGATGGTATTGTAACACTAGGAATTAATTTATCTCATCAACTAGCACACCATTAAGTACGACGGAGAAAAAATTCGTAAAATTGTTACTGCAATAAAATATAATAGTACAGGTAACCGTGCCCAACGTAAAATACAACCCATCATTTTTTTTGACGTCATCAAGCCGTTTGCACATGCGCTCGTTCACGAAAAAGCTGCCATATTTGTAGAAAATGATCGTTATTCTATTCGTGATTAAATAGTACTTTTTTGGTGTTGGTTTGATACTATAATAAAACAATTACAGTGCACCCTCGAGATACGATTACCCTGATATACGATTTTTTCACCTTACGAAGTCAAACATTGTAATATCTTCCTCGCTATATGAATTTTATTTCACCATACGAATTTAAGAAAAGTTTTGCCCGAGTTAAAATTTGGCCGTCGGTGTGCTCATAACACACGTCGAAATAAAAAAGACACCAAAATATAGTTTGCCGAAAACATTCTTCGAACGTTTAGAAGAGACACGATGATCGACTTCTCTCATGTCCGTGTGAAAAATTTCGTGTAAAATACACAAGCGAGAGCAAATATTCATTCGTAGCGTTGTTATAGCTTTTATTATAAACTTTTAAGTCAGCATACGTATATAATTACAACTATCTACATTTAATTCGTTATCTATGGAATCTGAGACCGATACAAACGTTACAAAACGTAGGAAAAATGATTTCTATGTCAACAAAGTTGGATGTCGTAAGTAAGAAGAAGGGACCCGTATTATTAACATTGTCAAGGAATATGATCGCAACCGATCAGCATTTGCAATTATTATTAAAACAAGAACTCCATTAAAGCAAGCACAAGAAAGAGCTTCCGACTGAAGATTTGAATGAGCTAGGTCATGCACGCGATCAGCATTCAAAAGGAGCAACCATTTAGTAAAGGCGAGGATGTAGAAGATACTGAAAATCCCACATTCGCAGAAATATTTCAAGTGTTTAATTTACTGATGTGGATTGTACATTAAAACAATGCATGTATCATATATATTATTTATCTCTTGTGTGGCATGATTTTCATATTTTATTCATTTTATTTGTTTCCTTTTGATTTTATGTTATATTTTCTTGATTAACCATGACTTTGCATATGGGCTTGTTATCTTCTACGTGAATACAATTCATCGTATGTATGTAACTCATATAACTAGCTACTCAAGATAGTTGACGCATCCACATTACTTTCTGAAATTGCTAAAGCCCTGTCCTCCCCCATAGGGTATAAATACGTACAAACTTTGTATGTATGGTTACATTGATTCTTGTGCACATTTCATACAAAACAAACTACTGTACCACATTCTCTGGATCCTTTTACAAGCGCTAGCTAGCAATTTTCTGCATTGCACCATCAATTTTTTTCGTAGAAAAAGTAGAAAAATTGGACAGGAATAGACAACTTCTTTTAGCCAGCCAAAAAATTCCAATTCATTACGTTTTAAATTTATTTTCAAGTGTACAGCACCATAATTAGCATTGATATGTTTTTGCCTCCTCTCTGCTTTATTCGCTACACGTACCAGCTAAAGCCACGTTACTCCAAAGGTATGTACGTCCAGTATAGAAAGTATAATTTTATTTTTCTTTTCGGTAGCCATTAAATGGTCAAGTGTGCGAGAGGCCGCTTTCTATAACTGCATCGCTCGGCCTTATTGATTTAGGTTGAAAAAGGTTTCAACCAGATAGGCTAAAGTTTATAGTGAAAGTGAAGATAGGAACTGCTTAAGGATAAAATTTTGTGATAAAAAGTTGAAAGTCAGTAAATTAGTTCAAAATACGTACTAAAACTTAGTTTTAAGTGGAGGCTTAGCAAGCTAAACTTACTTGAAGTGAATTCAAAGTTTATGTTATGCGTAGTTTTTGAAGGCAAGAACTCCTTACCGTACGTACTACATTTGGTACACACATTATAATTTTGCGTTTTATTGCAGATCATAACCATTAAAATACACTAAATACAATACAGTTACTGTAGGTAACTATAATTACTAAAGTTAACATACTATTTTGTTGCTAATTGTCAATATGTACACATTTTTATAAAAAAATTGACGATTTTTACCTGGGGGTTTTTGCATTGTATAATTACAATGGTCTCTATACCCTGATATACGATTTTTTTACCATACGATGCCAACCCTGAAACGAATTAACATCGTATCTCGAGGGTGCACTGTACAAACAAAAGCATTATTTTCAAAAAATTATTGCAAAAGCCCTGTGTTTTTAAGGATAAAATTGTCTATAAAAATGGGTGCCAACGATAAAATGACGTCACGAAAAAACGAAGGATAGTGTGTGTAATAGTGTGGCAAATTGGCCCTGTGTTGGCCACAAAATTTTATTCTCTGAGTGCGCACTGCAGCTTTTACACTTTTATTGCTGGCCCAGTAAATATTTATAACGAATGAACAAAGATTTGAAACGTTGCAAATCGAATGGCAAATGGATATTGCCGAATTGGTTTTTGAGGAGCTAATAGGTACATGTTACATCTGTTTTTTTTTAAATAATTTATCTATATGTACATGCATACAAAATACATTGTAATAAGTGATTGCCGCAAGTAGGATCCTATTTGGTTTTTATTCTTATATTTGTATTTGTATATGTTTGGTTAAGTACCACTTTTATCAATAAGAAAGACTTCAATGTATTTACTTGTTATTTTAGCCTTGACAGTTGGGTAGTAAAGAAGTTTAATGATGGAGTTTAGAATGATATTAGTATCATTGAATAGAATAGACCAGTGAAGATTATTACCAAAAGATTCATGTTTGCTATAGTTAGGTTTAATTAAATCTGCAAGGTCACGGAAGGGTCACCTTAGCTCTACGCTCTATCTGGCATCAGTTGATAAGCCGTGTTGGAAACGCACCCACTACAAGTGCTTATTTCTATTCTGAAATGGGTCTGCAAGCTTTAAGAGTAGATGCTGAGCGCTACGCATACCGACAATGAAAGTCACCTACCTCGCATACGGACAATGAAAGTCACCTACCTCGCATACGGACAATGAAAGTCACCTACCTCGCTGAGCTCCTGAGATGTAAAGGCTAACGGCAAGACGAAGCGGCACAATGGAACCAGTAGGATAAGTACAAAAGGAAACGCTAGAGCTCCTGGTGACAGTTTCACCGTCCAAAGGATGGCCAGACAAATCACTTGTATAATAGTGAATAAATGCATCTTCCTGGCGCGAACCTATCGACAGCAACCAGATCAGAGTCACATGCATGCAACCTAGTCAGACAGATATGCGTGTTACCTGCATGAATGTTACCTATTGCACGCGCAAGTTATCAAAACTAACAGATCATATATATAAACAGAGTGCTAAAAATACACCAAAATTTCACCGAATACTGTGTTCACGCTCTTCATGGCTATGATATAGGCATCACAAAAAGACAAAATCAATCTTTTGAAATTTTGAGTTATGAACGAAAAAGCCCAAACCTATGAGAAACTTACAATACGATTTAAAAAAATTTGAAACCACTTCTGTTAACAAACGTATTAACAAACCTTAATACGTTTGTTAATAATAATTTAATAATAATAATAATACTTTTAATAATAATTTGTTAACAAACATTAACAAATTCTGGATTTCATTAGTTAGTTGCGCATCAAACAAAAAATTATCTAATATTTCTATCTTGTAATTTAATACCTTTATACTTTAACATATCTGTGCATTTAATGAACATCCAGTTTCAGTTGAAGCATACATGCTAGTAGTCTAATTACTACATTTAAGCTGTATAGTTTCTTCACACTACCTGAAACTGTACAATGCATTTAGGCTTATGGCATACATATTGCATGCAATAAGCCTAAATGTACACACACTAGGCACCTGCTGGACTCAACTAGACAAAAATGTACACTGAATTTGTGTGAATTGCAAACATAGGCTGTACAACATCTGTAAAATGAATTTGCCCTGATTCACCACATTTTAAGAAAATGCTCGCTGAATTTATTCTGACTGTGCACTATCTGTTCACGGACTGCTTCATGACTGACATTTCCTCACACTTTTCACTAAATTCTGACTGAATTTGTGTCAATAATAAAACGAAGTACATTTGTTAGTGGGCATTCTATAAGAGGTGGCGTGGCGCCTCTAATAGAACGCCACTACAGGAAAAGGGTTGAACAATACAGCACTACCCTTTAGTTGAACGCCACTAAGATGTTCCTTGATCTTTACGAACCCATAATAGAAAGTGATCAGTAAAAAAGTGTCCACGAAATCGTAGCGATAAATTAATAACGACTTGGTTACACGAATAACAAATAATTCTTCTGTTGTTGCTGTAATGAGTGCCATGATTTTAGCGTTGGTGTACCTGAGAAGATCGATCGTTGCAATAATCAAAACTACACTATGATTCGAAGTTACTCAGGTCTAAATCCGATCCATGGTCTTCAGAATCGTCCATAATGTGATTTACAACCTGACCTGAAGACTAAAGCGTTTTTATGAATGATGAGAATATCTTGAAGAACACCATATGATGTAATAACAGCCATTGTTACAGCGTATCAAAGTCCACTTTCTAACCCCACAGGTTTACGATTTTTTCTCTAAAACTCTGAAAGCAGCACTATCAAAATACTTAACTGTATCCAGCTAATATTTTCTTAGTACTTTTTTGTTTAATTCGGTTTGATACTTTGATGAATATGAAAAGGGGTTTATCAAAAATGCTGAAGCCGAAGGCATTGTTGTTGCTTCACCCAAAGGAGAGTGCAAAACATAGGTGTCATTAGCAACGCTTCACCTATTTTGTGTTAGGAATTTATCTTCTCAAATTCCTGACAAGATAGTTGAAAAATCCAGCACCACTGTCTATTTGGACGCCATCTATAATAAAACATCCCTATAGGGGACCGGTTGAAAAATAGAGTACCATGACTTTCAAATAGAGGTTATGCGGTATTTTATTGTGATAAACAGATGGGAACCTGAGTCATCACAAAGTTAGCAGCTTCTACTCGATACCTTTAACTTGTTTACTTGCTCCTCTAGAAAACCATAAGTTTAGGATTTGAAAACTAAAATCGTGTTAAAGTAGCCTAGCACGATCATCTGGCTGTCGATTACGATATTTTAGACAGAGCTTGTGGGCGTGTCATGTAGTTCGTGGTAGGCTACCACCACCAAAATTCTAAAAAAATCGGACAATTAGAATCTAAAAAGCAAAAATAAATCGAAGTCCAATACAGTAAGAGCCGTATGGGACACTCTAAAAGCAGCCCGAAAGTGTGCTAAGCATTGCTTAACAAACCCCAGTCTAATTATTAGTGTTAGTTTCACCGTAGCCCCATTCACTACTAATATATATCTACATTGTAGGTCTATCATACCTCTCTCTGGCAGCTACCAAGCATGCGCAAGCGAGCAGATTTAGCAGTAAAAGGTATCTGGCTGGGAAAACATTACTTGAAGACAAAATCAAAGAACACGAAGAGTAATCATGAAAAACTAGGGAAAATAAATAGTAACTCTTCCAATATATTTAGCCTCAAATTAGTTTGAGTCACTAGAGTCCCAGCTAGAGTGTGAATCGCTAGCCTAGCCCAACCCCAGCGATTACTTACCGAGATGACTGAAGCTATGGGCATCATCTAAATAACTAGCAATATCAACCAACAACAATGCAAACAACTGTAACAAGATTTGAGAGGTTGTTGAAGCGATCAATGTACCATACATATAGTGTACTTTCATGAGCAGACGGAGCAGTGCGGTGTGACGGTGAGACCATGTCCAAACATATATGGTGTGTTTTATGCAGGAAGTGCAGATAGAGTGACAACGTGGAGATGGTGCGAGTCGTGAATGCCCATAAATAGACTGCAACTGACTTGAAGATGAACTTAAGACAAAATTTTGGTAGATTTTGTCAAAAAGTGCGATTGCCTGTCGCTCTCGTTATTGATATCGACTATCGGAGTCTAGTTGTTGTTTTACGTGTCTCTGTTCTGTCGGCCTCTTGGCCAAAGTGCAACTATAGATGTCATAATCGCACTTCTGCTTCAACCTAAGCGTTTTAATAGCAATCAAGTTTTGTAGGTACTAATCTAGAAACATCTTGACAAACAGATCACCCAAAACTCAAAAAACTATCGCAAATGATATAAAAAATACAGATACTTTCTTCTGATAAAATCCACTACAATTTTGTGTAAGTACATCTTCGAATAGCAGTCCCCTGTACTTGTGTGTTGTAAAGGAGTTGAAGCAGGAGGAAATCAATACATACGTGTCTGACGTAGCCAACATCCACAGGGTGATGTTTGGTGGGAGTCAAAAGCAAGAAAATCCTATCAAACATTTGTATGCCACTGAGGGAAGCAACTCCCATGTAGAGAAAGACACCAAAGAGTACAGCGGTAGGAATGTACTTGAGGAGAACACCGAGGAAAAGAGAGGCAGCTGAAATTGAAACAAATATTCACAAACTAGACTAGTTGTAGTACAAGCGGTGGCTAGTCCTTGAACTGCTACAGGAGTTATAATACCAACAGTGGCCGGTCCTCCAACTGCTACAGTAGTAATAGTACCAGCGGTGGCCAGTCCTCCAACTGCTACAGTAGTTACAATACCAACAGTGGCCGGTCCTTGAACTGCTACAGTAGTTACAATACCAGCGGTGGCCAGTCCTCCAACTGCTACAGTAGTCATTGTACTAATAGTGACCACTTCTTGAAGTACTACAGTATCTGTAGTACTAGCCTAACTCGAAATTTTTTGTTGCGCAGATAAGAAAATACTACATGGCCTCAAGCGTGGTGAAGCACTCACAATAATACAAGGTACCAGCTATATGTCTGTGTAGTACAGCAATAGCAATACTACAAAGTTTCAGGTATATGATTGTGTGGTACAGCAATAACAATGCTACACGTATAGTACTATGACGTGACCAAGAAACAGGTATTACAAGGCAACAGATATGAAACAGTGTGAGGCAGCGATGTACATACTAAAAGACCCGAGTTACATAAAATTGAGTAACAGTAATGAATACATTACTTACACTCAATATGGGTAACTAATCCATAAGAGCTCATGCCACTCGATATTATTTTAAAAAGTTTATCAAAGTAGATGGATAATATTTATAATAAAATTCGTAAAAAGGAAACTGAATGGGACAAGATAAGTGGTGCCAAGGCAAGAGTTGGGAATATCTAGCGATACCTTAAGCAACAAGAAACTGTATCAGTACTTGTATGAAGGAAACTTCACGCTTGATATTGACGAGTCATATGCTAAGTATTGATTAACCATGATAGCAGATTACAGCTTTCTAGCAGACCTCTCTAACTATAACATGTTCGCTCTTTAATCTGAATACTTCTACTAGTAATAAGATGGTCAAACATCGAGCTTTACTACTTCTTGATGCCAAACAATAATTTACTTCAAATTGAATGTTATGGTGTAACTGAGACAGAGTACTTTTGGATATTAAAGATGAATGCAGTTTTGGTTTTAATTTGGAGTTGTCCTTCCCTTTTTTAAAATTATTATTCTGCAGCATAGTCGTGAAAATGCGTTTGATTTCTGTTCACCTCACTGTTCATCCATGAGACATGGTATGTTAGCAAATATAAGCTCAAAATATCAATACCCGAAGTTCAACACGTTCTACTGCTTGCATTTGGTCAACAAAAAGCTGACATGTAATGATGTTATACAAGACAATATTACATAATATTACAGTAACATGCAAAAGTATACAATAATCTAGTATTTCTGAAATACACCAAACTAGTTGTTTTTTGTTTTAAAAATGACACAAGAGCTTGATATCATTTTAATGCTAAGAATCTCCCCTATCTGCTGTTTTTATTTACTAGTCGTTAACAGCAATAATCTGGCTGCTGTGTTGCTAAGCATTGTTAACTGTAAATATTTTGTCACTAAATGCTGTTTTGAGAAACAAACTTTTAAAATGCCAAATTTTGAATTTATGCTGCTAAGAAAGTAGAAATTTCAAACATTTGCGAAAACCAAAGAATTTAACACAATGGCTTGAAAGAAAGAATTTTACATATTAACTTTTGCTAATGTTCGATTAATACTGAGCAGATCTCATCACATGGGAGTACTATGTAATTAGGAGGAATACATTTTAACTTACAAGCAATACACAGTAACATCCAGAAAAGTGTACATTTTAAAGATTCAAATAGTATGTAACTTTAAGTTGACTATATTGAGCTTATTGAGTGCTGTAATATAATTCTATATATAGTGTGTAAAAATTATGAACATTAATGGGCGGAATGTATACTTTTGCACCTGACTGTATTATACTTACCCATGAGGAGGTGGACAAGGAGATTTGAAAGCCTCTGCTCTATCACCCGCTCCAGCTTAGCCCTCTCTCCAGGAGCATGGTTAGTTGACATAATCGTGAGGGCAGACGTGTGTGACACTGTGCGTACAGTGGCGGCACAAACAAATGGCACACCGAGGAAACCATTTATGAGTGCCGCCACGCCCACAATAAGGATGTCTAAATGGAAAGCACTTCCTTTCTGCAATTTGTTTTCCTTCTTATCCACAATAGTTCTGAAAAAGGAATACATGCATTTCTTTTAAAAGATTTTGAAATTTTCATATTTCGACATGCAGAATTGCCACTTAACTCATTTTATTCCCAACAGGTTCAGAAAACAGGAGATTATAGAAGATGGTAAGTGTCTTTACAAAAATAGTGACATTCATATCTTAAAAAAAGCAAACGAAAAAAAGCACAACTGCACGTAGGAGTCGTCGAGTAGGAGTCGTCGAGTAGGAGTCGTCGAGTAGGAGTCGTCGAGCAGAAGTCGTCGAGTAGGAGTCGTCGAGTAGGAGTCGTCGAGCAAGAGTCGTCGAGCAAGAGTCGTCGAGCAGGAGTCGTCGAGTAGGAGTCGTCGAGTAGGAGTCGTCGAGTAGGAGTCGTCGAGTAGGAGTCGTCGAGTAGGAGTCGTCGAGTAGGAGTCGTCGAGTAGGAGTCGTCGAGTAGGAGTCGTCGAGTAGGAGTCGTCGAGTAGGAGTCGTCGAGTAGGAGTCGTCGAGTAGGAGTCGTCGAGTAGGAGTCGTCGAGTAGGAGTCGTCGAGTAGGAGTCGTCGAGTAGGAGTCGTCGAGTAGGTGTGAACAGCAAGTAGTCTCTCAAAATTGATTCATAGAAACCTCCTGCTCAACTTTGAACAAGTATTCCAAAGGTGGAGAGGCTAAACAAACTTTCACAAAGAGTAAATAAGTAAAATTGTGCACAGATGTTCTAAGCGAAAATTGTTTTTTGGTGTAATTTTGTTTGTTTGTAACATTGACTCACACACAAGCATTTCATGTACTTGTCTTCTTATTGTCAGTGCATCTTATTGCTACGTTATTTAATGACTCTAACAGATGTACTCTACATCCCTAATATCATACTCTTTATTATGTGTGATATTTAGTCAACCAATTGAAGTATAGTGTAATACGAAAAAGAGTATTTAACAAAAATTGATCCCAAATTCACTAGATTAACTTTTGCGACCAAATTAATTGTTTTCAGAGACAACTAAATATTTGGTAAACCTAATATGAGACACGGGCGCATATAAATTGTCATAACTTTTGAACCACACAATTTATGAAAAATACTTTGATACAAATTATTCAGTATAAGATTTTACATCAGCTGATCCTATAAAAAACCACAAATTTGTTGCAAAATGAGCCCGGACACTTTTTTGGCCCTTTTCGCTGCTACCTTGAGTAACGTATTGAGTATGTCCTGAGTTGGATGATCTATCATTATTATAACTTATGGCATCATTATTATTTCTGTTAAAAATAAAATAACAACTACCACTATTGTGCAATAAATAATCATAAGAAGTTCATTGACATATAATCTGTGAAACCTTCATAGCTGCGATGCTCTATGGTATCTGGCCATTTTGAAAAAGAAATTGTGACAAAAGGATGTTTTTGCAAAGCGAAATTGGGTTAACGGTTTTCTGTAAACACGTTTTTTATTGGCTCAAAACAAACAGATGATCATTTCAATTTGTTTGTGTCTACTAAACTTAAGATCTGATAGACCTACAATAGATGCGAGTAAAAATAGACATAATATACAAAACGAAGAGAGGGTATAACAAACCCACCCAGCTATGAGTGTCTCAAGGAATATCAATATGGAAGCGAGAATAGCTGGAAGAATGGCAGAAAAGATGTGACTAATAGGAAAAGGGTGCTGCTCAGTTCCGAGGGGGCTGACAAGCCAGCCTCTCTTGCTTGGATCAGTCACACTGAACTTTTCAGTTACCTGCAGCTTCTGTAATCAACAACGATAACTGTAGCCTTGGCAGCAGCTTTCCAAATTACATTACAATACCTAATGGAATTTTACAGCCATGAATGTTATGACCAAATCAAACCATACAATATAAAATTCATCTTTCTATGAACCAAGTTTATACCGTATACAACAGATGCTCTTACAACATAAATGTAAATAATCCGCTCCGAGAATGTTTAAGCTATAAGGATTTTACATTTTAACAAAAGTGAAATACATGTAAATAGCCTAATCCGCTCCAAGGCCTTCCCAAACACACCTCTTTGGCTTTTCAGAAAGAACTAAACTTGAATGATTTAATCCCTGTACAGTAACTGTGGTATAATTGGTTTGTATCGACAAATTTTCCTTTTTGCTAATGTGGCTTGCTGTCTGTAGTCGACAATGACTTGCATCTTGGCGATGCATGCTTGAGTCGAGCAATATGGTAAAGAAAACGTGACCTAGTTCTCAGTACCACTTCCGGAACTGTCGGATTAACCTGAAAGTATGCCTTTGCAACACAGAGCCAGGTAGTCATTTCACTTGCCCAATGTGCAAAGGACAGATGTAGATCTTTAATGTGCCCATGTTGTCAGTGTGGTGCACAGGGCCTCCAATTTATGGTCTAAATCCAAAATCCAATTTAGGGTTGAAAGCTTGGCTGAGAGCTTTTTGTCAGATCGGCATTAAGCAGGGCTCGAATCACCAACCCTATGGTTGACAGTCAAAGGTGCTACCACTAAGACACCCTGACACCCAATACCTATGCCAATGTACAGTATACAGTAGTATGTACATGTAGTATATATAAAAGAGATACGCCCTATTATAAAACATGTACGTCCTTTTCTTTTCCTCCTATATGCTGGAAGAGAGAGAGAATACGATATTCTTAAGGCTAACTATATGGCTCTCGTTGTTCAAAGCGCATTCGATAACTTGCACTGACTTCAGGCTTTAAGTTATATGGAATTCCTTATGTAATATGATGCAAAAAAATTTACTTAAATTATTTACGTTAAATGGAATTTAAGTAAAAGGAGGTTTACCTTATAGGAGCATCTACTGTATATGGAAACTGGTGGTGTTGCACTAACAGGAATGTTTGAGCATACAAAATAAATAATGGAATACGCAACATTTCCAGACAATAGGCGTCCATAACCCAGGGTAGTTATCATCTCTTACACACTCACCCTAACAATAACTTATGACTCACATTAAGGCGTTACCTCTTTATAAATGCTTTTTCTTACACACTAACCAGAAGTACTATTCACAAGAGCAACACGACAATGATAAAAGCGAATGGGAAGTGGTTACCTCTACAAAAACTCTATCACCCACGAGTAAATCTATGACACACATGAGCACTATGGTCAAGGGCACTCCAAAGTCTCCCAGAGCCCTTCGTATCTGCAAAGACAAACAGTAAATACATGAACATATAACCTCTAAGAAAATCGAATGTCTGTTCTTTGCTCTAGATAAAATACGAAAGGTGATTTCATGGAGAGAGAAATGTTCATTGCAAGACATACACGGGATTGAAACTAGCATCGAAGTAGATTTGGCTAGTCAAAGAGAATAATCATAGGCGCAAGCATTTCTACTAGTCAATTCGATTCCAATGTGATCACAGCAGCATTCTAAAGTCATGAATAAAAGAACAGCTCTCAGGCAAATCACTTCTCATTTTGTAGTCGAACTTCTCATGGTTTCGATTAGGCCAAACTACATTTTGTACCTCGACCTTTTTGGGCTTATTTATGCCAGAGCTAAATCGTCAATTACAACACTGAAAGACTAAAAACACCTAAATAAAATTATCGGGTAGCTGTTCTATCTCTCACTCAAATCTGTTGCAACAGGAAAATTATACCATGTAAAAACAACTTTTACCTGCATTGGCTGTTCAGAATGTCTAAAAATTCATACCTCTATTTATATGTTAACATACCAACACATGTATATGTTAACATACCAACAAATGTATATGTTAACATATCAACATATGACAAATAAGCTGACCGCATATTCATCTGAAATAGTTTCCAGCAATGTTTGAAGTTGATCAAAGCCTCACAGTTTTTTAAGCAGAATTAAAATGCTGGGAACAAATTAAAAAAATTAAAATGAATACGGAAAAGTTAGCACAGACTTCACCTAGTTTACACTAGAGTAAGTACCATCCCGTACCTCTGCTACTACTTCTATCTCTCTATACCTACACATCGGCCAGCTTACAATTCCGTTTGCATTGGTTTAAAAATATTTCTATCGAGCACATCTTCATGAATGTTCTTTACAAATTTTGTTACATCTTTCTATAATACATTTTTATTGTTATGGGTAACTATACTATCATTATATTAAACTACTTGTACTATATACTAAAAATTTAATTTTGGGCAGTGGAATGAATTAAATGATTTACAGTTTATTTTTATGAGAAAAAGTGATTCAATACAATACAATCATGCATACAATCATACAATGGTTTTAGTACACAAAGCAAGTTCCGAAATGAAGTAAATTAGAATACAGAGGTGTGACAATAATATTCTAGCAAACATTAAAATACTCTTGAAATAATCCATCTGCGAGCCAAAATAATGGGCAAAACCTGCAGAAGACAAGGCACACCATAACAACCATTTCATGACAGCATGGTGCTGCTTGACTGAGAGGGATGCAGTTTTTCGACCAATGACTCAGCATAATTGAGTAAATCATTTTCCCTTTCTGGTTACACAGGCTAAGACAAACTTACCGTGCGGCCGAGGATTTTTTTGTTGCGGATGCCCTTGAAAGCATAAGCAAGAACAAATGTGCCCAAAATCAGCATGGTGGTGAGCAGGGCGGTGTTAGCCTGCATGCCATAGACACTCGTGGGGTCTGTAATGTTTTCTTTGGGAAGAGGACAGCAGTAATTGGGAAGGGAGTCTGAATGCGAAGGCGCAGTCGAGAGGTTGCTGTACATGGAAGTACTAGTTGTAGGGAAGAGCGCGAGACATTCTGTATGACTGATACAAATTGGATGAGCTTTATAAACCTACAAGAGAATACAACGCTATGAAAAAAGAAAATGCTACCTGCCGTAATGATGGCTAAGGCATTTGGAAAACTTGGCTCGAGACTTGACGCCAGCACAAAGATAAACTGATGTACTTTAAGTTTATGAGAACAGTTGACAGCTAGAGTATAAGCATGAAAAGGCAAATTCAAACTTGATTTTTCAATATTTATAAAATAAAAAATTGACATTGTTATTTGAAGCCAGAGCTTTGGTTTTTAATGATTTCAACATATCAAAATATACTAAAACTACAATCTGTACCTCTACAGAGTGACATTTCTCATGCCCATTCTAATGAAGATTACTATGGTATTAACGCTAGTCCTGATTTCATAAGCCTAAGGTTTACACTAACTTTCAGTTTTAGCACGCTTACATCTATTAAAAACCTAATATCAAATAACTTGTTTAGTTTTGTTCTAAGACCAATGAAAGAACAAATTTGGAGTTGCTCACTCATTCTTCCTCCCTACCAGACTTGAGTTCTATTTACACATGTTACTCTCAGATATATGACAAGCAACCAAATACTTTTGCTATTGCTAATTTTTATTTAGTTTTGTAGTTACCATCGTGCCAGTTAAACTTTGTATAATAATGAAATAGTTTTCATTCTTCAAGTAGAATCTGTCAAGTTGAACCTTTGCTTGAACCTTTGCTTGGTAAAACCTTGCTAACCATATGCTCATAGTCGGCAAACTTCACCGGTAACCTTTTTAATTTATTGTTCAGAATCATTCTAGAATGCTGTATAAAGACCCTTCCAGCTCTAAACACAATAATTTCATACTTTTCCATACTAAAAAAATGCCTTGCAGTACCTAGCTGTTTGTCATTAACTAGATATAGGTTTTGATATCAGACATGAATAATAAGATTTGGGAAAAAAAACTTCCACTTCAGCTCTGTTACAATTGACTAGGTTAGAAACCAATTCATGACACATTGAATCCCATGGAAAAGGCAAGACTGTTTCAGGCGCCTTTAACCTGAGTCAAGTCCATGAATGATGCTACGTAATAATAAAAGCTAGACAAGATCAAGAGAAAAACACACAGTACACTTAACTATATATAGTATGTCTTCTATATGGATATATTTCTCAAAGTTTGTGTCTGCATATGTTCAGCTATAGCTATTAAAATCTCAGAATGAAGATTCTGTAGCGCAGAAGATTTATCTCCGACCCTCTCGTTCGCTAGTCCAATCCCTTACCAATTAGGCCACACGAGCTTGATGGATTCATTAGGCGATATATGTCATTATATGGGTGCAAATACGCTACCGCTCTCCATTACGACGCAATGTCACAGAGAGCGGTAGGGTAACTTTATGCGTGCTCAACCGTGAGAGCAAGTAGTTAGCTCTTACGTATTAGTAAGCTTACTCAAATTAGCCACTGGCAATGTGCCAGGCTAATGGCAAGCAACTACATTACCTCTCATGTTTATAAACTGACTTTTAATACCCGTGCAACGCCGGACATTCCGCTAGTATATATAAATGTGAGTGTCTGCCCAGTTATAGCAATAGAGCTTTTAGTAACAAAAACATCCGGTGCGGAGGAAGATTGAATCTCGGAACCTCCAGTTTTGGAGGCGTTGAACTTACCTATTAGATTATGCCTTCAATAATCAATACTAGTCATGATCAATGATAAATGATCAATAATAGTGAAAAAATTCATTACATTGGTTTAAACATGCATAATGATGTTGCGTCACATGTAATGATTACCAGTTGGCCTCACAGCCTTACTAGTTGAATGTTCGGCATTGCACGGGTAATAAAAACAGCTTATAAACAGTTGCGGGTAATGTAGTACAACGGTATTGTAGTAGGTAAGGTAATGTTAATAAGCTGTTTTTATTACCTGTGCAATGCATGTCATTCAGCTAGTCGACTGATACTCTGATACTGATACTCGACAATACAACAATTAAACCTTGATAACTTTTTTGCTCAAAAGATTTTTCAACACTTAGCTATTTCTCACAGCCTCCTTAGTATGAGTGATGCGAGTAAAAGCTAGCTCCCAAAGTATATACTGTATTATGTTAAGCACATGTCTGTTTTAAAGCATACGGTGAATGGAAAAGCCCAAGAATCTCGATAACAACAAACCTATCATAAAATGCTATTGCATCATTCTTGATAAGCGAACATCAAGTGGTGCAGTAATAAAACCTACCAAAAGCTTATAGCTATTATCTAAAAGACGATGAGTATTAATGAATAATAGTATTCCTACTAAAACTAAAAAGATGTACCGCAGTAATAGCGCTCCTATGTTGATTAGCTTATAGACCACCTCCCAAAGGAAGATGAGTATTGATGTACCATAGTAATAGCAATCCTACCTTGATCAACTTATTGACCACTTCCCAAAGGAAGATGAGCGATATCAAAAAGGCAAAGATCTCATGAGTGAAACGGGTAACAAACTTGACAAGAAAGGATGCCTCAGTTGCCACCATTACAATTGAA
This sequence comes from Watersipora subatra, assembly GCF_963576615.1. Classification (NCBI taxonomy): domain Eukaryota; kingdom Metazoa; phylum Bryozoa; class Gymnolaemata; order Cheilostomatida; family Watersiporidae; genus Watersipora; species Watersipora subatra. Next base: position 10,340,895 of record NC_088709.1, read on the forward strand.
AGGACGAACACCCAGACACCCATCCAGAGTCTCCACGTGAGCAAGTCTATGCCAAAAGACTTGGAGAACTGTAACCCAAATACATAACACAATTATGATATATCATCCCAATCAAAGCAAGCAACCTCATATGGTATGATTGAGCACATGGAAAACTTTTTATAGCAATGATAGACAACTCCAGTATCCATCACAACAGCACCCTTTGTGACAGTCAATGTGAATTAACATAAATACAGATAATCCTGATGTGAAGATGTACATATAAAAGAATGATCCTAAACTTAGAACAAGAAAGCTCGACTCTTAGGGAAGGCAGATTTTCTAATGTTCAAACTTCACCTTACCAGGAAATGCATTACGAGAAGGGAAGCAACTCCTGAAACAAGTGGCAAATTATTTCATTCTAAGTAAATTATGAACTCATAGATACTTTATGATACAATGTGTCCAAAATAATAATAAATCAAGGAGTGAAACTCATGATTCAAATTTAATGGTTTCCATAGGAATACATTGACTATGCGAAAACTAAAGGTGCAACAAAATAGGTTACTCAATCTGTATTTCTCTTGGCACACGAATGAAAAACAACAAACATAAAAAATTGATCAAGATGCTGCACAAGCTCAACTGCTACATGTTGTCCGAGCAGCCCGACAGCGCCCGCCCGACAGCGCCCGCCCGACAGCGCCCTTACTAATAAGCGAGTAGGCCAGGCGTGATCAACAGGAAATAACTGAGAGAACACTTACCAATGCTTTAGCGCTATAATAATACTGGCCTACTTGAAACACCAAGTTAAACACGGCAGAGTTGGATGAGCTAATAATGTGAATATTTCAAGCTGACTCTCGTTATACCACATTTTTCGAAGCCATTTACTAGGTAATTTATAAAGTAATATTATTTAGTACTTTTACCTATCAGGGGCATTATTTACTAAACGGAAGCATGCGCAATAAATCTCCAACTAAAGGTATACAAATCTCGCGTACACAAATCTAATAAAATATTTAAGGCTACTAGTTGACCTTGACATACAGACAAACAGACAGACATACATACAAATAGATATGCAGATGCTACCTTATATACTCCGTCTTCAAAGACCATGTTAGGGCCAGTGAAGCCGGTTATGATGAGAGGCTGGCCACCGAAGAGAGAGAAGAGAATTCCTGAGACGGCAGTAGCCATGAGCATTTCACTAGCACCCATATAGTTGTCTGTCTTCTCCCCTGCCAAAAAAAGTGGGGTTTCAAGTCGTCATATTCAAAAAGCAACTGGAATTTCATAAAATTATCAGCAATTCATACATCCACCTTTCAAACTTTCAACTTTACATGGATTAATTTAAAAATTAAATATTGGCATGCTCTAAATCTTTTGAAGTACACATTTACTTACGAAACAATGAATAATATATAATTTTATTTTGCTAACATTACAAAAAAAAAACTTCATAGCAAGTAACATTAAATCACATAAAAGCAGGAGCACTAGCACTCACCTTTTAACTAATGTCAGTCCACTCACCGAGTAGACCTCCAAAGGTGATGGCCGGGGAGAGGCACGCAAAATAAATAAATATAAAAGTAGCAAACACTTGGAAGTTGAGCCCGTCTTTAAAGTCTGACACTATGAATGGCAATTTTCTTTTCACATCATTCACAAGACCACCAAAAGGTCTTCCCGTCCTGCGCAGAGGATCATCGAGAGGAGCCTTGTCTGTCATCTCTAGAGACTGCCTCTGAGCTGCGGAGAGAAGCAAATGTGAAAATTGATTTCTTAATACAGTCAAACATGGATAACTCGTCCACGGATAGCTCGAAAAAATGGTTAATTCGAACATTTCCTTTGGTCCGTTCCCACGTAATGATAAATTGCTATAGATAACTCGAATTCAACACTGTTAATTCGAACTGTTTTTTGCCCAACAGCTACCGAAACGGTTGTTTTCGCTTTAGAAAATCACTTTATTCAAAGCCATAGAGGTAAACTTCATCTTTTCGTAATTCATAAGCGTCGTTATTACCACCATCGGCAAAATATTTTTGTCAACGACTTTTCTAAAAGTTAGGTGAAATTTGATTTATACAGCGATACGATGAATAGCACGGGCTTGCCGGGTCACGCGCGCAAGAATTTTCGCCACTCACATACAAAACAAAAATCGCATGTTGTTTTGTATGTGCGTGGCGAAAATCCTTGAGTGCGTGACTCGGCTAGCTCGTGATGAATAGTTTTCCGACGTTGATTCCGTGTTGAATCAACGTCGGAATGTTGAATGTTTAAAACGTCTTAAAAAATGTTGTAATTAAACGTATACGTTGTCTGAGCTACAAAAAACTATTCATCGTTTGACCTAAACACAGAATACGTGTGTACATTCAATAAGTATCTATTAAAAAAGCGTGAGTGATATAGAATGTACCGTAAAACCTTGTAAAACTTCTAATTGAACTGCCTCGGAGTGTTGCTCTTAACGAATCCCAGGTAAAGTAAAGTAATCTGCATAAACTTCAAGAAAAAACGGCAAAATTGATCGTGGGTAAAACCCCAAAAGAAAAAAATGTCTTTTCTTTTGAGCATTTCAACAACGATCAAGTTTTGCCAATATCAATCTGAAAAACGTCCTGGCAATAACATCACCTCAAACAACAAACCAATCTCAAGTGATAGAAAAATCTCTATACTTTTTCATGAAAACGTTTTAAACTTTACATTAGAAGCATTTAATTTGAAACAAGCCATTTGTGCTTTTGATTTATATTATAGTTTGTATATGTACATGTATCTACTAATAAATAAGTAAATATATGGACTTGTGACAGTGCTCTGATAACTTGAATGCTCTGATAATTCGAACACTTTTGCTCGGTCCCTTGAAGTTCGAGTTATCCATGTTTGACTGTATTTCTCTTCTACCTGACTAGCTCCTGGAACTCGAGCAATTTTCCCTTGCAATAATGGAATTGTTTGAGCACGTTTTAATATGGTAGTTATTAGCCACAGCAGTTAACATATAATATGTATGCTGTTGAAAGCTCAAAATCTATAACAACAAAAAATAAATCCGAGTGTAATTCTCAAAAAATAGCTACGATGTATTTTATTAAAAAACAGCAAACTGCTTCCAGCATGAGCCATGGACGAAAGGAGCATACTTTAAACATACTAACATACTGTTAATAGATATCATGTCAAACCTTTACTGTTGCTTGGCTGTAAAATGAATAGCATTGTTTTAACTCTTTCGCTATCACGAGCTGCGCAGTTCGACTTGGAAAAGCTTTTGCGTAAGCTTTATTTTTTCACCCAACTTTTTTTTTCCAGTAACCAGTCGTATCAGATGCAGTGCAGTTACAAAGGTTTCACTAATTGTAGATCTATGGACTTTGGATGATGTTTTATTGAACAATGGTACTACTGAGAGTGACTATTTTATATGTAGCAGTAATAATAATGCAGTAAGCTGTAATGATATTGATAAATCATCCAACTCGGACATGCTCATGGTCATAGCGAAAATGGCTGCAAAACCGTTTGAACCAATGAAAAGGCGTTCTACCTTGTTCTGCATCATATTTATGACATTTTTTATGGCATCAGCTGAAGCAAAACTCTATGCTGATTAATTGGGTATCAAAGCATTTTTTTATAAAACGTGTGATTCAAAAGTTCTAACAAGTTATATGCGCCGTTGTCAAATATTAGGTTTTACCGAATATCTAATTGTCTCTAAAGAAATTAATTCGGTAGTGAAAGAGTGAATCAATGTGGCATTGTATAAAGTTTCTTATTGAATCATCAAACTAAATGAATAAAAAACATTTATTTATCATAAAACTAATTTTTTATATGTTGTATTTGTCTAATTTGTTGTATGTTAAATTAATATGCATTCCTCCAAAAAGGATTGGACGAAAAATCTCATGTCAAACGCTAACGAGAGGAAGAGAACTTGACACAAGTTTTTTAAACGAAAATTTTTTTCTATGTTGTTGAGTTTCTTTTTTTCAAATTTGAAAATTAACGATGGTTGCTAATATGACTGAATCACATGCCCACAAGTCTCAGAGTTGTTTTTCCTAAAGTGAGTGATTACTCCTCATAATACACAAACCACAGCGAATACTTCAGTTAAATTTACAGAGAACCGATTAATGCATCAGCTTTGGCCGAGTATATCGCAGTTTTAAGCTTTGCAATCTTTATTTTATTAAAAATCAGGATGACTTTAGCAGCCTAAGCATTTGAAAGAATCACATATCATACAGTGATGATACATATAATTATCATTGCATTGTACATGTAATCATCATATAATTACATACAATTATCAATGCGTAATAATCCTATGTCATCATATACTACGGATTCTGAATTCACATGACAACAAATTCCATTGTTTAACATTGATTAGCATTGTTTGATACAGTATTCTTTGGATGAAAAAATGCTTCCTAATACAAGCTTAACAAACGATATATTAAATAAAGAGAGTATAAATAGTATAAGCTTATTAAAATATTGCAAGCACCAGCAACCACCTGGCAACGCGTATCAGCACACTTATCAATGCAGGGCAAAAGGCGACGAGTGGGATGAGGCAAGCAAACCAGGGAAATAAAAACATAGAGAAGGTTTGTTGCCATTGTCAAAATACTTTTAACAAAAGACATTTGCTCTCAGTGATATTGAATGGAGATGAGGAGCGTACCATCTTGCAAGCTCTTGTGTTTTACTCTTACCAGCCATTTTCTTATCTATCTTGGCCTTGAGCGATTTCCTAGCCATATGCATTATGGGTAGAAGAGTCTTCCTGTCAAAGTCACCGGGAGGAAGCACAATGGAGTCATCAAGGAAGGCGTTCATGGCAGTCAAAATTGTATCCTTTTCTCTGGCAGTGTAAACAGCATCTCGGAAGTTCTGAATGATACAGACGAAATATATAAAAGATACAGACAAAATGGCGGCGCAGGAAAAACAAAAAATAAAAACCATGTTAATATATATGGTGGGAGTTACCCTCTCAATGTAGACCACTCAAAACTTGTACTTCCATGTGTTTGCATGGGATGGGTTTTATGTTGTTGAACTTTATTCATAAAGTTATTCAACCACTTAGACTAATTGACTGCCAGGCAATGAGCCCTATACCCCAACCAAAGTTATCTCCTCAATTTCAGATCTGAAAAACTTAACATAGCGCCTAACTCTGAGCTCTACAATTACAATTCTCATTCATCAAAAGAAAACCTCCAGTAACAACGATCACATACCTTATTAGACATGAGGGTAGCCAGAGATCTGCCAATCTCCAGGTACTCTACACCCTCAAGAGTAGGGCCGACGCACACAAAGAGGAAGCGTACAGGCAATGGGACTTCGGCTACATGCTCTAACATGACTCCTTGAGAAAGCCTGAAGAGGGCAGTGCATGGCTTTGCCAGATCTTTTAAATTTCCTAGCAAAAAAAATACTTCTGCGAAGAAAAAATATGCAAACACGATAATGCACTTTTTGGCTAAAAAGCTAGGAGAGAAGTTCCTCTTGTAAAACCCAAAGAATAAGCTTCTGTCGGCAGTCATAGGTAGTTTTATACATTTTTTTAAACAACAAAAATAGATAAACAAACAATTAATTATTTAATAGTTATATTAAACTAAACAGAACATTTGTATTATTTCCAGACCCAGAATTACCGCTCTGTCCAACAGTAATTTGTATAAAGTGTGATACTGATGAAGAATACCCATAGAATAATGCAAAAGGGCAGAAGCTAGTTGAATTCATCCTTTGCTGAAAAGCCTCCAATGGTGTAAGAGGTACCACGGCCACATTCTTTAAAGACTGACTTGCAACAAAATTCACATTACAGTTATTTGATATGAAAAGATTCACCATGTCTTACTCTGTTGTGTTGTAGGTGCAAAATACACGCAGTTGTCGCAGCCACACGAGAGTTTGGATTCTCTTTCCAAAACGGCTAAAATGTGATGTAGCTGTGGGAAATGGTTTCTGTTTACACTTTCATGCAACCTTATTCGTCGAACTATTTCACAAATATACTTCACGCATTCAATAAAACCATGTCTATTGTTCTTACGCGTCTGTTTTATCGTCATTGTAATGCTGTCACTTTTAGCAGTGATATCTTATAACTTACCGTAAAAATTCATTTAATTTTTTAGCCTTAGCTTGAAGGAGTACATATCAATGTCTGATAATCATGACGAGCCTGTTGGTCATTTGTGATAATCGAAAAGTGCTGCAGAAATTATTTGCGAAGTATTGGGTCACATGATCAGATTACGACTTGACGATTAGACCAAGCCGAAACAAAACTGTAAAGTAGCGAGCATCTATATTTGATACAGGGCCTTCCGTAAAACCCGAAGTGTTTGTCATAAACTAGTGCTACAATAAGTTTTATATTGAGCTTTTTATTGGCCTTTCAATTCACGGGAGAACATCACGTGACAAGACGATAACCAAATTTCATGACTACGTCAGAGAAAAAAGAGATTCCAATCTACGGCGGCTTTTCGTTTCTGAGCTTTTAAGAACTTGTAATTACATTTTCACATATGTGGCACCTACAAGACAACAGAGTAAGACATGGTGAATCTTTTGATACCAAATAACTGTAATGTGAATTTTATTGCAAGTCAACCTTTAACAAACTATGGCATAGCATACATGTAAATCTATAGCATACATGTAAATACATAGCATACATAATATACATGTAAGTATCAATCGACACATTGCTATAATAGTTATTTCTCACACCAATTTTTCATTTTGATAGACTTACACACTTATGAAATGGCAGAAACTTAGATGAAAAAATTGACACAATTATGCCCAAAATGGAACTTTCACACTGTATTTTTCACAATCCATTATTCTTAGGAATGTGATGAAAGCACTTTCAGCACTGAGCTCTTCAATTACTATAGTATACTAAATATTGTATGATACTCATAAGACTGCCATGATTCACAATCATTCCGTGCATACAGAGAGGTCTTGCTGGATATCCAAGGTCGGAGAGAGTACCGTACTTTTCAGACTATTAGCCGCTACTTTTTTCTGGTGCTTTGAGCCATGCCGCTTATTTAGAAGCTGCGGCTATTCTGTGTTTTTTTCTTTCACCGCTAGGGCCCATTAACCGGAATCTCTGATTAGTGCGCCTCTAGCGGTGAAAATAAAACGAAACAATGCCTAACGGTACTTTTCTGTTAGACACTGGGTTAAAAAGCGACGGTTTATACAGAACAGTGCCCAATGACACTGTTGCTGGTCAAATTTTCACTGGCCAAATTTGCATGGCACTGTTTGCTGGTCAAAACGGAACAGTGCCGTTAGGCACTGTTCCGTTTTGACCAGCAAATTTGTTGCCGTGTTAAAAAGCACTGTCATGAGTTCTGCGGCCTATACAAAAAATGCGGCCTATGTATTGTTTTATTATCATTCTTTTGAAAATAAAGCAGATGCCGCTTATATAGGGGTGCGGTTTATAGTCGGTTTATAGTCTAAAAAGTACGGTAAGTAAAAGCTGGTTCACACTATATGACCACATGTCAGGGTTGTCCTCTCTGTGCTATTATTCATCAACTATGTTCACCGTAGCTGACGGCATCGTTGAGACAACGCGTATAAGTCGGGAAAACTTGCAGATAGTTACAGATAGTTCGCCAAGCACCGCTTTGGCGATGATGATGAATGGTCGTCATGGATTGCTCCATTTATATTTTCTCTCATGACAGTTGCTGCGGGACTAGTATCGCATTGCATAATGAGAATGCTATACAACGAAATATTACCTTATGTAATGGCGAATGAGTTTGTGATTGTGTGAACTTTGTTATCACAGATGGTCTCCAAAGTATTGTGTTGTGTGATGAACACCGACATACGGTGATATAGTGTGACCAGCCATTAATAGATGAAACCTCTATATATCAAAGATAGACCTAGAATGCAAGCAAACACTTACCGACGAGAACTGAGGCTACTTCCGAATCCTGAGGAATCTTTTTAAGAAGTTCCATGTTGTATTTTTCCTTGTCGAGGTTATTTGCATACGAACGGGAATTTCGCTTAATCAGTGGGTTCACTCCATCTTCCTACGAGTATATCATAGAAACATACTTTCCTATTATAACAAGAGCAGTTGACAAGCCAAGTAGCATTTAGACTGTAAGTCATGAGTAAGAGCTCAAGTAGATGCAGTCAAGTAGTTTCAAGTACTCAAGTAGGTGTCGGGTTTAAGTTAACACCTTCATCACGAATATACCCAACCCATTCTTTTAATGTTCACGTAGGAACAATTATAGTCAGAGTGCATTAATTGGGTAGTTTATAATAATAAAAAAACAATATTTACTATAATAAGAGCTGTGTCCATGCGTTCGTCCAAAGTCATAAGTGGAGGTTGAAAAAAATGTTTCATCGTACTGGATTCGAACTCATGACCCTAACCCCAACATGCTACCATCTGCAGTAATTAATTGCCTTCCATTGTTTTAGAATAACTATGCAGCTACTTATTCTCTGCACTTCATCTACACACCTGATGATCTCTCATGGCGCACTAAACTGCCAGGGTAATAGTAATGACAATAATAAGGCATCTACTAAGATTCTGATTGTTGGAAATATTTTTAAAGAAATAAAAAAAAATCTAATTAAGATAGCGTAACAATCTGCTTAGATTTTCATGTACTTGTTTCTTATCGCTGCTTGTACTGGCATAATTGCGCATTTGGAGCAAAACGAATAGTCGGCAAGGTGACATTCACGTTACTTTCTATTGCTTTCTGAAAAAGCAATAGCAGAAGCTTTTCAAGTTGTGAAAATATCATGAAGAACCAACAATTATTAGACATCATAGTATGATACGCATAGGGGCAGTAAAAATGACCAACCCTTTAAGATTTGAAGCGGTATTACCTCATTACCTACCACAAGCTGTGTAGTGTGGCTCGGCGCAATGTTTACGTATGGCCAAAGGTCGCGTGGAGCGACTATAGTAAGCTACGTTATAACAAGTTTTTGATTAGTGAGTAGTTAATTATTTAGACTATAGTATTTGTACTTGAATGAAAAGAAACAATTATCTTTCGCATTGAGCCAATAGCAAATATGTTTACAACCCACACTGAACTTAGTTTTGCTGTGCAAAAACTTAATTTTTTATCGAAATTTATTTTTCGCAATGAACAGCTGTGTTAGACAAATTACAGCTACGGACGAAGGTTTCACAAATTGTACGCCGATGGACTTCTGATGACCATCTATTGAGCAATAGTACTTGTGAGAATGATTATTTTTATTTTTAATTATTATTAGCAATAATAATGTCATAAGCTATAATAATATTAATAACTCGTCCGACTTGGAATTTGCTCATGGTCGGTAGCGACAATGGCCGAAAAAGTGCCCGAGCTCATTCTGCAATCAGCTCGTCAGCCGTTGTAAAATTTTATACTGATTAATTCTGTACCAATATACTTTTCGTAGACCCCGTGGTTCAAAAGTTACACCAATTTATATGCGCCCTTGTCAAATATTAGGTTTTACCGAATATTCAACTATATCCTGCGAAAAAATAAATTTGACATCAACAGAGTTCAGAAAAACTCGACTATGATACAGACCGTTGGTATATTGAGGAAGACGTGATCTGTTGCATCACCATCTTTTTTTGACTTCTTTGCAGGAGTGCTGACAGTGCTGACACTCCGACCCGCAGAAAAAAAGTGTGAGTACTTTGAGTGCCTGTCAAAAGACAAAATCAAACTGTCTGTTTATGTCTATTCACGGGTAAGAAATGAAGAGGCTATCGCAAAGGATCTGCAGCAAAAACTGAATTGTTTCAATGAGTAATTAGTAATGGCTAAGATCCTGATAACTAAACAGCTACCTCGACATAGACTCCAATCCCGTCAAGTTACCATAACTTTTAGACCTCGGCACCTTAGCTTTGCCTGACAGGTGACTATGTCTAAGCACGAGTGCTTCCATGACATAGCCCTTTTGATCTTCAGGTAAATGTCCGCGACACACCAGCTGATCCACAACCGCCTGCATCATGTTGATGTAGTCACTTACGTCTACGTTCACGAGGACTGCCCCTGAAAACATACAAGCAGTGACTAACACTGTTTTTACACACGTAACAATCCATCTATATGAATCTCGGTGTTTGTTTTTTTGTTAAACCCTGTGTCCAGTTACAGCAATTAAAATCTAGTCATGAAAAATCAAATGTCACTGGATTTGATCTCAGGACCTCCAGATCTAAAGACTGCGAACATAGCCATTAAGCTACACCATATACAATGGATTCATTGCCCAAATAATCATTATATTGGTTAAGATACTCATGCTTAAAGCGCTTGCTTGGGGTTAATAACTAGCACTGTTGATTGTTGTGAGTAACAATTGTTAAGCTGGTCCAAAATGTGTGTATTGTCTTAGTAAAGATTTTAGTAAAGATCTAGCTTTTCAGGTAAGTTACTCAAACTCAATAGGTACTTATACTATTACCGGTGCCACGCAGGGCATTCATCGGGTATGTTAATATTGCTAACACTGTTGGTTTGGTTTGCTACAACGCTGACGCAGGCTGACTACTCACTCCAATGGTTGGCTAGCATGATTTCTGGTGGTTTTGAAAATACAAAATATTACCTACTGTAATAAATGTAACGTAAGATCTTCAGGTAGGAGTAAGCTGACCCGATGTGAAAAGTGCTGTTGCAATATCGATCTGCTCCGTGGATAGATACACTGGTATGGCTCTAGCTCACTAGCAGCCATCTTGAGACCAGAGCCATTTAAACAAAGGAAGTAACTAAACAGAAATTAAATTTGGTTTTTATTATGCTTGTTTGTGACAATAAAATCACAGCTGTAATAAGTCCTTTATTTTGATTGCCAACCAAAACAAATTCTGACAAGAAAATCTCATTTTAAACTGTGCTGCTCTGAGACGCAATGGATGCTGACTTTTGCTGAGCAAATTCAAACATCTACCAGTCCTAACAACAACAACAACAACATACAGCTAAGAAGCTAGCTACAGTAGATCAAGCAAAACCTAACGGTAGAATGGCTCTCTCATTATTTGTTATATTTATCTAGTTACTTGATACTGAAGTTGGCACTACTCTACAGATTAGTATAGCAAGGAGTTTTATTACTTACGTTCGTTCAACGCAAATAAAACGTTAGAGATTGTACGAGAGTAGATTTTACTTTATACTTATCTTGTAGAAGATTTTGCTTTAAATAAGATGCATTTTACAGTAAAACGATATCTACTTTTATTCTCGAGATATTGCTTAAATACTAGCGGTATATCGGTTTTTCAAAAAGTTCGTTTTATTAATTCAAGGCAGAATTTATTTATTATATAGAATATACTTAATTCAGGCAGAATATTCATTCGGTAAGATTTTAATGCGGTAGTGAAAGAGTTAAGGCATATGCTTGACATAGCTTGGCATATGCTCCCTAAGGCATAACCACTAAACTCCGCAAGTTGATGTTGGCTCAAAACCCTTCTGGGTTGCTCGCGCCTCATTATCAAATTCGGGTGGGGAAAAATTCACTTTTCAAATTACTAAAAATGATAAGTCAGCCATTATCATTCTTTCCTGGTATAATAAAAATGTGGAGAATCATTACAAATAACTTTGATCATAAATTTCAATACCCACTCACTATATGATATTATTGAAAATGGTGATTTCAAAAGTGGTGAAAAGCCGTAAAAAGTATATATGAGAGCCAGTAACAGATTATCATGACATAAATTACCAAACACAAACAAACATGAAAAGAAATTAAAGACAATGAAGTTGCTAACCATTAGCGAGTAAACGCCTCAGCTCTATGAGACTGTGAAAAGAGAGAGAAGCGACGTGCGGACGTCCCCATCTATCAGAAGTTTCCAGGACATCTTCTTCAAATTTGATCCAGCGAGCTTTCTCCTTCCACTCCATCAGATCAGTCAACTCGTCATGTTGTCTGGTGACCAGTTCATCCAGCTCCACAAACAACTGTTGACATGACACAACAATAACAGGCTTGTTGAGCAACTTGATATACAGAACCAACATTCCGAGTTTGTAGAACAACAAAACACAAGACATAACTTGGTGTTTTCATCTCATGCTGGTATTCTTCGTTTTTTCGTGATGTCATTTTATTGTTGTCGGCCATCTTTATAGACAATTTTATCGTTAAAAACACGAAAATTTTGCAATGAATTTGTGAAAATGATGCTTTTGTTTGCAATTTTTTTATTATAGTATCAAAACAACACATAAAAGTACTATTAAATAAAAGAATAACGATCGTTTTCTACAAATATGGCGGCTTTTTCGTGAATGAGCGCATGTGCAAACGGCTTGATGACGTAAAAAAAACGATGGATTGTTAAGCAGTCTGGCCAAAATATTTGATCAAATAAGTGCATCACTTATAGATGAAATATTAGCTCTTTTCTATAATAAGAGCGGTATTTGCCTCTCCAAAGCCAGAGCTGGAGGTTAGAATAAGAGATTGCTCTGTACGAGACCCAAACTCGTGCCATTCAGCTTAGTAGCCTGAATCTAACACCCGCACCAATCGACCGTCTCTAGGTATAATCTGAATAATTGTGCAGATATTTATACTCTGTGCTTTATTGGCACACATGACGATTTCTCACGGCGCATTAGACTACCAGAGTGCTAGTAAATATTACCAACTATTTTATGGTAACACTACAAAGATGATGGAGCGCATAAAGCAGAGAGGAATTACTGATATCCAGTAGGAGTGATTGATGCAGAATGTAAGAGGCAGTGGGTGATGAAACAAAGCTAACTGATCAAAGACAGTTTTAACGGTGTCAAAACTTGGAGTTACCTTACCTCTTTTACAAACAAACTACAGGCTGTAAAAGACAAACTACAAATGGCCAATCAATTCGGGGATTACAAGCCTCATCTACGAATAGAGAGTGAATTGAATTTAAGAATGTGATGATCGTAGTCAACCATCTCTGTTGGCATTTTAACGAAATTAAATTGAGCATTTTGTATACTTGCTACCAGAATAATGCTATTTGGATGACACCAACGAGTGGAGAGTCAGGATCATAGCAAACACAACATAATTACTAAACCCAAAAACATGTTACAATGACTGAAATTCTGGTTGCTTAATGGCAAGCATTCTACATTAAACCTTCATAAACATGTGTTTTATTCTGATGGTATACTTCTGATGGCATAACCTTCATCATCTTCTACATGTGTTTTATTCTGATGGTATACTTCTGATGGCATAACCTTCATCATCTTCAACATGTGTTTTATTCTGATGGTATACTTCTGATGGCATAACCTTCATCATCTTCTACATGTGTTTTATTCTGATGGTATACTTCTGATGGCATAACCTTCATCATCTTCAACATGTGTTTTATTCTGATGGTATACTTCTGATGGCATAACCTTCATCATCTTCAACATGTGTTTTATTCTGATGGTATACTTCTGATGGCATAACCTTCATCATCTTCTACATGTGTTTTATTCTGATGGTATACTTCTGATGGCATAACCTTTAGCATAACCTTTACCTTATTCTGATGGTACATGTATACTCTATTACCATCCTCTTTGCACAGCTAGCATATTTACATATACACACAAAGCTTCTTGCTGTGACTGAAAATGTTTGTGATATTTACTTCCAGTAACCTCTTAAGGTAAAATAGATAAAATCTCTTGCCTGGAATGTTGGTTCTTACTAGAGTATAGAAATTCGCTAAACAAAATTCATGGCCTGCTCTCAGAACAACTTTTTGAATTTCAAGTTTAACAGATTTCGCATAAGTTAGATGAGAAGCAAACAAAGAGTTGCCTGCTCTATTTTAAAGTTGAAATGAAAAAAGAGACAACTCCTAATTGCACACGCAAGAAACAACAACTACTATAAGGCGTGTGTGTTGCCTCTCTATGCTCCATTATGTTCAAAAACATTTAAGAAAATTCAAAACTACCCTGTGCCTTTGTATATATGTGAGAGCAATCTCTTGAAAATTGAGTATGATGTCTTCTTAGCTTACTACAAGCAGACACTGTGTGTGTTTTTAAGAGTATTATTGTACCAGCAATGGCTCTATGATCTTGGCCGGGTATGCCTGAGCCCAAGGGCAAAGAAACCTCGATGACTGGAGACATATCTAGTTGTAGAGAGCAATATAAGGTTGGATGCCATTCTTGTCACCATCGGTGGCCCTTTTTGAGAATTGAGTCCCTACATATTACATGCAGGTCTGGGTCTGGCGTTCCAGACCACAGACCACCATACAGACTACACTCCTGCAGTACATTCAGGATGAGACTACACTACTGCAGTACATCCAGGGTAAGACTACACTACTGCAGTACATCCAGGGTGAGACCTGGAGTGAGACCAGGGTGAGACTACACTACTGCAGTACATCCAGGGTGAGACCTGGAGTGAGACCAGGGTGAGACTACACTACTGAAGTACATCCAGGATGAGACCTGGAGTGAGACCAGGGTGAGACTACACTACTGAAGTACATCCAGGGTGAGACCTGGAGTGAGACCAGAGTGATACTACACTACTGAAGTACATCCAGGGTGAGACCACAGTAAGTTACTCTCACCCTGGATGTACTGCAGCTTGAACAGCAGTACTGTCGCCACATGAGAAAAGTTCCCCTCAGGGTTGTGTAGGGCTGTAGCATTTCACACAAACTCTTGCAAATGGTGCTTGTGGTCAGTATATGTTCAAGAACTAAACAAACTTCTGGTCATAAAACCTTAGACTCTTTCTAGTTTACCGTACGTTTCTGCATATAAGCGGATCCTACAAAAGTAACACAACCAGCCCAGAAGTCAGGAAACTTATAAAAATTCGCATACAAGCTGACCTATAAATCGTAACACGTCGCATGTACCTATCAAAGCAAAAGGTTGCGGAAGAAGTTGGTAAATATTTTTGGCTTTTGCAGACTTGGTACAAAACGTTTCTGATTGGTGAGTAGTTGTATAATTAGCCTATCGTGTCTCCGCTTAATCGAAAGGAAGCAATCATCTGTTTGTGTTGAGCCATTGGAGAACATGCTTGCATCTCACGTTGACTTTACCTTTGTTTTGCAAAAACACTTTTTCATAGCTATTTCTTCCTCGTGATGATCCGACGTATTACAGCTACGCAGATTTCACAAATTGCAGATCAATGAACTTCTGATGATTATCCATTGGGTAATAGTGACAGTATTTATTTTATAAAAGTAATAATGCCGTAAGCTATAGTAATAGTGGTTACTCGTCTGACTCCGGAAAATGCTAACTTCTCAACTACGGTAATATGAAGAGGACCAAAAAGTGTCCAAACTCATTCTGCAACACATTAGTGGCCTTTTTATGGCATTACAAGATGTAAAATTTTATGCCAATTCATTTGGTCAAATGCGATGAAAACTCGCATGCGCCAATGTCAAATATTTGGTTTTGTTGAATATTTAATTGCCTCGATGAAAAAACTTTACTTGTAGCAAAAGAGTTAATAATAGTGGTAACCATTATTGCTATATTTTACTTTTAAAAATAACGGTAAGAAATGTTGCAAAATCCTTGAAGTTCATCCTCATTTATAAACGCCCTAAAGAGATCTTTTCAGACCAACCAGCCACGGACTGTTATTACCATCATAGTGTACTGATGTCAAACAATAGCTGCTTTGCGTAGGTGGGCACGCTCTTACTGTGAGAACAAAATTTCGAGAAAAAAAGGCTAAATGAACTGGTTCCGCCGCAATTTTTTCTCAATGAGTTTTCACATGCAGTGTTTCTTAGAGTGCAAGCCATCGCTACTGTATAAAACAAACTATAAGTAAAAGGCTACCAGCCGCATGCTTAGCATGGTTCGAGTTGTAGACTGTTGAAAATAAGTTAGCATGTCATTTCGTTTGCTTTCAGAGTTAAACGAGTATAAGCCAAAGTATGAGCCAAGCCAAAGTTTGGTGAGTTTTTTGTGGTCGAGAATTGGCTTATATGCTGAAATTTATGGTACTTTTTACACGCACAATGCTTATTTTATACATACTTGAATCTGCAACTTTTAACACATTTTATTCACAGAGCCTGCACAAACTATACGCACATAACTTCACGTACATACATACGTGAACATGCAACTCTACCTCAATTTACCTCATGTGGTGTAAGATCACAGGGCGTTTTGGAGAGCTGAGTGTCAGTGGGCACCACTGGAAATGTTGACATACTCCTCTTGTCGATCTTATGTTTCCGTAAGCCCGGGAGCTTCTCAAATCTATGTGCTACAACAAGAGTGCATCTGTGTCAGTCTTTGCAAGCAGTACTCTCGAAAATGCATGTTTAAATGTTATTAGGAAGTAAAAATGAACTCATGGACTGAAGAAAAGACTGAAGGTTTGAAGCGATGGATTCAAAATGCAACACCGTATTTTGTTTGGTAGACATTCTGAGGTTTCAAGCTAGGTCAAGGTCCTTCAAGCTTGCTGGAAAGTTGAATCCTTAAAAAGCAAAGCCATGCCAACTAAAAAATTATCCACTTCGAAAAGATTCCCGAGAGCTGCATTTCATAAACAGGCTCTACAATAATAAAAAAGTCTCACCATAGAGAGACTGATTTTGTCAAAAGACACTGTTTAAAATAGCCGAAAACTATTTTATCCTTTTAAAAAACTACAGTGGAACCTTGGTTCTCGAACGCTTCGGTTCTCGACCAATTCGGCTTTTGACGAAAGATTTTGAAATTTGTTCACCGCGGCTCGAACATAAATTTGGTTCTCGACCAAACCGGAGCATGCGCATTAGAACTGGAACAGCTCTGAAAACAGCATGGAAACATTCTTTAACAAACGGAGAAGCAATTCACGCTTCATATATTCTTTTCAGAAAGGAAGGAACCATCTGGGACGACGTCTCCTCAACCGAAGAGATTTGCTAGGAAGACAACCCCTCCAGTCGAGTTACCCTAAATTGTTTTGGAGAAGGATTCTCCTCCAAAGAAGTGAAGTGAACGTGCCATTGCTGTTTATATTTTCTTCCGCATACGATTTTTGATGTAACTGATCTGTTGTATTTTTCGCTGTTTCATTATCAATTTTTGCAATTTTCGGTATTGTATTTTAATCTAGAATGTTTTCGACGTTTTAAGAGCAAAACATACGAAATGTTTACTTTTTGTTTTCTGTTTTCAACATCATAAATAGAAAATTTTTTATTTTAAATAAACCCAATCTATGTCTACCCGTTTTTATTTATAGTATGTAGTATACAGTACATACAGTTTATGGTGTAAAATGTTTAAAAATACTTTCCCGAAGTTTTTATCACAGCTTGGAACGGATTAAAATTTACATACATCAATTCTAATGGGAATTCTAATTAGGAATTCTAATTCCTAATGGGAATAATTGTTTCAGATCTCAAACAACTGTTTTTGAACAACAAAAAATTGGCATTCTAAGAAGGTGGTTAAATAGCCAAAGCTGGCTGTAATCAATCGTGTATGTCTTTTCAATACATGGAATCGCAGGTCAAGTAGATAAGTTTCACTTTAGCTGTAGTAATCTTGTTTCACTAAATTTATGAGTATTTAATTAAACTCCTTGTGGTTACTTTGTATATGTAATATATTTTTTATAATCAGTTTTATTACTTATAGCTAGATCTTTATTTCAATTTAGCTTTTATTGTTAATATTTTTACATAACTATAAATATTATATTTTATCCATGAATTAAATGTTACATAATAGTCACAACAAATCTAACTGAATGCAGTTGTTTTTGACAGTGCAGAATACAGCAGTTCAACAACAGACAATGAAGTTGAGCAATCAGTGAACAATGCACAATTTATTTTACAAACGTAACAATAATATAGTTTTCGATTTCTAAAATGAAGGTTTTAGAACAGTTTTTCTATGACTATTTTAAGAAGCCACGTTTCAACAGGTCTGGAACCCTTGCGATGCGAAACTGTTTCAAAGGAACAATGACGGTCCTAAATTGAAAAACTTCAGGGATTCATACTAGAGCTGCCCTATAAAATGTGAGCTTATCTTTTATCTAACCAAAATGTCAGGTCACAATGCAATGAAAGGAGAGAAAAAGGAGAGAAAAACTAGCAAAAAGAAGTGAGAGCTGTGAAACAGAGTCTAAGAATAAATTGATGGCATCTGCTGAATTGCTATAATGCTCTGGCAAATCAAAGGTAATGCCAGAAATCAGCAAATAGAAATGTACTATTGATAAGATCACTATTGATTCATGAAAACGCTACCATTTTTTATATCGCCAATATTCCTTTTCACCTTTTAGGCTATGGCAAAAAGAAACTCTACCCCATCAAACAAAGACTGTGGTCTTGTCAATGACACTTGTCCATGCAAAAATCAGAAAAAACTCAAGTTGGCCAATAAAATTAAGACAAGATCAGAAGTCAACTAATCAGATTTAGAAAAAATAGTGACTATGATTGACATTTCTAAATGACCTAAACCAGCCACCCGTCGATTGATAGATGCTAAGAGTTAAGGCAGCCTCGCAGAAGACTGGAAGTTATTTAAAGGAGAATTATAAATAGCAGAAATATGCAGCGATAACACATGAATCATGGTTTAAAAAATGATGGTGTAAAGGTGTGGATTGTGACTGGTTTTGAACACCTTCCATGTGATTAACTGTGTGGCTAATCACAATTATAGACACAGTATATGTACAGCTAAGCTGACTTATGAGATGCCTTCTGCATATAAATTTTTCAACTCATGACGCAAATTTTAACAACACCAGTCTGATTTTCTTGAAACATAGTTTTTTAATAAGTAAAAGTTAATTGGCAGATAAAAATTAAAAATGAAATGTATTAAAATAAAATATATAAATTGAGTAAATTTAAATTAGATCTAGTGTACGTTGGAGTAAACTGTGTCTTGCGTTTTTACCAATCACTCTACTACCTAACCTACCACTTGCTGAGAGTAAAATTTCATTGACCCCTGCTCTAAGGTAAGAAAACAATAAAACTACTCGTTACTGATTATCATTTTATTAATGTTCTCATATAATTTAGTTTTTATGTAATGCATTTGTTCTAATGTTATAAACAATTGCTTTTTCATCATGGTGTTTGAGCTGTTCAATGAATCAAACAAAATACTATGTGTTCTCAAAGAAATATTTGCTCCAACATCTGCTGGCTTCAACATGCTGTTAAAATATCGAAAAGATTAACTTTACATGTTGCTGTGTCACTGTACGGACTCTTGGCGGTGTGCCAAGAAAACCCATAATTTTGCATCAATATCAGGCAACTTTTAAGGCTAAACTTTACACCTACTTTTTATTTGTTAAGACTACATTTTACTCAATGGCTAGTGTCAATAAGATCATAACATTAAAAACAATTCCTCCCACCACGATGTTTCTTGACACTGACCAACACACCGAGATTCCTTTGACCGGGTTTTAAACTCAAGCTTTGGGTATAAAAGCTGCATATTTTATCCAGTAATTCATGTTGGCCCAATGATATAATGGAGCAGGTGAAGGCAACTCCGAACATAGCTGCTGATCAGATTAATAAAAACATGATAGCTAGCCAGTCACTGGGAATAAGGTGTTTATACAAGGCTAATCTAATACTAGAACAACCTTATATGTAAACAAGCACATCTCCAACTGAGCAGACGGCTATGGTGAGTGTCAGCGATAAAAACAATTTGTAGCAAGTAAATCACCAATTACAGACTAAATATTATATCTATAGTTTTCGTTTAGTGCTAATAACATCTTGACATTTTTGCAAGTTTCTCACTTGCTACTGTTATCGCAGGAATAGCTTTGTTAGCAAGCGTTTCAGCTTATTTATAATGATGAGTTAAACGGAAACAGCCTTGCCATGCACTGACACTTATTAAACTGACTGTTTACCATGACAATTTATTGATCAACAGTAAACTAATTACAAATTACCATAATTTATAAAACCATAAAACTGATTATTTATAAAACCCTTACTCAAAAATTATAAGTAAACTTAAAGCAAACCGGGACTTGGCCAGGTGGCTTGGCAAGCGAAATCCTGGAAACTTTTAAAAACAACTCCAGTAAAATCAAGAAAGATTTTAATTTAGATTATAAAATGAGTATTGCAGCAGTCAAGTAGATGAAGGTGTTAGCGAATAAAGGCAGGCAGCATCCCAAGCCTACCAGCTGACTTTGTCATACCAACCGTTTAGTATCTCCTGCTCAATCTCGAAAACCTTCCTGCATTGTCATAACAAAACAGAATGAACAAACAGGTGATAATAGCAAAAGATTTCCCAGGGTGCATTTTTAGAATACACAAGGAGCTGTAATAGTCTTATAAAATGACTTTTACTAAAATACAACATAACATAATATCGCTGGCACTTGGTACAGATCTTCTGCTGATTAATTATGTAAAGCATGCTCATTATTCTAAAAGTATCCAACTGTGCAAAAACAACCGCTGAAAACTAGTGTTGTTTGCTTGATTTTGGTCTTGCATGTGTATGGTTTGACATAGATACCTTAAAAAAGCTCTCAGCAGTCTACATATTGGTATAAAATGTTCTGATACAACTATTGTAAACTTATGAGTAACATTTTATTGCATTTCACACCATCACAATAGTTTAAAACCATCTCTAATACATGAGAGAGAATGAAACTAAAATGAACATTTTAAATATTGTTAAAAACATATTAGATACATTCTATGCCTACTAATAGAGTTGCCCCGATTTTGATCTGATCAACATCAACACAGCTGAGGAACCTTTTTGCTTTAGTCAGGACGTGATCACAAAGAGTGGTATTTCCCAATTACAGCGATGGGATTTATTGCAGCCAATCACGAACAAGATAACAAAGAAAAAATACAAGAATGCAGTGTAATATTTCTATTTACTAGCATTACAAAAGTAATTTGAGCAGGTGATGTATGAAGTTATCTATCTCTCTCTCTTGATCCTGACGATACACAGCTTGTTTGTTGGGTTGTTCTCGTTTGGTTTGGTTGTTTTGAATGTTATTTGCCTTTCTCTTTTATTATATTTATCTACACATTAACTTTTGAAGTTTGCTCAAATAATTATGATCCTACGGATCATTTGGGCTAGTTCTTGCAAGTAAACTATTACAGGTCGCACTACAAATTAAACAAACACAGTTCTTTCGCAGGTGCTGCTAACGTTGTTGTTGTTGTTTTTGTTGACAAAACAATAAATAAATACAAACAGATAAATATATTAATAGTTTCTATAATAAAATGAACAATTATTTATGCAACACAAAATATCTGAATTAGATTATTTTTCAATAAGAATCGGTATATCGGATCGGTATCTGAATCGACTGGTGAATTCAGAATCGGGGCATTGCTCTACCTACTAATGAGTCAAGTTCAAGAGTTATCTCCCTATGATGCTGCCACCACAGTTAAACTCAGCTAGTCAGCTACATCGGTTCACAATTAACCCTTTTACCGTATCAGCTTGGTCAGCTGTGAATCATCGTAAATCGCAGATTTCATAGTCTTATCGATACAGAACAACAGACATACTGTCAACCGATCAAAACTTACCTGCCAGATCTTCCAAATCGTGTCTATTCAGCAATGCTGCTTCTTCTGGGGAAGTAATTGTTCCCATTTTTTCTGCAGGAAGATCTACCAACTTTACCTCACTGCCACGACAGCGTCGGACTTCCATAGGCTGTCCCTGGTGGTACGAGGAACTCCTGACAGCCAGCGGTGCATTCCTGTGAATATGCTATCAACGATCAGACTGATTTTATTGAAAGGTAGAGACGATGTATAATCTAGTAATCAGGTGATTGCCTGTTTCACATGGCTGCTACAGTGCAAGTCTGTTTCAAGGGCGGCTACAGTGGAAGTCTGTTTCAAGGGCTGTTACAGTAAAAGCCTGTGTCATTTGGCTGCTACAGTGAAAGGCTGCTTCACATGACTGCTACAGTGGAAGGCTGTTTCATTTGGCTGCTACAATGGAAGCCTGTTTCACATGACTGCTACAGTGGAAGCCTGTTTATCTGTTATCTGTTCTCTGCTCGAGTTATCTGTTCAAACTGAGCTCATCGAGTCAAAAAATTAGTCAAATCAGATGTGTGAAGGCAAGATGTTGATTAAAAATAAGTGAAACATCCACACCGATGGTAAGCAGACAACTTGTAATAACAGATATTCGTTTTCAAAACGATTTGTAGATAGAAGAGATTCATTATTCTTATAGTAATTAAGAACACGTTTACTAATTGATTCTTTTGTGTACAGAATAAAGCGGGTACTATTATGGAGTTGTCACCCCTTCAACTAATCTTGAAAAAGAACGGTACAAACACACTAATCAAAGATTCCGTACTCAGGGTGACTCTACTCTAGTTACCGAATGATATACCATATAACACCATGATGTGACAGAGGTCTGGAGTTCATGTTTTATTCTATTAGATTAAACTGATGTATCTCTTGAGTTATAATAACATTTTAAAAGCTTGGAACTCAGTTTACACACGAGTTAAACTAAGTGACTGTCCATGCCATATTTGACGTGAGTAGAAGCAGCGCGTAATAAGATCCCTTGTTGTGACATGAAAATAACTATAAATCAAAGGACACCTTAACAAACTTTTCAAAAGAATATTCTAGAGAACTGCAAGAAGTTAACAGACAAAGAAAAGAATTAAAAATGGCGCACATATCAACAAAAACCTTTGAAAATGAAAAACCATATTAACGTCATAAAAAATAGTTAATCGTAGTCTCACAATAATCTAAGCAAATATACAAAGAATTAGCGAATTATAGATGATAGACTATAATGATTTGTCCTAAATTGATTTTTATGTGAGATCAATTATTATACATGATCAATTATTTCATTCAATTACTATGATGAACTTAGCAGAGTAAAAACAACACTACAAAATTCTTATGAAATTCATTTTGATAGAATCATAATGCTGTTATCAAAGATGAATATCGGTAAAGAGGAATGCGCATATGAGACTAAACAAGGAGTTGCGCCCCCACTCCTGGTCATTACTTTATTATAGACGTAAACGAGGAACTTTAGTGGAAATATTTTGCTTTCATTTTGTGTGAAATGTGAAAAAGCAACTCCAAACAAACAATTTGAATTTAAAGCCGAAAATGGTTTTTCAAAAACTTAGGCTACATTTGTCAATCAAAACTTTTTAAATTTTCACAGAAGCCTGGTAAAACGCATTTAAAACTTGCAGAAACCATTAGAGAGCTTGCATAATTGTGATAGACAAGTTTACCGCTATGTTTGGCAAGATTTAAAACATCAGCGCATGACAGCAAAGCAAAATGCTAGCAAAGATAATTTTTAACTAAATGGCTGCAACAATGAAACTGTTAACCGCAAGCTTAATGTAATGCATACATTTGGCGATAAAGAACAGCCATTCTATGGCTTGCAGTGGCAGCATAAATGAGATCGAAAATTTTTTACAGCCTTTTGTGCTGTTGACAGGCAGCGAGTGATGGTTGCTCAAACAAGTCAACGAGATGTTCAAGTGCAGAAGACGATATGTCAATACTCACATAGCGGGCTGGCCATCATCTATAGACTTGCTCCGATTTCGCTTTATCGAGGGTTGTAGTAAGCCCTCTCCAGGCATGCGGAAATTCTCAGACGATTCCGCTACAGATAACATTGCCAAGTTCAATGTACCTGGACAATGTCAACATTGACAACTCCCCATCGTGAGCACTGAGTATATTTATACTCGCCTGACACACGCGTGTATTAAAAATGTAGTTGCGTCACAAATCACATGAGAGATCAGCAACGATGCAAAAGTTAAGTGGGATACTAATAATGTAAATATTAGTGCGTGTATGTCAACTAGTTTTAAACTGAGACAAACCAGCTGAAGGTCTCAAACCTTATGAATGAAAGAAGTTTGACAGACTGCAGATGGCAGGTTTTCTTGCCTTTTGTGATTCAATGAGTTGACTTGTTCGACGTTCACGTCGTAAATATTCTGTTACTGGTACTTATTAACCTCATAAATGGATGCTGATAATAAATAGACGAACTTAAACAAAAAATTTTGTAGATTTTATCAGAAAATATTGGTATTTTCCTATTATTTGTGATTTTCTTTATGCTCGAGGTGATCTGACTGCCAGGATGTTTCAAGATTAAAATCAACAAAAGTTGATCGCCGTGGAAACACTCAGCAAAAAATGTGTTGAAATGACGTGAGTAGTTGCTCGGCTGCCTGTTTCTCTCCTTTAAGATATCAGCTATTGTGTTCAATTTCCAGCGTTACGCGTCTCAATTTGTCAATCTCTTTATTGAAGTGCAACTATAGACGTCATAATCGCACTTTCGTTTGAATCTGAGCATTTTAACCACGATGTTTCATGTTTCCTGAGAAGATGTTTCCAAAGAGCGCTATAGTAGAGCAATTGCTGTGCAATGTCTTATGTTATGGTTGCATATTTACCTATGCGCATGCACAAATACGATGCCGATGGTCGCAAGGTTGTTTCCATGACACAAAGATGGTGCATCGCATGAGTATTTCGCTTTCAAATAGCAAGACTAAATCATGACAAATTGTGTGCGACACGGCTGTTTCTGTGATGGCATTGCAGCGCCATAGGGGAGTGTGTCGCAGCGCCATTGCGAATTACGCTAGTAATTAATACGCTTGGTAATTATGACAAAAACTGTTTTTTCCTAAATTTAGTGTAAAACAATCTGCATTGAGATTTCATAAAAACAACTAGCAACTAGCCATTCCCATCACAACCAGACATCACATTATGTAGTCAAGAGAATTTCGGCTATATGGTTTTGAATGTAAAAAATTTACTCCTTGATGTAAATC
Source organism: Watersipora subatra (assembly GCF_963576615.1). Classification (NCBI taxonomy): domain Eukaryota; kingdom Metazoa; phylum Bryozoa; class Gymnolaemata; order Cheilostomatida; family Watersiporidae; genus Watersipora; species Watersipora subatra. Next base: position 10,365,906 of record NC_088709.1, read on the forward strand.
ACGTACATCTCAAAGTTAGCTTTTAAAGTTGCCCAAAGGATTTGTCTAGCCGCTGTAAAAACCACTGACAATTACAGATCAAGCTATTACAACCACTGATACCAACATATAAAAAGTCGAGGCGTAAATCTGAGCCTTTTTGTGATGCAGTTTAACTGTAGTTAACTGCATCACACAACTGAACCTAATAACAACTATCTATGTTAGTTCACAGGGTGTTGTGACAATCATATTAAACAAATATACTGTAACCGGTCGGATATGAACTACTCAATAAATAATTCTGATGAATAATATATAATAATAATAATATAATAATAATGAAGCAACAAAAAAGATGAAATCGAAAATAGCCATTAATAATATTGTTATAGCACAGAGTTGTTAAACTAGAGAGTGAAAAAAGGTTGTGTGGCCATGCTGTAATCATAGAGTTAACAAACTTTTAACGCAGACATTTTGCAAAATATTTCTCTAACCAGATGGTAACATAGCAGCAATGATTAAGTCAATTACATCATTTAAGATTTTACCCAGGCCACTTATGAAAACTGGAGAATGCGAGTAGACAAAATGTAGTGATCACAAATGGCTTGGCACTTTTCACAAAAGCCTTGCCTGACCCTTCACAACAAAATAAAGGTGATTTCTGAGCATATTTTTCATAGAGTCGACCACATCTCAAGACACTATCAAAGGTCATAGTTCAAGGTTCATAAAGTAGCTACGCATCAAACGAGATGCGTCCTGCTAGAGCAATCTGTCTGCTTACAGACCATAAACTCGGATGCATTTACACGATAAGATAAAAAAGTAAGATACGTAAAAGACGGCAATCAAAATATCTTACCACCAATTGTGAAGGTCACTTGATCATCGGTGGGTATAATATGGGGCTGGGGGACAGGCTGAGAGACAGGGTGAGACAAATCTGAGAGTGTTGTTTCTGAAGCTACAGGAAAGGATGGGGAGGTATTACTAGAGCTTTCTAACAAAAAACGTTGCGATTATCTACCCCTGACTGATTGGTGGAATTGCAGCAGCAAAAATCATATTTCATTGAGTTAATTTGAAAATACTAGCGCAGAAAAAAAAGAACACAGCACCAGAAAAATGCAGAGATTAACAGCTCTTAGCAAGAAATTACAATCGAAAACAGAAAAAATTTGATTCTAATTTCAAAGACATATACATAAGCAACTTGTCTCATATAAAGGTAATACAAGACTATGACATATATACAATAAACAAAACAACAAATTTAAAAGTGCTAATATTACTGTTTTACTTATTTTATTGGGACTAAAGTGTTGAAAGACACAGATAAGACATTGGCGCGTTTACCAAACTCTTTCACCAGCTGTTACGCTATTGTATACAACCAATGAATTTAATTAACAAATGATTTTATATGCCTGAAAAACTAATGAGCTTCCCAAAACAAATTACACCAATAACAGTGTAATGAAAACAGTGGACCCCTGACACAATACAGTGGACTCCTTGACACAAAAATCTTTATGCAAGCAAAACAACAATAGCCAGAACAGAACAATATTTTATGTGACACACTCGCTAAGGACATTTCAGAAAGGAGCCTTCTGCTATACTTACCGTCTCCACCAATGACAAATCTAACCGGAGGTTTATTAGGTGTAGAAGCAAGCTTGCTCGGGGCCGAGTTATTAGCTTTGATAGTGCGCTGTGTGGCTAAAATAAATCACATGCTCTACACAGCAACACAAACCGGGAACAGCACATTTAAGGAGCGACAGCAATCGGTCTGACGAGTGGGTGAACATTGCCTCGAGAGAAGCGCTGCAACTTCATTCTAGAGAAAGCTATCAGCCACAGCAAACACAACTACTATTGTATAATATTGCATTAAATAAATTAACAACACCATTAGTGAGCAAGCATGCCAAGCGATAAATGAGCATCCATCTAATCGAGTGAGTCACAGCTCTCCTGTCATCTAAACCAGTTCACAAGTATTAATTAAGAAATTCACTGCACGAGTCGAGTAACTCAATCTTATGATCTAGTCTAAAGGTGATTCAACACTCTCACTAGTCCACAAGCATATAGCACAACACAATCTATAAATTGAAGGGTTTCTCGTTTGTCCAGTTAATAGCGATTGGCGATAAAACATGCACGCTTGCAGTCCAGTGCCCTGTGAGAGATCATGATTTGTAATTATTATACGTACAATTATTCAAAAGCGTGGCAAAGTGGCTGCATGGTTTAGTGGTAGGGTCTGGGTGGTGCTGGTTCGATTCTTGTGAGGTGCAATCTTTTTTTTAACTCTCTAACTGGTTTCGGACAGACACAGCTCTTATTATAGTAAAAAATAAAATATTAGCTTAAGTTACTAGCTTAAGTTACTCAGATTCATCGGGTAAAGAAACTTAGTCAATGGAAACTACGTATATTACCTGCTAGTATTTATAAGCTATTTTAAATCTTGAGCAAATTTTTAGCAGATGTAAGAAATGTTTTTCGACAATCCGTTTTAATTACGCCTTGAGCTTTCAAATATTGTAATTATGTATTGACCGGACACACACAGAAATAAAACACTTTCATTAGAAATTAGAATGGTAAATGTTGTGAATGTTGATTAAAAATAAATTTTCTGTGCAAAAAACTTTTATTACCCGTGCAACCCCGGGCATTCAGTACTATATACATATGCATATGTAGCTTTTTGAAGTTATCACCCATTGAAAGAAGATCTATATATACTTGAAACAAATTTGTAGCGACTATCAGCTAAGTAATTTTTATATTAATTGTTATGCTATATACATTATGTATATACTGTGTGAAAGCATCTCAAAACAGTTTCACGAAATTTTTATCTGAGTTTACATTTGATGCAGCAGTTTTTACAATATATCAACAAGCTAAGGTTGGCATGGATGACGCATGCAAAGCAAACCACAATAGATTGCACAACTAGATGGGGAAGATAAATCCCAAAACAGGCAAAAATACAGCTTAAGAAACATACCATCTGATCCTGCCAAAGAAGTGCCATCTACAGAGTCTTGATCTCCCAGAGTAAACTGGACTCGATTCCTGTCAGCTGCTGCCCCTGGTTCACCAGCCAAAACTTCAGAATGTGGTATGCTGCCGTCTGGAAAATAGCACAAACAATCTTTTTCATCTAGTGCTTTTAATTTGTGAAAATTACACTTACAGCGATGTCATAAATTATGAGACCATCTTACATTTTAAGAGACACTTGCTGGTAGCAATGACTTACTGCCAGAATTTTGTCTAATGACAAGTAATATGTGGTAATTAAATACATTAACATGGTTCAGCAAGAGTGCCAAGATGAACAAAGGTGTGAATCATTTGGTGTCTCATAATTTCTGATGGCGCTGTACCTCACCAGTTTCAACTAAAGCTTCAGAATATAGCGGTTTAATTGTTTGGTTGCGACTTTTAAAGTAGACGATTAAAAGATCGTCCCCATTTAAAGAGACATCGTCAATTATAAAAGCGATATAATCGTGTAATGGCGATTTCTCTCACAACTGATGATTTATAATAAGCTTATGCCATGGCCTTCCATGCACACATGAAATAAGCTTTTTAATTATCATAAACACAGAACGAGTTTTGGAAACCGTGAAGCTATAGTTGCAGCGTTTACATCAGTTAAACTGTTTTAAATATTTTGACTATATGCTGAAAATCTCAATCTAAAAATAATCGTATATCAAAGGCAGTAGCTGACAGTCAAAGGCAATAGCTGACAGATAACAGGTGGCTTGATGATGTGCCAAATTGACAGTTTATAAGCAGAATATCTTAATGATACCAACAGACAACTATTTCAAATATGCGTCAAAAAGCATCTTTATTGCGTAACATTGACAAAAATCATATGATTGTATAATCAGGCATTAGCTATTTAAAATAAATCACATTCTAGGACAGAAATAGCCATGAGTATTTGTAGTTAACCACACAGGCTAGCAATCTTCGGCGCTGCCTGAGATCGTATCTATAGAGCCAACGCTCATATGTAAACAACCAGAGGTTGTATGTAAATAGGTGGGTAAAAATAGATGACTGCAACGTGCTTTGCTCAACTCCGGTGCTTTACAGCAATGCTGCTGTCAAAACAATAGCTCGCTCAACATTGAGCCAAGCGGTGAATCGCTAGGCCTGGACTGTAAACACTGGGAATTATTGGTATGAGTTGTAATCACTGAGAGGCTGAGCACTAGGGATGTTAACAGTTGCGATGTGTGTTTCACCACGAGCACTTTTTGTGTAAGCTTGAGCCCTCCGTAATGAAATCATGACATACTAGTTGAAAAAAACTTACATGATGATCACACAAAGGCGAAGAGATTTCTATCAGCTATTACCAAAAAGTTTTCACGTTTATTTCCATTTTATTCAGTATGTTGATAAATAATTTTCGTGAGTTGTGTGCACATGCATTTATCATAAAACTCTCAAACATCTCTGCTCGTTTGGATGTGGGATAATAAAACTGTCTCAAATAAAATTACAGAAGATTTAATCAGCATAACCAGTTTTTCTACAAAAAAGCCTGTATTTTTGGGTGCATTTGCATATGATGGGGACAATAATTTTTTGAAATAGTGAGTAAGTCAGCAGTGAATACTCTTGGGCTTTCATCAACAATTTGGAAAATATCAAACAGAAGATACATTGTTAAGAAGAGGCGATTTTAGCAGAACAGAGGGTAAGAATTACAGTAATTAATGTTTTACCTGATGATTTGTTCAATAATACTTAAAAAATTTTATTTGGAACTATTTTTTATGTGGAATAAACAAGATAATGCTTGAAACCTGAACGAGCTTCTGACGACCACTGAAAGGGACAACAAAAACGAATATGAAACGATTCACCATGTCTTACTCTGTTGTGTTGTAAGTGCAAAATATGTGGAAAGGTGATTACAAGCTCTTAAAAGCTCAAAAACGAACAGAAAATTGCAGCCACACGAGACCGCAGTAGTTTGGATTCCCTTTTCAAAACGGCTCAAATGTGATGTAGTTGTGAGAGATGGTTTCTGTTTACACTTTCTTGCAACCTTATTCGTCGAAATATTTTCACAAATATACTTCACGCATTCGATAAAACTATGCCTATTGTTCTTACGCGTCTGTTTTATTGTCATTGTAATGCTGTCACTTTTAGCAGTGATATCTTATAACTTACCGTAAAAAAGCGTTAAACTTTTTAACCTTACTCCGAAGGAGTACATATCATTGTCTGATAATCATGACGAGCCTGTTGGTCACCTGTGATAATCGAAAAGTGCTGCAAAAATTATTTGCGAAGTATTTGATCACATGTTCAGATTACGACTTGACGATTGAATAATGCCGAAACAAAACTGTAAAGTAGCGAGCATCTATATTTGATACGGGATCTTCGGTAAAACCCGAAGTGTTTGTCATAAACTAGTACTACGATAAATTTTATATTGAGCTTTTTAATGGCCTTGCAATTCACGTGAGAACATACGTGAAAGAAACGATAACCAAATTTCGTGGTTACGTCATCGAAATAAAGAGATTCTAATCTACGGCGGCTTTTCGTTTTTGAGCTTTTAAGAGCTTGTCGCTATATCGATTAAAAAACGCATAGCACTCTGCGCCACACAACGCCACTAAAGCTTGCTCTCATGGCTCTTTTTAGTAAGTTTAGCAATGTGCCAGGCTAATGGCAAGTGGCAGACAACCACATTATCTGCAACTGTTTATAAGCTGTTTTTTAATACCCGTGCAACGCCGGGCATTCGACTAGTATACAATGGGTAAAAACTTTGTAGTTTCAACAAAACTGCTGATAACAGCTCTGACACGGAATAAAGAAAAATCAACGAGAGAGAATCTTCAATCACCAGTTTATGTATTTGCATATAATGATGCAGACAAGTTGTGTAGTACTTATTGTAGGCCTACCCAGAGACAGCTTTACAATACAGTGCACCCTCGAGATACGCTTACCCTGATATACGATTTTATCACCTTACGAAGTCAAACATTGTGATATCTTCACCTCGCTATACAAATTTTATTTCACCATACGATTTTGAGAAAAGTTTCGCCCGAGTTACAATTTGGCGGTCAGTGTGCTCATAACGCACGTCGAAATAAAAAAGACACCGAAACATAGTTTGCCGAAAACATTTTCAGAACGTTTACAAGAGACACGATGATCGACTTCTCTCATGTCAGCATTCTGCGTGGAAAATTCCATGTAAAATACACAAGCGAGAGCAAATATTCATTTGTAGCGTTATTATATCATTTACTATAAACTTTCAAGTCAGCATATGTATATAACTACAAGTATCTACACTTAATTCGTTAGCTATGGAATCTGAGACCGATACAAACGTTACAAAACGAGGGAAAAATGATTTCTATGTCTATGATTTCTAAAATTTCTGTGTCAACAAAGAGGATGTCGTAAATAAGAAGGCACCCGTATTATTAACATTGTCAAGGAATATGATCGCAACCAATCAGCACTTGCAATTATTATTAAAACAAGAACTCCATTAAAACAAGCACAAGAAGGAGCATACGACTGAAGATTTGAAAGAACTAGGTCATGCACGCGATCAGCAATCAAAAGGAGCAAAGGAGCAAGCATTTAGTTAAGGCGAGGAAGTAGAAGATACAGAAAACTCCACATTGGCAGAAATATTTCAAGTGTTTAATTTACTGATGTAGACTGGTACATTAAAACAATGCATGTATAATATATATATTATTTATCTTTGGTGTGGCATGTTTTTCATATTTTATTCATTTTATTTGTTTCCTTTTGATTTTATGTTTTATTTTCTTGTTTAACCAGTCTTTGCAGGTGGGCTTGTTATCTCCTACGTGAATACAATTCATCGTATGTATCTCATATAACTAGCTACTCAAGATAGTTGACGCATTTACATTACTTTCTGAAACTTGTTAAAGCCCATTCCTCTTTGGTATAAATATGTACAAACTTTGTACGTATGGTTACATTGATTCTTGTGCACATTTCATACAAGAAAAACTACTGTAGCACCTTCTCTGGATCCTTTTACAAGCTTTAGCTAGCTAGCAGTTTTCTGCATTGCACCAGCATTTTTTTCTTTTAAACCAGAATAAAAATTGGACAGGACTAGAGAACCTTCTTTAGCCTGCTAAAAATTCTATTTTATTACGTAATAAATTAATCTTCAAGTGTACAGCAACATAATTAGCATTGATACATTTTTGCCTCCTCTCTACTTTATTCGCTACAATATACCAGCTAAAGTCACGTTACTCCAAAGGTATGTACGTCCTGTGTAGTAAATAAAATTTCATTTTTCTTTTTGGTAGCCATTAAATGGTCAAGTGTGTGAGAGGCTGCTTTCGATAACTGCATTGCTCGGCCTTTCTTATTGAATTCTGGTTGAAAAAGGTTTCAACCAGACACGCTAAATTTTATAATGAAAGTGAAGAAAGAAACTTATGAAGGATAAAATTTCGTGATAACAGTTGAAATTCATTAAAATAGTTCAAAATACATACTAAAACATGGTTTTAAGGGTGAGTTTGGCAAGCTAAACTTATTTGAAGTGAATTCAACGTTTATGTTATGCGTACCTTTTGAAGGTAAGACCTTGTTACCGTATGATCTGCATTTGGTACACAGATTACACTTTTACAGTATTGCAGATTATAATCACTAGGTGCACTTAATACAATGCAGCTACTGTAGGTAACTATAGTTACTAAAGTTAACATACTATTTTGTTACTAATTTTCAGTATGTACCACATTTTTATAAAATTTTGGACGATTTTCACCTTCTTATTTTCATTGTATAATTACAATGGTTTCTATACCCGGACATACGATTTTTTCGCCATATGCCAGCCTTGGAACGGATTAACATCGTATCTCGAGAGTGCACTGTATCACTAAAGCTTTGAGATTTCCAAAAATCCAAAGCTGATTAGATATTGCAAATAGATGATTCATGATATATCACAATATTATTATTATGTAAAAGCTTGTAAATCTTTGTTAACTTTTTTGTATAGTTTAACTTTTAAGAAATTGTTTTGTGTTCGTGATAATTAGAAACATTTATTTCATGAATGCCTGTGTGCGTGGAAGGCCATGGAATGAACTTATTATAAAACTAAAAGGCCTGTGCGTTTTAGTTCCAGTATAACTCCCTCTGAAAATCATCAGGTATGAGATAAATCACCATTACGTGATTATATCATTTATATGAGTGGCGATATCTCTTTAAATGGTGGTGATTTTTAAATCGTCTACTTTGAAAATCAGCCCAAACAATTAAATCGCCATATCATGAAGCTCTACAAGTAACCCTACAGAATGCTGAAGATGTCATGCTCCGCTGTTAACAATTTTAGCTGATCCAGTGCTTGGAGCGATGCCTGCTCGGTTTACTGACATCCTTGATCCAAGTGGAAATGTTTTGAATAATCTATGATACGACGTTGCAAGACAACTTTTTAGCTGGTATTCCATTCACTACCAACTGCAATCCAACTGATGCTCTCCGAGACGTCAAACATTTCATATATTGCCATAACATGAGCAGCCAGGTGCAAATGTGTCGCAATACTTTGCAATGTTCAACTCATGAAACTATAGACTAAGACAACCCAGTAATGCTGTTATCTTAAACATAGCAAACCTTAGCATCACTGCAACTTCTAATGTATCATTTTTGATAATAGTATTTTTATGGTAAAAGAAATGTTCTAATATCACGATGATATTCAGCTCAGACGAATTCTTCAGCAGTGTTACGCTATGTTACAGATGCAAGCTACTCATTTGAGAAGGTGCTCTATACTTTGTTGCGGGTCTGATGAGACATGAGAACGTTAGGTTCTAATGCTATGTAGTGAGCCTATGTATAGCACTACATTATTTAAAAACGCTTCTGTCGCTACACACAACTCTATACAATAATCTACACTATAAACGTATGCGATGAATGTTACCTACATGTTACTTACATGTAAGTGCAATGCTGATTATTTACATTTTTACAGCTGGTAGTGAAACGTAAAAAAAAGCATGTCAAAACGACATAAAGTAACGATAACGTAGTAGATTAAAATAATAATAGTAAAATAATAATGTGTCATAAATTGGGGATAACCGGGTAGACCATATAAAATGCTTAGAGACAATTCATTCCTTGTAGAGAAATATTTTGATATCACGTCTACAACTCAGTTTTTACCATTGGCATTTTAATAACATAAGAAAAAGCCTATAACAGTGTATTGGGTATTTGTTCTTCATTTGAGCCAACCAAGTCTTTTTTTCCAAAATGCATGCGAAGTTACGCTGATATTACAGTTTCCTTTTTACGCAAATTGAGATGGTGTTCAAGAGAGAAAACAGCCATGAACTATTGGATACTGATCACAGGTATTATTCTTATTGCAGCTAGTCTATTATTGTTATTCCTGGTCCCATAAATCTTTGGTTACAGTAGCATAACTCTATTATAACAGTAGCATAACTCTATTGTTACAGCAGCATAACTCTATTGTTACAGCAGTATAGCTCTATTGTTACAGCAGCATAACTCTATTGTTACAGCAGCATAACTCAACTCTATTGTTACAGCAGCATAACGCTATTGCTACAGTAGCATAACTCTATGGCTACTGTGGCATAACTCTATGGCTACTGTAGCATAACTCTATTGCTACAGTAGTATAACTCTATGGCTACAGTAGCATAACTCTATTGTTACAGAATTAATTAACTCATCTAGACTGTAATTAAATGGAGAAAAACATTAAATGGTATAATCTCATTAATGTAAATGACAGGATTTTTGTTATGTTGCTAAACCATAAATAAAACACTAAAACCTTTAGAAGGTTGTGCGTACCCTCAAACATTACCCTCATTCGTAAAATTACTAATAATGAGCAATTACTCAAAATATCTCCACATTTCAAGCAAAATAATGGCTGGAAATCTTGTTATGAGATCGTGTAATTTGGTGAAATAGGCCTAAAAATTTCAGAGACTAAGATTTTTGATGCTATTACTGAAATCGGAATGTCCCACAAATATTAGACCTGATCTCGTTATCATGCAGCAACTTTTAAACTCTTGAACTTTTGAACCCAACTCGCTCTTGTAGTATTGCATACCAAAGTACAACCAAAATAGAGTCTTTTTAACTTACCAATGGAGTCGGTACGACTCATGTAAGATGAAGTGAAATCTTATTTCTAGTTATAGACAGATGTGAACTCTATTACCACCAGTCAATGCCGCTCAAAGTGAATTAGACCATGAGACAAAAAAGTAATCGGTGAGCCATATTAGACCATAATAGAAAAAACATTTCTTTAAGTTTTACATGCCTAAGGAGCAGCAAGAGAATACACGCATAGGCATAGTACGTGTCGCTGTTTGTATCGAGAAAAATTATTGTGCGTTTTTATGATATGCATTCGGTTTCTCAAAGATTTTTATCATACTTCCATTGCAGCCAAACATCCAATAGCGTGAATGTGATTGATGAACAACCAATGAAAAAACAATTTATAAATGACGAGATGTTTCGGAAAAGACAATAAAATGAATACTTACCAGCAATGCTCGCATCAGAAATGTATTGTCCGTTCCCATCTGTTGTCTGGTCTTCTGGTGTCCACTCTAGGTGCTCAGCATCCTGGAAAAATCAAGAACCAGTTAAAAAACTCGGTGTCAAAAATTTTCTCAAATTCATCCTTTCAAAAGATTTGAAGAATGGTATAAAGTAGAAATGGGAAAACATACTACAGGAAATGGAAGAAAGCTTTACTGCATTGTTCTTCAAATTAAACTGAGATTTTTTATAAGACCAAAAGAATGTCTTGGAATAAAAAATGCACCAATGTGCTAACAGTGTCTATGGGACTAAACAACCGAAATCTATGAGATAATATATATATATATATATATATATATATATATATACACGGTATATATATACCGTATATATATACACGGTATATATATACGGTATATATATAGGTACATATACACGGTATATATACACACGACATATATACGGTATATATATACATATACACAGTATATATATACACGATATATATATATTTATGTATGTGTATGTATATATATACACATACACAAATATATATACCATATATATATATAATTATATGTAGATATACATGTATGCATATATACATGTATATATACATTTATATATACATGTATATATATAATTATATGTACATATATATACATATGTATATACATATACATGTATGTATGTATATATATACAGTATATACCCACGGCATATACATATATAAGTCGGTATATATATACCAACTTGAAACATTTCAGAGTCTCAATGTAGTTTATCTTATGACATCACTTGTAGTTTAGAGCAGGCCACCAACACAAGCTACAACAGTGGTCAGGAGCCAAACAAGCAGCGGGCTGTTCCCTTACACTGAGAGCCAACTCTCAGTGACAAACCTATCATGAAACAGCTAAATATGCAGGGTATAGCGACCAGCTAGGGAGGCTACCTAAAGCACTCAACAAGCGAGGAAACGGAATACGAAGTGCTACTTACTTGTGGCAGAGACAAACCCTACCAATATTAGTCAAGTGCCAAACAAACAACTAGAAATAAACTGTTGTCAGTAAACCAGCACAACAAGCTCATACAACCGGAACTACTGGGCATCACTTGGCCAAAGGCTAACAAGCTTAGCCCGGTCGCAAGCCATGCTCAGTGCCCAGCTGAGATGTTAATCAACTAGCTGGTGAACCCACTTACGGAGAGAGAATCCTCATCGGGTATATACCAGAGCCCATGATCTGACGAAGATGCTGATGCGTCAGAGGATAGAGACCTCTGGGAGAAAACATTAAAGACAGTAAGTGATGGATGATTGATACGAGCCACAAAAACCAGTCCTACTGCTATAATTGTGTGCTGAAAGCATGTGTTTGAGCAGGTTGAAAAAAACGGAGTGGTAATAATTGTTCTATATTCCGATTTATGCCAAAGATAAATTTACATTTTTCTCTGTCTGTTTGCCCATTGTACACAGAAAGATGTCAACTTCGCACCATTACTGTTGCCTATAAGCAGTTCGTGTAATAAAAACATTGGGCTGTTTTCATATTTTCAACGTATGAGCTTCATTCTTATTTGAGCAACTTGAAAAGCATTTACATTGACTCGTAATGCTACGCTGACTTTTACAATATTGCAATAGTGATATAATATAACTTGCCTTGACAAACACCAACACACGATGTGCTAAAATCTCTTTGTGAATCTGAAGAAATTTGGTTCGACAAAAACACCTGTTATTAGAATCATACGTGTAGTTTTATTGACTAGCATCAAACTACAGTAGTGTGTGAAATAAACTGGATCCTGTTGTTGAAAAACTAAAAATCTCATTTATAATATTGTTTATCATTGTGAATTTAGTCGATAGCCATAAATTATATATTAAATTAATCCTCAATTTGTCCTGATTTCAAATATACAAACCAAACAGGTGTAAATTATGTTTTTAATGTTATTTCAAGTCATATACATGTATATGACTTGAAATAAGCAAATAAAAGTGTGTGTATTGTGATCAAATATGCGCGGATTGTTATCTTCAAACATTAAAAAAATGAAATATTCAGAATTTAGCCTATATAATAATTCAAAAGCAATTTTCCAGCTGTTTGGTTTAAATATTTGAAATCAGGACAAAATGAGGATTAATTTAATATATAATTTATGGCTAATGAATAAACTTACTATTAGTAACATTGCTGTAAATGAGAATTTTAGTTTACCAACAAGAGGCTCAAGTTTATTTTACACACTGCTGTATCATAAAGAATATTTTACAATAACCTCGCAGATAAAAAAGAAAGCATGACATTCACACGCCGACAGTCAGCATTAGAACAAGACCTGTAATAGTACGAATTTGACCAGCGCTGCCAGCTCTATGCTCAATAATTAAAGCTGTTCAACCAGAAAAACTCTTTCCCATATTAAAATAAAAAGGTACGTGGCACAACCATTTATGACGTCACTCTTTATAGTACGTCGAAAGATAAGGTAGAACAAAAAAAAAAGCAGTACGAACAGAGCCCCAGGTCAAAAGCCTGATCAGCTTGTAACCTAGTCTAAGGGTGGGTGTGTAATAGCCCGTAGTCTACCCAGCCATGCTCAAGACAAGAATAATCAGCAATTATAGCACTTACGACTTTCGCTGACATCTGTATGCAAATGGCAAAGAGAATATCTTTACTATAAATATCATAATCTAATGTGCACGAGCAGACGATAAGGTACATTTAAGGCATATTAAATGCTTTGTTGTCTCAGACGTGATGGTCATACGCGGTGTCATGCAATACATGTCTTTTCTCTTTATAAAACCATACAATTCAATTTATGGAACTCATGCAATGCACGAGGTACATGAAACACCGGACGGCACAACTAATGCAATAAACGCTGAGTAAAGAGAGTTAACAGAGTGAATTGTGAGGGAGCAGACCTCCTTACAAGGAGTTGTCTGTTCGTTACACACAATGGTAAACAAAATATTACCGGTAGCTCATGATTTAAAAGTAGTGAGTGGCAGGGATTAAGCAATTCATTCAAATGTTGACCTTGACAATTTCTTACTGAATCTAACTATATATTTCATCAAATTTGTTACAAAAATTATATAAAATTTGATTAGCTACCACTCTATGGACTAATTGCGCAGCGAAAGAATAAAACACTTTCTAAGTATATGTTGCTAAGTTTTGCTGCTGGGCACCACAATTTGTCTCCTTTACAGGTGTACCAGACTATTACAGTATAAGCCTGACCTGATCAACAGTGTCAAATGTACAGTAGACACCCCTACAGCGTAAATAATCTGATAAATAGTCAACTTTAATAATATAGGAGCCTCTACTGTATATATAACTTATTTATAATATAGGAGCCTCTACTGTATATACAACTTATTTATAATATAGGAGCTTCTACTGTATATAGGCTACAACTTATTTATAATATAGGAGCCTCTACTGTATATAAAGCTTATTGAGACCTCCCAGCAAGGAGTGTACTATAAGAAATCACCTGTTCAGTTACTCCCTGCAAAGAGGGCTGAAACAGCTGACTCGGCCTTGATGCCTTACTCTTCTTATACTTCACTTCCTTCTTCTTGTGTTTGCGCCTACCTTCCGGATTTTTCAGTGTCTGGTGAGTGTGAGGGTAAAACAGAGCTGTGTGATGTTCTGCAATGGATAGAAGACAGGTAACGAAGGTCAAGGCCTCTTTAGCTGACGTTTACATGTTAACTTCACTCCTTCTAAACTTACTACATATTTCCAAGTTAGAATATATATATATATATCCAGATTATATGTATAATCCAGGTAAACGATTTAAAAATCGCCACCATTTTAAGATATTGCCACTCATATAAATGATATAATCACATAATGGCGATTTATCTCACACCTGATGATTATCAGAGTGAGCATAATGGAACCCAAGCGCACGGGCCCTCTGGTCTTATAATAAGCTCATTTCATGACCTTCCACGAACCCGGCCATTCATAAAATACCTGTTTCTAATTAACACAAACACAAAACAGTTTCTTTTCAAGTTGCAATATAAAAAAAAAATGTTTACAAAAATTTACAATTGTTTTACATGGTAAAGCTATAAATGCAGTCATCGAGTTCATGAACAAGTTACTGGACATCTCCGAGTGTTTATTGTAATAAAATATATTTCGATTTTAGCTTGTTAGAGATTTGAAAGCGAAGTTCCTGGGCAAAAATGAGGAGTGTATTTATGTGAGTCGTAGAGCAATCCTCTTTAAAAATGGTCAGAAAGAAAACTTAGCATTTACCAGAGGTTATTGAACGAAGTTGCTCGTCTATTGCTTAACCAGCACACACCATCGATGTTCATGGATGCCTATTTAGAATTTTAGAATATTCGATTCTCTGAACATTCGATTCTATATAATATTGAAGGAATTGATGTTGTGCTTATGGCCATAAGACCTGAACAAGGATTACCACAATGACGATTTTTAATAACAGTAATTTGTATAATCTAAAGCACCTATATTACATAGCTAATACAAGACAAGAGATGCAAATTATGGATACCCACAATAGAATAGTTGTTTCTATGTTGGCATACTTAGAGCACCTTATAATTCATATAGAGCATTTATCGTAAGTCTGAAAACACGATGTCTTCATGTTTTAGAACAACTAGAAATGAGAAAGTCTGTACTTTCTAATTTTTTAATAATTTTGAGTTAAATAATTATGATCAAACTTTGCTGAGTGTTGAGCTAATGCAATATGGTGTTAGACAGTACAGTAAACAAAGACTCAAACTCCTGAGTGATTCATGCTTCACGAAGATTAGGTCTGATAATAACATGCCTATAATTGTATAGTTTTATCATGTATTCTTAACTGATGGTTTAAATATTTCAGACTAGGATCCCCAAACAAAGTCCCCGATATTAAGAATCATCTGTCATGTAATAAATTCCTAAAACGTGTAGACTGCCACTGTGAAACCTCTTGTAAAGGAGTGTAAACAGTAAATTGTGGCATTATTCTGAAAAACAAACGCGCAAAAACAATATAATGCTCTGCACACTAAAACTTTTCAGACTATCAGCCGCTACTTTTTTCTGATGATTTGAGCCATGCGGCTTATATAAAGGTGCGGCTATTCTGTGGCTTTTTTTTGACCGCTAGGGTGCTTTAACCAGAATCTCCGGTTAGTGCGCCCTAGCGGTGAACGAAAATACGAAACAATGCCTAATGGTACTGTTCCGTTAGGCACTAGGTTAAAAAGCGTCGGTTAATACGAAAGTGCTGTTAGGCACTGTTCCGTTTTAAACAGGAAAGTTGCTGCAGCGTTAATAAGTACCGTTCTGAGTTCTGCGGCCTATACAAAGGTACGGCCTTTTCACTGTTTTATTTTCATTTTTTGGAAAACAAAGCACATGCCGCTTATAAAGGGGTGCGGTTTATAGTCCGAAAAGTACGGTAGTAAAACTACTGCAATAATAAAATGTAAAACATGAAAATAATAAAATATACGTAAGCAAAGTGAGTCTAACCTTACTTAGTTTATGGCTGTTTTGGCATCATTCAATCTGCATATTCATTTGCATGTCTCTACAGCAACGTAACAGCAAAAACTACTTTCCCTAAATTCCTAATAGCCTAACTTGTTATTTTTGCATATCATGTAGTTCTCACATTTAGTTTTTCGCAGAATTTTCAATAATGTATTTGCTTAAATTTTATGTGTAATTACATACAGTATTTATTAAGGAGTTATAGCATGTGTTTGGGCTGTGGAACGAATTAAATGAATTACAGTGTATTTTTATGAGAACATCTGTTCCAACGTGCAACTGCTTTAACATACAAATTAGAACCAATTAACTTTGAGTGTAAAGGTTTTATTATACCGAATTAACACTTGACAGATCTGTTTCTTTTTAAAAACTAAAGAACAATTAAAAAAATAATTGCTTTTAGCTATTGGCCAATCGGCTGTGAGAACTCTACAGACTGACACATACTGGAGGTGAAATAAGAAGTATAGCGAAATGAGAGGACTAGTGTCAGTATTACAAGAAGCCATTTGCAGAGAACATTGGAGCTATCAACAGGAGCTTCACTAATTAAAGATTATTACAGGAGATCCATTAATGACCCATTGTGACTCTAAACTCTGCCATTCTGTACTAAATCATAATCTTGGTAATTGGCAAAGGGCTGATCAGTTTGAAATCCAACAAACAAAACCACCCAGCGAGGAACCCTGACTAATTCATGATATGCTTGGCCCCTACATTATAACCTGTTTCCTTGCTATTTTATCAGAACCTTCTAGCAACCGGATGGCGAAGATGACATACAAGCATTCATGTCAGTAAAAGGTCAAGGAAAAATCAACCAGTCAAGAAATGGGAAACATTTTCGACAGATCGTTTACAGCAGAATGCAAGGTTCAAACGTACAACTATAAACACTTTATATTTCTGCCAAACAAAGAATAACTTAAGCTAAATTCTTGCGATGTGTGTTGAAATACGAAAACAAACGTGACAAGCAAATGGGCAGATACCAGAGTGAGCAAACTTTGAAGGTGAGTGGATCAAGGAGAAAACATACCTCATATAAGTAATTGATTCAACTGAGTTCGTGAAATGATAGAAGCGTTCAGAGCACTTTTACAATGCTTTTATATGCCTCCTATGTTTACACACCTAATCCTTGGATTCAGACTAAAGGCCTGGCTACACACCGATAGAACGCACCGATGCATCGCCAATGCATTGGTCTATGTCAGTAGAGATAAAACTGACGAATCTATGATTGTTGGCCATATAACGATCTGAGTTCAGTTTTATCCCTTTCTTGGACACATGCTACATGTATTTGTGTCAGAGATTGACTTTCGAATGATGACAACAAGGTTTCTCACAAACAGCTATTTACACGTGAACCAAACTATTCTTACTTGTAACATGTGTACATGTATATATGAAAGGACTCAGTATAACTTATAACTGTTTACGAAACATTTCATAAAACTCAAACCATTAATCCTTTTATGCGACCAATGAAATTGCAAAGGCCTAATATAAAGACATCCTAACATAAAGAATCAATATATGTAAGTCGAGTGACACAATGCAGTATTGCATTAATGCATTATGCATCAATGCAGTATTGCATTAATGCATTATTGTATCAATGCAGTATTGCATTAATGCATTATTGCATCAATGCACTAATGCATTATGCATCAATGCAGTATTGCATTAATGCATTATTGTATCAATGCAGTATTGCATTATTGTATTAATGCAGTATTGCATAAATGCATAATAAAGAAATGACTTCCTTGTCAGTACTACCAGATACAAATGGAGTCTAGTTCCCTCATAAGAATCATCTTATCTTGTTCATATTGAACAATTCCCTTAAATTCATTTTGTTATTTATAGCAAAAGGAAATCATAGCACCAGAGACATATAGGTCTTGCTCATGACTCCTTAGTCATAGATATAATAGAGGCCACCAATAAATAACAGATCCGGCGCAAACTCAGAGTAAAGGTCTTATGAAGTAAAGGTAAGTATGAGTAAAGTTAGAATGTTAGAACTATGAGTAAAGGTCTTGGAATAATCATTTTTGCAAACAAAACTTACGTTATATAAATGGCAAGCGAAAACCTCTATGGCAGAACGTAATGTTACGAATAAAGTGACATTCAATATGCCCACATCTTAACAACAAAGAGGCCCTTCTCTGACATGTTTGTAAGACCAAAATGAATATTAAATTATTATCACTACCTCTTCACAGATAATATCCTCTCTCAACTATTTACATAATCAAATGAATTTTGGTAGAGTATAAAATAGCAAGGAGTGAATTGATAAAATTTATAATTGCCTCATTTACTCGACCATAAATATGCATATAGGCCATATATGTATAGACTAGCTGAATGTCCAGCATTACACGGTTGGCATTACTTGTGCCAATTAGCATTACGCAAGCTAGTCTAAATCTTTACTATAAGAAGAGCGGAGAAGCCAGCAGCTTGTAACCGTTACGTGTAATGATCCCATTCATAATCGTCAAGCGTGCTAGTAGTAAGCGATAATACTTTGGCAATATTTTCTTATTTGTTATGCTACACATTCATTTCAGATTTAAAACAGCTTATAAACAGTCGCAGGTAGTGTAGTTGCTACTGGCTCAATTTCTTTACCAGGTGAATTTGAGTAACTTCAGCGAGTTCAAATTTTTACTACAATAAGAGCCTTGTCCGTCCTTCGGTCTGGGCGTTAAGGATTGCACCACCTCAAGGGAATCAAACCCGTATATTCAGATAAGATATGATTCAGATATGAATGATAAGCCAAGTGCACAGCAGCTACACCACCTTGCTACGACTTTGAATAAGTGTGCTTATAATCGTTACGCACCATGATCTCTCATGTAATCATGATCTTCAAGCGTACTAGTAGTAACCAATAGTAATTTTGCAAGTGCTTCAAGTGTGCGTATTTCAACGAGTGTAATAAGTATGTGCACAATTATTCATCAGTATAGCTAGTTGCACGCGTAGTTTATTTGACAGTACGCCTGCCTGAAAAACTGGAGGTTGCAAGTTCAAACTCAGTACGAAGCAGATTTTTCATTCCTCAAACCTCTTTGCTATTATGACATAATGGTGACAAACGACAAACACTGAGATTCATATATATATATATACTAGCTGTGTTACCCGGCGTTGCCCGGGTACTAAGATTTTAAAATTGCCCAGGTATTCCAAGATTTTAATAGCTATAGCCGGAATGCAGACAGACATCAAACATACTTTGAGAAATATATATAATATATATATATGTTTTCTCATAGTGACTCATGAGAAAACATGAGTAACTGTGAGAAAACTCTGTGTATATATATATATACAATGTGTATATATATCTAGGAATCTCGGTGTATACAATATACAAATATTTGTATATATACAAAATATATAAGGTCAAATTCCGATAACTCACCCACGGATAGCTCGAACACATGATTAACCTGAATGGATTTGTTTGGTCCGTTCCCACGCAATGATAAACTGCTTTAGATAACTCGACCTCAACTTCGTTAACTCGGACAATTTTTTGCCCAACGGCTACCGATACGGTTGTTATCGCTTTAGAATATCACTTTATTCCAAGCCATAGAAATAAACCTCAACTTTTAGTAGTTCTTAGGCGCCATTATTACCATCATCGGCAATATATTTTTGTTAGGGACTTTTCTAAAGGTTTGAAAAAATTAAATTTTACCAAACATCCGCATAGCAATGTACCTTCGAAAGCAAGGAAAAGACTAGAAAATTTTTGGATAACCTTGAAAATAATCGGCAAAATTGATCTTGGTTAAAACACTCAAAAGAAAAAATGCATTTCCTTCTGAGCATTTCAACACCAATCAAGTTTTGCCAATTTTAATCTGAAACTGTCCTGGCAGTCACATCCCCTAAAACAACAAACAAATCTCAATTCATAGAAAAATCTCTATACTTTCTGATACAAATTTTTTCAACTCCACAATAGAAGCCTTTTAATTTGCAACAAGCCATCTATGCTTTTGATTTATATATATTTTGTATATGTACATGTATCTACTAATAAATACATGGACTTGTGACAGTGCTCTGATATCTTGAACGCTCTCATAACTCGAACACTTTCGCTTGGTCCCGTGAAGTTTGAGTTATCCGAGTTTGCCTGTATGTGTATGCGTGTGTGTATATGTGTATACATAGATATATATACAGGAATGTTTGGAATGTTTAAAACTCACTTTAATTGAACACCCTGTTGCTGAGGCTCATGTTGGTCATACAGAACAAAATTAGACCAAAGCAAAAATTTTTACGGGCCCCTTACAACAGCTGTGCATCCGTTATACTAACGTGCACACTAAAGTCGGTTAGCATCTGAACAGCATTCGGTATCAATGAGGCTTAATGGTAGTTGAAAGGAAATCCATGCGAAGAGCTGGCATACAACGTTACTGGTAATAGTTTTACTTTATGTAGTAGCCTGGCAAATCTAGGCATAAGAAGGCTAGCCACTGAAAGCAATTGACGAATACGGCGGCTTGAAATAACAGAGGGGTAAATTGAGGTACATTGCGCTTTGCCATAATTAGCTGACGGATAGCTGGTGAATATTTCTGCTGAAGTTGTTCCAAGTGTTTAGAATTTCAGGTTGACCAAAGAACAACGATCTTAGTTGACCTTTTTGACCTTGGTGTCCTTATTTGATGTCAAGTGCTAGTAGCTATACATTTAGGCTAAAAGGATGCCTACACAGGCTGAGCTTGCCTGATTATGTGTTCTTTTCATTGCTTTCATCATTATCATCATCATTATCTGAATCTTCACTATAACAAGAACCGAGTCCATCTTAGACGACTAGAAGTTAAGAAAAATATCACTTTAAACAGGATTTGAACTTGTGACTTTCAGCTTGATAGACTGACACTCTACCACCTGTGTTAATCAACTGCCTTGCCGGGATTTGGAATAATTATTACACGGATCTTTCACGGAGCACCAGACTGCCGGGATATCCGTATAGATAAATGAAGATATATGAATTTAAGATTATGTCAGAAGCAAAAAGAATTATCATTCCCTGTGATTATCCAGAATATGCCTTCATCACTAGCAGAGTTGCTGCAGCCAACAAGACACGAATGATGCAGCCAGCACACTGAATTATATAAACATGCTAGATGTGGTCAATGTATCATGAAGCTGTATGCCAAGCCCATACTATAAAACCTTTATTTGAATGCTATGGCGCTCATTTTTCAACCCTTCCCTCAGATTGGCTTTTTATTAAAGGTGACGATCAAATAAAGGTGGCGTTGTATTTTTGAAATACCTTGTCAGAATTCCGGAGAATAAATTTAAACCTTTCACAGGTGAAATAAATGTTGCCTATATTTTGCACTCTCCTTAGAACAGAGCGACATTAACCCATTAGGTTAATCTCGCATCCTTACAAACTTACCTCCAATTTATCAAAGTTCTCTAAATAAAAATGCACGAGAAAGCTGATACATGTCTCTACCAGTTGATATCTATTGCTTGCAATAGCCTGCAATGATCTTATAGTCTACACTGCAATTTGTAGCTTTCAAGTTTTTTATTTCATTCTAAGGTTCAACGCATATTTTCATTTTATAAGTATATTTATCATTGTTGCATTAAAGTTCATTGCACTCGATATTTTTGCTACATTTTGCAGCAAAACCTGGCTTTTTATGTGCAATAGAAGAGGAGTTATTTGTGTCGATCCATTGTAAGCCGAGTTTGGATAACCGTGATGATGCTATCAAATAACACGCTATAAACCTGCAAGCTTATAAATTATATAATAATCTATCAAAGGCTACGCATATATATTCAAGAATAAGTGACATAAACAAACCATATTTATAACACATTCATAAACAAAAATTAACATTTTCAAAACAAAAATATTAGCATCGTTTGCTCGGCCAGTTGTGTTGTGATTGTTGACTTGTCGTTTGAAACCATTTCATATTCTTCTGGCTGTTTAATACCTTCTAGTGTATTCTGACCCAACTCCTCTTCTACGTAACTGATCTAGTCGATGTTAATGCCCAAAAAATCTTTTATTAGAGCAAATCTTTTACGCGATGTAATTTACACTTCTCGTGTAAATAAAGAAACCCCGCATGTAATCAAAATAGCCTCGAACTTTTACGCTCAAAATACGTAGTAGCACAGATTCAATCGTAAATTTACAAAAATTTTCATATAAATCGAAGTATTAAGACCGCATTAAACAATGAACTACTATTAGCCTGATACAATTACAAATTATTTCTTTGGTGTTGCATTGAAACTTTTGGCGGAAAAACTGTAAAGACTTGGATTTAGAAAATGAACTTCGATACGAACAGAACCAATGAACGAATTGACTGTTGTTGATGTAATCGAGGCATTAGTAGTATTATTATTAGTATGGTTTTGTAAATAGTTTTCCTCTGATCACTTGCTAGTAGGTAAACATCAAAAATGTCAAATAGTGGTGGTCAAATTGAATTTGTGTTCAATTAATGTGTTCTATTTTTCAACTCTTCTCTCATGGTGGCACTCAAATAGAGGTGGCGCTCAAATAGAGGTGGCGCTCAAATAGAGGTGGCGCTCAAATAGAGGTGGCTTTCAAATACAGGTAGCGTTCAAATAGAGGTTTTATTTTGACGACAGCTGCAAGACATTTGCATGTGCTTGATGAGGAGACATTGTCAATCTACCGGTTTGCACTCATGCATGAGCAAATGTTTCATGACATACAATATGCACTCAAATATAAGTCGTACTTTCTTTAATAACAAATCGGCCATAATTAAAGGGGTGAGACCTATCCACTGGACATAAAATCATAAATGGTAAACAGCACAACCCTGTCACCACATCGCACCAATCATTGAGTACAATGACTCGGAACTACAACAGTATGAGTTAGTCACTTATTATTAAACTTTCAAAGCCTTTCTTATGCATAAATATAATACATCTATCAATGATTGCTAGCGGCCCGCTGACCTGATGCTGCTCAAAATTCCCAAATTGTACCAGACTACTACCAGTACACTAATTCTACTTTTTTTTGACATGTAAGTGATGCCACCGATGGCAGGTGATGGGAGACCTTGACCTTTTTACTAGCGCATGGCTGTGTTTCTATTAGGTGTGTGCGAAATATTTATAGTGCGTAACGTAATGTTGTATCGTAAAGCATAGTTTATAGGCCTATAAATTATTTTCTATATTATATGTATTTTATTAGACCTAACAGTAAATCACATTGGTTTTAGATTAACTCAGATTATAGTGAGACATCCCTATGGGTCAATCGCATATAACCACTTTGACAATGGTACACTAGGGGTGCGACCTATGCATTGGTAGAAACTATAGGCGAGTATATACGGTAGGCTATTACAACCGGAATGACAAGATGAGTTATCCCACCATGTGAGTCAGAAAGCTGAGGTTCTATTAGTGACAATAAAGCAGTGAGAGTGGCCACTTTTTCTGCTCCACCACTAAGTCTAGAAGTAACTCTACAGTCCTGTTATATAAACTACCGATAATTAACAGAATGGCAACGCACCAACTATTTCCTCTTCTGTGGCCTCCTTTTCATATGGTCTCGGGGCGGCGTATCCTTCCTCGCTCAAAGGAAGTCCCCTGTAGCTCCCTGGTTGCTGCTTCTCAAGGGTTTGAGGGGCTTCAAAGAAGCTATCATAATCTTCGAGAGATGACGCACTGGACGGGTCCTACACAAGAGTTTCAACTGATAACAACGGCAAAAGACGATACCTGATAGGTACAACTCTATGGATTTTCATCTATTGCCAGCACCAAAAGGGATTTAACGAGTGACAGTAAGTTTCCCATCATATTCTCAAAACTTACTCTGATGAGCAACCCTTGTCATAGCAGAACATTCTGACTATGAAATGGCTTCACAGGATTTTTGTAATACTATACAAAAAATTTAACCTGTAGGGGAAATTACATATAAATCTATTAGATAATAATTCATTGTACAAAGAATCAGAAATCAATGAGAAATAGTAGAACCAGCAAGGAACCGCAAATTAAACAATTTTTTAACCTCCCTGATCAAGCTCAAATTATTTGAAATTATCATTATTAACAAAGAATGCCTAGATATTGTTGAATACCAACAAAATATTGCTAGCATGTATATCCAAAGATAAAATATGTGTTAACATTATTAACCAGATGTGTTATACGCAAAGACATAAGGAACAGGGTCTCAATTTTATTACAAAGTTTAGCATAAGACAAATTTGCTGTCGATAACAGACAAAAATGCAGAAAGCAGAGCAATTTATCAAAACTATGATACAGATTGATATTTTTCATACAACAGTATTTGGCTATCAAATATTTAAGCTGCGTTGATGACATTGAAGAGGGTGAGTGGAGATGGTGATTAATTCAAAATAACCTTTTAATCTAACATTTGCAACAAAGGACTCAGTGAAAGTGAGTGATCACAACGTTCACGATAGAGTCTTATGAACGAAATCGTCACATGCTGCAGTGAATCTATATACACATTTCTCAAAGTTGGTCGTGTGTGTATCCGTGTATTCGCCGTTTTGATTGTCCAGCCATAGCTATTGTTTTAGCATTACGCCCAAACATTATGATGTTCCTGTTAGTAAATTTCGATCTAAGGCGTTATCATATTCGATATACTGTAACCACATGCTAAATGTTTTAGCAAAGCAACCAACATGTTATGATGCCCCTGTTGAAAAATCTTTTCCCGTAAGATTCAATTATACCTACTACATATGGGGTCAAGGCCAGTTCTTCTCACATTTATGAGAAGATCTCTGTTACTCTCTCTCTGTTCAGTCAGACAAAGACAGTAAGATATCTCATTTTTACATTTGCATCAGTATCGAATGTGTAGTTGTTTTGTGTAGTTGAAATCAATTAAGAGAAAAAATAAAAACAACTGTGAAGGTTTTCAAGCTTTATCAAACAACTGTAACTTTCAAACTTCATATCATGAAAAAAATGTTTGGCGCAGATCAAATAAATTTAAAATATAAAACAACTATAAAAGGGTTTAGATGTAAATGTGAAATAATTAGCAAGTAATAGCTAAATTAAGTCTGTTTTGCTACGATTACAATAAAATATGATTTGGTAATAATACAATTAATACGAACTGAGAAAACAACAAAAATCCTGAATATGCTGAATTAATAATACAAATTCGTGCATAAAAGTGTGTGCGTGTGTGTGTATAAAAAGGGTTACAGTTCCACCAAGAGCTATCCACCTAGTAGTAGTGTAGTTTGAAAGTTAGAATGGCAAATGTTGTTAGATGTTAAATGCAAATCAATTTTTCTGACCAAAGACTTTTTTATTACCCTGTCAACATCGGGGTAGCACAGCTAGTAATCTTATATGAATGAAATGTTTTATTTTTTAATTTGTTATGGAGTTAAAAAAACGTAGATAGCACACAGTAATATTAATGCTTTGTATCAAACTATATGTATAAAAACTTCATCAAAAAGCCAAAATTAAGCTAAATTATTGTTACTCTAACTTAGGGAAATTTGAAGAGAAGTGTAAGCTCAGTTATGCATAGTTTTAGTAGTCTAGTGAGGGATAGAAAACCTAAACTATACTTCACATAATTTAAATTAACATATTTTATAAATTATTTATTTATTTTG
Organism: Watersipora subatra; assembly: GCF_963576615.1. NCBI lineage: Eukaryota > Metazoa > Bryozoa > Gymnolaemata > Cheilostomatida > Watersiporidae > Watersipora > Watersipora subatra. Next base: position 10,391,872 of record NC_088709.1, read on the forward strand.
TCATAAGCTAGCGGTAAGCCTGGCAAGGTCCTGGATTTCTGTCATATTCAACCAGATGTCAGCCAAGTTTATGTAACCGCAATGATGCCACCAAATAATATGCTATAAACCTGCAAGCTTATAAGTTATATAATAATAATAAGTCTATCACATGGGACAGGTGAATGTTGAGGAGATCGGATCTCCGAAACCAGATTGAGTTGTGAAGCTAAATCTTTTTAGCGACCTGGTAAAAGGCATTCAGCATTAAGTTTGGATGACATCAGCCAAAGATGTAGACATATCCTATACCAAGAACAAGATCGAATAGTAATTACTCGCAATTTGCGATATCAAATTTAGTTTTCACTTAATGTCACCTTGATGTGGTCAAATGACGCGTGGAAAACAGACTTGAACTCTGTAAATAATAGCCATAATTTGTATAAACTTTGCACAAAAGTAGCTTTTTCTGAGTTAAACAAAACTTATTTGGTGTCCTTTTTCATCACGGAATTGTCATTTTAGTGATATTGATGTTGCAAACTTGTTGTTCAACTAACTGGTAGATCAAATCATCTTTTTTCAACAAATTAGTATTATGGAGTAAAGAATCGGATAGTCTGGCGTATGTTTGACAATAATTATGTTCAACTATACGAGATTTAATTGACATAAAACTAGGTATAACGATGGGTTCTGATGTTTATCAGGAACCCATCAGAATCCATCCTTGCCAACAAACCTGAGAGAAAGAATTCCCCTAACTCTCCTGGTCCAGGAGCTAGTCACCAGTGCTATGGGTGTCTACATTCTGAGACATTATCTAAGGTTATAAAAGGTGCAGACCTTGTAGCAATCGCTGGTTTTCTTTCTCCGAAAACAAAACTATTGCAACAAAATGGTTTGAAGAGTTTTCATAAATTTTGTTAGAAAAATGATTTGCACTAAACCGTAAAGTTTTAAGGCGTGTCTTTGTCAGAGAATAGTATTAGTGCCTATAAATGCAACCTTTCATTTTAGTAAAGCGACACTCAGTCTTGATGAATGGTTATAAACACCAATTTAAATTATATCACTACAAAACCTGGATACAAGCAAAAAATATAGTTTCTAATAGGATTCCTTTTCAACTGATCAAAAATTTAATTTTCATCAAGTAGCAGCAGTCGCGTACAAAAATAAAAATGACGGAGAATCGCTTTTAAGTCTTTCCTGTTAGATTATGTCTGGCTGAAAAAATAAAAATCTCTAAGTCTATAAACTGAACTTCAAACTCCCAAGCTACTATCGTGACAATCACGTTTACCACAGAACATAACTGACTAAATATCGAAACATTTGGTCACTCCAACAATATGAGACTCCATCACAGTGTACACTATCGCTATTATGTATCATTGTATGTCTTTATAGGAAATTCATTTGTTTTTTTGGCATCAGTTTAAAGTACATAGAAAGAGCATGCACTTATCAAATCAAGTGCAGCTAGAAACCTCTCAAATAACTAAATATGACAAACATTTAAACGGCACAGGCCTGGTTTGTAGCAGGACAGCAAAGCAAAAATGCAGACGTGTTGGAAACAAATTTGTTTAAATACCCCGAGCAGGACGTATATCTTAACAAATTGGATAGTCTAGTACAGGGAGGGCCAAATGATTTTGGTCATGATCCGCTACAGCCAAATCTGACAAACTAAAGATCCACAACGAGCTGAAGATGTGCATTTTTCTTTTTTGCCATATTGTGTACATCTGACAACAAAGTGACAAATACGATTTTTAAAAACTCTGTTTATATATACATAATTTGACTAAAAATTACCGAATGAATGTGCTGTAATAAGTATGTCGGATATCAGCGAGAAAAATGATGAGCGAGCTTTGACTTCATGATACTATCAAAACGCTGTTTCCTGCCACTTACAGAGACTCTTAAAGTTCATGAAGAGTATTTGTGATTCATGTCCATTGAATGTTTTTTACAAAATTCATTGGCTGAAAACAATAAATTTACAAAACTTCCAAGAAAAGTTTACAAAAAAAGCATTTTTAAACCAAATTTTTGAGAAAATATTTCAAAAGTATTTTTTGACAGCCAGCTTGAAAGATACACAAAAAACTAGAGATCCGCATTCGGATCGAGATCCGCCATTTGGCCATAGCTGGTCTAGTAGGTAATAACACAGTAGCGCGCTGGTAAAGACCTTGACAGGTAGCTGAGGACTCGACATATTTGAGTCGGCTGCTCCCTAAATGTTGATGCAAGTCCTCCAATAGTCTTTCCAAGGTCAAGTCGTGAATGGATGACGTCCGGAAAAAGGAAAGGAATCTAGAAGTACAATATATAATATTGTAATTATTTAACATTATAAGTGCAATAGATAATTTGTGTTATATTCAAATTCGGAGCAGATTACCCAAAGAGTTGACCAGCATGTTTGTTAAAAGAGCTAGCAGAGCAATCAGTAGTGTAATAAACACTATAGTATAACTACTATAAAACTACTACTATAAAACTATAGTAAAAATACTATACCATAACTGGTTGCATTGATAATTATCTATAACAGTAACCAAAATTTTAGTTTCAAGGTGAGTGACATCTAGCAATCTAGGTATATGTATAAATAAATCTCAGTGTTTGTCTGTTATTCGTTTGTCCAGCTATAGCGATAAAGTTTTAGCAACGCTGGGCATTCAGTAGTACTCCATATAAGCAAGCCATGCAGGTTAGTGATAGTAAGGACACTTGTTACAAATTTCTAAAAATAAAAGTTATTAAGGTAACTAGTGAGCTCGTTATCTATATTGGTTTTCAAGGTAAGCATAATTTTTGATGCAAGCTCGTATAGAAACCAGATGCCATGCCCACCCCATTGAGCTGCTGTAACAATGATTACTCAACCGACCAACAATAGTGACTTTATACACGCAGGAATGGTCTAACATACAAAAGAAAATGTATCTCAGCACATCTATGTTAGTACTGGCTTTGATAAAACAGTATCACAAAAATCTGCTAAATGATAAGAATATGTACTATGATTCTCTTGCCTAGGTTTTGCTCTTTGCTAACAAGACTTCAAACCATTAACTACAACTGTTTATAACGCAATAGGGCTACATGGCTTTGCAGCTTTAATCTTATTGGACGATTAAAGTGTGGGTCACCGTTTACGCATTGTCTCTACAAAATGATTCTTTAATTTCCTCAATATGATTTATTTTGCAGAAATATAACTCTTACCTGAACATGTATTGAGAGTAGCAATTTGCGTCAATCTATGTTGAAACGGAGATAACGCAAGAGATCAGGATGACGACAAGAGCGGATTTCGATTTCCCAGCAATACACTCCACCGTCATTATTAATGAAATAAGTTGTTGACGTAAAACTAGTTGCTGCAAAAATATACGTATCTAATCGCACATATGCAAAGCACATTTCATGAAGTCATCTCAATTATTCAAACCTACTACCATGCAATTATCAAATTACAGCTTGAGAGCTGCCTGTTAAGATAAAACTCGTACCACTGTCAAATTTGCTTGCACAACTCTAAGAAGGCAGACCCTTCTAAAAATACAACGTAAATAGTTTGATAATATCAGAGGTTTATGCAAAATACAACTTCACTGCTTCTTTAAACATCTATGCTTCAATGAGCATAGATGTTTAAAGTACAAATCCTCTACTTCGCGATAATACCTTTCGAATATAATCGCAATCTGAGTAGAGCATAGAATCATAGTCTTCAATACATATCGCAACCTCGCTCTTGTTTATAGCTGAAATCCAGATGAACAAATAGGCAATAAAACTACGCAACGTTTTCACATCAACCCTTAACCACATCAATGTACTTCGAAATATGGATCGTAGGCTTCAAGTAAAACTAGAGTTGTTTTCTCAGTCTAAAACAAACGAAGGCTATCAACTGTAGGGAAAACAACTACAAAATAACAGTTGAACATGCAATGGATTCATCATACATAATAGTGTCATTCGCAAACGAGCATCAATGACCTGTTTTTCAATTACTTCATAACAGCTTTAAAAACAATAAAAACTAAGTTGTTAAGAATGAATAATTTCTTCAGCTCACCTATAAAATAGAAACCAACAACCGTGGGGAGAGTAAACAAAGAAAATCTGAAAAAAAAGGCCTGAGGCACACTCCAACATTGTGATTAGCCAAGTGTCTACTTACAGTTGTGTGGTTTGAGCTCTAGACCAATGAACTGTTTTTTTCATATTTGCAATGTTGTTTGTATATACATGTACATATACATATTCATATTATACATTCTTTGTAAAAAAAGAACAATTTGACTCCTTGTTATTAGTGTGTACTCATTTCAACAATATGCTTGGAAGTACATTTTTGACTGTATTATACTACTTGCCAGTTATTTGATTGCAGTTTAATATGGTTTACCAAAATACAATATCAACTACATTCCAAAAACAACAAAATAGTCGTGCTCTACTCGCACTTGTCCATCAAACACACAGCGTGACCCAGTCCTCCCTCACCTGCCCATCAAACAGGTGACCCGCCCATAGAAAATGAAGCAAACTGATCTCTTAGTCAGATTTCTTCTCAGCTTGAAAGTATTATTATCGATAATAATATGTTTAATGTATATATAATATATACTATGCATGATATATATTATAAATATTGTCTAATGATATATTATTACAAAATATTATATATAATATATTGCATACAATATATAATATACATATTTAATATATAACATCTGATATATGATGTCTGTGAGTGAAGGATAATAAAGCTGTAAATCTCACGCTAAAGTGCGATAGACCTCACGCTAAAGTAATGCCAAAGCGAACGAATTGCTGCAATTAAAAAAATTACATGCCTTTGGGTGACAGAAAGCTTATGGCTAGAAGCTCTTAATGAATTGTAATCTGACAGGATTGTCTGCATGCATACCTTAACAATTCCTAATTACAACCACAAAATCAGGTGTACACTGAAGCCATCTGAGATCGAAATTATTAATTTAGCAACAATGGATTAAACTGTAATATTCAGTACTATTAGTAAAAATCTTCTAGTATTATCAGCTTATTCAAAAAACCTTACATACTTCAAACAGACACATATCATAAGGTCAGGCACAAAGGCGATACATCAGTTAATATGCCAAGTGCTGCAGGTGCCCAAAAATGTTGTGCTTCTGTGTAGAACTGAGTACGGTTACCAATTATATGAGTAACCATTCAACAGAAGCGTGATGACATCACTATCATATTTTGTTGGGATGTATGGTACCAATCATTTTGAAAAATGATTGGTACCATACATTTAAATAGAAACCGTATTGCTTGATATAATAACACGTTTTGCCAGCATAAGACAATTCCTATTTTCCACACATTTATTACCAATTGGATGAGAGCAATACAAATACAAGTATATGAAACAGTGTCCTTCTTTTTCCTTTTTACTATTTTCTGAGCTATTTCACAACTTTACATATATCTATGTTATTCTGAAGCGGAGGAACGAAAAAACTTACTAAGAAGGAGCACTTTGATATGTTACTCAATAATCTTTTACTTGGCCACATTGTTGGAAGAGCCCAAAGACCCAAAAACGTTTTTGGAGCTTTGTGTCTATTAAAATATGTCTATCATAAGTGCAATTCAAGTTTTAGTATGCCTTCGATCTAAAGTATTTGAATAAAGTGTTGAAAGTCGTTGAACTTTGTATATGAACTTAAGAAATGTCGAGTGAATTGAAATACCCATATCAGACAGATATTTTAGCAGCTGGACAGGATCGACTCCTTTCCAATGACGAGTGATCTTTCTCTTCCGCTAATAGTTAGTACAAATTTTTCACTTACTTACCGCAGAGGATTCACTAAAAAAGGAGCGATTCTGCTTGACTAGACTCAATGCAACTTAACGTCTGACTTAACGCTTGTCAGACTTAATGTCTGACTAAATACTTAATCTAGACGTGATTCCTTTATTTACACGATAATTAGCAAAATTAATCAATTTTAATCCCCAAATATAATAGAAAAAGTCAGTGAGTCAAAAGACAGTGGCATGATTTACCAATTTTGCTATGAATATTTAGTTTTTTTCACCTTTATTTAAGACTACAGTTGGACTTAAATGTGATAGACCAAGAATGTAAGCTAAAAAGTCAACAGTAGTTGATGGGAAAAAAAACTTTTATTCTGTATGTCTACAACAAAAAGGAGATCCACAAAAACTCACCTGTGACTAACGAAATGCACTCAGACACTGTTGTCGATACAGCCAATATGATGCAGACATCCATTACATAGATTGAGTAACTGAAACGCCTCACAAATAGCCATGCTAAGTTTTGCAAGCATTTATACAAGTTATATATTAGTGTAGGAATAGTGAAAAGAAGGGGTTATAATGAACTTATCAAATGAGCACAAGTACAAAGGAGAGTTAATCTCGTGTGTTACCTATTGCAAAACAAAGTGTTCGTAACGCAGCTGATAGCAGAAAGAGTTTACTAAATGTTTGAGTTTCCAATGCATGTGTTGAGTTGGGGTATTAACGTCAGGATTTCGTAAAATTCCCAGATTTTTACAAGTTTCCGAATTTTCTGATTCTAAACTGGCAGAAAAAACAGCAATATTATGATTGAATAAAGTGAGAAGCCTGAATTTTATTCGTCTAGTAGTAAGATTGTAAAAACCAAAACTGATTTACAAAGGTGGATGCTGACGTAAGCTTATTGTCGGAGTTGTCTATACACTCAGGGTGCAGGTGTTACTCCCCTGCTAAAGTTCATTATTGATATTGACTACTAAGGAGGTGTTTTTATTGAATTTGAGACAAAAATAGCTTTTAATGCTATATTTTACATTGTTAACACATATCTCTTATCAATATCACTTTTTTAAACTGCATTGTATGCAGTATATAAAATAAGTTTGCGATACTTTGGCAAGTTTAAAAATAAGACAATGCCAAAAAAAGCTCATTGTGAAAAGAAAACTTGTCGGAAATTTATCAAGTATTTAAAGTTTAAGCTGAGTGACAAACCAAAATGACTTTAAACACTTTATTCACATTTAAGATCACAGACAGGCAGTTAAACCATGAACTAAAATAAAATACTTTCTAATTCTGGACATTGTATGATTATTGAAAATTTACTTTTTATTAGTAACCTGTAGAGCGTTAAAAACTGTTTTGGTATAACCAGTGATGTAGTGCTAACCTTTTTTTAACCATAACTGTAAAGTTGAGATAAGTGGATGTAGGTGACCAAGAGTCGCAACGTGGCTCCACCGCCACGTAGTAGCGGTTGGAACATTTGGGGGCCTGGGGGGCGCTGTAAGCCCCCCAGTGGGGTCCGGGGCGAAGCCCTGGCCACCAAAGCCTACAGGGCTTCAAAATCATGTATATGATATGAGAAATGAGCACATCTGTAGTAATAAATAAATTGAGAAAATAATAAAAATCAATGCCTTTGACCTTTGTCCTTCAATACAAATGCTGACTGCCATTGGTTTGCTTCGTTGTAGACAACCAATTAGGATCACAATCTTGTCATGTTACATGACCATTACATCACTGTATTGTACTGTATGCTGCTTTTATATTGAGTGGCCATTGAATGTCTACTATAATGACCTTAGTGTTCTTGAATCAATGAAATAGAGCTATAATTAACATAGAGAATTGGCAAAGTCTAAATTTTTTTAACCCTAACTATAGTTATTCTTAAAAAACACACAAATTTTCTAATCATAACTTAGTTAAGGAGAATTAGGGTAGCACTACATCACTGGGTATAACATACATGTACGTTGTTAAGGAATCATACATCGCTTCTTCACATTTTGGTCTTCAAACATTCTTGTCATACCGTATTTTAATGATATAATATTACATGTTAGTAAAATTATATCCTTGAAATATAGTATCTTTGAAATAACATGTATTGTAATATTACATGTTAGTAATATTACAATATATATTATATCAATGATACCCAAAAACACACGCAAATCTAACTTACAATCTAGATTAGATTGTAAACTGCAAATGCAGATCAGCTAGCTATTGTAGATTAAACAATTCCTTATAAATTATTTTCTGTCTTTCATGCTTTAGGACAAAACAAAATCTTGCACCGTAATCGCCGCAAAGTGACACCCTACTGCAACTATAAATAGTATTATTTGTTTATGAATTTGTTATAAATAAAAAAGGTTGTTACAAGTACACCTCTGCATAGCACTGTAATCTTCTTCTGCCTTAAGCTTTTCCAATTTAGAGGTTGCAAATGGTGTATTCTGGTGCAGGATTTATCATGACCATTCGCTCATGAGATTTTGGTACAAGAGCAACTGTGGCTAGATGCCCTTCCTAACACCACCAACACTTTTTGTGATTTGAACCACTGACCTACTGACCTACTGACCTACTGATTGTATGCCTGGGCACTAACCACTGAGCCACAGCCACTCACTATAGCTCTGCAGTATTAGTATTATTATTATTATCAAAAAGAGAAGAAAGAAATATGAACGAACTTGCAACAAAGAATAATTGGATGATTTTATTAACTGTAACAGAAAAGATTTTAAATGTATCTGAAAAGTACTCCTAAAATTAAAAACAAAATGAAATCTTTAGCCAAGAGCTAAAGACGAGTCATCATGTTCCCTCGTCTTAGCATTCTAGAGACTTTTGTTTGTTTATTTATCTCCATCTCTCTACCTGCCTTTTTATTCCTGGCAAATATGTTTCAGTGGCGACACTTAAGGGTCAGCTCACTAACCTTCATACTCCTGCTCTACGCTGTGAGCACTGCACTCATAGCACAGACTCGCCCCCTTCCCCCACCAATGTAGTGGAGGTGCAATTGCACTTTATTCTAAGACTGTAGCAAAAAACAAATAAAACTATGTTCCTCGAGGTCAAATGTGATCCTTTGATGGAGCCCTGTGCCCGATAGGCAGTGGGGAGAGAGTCGTTCCCCATTATTTGAGAAACACTGCCCTCAAGCAATGCGCCCCTTTACTAATAACTATAATTATGCTATTGATATATACTTACTAACGCCTGCATGCATGCACATTCATATCATAAAAATAAATGGATACATAATTGACTAGATACTTCTTAGATACCCAAACTCACTGAAATAATGTAAACATAATACGATAATAATAACAAACAATCCTATAATTAAAATGTTCATAAACAACAGTAGGAGTTTTTAGATTTTTTTCTCTGTCTGTATATATAGAAACAACTCAGGGTCTCTTAAACAAATGGTTATACTGTATAATGCATGCTAAATTACTCAGTTTATGGATATAATTGTGTTGGAGATTATACTAGATAGTCTTGCTGTGTAAAGAATGCTGCATTAACATTTAAAAAAGCAACCTTTTTGTAGAAAAACAATTGTTTTACTATGAATATAATATTCATAATGGTTTACAAAAAAAACTAGACTCTGTTTAAGGATTTCCGTAATTTAAACTCAATGAATCGTTTGCTACTAGTCCTAAATATTATCCACAAACAATTTTAGCTATAAAGAGCAAGATATGGGACTATTGTCCGGCGTCTCCCTACATTGCACAATGACTTATTGACGCACTCAGTATCGTTTGCTATTGAAATTTCTTTACAGACTACAACACCCACTTATTGATAATAGCTACATGCATCTAGTCAAAGATAATACAGCTCATATTTCTATTAGTGTCGGGAAGCATGTTGATCGTCAACACATCTATTGCACATCTTCTTTATTCATGTTAACATAACTACTATTATATTGCCCAATTATGAAAAGAGAAGAAAAAGGTATGAATTTCAGTACATACAACATATGATAATGTATCCTGGTGACTTGAAAAGAGTATATTGATGATTCAGTATTAACCAGACAAACAACCAACTAGATAAAAAGAAATAATTGTGAACAGACCGTCTCTTGACTCAACAACATATAGTTCTGGACAAAGACAGGTCTGGGTAAACCAATGATTTTGGGAGCGTAAAAATAGATTGCAAAGATGTTGACTAAACAAACTATTAGTAGCAAATCTTATTACAAAAAATAGGTGTTAAAAAGCATTTTTGTATAATTCTGTTTTAGCCACATTTGGATTTGTTGATGATAACGGAGAAAGTTCTCAAATTTTTGGCTAATTTTAAAGCTAGTGTATATTATTATAATTATTATATAAGAATCTCTCACTTTCAAGCTTAAATTGTTAGAATATGTTTGTTTAGAATTTTGATGTATGCGAACAAATAAAACAAACAAACAAATGTTTGAACTTTATAGCTTTACAAACTGTGTCTTCTGGTGTTGGCCGGGTATTAAAAATAAGCTTATAAACAATGAGAATTGATGACAGTTACCTACCACTTGCTATTAGCCTGGCACGTTGCCAATGGAAAATGGTATTGAAAATCAGCATATAAACAATGGGAAGTAATGAGAGTTGCCCATCACTTGTTATTAGCCTAGCACATTGCAAATGGAAAATTCTAGTTAATTAATTTCTAGTTAATATTAATTCTAGTAGATAGGCTTATTATAAGCGCTAGGCTTCTAATGACGGTACGGCAAACTAGTGCGCCAGCGTTGTCCAGCTACAGCTATTCTAATATTAGCTATAGCTGGAGAGACACTCATACTTTGAGAAATATATATATAGATATATAGATATATTTGTTTCATGAAAGTTGTTTCAGAAAACATATTTACAAAAATAGACAAGCAACAAAATGGGTATAGTTGCGAGTCATGTTTTTTCATTGCATCATATATGCTATGTATTATTAACAGTAGTTATATCAGAGAGTGTCATATCATCTACAATAGTTCTATTAGAGAGTCATATCATATACAATAGTTCTATTAGAGAGTCATATCATATACAATAGTTTTGTTAGAGAGAGTCATATCATATACAGTAGGAGTGCCATGGCAGAGCTATCTTATGTAATTTACTAAAATTAGTTCCCTCAGAGGTGAGTCAGGGTATACAAAATGAGTAGCCAATAGAAACGTTGATAGTCTGCTGAATAAGTGGATGTAACATAAAAAAGCAAAGTTTAAAGTAACCTTGTGGTCTACAGTACAATAAACACAGACCATATTTAAAGTAACCTTGTGGTCTACAATACAATAAACACAGACCATCTTAAAAGTTACCTTGTGGTCTACAGTACAATAAACACAGACCATATTTAAAGTAACCTTGTGGTCTACAGTACAATAAACACAGACCATCTTTAAAATAATCTTGTGGTCTGCAGTACAATATATTATGCTGAACAATGTTCTTTTTCTGTCATCAGATTAATGAAACATATCAATAGATCTGAGTTTCTGAAACGCGAAAAATTTATGCACTTGCTTTCAGAGAATTTTTTCTTTGAAGCTGATCAGCGTTGAAAGAAACTAAGCTAGTTACACGTTTGCAAAACTAAATAACGCAATGAAAACTTGAGACTCTCAGAATACAACCTATTCTGTCTCATCAAGCGCTTAGAAGGATGAGTAGCAACAAGCGTGATTCAAGCAAATATGATACCTATTGCTTAGAGAAATTGTTCTTATGCTTTGCAACATTATCTAAGGAGATTCTGTTCAGTTAAAGGAGGGGTCTTTAAGAGGAGTCAGTAGACATGAGGCTTTGACTTCAGAGTAAAGTCAGGTTTGTCATACCATATTTTCCAATTGCTTGAATTAAACACTATATGTATTGCTTTGAGAGGGTACTGAGGCAGTTTACCATTGCCAAGCCTCATGTTTTTCCAAACTTGTTCCTCTAAGCACAAAAGAAATTAAAGACTGAATACTTTTCCAGACATCCCAAAGAAGGGCTCAACCCACTGGTCCCCTAGTAGCTTGTCTATAATGCTAACCACCACATCACGCATGCTCTGTGAGACTCAATCAATAACTAATTAGATGCTAGGATGGTTGATTGCATCAGAGAGTCTCAAGGATTCCTCTTATCTAAAAAACTAGATTCAGTTCTTTCTGTGTATCATACATGAGCAAATGAAAGGCTCAGACGTGTCTCTGTTTAAATCTGTGCGCACCGAGACACCATTAAAATATTGTATTGACAAATTGTACTGTAGCCATTAATACTATTTAATCATAACTCTTAAATGTATTTCCTGTGAGTAACAATACATTAATAAATTTTAAGTCAGTACTAAAAAATTGGTAGAATGCTAAACAGGTGTTTTGAAATTACTAGTACGAGTTTATATACTTTGCTAATTCTGTAATAAACCTAGATTTATTTTATGACTAAGTTTAAATATGTTATTGAATTTGTACTTTTGATTTTATAGGCTGAAACTTATTGAAAGTAGTTTTTTATTTGACAGATAAGACCTTATGAAGGATAAAGAATGAAGGAAAGTGCAAAAACACTACATAAGTAGATACTTTTGCGTATGGTTACTGATGAATTAGAGTTTCAGTTTCGTTTTGTTGAGTGTGTTCTGTCGCAACCCATAGCCAATGGTTAGGAAGTATAGATCTATACCTCGTTGAAACATGCTATGCGTGTGAGACACACTCTATCACTTCTTCACAGATAGTAAGTACAATCTATAGAGTGCACTTGCTGTTTGTGGCGCACAGACTTGTTGATTAATATAGCCAATGGTTCGCACACATATACACATGAGCTACTGTTACAAGTAAATGTATAAAAGCTGTGGCATCTTCATTTTACAAAATACAGCAATACTATATTTTAAAAAACGTTTTTATCTGGTGTAGAAAATAATACAGTAATTAGCATGAGCAAACATGACCCAAGACTGTCCTTGAATAAGGAGGTGTTGTTTAATAAGGGACACTAAGAAAAGAAAATCACTGAACAGCTGTAAAACCGCAGTTGGTGTTACCTGGTACACAATGCTTTGGACACATGTTCAACTGCCAAGTCAAGCCATTTTGCAACACGGATTTCAGCGCTGTATAAAATACAAAGCTTGGATTATACAAATTACCAGATCGAATGTGAGCTCGGTCTGGACAACTTTATACTCAAACTGCCAGATGTAGCGTGAAACTCGATTGAGACAAATTTATGGTCAAATTGCCAAATGAAACATGAAGCTGGGGTTAGACAACAATTTGCATGGGGTGAAATTATAAAATGCGGTTTAAACCTCAGGTTAGACAATTCTGTGGTCAAATTGCCCGATGGAATGCAATACTTGCTATGATACAAATCTATCGTCAACTCGGTAGAAGGAATATGAAGCTTAGGTTAGACAACTCTATGGTCAAATTGCCAGATGGAATGCAAAGCTTGAGTTACACAACTCTATGGTTGAATTGCCGACCTAATTGTCTTGGCATTATCATTGAGTAAGAGTGTTCAACTTCATTTCAGACCTTTTGATATGCTAGCGATTTCTTGGTGAGATTACAAAGACTGGCAGCCTGTAAATCTTTCACACTCATCGTCTCCGCCCTTTCTCATTGGGTGCTTTGTTTGTCCAGTCTAATTGCTTCAGCGAGTACAAGATCAAATTATACTCTTTGATAACTAGAATGGCCATATAATGTGTTAGCCGAAGTAATTGTAACACTTGTAGTAATTTCTGTATGATAATATGATAGCTTTGTATAAACTGACAACAGGCAACGGGTACAACTTTGACCAAAGCCAAAAATTTAAGTAACTAACCAAGCCATTAATGCAAATAATGTAGCATTCGTAAGATTACTAGATTTCATTTATGTAGCAAATACTGCTAGCCACCCCAACAATAGCTGAAAAATTCAGATCCTTGAGCTACCACCATAAATAGTTGCTTAGTAACCAAGATCCGTACGCAACCATTTCTACTTTCCGTTGTTTTCGCTTTTATGTTGCTTTCTGATTTCTGCTGTCTTGAGCAAAAGATATTCTGGCCATATTCTCCCGCGATGATGTCCACTTTCTTTCAACAAACAACTAATCATAAGATAGCTAAAATAGTCAACTAAGTATTGAGCGATTTCCTTACTCGTCATGTCACTCGTCATGTCACTCGTCATGTCATGTCACTCGTCATGTCATGTCACTCGTCATGTCATGTCACTCGTCATGTCATGTCACTCGTCATGTCATGTCACTCGTCATGTCATGTCACTCGTCATGTCATGTCACTCGTCATGTCATGTCACTCGTCATGTCATGTCACTCTCATGTCACTCTCATGTCACTGAAACCCTATTTGTGAATAAACGTGATAAGGTTGTGTTTTCCGATTTTGAAAATTCGACGAATACTGCTTTTTAATGCTTGTAAATCATTAAATAATAGTTTCTCTTCGTGTGAGATTTGTACATAATCACTTTACATTCAACTTAGCTTTTGTATTTGTTAATTTCAAATGCGATTTTTTTGAATTTTGAAATGCTCTACTGTCATGTTGAAAATGTGTGAATTCATTGACTGCTCATGTAGATCTTTTCATCAACCCATTTTTGAATGACTTGTTGTTCATTATAGGATCCGCCCATTGCCGTGGTCATGGAGTCACATACCTTATTGTTCCAACACAATCAGTTTTGTAATCGAATATAAACCAGCGTCGTTCTCTTTTGGGGTCAGTCTAAGTTTTGTCTTTCACTGAGCGCAAGATGAATGTCTACGCTATATTGTTAATGGTGGTGGTGGGTGCTATGACTGTCCAGGCAAAGGTGGATGCTTCAACAACAACAACCACTGAGATGAAAGTGGACACAATTATGTCAGCTGTTCAGGAACACTGCACGGGTAAGACATTTCTTTTCTGGTTATAACTTAAACAGTTCATTTCAAGACCATGTATAAAATAAAATATTGCTGTAGTTCAGATAATAAGATTAAAATTCAATTAAGTATTGTGAAATATATATAAAAACATTCATGTAGTATACAATAAAAATCTTACCAGAAATTTTATAATACAAAGTTACAATATCTCATAAAAATCACTTCTTAGCTTCATTTTTAGCAAAATGTAACTACCTACTCAATTTTTTGTAGATTATTGTTTAGTCTAAATTTATTTCTAGTAATAACTTTGGTTTTATTACAATATCGTTTTTTAAATTTCCTATGAATAATATACGGTACCAGCTTGTTTGGTGCAATCTTAAAACAGGATACATCATGAAGAGCGCTGTGTATTGTTACTCTACACAGAGTACTACTGTACAATAAAACAAGTTTACAAAAGAAACCGCTCTGTATTTCTATTTCTTACAATTTTTTAAATATTTCTTGCATCCACCATCTTGAAGTAGTACATGCTCCTCGAACTCATTGCACTGCAAGATAACTAAATAACTAAACTCGTTATAAGTTACATTTTATATTATATGGTATTCTTGTAAATTTAATTATTGTACTTATTAATATAAAAATAAAATATCGATCACGACCCATGGCATGAATAGATATTGAACACAACAGAGAAGTTGCTCACCCTTGGTAAGTGATATTAGTAGTAAGAGTAGATAATGAATACAACTAAGAAGTTGCTCCCCCTTGGCAAGTGATGTTAGTAGTAAGAGTAGATAATAAGCAAATAAGAATTAAACTACACGCAGATAGTTTATGAATGTGTTGTAGCTAGAAAGAAGAGGCAGGTTGGTCCATCATCAGAAGATAAAGTAAGAAGACTCATCCTGAATGTAGTTAAAGATTGCTTAGAAGATGATGACACCCCTGGACCAACAACAACATCAAAGTACACAACTACGAGTTCAACAACACAAAAGCACACAACTACAAGTTCAACAACACAAAAGCACACAACTACAAGTTCAACAACACAAAAGCACACAACTACGCATCCAGTTGGTGGTAAGTTTGTAAAAATATGCTTATGAAACAAGAATTAAAAGTTTTACATTGGTTGTCCTGGAAAAATATAGCAGATCTTAACTTATCTAATTTAAATATACCAGTAAATGAAGCTATTTGAAGTGCAACACCTTTGTTCTTAATTATTGAAAAAAACTTTGGTTTAAATTATTTTCTACAATTCTTATTATAAAACAAGCCACGTGTTGTGTATGTGGTTGTGTGTGGTTTGTGTGTGGTGTGTGTGTGGTGTGTGTGTGTGGTGTATGTGTAGTCTGTAGTGTGTGTGGTGTGTGTGTAGTCTGTAGTATGTGTGGTATATGTGTAGTGCGTGTGGTGCGTGTGGTGTGTGTGGTGTGTGTATGGTGTGTGTGTGGTGTGTGTGTTAATATGGTAAACACTATGTATTTCCAGATCTTTTGACCTAGTTTATCTAAACTTCATACGCCTAGGCTCCATTCTTTTCACCAGGTCTCCAGAAATATTTTGTTTTAAAACTTCGTTTGGTTCCTGAGAACCAGCTTCATAAACACTCACCTGCTGAATGCACTTTTGTATGCATTAGCAATTCAAGACAGTTGCTCTCGATAAATGCGCTCAAGGACTGTTTTCATAAAACCGTGCAGCAATGTGATTGAAAATCTCTATGCATGCTGTGGGCAATGTGATTGAAAATCTCTATGCATGCTGTGGGCAATGTAATTGAAAATCTCTATGCATGCTGTGGGCAATGTAATTGAAAATCTCTATGCATGCTGTGGGCAATGTGATTGAAAATCTCTATGCATGCTGTGGGCAATGTGATTGAAAATCTCTATGCATGCTGTGGGCAATGTAATTGAAAATCTCTATGCATGCTGTGGGCAATGTAATTGAAAATCTCTATGCATGCTGTGGGCAATGTAATTGAAAATCTCTATGCATGCTGTGGGCAATGTGATTGAAAATCTCTATGCATGCTGTGGGCAATGTAATTGAAAATCTCTATGCATGCTGTGGGCAATGTAATTGAAAATCTCTATGCATGCTGTGGGCAATGTAATTGAAAATCTCTATGCATGCTGTGGGCAATGTAATTGAAAATAAAAACTGTAAGTCTATGGTTATTCTGCTTTTAAAAAATTAATATTATAAGGATGATGCTCCTGAAAATATATTTTATAGCTTTCTCAGTTTATAAATCTAACTTAGCTTGAGCAACTAGGGTTTAATCGATTATAGACAGTCTCTGCAAAATGTAATGAATTTTTCAATTTCATATAAATTAAGGGGTCTTTCAACTCAGCAAGATTCACACACTCCTCTATGTCTTTCTGCACTTTACCGTTATTCAGTCTCCTTCTGTTGATATGACATCACATATCAACAGTCAGCTCATAAGTTGTAACATTTGTTTGTAACAGTTGAAAGTTTGTAACATTTCTTGTACACTGTGTAACATTATTAGAACTATAAGTTAAATTTTTCAGTACTGCATTTCTATTTGTATTTCCCTTTGTATTTTTGTATTTTATTGTCATTTTTTTCGTTGCGAATAACTGCCTACAATTTAAGTTAAAAAAAATTTACTTGAGAAAAGGTTTTGATGTTTACTTGGTAATGAACAAGTTCCTTGCACAAAAACAATATATTTCTGATATATTGTTAGAAGTTTATATAGAGAATTATGAATTTCAGCCAAAATGACAATACATGCATCAACATAAATGCAGATACACTAAATTTGTAAATGATCAATAACATACATATTTATTTTTATTCATATTGTTTGTGGCTGTATAATATTTCATACCTCCACACTTATAAACTCACAACAACAACTCATAAACTATTTAATAAATAGTATGCCAAGATAATACCATATAAGACATTCAAATTTATAGTTTCACAATATTAATTCAACAAAAACAAAGCTTGCAGATAATCAATAACTAGTGCCATTAAGTAGTTATCTTAACCTGCTGGAATTAGACCCCAATCGTCATGATATTCATTGATGTTATTTTCCTTCACTATTGTATCACAAGCAAACATTAACAAATGCTGTAAAATTATAAGTTTCAATTTATTTTTGAGAATTTAAAAATGATGTTGTGACTTGTTGATGTTTAGTGCAGGTAAAACATATTTTACAAAAATAATCACCTACATTTGTCAGACGCACTATCATTATGAATTGACTTTTCTATAACTTCTTGAATAATTATGAAATTATTTTAAGCTTCTAGTTTTTATTTTTTTGGGTGCCTTTTTATATCAACAAACGTGCATGATTACGAAAAGTAGATCTTGCATAAAAAACTTCTTTTGAATAAGCAAATCTTCATAGTTTTGTTTATAATGGATGGAAACATTCACTTGCATTCAAAGCATTCAATTAAGGCAGAAACCAACTCATGAAGTATCCAGCTGCAATAATTTTTACTTTCATAGGGCCATGCACTTCATTCGCCACGGTGAACTTGACTGAGGACTGGAGACTGGACAACAAGGGATCAGACATAAAGCCTATTAATGGAGACTACAACTGTGATGCTCCTCTCTTTGACAACGTCCAGTGGTTTAGGTAAAACTCCATCAATTCTCATGTAACATGCTTGCTGTTCATATGGTCTTTGTCTCACCGTGTTCACTGTCTTGTAGAATAACTGGTGCAGCTGGAAACAGAATCAGAAACTCCTGCTCTCCTCCGTACTCATGTGGTAGTCACGGAGGAATCTGGACCAATGCCACTCATCCTATTAGCATAGGAGATACCTGGCAGGTTCCTCTCTATGGATCATGGGCAGACAACTGCGACTGGTAAGATTCACAGATGAATACTTGAACAAAATGGACTGTTCTTTAAAGTCCATAGCCACTTTGGGACTTAGGAATTTCATCCATTATTTATAAAATTTTACGATTATTCTGAAACTATTTGTTACAAATGTGTTTGTATCAAAGAGAGTAACAAATTTTATAGACAAGCTTTTAAAGTTAAAAATTCCCTGCCATAAAGTTGAAAGTTGATTTATTTGCTATTATCAGTTGAAGTTTCTTTGAACCACTATTAGATTATGCTAGATGAATATCCCACGATGCCCAGGTAATAAAAAAAGTCTTTGCGCAGAAAATTTATTTGTATTTAACATATAACGACATTTGCCGTGCTAACTTTCAAACTACATATCATGAGAAAAGTGTTTTGTGTAATTGAAATAAATTAACAGAGAAAATAAAAACAACTGTAAAGGTTTTCAAACTTTGTCAAACAACTTTTAAACTTCATATCATGAGAAAAATGTTTTGTGCAGGTCAAATAAATTTTAAAAAATGAAACGACTATAAAAAGGTTTAGATGTACATGTGAAATAATTAACAAGTAATAGCTAGTTTAAGTCTGTTTTGCTACGATTACAATAAAAGATGATTGGGTAATGATACAATTAATACGAACTGAGAAAACAAAATAAAAATCCTGAATACATAGAATTGATAATAACAATTCTTGCATAGAAGTGTGTGTATAAAGAAGGTTACTGTTCCACCAGAAGCTGTCCATCAGAACTTTAAATACAACGATATTGGCACCTCTCGCTACTGGTACAAATGTATAAATGAGATATCGTACTGTCTTTGTCTGACCGAACGGAGAGATAGTGTCGAGGCTCTTCCCACGGAGATAATATAATTGTCCGCGTGAGAGGAGTTGACCTTGAGCCCAGATATAGTAATTGAACCTTACAAAAATAATTCTTAACAGGGACATCATAATGCGTGGGCGTATTGGTAAAATAATCAGCATGCACTATAGCTCTAGCTGGAATGACACACAGATCCACACACATACTTTGAAAAATATATATTTCTAGCTGCGCTACCGGGTGTTGCCAGAGTATTAAAAATCAGCTTGAAAGTAATAAGAATTGCCTGCTGTGTGCTATTAGCCTGGCAGATTGCCAATGGAAAATTTTAGTAAGCTAACTAATGACAATCACTTACTAGCGGTGATTGCATGGTATGCAGAGCCGTTGGGTATGTGCTCCCATATAGTGACTCATATCGGCAAGCCAACAACTCATTCCCTGTAGCCTATTGGGTAAGGTGTCGGTTTGACCAATGGTAGGGTCTGAGATCAAATCTTCTTAGGTACGGATTCTTTATTTCCGGAATGCAGACACACGACATACAGACATAAAACATACTTTAAGAAATATATATAAGATATACTAGTAATGAACAATAAAGCTGATAACATTACTAATACTATTAAGCTAATATCAGTAATATATAAGCAATAAAGCTAACACACAAGAAGTGATTTGATAAAGCTAGTGCAATAGAAGTGATTACATAAAGCTAGTACGTGAGTACTTAATGATCATGTAACAAAAGGAGTGTTCTAGAACTAGTTATAACACACTATGCTTCAATATTTTGATAAAACAGCTGAGCTTTTGACAGAATGTCTACACCAAAAGAAGGTGTTCCAAGAGACAATACATATCTCATATATTTTATCAAGTGAGCTAAAGAGAAATCATGAAAACGATAATTTTGTTGGCTTCTCCTGAAAAATCAATAATTTTGCTTGCGATAACCCTATGTTCTTTATTGCTACCTCTTTTATAAAGAACTTTAAAACTCTTTTAAAACTGCTTTAAACTTGGTTTAATAAATTATGAATTTATGGTGTGCTGGAAAAGTAATACTAGATTGCACAATCAAGCTTTTTATTATTTTATTTTGGTATCACGTTTTTACTTGAAAAATTTGAAAAGACGTTTACTAACAATACCTGTTTCTCAAAACCAATCTATTATTTTCCAATTTATTATTGCATCTTTTTTGTATGAAGAAAGTTTTTTGAACAATTTCTAAACTTATTCATATGTCTATGCATGGCAGCAGCTGTTGGTGTTTTTTTCTCAACTTTTGTTGCCTAAAACCGCTTATAAATATTGGTACAACTCCATTTTTAGTCGTGACATTAGTGATCAGGTTGCTGACAGTAAATCTTGCAGGCACGCTGCCAACATACTGTGTAATGACACTTGTTTTATATCATTGTGAAATAAAATAAAACTTTAGAACTATTCATAAAACGGTCTGCTTGAATGTTTCTCTTTTTTTGTTGTCATCGAGGTGATGCCGACGTCTCACTATTATCTCTGATGAAGAGCGGTTGTTGGCAGCCATAAAATCTACTTTTTTACCACATTAAGAGATGTCAGGTTTACTCAAAATAGTTATGGATACATAGAATTCATCTGAGTGACTGCAAAACATTATTTTCCAAGAGTGTTTCCACAGGTATCCATGGGTTGTTGACAACCCACTGACAGTGACGAGGTGTGGACCAGGAAATGACTTTGTCTACAAGATAGATGGTCTCGCTGGCTGCTTCCACAGCGTCTGTGGAATGTGGGCTTAAATTGAAATAATTTGATATGAAGCCTCGAAATGCCTCACAAACGCTTGTACTAAAATTTCAATATAGTCATGATATCACATTGTAATCACACAACCCACTGTATTTAATTATTGATATGCTCTTTGCTTTCTAGAAAAAGTAATTTACTCTGATAAATATATTATATAATCATTTACAACTGAGATTTACTTTTTTTGCAAAAAGCTGGTATGGTGTATTATACAACTGAGGGACTATCTTTTTGATAAGAAACAATCACACTGTTTGCTACAGTCAAAGATACAGTGAAACCTAAACTGAAGGGTAGCTGCAAAAAGGACTGCTAAATAAAATTGTTACTTACCATATAGGTTATGTAGATATGTTTTGCTTGCATGCCAAGCAGGAGACTCGTACCAAATGATGTGACGCTGTTATCTGCCAGGCAGTCTTTCTACTTCAACTTTTTAGTAAATTTAATAAGCATTGCATTAAACTTCCAAAAAGATGACACAAAATTTCCTTATACAACAGATTAATCTCATTACTAAAGTTGTCTGCCCTCTGTTAGTGAACATAAAATAGAGATCTTCTGAAGCCATTGAGACTCTAAGCGGTCAATACACATATGCGATATTGAGGGTTTTTCAGCCATTGTCAGTCATACACAAACGAATTACATGTATAGAATATTTATTAGGTTAATTAAGCGTGCGTATATAATTTAGCCATGAACAGGAAGAGAAAGTGGGTAAACAATCTCAATGCTATATCCACATGCGTAATGTAATGCGAAATATTAACGTAACATAATATTTAAACCATAATGTCTAAGTCAAATAGAATGTGTAACAAAATATAATATGTAACAATTGAACTGTAAGAGTGAGTATCAGACAATGAGTATATCTATATATATGAATCAGAATGATATCAAATTAGTAGTGATATCGTCAGGTAACACGCGTAATCAGGTATACAGAGCAATGTAAACAAGTATGGGGTTGTCCTCTCAACACGCCCCGTCAAGCCCAAGCTTGTTAACAGCTAGACGGTGTTGCGTTGTACCGAATGGGGTAGTGAGGATATCGGCCAGATTGTCATTGGATGATACATGTTCGTATGCAATGTCGGCCTGTTCTCTCACGAAATGATAGCGCATGTCGATATGCTTAGTGCGACTATGATGTTCACCATTGTTAGTAGCAATAGATATCGCTCCCTGGTTGTCACTGTATAACGGCATAGGAGTAGGTATAGGCGTGTTGATGCGGTTACAGAAGCTGCGAAGATAAAGCATTTTTTTTGTCCCCTCAGTTAGTGCCATGTATTTGGCTTCACAACTAGAAAGTGCTACAGTAGGTTGTTTACGAGTTTTCCAGCTTACGGGCGAGCTGCCTAGTGTACATAGGTACCCATTAGTCAATCGACGGTCATCGATACTACCTGCCCAGTCAGAATCAGCATGTGCGGTTAGCAGGTTGTCTGCAGGTGTATATAACAGGTAGTACGCTTTAGTCCCCTTTATGTCCCTTAATACTCGTTTAAGAGCGGTAAAGTGTGTTAAGCTTGGCTTGTCTAAGTATTGTAATAACTTTGATACTGACCAGCAGATATCAGGGCATGTACATGTCATTAAGAAAATAAGATTACCTATGGCTTGGCGATATGGGAACTTATTGGTGAGAAAAGCATTGTGTTCATCATCTGTGGCTTTCTGGAGTTGTATACTCGTGTCAGCAGGGCTGTTGGCAGTCTTGGCATCAATCATATTGAAGCCTTTTAGAATGGTGTCAACGTATCCTTGTTGACTCATCTTATAACACCCATTTTTTGTGCATTCAAAGTCTATACCAAGAAACCATTTTAAAGGGCCTCGATCATCCATGTGAAACTTGGCGTGTAACATTTCTTTTACAGACGTGATCGTTTCGAGATTCTTAGCAGCAATGATTATGTCATTCACCCAAAACATGATAAATATACTATCATGTGTGGTATCTTTGATATAAACACACGAGTCGTTAGCGTTACAGGAATATCCTTGCTCTTTCAGGACGTTGGTGAGTGTGATATGCCAATTTCGTCCGCTTTGTTTTAAACCGTATCTAGGCTCTTCTTGAGATGACATGTGAGGCGAACTCCATTGTGTGTTTGTTCGTACCCTTGTGGCTGTTCAACGTAGATGATTTGTCTATAGATGCGTTGAGATAAGCACCCTTGACATCCATTTGGTGCAAGAGAAGTTTCTCATTAACTGCCTTCTGCAATAACGTGCGTATAGATTTGAGGCGTGTCGTAGGCGAGTAAGTTTTGTCGTAGTCAGTACCAGCTAGTTGTGAATACCCTTTAGCAATCAATCTAGCTTTGTACTGCACTTCGTTGGCATTCCCGCTTTGTTTTGTTGTATAAACCCATCTGCCTTTGGTTTCTGATCTATTTGCAAGTGGATGAACTAACTCCCAAGTGTCATTCTCAGTTAAAGTTGCGACCTCATTGTCCATTGCCGCTTTTCACCTTGTCGAATCAGTTGAGTTTATTGCTTCTTCGTAAGTTTGTGGTATAAAAGGTATTACAGCGTATGCGTAGTCGGTTGACACAGTTGGAACATAGTCGGATAGGTGTTTAGGCAGTTGGTGTTCACGGCGTGGTCGGTCGTGTCGGTTAGTATTGACGGTTGACTGGTCTGATTGCGTATTACTTGTGGACTCTTCTTGTTCATGGTGTGATTGTTGCTGGTTGTTGGTAGCACTGTCAGTGATTGGTTGTTTCATAAATGGTATCTGGTCATTATCAGTGGAGTTTTTGCTTTCGTCTGAGTGTACATTGTCAATCGGAAGCTCTGAGTGTTTGTGTACAAGAACATTTGTCGATGTGATAACCATGTTGCGATCATTGTTCAGAATATAGTAACCTTGGTTCATCAGGTTTATACCTAGGTAAGTTCCTTCTTGTCTACGAGGTTCTAATTTGGTTTTATGTCCTTCAACAAAGAATGTGCATCGTGAGCCAAAACTGTATATGTTTCTCATATCTGGTTTGACTTCTGTGAACAACTCATAAGCGGTTGATTTGTTATATATATGTATTTTTGTATATACTATATGTATATAGTATATATATATATACATATAGTATATATATACTATATGTATATATATATATATACTAGCTGCATTACTCGTGTTCGGGAACAGATTTACGTAAAGCAAAAGTTTTATTGAGAGTTGTCTTTCATACTGTAAAACAGCTCCAAATATGCAATCTACTGAAATTTTTCTGCTGATCAGACTGCATACACATATGCAGTCGTGCATGTCAATAATGTTGGAGAGACCAATGGAAATATGCAATGTGTTTTACAGCTAGTCTACAATGCATCCGTCTCGAACCACTCAAATCGGAGTTGTCCTAATTTTGTACACAGAACTGATAATGAAATTGACATTGCTAGGCAAACTGAAGTTCTTCAAACTGGCAGTATTGAAAAGTTTTCCATATTTAAAAAAATTCTAGAAAATATTTTGCTATTACACTGCTAAGCGATCACCAGCATTTATTGAATTGAGACTTCTACATGCTTAAAACACTAATCATGTCTCACCAGCTTTTCGTCTATAGCCTGTGTTTTAACTTGGTATATACAAACTTTGCACCAGTAATGTGGTTGTGTTGACAAAACTTATTATCAATAAAATCTACTATATAAACTACATATATGGCCTCTCACCTTTCCAATGTAAAGCATTACATCTGAAGCATTTTTAGACATTCGTCCCATAGAAAAATTCTGCCCTATACTGTGTTGCAGGACTGTAGTCAAGTGCGAAGTTTTCTGCCCATACACGGCGCCTGGTAGCAGCTGCTGTAGTTAGTGCATCTTGCTGTTGTCGCCGTTTTATCTGCTCTGAAAATTCAGCTCGCTGAGCAGCTGTTGTAGCTAGTGCATCATGTTCTTGTCGCCGCTGCATCTGCTCGGAGGTTTCTGCACGTCTGGCCGATGTAGCGGCTGCTCTGAGCCGTTTGAGTTGCTGCTGGGTCGGCTCAGCAGTCTCTGCACTTCCAGCAGCTGCAGCATCTATTCTGGCCTGCTCTAGATGTACCTCTGTTTGTTCAGCGGTTTCTGCTCTTCTAGCCGCTGCTATTCTGTTTCATTGTAGGTGTAGCTGTGTTTGCTCTACAGTTTCTGCACTTCTAGCAGATGCAGTAGCTATTCTGTTTCATTGTAGGCGTAGCTGTGTTTGCTCTGCAGTTTCTGCTCATCTAGCTGCTGCTTTGCAAATTCGGTTTCTTTCTCTACGGGAACCAACCTGTTCTTGCGTTTGAGCAGTAGGCTTTTTGGGAGGCATTGTACTGCTTCAAGCGTTTCTAAAAGTGAATGAGATGGCGTTCTTCTTTGTAATATACGCTGCTCGCTTTCTACTCACCGTCGCCTATCGCAACGCTCGGAGTGCCCGTGCAAGTTCTGTAGTAGCTGTAGTTCTGTAGTACTTGTAGCTGAAAAAAAGTAAAAGTAACTCAGCTGCGGAAGGAAATGAACATGTTTACTATTACAAACAGTGGCAAATCCAACGTTTTCAACCCTTTCACTGAAGTAGACTCATTCATGCGTTTTCTATAGTCGACCGCCGTAGACACATTTTTGCGGCTTTCCCAGCAATTGCTAGTAACTGAATTTTATTATTCATTGATAACATAACCAACGATCTTTAAGAATTTTATGGTAGTGACAGTGTTGTCCAAAGATTTCTCTAGAAAATTAGCCTAAAATTTAATTTTAAATCTTTGTTTGAGAATTTCTAACTTAACCACTTCGGATGCATGCGCCGCTATAGCGGCTTTGAGTATATTCCTTTCAAATTCATCAGCCGGTTTTTAGGCTTTGCGTAGTTGTGTTACTCATCCATCTATATTTAGAGCCTTCTTACAGTTACACTCTATCTACAAAGCTAAGCATGACCTTCAGACATGTTTGCAGACATTGGACTGGTCAAACAGCTATGGTCAAATGAAAGAATTTCGAGTAATTTGTGTTCAAAGTTCAACATCGCGATCAGTTAGTAACAACGCGTAGTAGCTAGTAGTGGATGCGTATAGGCTTCAATTCAGCAATACAAAATGGCAGACTTCCAGTGGAGTGGTGACGAAGATAAAGTAACAGCTATAGAAGAGACTGTAGATTACATTTTATACACAGTATAATGTTTTAATTGCTTGTTATTATATATACTTTTATACATTTATATGCTACCCTTATTAGTCAAATATGTTTGTAGAACACGAATTTTAATAAAACCGCTATTTCATGCTACTTTCAATATTTATTGATTTTAATTTTTGTAATAAAGATAATATGATCAGATACAGAATTTTTTCTGCTTTCCAAAAAGTATAGGTGTTCCATGTGAAAATGTGAGTGCTTCTATGGTTAAAATGACATTTTGTTAACCCATGTCATAATCTGTAGAGCATCATGATTTAATTGTACCTGAACGCAAAATTGGATTATGCATTTGTACCCGAAGTGGTTAAAAACAACCATTTTTTGTGTAAGTTTTGAAAAGGCCACCGAGTTAGAAAACAAATAGCTACTTATGTTGATGACATTATAGCCGATTCAGATTTTTGTGATTACACAGATAATTAAAATAGCAATAGCAGCACTGACTCTGATGGCGATGAAAGTAATGGTTTTGTAAGAATAAGGAACATTGTAGAGGATCGTTTTGCTTTGTAGCTTCACATCACTTTATCAATGCACAAAGTATAGATACAATGAATTTTTTGCATGGCAGTGCTTGTTAAAATGTTGGCAAATTGAAATATATAACCAAAACAAACGTTCTAGATGGAGTTTCAAATTGAAAAAATATCATGAAGCAATATCGGCAAAATGGCAGGCAGTAGGCCGATAGCTAAATTTGTACATGGACGCTAGTGAAAGGGTTATGTAGTGGAAGTGTGGCAATTCATAGACAATACAACATTGAATAAGAAGCACTTACCTTTTTGATGTGGAAATTTAGTAGGTGAACACTGCGTTTTTCCAGTGACCGCAAGAAATAAACGTTTACGTGACCTTCTCCGTACACGTTGGCAGTAAATATTAATTGCATGTAAATTACTACGCGCTAACCAGAGATCACGTGATTTTTGTGTAAAAACGATGAATAGGTTACGTAGGGGCACTAATCGGAGATTCCCGTTAATGCGCCCTAGATACCTAGTAGCGGCTAATAGTCCAAAAAGTACGGTACTCTATAAGGCGGACACACACACACATACATACACAGACAACGATTGCCATTTATATAGTAGATATATATATATATATATGTATATCTACTATATTATATCTGAAATATAATAGCCATGGGTAGAAAACTCTAATCTAGGTTGTATGCAGCTTCATGCGTCTATGACTCGCATGTTAAGAGGACAATCCCATGCTTGTTTACATTGCTCTGTATACCTGATTACGTGTGTTACCTGACGATATCACTACTAATTTGATATCATTCTGATTCATATATATATATATATATATATATATATATATATATATATATATATATATATATATATATATATGTATATATATATATGAATCAGAATGATATCAAATTAGTAGTGATATCGTCAGGTAACACACGTAATCAGGTATACAGAGCAATGTAAACAAGTATGGGATTGTCCTCTTAACATGTGAGTCATAGATGCATGAAGCTGCATACAACCTAGATTAGAGTTTTTTACCCATGGCTGTTATATTTCAGATATTGTGAAATGCGTAGGTATCCTTGTCAGAGTTATCTGCTTCTTGCAACTTCAGGTTCTCTAGATCCGAGCTTGCATCTTTGTCAAAATTATGTTTCTCTTGTATTATTGGAACAGGATAGCTTTGTTTGCAAGGGTTATCAATATTTGAAGATCGAAAGGCAATGGAGTAGATTTAACTTCTTCTGTATAAGAACGTCTGTAAAACTAGAAAAAGAAACTGCTTTATAACGAGCCAGGTTTTACAAAAACTAATAGTAATATATTGTAATCTGTGAATTTATTATGCTACAATTTCTTTACAATCTAAAAAGACAGATCACTGACTCTTTAGCAAACAAAAAAATGATTTATTGCTTTCGGCACTAACAGCACACGTATGAACTTTCTTTTAAATCAAAAGTCACTAAGTATATGTGTAAATCTGGTTAACACAAGTAAAAAACCAATGCCACATCTATGTTTGCTAAAAAGCTCATAACCTGTAAAATAACACGATCTTCACTATCTATAGTTTCATGACCAAACTACAAATTTTAATTGCAATTGTTCATCTTTTAGAGGCCTGCTATACTGTTCAAATTTAGCTGCCTTGTCCACATCGTAAGCTCTATACCTGATTATCTGAATAATTGCATTAGAAGAAATACTTAGCATTATGGTAATCCTAACATTCCTACTTCTATCTGTAGTTAACTATATGATATTACTTTTTCTCCACGGCTATTGATAAACTTTAAAACAACGGGCTGGCTTATTTCCAAAAACTGGATAATTGCTAAAAACTGGATAATTACTAAGAACTGGATAACTGCAGTACTAGGCTGGTACTTAAAATGAACAGACGGGCAACTTCTAGAATATACACTTTCATGAAATGAGTCAATCTTGTATGTATGCATGCATATACATATGTATGTATGTACATACGTATGTATGTACGTATGTTCATTTGTATGAACGTATGTACATATGTATGTACTCATGTATGTATGTATGTACATAGGTACGTATGTATGTACATATGTATGTACGTATGTATGTATGTACGTATGTATGTATGTATGTATGTACGTATGTATGTACATATGTATGTACGTATGTATGTATGTACATATGTATGTACGTATGTATGTACATATGTATGTACATTAGTATGTACGTAAGTATGTATGTAAGAAAGTAAGTAAGTAAATGAGTAAGCGAGTAAGTATATAAGTAAGTATGTATGTATGTACATACATACATATTATGTACGTATGTATGTCCGTACATATGTATGTATGTATGTATGCATGTATATACGTATGCACGTATATGCATATGAACATATGAACGTATGTATGTACATGTATATATGAATGTATCTCTGTATCAATGCATGTGTGTATGTGTGTATATATAACTTTTTATTGGCATTTTTATTGGTATTCATCAACAAAATTATATTTGTCATTACATGCCAAAAGAGAACAAAATGAAAAAACAGAAATTAGGAACTATTAAGTGAGTTGAACAAAAGTGTTTTAAAGTTTATAATTTAATGGTATTGCAGAAGAGTTGGGATAGTAAATTGTAGGTTGTAGTAACAGGAAGTTTATAAACTGAAACATATATGATGGTGGGTGTAGTATGTTGCTGTCATGGAATAGAGAACAATGTTCAATCCCAATTGTGGGAGGCTACATTCTAAAGCCCCGAGCAGCATTTCTCAAAGCTATATTGAATCTGCTTTTTGAGACATTTTGTAATTATCACTGATTCATATTTTGTATCACCATAGTTCATCGTCTGGAACTGTTGAATACCATTTAGCCAACCATCTAAGGATACAATAGTAGCATTTTTTGAAACAGACTGTGCTAAATTATCACACACGTTTTTTAGCAGTCATTAGTTTCTTTTCTGTTACCAGAATGACATTCCTCAGTTATTACGAATGCTCTATGATCACTATTAAATAAACAATGTCAATTACATGTAAGTGTTTGTTAGCCATTTGAAAAGTAACTCATTGCACCCTGATGCATACTATGATGCATTTGAATCAGCCTTTAGGAAATTATATAAGCAGAATGCTAGCTAAAAGTTTTTCTTATAAGCCAGGTTTGGTCTTAGACAAGATATACGTAAGTATTGCTGTCACCATGAAATGATAATAAGTCACTGACTGGCGGAGTGTGGAACTGCCGATGAACAACTAAAATTTACGGAATAGAAAAAGCTCACTTGATAAACTTGATAAAAGCTCACTTGACAGCATGATTCTTGACTGTATTTTAAGAACAAAGAAGGTGTAAACGAAAAATAATATTTCACGGAATTTTGTGTTAAACAACGGGATTCAGGGCCAAACAATGAGACCAAGAAAAATTGACTAATCAGATCATAGCATGGATTAGGCAATAGTCATATATTAGCACGATTTAAACATGTAATCAGATAGATGTACATTTAAGCATAATGCATAGTTTCTCATCACCAAACACACCATATCTATATGAATACTTTTTAGCAGGTGAGATCAGTACAAAACACTTGCACCAATGCTAACCCATTACCTATATATGTTCTTTGTTAAACATACCTCATTTACATATGACTTAGATGTCTGACTCAGTTATATATAACTAAAATATGTCTGACTCAGTAATATACGACTTAGATATGTCTGACTCAGTAATATATGACATAGATATGTCTGACTCAGTTATATATGACGTAGATATGTCTGATTCAGTAATATATGGCTCAGTTATACATGACTTAGTTATATATGACTCAGTTATATATGACACATTTTTATATATGGCTTTGTGTATATGACTCAGTTATACTTAATATGTTATAAAACACAAACCATGTACCAGTTAGCTAACCTGCTCTTTGTTTTTTTTTCTATAAAAAATGCAATAGGACTCTATATAGATTTTTTGTCTGCATGACTTAAAGCCTGGTTCCCATATCAATTGCGAGACTCCGGTGATAACTTGCGCAGCAAAATACTCGCGACGCTAGGCTTGGCGGCTTCTGTTCACATATAAAGGCGCATCGCTAAACGTAATTGCATAATCACATAAAATGTTCGCTTGCTATGCTGTTTCAATAATGGTGACCTTCACCTGTACAGTGCATTTCGGGAAGATTTTGTCTGTGGCTTTTCGCAAAATTTGAACAGCGCTAAACTCTTGCGTTGACTGCCGGCAACTACCGGCGGTACCCAGCGCGTAGGTTCACATTTCACAGCAATAGCCTGCGTTGCTGTCGCCGATGCTTTTCGATGTATATGGGAACAAGGCTTAAGACAAAAGAACATCAGGTGCTGTTTCTTTTACAACCAGTGACCTTGTATGAAGGTCAAATATTCAGCGTTTACTCGCAGGCCTAGCGTTCATGTTTAATCTCACTAATGTTCAATATTATAATATATAGAGCCAGCCACAGCAGCGTTATACAAACTTTCAACTTCTGTAAGCATTTTTAAACCATTGGCTTTGAATACTACACCTGTTTTTGAAAAAGAAACATTTTAAACTGTAACATATCTCTCCTTGAATCAGTTCTTAACCATAACTGACACCTTTTATTATAATTCGATATGATTGGATCAAATTCACCAAATGTAGAATTGCGGTCATTTACGTTTTGTTATCATCTAACACATGCAGTTAGAAGTAATGGCGTTGTGAAGAAAATAATTATACAATTGCTAAACTATTGGTAGTTTTAGAGGTATGAGACTAATGTCATATATGTGGCGCCATATATTTTTATCTTTCTGTCTGACTTTCTGGAGTTTAATAAATCACTTAGCTACTCTTCCAGGGAGTCAAGTCATACTTGCTAGATTCTCTGGAATAGATTTGTTATGATTTCTTTTGCTTAGACTGTCCATGTATTCTTCATTAACAAACTCATCTGTTAACTCAGGCTATGCGCCTCGAATAGTCATGCTACTGCGTATATGGGCCCTCATTACACCTTACTTCATCTATCATATTGTTATGTTATGATTTCTTTTGCTTAGACTATCCATGTATTCTTCATTAACAATCTCATCTGTTAACTCAGGCTATGCGCCTCGAATAGTCATGCTACTGCGTATATGGGCCCTCATTACACCTTACTCCTTCTATCATACTGTTATGTTATGATTTCTTTTGCTTAGACTATCCATGTATTCTTCATTAACAATCTCATCTGTTAACTCAGGCTATGCGCCTCGAATAGCCATGCTACTGCGCATATGGGCCCTCATTACACCTTACTCCTTCTATCATACTGTTATGTTATGATTTCTTTTGCTTAGACTATCCATGTATTCTTCATTAACAATCTCATCTGTTAACTCAGGCTATGCGCCTCGAATAGTCATGCTACTGCGTATATGGGCCCTCATTGCACCTTACTTCTTCTATCATATTGTTATATAATGATTTAACGTAAATTAAAACAAACAAACAAGCTCTCTGTCAATTAATAGAAGTCAACAATTTACATATATATATTTTAACAACCATTAACATAAATTTATTATCAAAAACTGTTAACAAGATCTATTGCATTTCTTACTCACAAATGCCTACCCGTCATGAGATACACATGATGAAAATACCAAAAATTATTCACCATTGTGCAATGACATTTTGTTTGGTCCAACACAGATCGATAAACTTGGAGTTATCTTATGCTTCTTGTGGTGCATAGTAGCTCTTTAGGCGACACACGAATGAACCGAGTGCAAAAATGTTTAGCGTACATCGAATACGTTTGCTATATGGCAGCGGTTCGGCTATCGACGCATCCAAACATAAAACTATTTATAAAAATCTAAGGCCATGACTTAGTGCATGGCACATTGCTACTATTTATGTCCTTATCCACTGCTAATGAACTTTACCAGACTTGATTATTGTGTATCCTCATTCACCCTGATTGAGGCACACTATCCCAAAATTTTGAGAGATAAGCGATTGGAATCTCAACACCGCATGTGTGCTCTTTGCCTACCCCTTTTCAACCCCTACACAACCCTTATGCACCCCTCTGTAATCCTTGTGCACCCCCTCTGTAACCCTTGTGTACCCCCTCTGTAACCCTTGTGCAACCCCAATGTAATCCTTGCGCACCCTCTATGTAACCCTTGTGCACCCCCTATGTAATCCTTGCGCACCCCTTCTGTAGTCCTTGTGTACCCCCTCTGTAATCCTTGTGCACCCCCTCTGTAACCCTTGTGCACCCCCTCTGTAATCCTTGTGCACCCCTCTGTAACCCTTGTGCACCTATCTGTAACCCTTGTGCACCCCTCTGTAACCCTTGTGCACCCCCTCTGTAACCCTTGTGCACCCCTCTGTAACCCTTGTGCACCCCCTCTGTAACCCTTGTGTACCCCGTCTGTAACCCTTGTGCACCCCTCTGTAACCCTTGTGCACCCCCTCTGTAACCCTTGTGCACCCCTCTGTAACCCTTGCGCACCCCCTATGTAACCCTTGTGCCCCCCCTATGTAATCCTTGCGCACCCCTTCTGTAATCCTTGTGCACCCTCTCTATAATCCTTGTGCACCCCCTCTGTAACCCTTGTGCACCCCCTCTGTAATCCTTGTGCACCCCTCTGTAACCCTTGTGCACCCCCTCTGTAACCCTTGTGTACCCCGTTTGTAACCCTTGTGCACCCCCTATGTAATCCTTGCGCATCCCCTATGCAACCTTACTTACTCCCTATGTAGTCCTTGAGAACCCCCTATGCAACTCTTGCTAACAATCCCTATGCAACTCTTGTGCAATGCTCTTGCAACCCATGCGCACCCACCATGCAACCTGTGTGCACCCATTTGTGTAGGAAATACATATATTAGCATCTCTAGTCTGAAATGAGTGTAGGGAAAGAGGGAGGGATAGAGGAGGTGGGGAGAAATACCTTAAATAACACACTGCTGACAACTTGATAGACTCGCAGCAGCACTGGTTATATAAAACATAAACAATAGATTGCAGAGTTTCCATAGACCTGAAGTATTTCTGATTACATTCAAGTAACTCTTGCATTTATGCTCCACTACAATGGTCTTGTTGGATACATGATGAAATCAATATAGACTGCGTACCATAAATCTTGACAATTTGCTAAAGCTTATAGAATGAATTAAACTTTCTAGCAAGACTTTAAACTCTCCTAATCATAAAGCAGCTATTGTTCCTATGATGTGGTACCTTCCTTTGAAAAGTCATAGGAGATGTATGAAACAATATCGCTCAGGTCTCCACTTCAACTGATGAATACGATGAAGGGAGTTCTCTTGATCTTGACTCTCGGTGCTGCAGTGGTTATTGCTGCCAGCAGAGATGCCTCTACGACAGCCAATAAGAAGAAAGTTGATGTTATTATGGAGGCTGTAGATAACCACTGCGAAGGTAAGACTGTATGTACATACTTGTATGTATGTATATAAGTATATTACTTTCTTTATGTATAGATATGTATACATTTTTATTAGCATTGGGCATGGCAATCATCAACAACATGCTGCTTGTTACATGCCAAAACAAAACTGTAAAAAACAGAAATCAGGAATTATTGAGCGATTTGAACAAGAGTATTTTAAAGTTGATAATTTAAGGTATTGTGGAGGAGTTGGAACAGTGAATTGTAGGTTGTAGTAACAGAAAGTTCATAAACTGAAACATATGATAGAGAATGTAGTATGTTGGTGTCACCGAATAGAAAGTGTTTGTTATATATAAGAAAAAATATAAATATTCTGGCCAGAGTTTACGCAGGATTTTGAAAACGTGTAACACAAACGCAGAAACGAGCATGTTTGGGACAAGGTAGTATGTTCAATTGATTTTGTGATGTGATTAGTGAAAGTGTAGTGAGCTGGAATATGTCTTCTTTGAATAAAATTCTTCTTTCTTCTATTGATTTCATTAGCTGATCACTTGTTAACAGATAATATATAACAGGTAATATGTGATCAATAGTACACTTAATGGTTGACTAGAATTTGCAAACAAATAGTTTGATGTATCGCTCAAAAATAACTTTGACTATCAGCATTTTCATTAGTGACTTACCGTATGATTGGCTGAACTTTCAAGTAAACGCATGTACGTATGTTCAACCTTTAGATTTTTTGTTATAACAACCGATCAGAATGGGTATTACACCTAGTGAATGTACATTAGTTGCATTTCATTATGAACAGCGACAATGAGCCACATTTGATGAATGTACATACAAGTAATTAGCCTGTCTTGACAAACTGTTGTTTTTGCGGAGTTGTGCCCCGGCGAGGGCGGAGAGCAAAACAACAGTTGTTTTGCTCACCTCGCTCAACGAGGGATAACTCCGCAAAAAAAAGCAGTTTGTCAGGACAGACTAACAAGTAATTCATTTTCTGTTTTTTGAAGTTGATGTAAATGGTGATGCAATAAAAAACCACTATTGTAATTGTTAAACAGAAAATTGTTCTCAATATTAGGAGTTACTTTTCCATGTCTAAAATACCAGATATATAGACATGTATATGTATATTTATTAAGATATATATCTGCTTGAAACAAGTTAATGCTGACTGACTAACATCTAATCGCTCTTCATACACTATACCAGTGTTTTTCAAACTTTTTTTGAGCCAGGGCACATTTTTTCATTGGAAAAACTTTGCAGCACACCACTAACCAAAAATATTATAAAATGACACTATGAACAATATATTTAATTACAATATAATTTCTGAATTTATTTATACTTAGTCAATGTGAAACCTGGGCCTGTTTAGATGACCACAAAGTCGATATCTTGGCAGGAATAGAAGAAAGACACACACGAAGCTCTCAGTCTCTCTCTGGTTGTAGGTTTTATAGAAGTTAGGCTTGAATAGCTCAGTTTACACAGATATGTTGTGGAAAATGGGAGCAATGTCAGAACAGCTTTGTTGGCCAGAATGGAGAACTCCTTGGCAGCAGTCAACTTAAAACTGTCCAAAGGAAGGTCAGAAAAATCTTAGTTTTAAACCCCGATTCTGTTTCGGTGAAGTTAGTTCCTCCTGTTCTTGTAAAGTCATGTCCTTTCCAACAACTGATGCTGAGCTGTTTGGGTCACTAACTCAGTCAAAACATTCAGTGGAAGCTGAAGAAAAATAAAATACAACTTCTACTCAAGACTTTTCAAATGTTGACATATTTCCTCACACACTGTAGCAGTGGGACTTTGCTGCTTCTCCATGAACATCTCCGGGTTGGTACGTAGCACATGTTGTTGCCAGAGGTAAACCTTTAAACGGAATCCATTTACTTTATCAGTGCTTGTAAGCAGATTTTCATTTTGGCCCTGCATCCTTGTGTTCAGGTTGTTCAGATGATGAAATATGTCAGCCAGGTATGCCAGCTTTACGCACCACTCCTCATTTGAAAACAAATTGGAGTAAGCAGACCTCTCAGTTGTCAGAAAAATTTTAAGTTCTTCTCGCAGCTCATACACACGGGCCAGCACCTTACAGCGTGACAACCTTCGGACCTCGTTATGGAGCAATAAGGCCTTATGCTCCGCTCCCATTTCTTCACACAAAGATGTAAATATACGGCTTTTCAGAGGTTGTGTCTTTACAAAGTTCACTATGGGCAGCGCATCATCCCGCACAAGAACCAGTTCTGCTGGTAAAGTCTTAGCATTAAGGGCCTCATGATGCAAAAAACAATGTAGAACAATCAGATCTAGGTTTCTTTCCTTCACTCTGCTCACAAAGCCTTTGGTGCACCCGAACATGGCTGCTGCTCCATCAGTGCAAACGCTTGTGCAGTTTTCCCACGTAGTCCTCCATGATCCAAATATTGCGTTGTGAACCGAAAAATTTCTTCTCCAGCTGTTTTTTTCTGGCAGTGCCTTGCAAACTAGAAAGTTTTCTCTAATGGCATCTCCATCCACAAAACGCACATTAACCAAGAGCTGAGAATGTCCACTAATATCTATAGACTCATCAACTTGCGACGCAAATTTCCTACTAATGCGTATCTTTTCCAAAACATGGCTTTCGATGTCTGTAGACATGTTATCAATACCTCTGGCAATTGTGTTATCCCAGAGCAAAACTTTAGCTATGTCTTTCACTGCGTCTGGGCCGAGCATCTCGTTGACAATGGCTATACAGGCAGATAGTACTAATGTCTCTGCCACAGTGTGTGGCTTTTTTGATTTAGCAATGAGTTTAGCTACTACTTTAGCAAGGATCGCTAAACATATATAATGGAAATGTTTACTTTTCCATATCCATTTCCATAAACTTAAATATTTCTATAATTTTATGGAAATAGATATGAAAATTTTATTTTAGAAATATGGAAATGGAAATGAATTATGGAAATGTTATGGAAATGGAATTAATATGGAAATTAATTATGGAAATGTTATGGAAATGGAAATAATATGGAAATGAATTATGGATATGTTATGGAAATGGAAATAATATGGAAATGAATTATAGAAATGTTATGGAAATGGAAATTGTGACATACATGTAATCCCTGCTAGGTAGCTAGCTTTTAGCTCTTTTTCATGTACCTTTGTGGTTTTTTCATAAAGGTTGCCTGTTTCTCTGTATTTACAAGCATGCAAACAAAATAGTCTGCTGACCTGTTTTGAGGTGATGGGTGTTTCGTTTAGAGATGGTGTTTAAACTTGCTCGGCACTATGGCGCTGTTAGATAGCTTCTCGCCACACACCAGGCATAATGGAGTAGGTGTCGTCTCATTCCCAATGAAAGTAAATCCATACGAAATATAGTACTCTCTATATTGCCTTGAGCTCGCCGCCTATGTTTTCTTTTTCTCACCACTCATACTAGGGCCTTCATCCGGGTCAGAATTTTGTACAGAGCCCGATTTGGAGTTTAGGGCTGTCTTTTTAAAAAAACCTTCTCCATGACTGTCACCATGACCCTTCACATGCATCATTAAGTTTCTTGGAGGAATGAGACAATCAGCTAAATTACACTCTCTCACAATGACATAATAGTTACAGAAAATAATTAATAAATGTTTTATAAAATTTTTAATTTCAAAAAAGTGACATTAGATAATTTCTCAAGGCACATCTGATGATCTCTCACGTCATAATAGTGTGCCGCGGCCAAGTGGTTGAAAATCACTGCACTATACTATATACATTCACATACATCATATATTTTTCTTATATAAATTATATATGTGCAGTTTATATACAATATATGTTATGCATATTTTTATTCAAAATATATCTACATAATTTCATTAAAAATGGTTACTTCATTTAATAAATAATATGCCCTTGATGAGTATTTTTGCATTATGGCCTAAGTAATTTATAATTGTTCTGCCCAAGGAGCCTTATAACTGCTAGAGATTTACATACATGTATATAAACTTAACGGCTGATTCACACTATATCGCCGCATCTCAGCGTTAATGCCACAATATTTCGGCGATCGTCTGTGATAGCAGTGTTCACACTCACAAAAACACGCCGTTGTTTGCTTCTGTTTTCACTTTTCTTTTTAACTTCTTCGAAGGAACCTCGCTCTTGCTGCGTGCTCCAACCAAGTACTAGTCCCGCAGCGATTATCACAACCGTATATATAAATAAGCTATCTGCAACAGCAAACCCTTTTCTTAGAAAAGTGGTGCGCATTGTACAGACTGTCACCGATGCTCGAAGAACTATCGGGAAAGTTTTACGGCTGCAAACTTTTCCGACGTATTTGCATTTCTTCAACCGAAGCAATCGGTTCATCGTGCAGATAGTTGACAATGAGCACCAAAAGGACAATATAGTATGAACCAGTATTAATTGTGTGTCAACTGTGTGCAGCCATAGCAATAAAGCTTTGGGTGCAAAAAATATATGTACTACACTGGATTTAAGCCCAGAACTACTAGATCTGCAACCAGGCGCATGATCCATTAGACTACACTATGCTGGGAATACTGTAGAAAGTTTCCATACGTATGGAGCACAATTACAACAAGTTGCACGTACTTATGCAACTTGCAAAAGTACTGTTGGTCACTACTATCATGCTTGACACTTTAACTATGATAAGTAGTTAACAATTATAAGCAAGCTGGCTTAAGGCAGCTTAGGACACATATCTTATTATAGTAAGTTACTAGCTTAAGTTCCTTAAATTCATTGGATAAAGAAACTTAGTCAATGACAACTAAATTTAGCAACCAAAGCTTAATTTTTTTTGCAAAAACCTTTTTATTATTCGTGCAATGTTGGGCATTTAGCTAGTAAAGAACAAAATTACGTGTGTAATGCTTGTTGCTTGTACCATCACTCAAAATGATTGCTTACTTACTAAACTGGCCAGCTTGTAAAAATTACTAAAAATCATACAGCAGGTTATTAGTTGCTGTACATGTGTCTTGAGCAATTCTATAAATAGTAACAACGTTCATTGGTGAATTTATTTTAGTTACAATTGGAAGTTGCGTCTCATTCTATACTATTTCTTAAATTCAACAATTTTTGATTTAAATTAAAGCAGACAAAGGCAATCTATTCTAATATTTGTTTTGTGTATATCAAAACTATTGGAAAAAATATTTTTATAAGATTTCATTGCATGTTTATATCATTTCAAAGCCTACAAAATATTGAAAGCTGCTCAAAGTAAATAGATATAGCACTAAAAACAATTGCATTTGTACAAATATCTGTACAAATGCATTATATTAAACTGCCAAACACTAAGCGTACACACCTGAACTACATGTATAAAAAGATAATCTATAAAAGTAAATTCCATTAAGCGCTCAATCTACTTTCAGCTAAGAGAAAAAAGAGAGAGATTGGAGAAGCGGGACCATCTGACCCAGTAGACACGAATGTACCCTCTGGTACACATGGCTCATCCGGTCCATCAGGTCCCTGGGGTCCAACTGGTCCATCAGGTTCCACAACGGGTCCGACAAGTACACTTGGTACGAACCACCCATCATCAGAAGACAAAGTGAGAAGACTAGTGCTGAATGTAATCGAGGACTGCTTGGAAAGTGACAATTGATGTAGTCGTCTCATCAACTACTAAAGAAACAAGTCTAAACTTGCATATAGACGCCTATGTATACGCTGTATTTATTAATGGTTATTATCCTTCGACAAAATTTTTAAAATTTGTATAATGCTTTTATTAAATCTAAAATTTGTTGCATGTTATTTACTAAAACTAGATTTGTTTTATGCTTTTTCATCTTGTGCAATGAGCTTCATCATTTGCAACATAACATGGTTCAGGTGAATGCTTTGCCATCAATTATATCAGTACTGTTTCAGCTTATTCAGATTCTTCAATACCTTGGCTTTCAAATGAGCCATTGTTTGACATGGTGAGGCAGACATTGGTTGGTGTTTATATGATTTCTCCACAGCTCTACCACAAAAACGTTCAATGGTATAGGCTCGGAAATTATGATGTCATAATTTTCATATTCAGTGTTGTGTGCTCTTACCGCTTATTTATCAACTATGGTAATGACACTAGTGGCAGGCGAAGGTAGGATAACTCCGGAGAACCAATGAAGATGACAAAGGAATCAGTGTCATTAGCTCTTCATGTACAAATTATTTCTATGATAAATAGTTCAGATTCCAAGAACCATACTATATTTCCTGATGATATTATGCACTAGCCCTTTCTTTTTATTGGGATGTTGAGGGGCACAACTGAAGCTAATTAATTTCAAGCATTGCATGATCTCAGGAGAATGCAATTTACTTATAGTCCTAGGGCCACGCCACTGCAGGTCACAATTTAATCGATGTGATTTCATTACCTTTATCAACGACAGTATATCAACGACAGGTCGATTTCCTCTGCATTTCTGTATGGGACAAATAATACCATCATATAAAATGATGTGATAATAATTACTATAAATATTTAAAATGAGCGAAAGGATGAAAAAAGACTACTCAACAATCACCCAAAATCTATTAACCCAGAACATGTGTTTGCATTGGTCGGGCGTTAGCACGATCCGCGGACATTGTTGATTATCTAGAATCCTAGCTCAATATTAGCTCTCACAGGGTTCAAGAGCACCGATTGTCACAGAAAAGCGCAGCATCAATGGCAGTGAAATGTATCGGCGACCTAAGGTTAACTGCTAATTATGACATCACATTGTGGGAACCACAACCAAGTGCTTTTTTATTGCAGGACATACTTTTGACACCCTGTTATTCATAGTTTTATTATTTTTTGTGTATTGAATACAAACTCATTCGAAAGCCAAGACTCTGAAGTACTGAAATATATGATAAAAGTACTGATATAGTTGATGTGCTTTAAAGACATTATGAACGTTCACAGGATATCGATAGGTTTATTATAACTACTCGTAAATGTTCTACGTCCTTTTGGTTGGTGGGTAAGCCAACTCATCTTGTCAAAGTTTTTATTTGCTGTTTTTAAATAAATACAATGTACTAACAATGAACCTCTAATATAAAATAAAATTCTTTTCAAGGGAGTAACGAGCAATGTTGTTAAACTACTTAAACTACAGAACTACTTGTAAACT
The DNA here is from genome assembly GCF_963576615.1 of Watersipora subatra. NCBI lineage: Eukaryota > Metazoa > Bryozoa > Gymnolaemata > Cheilostomatida > Watersiporidae > Watersipora > Watersipora subatra. Next base: position 10,433,479 of record NC_088709.1, read on the forward strand.
AGTTCTTAAACTGTTTAGAGAGGAATACCAACTGTGTGGCTGCGTTTCAACAACTGTCCAATAGGTATGTTCTCAAAAACTTTGTGTGACTGGTAAACACAATTCCAAAGACCTTCTACTTCCTTAAAGTGAGCAAAAATCTGATAAGTTATTCCTAATGTTAGCAGCAGAGCCCCATCTTGTCTATGCATAAACTTGTCCATAAGTAAATTAGTGCCATTTCATAACAATCCTATTGACCAAAAAGCTAAGCTAAAAGCTAATACAATTGTCTTGGAAGAATATGCGCCATAGAAATTACTCAAACTAGATAAACCCAGTAGTACAAATTTACTAGATTCTGAACATCTTGTGGAAGACATCCATCTAAAATATTGTGCAAAGCTTTAGTCGAACCTAGCAGCAGAAGAGGCCCAAGTGAACCATTAGACCAAGGGCGGGCAATGTGCGGCCCCTGGGCCGCATGTGGCCCTTTGCCATTTATTGTATGGAAGTCCACTCCTCCCACCCCTTCTCGTATATTTGCATATATAGATGCGTTTGAATGAATACAATGCACTAAATAAATAAAATGCAACATAGTGGTGATATTTTTTTGAAAGCATAATATAGTGCCTCTCACATCAACCGGAATCTTCAGTTGGCTTTAAACTTTACATCAGTAAATAACAAGACTATGTTTAATCTGCCAAAATTCAGTAGCTTAAACCAAGGAATACAACATTAGAAAACATTTTGAAACCAATCATGGGGAAATGTATGGCAGATACTGCACAGAAGAGAAAAAACAACTTGCAGAAAAGTTGACAAAAAGCCTGAAAGCGCAGCAAGTGTTAACTCAATCACGTGAGGTTGACATTGCCTATACTATAGCCAGCACCAAAAGCCATTTTCTGATGGTGAAATAGTAAAAGAGTAAAGCTTGCTGAAGTAATGCATTCCTGTATTGTAGCAGGGTTGTATGATGGGGTCCTTGACAATAGTTACATTTTGCAAAATGGTCCTTTTCTTGAAAAGGTTGCCCACCCCTGCACTAGAGCATCCTGGGTAATGCTGAATCAGTTACTATTTGATACTTGCAACTTGTAACTTCATATACAAGCTCCTTGTAACTTTATACACAAGCTTCATGTACCTTCATACAAAAGCTTCATGTATCTTTATATAAAAGCTCCTTGTACCTTCATACACAAGCTCTTTGTACTTTCATATACAAGCTCCTTGTACCTTCATACACAAGCTCCATGTACCTTCATACACAAGCTCCATGTACCTTCATATACAAGCTCCATGTACCTTCATACACAAGCTTCTTGTACCTTTATATAAAAGCTCCATGTATCTTCATATACAAGCTCCATGTACCTTCATATACAAGCTCCATGTACCTTCATACACAAGCTCCTTGTACCTTCATACACAAGCTCCATGTACCTTCATACACAAGCTCCTTGTACCTTCATATACAAGCTCCATGTACCTTTATATACAAGCTCCATGTACCTTCATACACAAACTCCATGTACCTTCATATACAAGCTCCATGTACCTTCATACACAAGCTTCTTGTATGTTCATATACAAGCTCCTTGTACCTTCATATACAAGCTCCATGTACCTTCATATACAAGCTTCTTGTACCTTCATACACAAGCTCCATGTACCTTCATATACAAGCTCCATGTACCTTCATATACAAGCTCTATGTACCTTCATATACAAGCTCTTTGTACCTTCATATACAAGCTCCTTGTACCTTCATATACAAGCTCCTTGTACCTTCATATGCAAGCTCCATGTACTTTCATATACAAGCTCCTTGTACCTTCATACACAAGCTCCATGTACCTTCATACACAAGCTCCATGTACCTTCATATACAAGCTCCATGTACCTTCATATACAAGCTCCTTGTACCTTCATACACAAGCTCCGTGTACCTTCATATACAAGCTCCATGTACCTTCATACACAAGCTCCATGTATCTTCATATACAAGCTCCATGTACCTTCATATACAAGCTCCATGTACCTTTATATACAAGCTCCATGTATCTTCATATACAAGCTCCATGTACCTTCATAAACAAGCTCCATGTACCTTTATATACAAGCTCCATGTATCTTCATATACAAGCTCCATGTACCTTCATATACAAGCTCCATGTACCTTCATATACAAGCTCCATGTACCTTCATATACAAGCTCCATGTACCTTCATACACAAGCTCCATGTACCTTCATACACAAGCTTCTTGTATCTTTATATAAAAGCTCCTTGTACCTTCATATACAAGCTCCTTGTACCTTCATATACAAGCTCCTTGTACCTTCATATACAAGCTCCATGTACCTTCATACACAAGCTCTTTGTACCTTCATACACAAGCTCCATGTACCTTCATATACAAGCTCCATGTACCTTCATTCACAAGCTCCTTGTACTTTCATACACACGCTCCATGTACCTTCATACACAAGCTCCATGTACCTTTATATACAAGCTTCTTGTACCTTCATACACAAGCTTCTTGTACCTTCATACACAAACTACATGTACCTTCATATACAAGCTTCATGTACCTTCATACACAAGCTCCATGTACCTTCATATACAAGCTCCTTGTACCTTCATATACAAGCTTCTTGTACCTTCATATACAAGCTCCATGTACCTTCATACACAAGCTCCATGTACCTTCATACACAAGCTTCTTGTATCTTTATATACAAGCGATTTCTGAATTTCAATAATTAAATTGACCTGCCATTGGTAAAATCACTGGCATTTTGCCACACTTGTCGTTCATAAATTTTCTGTAACACATGCATTATAGTCTTTTATTTATCTTTTGCCATAAACTTTCGCAAGGAAGGCCAAACATTGAATTCCACAGATTCCTGTCATTACATGCAATTACAATTAGTAACAGCTGAGCAAGTGACAAGAGAGATTGGTAAAACAGTTACAATATAACGGTGAGTCATGCAAGAACACAGGTGACAAGTTACCTAATTATGTTATCAAATTATGTTAATTATGTTCATTTTATTGTTATAATTTATCAAATTACATCATATCATCCAACATTATGATGTCTATTTAGCTTACTGCGTGCAGAGGCTGAGCATGCTGTTTTGTTCTTGTGACTTTTGCTGGAGGTGTTTGAATTCCGGGACCAGGGAACCTCGCTAACTGAAGGCATGCCCAGTTGCAGAGAACAATTCAAGGTTGGATGTCAGTTCTTTTGTTACCAGTGGCCTTTTGTGAGATTTCAACCTTGACCTGTTGTTCGCATGTCAGGCGTTCTAGACCACTGGGCCGTGGCTTCTCACCTGCCCTCTAATTCAATATTAGAAGTTCAGTTACCAGTTGCAAACCTTTATCTCTCTGCTTGAAAAGTTAAAATTGCTACTTGTGCTTAGAGTCTCTGCTAGTTAGACAAACTGGTCATTCTGACAAAATTCAGCAAGAATGAAACTTTTATTGAGAGAAGATGAGAGGCTACTTTTTAAATATAATGAGTCGTAATTCCATTTGTGGATGCCTTCAAATCTTACCTTTTCCTTTTATAATTTCCCATAACTGGTAGAATTTAGATTGATGTAAGTGTCCATCATTGTGTAGTTTTTTATTTATTTCTAATAACCCATCTAAAGTGAAAAATTCAACTCAACTTCCAGTTTAAACAATTTAATAGTTTTTAGTCAGTAGGTAATTGGACATTTCTTGGCATTTGTAAATAAGGAGTTATAAGAATATATATTATGTGTAAATAGAAAACGACATGTAACACGACTCACTATGAACTGTGTTTAATTTGCTCGAGCCTCGCAGGGCTATAGCAAGCTCTGCCTAAACAACAGGCATTGCCAGATGAAGATGTATCATAGTGACACATCTTAAAACGCTAGAAACCGTGATCTCTAGTCAAATGATTCGGTAGTCAAAGGAAATGCTGTTTTATTTAGGATCTAATCTCTTAGTGAAGGGGTTACAGTCTCACTGAAACAGTTAACTGAAAGTGAATAGAGATGAATGATGGTTGAGTGACAGAGCTTTTCAGGCTAAAAGACCAATCAAGTTATAGAAATCAATGTGGAAACTTTTTAAATAATTTGTGAACGATGCAAAAAATGATTTGTAATAGAATGCTCTAATTTAAGTAAAAATGCCAAATATGAAGAGTATATTTCATCAGAGACAAGCTGACCTATCATAAAACAGGACCATAGCCTTCAACTAAAAGATTCTTTAAGTTTCACTTATTCTTCATTACAAATACAGGTATTATTAATACATCATATTATACTACATATATAATATAATATTATATTATGTTCTCTCTCTTTTGCTGTCAGTGAAGGCAACTAAGACTATGGTTGTTGCTTGTATATGATAGCAGATTTCCGATCAGCTCGACTACAAGCAGTTGTCTGTTAAAAGTTTGTATTTATTTGCCTCAATTTTAAATTTCTCTTAGCTAAATCTTTATAGCAGTGTCCTGGCCTACCTCGATTTCTTTTACCAACACATAAATGTGACTATAATAGCTGACACAGAAGCTAATCTTGCTCAATACTGTGTACATGGCCCAACCAACTGAGACTACTTCAATATGGATATCAGCCATTGAAGATAGGCCTACCCGTTTTAATATTTGGACATATGTGATTTTGTCACGCCACTTAATGTTCATGATGTCTCTCAAGTATTGTATGATCACAGTATGTAGTTTCTTTACTCGAGTTTAATAAATTATCCAGAAGACAGCGCCATATAAGAGAGTTGACAAAACCACTGCTCGATACACTTTACACTTCACTCTGACTGAAACATGCTTGTTCTTCCATTCTCTGTTGGTAGCTTGCCAAAAGCAGCACTGGCTTTTTTGACTTTTGCTTGGAGTTTTTTTGATCCTAGAAATGTTAGATACAGTGCTTCCAAGGTAGGTAAAGTGTGTGAATTTACGTAACCGGGGATTCTTGGTTGATGAAGAGGACTTTGGCTTCAGGAGGACAAAGGAGTTTGATTGGTTGGTGCATGCACTCTGTTTTTTCATATTAATCTTTAAGCATAGAAGGGATACAGCTCTGCTGAAGTTGTCCAAGAGTTGCTGCACGTCAGAGGCTGAATAAGGAACTAATGCGCTGTTGTCAGCGAGTAGAATCTCCCGAACCATGTGTTGGCGGTACGAGATCTGGCTTTGTAATGGAAGACTTTGAAAAGACCTGCGCTTTGTCTTGTTTGTATGTACAGTCCTAATGTACATCTCTTGTATGTACACCCTCTGTATGTACATCCCCTGTATGTACACTTCTGATGTACATCCTTGAGGATGTAAAGCATGTTGACATAAAGCATAGTATCCAAGTAGACGAAAAACGACGTGGGAGTTAGGACACAGCCCTGCTTAATTCCGTTTGTTACCACAAACTCATTTGACAAAACTGTACCTTGAACCTCTCATGGTCGCATCCCATCGGTAGTACTCTGATCAGATTGGTTACTTTCACTGTGCATCCTGATTTTCGTGTAACACTTTAGAGCCTACCTTGAGAAACAACGTGGATGGCAAGGGTGGTGGTTGACAACAATGATAGATGACAAAAATAGTGGTTGACAAGGATGGTGGTTGACAAGGATGGTGGATGACAAGGATGGTGGATGACAAGGATGGTGAATGACAAGAATGGTGGATGACAAAAATGGTGGTTGACAAGGATGGTGGTTGACAAAGATGGTGGATGACAAAAATGGTGGTTGACAAGGATGGTGGTTGACAAGGATGGTGGATGACAAGAATGGTGGATGACAAGGATGGTGGATGACAAGGATGGTGGATGACAAGGATGGTGAATGACAAGAATGGTGGATGACAAAAATGGTGGTTGACAAGGATGGTGGTTGACAAAGATGGTGGATGACAAAAATGGTGGATGACAAAAATGGTGGTTGACAAGGATGATGGTTGACAAGGATGGTGGATGACAAGAATGGTGGATGACAAGGATGGTGGATGACAAGGATGGTGGATGACAAGGATGGTGAATGACAAGAATGGTGGATGACAAAAATGGTGGTTGACAAGGATGGTGGTTGACAAAGCTGGTGGATGACAAAAATGGTGGATGACAAAAATGGTGGTTGACAAGGATGATGGTTGACAAGGATGGTGGATGACAAAATTGGTGGATGACAAGGATGGTGGATGACAAAAATGGTGGATGACAAGGATGGTGGTTGACAAGGATGTTGGATGACAAGGATGGTGGATGACAAAGATGGTGGATGACAAGGATGGTGGATGATGAGGATGGTGGTTGACAAGGATGGTGGATGACAAGGATAGTGGACGACAAGGATGGTGGATGACAAGGATGGTGAATGACAAGGATGATGGATGACAAGGATGGTGGATGACAAGGATGGTGGATGACAAGGATGGTGGATGACAAGGATGGTGGATGACAAGGATGGTGGATGACAAGGATGGTGGATGACAAGGATGGTGAATGACAAGGATGGTGGATGACAAGGATGGTGGATGACAAGGATGGTGGATGACAAGGATGGTGGATGACAAGAATGGTGGATGACAAGGATGGTGGTTGACAAGGATGGTGGATGACAAGGATGGTGGATGACAAGGATGGTGAATGACAAGAATGGTGGTTGACAAGGATGGTGGATGACAACGATGGTGGTTGATAAAGATGGTGGATGACAAGGATGGTGGATGACAAGAATGGTGGATGACAAGGATGGTGGTTGACAAGGATGGTGGTTGTACTGGTCTGTCACAATCCATAATAGGACTTTGCTTTTTGTGTGTTTGGCTTCTTTAAAAAACTTCAACTGTTGAAGCTATATTTGTGCACCTTCATTTTCAATGCATCACCGATATATGTGACAAACCTCTCTTCAATATTTGCAAGAAATTGAAACAGATTTTTTGAGAAACGCAACATAAAAGGGTAATTGAATCTCTAACTAAGCAGCCGACTAGTCCTTCTTATCGACGTTAGAGAGCAGTGGGTCTCAGTGAAGTGGTGATGTTATTCACTTACATGTAAGTAAATAAATCAACTTACATGTAAGTGAATAAATCAACTTACATGTAAGTGAATAACATCAACTTACATGTAAGTGAATAACATCAACTTACTTGTAAGTGAATAACATCAACTTACATGTAAATGAATAAATCAACTTACATATAAGTAAATAAATCAACTTACATGTAAATGAATAACATCAACTTACATGTAAGTGAATAACATCAACTTACATGTAAGTGAATAACATCAACTTACTTGTAAGTGAATAACATCAACTTACATGTAAGTGAATAACATCAACTTACATGTAAGTGAATAACATCAACTTACATGTAAGTGAATAAAATACTGAAGTATCACTGTTGATGCTATTTATGTTCCTTGATAGCGTTTTTTCAACCAATATAAATGCCTCTCAACACTAGCAGTGAAATTTGTTTAAACTGATAAGAGAACACTTGTCATAGAATAACAGCTTTTTGATAGTTATACAAAAACGGTTATTTTGTATTTGTGCTGACACAACTTACCCAGTTTATGGGTCAGCACTGCCGTTTAGAAAACAAACACTTGCCCACTTGAAACAACTGTTAACCAGATTGTTAACATATTGTTAACCGAATTGAAGCACAATTAATCACCTCTGTAACCTAACACTGTTATATGGAAAACAATATTTTTAGCTACTTTGCAACTCATTCACATAAATCAATTGTTTAATTAAAAATTGTAACATAATTCATCGTAAAGCAATGGGTTTTTTTTTATGAAAACCTTAATAACTGATTTGCTTGATTTGGCTCCCTATTATAGTGGTAGTTTGTAGATATCGCAGTGGCAGTAGATTATTATAAAAAATCGTTCATCTATTGTATAATTAACAAACTTCTTGGCTGTGATTTGTAGCTGACAACTAAAAATTATCACTTTACTAACAGCAATCGAACTGAAGGTCTTGGAATTTCTCGCATGCCAAATGCAGGTGAAAATATACCAAACTTTCATTGTTTTACTTTTATTTTGCTTTCGTGGATTGTACACTTCTCATACCACCAATCATTACTCTACTTGTAAATATTCTGTCAATCTACTACTACTTCCAGCATCTATTTCAGCATCTGGATATTGTCAGCGTTTATACCAAGCCCCAGAAGCATGGAATCAGTTGCCTGTTGACATCTGTGGAATCAAAAACACTAATCTATTTAAAATGGTCTTGAAGTGACACCTGTTGCCGAGGTCTGTGCATCGTTGGGCTGTCTTTTCCATTTTTCCTTTAGATTCCAGTGATTTTCTCATCTATGTGAGCCACACCATGTTCACTGCCTGCTAATTAGGCTCTGCAATCTCGATTAACCAAGCTATAATTGCGCACATAGAGCCTTAATCAATGATTTTTATGTTGTACTTTTTGCACTTGTCTTGCCTGATGAACCAAACCAATTCAGCTCAATTCACTGTGACCATGAATAAGCACTCTAGTATGGCTGAGTGGCATGGAAAAATGATAAGGTTTTCTCAGACTAAATTTTTTAATTTTAAAAAATAGGCAAGGAGAAATTGCAGTAGCAGTATAACTCTAAAAGTCACAAAGACTGGTAGGCAATGTTGGGTGTCTAAAAGACTTGCTGTCGAGATGTGTCATATTGTGGTGGGAGCCAGCCGGTTCTGTATCTGGGGCAGCTCGCTAGTTTGTCCTGGCATGTTTCGAATTGGATCGGCTCGACTCGGCCAAGCTACGAAAAACAAAAGGACCAACTAGGCACTTAGTAAAGGGAGGAACTTACTTTGCTAGAGTGTCTATATAAAAAGCTGTGCATTCAAGATTCAGAGCACCTTTGTGCCCTCTCTGTATATGCGCACCACTTTATATCTTTTATATATAAATCATTATGTATATCTTTACTACCATTGTGCAGTTATTCTGAGATTGGTGTGACGAAAAAAAGTGCGGTCTTTTGGGCTTCCTTTACAACATGTGTTGTACGCTGCTTTACTATCTTGCATAGTAGTTACATCTCTACTTATGCTACCTAAAGAATGACATCAGCGACTGTAACTAAATGTATAACTTTGTTAGAACATTAGGTAAAAATATGTTCTCAAACCAGTGACTGTCTTTATGGATAACCTATTAAAATAGTGCTGTTCTGTAAATGTATATATATATATATAGTGATATAAATGTTATCATTTTAAAGCGATATTATCAGATAAGTTAGTTCACCGGTCTCCAAAACAAATCAGTAAAGAAACAAACTACTTTGAGCGTCACAACTATTTTGGTATTAACACCGTGGTAAGCTGCATCATTAAATGTTATCATTTTAAAGCGATATTATCAGATAAGTTAGTTCACCTGTCTCCAAAACAAATCAGTAAAGAAACAAACTACTTTGAGCGTCACAACAAATTTGGTATTAACACCGTGGTAAGCTGCATCATTAAATGTTATCATTTTAAAGCAATATTATCAGATAAGTTAGTTCACCGGTCTCCAAAACAAATCAGTAAAGAAACAAACTACTTTGAGCGTCACAACTACTTTGGTATTAACACCGTGGTAAGCTGCATCTTATATTTCTTGCTCAAACTGTCAAAATTTGATTGAAGGATTTTGTGAACTACATCTGTTAAATACTTATATTTAGCCATTATATAAATAATTTTCTATTCCACTTGTAGGTAAAATTTGTTTAGTCATAAGTCACACCAAAAGATAGATAAATTCTGAAATTTTAACCTGCGCTAAAGATTCTTGCGCCAGAAATTGTCTGGCCAAAAGGTCCTGCGCCAGAACGTCTGCACCAAAATGACTCATTGCGCACACCATCACTTCAAAACTTTAAAACATCTAGTTTGCAGTTGATAATTTTATTGATAAAATCTGATTGTTACAGTTATGGTTCAGTTACAGTTAACACCTTTATAGTATAAACTTAGCGAGGTTAATAAAAGTACTAGCATTGCAGCAAGTGACTGGAAGTCACTAGCAGTATTAATAAAATCGATAGCTGCATTACTGAAACAATATCGCAGTTAAGAATGTTTGTAATATAATTCAATAAAACAGCTAAAACTTGATGAATGTAAGTCACGTATTTGCAGTCCCGGAGAATGTTGCGTGGGAAAATGCGTGTTAAGCCCTCATTCCACAAACGCTATGGTAGCAGCCACTGGTCCCGTCAATTCTATAGACAAAATCATTGCCAGGTCCACACTTCTGTATTGTTAGTGGGGCTTCTACTGGCCAAGTGTACCTGAAATATAGCAAAGGTTATGTGAAGATGCTGAGATCAATAGACTTACGTAATTTCCGATGATTTTGGTTTGACCCAGACCATGAAACCTAGCAGTAAGTTAGGTGATGCAAGTAATTTATTTTATTTTCAATCAGAAAGTCTGCAGGTTGTTGTTTAAAATGCTGGCTCTCAGAAACCAGATAGAGTGTTAAAATCAAACATTTTTAGTGATCTTTCAGAAGCCCCATAGCATATATATGTGAAATTTGAATTAAATTAACTAAAAAAAGGAAATCAATAGTGTTTATGTGGATTAAAAGACAGGCCATGTAATGTCAAGAGGAGATTTATTAATATTAATTTGTCCATTTGTTAATTTCTTTTACATTAGCCTTTTATTTTCATTATGAAACTATTTTTATGATGGCTTTAAAAGCCGTTGAGAGAAGCAAATTTTGCGACAGAACTTTAAAAAAAATTGCTTAAAATTTAGCTGCCATTCACTTCTTTACACGAAAGATTTTAAACACGTAACTTATTTACTTTACACAATAATAAATAAGACAAAACAGCCTATAGCATAAACAAGTAAGTAATGCTTGGGTGGGCTCACTTACTATTACAATTGATTATTTCTAAGCTAAAGTGTGGAAAAAAGTGTCCCTGAAAGATATGTACTCACGACAAATGATTGCTGTCTGCTATTAGCTAATCAGTTGGAGTAAAGATGTCTACCCAGGACAAATGGCGGGCTATGATTGTAGTTTTAGCTAATACAGCATGCGATTTATCACCTATATATGTGAGTTGTGTTATTGACAGTTTAAAACCATAAATTTACTCAAAAACCACCGAAACAAAATACTCCTCCACTGGTATCTTACTGCTGACATAACTGACACCAGTGCCACATAATGATGACATCAGTGCCACATGATGATGACATCAGTGTTGTAAAATACTCGCAAACAGTTTTGTCACTATCTCATTCTCAGTGAAATTAGTCCAATTTGATTAAAATATTTGACAAAGAATTGAATGAAACTATATAAGTTGCCATCGTGATTTTTAAGAATTTTTAAAATCCATGACTAGAAAAGAACAGGAATTGTGTCACCCTGTTCTTGTATGTACAACTCTATGTATATATAACTCTATTTATGTATAAACTTTTATTGGCATCCATAATCATCAGTAAAATGATACTTTTCATTAGAGAAAAAAAATTTGAAAGACAGAAATGAGGAATTATTGAGAGATTTGAACATACATGTTGTAAAAGTTGGTAATCGAAAATTATTGCGAAGGAATCGAGATAGGGAACAATTGTAGCAACAGAAAGTTCATAAACTAAAATAAATGAAGGCGGGTGTAATATTTTGATGCCAAGAAATAAAAAATAATGTTGGTCATATGAGCGGAAGGATAAATATCAATATTTTGGACATAGTTTTTGTGGCCATTGTAACACTCCCTTCACAGTCATTCATGAAAATGTAGATTTAAATGCATTGTACTGCATTGTATTATATTTTATATAATACTGTCTCTTACAAGACTGTATGGTATAACATTAAATTAAATCACATTACATTATATCACATTATGTTTTATGATAGATGAAGCAAGCATAATGTGACATCTATTATTTTTCCTATCGAAACAGTTCAATCACATCATAGTAACACACTAAATGAATGTTCGCTTTGCATAGGTAAAAAAACAGCGTATAAACATTACATTACTTACATTAGTTTACCTGTTATATTACCTTCACACTACACTATCTGCAACTGTTTATACACTGTTTTTATTACTAGTGCAACGCCGAGTGTTCATTTAGTGAGAGCGTGAGCCATGAGGCTAGCTGTTAACAGTTACGAGGGACGCAACGCCATTATGCGTATTTTAACCGATGTAATGAGTATCTTATCTTTACTATCATTGCTCACTATGCTCAGTTGAACGCGTAGTCTAACGATGAAGTTTAAATGCCTCCAGAACTAATGGTTCTGAGATCAAATCTTCTATTGAGCAAATTTTTGTTACCAAAAATATCACTACAACTGGCCAAATGACCGAACTGGACAAATATATAGATGACTGCATTTGGTGATTGATTCTTATAAATTTCTCTTCAGATGTTCTTTGCTAGTAGTTGTCTTCACATGTTAATCTTACCAGTCACAGTTGCCTGCCCATGAGCCATAAATAGCGCCTTGTCTGATCTCTCCAACTGTTGTTGGATGTGTAGCATTGCTCCAGATTCCTCCGTGACTACCACATGAGTACGGAGGTGAACAGGAGTTTCTGATTCTGTTTCCAGCTGCACCAGTTATTCTACAAGACAGCGAACAAGGTGAGACAAAGGTCATCTCAACACTAAGCGTGTTACATGAGAATTGACGGAGTTTTACCTGAACCACTGGATGTTGTCAAAGAGGGGGGCATCACAGTTGTACGATCCATTAATAGGCTGTATGTCTGATCCCTTGTTGTCCAGTCTCCAGTCTTCAGTCAAGTTAACTGTAGTGGGTGAAGTGCAGGGCCCTGTGAACATTATGGTGAGCGGCCAGTTATTTTAAGATTTATAGAAAACTATGGATTACTTTAAAACAAGAAATAATTTCTGACAGTCAGTTGCCCAGTTTTTGCTTATAGGAAAAAAGCAGAAGAGATGTGAAAGGACCAGGCAAGTAAAAAGAAAATTGCTTAGAGTAGTTTCAACCAATAGGCTTTACATGAATGTCCGAGCCCTTATTGCCCAGTTGCCAGTCAAATTCACCGTGAAAGGTGAAGTACATGCACCTGCATAGAAACAATTTATCACTGATCTTAATGATGGTTATCAAAAGGTTTTTGTAGATGCACAAAAGTCGAGCACGCAGCTTCATTATCAATAGATCACCAACCAGATTACTTCTTCTAGGATTGTATATTGGCGTATGATCATGAGACCAGCACTAGCCTTAGAATACTTCAGATCAAGTTGGACAGCTGATCCAACATAACATGGGAAGTCACTTTACTTATTTTAATAAAGTTGATTAATAAAATTAATAAAATTTATAAATTTTAGCTTCTATATTATATATTATATAATGTATAATATATTATATATTATACATTATATTACTAGGTGAATGCTCGGTGGTGCACGGGTAACAAAAGATTTTCGCACAGAAAATTTATTATTAATCAACATATACAACATTTACCACCCTAACTTTTAAATGAAAGTGTTAGTTTATTTTTGTGTATGCTATAAGTTTAATTAGGTTTACGCCTTATAATATTCAATGCACATATATCTATAGTATATTTAGAAGTCAAGGTATTTATTTTTTTAATAATTCAAACGTACTAATAAGTATGAAGTATGTGTTTTTTAATAAATTGTTATTAAAGAACAGCAGGTGTAATAAGTATGTTGATAATTATTCCATAGTAAAGCAAGGTAGTCGAATGGAGTAGTAGTTAGTACCCCTTTGTGCAAAACCGATGTTTCTGGGTTCAATCTCCGTGCAAAGTGGTTTTTTCTTTTCTTTAACTTTATCGCTATAATTGGACATATGGACAGCAAACCAATAAACCTTTAAATTTATATACTATATTATATATTATACTAGTTGAATGTCTAGCGTCACACAGGTAATAAAAAAGTTTTTGGACAGAAAGTTTATTTTTAATATCTTTTAATATGTTGTATATCTTGATATACAACATTTATCATTCTAGCTTTTTAATGAAGGTGTTTGTTTATTTCTGTATGCTGTATTTATTTCTTTGAACTGTGTTGTGTTCTGTTTAATTTATACTGTATCAGCTGCAGTGCCTACTACAGCTGTATACTGATTACAATAATTGTGTTGCTAAAGTGAGCTTAATCATTTGTCTTCAGGTTTGGACATCGTTTTTCTTCTATTAGTTCAAGTATGCTAACAGAATCGTGAAACGTGCGCATTTTGACCCATCGCCATTAAATATTGGCAGGTGTAATAAGTATGTCCACAACTATTCAATAGTATGGCAAGGTGGCCGGGTGGTGTAGTAATTAGCACGCCTGTGTACAAAACTAGCATTTCCGAGTTCAATTCCACTGCAAAGCAGTATTTTGTGCATATTTTATTGCTATATATAACTGGACATAATTATGATTATATATTACATATTTATTATTATACTAAATACTGTATTATGCATTATTAACTATGGTTGAGTGGTTTGAGCGCCGGCTTATGATCAGCAGGTTGGTTGCTCGAGTTACATAAGAACCATTGGTGGTGTTAGGAAGGACGTTCAACCACAACTGCTTTTATCCAAATCTAATCAGCAAATGGTCACAATAAATCTCATACCAGATGGAAGATCGTTTGCAGTGAGGATCGCTCAATGGGAAAAGCAGAAACAAAAAGAAGAAGAAAAAGAACCATGTTATATAGTATTATATTATGTTACTATTTGTATCTTTGATAAAGGATGCTATAATTTAAAATAGCATCAGCAATTTCGTGTATCTGTGGAAGAAATATACTTTATGAAACATATCTCGGAGTCTTGTCTTGTTTTAAGATCTCTTTCTCAAAAATCCTTGTAAGCAATTTCACTAGTTCTATGTTTTTCTTGTTGTGTTAGCTGATTGCTGTTTGTTGTAGTGTGAATGGCTAAACATATCTAGTAAATAATGGAAAAAACAAGAACACTGAAAATAAAATGAAAGTAATATTAAGTTAACAGTATGATAGTTTCAAATAATATTTACAAATAAATCTTATTACACTTAAAGAGTTTGATAAAAGTATAAAACATATGCATTTGTTCTGGTAGAAAGCTGACATCAATCTAGAGAAATTTTAGTAAATTAATTGCAGAACATTTTTAAACTACTAGACCTCTGCACCAACCAGTAGTTAAGTCTGAGAAGTATTTTATGATCAATAGTCAGCATTGTTTTATTATTTCAGTCTCCTCTTTCCACTTGATGTGAAAATAAAGTGATGCCAAACACAAATTATTTGAAAACACCGAAATAATGACAAATTTTATTCAAATCTAAAATGCTAACTTCAAAGCCTGTTAAAACTTTCTCATTACCATTTTTGACAGTAATATCACTTTATCTACAATAAATTAGATTCATGTTTCAAAAATAATTCTATTACGCATAAGAGTTTGGGATGAAAGTAAGGAATGTGGGTGACATGAAGGAAAGTGTTTCACTTTTGCTGAGTAAAAATATTCATAATACATTAAGGAATTGTAAGCTTAGAGGACATCTTCAGGTCTAATCAAATAAGACTGGTTTTGATAAAATTGAATACATGTATAAAACAGAAAAAACACTGACACAAGATTGCCAAATACAGCAATTTTATATTTTATGCATTTAATGAAGTTCATATCATTAATGTGATCCTTATATTGAACAATATATGCAAAATAAAAAACATGACCCAAGGAATATAGGAACTAAGTTTAATATTAAAACATTCCGTCTAATTAAACTTATAAACTTGACTGAATTCTATATAACTTTAGTTGTATTAAATTTTTCGTTAATTAGTAATTAAATAAAAAATAAGATCGAAGAGAAGTTTAACGTTTACTTAATTTATATTTAGTCTTACAACAAAGTATAGTTTAATAGGAAACAAGACAAACTAAAATATTTTTGAAAATGTCTGATCATTTCTTTAGGACAAACTTACCACCAACTGAAGGAGGAGTTGTTGGTTCAGGGGTATCATCATCATCATCATCATCATCTTCTAAGCAATCTTTAACTACATTCAGGATGAGTCTTCTTACTTTATCTTCTGATGATGGACCAACCTGTCTCTTCCTTCTAGCTACAACACATTCATAAACTATCTGCGTGTAGTTTAATTCTTATTTGCTTATTATCTTCTCTTGCTAATAACATCATTTGCCAAGGGTGAGTAACTTCTCGAATAAATTCATTACCTACTTTAGCTAAAAATATCACTTTCCAAGGGTGAACAACTTCTCTGTTGTGTTCATTACTTACTACATGTATTTCTAATAACAGAAGTTGCCAAAAGTGAGCAATTTCTCTGTTGTGTACATTATTTACTTTTGCTAATAATAACACTCATCAAGGGTAAGCAACTTCTCTGTAGAGCTCATTACCTATTATTGCTGCTAACATTACTTGCCAAGAGTGAGCAACTTCTTTGTACGGTTCAGATTACTTGAACTGGTGTTTTAATACAGGGTGAAACTTTTATTCAATTCCTTGCTATATAGGTAATACATAAAATAAGACAGAACAACAAACTTTTAAGATTACTTCTTTAATTTATCAGAAATTTCTTTAAAGTTTTTTAAGCTATTCTAAATACTGTTGTGAATATGGTGTAAATAGCAACTAATTACTGTATTTGCTAATATACTCGTACTTTTTCTTTGAAAATTGGTTTTGATATTAACATTCTAAAAATATGCTGGCACATATGAGCCAATTTGAACTTTATAAATATTATCTGCTCATAGCAAAAGCAGAGATCAAAACCTCTAACATAAAAGAAGCAAATACTTAGGCCAAGATTTGTATTGTCATAAAAATGGGAGTTTGCAAGAGAATCAGTGTTTTATCGAAATAATTACTGGAACGTTAAAACCAAGCGTTTCCAATTTGTTAACACTTGAAAGGCAAAAATAAACTCATAAAAAATGCATTACAAAATGTAATGGCTGATCGTTACACGCATGATTAAGCCTACTGTCTTATAGTTGAAATGATGATTAAGAAATATTTAAATAAATGCAATTTAAATGTTTAATTTTAAGTTTTATTAAATATCACTTAGCGGCAAATTTTTATTAAGTTAGACAATTTTTTTTGTACATAAAATTGTAAAGAGTTGTATATTACCAGAGCAATGATCCTCCACTGCTCTCATGATTCTGCTCACTTCCTGGGTCGTTGTTGTAGTAGATGTCTCGGCATGTCTCCTTGCTTCAAGTGTTGTGGAAGCCACAAGCGCAGCGAGGAATAGTATACAGCCTTTCATCTTTCTCTCTCTACCAAATACCAAACTTGAAATGATATTGGTTGTCTTGCTAGCTCTTTATATATCAGTTGCTTGACTGCTTTTGTAAACAAACTCTATCTGGGTGTTACATACAACAATACATTTTTCAACAGCTCTTAGTACAAGGGGCGGATTCAAAATAATTTAGCTTATTAAATGTCCATAATAGCTACACATATAAATCCTTTTTGACAAAAACCTAACAACGCTGCTCAAAATACAAAACGATAAGATGATTTTGTAGATCATATGTTTTCATTTTACAAAATTATTTAACTTTTGTCTTATTTTGATTAACTATGAAATATATATAGCTAGGGCCATTCCGTCAGTCCCATAGAGCTACTCTGTTTGAGTTTTTACCCCTTCTTCCCAGTCTTTATTACTGAATGAAGATCAAAGAATACACTGAAATAAAATCGCTGGTTTATTCAGGTTTCTTGTAATCTGAATAGTGGCTAACATGAAAAGCTTCCCTATGTAAAAAAGAAAAAGCTCCTGCAATCCAGCGCTGATCATGAGATATCTGTAATATTTTAATAAATATAAGTACACGAACATGGGTTGAAAATGATAGCATCTAACCTGCCTACTAAACCATCTTGACATCAATCCATCTACATGAGAGGTTGCGGTAACATCAGCTCTCAAAAGAAACTACAGATAACAACAATGACGTTTCAAATATGATGAAAGTTAGCTAGCCTGGAAGCAGTATTTGTACAGCTTAAGAAAGGATAATCCCGCAGCATGTATTAGTTTCATGTTATTGCATACTTTTTCTAAATATCTTTGCACATCATATCAACAAACACAAGCGAGCTTAACTTAAATTAATTAGCCAAAAGTTCAAATTCGTAACCTCCTGGCATTCTTTGATTAATATCTGCAAAAGGCTATTTTAATAATTCAAGAGGTCGCTCTATGAGGATGCGTATAAATTGTAACGGGTGACAATGGTTGCATTACGCTATTGGCAGGGCCAACAGGTGTTCAGACACAAAAGTGACAAATGTCCCAAAACTATGTACTTGTAATTTTTCATACTTTAAATGAGAATCTTACTAGATGCTAGTTGAGAATGAAAAGGGGCGAGTTGCTTTTACAGTTTTGAATACTGATACAAAATGACCAAACAGTTTTACTTTATGCAAATGAGTTTGAATACTGTGAGATACAATCTTTTTTTCAACCTCTTTCGGACAAAAACTATTCTTATTATCATAAAGATTTGTTGCTTAGTTGATGTCATTAAATTATGTCAATGAACATATACACGTAGGTAGTTTAGAACAAATTAACTAACTAAACCCAGTTTGTCAATTTAATGTATCAACTACCTACAGGGTAGCAGCTTCAGCTAGTAGCCAGATAGAGGAAGCAACTATGGCCTTGTGGTCTAAAGCACTTGACCAGGAAACGACAGGTTGAAGCACAATTATCAGAAAGGCTACTGGCTGTAATACAAAGGGAATCCAATACTAATTTCCTCTTTATACCAAATGCGATGGACCCACATAAATGCTTGTCAGGACACTGAAAGGGCGGATGAATTTTTAAAAAAATTGACGGTTGATCGCTAAAACTGAGCATGTCAACAGTCATTGAGGTTCCCTTACTATTGGCTCAGATACGCCTAGCCAAGTTGACAGAACCATCGTTTGTGCTATAACGCTCGCACACAGCTTGAGTTTGCAACCAATGCAAGCAGGTATCATACTCAACATTGAAGAGGTTGCAGACAACAACATAGAAGAAAGGCAAACATTTATGTGTATAGTTTTATTGCTAATCAAACGGTGCCATCTCTTCACAATAGGTGCTTTAACTCCTCAGGTAATATCTATAAACAATACATGCTACATAAATAGTTTGGGATGTGATATATTTATGTGGGCAACGCAAGAAGCATATTTCTAAAGCAACGTAAATACACTTTTCGTTTAGGCCCACATTCCACAGATGCTGTGATAGCAACCAGAGAGACCATCTATCTTGTAGACAAAATTGTTTCCTGGTCCACACCTCATCACTGTCAGTGGGTTATTAACTTCCCATGGATACCTGAAAAAAAACTTTTGGAAAATAATGTTTTGCAGTTAGCCAAACAAATTTTATGTCGTCATAAATATTTTAAGTAAACCTGACATCTCTTAGTGTGTTGAAAAAACTAAATTTTATAGCTGCCAACAGCAGCTCTACACGCTATCAGAGGTAATAGCAAGATGTCGGCATCAGCTAAGTGATGCCAGAAAAAAAGAGAAACATTCAAGTAAAATGTTTTATGAATAGTTCTCTAGTTTTAGTTTATTTCCCAATGATATAGGAAAAGTATCATTACGCAGTATGTTAGCAGCGTATCTGTAAGATTTACTGTCAGCAACCTAGTCGCAAGTAGCAAATAGCACTAAAAATGAAATTTTAACAATATTTTTAAGCTTTGAAATAATCTTCTAAAAGCTGAAGAGGGCGTCACGCTGATATATTGTATCAAATGTATATGCCACTTTTTAAAACTAGTTCGAACTAGCTTTTTACAACTGGTCAGTTTTTTGCAATACAATAGTAACTTTGGACAGACCTATCATATTTTAATGCAACAAAAAAGCGTAAGCCCAATGTCAATAGGTTTATTCATTGCACTGATAAACACTGATCTTTGCAATATATTGATGGTTTAGTTTTTAGTCAGATATTTATTGTCTTAAATTTTTAAAAACTTTTAAAAATTTTAAACAATTAAAAAAAATTTTAAATTATTTCAAGTGACTGCATTTTGGGATTGCTACAAATTTTGCTTCAGATGTTTGTAGCTGTCGTCATATATGACTCTTACCAGTCGCAGTTGCCTGCCCATGATCCATAGAGGGGAACCTGCCGGCTATCTCCTATGTTAGAAGGATGAGTGGCATTAGTCCAGATTCCTCCGTGACTACCACATGAGTACGGAGGAGAGCAGGAGTCTCTGATTCTGTTTCCAGCTTTACCAGTTATTCTACAAGACAGCGAACACGGTGAGACCAAGATCATATCGACAGCAAGCGTGTTACATGAGATTAGACAGAGTTTTACCTAAACCACTGTATGTTGTTAAAAAGAGGGGCATCACAGTTGTACGATCCATTAATAGGCGTTATGTCTGATCCCTTGTTGTCCAGTCTCCACTCCTCAGTCAAATTCACAGTGGCGGATGAATTGCATGGTCCTGTAAACATTATGGTGAGCAGCCAATTATTTTAAGAATTATAGAAAATTATGGATTACTTAGAAACGAAAAAGATTTTGTGAGTGAGTTGCCCAGTTTGCGCTTATAAGAAAAAATATAAAAAAAATAAAAGAATGATATAATATAAAAGAATGATGCGAGTCAAAAAGAAGTTATTGCAGGTGTATATTTAGAGGGTTTATTGAATGATTTGAATGCTTCTACCGAAGATTGAAACTTCTATTTGAAGCAGAAGAGATGTAAAAATGATTACCTAGGTAAGGCAAAAGGAAATTGCAGCAGTTGTAGTTCAGGGAATATAAAATATAGAATATATAATATATAGAATATAAAAGGAAGTATAAAACTATAAAGATTTGCTTAAAGGTTGACTTGCAACAAAATTCACATAACAGTTATTTGGTATCAAAAGATTCTTTTATGCAAAATTTATTTCTCAAATAATGGAAACAGCTAAGATGCTTTGGGTGATTATCAGTTTGTGTTCAAAATATGTTACAAATTTACCATTTGTCATTTACATCAAATTACTATGATAAATTGCTGAACTCAGTTTATTATAAACTAAAACTAAATTAAAAAATTATCATCAAATTTTAAAGATTAGCTGTCAGAGCATTCATATAATTTTGGGTTAGTTATGGAGCTGCAGCAGCAAACTGTTTGCCAGACGACTGCTTCGTTAATATTCTTGTAATTTTGAACTACATTTTCTGTCAAAAATAGAGGCTGTGCAAATTGGGTGCTCCCCTGGACTCTATAGTCATACAAACATTGCCAGGTGTTTTGGAGCTTGACGGGAAGGCAAAACAATCTAACTGCTTTTGAGAGCCGGAGACACACCCGAGTTTACACTACTGGCTTAAAGAATGTTGAGAAACCATTATGTATTCGGGCTTGCCAAAAGGCCAACAAACTAATAGTTTTAACAAGGAATAGCATTATAATTTACCAAATTATGCTTATAACAGTTGAACTTTTAGTTAAGGTCCATCAGCATTATAAAGCGCTAATTTTATGAACAATTTCAACTAGTATCTTCTAAGCTTGTTTGGTTGAGCACAAGCCTTGGTTCAGCGGACAAACTTTCCGGAAGTTTTCCTATTTTAATCACCACCATTCCATTTGTGAAAACAAAGATAGAAAATCTGTTTTTTAAAAGATACAAGGATGTAGCTTATTATGACCGCACTATTTATACTAAAAAGAACTCCGACAGAACTGAATTTATGAAAATAATAGCTTCTGCTGGTCTTATAAAAATCCCACAAGTTTAGTTTAAATTCAAATGCAACTGTGTAACTCTAATTAATATTGCCAAATCTGATAAGAAAACACAGCTTTTACACACAAAAGGCTAGTTGGAAAAAATATTTAAGTGTTTGCGATTTTGGGAACAGCAGTTAAGGTACGCCAACAGCGTGTCATTAAACATGAATCTAATAAGTTGAGATACCCATATTTAGCAACATCTTCAAAAATATGTCTATGAGTCTGTGTGAAATAAGCAACTAGGTCAAATCTTATTATAAAAACTTGCAAAAAATATGCTGCAAATTTCCATTAGAAAATTTAAAGTTGTCTTTCCCTGCTTTATCTAATAGTCTATAAGACAGTTTTTCAGCAACTACAAACCTCCTGGAGGAAGGTAAGTTGTGCCAATGGTTGGTTCCGGAGAAGTTTCTGGAGAAGGTTCTGGAGAAGGTTCTGGAGAAGGTTCTGGAGAAGGTTCTGGAGAAGGATAGACCGTAGGTTTAGGACCATCCGCCAGGCACTCGGCAATGGCTTGGTAAATTATGCCTCTGACCTTGTCATCTGACCTCTGGCTGCTGTAAACATAACGCTTTCTCCTTGCTACAAATGTTAAAACAAGAACATATATTTAATACACATTTTTGTTAATATCTATCAACAGGACTATATATTTCAAGAATATATATACTGTGTATAAATGCTATGAAATACTGCAATATGGACCATTGTCAGAAAAAATAAAATCTCATTGACAAGATTTGGCGATGCCGAAAGAGAACAAATAACAAATATAATACTTTTTCAACTGTAAATATTTTGTTCAAGAATTTTACAGCAGAGCAGCAAAACTAATTCAGGCAGAACAGAATGCTCTCTTTTTAAATTTGCAACAAACCGCTGATCTTATAAGCAGCGCTGCCGTGCTGTCAGTTTAAGAAAATTTTCAGCACAACAGACAAAACGCTCACTAAACCAAAAGTTGAACAAATCAATAACCTGTTAAAAGCATATGAATAACAATACAAACAGTTTATAATATTGTTAATTAATATTTCTTATGGCTGCCACAGCGATAACTCTGAAAGTTTATTTTAATCAGATCCCATTTGTTCTAAAATGTCATCAATGAGTTCAAAAGTGTCATCAATAGGTTCAAAGGTGTCATCAATGGGTTCAAAGGTGTCATCAATTGGTTCAAAGGTGTCATCAATGGGTTCAAAGGTGTCATCAATTGGTTCAAAGGTGTCATCAATGGGTTCGAAGAAAAAAACGGCAGAGAACTCTCAGAGCTTTATGTAGTGATACAAAACAGAAATTTTTTTTATAAAAATGGTTTATTAACTCAACTAATATGTGCACAATAAATGTTATAATGTTGTAAAATTAATAAACACAATAATCCACTATAGGCATACAAATTAAGTCATACAGTAGCACCATGTAATGTATATGTATACATACGAAATATTGTATATGCAGTAGTTATTATATACACTGCATCGATTTATAACAAATGCTTTTATGTTAAAAGTTTTATTGGCAGCTGGTATATAAAGTTTTATGTATGCTGTTTTACAAAGATTGTGTGCATATACCAACGTCCCTGGCAGCACCTATTGACAGCACCCACTAGCAGCACACCTACTGATAGCACTGACTGGCAGCACCTACTGGCAGCACATACGGGCAGCACCAACTGACAACACCAACTGGCAGTATATACTGGCTGCACATACTGGCAGCACCTACTGGCAGCACATACTGGCAGCACATACTGGCAGTATATACTGGCAGCACATACTGGCAGCACCTACTGGCAGTATATACTGCCAGCACATACTGCCAGCACATACTGGCAGCACATACTGGCAGCACCTACTGGCAGCACCTACTGGCAGCACCTACTGGCAGCCCATACTGGCGGCACCTACTGATAGCCTTGGCTGACAACCAACCTGAACAATGCTCCTCTACCACATCCATAATAGTGTCGACTTTCTGCTTAGTGGTTGTTGTAGTGGCAGCATCTCTAACAGCCTCTATTGCTGCTGCAGCACAGATAGCTAACACCAGCACGGTGACTTTCATGATTAAAAGATGCTGAAACGAAACGCGACAGATGAGATGGCCAACTCCTTAGAAAATAAGTAATGATAAAGAGACGTAAGAGAGCAATAATATACGGCTTTGTCTTGTTACGCTATTCTTTGTTTTGCTACGCCTTTGAAAGGCGTTTGTCATTTACTGTGTTCAACAATGCTGAGCATTGATCATGAAAATTGTGTAAAGCGTTGAGGAAAATGATCATAAGTAGTTGCACAATAGTGTCGAACTATTTTTTATTCCTTGCTTGTTGAACTTTGACAAAAATCGTTAAAATGTTTATTCAATGCCCCGCCCTTTATTCTGTCAAACTACATGTAGGAGCTCCCATAATCTTTTAGCTGCAGGAGCTTATATATATATAATAAATATATATATAAATCCCAGTGGTTGTCATTTATCTGTTTGTTGGTCTATTATTTGTGTGTTCAGTTAGAGCAATGCGATTTCAAAAACAAAAATTGCACATTGCACAGGATTTGAACTTGGATCATTTAAATCTGCAGGCAGACACTCTATTTACTAGGACACACAGCTACAGTGTTATACAATGGAATAGTTGTGGTCATACGCATTCCATCGGTTAAAATGTGCATAACTTCCCAACTGTTGGTACAGTAAAGATTTGGACAAGCTTAAGTTACTCAATTTCGCCACTTTGCAATATTTGCCATTGGCTAATTAGTCAACTTAGCCAATGGTAACTAAATTAGCTGCTACTGTTTATAAGCTCTTTTTATTACCCGTGCAATGCCGGGCATTCATTTAGTATAGTGTAATAGCTCTGCGTTAAACCTAAAGCTAGCCAGTGAAAAAAGTATGCAACGCATTGGCCGACATCAAAGCATTAAGCTCCTGCAGCTAAAAGATTATGGGAGCTTCTAGTTTGACAGAATAAAGGGCGGGGCATTGAATAAACATTTTAACGATTTTTGTCAAAGTTCAACAAGCAAGGAATATAAAATAGTTTGACACTATTGTGCAATTACTTATGTTCATTTTTCTCAACGCTTTACACAATTTTCATGATCAATGCTCAGCATTGTTGAACACAGTAAATGACAAACGCCTTTCAAAGGCGTAGCAAAACAAAAAAATTAAGCGAGGCATCTATCAAGGTGACTCCTTATCACCCCTGCTCTTCTGCATATGCTTAAACCCTCTAAGCAATATGCTGGAGAAGACTCACTATGGGTACCAGATTAAGAGTGGCACCAAGATAAACCACCTCTTCTACATGGATGACATCAAGCTGTACGCTAACAAAGAATGGGACATTGATTTGCTAATACACCTCACTCATGTATACAGCAAGGACATCGGAATGACCTTCGGTATTGAGAAATGTGGAAGGCTAATTCTTAAGAAAAACCATTCTATGCTCACAGATGGCCTAAGAATGCCAAATGGTACCATCAAAGATATAGAAGAAGGGTACAAGTACTTGGGGATTATGCAAAGCAACATCAACCACGAAGTCGAGGTATGTTACAAAGCCATTACTGAATACAAGAAACGCCTTCGGCAGGTCCTACGGAGCCAGCTCAATGACAAGAACCAAGTCATGGCAATAAATACCTACGCACTGCTAGTAATAAGATATCCAGCAGGCATAATAAAGTGGACTGAGGAAGTCATCAAGGAAACAGATATAGCAACTCGTAAACTGCTGACCAAGCATGGAGCACTCCACCCAAAATCTGATACTACTAGATTGTATCTCGATAGGAAAGATGGCGGTAGGGGGCTCAAAAGTGTACAGCAGACAGTGAAGGAGGAAAAGCAAAGCATCAAAGCCTATGCAGCCTCCATGGCCACTTCAGATAAGTTGCTAGCTGAATTTCAATCGGCTGCTCTTACAATGGACCTTCACCCTGATGATGAGGAAATTGACTGGCACACGAAACCTCTTCATGGTGCCGACCACAGACAAATATCTAAGGTTGGCGATCTTCACCAGACATATATGTGGCTGAACAAAAGAAACCTAACAGCCAATACAGAATCGCTAATCATGGCAGCCCAGGAGCAAGTGCTCCAAACAAGGCAACTCCAAACAAAAATCTATTACACTAGAGACAATCCTAGATGCAGACTGTGCAAAGATGCACCTGAGACCATCCAACACATCATCAGTGGATGCAAGCAGCTAGCAGGAAATGCATACACTGAGCGGCATAATCATGTCGCAGGTGTTATGTATAGAAGTCTATGTGATGAGTATGGCCTTAATAAACCACAACACTGGTGGGAAAATCCTGGAAAGGTCAATGACAATGACCGCGCTAAGATCCTCTGGGAGTTTTACATCCGGACTGACAAGCATGTCCTAGCAAACCAACCAGATATAGTGGTGGTGGACAAGGAGAACAAAAGGGCTACTATAATAGATATAGCAGTACCCAATGGCTACAATATAGCCAGCAAAGTAAAAGAAAAGGTAGAGAAATATCTCCCTCTTGGAGAAGAGATTAAAAAATGATGGGATGTAAGAACAACTGTAATCCCAGTAGTCATTGGGGCACTGGGCGCAATAACACTGGCACATAAAATGTGGCTTGCCCAAATACCAACAGCAATCAACTCAGGTGAGTTGCAGAAAAGTGCGCTACTGGGAACAGCTAAGATCTTGAGGCGAGTGCTCAAACTCCCAGGTCTCTGGTAGTAGACCCGAGTTAGAGCAGAAACTACCACCCATACGGGTTAACCGGGGTGAGGAAACAATTTTTTTATATATATATATATATATAATGTACATATATATATAATGTACATATAAAAAAAAAGATTGTTTTCTCACCCCGGATACCCCGTATGGGTGGTAAATTCTGCTCTAACTCGGGTCTCCTACCAGAGACCTGGGAGTATGAGCACTCGTCACAAGATCTTAGCTGTTCCCAATAGCGCACTTTTCTGCAACTCACCTGAGTTGATTGTTGTTGGTATTTGGGCAAGCCACATTTTATGCGCCGGTGTTATTGCGCCCAGTGCCCCAATCACTACTGGGATTACGGTTGTTCTTACATTCCAGCATTTTTCAATTTCTTCTCCAAGAGGGAGATATTTTTCTACCTTTTCTTTTTCTTTGCTAGCTATATTGTAGTCATTGGGTACTGCTATATCTATTATAGTAGCCCTCTTGTTCTCCTTGTCTACCACCACTATATCTGGTTGGTTTGCTAGGACATGCTTGTCAGTTTGGATGTAGAAGTCCCAGAGGATCTTAGCGCGGTCATTTTCATTGACCTTACCAGGAGCTTCCCACCAGTGTTGTGGTTTATTAAGGCCATACTCATCACATAGACTTCTATACACAATACCTGCGACATGATTATGCCGCTCAGTGTATGCGTTCCCTGCTAGCTGTCTGCATCCACTGATGATGTGTTGGATGATCTCAGGTGCATCTTTGCACAGTCTGCATCTAGGATCGTCTCTAGTGTGATAGATTTTCGTTTGGAGTTGCCTTGTTGGGAGCACTTGCTCCTGGGCTGCGATGATTAGCGACTCTGTATTGGCCGTTAGGTTTCCTTTGTTCAGCCACATATATGTCTGGTGAAGATCGCCAACCTTAGATATTTGTTGGTGGTAAGCACCATGAAGAGGTTTCGTATGCCAGTCAATTTCCTCATCATCAGGGCGTAGGTCCGTTGTGAGAGCAGCCGATTGAAATTCAGCTAGCAAATTATCTGAGATGGCCATGGAGGCTGCATATGCTTTGATGCTTCGCTCCTCCTCTTTCACTGTCTGCTGTACACTTTTGAGTCCCCTACCGCCATCTTTCCTATCAAGATACAATCTAATAGTATCAGATTTTGGGTGGAGTGCTCCATGCATGGTCAGCAGTTTACGAGTTGCTATATCTGTTTCTTTGATGGCTTCCTCAGTCCACTTTATTATGCCTGCTGGATATCTTATTACTGGCAGTGCGTAGGTATTTATTGCCATGATTTGGTTCTTGGCATTGAGCTGGCTCCGTAAGACCTGCCGAAGGCGTTTTTTGTATTCGGTAATGGCTTTGTGACGTACCTCGGCTTCGTGGTTGATGTTGCTTTGCATAATCCCCAAGTACTTGTACCCTTCTTCTATATCTTTGATGGTACCATTTGGCATTCTTAGGCCATCTGTGAGCATAGAATGGCCTTTCTTAAGAATTAGCCTTCCACATTTCTCAATACCGAAGGTCATTCCGATGTCCTTGCTGTATACCTGAGTGAGGTGTATTAGCGAATCAATGTCCCATTCTTTGTTAGCGTACAGCTTGATGTCATCCATGTAGAAGAGGTGGTTTATCTTGGTGCCACTCTAAAACTGGTACCCATATTGAGTCTCCTCCAGCATATTGCTTAGAGGGTTTAGGCATATGCAGAAGAGCAGCGGTGATAAGGAGTCACCTTGATAGATGCCTCGCTTAATTTGTACACTCGCCAGCTTTTTGCCATTAGCCTCCAGTTCCGTTTTCCATTTGGTCATTGACATCTTGATGAATGCCACAAGAGCAGGGTGAACATTGTACATACTGAAGCACTCAAGTATCCAACTATGGGGAATTGAGTCATAGGCCTTTCTGTAGTCAATCCAAGCCATGGCAAGATTGGTTTGCCTTCTCCTGCTGTCTTGACAGACCGTCCGATCCACCAGTAACTGATGTTTAGCTCCGCGGGTGTTGCGCCCAATTCCTTTCTGAGCACTGGTCATATAGTGACTCATGTTCTCTTCCAGTTTGTCTGCAACTATTCCTGAGAGCAGTTTCCAAGTGGTGGGCAAGCACCTTATTGGTCGATAGTTTTTGGGAATCGGCCCCTGCTTTGGATCTTTTATCAAAAGCACAGTTCATCCTTTGGTCAGCCATTCTGGATGGTCACCTTGTTCTATTAGTTATTCCATCTGCTTAGCCATTCTAGTGTGAAGTGATGTCAATTTCTTTAACCAGAAGGCTTGAATCATGTCATGGCCAGGTGCTGCCCAGTTCTTCATACGCTGCACTCTGCACTTGATGTCTTCTTTGCTGATGGTGAGTCTTTGCTGAGCCACAGTGTGTTGATGGTTCTCTTTAAGCCTCTTCAGCCAATTTGCAGTGGTGTTATGAGTGGTCTCTTTCTCCCAGATGTCCTTCCAGAACTTTGAAGTGCTAGATCGGGGAGGCTCAGACATTGGCCTCTGCAGTTCACCTTTGAACTGGGAATACACTCTCGATGGATTATTGATGAACAGTTTGTTCATTCTCTTGTTATCTCGCTCTTTGGTGTACCGCTTCAGTCGTGCCGAGAGTGCTACTAGCCGCTGTTTGGCAGATTCTAGAGCTTCTATTGTGGCTTCCCTTTTTGGACGTTCCAAACTGTGGATAGATCTCTTACTGAGCCTACTAACTTTCTTGCGCAAGTCCTTGATCTTATTTTGTAGCCTCAGCTGCCAGGATGGAATGGCTTGAAGCCTTGTCGGCATTGGCTTAATATCCATCTCCTCCAAGATGACGGTTGCTGTACTGTAGATTAAGGCATTAGTCTCACTGATTGATCCAGTTGAGATCGACTCCAGTGCCATGTCTTCTAACAGCTTCTTAGGTATGGCCTTGCTAACTCTTCGTAGTGGTACCCTGCTTCCATAATCATTAGCAGCTGACATCTTGTTGATGATATTTTCCGCAAGCTCTTTCACCCTTGGGTCAAGGTCCAAGTGCATGTCCTCTTCAGCCCGTGAGTCAACACATGATCGTGTATCCATGACAGTGTGTGTTGATATGCACTCCTCGTTGGTTGAGGTTACTTGGGTGAACTTTTCCCTAATTTCTTCTACCTCAAGTTGTGATATGTTGATTATGTTACTCCTCTGAGCTACAAGTTGCTTAGCGGTTAGTGGCAATTCAGGGCGCATGTTTATCCACAGTTGACGCATCCTTCCCATGTAGCCCCACTTTTGAGGTTCACTCATAAAGTAGCACTGCATGAGGTCCGTGTTATCAGTCCGAGTCCATTTCATCCGTTTTGAACCAGTAGCCCATTTTTCATTGCCTTGTCCTGGTTCAGCTACAGGCAGCGCGGACCTTGTTTGACCGGGCGACGTCCGAGCCGGCATGGCTTTGGTTATTGCACTCATCATAGAGGTTGTAGACGTTATACAAGCAAAGGTCTTGTCTAAGGACCACCAGAAAAGTGCAGTTGTTGGGGTTTGAACCGAGGACCTAATGATCACGGTCCCGATACCTTACCAACTGTGCTATATGTCCTATCTGTTCTGTACATATATATATATGTACATATATATATGTATATATATATATTTATATATATATATATACATATATATATATATATATATGTACATATATATATATATATATATATATGTACATATATATACTAAAATGTATCATACTTAGAACTAAAGTCTAAATGTTGAAGTCTACAGCCCGAGGATTGTACTAGCAAGAAACTGCCTGTAGCTGAGAAAAAAGACAAGTGAATTATCGGCAGATCTTACCCGACTTTGTCAGCGAGTACCTCAATGAAAACAAAAACTAGAGCATATTTTTTTAAACCATGATAGGATGGGATTAGAATCTAAATGCCCAACTTACTACTACTTACTAATGAGTGGCGTACTCTCTACATGTAGAAGATTTAAAAGCACCCTAAGAGCACCTGCCATAACAACTCAGAATTGATTGAACAAATTCAAGTCTAAACTAAACAGATATTATAACTAACTTGTTATGGTAAATAGTTGCTACAGCCTTGACCATTGGCCCTTGATCACACATCCATTTAAGCATGTACTATAATATTGACCTAAGGCTATCAAAAAATTACAGTCCTGCTTCTTCAAATATAGTCTGTGAGTTGATCTTAGATCTACTTTATGGAGTTGCAAGGCAACGAGCACGATTTCACATTTTGGAAAGCTCATAACATGGATATGATCACCTGCTGCTGGTATACTCATGATAGCCTATTAGTATGCTCGCATTCTCATGTACCGTGAGAGATTTCCATGTCTAATAACTATGTGCACAATTATTCTTTAATATGGAAAGGTGCTTGAGGGGTGCAGATGGTAGTGCTCTTGTCTGGGAATGCAAATATCTGGGTTCAATACTTGCGCGGTGCAATCTTTTTTCTTAACGCTCTTTGCATAGTTTTAGACAGATGGATGGACACGGCCCTTATTATAGTAAAGATTGGAATAATGTATAAACTGTCGGCTAAAGTTGCTTGAAGTCTTCAAACTCTACCAACTTAACCTGCGAACAGTGATTTGCAGATGATGTGGGGTCATCTGTACTTATGGACATTCGTATGTACATACTACAAACAGAAAATAAGATATGGATGCGATTCTATAGAAAGTATTTCAAACTATATGGCCTCTCCTCCCTGTTCCTACACTTTTTCGCTTTCTCAGATGGATATTGATTTATCGCATGCAGCCGTTTCAAGCGCGTTGCCTTCTAAATGACCACCGATAACATACTGCACTCACATTCCTATGAGAACAACAATCTTTTGTGCAATAGCAAGAAGAATTCAGACAAAATGCATGATGCAATATCTCTTTGTTAATGCATCAAACCGTTTATGTATGCCACCGCATTTAATAAATTCTTGTCTAAAACTTGAGCACAAGATATGAAACGCCTATTTCGCAATGAACTTCCTGTTATTCGTCAGATGTGGATGAAGTTACATTACGTATCAGCAACATGAGTACAATGTTTACTTTTTGGAACTGAATTTTCTTACTAACATGTGCATCAATGCACATTTCATTTTTAAGAAAAACAAGTTATTTTAGATTGACTTATCTACATATACCCAATCCTTATATAAAGTGTTGGAGGCTTAAACCTTGACGCTTCTTACACAGAATTATATCGGATGAGTGTCCCATCCATTATTAAAGCTTTATATTTATAAGACTTTTTAAAAGTGAAATATTTATTATTATGGCTTCTGTTTGCAATAAGAAAATATATTAGAAACTTAGACACATTGCAGCCAGAGGGCGTTTTACAGAACTACAAGTTAAAAGAAAATGAAATGAAGGAATGTCAATCGTAGGCGGCACACAAGAATTAAAATTTTCATGAATTGTTAATTGTGGTATTTCCAGCTTTCAATTACTTTACAATCTCAGACTATGAGATTATTTAGTACTTATTACACAAGATTATTGTACTACGCAGAATTATGGAAATCTGTGTACTACAATATATAGAGGCCTATGTCTATATGTTGTATTTTAGTGTTATGACTGAGTGACTTGTATTACATGTCTAAATAATGAGCCACTTCACCCTTGCAAAAAATTGAGGTTTATCTTCCATGACAACATCACTACAATTTAAAGTTAATGTAAGAACACAGGCTATGCATACCAACCATCTCAACCAACAACCCATTTCTGATATGCTATACTATTTGGGATTACCATTAGTGTTGTCTGGCATGTACATGTATATACACATTCACATGTAAATGAATAGTTTGAAAAAGACTTTGTACTTTATCTTCCACCTACTGTTCAGTTTCAAGGACGTTGTCTTTCCTCTCCTGATTATAGATTTAGCTCCATACTTCATGTTGAACACTTTTTGTTAAGTTTTATTTAGGTAACTATTTTTTAGATAATTATTTATTTAAACAGTATATATATTACACTAAGCATAGAGTGAGTTATGCTATAATATAGAATATACATGTAAAAAGTACTTGGCTGTTGGCTACTCACAACAAAGTTATTTCAAACAGTTTTAGATCTCATCTCATCAGATGATAACTTCAGAATGTGGAGATATGACTATATTTTGCTATCTTGTTAGCTTTTTATGACAGTTGTCATGGTGAGAAGCTCCAAAACCATTTTTAAAGAGGAAGCTTCCAGATTGAAACACGCATGGAGGCTCATAGTAATTTAGTGAATTCTGAAATACTGCTGAACAGGCATGACAAACTGAAGCAACTCCTCGTAAAATACCAGTGGTATTTACAGTGCCAGAGCTAAGTAAATAATCTATGGCTGTTATATGATACACATAATCTAAGGATCTTTGTTGCTAAAGAATGCAAAGAAGCGTACTGAAAGGATTTTGATAATGTTAGGGGTGCCGGCGCAATATTCTTTGCAAATGACCAACTATGCCAAAGAACAAAGCGAGCATAAGGATATATGATACGTAATTATGACTCTGTTTGTCAGATATAGAGTGGCACGATAACTACCTGACACTGGGGGGGGGGATGATTGCAACTTCATCATGTAGGCCTACAGTATGACTCCTTCGGTAAAGAAAGGGAACTTTCTCATCCATCAGGTTCTCTATGGTAAAATGATATTTTTTGAGGAGCCTGTGTATGAAGTTGGCTCCTACCTTAAAACTCCTCCATAGTAACTCAACAACTGCGCTCTTATACATGTAAATCTGTTCAGTTTCTCCCACTCACTCTATACTATAAACATGCACATTTCTGTTAAGTGATTATGCATGTAAATCGGTGAGTTCATCATTTTTCCGAACAACATCTTTTAGTCCCCTTACGCTGATTTGTGTTTAACAAGTATGCAGACAGACTAGCGTTATCTCTTTTTTATGTCTTTCATGTTAAACTTATTCTTATCTGATCGTACCAAGCTAAAAACTCTAGTATTAGTGTCAATTAAAGTTTTCCTGTTTTAAATATAATGGTGTAATGGCTGCTGGTCTTATACTGCCACTATGGTGCCAGTTTACATCTTATGGCAGCGCCGTGACAAATACTGCACACGCATATATACTAGTATCCTGGCAGTTCAGAGTGCCGTGAGAAATCAACAGTAACAGCTAATTGCACAATTATTTGTAATTATGGTAAAGCAGTGCAAGTGGTGGAAATTGGTCTGCCTAGCTAAAAGTTTAGATTTCAAATCCCATTGCAAACAGTCTGTTTTCTTAACCTTTAAGCGTGCTTCAGATATATGAAACCTGCTCTTACTAGTCAAAGTTACAAAAGTCCCAGAATGTCAGCACGAAAGGAAGTTCCTGTTGAGCAAACAGGTGACAGTGTAAACAACACTCTTGTTCTATCAGATGCCAACGTGATGAAAGGATTTCACTTGATATGAGAGATACATGTTACGATGATGCAACAAACAGAGGATCAGATGTACAAGATCATAGCCATGCGTATCAAAACATCTTACGGGCAAGTCTATTGATGTTTAGTTACAAGCGGTAATTACATATCATACTATTTGAATCTCATGTGAAGTCACAAGATATCTACATATTTCTATTTGTTGCTGTTGTTCCATCTGCTTGTTTTTTCTGTCAAAAAGCAGTGACAGTAAAGACCAGCATAATTATTCTGAGATTTTGGAAGGTGGCTGATTAGATTAGTTGGCTAGAGTATCATTATAGTGAATTTCATGGGATGTTTATGGGATGTTCATGGAAGTCCCGTTGTTGGCCAACATTATTGTTGTTACATTAAATACATGTGCATAATTTTGTGATTACGTGAAATTTGTCACATTTAGAACAACTGCGATTGTAACATAAAATTTAGACTTCTACATTCATGCTGCACTTCATCATTTCTGACAATCTAACATTTCTTTACAGGTCACCTTATATTAATGACAAATCTAGGAGCTCTCTTAAACAAATCCCAAATGAAGCTGAATTCAGATAGAAGGAATTACACTAACAGTCCAACACTATATTAGCGTAGACAGTCTAACACTATATTAGCGTAGACAGTCCAACACTATATTAGCGTAGACAGTCCAACACTATATTAGAGTAGACAGTCTGACATTATATTACCGTAGCCAGTCCAACACTATATTAGAGTAGACAGTCTAACATTGTACTAAAGTCAGATGTCTAAAAGAACCACAACAATCACAGACGAGAGACTGTGACGGGATCTACTGACTAACTGAAATGCTCAACTGGTAAAGAAAAAAGACCGGAGACTAATGAGTTGTATATACCAAGATACTTATTGTATTCAACGTGAGAGTATCATTTAAAATGGTAGATAATTGAAATCAAATTTATCAAATTGATCTCTTTATGAGTAGTAGTTGTTATCTTCCTAGAAAAACAGAAGAGTTCTTGTAGACAGTAAATGTATAGTAGGCACTGCAGGTATAGGTAAATAGCACAACAAGACTTTTTATTAATTTGTCTGCAAGTATTGACAGCATAACATAACATTTCAACATAAAAGACAAGAAAACCTTTTTAGCGTACTACGGTATTTTTGCACCGTAAGGTGCACTTAAAAGCCTAAAGTTTTCTAGAAAATCGACTGCGTGCCCTTTTATACAGTGCTCCCGCGTGGACTGAGTTCTAAAATCTGTTATGTGCCTTTGGTAAGTGGACTATGATCACCACTTGGCAGACCGTTTTCCACTAAAACAAGTTCCAACTACTTGTTTAAGAAACTCCAAAAAAGGGCATCAGTAGCGCGACATGTTTATGAGGATCAGTTTAAACTGGGAGGCAGCAGCGGACAAGTTACCACGTGTTATGTGGGTGGATTGCGGAGGGATGGGCTAACTTAAAGCCAGCCTCTATTGTTAGAACTTTTTAGAAAGCTGGCATCAATGATGGACAGTGAACTAACTCAGATGATTAATTCGGACAGCGAGGACAAAAACTTTGACAGTTTTTTGGATAAGTAAATATTTTATTTTATAAAGTTGACTAAACTCACTGTTTTGCCTTTGCCGTTGTTTTTACATATGTTTTAAAATGGTAAGTCTTATAACATTGGTTAAATACAGAAATGCACCACAAAATTGAGACTGCTCCTTACGATTCAGTGTACCCTGTGGTATGAACCCTATAATCTGGTCTCAGGATCCATCGGGTGTAACGATCAACCCATAACATTCAAGTCTGCTGGTGTCATGAAGAGGCAGCACTAGGGTTAACTGTCAGCTGTGCTGTCTGATCAGTGAGTTGGAAGTACCTGTCCCTAAAGCTCTCTTTGTAATGATCTGTGTACATAGCCACTTGTATGTCGGTCTCCTGGAATCACAATAACAAGTTGGGAGAAGTTTAATACAAGTCCTTCGAGATTATCATGACTTCCTCTTTAATTCAATATTACAACAGCAACTATGCGCTTACCAAAAACAAGAGTTTGTACCAATTCATTTGTTTCACCAAAATGTTTTTGTCACAAACTAACAACTCTATTATGTGCTTACATGTAGTTTTGTTGAGCCGCTGAAACGTTTGTAAAAAACCTCGTTGAAAAGTTCGCTGATCACTCAGGTGAATTTACTTTGGTAACAAATACTCTTTGGTATACTAGCATTTTATACACATACTTATTACAGACTGTTACTTTATATTTGACATCGGTTACAGATACAAGTATTTGTATTTCTTTAAAAAAAATTTGCTGTAATGCTTAAAGATTAAAAACAAAACTAAATGTTTGTTTTCAAAAAACATCTAGCCAATCAGAGGCCAAGATCACACTTTTTATGTAGAAACTGGATTTAAAACACGATTGAAATAAATATTGAAACAGTACTTCAAGTACAATGTACTTTACAATAATGAAAAATATATTTCGAACACAAAATTACGATAACGGATAAACGGGGTAAAACTTTCTCTGCAGCATTCATTCCTCGCTATAGTAACAGCATACCAAAATGGTCGCCAAATCAGTGTGGCGATGCATGCATTGTGGTGACAGCAAAAAAGATGATGTACTTGATTTGTTAATTTTATAATGCTCTCTTCTCCAAAGTATGACTTCAAGTTCCTACTGAAAACCTCATGATGCAGTCTACCTATTGCCATCCAACTCACATTGAACTCTTCAGGCTGGGCAGTCTTCTTGAAGGTAAGAAGGCGCCTAGAGATGTGTGTAGATATGATCTGTTCACAATTAGATACAAGTTGAAAACAGGGGTGTCGAGGAATGTTGTCCTCGTCATAGCTGCAATGACACAGTTTAAAATTTAACAAAGAGTTTTTATCTGTCAAGAATAAAAGCTATTCAGTAGGAACACAAATGGAATCAAAATACTGCAAAAACAAACCCTTACGCAATTTTTTCGTAAAAAAGGTTTACATGAGAAGCCACAGAAAAGCTTATCAGAGAGCGAAGGAAATCGCAGACAAAGTGGTTAAGACTGGAGTAACTTAACCCTTTCACTGCCATCCATGTACAAATTTAGCTATCGGCCTACTGCCAGCCATTTTACCAAAATTGTCGATTTTGCTTCATGATATGTGTACAATGTTTTTCGACTTCAACCTCTATCTAGAACATTTTTGTTATATATTTTATTTTACCAACTTATTTGCAAACAGTGCTGTGCAAAACATTTAATTTATCTATACTTTGTGCATTGCTAAAGCTGTGTGAAGCTACAATCGCTACGAAGCTAAAACAATCCTCCACAATGTTCCTTACTCTTACAAAACTATTACTTTCACCACCATCACAGTCAATGCTGCCACTTTCAGTATTTGTGTAATCACTAAAATCTGAATCGGCTATAATGTCATCAACATAAGTAATTCTCTGTTTTCTAACTTGGGAGGTACTGGCGAAAGCCATAATAATACTCAATAGTTCGAACAACAGAAAAAAAAATTTCGTTTTCAAGTTGGAAAATCCCAAACAAAAACTTAAAATTGCTTCGCAATTTTAGACTAATTTTATAGAGAAATCTCCGGACAACACTGTCAATACCATAAGAGTCCTAAAGACCATTGGTTATGTTGTCAACGAATAGTAAAATTAAGTTACTACGAAATTGCTGGGAAAGTCGCAAAAATGCGCCTACGGCAGTCGACCATAGATTACGCATAAATACACATACGGCAGTGAAAGGGCTAAATCATATATGTATTATAACCACTAGTACCCTGGTAGTCTTGAGGGCAGTGAGAGATCATCAGGTGTGCCGATAAAGCATAGAGAATAAACACAACAATTCTAACTTTCTGTAAGGTGAACGATTTCTAAAGTGGTAGCGCGTCGAGTGGGTAATATGAAAGCCGTGAATTCAAATCTTGTATGATAAGATTTTTTTTTACGAACTCCCACCATGGCATCGGACAGACGAAGAGACACAACTCTTATTATAGTAAAGACTGAAAATTCTTCTAGTAAGTCAAGTTTCTTTAGTTATGCATTCCCAAAGGTCTGACTACCAACTGTGATAAAATATGTAAAATAAGTTTTACCTTTTTTGGGATTACAATATTGGAACATCAAGTTTCGTAAAAATAATAATAAACTATCAGTTTCGATGATTATTAAAATGTTGAAATAAATTTGAACACGGTTTGTGAGAATTCTAACCAGTTAAAACAGGCCTGAGATATTTGGCAGCATGAAACTAAGGAAATTCAGCTCAGTAAAAGAATGGATACAATTTGATCAGCAGAAGGTTGAAATAGACAGGTTGCCATGAGGATATCAGGTACACAAATAGAACATTGGTGTTCCAAAGACAATTTCTTCAATAATAACACAGTTGCATCATAATCAGTTTTCGGTCAAGATTCAGTATTTATGATCAATATGATGGTAGTTTGAGTAATACAAGGACCATTGTTAGTTGGTAGGAAGGGCATCCAACTACAACTGCTCATGTGTTGCATCAGTCCAAAGACTTTAGACTAACTCGAAAAAACCCCAGGTGGTTGTTCACAGGGAAAAGAGACTATAATCAATCTTTGAGTTTTCTCTCGTAATCCTTTTTACACAGACAGACTTTTATTGATGATATTAGCAATTTGCAGCTGAATGATAGAACGGTTATATAGGATTATCTTCCCTTGTAACACTTTCATTACTGAAAGGGAAGATAAATATCGCTAAGCATATTTATCTAGAAAGGAAGTCACACGCTAAGCATATCTCCCACTTTCCATATACATTTAGAGGTGCTAAGAACTACTACTAGTTACCATGGGCCAACCAAAATCTACAACACAACTACAAATGCAACACACATGCTGGATTAACTCCTCGATAACAATACATATGATACATACGATACATAACAATACATACAATACATACGATACATAACAATACATACGATACATAACAATACATACGATACATAACAACACATACATAGTGTACGTAGTATGTGAGAGTCTTCGAAGTTGGCCACGTACGAGTATTAAATTTAACTTACTCCGGTCGATATATCGGTAACCAAAAAACTAGCTTGCCTCCCTTCCGCAAGCACCTGCTGGACAATGTCAAAAGGTCAGTGAACACTTCTGACAGGCTGTATTGAGACGTTGGTGGCATAAATGCTGGTTTCCTGGCATCAGCGGCAGGAGCTTCCAATTTCAACGTCTGCTCTCGAATACCGTAAGGAGCTGTAAATGTTTATTTGAGTAAGGGAGCAAAAATCTAATGTAAATATTCAAATGTAATTATTAACAAATAAAATTGATAACAGATGGTTTCTATATGAAGGAATTAAACGAGCAACTGTTTTATAAGGAATCCAATGTAAAGTATGAACGCAAGAATGAAGGGTTTACATTCTACAATTAATCTGTTGGATGCTTAATAATAGGAACATGATTATTCTAAGACTTACCAAACAGTCCAAATAATAGTACACAGCGTGTGTCTACGCAGCAAAATATCTATGCTCATGGCTTTTTTCATGCCGAGAAACCAAACAAGAGCTTTATTGAAGTGCCAGCAAGTGATTTACCGCTCAGAGAAATAGAACCATGCCACAAAATGATCTATATTCTGCTAAGAGCCGCACCATCTCTTGTGGCAAGAGCATTCACTAGGGGAGAGCTAGCTGACCTATACTGTACATGAGTATGCAGCCATGTATTATGGTCAGTGATCCATTAGGCTAAAACCAAATTTGACTAATGCTTTTTTAATCTTGTGAGTTGAGTTTGAAGTAAATCTATTTGCCAAACATCATTTCTTGAAAGAAGAAGACAATTCTATATAAAACAGTGGTTCTTAACCTGGATTCGACCAAACCCTGGGGTTTCAGTTAGTCAGTCTCAGATGTTTGGGATGGTCTCTCAAAGGCAACAGCAGAAGTCACTCGATTGTAAGGTCATGTCTTTAGGAAAATATGTGTATTCGTTTGAAGTTCATGAATAGCATTGGTTTTGTACTTGGAACACAGTAACGTAATGCAAAGCTCATTTTATGCACCAATAAAAATATATATGTCTTTAATGTGAAAACTGTTTTACATTGTATTATTTAATAAAAAAAGGGTTCGGTAAAAGCGCATATGAACCTGGTGAGGTGGGTACGTACAGCAAAGTTAAAAACCACTGCTATAAAGGATGACGAAGATAAACTCTCACGATCAGTAACGACAGCATCAAACATCCCGTCTATGGCCCAGAGGGCGTGTTTGGAGGCATCAGCCACGACTACGTCTATGTACTTGCTAGAAAGGCCATACTGGTGAAAGTTGGCGCGTACACACTCGTCTCTTTCCCTCCACTTCTTCTTCGCTCTACTTGACCTACCTGGCAAGATAAGGAGAGAGTTGCCATAACAACAGACCATGCACAATATAACGTATAAACATGAATATGCAAAGAAAATAGTGATTGGTCAGCAATTTTGTGACCAATAAAATGTTTTTTCAAAAGTTGCAACTAACGAATGGAATTTTACACATACCTAAGATAAAATAATACACTTTTATATACAAACCTTCATGTTATAGGGTAATAATATCTGGATGAGGTAGAGTTCCTTTATAACATGGTTAATGACAGGGAGTACATTGCCTATGCTGACACATGATACATTATTATCATTTATATCAGTGTTTACATAAATGTATTTTTGGCTCAAAGTATTGAGTTTTCTTTGCTTTTTCAAAAGCAGGAGTAAATGAGTAGTTGTCCTCTCACAAAAATCTTAATGTGAAGACAACTTCTAACTGACATAAACCGAATCTATAACACTAAATCCTACTTTGTCATTGTGTCTGTCTGTCTGTTAGTTTGCGTAAATGCTATGCATTTCCAGATTTTTAGTTGATTTCATTTAGACTTTACACGCATGTACTCCGTGCCTTCCACCAGGTGGCTAGAAATAATTGATTTTAAAACTCCATCTGGTTCCTGTGAACCAGCCTCTCAAACACCCACCTGCTGACTATCTGATTTTAATTGAAAGAAATCGTGAGCATCACTGGACTCACTACTAGTTACTAAACAACAATGGTTAGCCTAACCAAATAATAACAAATAAAGTGGGAAAATGTGAAGTAAAGGTACAGCTCATTGCATGATCTGATAGACTAACCTCTACCGTGTAGGAGCACCTTGTTGATGTCTGTCCCCATAACGTAAGCGCCATAATGAGCACAGGCTATCAGTAAACTACCTACAATAATGAGACTTCACCGAATGTAAGCAGTTTTTGTCAACAACATAAAATTATGACTAATTCTCATGTTATTGACAGCTGACTCATAAAGTCAGCCTTCACTACAGAGTCAGCACCTAGAAAGAGCATTCACCACTGCATGGCTGAAGTATCCTCATACATATTGACAAACAAGCAAATGGCCTCTGCCCTTGTTGCCACTGACATTATTGCTGTTATAAAAGTCTGTATAAAAACACATTTTTTGTTTAAATTAATGACACGTGACAACTCAGATTTTGGAAGTAGGTGCTCTGTAAAAGTCAGCACAAAAATTTAGATGAACCTGTAGACTGGGTTCAATGACAAACAGGTTTTTCACACTTGCAATCTTTAAATAATACAATAATAACGGTAACTGCAGGCTAATAAAACCGTCCAATTCTCTGATCAGCTATACTATTGGGTGCCATAAAATGAACAGTACTACAATACTGACTTTTACAGAGTTCTTAAAGGTTGACTTGCAACAAAATTTACATTACCGTTATTTGATATGAAAAGATTCACCATGTCTTACTCTGTTGTGTTGTAGGAGCAAACTATGTGGAAAGGTGATTACAAGCTATTAAAAGCTCAAAAATGAACAGAAAATAGCAGCCACACGAGACCGCCGTAGTTTGGATTTCCTTTCCAGAACGGCTCAAATGTGATGTAGTTGTGAGAAATGGTTTCTGTTTACACTTTCTTGCAACCTTATTCGTCGAAATATTTTCACAAATATACTTCACGCATTCAATAAAACTATGTCTATTGTTCTTACGTGTATTTTATTGTCATTATAATGCTGCCACTTTTAGCACTGATATCTTATAACTTGCAGTAAAAAATCGTTAAACATTTTAACCTTAGCTCGAAGGAGTAAGGTCCTTGACGAGCCTGTTGGTCACCTGTGATAATCGAAAAGTGCTGCAAAAATCATTTGCGAAGTATTGGATCACATGATCAGATTATGACTTGACGATTGAATAATGCCGAAACAAAACTGTAAAGTAGCGAGCATATATATTTGATACGGGGTATTCGGTGAAACCCGAAGTGTTTGTCATAAACTAGTACTACGATAAGTTTTATATTGAGATTTGTATTGGCCTTTGAATTCACATGAGAACATACGTGACAAGACGATAACC
The DNA here is from genome assembly GCF_963576615.1 of Watersipora subatra. Lineage (NCBI taxonomy): Eukaryota > Metazoa > Bryozoa > Gymnolaemata > Cheilostomatida > Watersiporidae > Watersipora > Watersipora subatra. The sequence goes on from NC_088709.1 coordinate 10,475,969, forward strand.
AAATTTCGTGGCTACGTCATCGAAATAAAGAGATTCCAATCTACGGCGGCTCTTCGTTTTTGAGCTTTTAAGAGCTTGTAATCACATTTCCACATATTTGGCACTTACAACACAACAGAGTAAGACATGGTGAACCCTTTGATACTGAATAACTTTAATGTGAATGTTGTTGCAAGTCCACCTTTAAAGGTTGACTTGCAACAAAATTCACAATACAGTTATTTGGTATCAAAAGGTTCACCACGACTTACTCTGCTGTGTTGTAGGTTCCAAATATGTGGAAATGTGATTAAAAGCTCAAAAATGAACAGTTAATTGCGGCCATCATGAAAACGCGGTAGGTTGGAATCCCTCTCAAAACGGCTCAACTGTGACGTAGTTGGACACGATGCACTTCTGTTTACACTTTCATGCAACCTCATTTGTTGAAATATTTTTACAAATGAACTTCACGAATTCAATAAAACCGTGTCTATTGTCCTTACATGCCTATTTCATTATCATTGTAATGCTGTCACTTTGAGCACTGATATCTCAAAACCTAGCCTAAAAATTAGTTTAACTTTTTAACATTGGCTCGAAGGAGTCCATACCATCCTCTGATAAACATGAAGAGCTTGTTGGTCACCTGTGATAGTCGAAAAATGCTGCGAAAATTGTTGGCACTATTTGGCAGGAAGTATGGGTCATATGATCGGATTACGACTAGATGATTAGACCAGGCTGAAACGAAACTGTTAAGTAGCGAGCATCTATATTTGATAGAGGCTTTCTAGTAGAACCCGAAGTGTTTATCATAAACTAGTGCTATGAGAAGTTTTGTATTGAGCCTTTTATTGGCCTTTCATTTCTCGTGATAACATCACGTGTCAAAACAATAACCATGTCGAGTTGAGCACATCATCAAAATGAAGGGATTAACTGTTCGTTTTTGAGCTTTTAAGAGTTTGTAATCAAATTTCCACATATTTTGCACCTGCAACACAGCAGAGTAAGACATGGTAAACCTTTTGATACCAAATAACTGTAATGTAAATTTTGTTGCAAGTCAACCTTTAAACATTAACTAGTTTATTTTATTGAATTAATCCTTAGAATTCCTAAAAAATTATATACCATTAACTATAAGAATATCGTATTACAGCGAAACCCAAATTTTAGTTAGGTTTACGTATAAATTTTCCACAACTTTTGTCTTGGCCTATGAAGCAATTTTTAACACGACGTTTAAAGTTTGTCAAAACCTTACAGTTTTGTAAATACAAGTAAAATAGCAGGTACAAATTAAAAGCAAAATAAAAAATAATAAATATATTCATTTAATTAATATAAAACAATGTCTAGTACGAGTTGGAACAAATTATCTTGCATATTTCTATCAGTCACTTTACTGCTGAGCCTATGCATTGCTGAGCCTAGGCTTCCATTTAAATTTCTCTAAATAGAAAATTAAAATTCAACAATTAAAACCTCTTTTTACTGATTATTAGTTGTTTAAATTATTACCGTATATCACATATAATTTGGATTTACATAGGCTTATATAATAAATTTATTAAAATACAATTAGTAATAACTTGAAGCACACATCATTGTCTGTCGAGCTCTCAAATGAATTACAGAAAACTATGAATTGTTATAAAAATAGTTGATTCAACAAACAATGATTATAGGATACCAAACAAACAACAAGATTACTTAGCTTGTTCTGTCAAAATTGGACTGTATTCATTACTAACCATATTGTTGTTCAAAAATACAATCAAAGAGAATGTGATGATACGTTATATTTTAATAAAACTATAATTTAACAAAGCACCTGCTCAGCAATTCCAGTGACAAGCACGACGCATTTGACTCGTGACATTTAACACAGCACCTGCTCAGCAATATCCGTGACAACCATGACACATTTGACTTCTCACATTTAACACAGCACCTGCTCAGCAATATCAGTGGACAAGCACGACATATCTGACATCTGAGACACTTATGAAAAATTCTGATTGATCCCACAGCCACAGGTAATCATCCTCTAACAAACTATAATTTACAATCAAACATAATTAAAAATCTAATAAACGAATTAGTTATTTCCTAGTTGTTGCAGACCTTGAGTTGACAGTTCACTTGATATTAAGGCCAGCTTACTCAATCTTATAGATAGTGACTTTCAGTCTATAAGGCTGAGCTACTTGAAAAACTGTACAGACACTCATGAAAATTCTGAAAGTTTCTGAATGACCTGATGTTTGTGTAGGAGCAGCCCCACAAACATCAGGTATTCTGTAAATATTTAGTGAATGAAGTTCTATTCCAAAAACAAGAATAATTGCTTTGTTAAATGTCAGAAGTAGGATGAATTGTGCTTGTCACTAATATCGCTGAGCAGGTGCTTTGTTTAATGTCAGAAGTAGAGATGAATTGTGCTTGTCACTAATATCGCTGAGCAGGTGCTTTGTTAAATGTCAGAAGTAAGATGAATTGTGCTTGTCACTGATATCGCTGAGCAGGTGCTTTGTTAAATGTCAGAAGTAAGATGAATTGTGCTTGTCACTAATATCGCTGAGCAGGTGCTTTGTTAAATGTCAGAAGTAAGATGAATTGTGCTTGTCACTAATATCGCTGAGCAGGTGCTTTGTTAAATGTCAGAAGTAAGATGAATTGTGCTTGTCACTAATATCGCTGAGCAGGTGCTTTGTTAAATGTCAGAAGTCAGATGAATTGTGCTTGTCACTGATATCGCTGATCAGGTGCTTTGTTAAATGTCAGAAACTAGATATATGGAGCTTTATGAAACCTCTCGTCTCACCTGTGCCGACGAACGGATCTAAAACTAGGGAGTTATATCCTACTCCTGCCATGTTCGCCATGATGAATGATAGAGTGGGATCCATACTCGTGTTACCTGTTCCAAATACAAAATTGGCAACATAATTTAGACAATGAATACAATCTAAGAGAGAACGGCCATAAACGGTACCTCGACTATTTTAAAAACGCACTGAGACTTCTCACAGCTTAAATACATCGGACATCAGCAGCGCTGCCCAACGGTGAGACTATCCAAAATGAATCTACTTATACTGTTGTTAGCTAGCTCTCCATCTTTAAGATTCAATCTATACCATAATAAAAGCAGTGCCTGTCCGAAGCGACACCAGGCGCGTTAGAAATAAAATCGCCTTGCGCGGGAATTGAACTCAAGTACTCCGTTTACAGTCCGGCACTTCAACCTCCACAGCGCTGAACTACTCTATCAAATTTGTACTTAAATGAAAGGAAGCAATTATCTGCATGCCTTTAGCCAATAAAAAATATGTTAACAGGCCATCCTGAGTGTGGTTTGGCTTTGCAAAATCTTTCATTTTTATTGCAATTCATTGTTAGCAATGACCAGTCATGCTAGACGCATTACAACTACAAATTTTTACTAATTTTAAACCTATAGACTTCGACTGATTGTTATTGAACAATAGTACTACTAAAAGTCATTATTCATATTTTAGCAGTAATAATAATGCCATAAACTGTAATAATATTGATAAATCGTCAGACTTGGACATGCTCACGGCTTTTTGCAAATGTGTTCGTTCTCATTCTGCAACGCATTTGTGGTATTTTTCATGGCTTAGCTAATGTAAAATTTTATGATGGATAATTTGTAGTGCTGCACGATATCTTTGCATGTACATTCGCCTATTTGGTCTCCAAATACAGTGAAACTCGGATAACTCAAACTTCAAGGGACCGAGCAAAAGTGTTCGAATTATCAGAGCGTTCAAGTTATCAGAGCACTGTCACAAGTCCATGTATTTACTTATTTATTAGTAGATACATGTACATATACAAACTATAATATAAATCAAAAGCACAAATGGCTTGTTTCAAATTAAATGCTTCTAATGTAAAGTTTAAAACGTTTTTATCAAAAAGTATAGAGATTTTTCTATCACTTGAGATTGGTTTGTTGTTTGAGGTGATGCTATTGCCAGGACGTTTTTTAGATTGACATTGGCAAAACTTGATCGTTGCTGAAATGCTCAAAAGAAAAGACATCTTTTTCTTTTGAGCGTTTTACCCACGATCAATTTTGCCGATTTTTCTTGAAGTTTATGCAAAGATTAGCTTACTTTACCTGGGATTCGTTAAGAGCAACACTCCGAGGCAGTTCAATTAAAAGTTTTACGAGTTTTTACGGTACATTGTATATCACTCACGCTTTTTGAATGGATACTTATTGAATGTACACACATATTCTGTGTTTAGGTCAAACGATGAATAGTTTTTTTTAGCTAAGACAACGTATACGTTTAATTACCACAATTTTTAAGATGTTTTAAACATTCAACATTCCGACGTTGATTCAACACGGAATCAACATCGGAAGGATTTTCGCCACGCAATTACAAAACAAAAACGACATGCTGTTTTTGTTATGTGCGTGGCGAAAATCCTTGCGCGCGTGACCCGGCTAGCCCGTGCTATTCATCGTATACACTGTAGCAGTATAAATCAAATTTCACCAAACCTTTAGAAAAGTCGTTGACAAAAATATTTTGTCGATGGAGGTAATAACGACGCTTATGAATTACGAAAAGTTGAGGTTTACCTCTATGGCTTGGAATAAAGTGATTTTATAAAGCGATATCAACCGTTTCGGTAGCCGTTGGGCAAAAAACAGTTCGAATTAACAGTGTTGAGTTCGAGTTATATAGAGCCATTTATCATTGCGTGGGAACGGACCAAGCAAATCTAGTCGAGTTAACCATGTGTTCGCTATATCCGAGGGCGAGTTATCCATGTTTCACTGTATATCGAATATCGAACATTGGCGTTGCCTTTTTTCCATATATAGTGTTGAACGATACGAAAATATATTGGTTGAAAAACCGGAGTTGTCCCCTCGGTACAATAAAGCGAATAGACAACTCCATTTTTGCAAAATAAAATCGGCCGATATTTCAATAAAATATCGGCTTCGATATTCGTATTGACTTGAAAACTGACCAAATATAAAATCATCCACTGAAATATATCGTCATATCGAATGATATCGTGTTATCGTGCAGCACTAATAATTTGGTATCAAAATATTTTTATAGAACATGTGGTTTAAATGTTATGATGATTTATATGTGCCCCTGACAACTATGGTAGGTTTTATCGAATTAAAGAAGAGCGTTAGAAAAAATTGCCTTGCTTGGAAATCAAACCTGGGGCATCTGATTGAATCGCAATCAGACTACCATTACACCACTCAGGAGCCCTAAAGATTTATGGGATATTCTTGGTATAATGATTACTAGTGATGATCTCTCACAGTGCACAGGGGGGACTGGCAAGCATGGTAGTCTTTACTTTAATAAGAGTCGCGGCCGACCGAAGCCATGCTATGAGTGTTAGGAAAAACTGCACCACAAGAGAATCTAGCCCACATATTCCAATTTGAAGCCAGGTACCTTACTAACTGCACCACTCGACCACCTTGCCATATTGAAAATAAGTCAGCATATAGTTATTACTCATGACGTTCTCTCACAGCCCACAGGACTACCAGCACACTATATAACTTGATGAAGACGACTTGATGACCGCATGAACTTAATAGATGGATCTCAAGTGGTCAGGCGCCCACAGGAAACTGAGAGAACCCTTCAAGGTCATAAACTATGCAGATGATCTCCTCTACGGTTATCAAATATTTTCAAACCCTGATGGTTTCACATGAACAAAGCATTGCAAGACATAGGATTGAAACTATTTAACTTTGTCTGCCTGCAACCTTGACATTTTGAGTTCTCTACTTATTTGTTATAAGCAGAGGTCGCATGTGATGACCTTTCCTATGAACCCAGTTCAGTGTCTCTGATGAGAGAAAAGGTGTCGTAATGACATGACTGCTCATGAGCGCCAGAAAAAATACTTTACCTCCTAACTGGGTTGAACCTCTGGCTTCACATACAAAACCAGAAGGTTTTCCATAGAAATCCACATCAGCTCAACTCGGTAAAAATCCCAAAAGATACTTCAGAAACAATAAACATAAACAAATACTTGTAATTTTTACCTTAAATGTCAGCAATAGGCATACAGATCCAACTACTACCTCCAGCAGATCGCTAGTCTACCTACCAATAAACTTTCTTGTCTTGAGACTAAACTTTTTAATACTGCCCTCCCTCTTGCTTTCTCTGATCTGCAATGAGAAACTGACATCTTAAAACATTTACATGACTTGTTTGTCTCTGAATATGAGCTAAAATTAAACATCACATCTCTACGAACATACATATTGTAAAATAACTGCTTTTATTCAATTCAGGCACAGAAAAGCCTTTTTCAAAATATTTCAAGACACAAATATGACAACGTACTACGTTTAAAGTTCCTCAGAACATTACAGTTTTGTAAGTGAAAGTATATACAGTGCACCGTCAGGATATGATTACCCTAATATACAGTTTTGTAAGTGAAAGTATATACAGTGCACCACCAGGATATGGTTACCCTAATATACAGTTTTGTAGGTGAAAGTATATACAGTGCACCATCAGGATATGATTACCCTAATATACAGTTTTGTAAGTGAAAGTATATACAGTGTACCATCAGGATATGATTACCCTAATATACAGTTTTGTAGGTGAAAGTATATACAGTGCACCATCAGGATATGATTACCCTAATATACAGCTTTGTAAGTGAAAGTATACAGTGCACCATCAGGATATGATTACCCTAATATACAGCTTTGTAAGTGAAAGTATACAGTGCACCATCAGGATATGATTACCCTAATATACAGTTTTGTAAGTGAAAGTATATACAGTGCACCATCAGGATATGATTACCCTAATATACAGTTTTGTAGGTGAAAGTATATACAGTGCACCACCAGGATATGATTACCCTAATATACAGTTTTGTAAGTGAAAGTATATACAGTGCACCATCAGGATATGATTACCCTAATATACAGTTTTGTAGGTGAAAGTACAGTATATACAGTGCACCATCAGGATATGATTACCCCAATATACAGTTTTGTAGGTGAAAGTATATACAGTGCACCATCAGGATATGATTACCCTAATATACAGTTTTGTAGGTGAAAGTATATACAGTGCACCACCAGGATATGATTACCCTAATATACAGTTTTGTAAGTGAAAGTATATACAGTGCACCATCAGGATATGATTACCCTAATATACAGTTTTGTAGGTGAAAGTATATACAGTGCACCATCAGGATATGATTACCCTAATATACAGTTTTGTAGGTGAAAGTATATACAGTGCACCATCAGGATATGATTACCCTAATATACAGTTTTGTAGGTGAAAGTATATACAGTGCACCATCAGGATATGATTACCCTAATATACAGTTTTGTAAGTGAAAGTATATACAGTGCACCACCAGGATATGGTTACCCTAATATACAGTTTTGTAGGTGAAAGTATATACAGTGCACCATCAGGATATGATTACCCTAATATACAGTTTTGTAAGTGAAAGTATATACAGTGCACCATCAGGATATGGTTACCCTAATATACAGTTTTGTAGGTGAAAGTATATACAGTGCACCACCAGGATATGGTTACCCTAATATACAGTTTTGTAAGTGAAAGTATATACAGTGCACCACCAGGATATGGTTACCCTAATATACAGTTTTGTAAGTGAAAGTATATACAGTGCACCACCAGGATATGATTACCCTAATATACAGTTTTGTAGGTGAAAGTATATACAGTGCACCATCAGGATATGGTTACCCTAATATACAGTTTTGTAGGTGAAAGTATATACAGTGCACCATCAGGACATGGTTACCCTAATATACAGTTTTGTAGGTGAAAGTATATACAGTGCACCATCAGGATATGGTTACCCTAATATACAGTTTTGTAGGTGAAGGTATATACAGTGCACCACCAGGATATGGTTACCCTAATATACAGTTTTGTAAGTGAAAGTATATACAGTGCACCACCAGGATATGATTACCTTAATATAGTTTTGTAAGTGAAAGTATATACAGTGCACCATCAGGATATGATTACCCTAATATACAGTTTTGCAGGTGAAAGTATATACAGTGCACCATCAGGATATGATTACCTTAATATACAGTTTTGTAGGTGAAAGTATATACAGTGCACCATCAGGATATGATTACCCTAATATACAGTTTTGTAGGTGAAAGTATATACAGTGCACCATCAGGATATGATTACCCTAATATACAGTTTTGTAGGTGAAAGTATATACAGTGCACCACCAGGATATGGTTACCCTAATATACAGTTTTGTAGGTGAAAGTATATACAGTGCACCATCAGGATATGATTACCCTAATATACAGTTTTGTAGGTGAAAGTATATACAGTGCACCACCAGGATATGGTTACCCTAATATACAGTTTTGTAAGTGAAAGTATATACAGTGCACCACCAGGATATGATTACCCTAATATACAGTTTTGTAGGTGAAAGTATATACAGTGCACCATCAGGATATGATTACCCTAATATACAGTTTTGTAGGTGAAAGTATATACAGTGCACAATCAGGATATGATTACCCTAATATACAGTTTTGTAGGTGAAAGTATATACAGTGCACCATCAGGATATGATTACCCTAATATACAGTTTTGTAAGTGAAAGTATATACAGTGCACCACCAGGATATGGTTACCCTAATATACAGTTTTGTAGGTGAAAGTATATACAGTGCACCATCAGGATATGATTACCCTAATATACAGTTTTGTAGGTGAAAGTATATACAGTGCACCATCAGGATATGATTACCCTAATATACAGTTTTGTAGGTGAAAGTATATACAGTGCACCACCAGGATATGGTTACCCTAATATACAGTTTTGTAAGTGAAAGTATATACAGTGCACCACCAGGATATGATTACCCTAATATACAGTTTTGTAGGTGAAAGTATATACAGTGCACCATCAGGATATGGTTACCCTAATATACAGTTTTGTAGGTGAAAGTATATACAGTGCACCATCAGGACATGGTTACCCTAATATACAGTTTTGTAGGTGAAAGTATATACAGTGCCCCATCAGGATATGGTTACCCTAATATACAGTTTTGTAGGTGAAGGTATATACAGTGCACCACCAGGATATGGTTACCCTAATATACAGTTTTGTAAGTGAAAGTATATACAGTGCACCACCAGGATATGATTACCTTAATATAGTTTTGTAAGTGAAAGTATATACAGTGCACCATCAGGATATGATTACCCTAATATACAGTTTTGTAGGTGAAAGTATATACAGTGCACCATCAGGATATGATTACCTTAATATACAGTTTTGTAGGTGAAAGTATATACAGTGCACCATCAGGATATGATTACCCTAATATACAGTTTTGTAGGTGAAAGTATATACAGTGCACCATCAGGATATGATTACCCTAATATACAGTTTTGTAAGTGAAAGTATATACAGTGCACCACCAGGATATGGTTACCCTAATATACAGTTTTGTAGGTGAAAGTATATACAGTGCACCATCAGGATATGATTACCCTAATATACAGTTTTGTAGGTGAAAGTATATACAGTGCACCACCAGGATATGGTTACCCTAATATACAGTTTTGTAAGTGAAAGTATATACAGTGCACCACCAGGATATGATTACCCTAATATGATTACCCTAATAACAGTTTTGTAGGTGAAAGTATATACAGTGCACCATCAGGATATGATTACCCTAATATACAGTTTTGTAGGTGAAAGTATATACAGTGCACCATCAGGATATGATTACCCTAATATACAGTTTTGTAGGTGAAAGTATATACAGTGCACCATCAGGATATGATTACCCTAATATACAGTTTTGTAAGTGAAAGTATATACAGTGCACCACCAGGATATGGTTACCCTAATATACAGTTTTGTAGGTGAAAGTATATACAGTGCACCATCAGGATATGATTACCCTAATATACAGTTTTGTAGGTGAAAGTATATACAGTGCACCATCAGGATATGATTACCCTAATATACAGTTTTGTAGGTGAAAGTATATACAGTGCACCACCAGGATATGGTTACCCTAATATACAGTTTTGTAGGTGAAAGTATATACAGTGCACCACCAGGATATGGTTACCCTAATATACAGTTTTGTAGGTGAAAGTATATACAGTGCACCATCAGGATATGGTTACCTTAATATACAGTTTTGTAAGTGAAAGTATATACAGTGCACTAGTGCTGGGCACGAGTACTTCTTGGTCAACGGGTTTAGACCCGCCCCTTCTGTTCGGGTTTTTCGAGTATCGGGTAGCTAGTAGTGCTAGGCTCGGGTATTTCTTTGCCTACGGGTTTTTCGGGTATCGGGTTTGTTGATATGGATTTTGTTTAAATTTTCTAAACAGATATATCTTCAAATTTACAGAGCACTTATATTTCTTTTCTATTTATCATTTTTCAGTCTTCATTGACTGACATTCGTACTCGCAGCGTTAACAGGTGGATTGTTAAACAGTCAAGATAGTCTGAGGCTACAGGGCATTTTCGTGTCAACAGGTGGCAGAAGATCTAGGTCTAGGTCTAGGTAAAACTCGAGCCTTTAGACCCCGCTCGCGGGTAAAAGAAGGCCTTCAAAATGTCTGTCAAAAATTCGATAAAATTTCATGGCTTTCCTCGCAGGTTGCGGGAAGTCCTGGGCATAAAACTATATTGATAAAAACTCGAATTTGACTCAATGGCAGGGGGTTCCCCGTTAGTTGTTGACCTTGTATTATGATCATGAATTGTATCTTGTAAATGCTTAAAACTATCAATAAAAGAACTGTGCTTGCTATTTGTTAAAATTTCTAGCATCAATGTCATGCGAGCATTCTTACGCCTCGCCTCCAACAGCTCTAGATCTAAAAACTGCCTTGCTTCCGTAACACTCTGTTTTCCCCTCAAATCTGAAATAAAACGCACAGCCCTTCGCTGCACATTCTCCAACGATGTTATCTGCCTAACTAAATGAGGGTCCCATACCTCACCTGCATATTCCATTATAGGTCTACACAAGGTGAGGTATGCAACCCTCTTCACCTTTCTGGGGGCCTTAAAAAGCACATGCCTCATCATACCCAACCTCTGAGAAGCCTTTGCCGTCACCGAATCAATCTGCAAGTCCCAACTAAAATCACTAGTAATTTCAACTCCAAGATATTTAAAAGCTGATACATTCTCTAACGCTATTCCTCCTAAAAAATAATCCACAGAACTATCAAGACCGTTCTTACCAAACCTGACTATTTGACACTTATCAGTGTTAAACACCATACCCCAATGCTCAGCCCACCTTTCCAACAAAAACAAATCTTCCTGGAATTTTTGGGAACTATCTAAGCTGTTAACCGGGCAATAAAGAAGGGCATCGTCCGCAAAAAGTCTTATTGTCGATGTCTTTATAATGCTACAAATGTCATTAATGTAAACTAGAAAAAGAGAGGGCCCCAGCACGGAACCCTGAGGAACACCAGAAGTTACTGCAAGAGAACCAGACGCTGCTCCCTCTACAACCACTCTCTGCATTCGGTCTGCTAAAAAATGTGCTATCCATCTAACTACTGCTGAGTCAATACCAATAAATAACAGCTTTTCAATTAAGAGACCGTGAGGTACTCGATCGAAAGCTTTCGAAAAATCCAACACTGCAGCGTGTACCGAGTCATTTCCATCCACCATTTTCATAATGTCATCTACTGTTGTGACAAGTTGGGTAGTGCATGAGAGACCCTGTCTAAATCCATGTTGGTTTGGGTTGAGCGTTACATTAAGATGCTGATTAATATTGCTTAGTACTATATGTTCTAAAAGTTTGCATGCAATACATGTAAGTGAAACTGGTCTATAATTACTGGGGCTGTCTCTCGAGCCTTTTTTAAAAATTGGTACTACGTTTGCCGCCTTCCAGATATCAGGTAGCTGGCCAGTATTAAGAGAATGTTGAAAGATAAGAGCTAAAATCTGACTAGTGACCACCACATCAAGACTGAGGTCCTCTTTCCTCAGCTGGTCAGGGCCAGATAAGGTCTATGGTAGCTTAATACATTTTTACAGGTAGCTTGTAGCATGTTTACATGTACAGGTAGCTCAATAGCATGTTCTATGTACCTCTCTGACTTTTTGTAGATGGTGCTCCAAATATCATAAAAAACTTTACATTATCGGCTTTTTCCGTTAGTAAGGCTTGTTGGCTTAGTAAAACTTGGTTATAATGAATTATGTAATCCATAATAGCTAGCTGTGGTAATCAATTTAAACAGAGTTATTAAATTTTCACTGCTACTATCAACGCTGATAGCTGTTTCTAACAAGGCGATAGCGGAAACAGACTAAGGACCTATGTGTTATCGGTGATAGCGAACACGCGCCGTATTAAAAATGGCTTAGATTTGTTTACGAAGCCGATTTGGCTAATTGCGCAAATAAAATTTGATGTAAGTATCTCTTCTCACCTTTTAATGACAAGTAATCACTGCTTGACTACAATATTTCTAGTAGGCATAGTAAATAAGGTATGATATATTTTATTCTATCTATTAAATTAAAGACTCGTTAAACCCCATTGTCATGCCTCCTTAGCAAAAATGACACAGAAATGCCCTGTGGTCCCAGACTAAGAGCGCAGGGTGCAATAGACCGAGTTTTTTTAACACTACCCGACGGATCCGTGTACCAAAACCCGAACGTGAAAGTCAAAACCCGAACCCGAAGGACCGGAATACCCGAAATCTCTATTACCCGATACTCGAGAGAAGATAAACCCGCGAGTTCAACGAGTATTACTACCCGTGCCCAGCACTACAGTGCACCATCAGGATATGATTACCCTAATATACAGTTTTGTAGGTGAAAGTATATACAGTGCACCATCAGGATATGATTACCCTAATATACAGTTTTGTAAGTGCAAGTATATACAGTGCACCATCAGGATATGATTACCCTAATATACAGCTTTTTCACCTTACGAAGTGGAACATGATGATCGTTTCACCTCACCATACGAATCTTATTTCACTATAAAAAATCAACTAACTTTTTGCCCGAGTTCAAATTCGGTAGTTGTGCTTATTACGTAGATCAAAAGAGCAAAGAATATATTCGGCAAAAATATTTTCACAACATCTGAAAGAGACACGATGACCGATTTCTCTCATTTCAGCAATTCTTGTGTGTAAAACGGTAATGTTTTCCTTTAAAACCAGTAACAAAGTTGGAGTTGCGATCCCTTCAATCAGCAAGTAAGTGGTCAGACAACTTCTCTTAACCTGCTAAAAAAGATCCATTTCATTACGAAAACAGTACCGTTTATGCTTTTTTGCCGAATTAGATGGAAAAATGTTTTAAACAGGTCCGCTAAAAGTTATAGTGAAAGCGAAGACAAAAACTGATAAGTGGTAAAATTTTAGTGATAAAAAGTTGAAATTTCGTAAAATAGTTAAAAAATACATACTAAAACTTAGCTTTAAGTGTGTGTGTGTTTAGCAAGCTAAAATTATTTGAAGTGAAGTCAAAGGTTTTGTTATGCGTACGTCTATCTTGAAAGTAAGAACTTTCCACGGTACCTAGAAAGCTCATAGGACAATGTAACGTTACATTTTAATGCAGATCATAATCAAAAAATTCCCTAAATATAAAAAGTTACTGCAGGTAACTATAGTTACTAAGGTTAACATATTATTTGGTTACTAATTTTTAATATGTACAGCACTTAATAAAATTTTGATGATTTTTACCAGGGGATGTTTGCATTATATAATTAGTATGGTTTCTATACACTTACATACGATTTTTTCACCACACAATGCCAGCTTTGGAACGGATAAAAATCGTATCCTGAGGGTGCACTGTGATCTGGTAAAAATGAAGATACAATGTGAAAAACTGATAAATAACAAATAAGTTAAATTAGTTGAGCTAGTACAAGTGAGAGTCTAGTCCAAGCGAGAGTCTAGTCCAAGCGAGAGTCTAGTCCAAGCGAGAGTCTAGTCCAAATGAGAGTCTAGTCCAAGTGAGAGTCTAGTTCGAGTGAGAGTCTAGTTCAAGTGAGAGTCTAGTTCAAGTGAGAGTCTAGTCCAAGTGAGAGTCTAGTTCAAGTGAGAGTCAAATCCAATTGAGAGTCTAGTACAAGTGAGAGTCTAGTACAAGTGAGAGTCTAGTTCAAGTGAGAGTCTAGTTCAAGTGAGAGTCTAGTTCCAAGTGAGAGTCTAGTCCAAGTGAGAGTCTTTCATTCACGTAGTTTCATACATAGCTATGTATAAAAAATAATATAATGTAACTGCACTAATGAGATTTTCCATCTACAGTATTTGTTAAAGGTAATGCAGGGTTACTGGACTGCAGAGATGAATGAATCACAGTCTTGTCTAATGAGAATATTTGCTTTGACATATAACAGTTTCAACATATGAAACTCTGAACCCTGAAATCTTGGAATGAATTAGATACATGGGCACAGGTTTTACTGTACATAATCTAAGACATATTCAGAGGTTTTACTGTACGTGATCTAAGACATATACAGAGGTTTTACTGTACATGATCTAAGACATATACAGAGGTTTTACTGTACATGATCTAAGACATATTCAGAGGATTTACTGTACATAATCTAAGACATATTCAGAGGTTTTACGTTACATGATCTAAAGACATATTCAGAGGTTTTACTGTACATGATCTAAGACATATACAGAGGTTTTACTGTACATAATCTAAGACACATTCAAAGGTTTTACTGTACATGATCTAAGACATATTCAGAGGATTTACTGTACATAATCCAAGACATATACAGACGTTTTACTGTATATGATCTGAGACATATACAGAGGTTTTACTGTACATGATCTAAGACATAAACAAAGGTTTTACTGTACATGATCTAAGACATATTCAGATGTTTTACTGTACATGATCTAAGACATATTCAGAGGTTTTACTGTACATGATCTAAGACATATTCAGAGGTTCTACTGTACATGATCTAAGACAGATACAAAACTTTTATTGTACATGATCTAAGACATATTCAGAGGTTTCACTGTACATTATCTAAGACATATACAGAGGTTTTACTGTACATGATCGAAGACATATACAGGGGTTTTACTGTACATGATCTAAGACATATTCAGAGGATTTACTGTACATAATCTAAGACATATACAGAGGTTTTACTGTACATGATCTAAGACATATTCAGAGGATTTACTGTACATAATCTAAGACATTACAGAGGTTTTACTGTACATGATCTAAGACATATTCAGAGGATTTACTGTACATAATCTAAGACATATACAGAGGTTTTATTGTACATGATCTAAAACATATACAGATGTTTTACTGTACATGGTCTAAGACATATACAGAGGTTTTACTGTAAATGATTTAAGACATATACAGAGGTTTTATTGTACATGATCTACAACATATACAGAGGTTTTACTGTACATGATCTAAGACATATACAGAGGTTTTACTGTACATGATCTAAGATATATTCAGAGGTTTTACTGTACGTGATCTAAGACATATACAGAGGTTTTACTGTACATGATCTAAGACATAAACAAAGGTTTTACTGTACATGATCTAAGACATATTCAGATGTTTTACTGTACATGATCTAAGACATATTCAGAGGTTTTACTGTACATGATCTAAGACATATTCAGAGGTTCTACTGTACATGATCTAAGACAGATACAAAGCTTTTATTGTACATGATCTAAGACATATTCAGAGGTTTCACTGTACATTATCTAAGACATATACAGAGGTTTTACTGTACATGATCGAAGACATATACAGGGGTTTTACTGTACATAATCTAAGACATATTCAGAGGATTTACTGTACATAATCTAAGACATATACAGAGGTTTTACTGTACATGATCTAAGACATATTCAGAGGATTTACTGTACATAATCTAAGACATATACAGAGGTTTTACTGTACATGATCTAAGACATATTCAGAGGATTTACTGTACATAATCTAAGACATAAACAGAGGTTTTATTGTACATTATCTAAAACATATACAGAGGTTTTACTGTACATGGTCTAAGACATATACAGAGGTTTTACTGTAAATGATTTAAGACATATACAAAGGTTTTATTGTACATGATCTACAACATATACAGAGGTTTTACTGTGCATGATCTAAGACATATACAGAGGTTTTACTGTACATGATCTAATACATATTCAGAGGTTTCACTGTACATTATCTAAGACATATACAGAGGTTTTACTGTACATGATCGAAGACATATACAGGGGTTTTACTGTACATGATCTAAGACATATTCAGAGGATTTACTGTACATAATCTAAGACATATACAGAGGTTTTACTGTACATGATCTAAGACATATACAGAGGTTTTACTGTACATGATCTAAGACATATTCAGAGGATTTACTGTACATAATCTAAGACATATTCAGAGGTTTTACTGTACATGATCTACAGACATATTCAGAGGTTTTACTGTACATGATCTAAGACATAAACAGAGGTTTTACTGTACGTGATCTAAGATATATACAGAGGTTTTACTATACATGATCTAAGACATATTCAGAAGTTTTACTGTACATGATCTAATACATATACAGAGGTTTTACTGTACATGATCTAAGACATATTCAGAGGATTTACTGTACATAATCTAAGACATATTCAGAGGTTTTACTGTACGTGATCTAAGACATATACAGAGGTTTTACTGTACATAATCTAAGACATATACAGAGGTTTTACTGTACATGATCTAAGACATATTCAGAGGATTTACTGTACATAATCTAAGACATATTCAGAGGTTTTACTGTACATGATCTAAAGACATATTCAGAGGTTTTACTGTACATGATCTAAGACATAAACAGAGGTTTTACTGTACATGATCTAAGATATATACAGAGGTTTTACTATACATGATCTAAGACATATTCAGAGGTTTTACTGTACATGATCTAAGACATATTCAGAGGTTCTACTGTACATGATCTAAGACAGATACAAAGCTTTTATTGTACATGATCTAAGACATATTCAGAGGTTTCACTGTACATTATCTAAGACATATACAGAGGTTTTACTGTACATGATCGAAGACATATACAGGGGTTTTACTGTACATGATCTAAGACATATTCAGAGGATTTACTGTACATAATCTAAGACATATACAGAGGTTTTACTGTACATGATCTAAGACATATTCAGAGGATTTACTGTACATAATCTAAGACATATACAGAGGTTTTACTGTACATGATCTAAGACATATTCAGAGGATTTAATGTACATAATCTAAGACATAAACAGAGGTTTTATTGTACATTATCTAAAACATATACAGAGGTTTTACTGTACATGGTCTAAGACATATACAGAGGTTTTACTGTAAATGATTTAAGACATATACAAAGGTTTTATTGTACATGATCTACAACATATACAGAGGTTTTACTGTACATGATCTAAGACATATACAGAGGTTTTACTGTACATGATCTAAGATATATTCAGAGGTTTTACTGTACGTGATCTAAGACATATACAGAGGTTTTACTGTACATGATCTAAGACATATACAGAGGTTTTTACTGTACATGATCTAAGACATATTCAGAGGATTTACTGTACATAATCTAAGACATATTCAGAGGTTTTACTGTACGTGATCTAAGACATATACAGAGGTTTTACTGTACACGATCTAAGACATATACAGAGGTTTTACTGTACATGATCTAAGACATATTCAGAGGATTTACTGTACATAATCTAAGACATATTCAGAGGTTTTACTGTACATGATCTAAAGACATATTCAGAGGTTTTACTGTACATGATCTAAGACATAAACAGAGGTTTTACTGTACATGATCTAAGATATATACAGAGGTTTTACTATACATGATTTAAGACATATTCAGAAGTTTTACTGTACATGATCTAAGACATATACAGAGGTTTTACTGTACATAATCTAAGACACATTCAGAGGTTTTACTGTACATGATCTAAGACATATTCAGAGGATTTACTGCACATAATCCAAGACATATACAGACGTTTTACTGTATATGATCTGAGACATATACAGAGGTTTTACTGTACATGATCTAAGACATAAACAAAGGTTTTACTGTACATGATCTAAGACATATTCAGATGTTTTACTGTACATGATCTAAGACATAATCAGAGGTTTTACTGTACATGATCTGAGACATATACAGAGGTTTTACTGTACATGATCTAAAACATCTACAGAGGTTTTATTGTACGTGATTAAACTTGTCTTGCATTACTCATCATTTGTAACTCGTACCAGTTTACCAAAGTAAAGTTTACAAGGAATATCCGTAGCTTCTGTTCCATGCGGTCCATAGTATTCAAACAAAGTGTAGACTACCACAGGCGCCGCTAAGGAAACGGGTCCGGTCATATCCAATGCATCTGCCACCCTCTACAACAACAAACTGGTACGACTTAAGGTCTTTTACCATGAGGCAAATTTTTAAAGACAAACTAACCTATACCTTCTGTTAAATTACTGTGAAACCCTAGAAAATAATGCCATTTTATAAATGCATTGCTTCTGTCTTATTTCAAAAGCTGCTCATAGCCAAAACTGCACAACACAACAAACAAAATTAATACCAAGAAAAATTTGTCAAATCTGTGATAAAAATCTAGTGTGACTATCTATATTGTAGTAAATGACAGCGGTATGTTACATTCCAAAACATCTCTATAAGTAGAAACCTGAAAGAAAAACATGGCGAGGGTTGTGCCCCTAATATCTAAGTTGAAACAAAACACCCCATTGGCTGCGAGAATGTTTTAAGACTACAAGTAATACATACATCGATCTTCTCCAGCTTATCATCAGTCCTCTTAGAATATGTTCTGTTAAATGCCTCCAAGACAATCTTAAATGGTCTGGCTCTCTCCTCATCTGTCTACAATAACACCGGCTTATCTTATAGCCGCTACATATGGACTCCTCTGTGAGACATTTTACAATGGTCATCAATCTCAACTTAGAATTTTTTTTCAGCACAGCTTATCAATAACTGTAAGTTTCTGAGAGACTGATCAAACTAGAAAGGCAAAACAGAAACATGATTACACGCTACCTACCGAACTCTCACTTAACATACCATACATCCAATAAACTGTTACTTAACATACCATACATTCGATAGACTGTTACTTAACATACCATACATCCAATAGACTGTTACTTAACATACTATACATTCAATAAACTGTTACTTAACATAACATACATCCAATAGACTGTTACTTAACATACCATACATCCAATAGACTGTTACTTAACATAAAATACATCCAATAGACTGTTACTTAACATACCATACATTCAATAGACTGTTACTTAACATACCATACATCCAATAGACTGTTACTTAACATACCATACATCCACTAGACTGTTACTTAACATACCATACATCCAATAGAGTGAATAGACTGTTACTTAACATAACATACATCCAATAGACTGTTACTTAACATACCATACATCCAATAGACCGTTATCTTCATTAAACTGTCACTTCACATACTACACACTAGCTATATAACTATTTCTAAATGAAAGAATTCCAGTAATCTGACCTGATTAAAATTCCTGATATGATCAATGATACCATCAAGAGAGTTTGCCTCACACCAGTATTCATAGACGCTTCTACAACATTTATTGATAAAATTGAGACCATGTCCTATAGATTTTTTGACAAAGACCAGATTAAAACTAGAGTGAAATGATGGAGTTGTGTAAAAACAGTTGTAAAAAGAACAAAGCCTTTAGACCAAAAGAATGATTCAAAATGTGTAGGAAAAATTAAGTTATACCTAAACCTGGAGTTGTAAGTATAAGAAGAAAACAACTTCTGTTGTAATTGTTAACTAATGCAGGGTGCCTGCCAATTCACCCTGATGATAATATGCAACAATATAATCTATATGCAAAGGTTTGCTAACTGGCAGAGACGATAACCTCAAAATATGAAGCAATATTTGAGTACATGGCTGCAATGAAGCAAAAAGTTTTTGCACAAAAAAGCCAAAGGAAAAATCTATCACTTCTGAAAAATTGAAAACAGTTCCATTATAAAACAAATCATTCAACTAGACACATGGGCTAATAGATATGAGAGTTTGTTGATCAGGTGTATATACCATGTAGATTGAGTTCAACACAAACTATCAATCTATCTGAACTACTGTCTATAGTTTACCAACTAATACGAAACTAGTCTAAATACAAAATATGTGTACCTTATTTGAATAGAACGGTTACAAAGTATGCGTATAGCCTCTTGAGACAGTCCGGTGTACTTCTTAAAAGGACATTCCTAAGTGAAAAAAAGACAAATGCTCAACAAAAGGAAAGAATAACGCAGCATACTACTGAACGCTAGCTTATAATTGGGTGGTATAAATCTAAGTTTTTGAGATTGAGATTTTGCCGAAACCTAATGGTACATTTATAACATTTATTCCTTTTAACATGTTTGCATTAACAAATAGACTTAAAGTTGAGACACTTTTAGAAATATCTGAAATAGAACGACTTATACATTTTTTGGTTTATTGTGAAAGGTTGAGCAGATCAGGGAAGTGGAATAACAATGGAATTGTAGAATAACTCTGATTGTATATAGTTATACATATAGTATAACAAGGGTACACGACTACTAGGAGAATAAAGCGAGTAGCTAATACATGTACACTAGAAACCCGACAGTAAATAATTACAACTCAATATAAGCTCTGTCCTCCCACTAAATACTGAACAATTTTACTGAACGCTGTTTCCAAATACAATTGGTCATCAGAGAGGCGCTCCTCAGAGTTAAACTGCCTGTCGATCCTCCTTAAGAGAGCACAAAAATCTTAAATTGACTGCCACTAGATGGCAACTTTTTTTGCAATGGTTTGAAAGATTGGCTAATAAAATCACACAGCAAGCACCAATATTGCCTAATCCTTGTGTTCATTAATTGCAGCATGGTAATAATTCCATTCTATATTTCTTACGATTTCAGATTGATACCAATTGCCAGAGGATATTTTAGACATGTTAATGACAACTAGCGTGTTGAATACTTGATGACTGTGATGCTGTACTGCAACTCACTTTTGAATATTCGTCCAGCAATTTCAACTCAATTTTAGATGATTCTGCAATTTCCTTGAGTTCCTAAAAATGAAAATAACACAAAACTTGACGTCAAAAGTTGTTTCGTAATAGAACGAGTTACTCAGTAATGGTATACCTGTAGGCCAAGCAGCCAAAGTGCAACAAAGAGAATATGACTAAATTTTAAGCTTTATCTGCTAGTTTTTCAATTCGATTTTCCACATAAAGCTTAATAATATCAAGAATATGCTCCTTTCAATACTGTGTGAACGTTAGCATTCGACATATGACCTAATATCTTAGAACGAGTAAGACAGTGTTAGAATTTTTTACAATATAGATATAATAACTACTCTTGCATGTCACATAAAAATAATTTAATAACTTTGACTAGTATAAATTATCATAAAGCCACTGGCTTCTTAATAACATTATCAACAAAGACGTGAACCTACAGGAAACTGCTTCCAAGGTTGATAGTGATTCATAAACTCACACCTTCTATCGATGGTTAATATACAACTTATTATTATCATATAGGCTAATCTAACTCAATGTATGTAGGTTTTTAACTAAAACCTTATTTTCAAATGTTATGGTCTTTTTGTGCTGAAGGTGCCCAAAAGATAAAATTACACATCCATAGGGTTGACCGTGGACAAACTACTTTCATGCATATTCATGCATACTTGGCATGCATGTTAAACGACTTTTGATACACCCTAGGGAAACGATAAAACTTGTACAGATCCAGATGTAGGCATAAATGCACATATTTTTAATTTTCTTGTTCACCCTTCATGGCGCTACAAAACATCAGATTTTATCCTTCTTGAGATTCTATCATGAACATAAATTGTAGCTTGTTTTAGGAGTGAGTTATTCTTACAGAATCTCTAAATGTAGGGAAGTCATTTGAGAAATAAAGGATCTTGCAGTTGGTATCAGCTTCATCCATATTCTGTTTTCGTACTCCTTCATACAGCATAGCTACATTAGCATTATCGTGCAAAGAATTTGTTCACTAGCTATAGTAATACATGTATATACATTTTCCTTTTAACGATCTATTCATGCTTTTCAAACCAATGTGAGAACGTAGACTGAGCGCTTACGCTTTTACAAAAAATGCTACAATCTGCATCCGCTCCCAGTTTCCTGTGACATATTGATTATTTGCTCTATAAATGATTGTCGAACCAGTGCTACATTTTAAACAGGTTTCGGCTTTACAACTACTCGTCGACCAAAAGATTACTGCCGAGTCGACTAAATAAAAACGAGACGACAACTTCTTACTCATTAACTTACAAAGAACCTTGGATCCAGGTTCTCACTAAAAATTCATGTACATTTAAAAGGATTGCTTGTCTTCAACATTTGGCAAATTATTTTAGTTCATACAACTTTAAGGAGGCTTTGTTTGTTTACGAGTGAGTAAAAATAAAATCCCAGTTGTAGTAAGATTGATTTAGCACGGCCACTAGACTAGATGCGTTCGATAGATTTTCTTATTAAGTCATTAACAATCTTGTGTTGTTCTTCCCGGAAGCAAGAGTGAATGTTATATTTTTCCACGTAACCTAATATGTAATCCTACTGCGATAATGCGGATACAATACACGTGTATTTGTGAACAAAGGAAGACAACTACTACAACATCTCCCTTAATACAAAATAAGAAGTAGGTAAGGCATATGTGGATTGGGCATACAGAAAGAAGGCATTACAAACTGTGCCGAACGGAGCAAACATATAAGCCGTAAACTGAGAATAACAAGAGTGAGTATAACATGTACAAGACCTAGCAACGAATAAATTATCGGCTGCTTACAGATCCATGCGCCTTACAGGTCTACATATGCAAGTGCTGCGGTGTAGTACTGGTGGCTGGTTGTCAGAAATTGACATAGGTTGTCGTACTGCTGCAGTGTTGGATCCGACCTCACACTCGACTAGTGGGAGAGTGCTCGGTTCGACAGTGTTCTGATTGTTCGGTGACAATCGGCAGAGGGCTTGACGGTTGCGATGTGCGCTGCCATTCGTGCCTTGAGTGTGTACTTCATGCCAGCGTCCTGGAAGGTTTTTGGTAACAACACCTTCTCTGTCGAGATCCCTAATGTACACGTCATCACCTCGCGATAACGGAGATAACTCTTTCGCTCTGTGGCAGCTGTCGAAGTTTTTCTTCATGCAGGATTTGTAATCCTGCTCTTTTGACCTGACTATCTCCATGTCAAGAGGATTCAATAGGAGTGTCTTTGGATCAACGGGTATGTCCGATCTTAAACGGCGTCCCATAAGTAGTTCGGCAGGAGAATAACCGTTCTGCATGGGCGTGTTCCTATACGCTAGTAGCGCTCTATACAAGTGGGATGATTTGTGTAGCAGGTTCTTAACTGTGCGCACGGCATGCTCTGCTTCTCCATTAGCTTATGGAAATCTCGGTGAGCTGGTTATGCTGACAAAATTGTATTCTTCAGCAAACTTCTTGAACTGTTGGCTAGCGTACTGCGGGCCATTGTCAGATATGACAGACTGTGGAATGCCGTGACGAGCGAATACGGACTTCAGTGCGTTGATCAAAGAGTCGCTATCGGTTCGATCCAGCTTTAACACTTCTATGTACCTAGAAAAATAGTCTATAACTAGTACATAGTCTTTGCTTTGCCAATGAAACATGTCGGTGGCTACACACTGCCATGGGCGGTCGGGGAAGATTGACGGTTGCAACGGTTCAGTCTTTTTGCTAGAGTATGTTTGGCATGTTCTACATGACATTATCATTTCGGAAATCTCGGAAGAAATGCCTGGCCACCAGACTGACTGGCGGGCTCTCTCTTTGCATTTTGTGATGCCCTGATGGCCACAATGCAATCTAGAAAGAATGTCTGCGGGCATCGGGAGAGGTATTACCAAACGGTCCATATACATGAGAACATTGTCCACCAGACTCAGATCTCCTTGAACTTGCCAATATGGCTTCAGGTTTGTCTGCAAGTCTGATAAGTAAAATGGCCAACCATGTCACACGTATTGCCTGATTTGCCTACATGTTGTATCCTCCAGCTGTGCGTGTTTAATCTCGTTAAGCCTGCGGTCCGTCGCTGGTAGTTGCGATAGAGACAATATAGTGTACACCTAAATTTCATTGGTGAGCTTCTTGTCCTCAACTTCTGGTCTACCTACTGGTCGGCGTGAAAGCAGATCTGCCACATAATTCGACTTTCCCGGTACGTGTTTAGTCACAAAAGTGTACTTCATTGCACGTAACCTTTGTTTTTGAATGCGAATCGTAAGATCGTTTACCGCCTTCGAATTGAATATGGACACTAGCGGCTTGTGATCAGTTTCGACTGTCGCGTCCTGATGGCCAAAAATGTACCTATCGAATTTAGCACATGACCACGCTATACCTAGTGCCTCTTTCTCGATAGGTGACCAATGCTGTTCGGTTTCGGTTAGAGATCGGGATTTACATGCTACTAGCCTTCGGGAGCCATCGGATTGCACTTGTAGCAAAACTGCTCCTAGACCCTGATTGGAAGCGTCACACATTGTGATTATTGGTTTGTCGATGCTGTACCCTGCTAAACACGGAACCTTCGACAATTCACACTTAATGTCAGACACGGCTTGCTTTTGGGCAACATCCCAGGCCCAATGTGGGGACTTGAGGACAGCACGAAGTGGTATCGTCAATTCAGTGATGCGTGGCGAGAACTTTCCCAACTGATTCACGGTACCTAAGAGTGATTGTAGTTCAGTTATATTTGTCGGGTCAACAAGATTTTGAATATCTCTGATATGATCGGGATCGGGTCTCACGCCTTCTGCATTTACCAAATGACCTAAATATTTTGTGGAGCGTTGGCTGAGGCAACATTTCTCCACATTAAGTGTCATGCCGGCCGCCCTCAGGCGTTGGAGCACTTTGCGGACACGGTCATCATGCTCCTGTTCGCTGACAGAGTTGTATACTAATAAGTCGTCCATGTGACAGACGACACCGTCAAGACCTTCGAGAATGTTATATATACACCGTTGAAAGATGTCACCGGCCCTGACTAGTCCGAATGAAACCCTATTGTAGCAATAATGCCCAAAAGGAGTCACGAATGTCGTGAGTAGCCGGGATTCGTCAGATAGCGGAATTTGATAATAGCCCGAGTTTGCATCAAGCTTGCTCATAAACTTTGCACCTGATATCTTAGCAAGCGAGCTATCGACTGACGTACTTGGATATGTGTCACGCCGTACGCCCTTGTTTAAATTTGTAAGGTCGGCACAAATTCGGATCTGATTCTGGTCTGCCTTTGGAACCTGGACCATGCCCGCACACTAGTCTGTAGGTACGGTCACCTTTGAAATGACCTCCTTTCGTTCCATATCGTCCAGCTGCTTCTTTACGATCCGCAAACGGGACATCGATACTTCGTACGGGATATGCAAAACAACTGGTTTCGCATCGTCTTGTATCTGTATCGTATATAGATCTGCGAGCTTGCCTAAACCACAAAAAAAATCAGGGTATTCAGATTTAAAATCATGTTTCCCTACAACATCACCAGAAACAGTGTTAACATTGCATACATGGTTTACATTACAAGTAACCAATCCTAAAGAAATACAGGCATCCTTGCTTAACAGGTTAGTGTTCTGATCAGAAACTATATAAACTTTCTCAACAATGTGTCGGTTGTCAATGCGCATCTTAGCATTGGCATAGCCAAGTACAGGTAAGTGAGTATTACCAGGTCCTACAAGTTGCTTGTCGGGTTTAGACAGTTCATGAATGTTACCTCCGAAAGAATCTACACTGCATACAGATACAGCAGCACCTGTATCGAGTTTGAACACACTTATGACCTCGGGACAGTTGTTGAAAGTGATATTTATTCTCACCGACCAGCTGCAATTGTCTACTTTGACCGGCTTGACCTCGCCTAGGAAATGTGGTGTCGAGATATTTTCAGCTACTTGAACTTCTGAAACCTTAGATAATTGTCTGCATACCGATTTCCAATGTCCGATCCTCCGGCAGTGGTTACATACAGATTTGATAGCTGGGCATGATGATTTCGGGTGGAAGCCTTTTCCACAC
This sequence comes from Watersipora subatra, assembly GCF_963576615.1. Lineage (NCBI taxonomy): Eukaryota > Metazoa > Bryozoa > Gymnolaemata > Cheilostomatida > Watersiporidae > Watersipora > Watersipora subatra. Next base: position 10,502,355 of record NC_088709.1, read on the forward strand.
CTGTGACAGGCTTTCGGTTTACTGGCTGGATTAGGGTTATAACTAGCGGCACCAGTCGTTATGGGCCTAGCATTCTTGGCAGTCGCTTTCATAGATCTACGGTTTTTCAAATGTTTAACGCTGTCTACTGACGCCGACGAACCTTCAATGCCAGGTCTCACTACCGTCTGTGCCTGCTTTGCTAATTCATATTTTCTGCAAATGTCTACAGCAGTGTTGAGAGTCAAATCTAATTCTGATTGTAGTTTGTTGCTCAGCGAATCCTCAGTAACGCCAACAACCAATCTATCGCGGATGAGTTCTTCTCTCAATGCACCGTAGTTGCAATATTCAGCTTGTCTATACAGTTTGTTGATAAATACGTTCATGCCATCGTTGCCTTGAGCAAGCTTGTTGAATTTCGCGCGTTCTACTATCGTATTAGTACGAACACCAAAATATGTATCGAAAACATTAACTAGATTGTCGTGTGTATCCTCCGGGATAGCTTTGGCTAAAATGATATCTTCTGCTTGAGGGCCTTACGTGTAAACAAAGGTGTTAATCTGTTCTCTGTTCCTTTGCTCACATAATCTACTTGCCTCCCGATACCTGAGCCATCTGGCTTTCCACCTAGTCCATTGTCCTGGGTCATTGAAGTCAAATTTGTTCGGTGGATTCAGTCTTGGAATTGAGTAATGTTTATGTACCACAGGAGCGGCATCTTCTTCCTCGCTATGCTCACTGTCTCCCATAACATTGCTGAAGACCTCCTCTCGCTGCCACCATGTAGTAAGATTGATTTAGCACAGCCACTAGACTAGATGAGTTCGATAGATTTTCTCATTAAGCCATTAACAATCTCGTGTTGTTCTGCCCGGAAGCAAGAGTGAATGATATATTTTTCCACATAACCTAATATATAATCCTACTGCAATAATGTGGATACAATACATGTGTATATGTGAATGAGGGAAGACAACTACTACAACACCAGTTTGTCATTGTGTCTCAATCAAAACTATTACTGTAACCTAATTTTACCACAAGTCTTTTATCAATTATTTTATGTTTTTAACCAGATTGTATTTCAAGTCTCAATAGCTAGCAAAAAAAATTGGCCCAAAGCCTATTTAAATGTGTGACGTAGTTTAAAGATTATCAATAGGTTTGTACTTGAAAGCTTGTTGCGTGTATTGCAACTACATAAGTACATATAATTGTTTATTACAGGGGCTTGAAAGATTTAAAAAAAAGAATGGCACAGTAGCGTGTTTTTGTACTAAAGGATGTATAAACTGAACTGTCTGTATCAGAGTCAACTTTTAGTTAGTGACTAACAAACTGTCTACTAGCTGCCAAGCATATTAAACAAAGGGTGTTTCGGAAGCTAGCCATTTTCTATCCGTTTTGTTCATAGATGTAGTGGCAAAAAGTGTATATGTATTTTAGCCATAAACTCACTCTATTACTTAATAGAAATTGTAAAAAAGTTGCAAACATTGGACCAATCATAGAAATTGAGGTTTTGCGTTTTAGATAACAAGTTGATCATCTGTTTTCTTTTTTTGTCTAGAATTGACAAAAGATACAAACATTATTGACTTCAAAAACATCTTTTGACTTTTGTAAAGATTTTTTTTTGACTTCATATTAATGCTGAAATCTTATTAGACGCTAGAACAACTGTTTTTTCTTTGAGAAGAAATTATAAAAGACACCATTTTTTAATTGAGAAAATATGGATAATTAGCAGTATAGCTTGTTGCTGAATGACAAGTACTGATACCTATGATCATACCCTGACGAAAGCTATTGTATAGCGTTACCTTTACTTGCTGTTGTTGCAATATAACTGGAGTTCTAATACATGCTTTGTTCATACCTTTAGCTTAATACCATAAAAACAAAGAATGGAAAAGAAGAACACCATAGCTTATTGCATAAGCAGGTATTCGCTACCACACAAATAACTTACAGAGGCAGTCAGATAAATTTGTACTATTGGCTCATTCATACCTTTTGGTTTAATCATAAGTGCTTTTGTATTATTTGTTGCTGAGTACACAATACCTTCAGATCTCAAGCCTTTGCTTCATACCGCAAAACCTCTAAGTGGACGCCATGGTGCTCTATTGTTCAACCTTTTTCTCGGGGTGGCGGTCAATTGGAGGTGGCATTCAAAAAAGGGTGGCGTTTAATTAGAGGTTTTACGGTATATGCAATACACAGCTATTAAAATCTGTTCCAAAGACTATGGTAATATCGGAACCTAAACTATTAAATCATAGGTTAACAAAACCGAAATTATATTATTTTAATTTCCTGGCACCAAAAACTTTATGCCTTGTTAAAATTCTTTTATTGATGATAATGAATTCTATGAGCTGAATAAGAAAAAAGTCTCTACTTACTTGCAAGATAAAAGGGTGATATTAATGGCATAGATTATATAGTAAAAAAATTGGTATTACAGGAAATGGTACGCACACACTATATATATATGACATAAAATATAATGAAATAGGTTGCGCTTTAAAAAGCATAGAAAATATAGAATAAATATTTACTGATTGAGTGTTAGTGTGAGCATTGTATGCAATTCTCCTTTTTCCTGATTGATTGCAACACTGATCTTTTCATCTTCAGGCCCATGTGCCTCGAACATCGCAACACTAAACCTCAAGCATCAGGTTGTGACCGTTACGGCTATGTAACAGAGCCAGTTATTTTCCAAAAAAGTGAACAGATGAGTCAAAGTCGCGATAGGTCTCTGTCTATCTTAGATTAGAATAACAATTTGTTTGTCAGAATATTGAACTTGATTACATGCCCCCAGTTGTATTACATTAGGGTGACTTTGCACTAAGACCTCATAATCTAAACAGAAAACTGAAAAGTGGTGCTGGGTTTCATCATCGGTCAGGCTCAAGCAAATTGGGATATAAGTTTTATTGATGCAATATTGAAACTATTGAAAACCGCAATGCTCTTCCAGAACCAAAAGAGCGTCTGTTGTCTTGTAGTAAGACTGGGTGTTCATCAAGATAATCAGGGGCTAGTTCCGACAGCACTTTGTATGGGCAAACTCTCGAGCGCAGTTGTAAGCTCTATGTTGTTGACTACTCTTTTTTGAATAGTCTAGTTAATTGTTTTTTTTAGAAAGATGCTGATGACTAACTTTGTCTAATTGGGAATGCCTGTCCATCATTTTCCTCATCTACCATTTTCAACATTTTTGGATAGATTCCATCAAATTGATCAAAGTCAGCATTTTTTTCACTACATGCAACACAGGCAAAACCAAGGTCACAAAATATACCACACAAATAAAAGACCTGATCTGTATCCATGGATTATTTTATTGCTTTTAGAAAATGCATGTAATTTAATGTATCAGGTTGGTATACTGTTTACCATGCTCATAGCAAATGGTTCTGATCATTTATCAACAACAAGCACTTTGAGAATATACAGATAAGTATCATAAGTAGCGTTTGGCCAAAAAATCAACAAAACAGTAAGAAAATAATTTTTCATTTTGAGAATTGCAAATACTAGTATTACTGATTACCGGTACCTTATAACGCAAATAGATACTCTATCGGCATATTTTGTTTGTTGGGAGTTGTCTTCTTTAAATAATACTTAATACTCTGACGAAACTAATTAAAATAAGATATGGGCGAGCTGAAGAACGAGTTTGCCCGACAAGCCGGTTCTGCCGAATTGCACTAGTTTATTGAGGCAACAAAATGGAAATCCCTGGCCTGGAGTTACTTTTGTCGTCAATTTCTTCTACATTGAGAGATAAATTGGACGCCCTCGTAGCAGTAGTTCACTGGTTGATAATTAAAGAAGAACTGAGATGTGTACAAAACACCGATGAGGTCAGTAAGTGAAGTGCATAATCTGCACAATATTTCTTGAGATATTTTCAATCATGCAACAACAAAACATTTTTAGCCAAGATTCACCCGCATCCTTAGCATAAAAGCAGAAGTTCTTCTTGTATCAAAAGCTATGCTATTAGTTTAACGGTTGTTTTGTTAATATAGTTTTTTATAACCATTCACCTAGTATCTTAGTAATGGTGTTGTCCTAGGTGTATGTGGAGAAATTATGTTATGCATAACTAATCCGAATTCACACACAACATCGCTGTTAAATCTGCTTTGTCATTGCATTCTATTTTGACTATGTTCAGTCTACTTACTTTTGTATTGTCATGTGGGAACTTATTTTTTCAGATTATAACTGGTTCAGGTACAAGTGAAGGTGTAAGTTATTGTAAGCAATACTGATATTTATCAGTTAGGCTAAATGTACTTCTTTATTCTATAAGTACAACAATTAAAATACACAACTAACAAAATTCTAAACAATAATATTAAGGACAAAAGATTAAACTAGCCAATAAAAATTACACCCTTACTCAAATGTTCGTTCATGTTTGCTTGCTTGGTCCGTACGGCTGCGAGTTTCAATAATCAAATGAGAGTCATGGCAGTCCTTGTGTATAGAGGTTTGGCAGTTGAGATAGGAAGTAGAAGCGGATCAGCTGATGATGGAGAAAGAGGCTCCATAGGTAGAGGGAAGAAATAAAAGCTCCAGAGGCAGAGGAACGCGCTCAGAAGGTGGAAGGAGCCTCAGCAGGTCCTTGGCAGAGATATATCGATCGGTAGACAGACGCTGAGCTGTTGGAGCTGTTCTTTTTTATGGATGTTTCTTTTAGCCTGTGAGGTGTTGAGGAGCTCAGGTTCTGTTCTTTATCTTGCAGAGGGTTAGCAACACAGTGAACTTGTCTCAAGTATGTCATTGGAGTGTAATGATTGGAAATGACGACTAATTCCAATTGTCTTGGTCGTGTTTGGTACAGGTTTGATATCTTTTAATGGTTTTCTGGTATATCAATTGATCTCTCTTTTCTCATGGGCTACTTCCACAGGAGGTTTCTAAGCTGCCTGTAGATGAGTATATGATGACTGTCTTTATTGCTTGTTCTCTAATGTATTAGGTGTCATGTTCATTGTAATATTGCATGTCTCCGGTGTTTAGGCATTTCTTTATTACGCTAGCTGCTCTTGCTAAGACTTCTATACAACAGTCTGATCAAATCTTCTGAATGGCTGCAAACAAATATTTATATAAACTTTGCTTGCACGCATTCGTATTTTAGAGCATAAAATAATACTAATAGGTTAAACCGTTAAAGTAGTGCTAAGGAAAATAGAAGCACTATTATAACACTTTATTTGATGCTCCAATGTAAAATTTGCAATGCGTTTGAGTGCCAAACGAAGTACTTAAGAGCGCTCAATTTCTCATTATAATAGCTATATTTTTGTTCACGTTTTCGCTGGCACTAGCGCTATGCTTTTTGTTGTTAACAAAGATGAAAAATTTGATGTGGGTCATCACCTAAAGAGCCAAAATGAATTCCACTCACACTAGATCTTAAAATAAATCATTCGCATGCAGTTTGATGTCTCACTTTTGCAAAAGGAGAAGGCGGGCAAGTTGAGTCAAAAATCGCATTTACACGAAATATGACAAAAGTAGAAACTATAAGATTGTAAAAATTCGTATAGATAAGTTAGTGTGTGTTTTAATCTACTGAAAATGCACAATGGTTAATCCTTGCTCAAACTTGCAAAATACTCGTTGAAAACTTGTTGCCATGTTACCTCAGTAACTTTTCATGTAATGCCATGTAACCCAAAGTTCAAATATTGATGTTTTAAAACCAGTGTTTAGTGACCATGCTCTGTTATACATTCAATTAGACAATTAAACATTTCTCTTTCAAATGCACATTCAGAAAATGATATTCTCATTCACTGTTATGGTAAAGCAGACTTGAACAGGGCTATAGAGATCGTTGATCCTCGGGAGAAGAAAATTATTCAGAGCATTGTTTCAAACAAAATATGAACCCGGTGTATGAAATATTCGTGAATGGGATGCTGAAGAAGTGTGTTCCTACAAAAATCAAAACTGCCAGTGATCAACTTGGCTGGTTTAGTAAAAAATTAAAGAATGCATTAAAAAAACAAGCAATTGTATTCAAGTATGAAAAATCTTCCCACTTACTATAATAGCAGCAGATTCCACATAGGAAGCGTAACAAACATCTTATAAAACAAGCCAAAAAGTCATCTTTCGGTAAAGCTTTATAAGCCACTTACACAGGTAATAGCAAACCATTTTACAGACATATCACACAAAATAAGGCAAATGGCAGTGATATTATCCCAGACTTGTCTGTTAATTGGGAAATAGCAAAACTGCCTAAAGAAAAAGCTTCCATGTTTAATGATTTTTTCAGTCCGTTTTTGTAACTGATGATGGATCAAAACTCCCGGAGGATTTTGCTTCTTTCACTTCAGACCAGTCTAATGTAATAGCTGACTCTGATGGTGTTGCAAGGCATTAAAACATCTAAATCATGTGGTCCTGATAACATTACTGGGGTACTTCTGCAAACCTTTTCTTTGTGTATTGCTCCTACATCAACAAAAACTTTAAATTTACTCTTAGTACAGACGTACTACCAGAAATATGGAAAATGGCTCGAGTAAATCCTATTTATAAGAAAGGATGCAGGTGCCAGCCTAACCACTACAGACCTGTTTCTCTTACATGCATAACTTGTAAACTTCGAGAGCATATTTTAGCGAGACTTATTCATTCTTTTTTTTATGAAAATAAAATATTTTAACCGAATCTCAACATGGTTTTAGAAGTGATAGGCCATATGAGACACCGCTAGTCTATACGTTTAAACATTTAGCTATAAATCGAGAACATGGATCAATTACAGATTTAATAATTTTGGGTTTTTTCAAGGCATTCGATTCAGTGAGCCACCGAAAGCTCTTATTTAAATTGGCTAAGATCATAATAAGCCCTGAAATTGTAAACTGGGTGAAAAATTTCTTTAGTGATCGAAAAAAGGCAGTTGTAGTCGATGACCAAGAGTCATCCTGTTATGAAGCCTTGTCAGGGGTACCTCAGGGATCTGTGTTAGGACCCTTGTTATTTTTGATTTACATAAATGAACTACCTTCAGGTATTACATCTAAATGTCGATTGATTACGGATGATGCTTTGTTTCATAATACCCGAAATAAATTTAACATTCAACAAATTGACCTTACTAAACTTGAGCTTCGACCAAAACATGGCAACTATCGTTTAATGCTAAAAAGTGCTCAGAACTTTCAGTGGGGGAAATGAACCCACAACAAAGGTTTTTGCTTAGTGGAAAGCAGCTCCAGAATGTCAATTCCTATCCCTACTTAGGTATTGAGTAATGATCTCAAATGGGAAAAACATATAAATGTTTCTTCCAAAGCTTCCCGACATAGAATGCTTAATAGAGTTTTAAAAGATGCAGACACTAAAACTGGAAAAGTGGCTTACGAGACCCTGGTTCGATCAATTGTTGAATACAGGTGTCGGGTTTGGGATTCACAACTAGAACATAACATTGAAAAACTTGAAAAAATTCAGAATAGTGCTCTTCATTTTTGTTTTTCATTTGAAAAATACAGTTACTTTTACTAAGCTGCGAGCTGACACAAATTTTCCTTCACTGTCGAAGAGAAGGCAAGATAAAAGGTTAAATCTTATTCTAAAGGTGAAAGCAAACAATATCATAGAAGACTCATTTGATATTTTAAAAACACTCGCACAATACAAGACAAAAACAGGGCTTGTTTGTGCCAGTTATAAGAACCACTGCATTATTAAACTCTTTCTGGCCAAGAACAACCAGAGACATTCGCGATAAACCAAGTAGAGTTGTAGATGAGTGAGGTACTTGCAGGTGTATTTTATTTATTTTCTGCACTATCTTACTTTTAATCTAAACTGCAAAATATTACTAATACAAATACTAATTAATACTAAATTACTATGCTGGACAGAAAATATATAGGCTACATGCATAGCTATGTAGTACGTGTTAAAACAATATTTCAAAAAAAATATATGACCAGTAACAAAAGTAAAATTGAAACATCGTGCAAAATTTTTTGCAGAGAGTTCCCATGCTGTTGCCTCATTTTGAAGAGGTTAGTGGGAAATTTTCTGATCTGATTTGACCACACCTGGGGGTAAGTTGGGTCTGTCCATAGATATAGTAAACCCTAAATATGCGAATAATCAAAACAAGGGAGGCCTATAATTAGCATGACGCAGCATCATGGTGATGTGTAAAGTGAATCAGCTGATCTATGAACTCATATTGACTTAACACTAAAAACTGCTCAATTTTTCCATAGTTAGTGCATGTGAGACTGCATTTTTTATTGATAATATATAAAACTGACTTTGGATGAGAAAGGCAAGAATCTTAGACACATGGTAATGGATAATACCAATGACTTGGAAGCTTCTATATCATTGATAATACAAAGTGACCAAATAGAAATTAAACTAATAACAAACTAATGAATCAAATGAGGTTTAGAAGCAGTTATCTGCGGATGGCATTCTTCAAATTCTTAATGACATCTCTCAAAAAGCCAGGCTGGCACTCTACTGTTTCCAACCATGATCGGATAGTGCGTGAATTTGACAATGTAAATTGTGTCCGCAGGTATTCATAAGCCTTGGGAGAATAATAGAACAATGTTATGGCAAACTCTTTTACCTTTTTGCTCTAAGTCTTTTTAGCCTTTCTAGCTTTTTTGGGGGTTTCATTTGACAATAATTCTCCTAGACATCCATCCATCGATGTAAGCTTTATATTGTTAAGTTTATTGTCCTTTTTCAGTATTGTGATCAAATTATTTTGAATCCTATTCCTCTGCTCTAATCGACAGACTCTCTGCTGTAGAGTTGTGATTCTTTTTTTAAATATTGAGATACATGTGACAGCAGGCTGTTTAGGTCTACCACCACATCGGCAGCTTGTTGTCAAGGCTGTAGGTGTGTCCTGATTGTCAGAAGCTGCAAGTTGCTCATCATCATGGATAGTAGAATCACCAGGTGTAGTATTTTCAGGGTCAGGGATTTTGGTGCTGGCTGCTGTCTGAGATGTTCTTCCACGTTTCGACAGGCTTTCTGTTCTTATGGTTGGTGTCTGTCTTTTCACAGCTTTTGGCTGAAGGTAGGTTGGATAAGCTGTAAATATTGTAGGTATTGCATCAGATTTTAGCATTGGTTTTCTTCCAATACCTGGTGGAACCTTGTAGCAGTCTTTCTGAAAATGGCCACTGCATACTACAGAGCTTGATGTTGGGGTCCAATCCTGTCTTCGCACCGCATTTACCCAAGCATTGCGGGTTTCAGCTTGTTTCTCATTTGGAAAGCGATGAAACGCCAGATCTGGGCATTTCTCAGGATTGCTTGGACATCCATAGGCACAGCACCAGCTGCAGCTTGACTTTTTCTTAGCCTAAACATTAATAATACATACATGTAATAGAATGAATATCATTACATCACTGGAATGAAACAAAAAGGCATTTGATCAATCATGCCAAGCTAGATTACAACCCTATCAGCTGAGAGACAAATTTGCAATATGTGTTGTTGTAATCAGTCTAGACACTCTTTCTTTTGATAGTCCCAAGCATTCATTCACTTCACTTTCAATTCAGAATAATCATAGAAAGGTATGTTCGTTGTTATGAGACAAGTAAGTTCAGTTGAGTTGATAGTTAGCTTGTTTCCAGTAGTAACTTGCAACGTGAACCAATCATATAGTACATGTGCAATGGCTAAGTTTACTAAGTATTTAAATTTTTTATTGTGGGTTCACATACCTGGGGTGTTGTAGTCTCCTCTGATGACATTTCACCAAGAATTCGGTCTCATTGTAACGTTTATGACTTACAAACTAGTAGGACAAGCATGCTTTCACTACTAAACTCATTGCTCAGCTGAAGGCTCTGTTGCCATGATGCACATCACTGTGACGTAACATTGGGAGAACAACAGCCAATTATTATAGGCCTCACTTTTGCGCCATTATAATGATAGCTATTCGCCAATCCATGGTTTACTATATCTACGGGTCTGTCAATGGGGCTACTTGGGTCAGTGTAGAAAATATTCAAAATAGTAGTATCATGGCACTATAAAGCTTTACAACGGCTTTATATTTTGCATTTACCCTTGAAATATATTTCACACTATAATTATTGTGGGCATGTACATACATTGTATATATGTAATATTATGCATAAGCAGGCTTGGGGCTACTAGCAGTGCAGTGCGCACTGCACTAGTGCACTGCACTAGTGCAGTGCATAGTGCAGTGCAATTTAAAAATAGAAATGTCTAGTGCAATGCTAGTGCAAATTTGACATGAGTCCCTGGGTGCACTAGTGCAAGTGCAGTGCTTAGTGTGACATGGTATGTACTAGTGCAGTGCCTAGTGCGGATTAGAAAATTCCCATAAACGCACTAGTGCAAGTGCAGTGCACAGTGCAACATAAAAACCTCTAGTGCAATGCCTAGTGCGGATTGGAAACTTTTTCATAAATGCACTAGTGCAAGTGCAGTGCCTAGTGCGACATAGTATGCACTAGTCTAAACTAGATCTAAATTGACTGACGCCAACTTTGAAAGGCTAATGTTCCTTCGGTCTGATAAACATCTTCTCTGAACAATATTGCTTACCAATTTTGCCAACAATATGACTTACTGTTTACATGATACTGGTTTATCCAAGGGTAGATTTTCTTGTTGTACATAGTACATTTATGTAATAAGAAGTTAATTCTTCCATTCCATGCTTGCTTAGTATATTTAGTTATTGTAATTGTAATACATTGCACTATTTGATATCTGTTGTCATCTGCACTATTTAATATCGAGCATTATTGTAGGTCTATGGTTTGTTTGAAATTTTAGGTGAGGCTAGCTTATTTGATAAATACATGGCTGACATCCATTGCACGGCTATAATTGTACTATTGCAGTGGATAGCAGTAGATATCTGTTGATTAGCAAGCAATTCTTGCAGCTGCTATAGCAAAAAAGCTCATTGGTCTAGTGCCTAGTGAAGTTTAATAGTGAAGTGCCTAGTGCATTTATGATTTTACACTGCACTAGTGCTAGTGCAATGTCTAGTGCACAAGAATATTTGCTATTGCAGTGCCTAGTGCATTTTTGACTTCACTTTTCGATGCACTAGTGCTAGTGCAGTGCCTAGTGCACAAGAATTTCTGCTAGTGCAGTGCCTAGTGCATTTTATATTATTACTATGCCATGCACTAGTGCTAGTGCAGTGCCTAGTGCACAAGAATTTCTGCTAGTGCAGTGTCTAGTGCATTTTATATTATTACTATGCCATGCACTAGTGCTAGTGCAGTGCCTAGTGCACCTTACTGTCGTCTAGCCAGCAAATAGTGCAGTGCGCTCAATACTCACTAGTGGCCCCAAGCCTGTGCATAAGTAATATTATTAACGCAAAACATTATAGCATATTTTTATCAAGTGTAAAAACCATTATTAGTGTAATTCTACAAAAATTTCCTTTATATCTACATGCATCTTGTTAAAGGTTGACTTGCAACAAAATTCACATTACAATTATTTGGTATCAAAAGATTCACCATGTCTTACTCTGTTGTGTTGAAGGTGAAAAATATGTGGGAATGTGATTACAAGCTCTTAAAAGCTAAAAACGAACAGTTAATAGCAGCCACACAAGATTGCCGTAGTTTGGATTCTCTTTCTAAAACGGCTCAAATGGGACGTAGTTGTTACAAGAGGGTTTCTGTTTGAGCTTTCATGCAACCACATTCGTCGACATATTTTCACAAATATACTTCACGCATTCAATAAAACCTTGTCTATTGTTCTTACGCGTCTGTTTTATCGTCATTGTAATGCTGTCACTTTTAGCACTGATATCTTATGACTTACCGTAAAAAATTGTTTAATTTTTTAACCTTAGCTCGAAAGAGTACATATCATTGTCTGATAATCATGACGAAGCTGTTGGTCACCTGTGATAATCAAAAAAGTGCTGCAGAAATTATTTGCAAAGTATTGGGTCACATGATCAGATTACAACTTGACGATTAGATCAAGCCAAAACAAAACTGTAAAGTGGCGAGCATCTATATTTGATACGGGGTCTTCGGTAAAACCCGAAGTGTTTGTCATAAACTAGTGCTATGATAAGTTTTATATTGAGCTTTTTATTGGTCGTTCAATTCGTGTGAGAACATCACGTGACAAGACAATAACCAAATGTAATGAATACATCAGAGAAATAAACAGATTCCAATGAACTGACCAAACTGTCTGCCAAGGTTTCTTCATCTGGGTTTGTGGATGAGACTGTATTCAGACTTTTCCTTTTTTTTCGTTTTACTTGCGATGTTTTCAATTGCTGTTTTTCTAGATTATCAGTTAATATTGCAGTCCTACCTTTTTTTTGTTTTTGCAGTAGCTTTTAAGGTGGTGCCTTTGGAAGTCGGTAGGAGTGGTTTCAAGGAAGTCTACTGCTGAGTGTGAAAACTACATTGATTTTATTGAAACTTTTCATCTGTTAGGCCAATATTTATTAAGACTACAGTTTATTACATAATAGAGGTGTAAGCAATTTAAGTACAAGATCATTAAAAGCTTATGGGGCAAGTTGGGCCAGTGACCCATCTTGTTCTGCCAAGGTCAAGATGGCAGGACAAGGGTCACTTGCCCCCCCCCGCTGTCTTTTTCACCAAATAAACTTATTCTCACTATTGGTTCTAGCAGTTACAAATATTCATGTACTAAATTAAAGGAGATATTTCAGCCATTAGTCATTCTGCATTACATAATGATGTTTTTCTACCAAAATCATAGATTACAATATGGCTGGTAAAGTTGAAATTTGATGTAAAATAGTAGTAAATGTCAAATAGAACTCTCACTTGCAAATTGTCCCTTACTAAGGAATGGTTGAAAATAGCCTTGACCTAAGATGTTCTCCGTGACCTAACTAAAGAAAACAAACAGAACAAGAAACTCCACATATGTGGCCTGGCTCGACTTCGCCAACATGCCCAACTTGGACATGGCCCAGCTTGCTCCACGCTTTCCTTGAGTTGGGTTTATTGCTTGCCACTCATTAGTCCAATGATAGAAGATTATAAATAAATAGGTAACACACAGTGTACATTGCATTTAGCGTAGTGTCCGAGTTAGCCAAAACTACAAAAAGGTCCAAGTGCCTCGCAGAACTTTTCTTGGTCAGCAGGCTATCGAATCTGCTAGGTTTAATTAGGTCACAAGGCTAGGTAGACATGATAACAACAATTACTGAACACTAACTGCTGCAAATCCCATTACCCACTTTGCCAAAGATTGCCCAACCAGTATGCTAGCCCTACACTCTAACTAGTAGTCAGGTTTGTCTCCTCTTGCAGTGATTAGCGGAATGCATGAGCATATGGTGACCCCATGCTGTGGTTAGCATGCATTCTGAACTATAAATGCAATGCCAGTTAGTGCAGATAAAGTTGGTCAGATACAGGAAACAGGAGTTTTGTTTGTAAGTTTCAGATACCAGGCATGCACTTCATCATGTTGTGAAATCTACCACAACTTTTTAAAAATATGACTGCTAAAAATTTAGCCAAAATGAAAATAAATATTTATTAAGTTTTGGTACAGCAGTACTGATCCTTATTCTAAAGATATATTGAATCACGAGCTAATAATCACTGACTCGAGGACAAACTACTCTAAAATATGAATTTTCTTTACTACCTGTATCTAGTAATATTGTGGTATAATTAATAACTCAGTCTGCTCATTAGCAAGACATTTAATATAAATCCCTTTAAGTTTTGCAGCTCTCACTTGGGTCTAGAAATCTAAGGTTTCACTCAGGAGTATTGCAACAGAAAACAAATAATTTACTGCTTGTAATACAAATGCATTTATGATCCATAATAGTGTGGTGCTATATGATGTAGTTTGGTTTTATTGCTGACACATATATCCAGGTTCGGAGCACGCTGTACCTATTCCATTATGGTTAAGGCAGACCAATAATGAACTTTAGGTTTGCAATATTGGGTGCATTCTTTCCATATTTTGGTCGCACAGTCTAACTCTGCTGATATCACTTCGCCATTTTAATCTTGCAAGTCTTTGTTGAAATATGTTTCTGTAGCCAGCAAAGTCTACAGAACTGCTGCCTCCAGGATGGAACTCTAGCTCTGATGAATACACACTCACCTATGTCCATGGAGATAAAAGATACTCGTTACAAGTACTTCGAATGGATCAGGCAGCCCTACTTCACTTCATGGTATTTCAGGGAGAGGCTTCTTTTTGCCTTAGTTCTTCTTTGTCATTTGCTTTTGCCACGAGGATGTGTGGGGTCACTCTTTGATTTACTACAACAGGTTTTGAAGGCATTGAATTAATAGAATACTGTATTATGAAACAATGTCTTACGTTTTTTTAATTTCTTATCATAAAAATTTAGAACAATTTTATACCTGTAAGTTGTTTAGCTTTGTGCTTACTGCAAGCATCTCAGCAGTTTCACACTTTAGACATTGTACCTTGATCATAGCATCCTTGAGTAAGTGAGAACATGCATGAATATGAAGATTTTAACCCTTAATACAAATAGAGGTTGAACTTCTGGTTAAAATTTCAAAGTTTAAAAGTTAAACAAATCTTTTGTTAAAATAAGATTTTCATCTTTGAATAAAACAATCTTTATGACGCTTATTGTTGAAGAGCATTTCCTGCAAGGAATCCAATCTTAACAAGCTTCAACTGCTACGAGTGGTATTCAGTTTAGCTCAAAACTAAATGTATTATCATACCACTTTTTTATGATAAAATTTAATTATTTAAAGTGATTTTAATTCACAAATAAAGCTGTAAACAAACTGTAGGCTACTACTAAACCCCATAGGTATAAATAGCCTCGAAAAGAGCTGGTCAGACCATAAATAATGGGATTAGCTAACCGATCACATATAATGCTTCAGTGACAGTCTAGTGCTTTGTGAACAGAGTTTTTTAATGGGTCACGCATCTATTAGAATTTGAGAAATTTGGCTACTTGAAATCTTCTGTGTGGCAACTTGCCTAAAATTACATCTTGGAAGGAATGCTGACTTCTCTATAGTATATATTTTCGTTATGGAGACAGCGCATGATGAAAATGCAATTTTTTGTCTATCCACACTCCTTGTATGATGCAGAAACATGGCACTAGCGGTTGTTATACAGAAGATAACTTCAGCTGTTCTTTCTGGTTGCAGGAGGAAGGGTCAGACAGACTCGCTGTACTCAATGTCAACATCGATGACGTAATTTCTAGTCATTTTAGAGATTTCAGCAGGTACATACATGTATATATTTCATAGTTACAGTTGTATCAGGTATATAATTGTAACTCATCAGTGCTTTACGCTGTACAATATTAGACATACATGTACCGTCAAAGTCGTAGCCTACTTATTAAAAACATATAAATTATAATTTTTCTTAGAATGTTTGAAAACCTGGATGAGTTTTATGCCCAATTCAAGTCCGAAGTATGTCCAATTCTACAACCTCCTAAGCAAGAGAGTACTTGTCTTCGACAAACTGATGACCACGCTAGACGACCACCTTTGAACGACCCTCTTAGGTTGGTTAACAACACATGCATGTGTCAGCGCATGCTTTGCTTTATCTGTCTCTTGACCAATTACTCTCTGCATATAATTTTATAATATTTTTTATTATAAAAGTACATGCGTATACATGAATTGCTTTACCGATACAACAAAGTATGCCCTTTAGTGTGTTTACCAAATGTAGCCAATGGGAGTTGACTAAGATACAACTAGCTCGATAGCAATTGCTAGCTGTATTCAGTTATGGTGTGGTTTGCGCGGGTGATCTACTGTAGGTTAGTATTATAATGTTTTGTTTTTCTTTTTAACTTTGGCATTCATTGCTAATTTACGCTTTCTTCATTGTTGTTGCATTTTGTATAGAAATTGTCTTCTTCATGTTTCCTTGAATGAAATGAACAAGCATTTTAGAATATACCTTCGGCCGACTGCTTAACTTCCTGTATTTAAGGATTTATTATATGAACTTACAGCCATTTGTAAACACTTGTAGTCATTAGCAACCAAGTTTCTTATTCACTGAATAATTTTTTTTAGCAAGTTTAGGTATCTACATGTATTTAGTAAACTATATGTAGTGCGAATATATCACTACAAAATTATCAAATTAATACTAACTAGCATGTACTAAGTTAGAGGTTACTTTCTCTTTCATTTATAGAGGAGACAACTCTGTGTTGACCGGTTGTATTTCCTCTGTAAACTTACCTGAATGCATATTCGTACATGTTGAGTTACAATTAGTTTTCTTTGAGTATTTGCTAAATGGTTGTCAGTTTCACTTTTGTTGTTACAACGAGCTAGAACTTACTACACTGCATTGAATCTTCTTCCTTCAGTGTAGGGCTAAAAAGTTATTGAAACCTTTCCTCAATTTAAAACAGCGTGACAAACTCTAGGAGAAAGGTATGGATGAGCCTACACAAAATATTTTAGTTGATCTTATCAAAAAATAAAGCGGATTTTTTTTCATTTGTGATTATTTTTAATGTTTGAGACAATCTGACATCTGACTGCTAAGATGTTTCAGGATTAAAATTGACAAAACTTGATTGCGGTTAAAATAATTAGATTAAGCGAAATTGCGATTATGTCATCTATAGTTGCAAAGAGCCTGATAGAATAGAGGCGTGTAACAACTGAAACTTGAACGCATTAGCTCATATCAATGATAGCAGTCTATAGGAACTGGTGACTTCATTTTGTACGCATTTTTTTCTTCTGAGCCTTTTAACCGCGATCTAGTTTTGTCGATGTTTATCTTGAAAGATCTTGGCAGTCAGATCACCTCAAACTTCAAAACAATCGTGAATGATAGCAACATATCGATACTTTCTAATAAAATCTACTAAATCTTTGTGTAAGTTTTTCTTCAAGTGTTGACAGCCTTGAATGTAACAACTGTTGGTTAATGTTTTCACTATTCTATATCAAAACATTAATATTGAAGGTCTGAATTAATTTGGATGTATTTTAGGTCAGATCCACTGCGAGTTGGCCCTACCAGGTCCCCGTATAACCCACACAGGTCAGTACTGCTTCTGGTTAGACTTTCTCAGCATGCATCATCTTCCACGCAATTATGTGAATGGAGTCTCTCTGTGAGCTTTGTTAATAATTTAAGCATTTAGAATTGATGGTGGCTGTTCAGCTGACTGCTGTGGACAGGTGATCCAGGTTTACCTTCACCATCATTCCGGATAAGCCATTCTAATACAAGCCCTATCTTTCTGTTTAAAAATATCTCATCAAAAATAATGAAAAGCCCCTTTGTCCAGGTGCATCGGCCATTAAAATTCAAGCTATCATTGGATGTCTATGCATAAATTAGCACACAAACAGTGAAATTGGAAATGCTAAGTTTAGGCTACTGTTTACAATATTACAATACCTAAGCTTAGCATTCACAGTTTCTAACCTAAGAACCTTGAAAATGTGTCAGAATAAAAGAAGTTCTCGTCGTATATTATAAGTGTGTTTTACTCATGCCTCTAATCGTACTAGCTACACTCTTCTCACTCATTTTTATGTTGTTTAGGTTAGAAAACTTATCTTGCTTTTAAAATCTACTCCAGTATCCACACGATACTTTGCTCTTGACTTGTTGGCTCATGTTTTGTTACAAGTCATGGGTAAGGGAGGCTATCACTGCTTAGCCTGTGTAATATGGTCACCCACATTCCAAGGTTTATATAACACTCAACGCTCTCTGATTTCAATGAAGTAAACTTGTGGAACACATGCTCACAGTTTGTATGCTTGTAGAAACAACAGATTGCTCATTAAAATGGGCGATCCCGATCACTCTAACATAAAGCGATAAATATCACATTACGGTGTAGAAATTTCAGTTACTGTAGAAGTCAAAATTTTCAGAAGTCTGATGATTTTTAGGTCTGGCGGACCATCATATGACCCGTTCAATATTGGAGTAGGGGACCTAGATCCATTGCGAGCTGGACAACCTGGAATGGGTGGCATGGTGTTTGACCCTTTCCGCGGAGGTAGCCAGGGTGGATTCCCCAGAAATCCCAGAGGTCCAGGTGGCTTTCTTCCACCGTAAGTCTCTACTTTATATCAGTTAGTCTAATGGTTTTTATAAGAAACAGAAAATAACTTCTTTAGCGTAGAATGTTGTTCTCTTTTGCTGCCCGGAACAGTCCTGTGTAATGTGTATTATTATCAATTTACTCAGGTACTATTGTCTTTCTTACTCATAACAATATTAAGTTCTTAGTAAGCTGGGTACAAATGAAAAGTTCGCTTTCAAGTAGATTACGTAGCATTGCTCTTTTCTGGGTATACAGGAAGCGAGTCTTATACATGTTCAGGGTGGGTTTATTCTTCCGCTACAAGTCTATAAACCCAAACTAATACAGCTGTTCAGTTAATGCTACATTTAAGCTTACTCCCATTATTCATTTTTGAATCTGCTAATCTAATCTTACATACATCTTCTGCGGGTCAAATTTTATTTAATTGGCGTTCATTTTATGTCAAACTTGTGCAATTTTATAGACTTAGTAAAACGACACCGCTACGCTACACGTAAATACTAGCCATGTCGTTGCCTTCAAAAGGTTAGATGTTAACAGTCTTGTCTCTGATCATAGCTATGTAATGCTGATTATGTAACAATTGAATCAATGTGGGAGGCCATCGTTTTTAGCCTTGAGATTTCCTTGAGATCTCTAGACCATCCTTATATCATAGTAATCTATTTTTAGATACTATTGAATTCTCATGTTATCATTATATTTATTTTATATTTTTGCACAGCTTGATTTGCTTGTGTCGTCAGCATTGACTGGTAAAATAAAGCTAAATCAAATAAACAGTGGTCAACAAGCATAATTGGAGTTGTCTACACAATATTCAAAAGATTCTTTCTAGTTTTGGCCTCTTTTATTCACTGACATATTTGCTTTGAGTTGAATACTGTTTATATCATAGACATAAAAGTAGCTCAAGAGGTTCAATGGTAAGACTAATTTCCAAAGCATTTCATATCTCACAAACCTATTTTTACCTATTGGCGTACTGCTTTGTCGAAATATATGACATTGGAAATAAGGGAGGAATAATGAGTTATGTATCAATATCCCAGAAGAAACTAACCTTAACAGCTCAATATCTCCGATAGTATCACTAATTGATTCTTGTATATCTGATGCAAGTTAAGACAGGCCAAACGCACAAGCAGACAGTAGCGCTGACTGACAGAGGCTATGGTTTACTCTGACCGTCCTAATTCTGATTCACACCGATCAACTGAGTTACCATTCGTGGTGGCTGGTAACGGTTATGGCTTGTACCAACATATAGATGTTTACATTTCGACTGACTGACGAGAGTTGTCTCCTTTAGGTCACTATTTATGTTCAGAAAGAATTGTTATGATTTAGTTTGGCTAAGCAAAATTAATGATATGACTTTTAGGTATGTGGGTGTATGACAACCATTTAAAGCCATAGTCGGTCACTGCATTATCTGCTTTAGGGGTTCTGTACCACCTGGTGCGAGGTTTGACCCATTTGGCCCGGATCTTGATGGAAGGGGCTCATTCAGGGGAGAGTAAGTGTCATTTAAGTCGTATGTTAGTGTTCTATGTAAAAGTTAAAGACAATATGCCCTCTAATTGCTTAGCTTTGCCTTCTGCCGCCTCTATCACCAGCCTGCTTTTAGTAAACGTGGCTATTCTCATAGAGCCGCCCGTTTTGTAGCCAACAAACTACAATCTACACCACTATGTCAAGATAAATTTATCCGTGTTAAAACTGATTTTTACCAGTGGGTGCAAAAATGCGATTAAAAGTATAAAATCTAAAAAAGAAATATAGAAACTAAAATCTAAAGCATTAAGTTAACCAGTAGAAGTCCCACAGAATGACTATGATTGACTATTACTTACGATGAGATATAAGTGAGTTACAGTTGAACAACCTGCTTCCTCAGGCAGTGCTTCGAAACACTACTGGTAATGTGCTTGTGCATCGCTTCTGATTAGTTGAATATGCTTTATTATTTACCTTACCAAAGTACACTTTTACATTTTCTGGATGAAAACAACATGCAAAATGTTCTGCCTTGTTTTATTTCTAATAACAATAATTACATATTATTACTTCTATTACAATAATAATTATTATTATTGTTATGATTAGTATGAGTTATTAGTATTAGTTATGAAAGTAAAATTATTGTATGAACGCATTGTTACAATTATTGCCTTATTAATTGTATTATTTGCATAAAGTCAAAATCCATAGACAATAATTTTTACTGATAGTTGTTCAAGTAACAGTGATCTCACATATGTTCTAGCATATATATATACACGGATAATCACAGGAATGAATACTATTGGTTATAGCAGTTTTAGAACACACTGGTTACACCTACCAGTTTCAGTAATCTTTACATGCAAATTACCATTACAAAATTGCTAGTTTTGCTGATTTTATCAGTCTACAAGACTTCATGTAACGTATAGGCATCACCTTTGTATGACCTTGTGGCTCTCTTAAAGACAGTCTATTGAAAGGTGGAGGAACTCACACGCAATATTCATACTTGGTTGCATGGCTGATACTGTAACACTAATGTTTTTATACTGTGTGTAAATTTAATGATGAGTAAATCTGTTGTAGGCCCAACCCAGACCATTTCAGACCGCCTGACTTCAACGATCAGTTCATGTAAAACAATTTCATATTTATTGCTGTACTACCCTCACGAGTTGTAAAAAAAACAATAAATAATCTAAACTTACATGTATAAATAATTATGCAATGTTAAAATTGTTTGTTTCAGTCTATAATATATTTCTTCCAAAATGATGCATGTTATATAAAATAAAGTTAACAAAGCAGAAATATAACCTAATTAATATTATTGTACAAGTAGGGATGTAGCTTCCGATGCGAGAAGCTTGGAATACTAATAGATTCCAAGCGGATCAAATGAGTTCAAGCCAAACTCTTCTACTCCGATGGCCAGTTTTCCTCCTTTGAACCCGTTCTAAATGACACAAGAACATTATGTCCATCGTGAAGGTTAGGCGAATATTGCCTTTGTTGAACATAAAACTATGGAGGGCAAGGTAATGTATGAAGGGCTATTTGTCGCTACATCTACCGATAAGAAAAATAATTTGGAAATAAGAGATCATAAACCAGATAGAAAATAAACAACTGTTTGAGGATTTATGATATGCTCAGAAAGACACATGCATAGAACACATACCTCCATTTCATCCAAGTCACCTGGGTTGAATGAGGGCATTCCAAATGCATCGAAAGAAGTGCCTGTAATAAGGAAAGGAGAATTATATCTATCAGTGAGCAAAAATACAGCATATTTAATGAATGTTCACACTAATTTCAAATGGCTGGAAGGATGGGTTTGTTGATGAAGGCAGAAAAGGATCTAGTCCGAGTGCTGAGAGGATAGCCAAAATGCCGTCTTCATCTAAATGGAGTATAAACAATCCCGAGATACAGTATTTTTTACAACGCTATGGGTAATCGATGTGTACCGGTACTTACTAGTGCCGGTTGGAGCTGTTGTTTGGGTTAGCGTATCATTCTGAGCAAGTTGCCGCAAATTCGGTGAGTTTGTTCTAGAACTAGGCTTTGTCGTCGGTGGGGGTGGAACTGCAATAGGGCTGAATAATGAAGCTTACCAATGCATAGTGCTCAGGCTATAGGAGTGATATTGCAGACAAGCTATTGCATCGACCACCGTTTTGATAATTTTAAATGATAAGGAATAAAATTTTTAAACAAAGCTTTATTACACTGCCTGTGCAGAGCCTTGCTATGATCTAGCATTTTTCCAATACTGTGAAAGAGTATTTACAGGTATACTTCAAAGTTACCGTTACTAGCCTTGCACATAAAGAAGGCTTAAACCGGATGCCTGTCCTTGACCCTCTATCCAACTGTAACAGGCAAAATACATACGGGTTAACGAATACAGATGCAGGTCAACGAATGACTTACGAAAGACAGAAGCTCCATTGGAGGTAGCACTAGCTTGTGTGTCAACAGGGGTAGCCACCTTCCCGGAAATCATGGGAGAGGGTTGCAGAAAGTCATCCAATGTTGAAAACGTAGGATTTGCTGACTGCAACAAACCACATGTATTAGTCCATTAATAATAATTCGTGAATGAGTATAGCACATGGCCAGGAAACTGTTTTACAAGTTTATGCTAGTAATGCCCATGACAACACAAGTGACAGTTGCAAATGCAGATGTAAGATTTTGTGTAAGTTCATCAAGAAAAAGTACCAGGGTCATACCAAGTCAGTTGCTGAAACTTAGTTCCTCATGCTTACCAAACAACGGATGACCAACTCCTAATGACTACAAGATAAATTACCAGTCTAACCGATACCTGGTTGGCAGAGACCTGGGGTGCTGACTGCGCAGGTATAGATTTATTTAAAGCATTGCTGTAGTTCTTTTCGGCTTCTAACTCCGCTATCCTGCTTTTTAGTGTTTTGTTTTCCAGTTGAAGTTTCTCCACCTGTCACAGTCGATCAGTGTGGTGATTAATTGTTACAATATGATGTATGTATAACAACTCCAAATCTAACATATATCTAGACTTGTCTACGAGGGTGCAAATATCTAGTAAACATTTCATTAACTATTATTACCTGACATCTGCTTGACTAAGGCTACTAGGATGCTAGTTGTCAGGTTTTGGATGTTAAAATAGAGTCAGCTAAATGGAATAATCGACTCAATCTTTTTATCAAAGACAAGAACCGTTCCGAAATTGTGTTTTCAACGGGAAATATTCTGAAGTAAAATCATTGAATGTGTTTTTAAAATGCAATATAAGTATTTAAACAGCATGTTAGTGTACATTAGGAGATGTCTATAAACTGCAATGGTAATGGCATGCTAACAAGTGTCAGAACATCTGACAGCAATTGGTAATGTTATAACATGA
Source organism: Watersipora subatra (assembly GCF_963576615.1). Classification (NCBI taxonomy): domain Eukaryota; kingdom Metazoa; phylum Bryozoa; class Gymnolaemata; order Cheilostomatida; family Watersiporidae; genus Watersipora; species Watersipora subatra. The sequence continues at coordinate 10,525,397 of NC_088709.1, forward strand.
GAGCATTTGAAAATACACAGTTGCATGTTTCAAGAAAAAGACAACCAATCCCTTTACAACAGTCAAACAAAACACAATTTGTAATTTTAAAAATGAGACAAAGGAAATTGCCTATAGTCGATTCTTCAAGCAAAATCGCAAATCATAGTAATTTAAAGGTAGGCCAAAATAATCTATTCCACTAACAGTTCAAGAAAAACAAGTCAATATTTTTTACCACAAACCTGCTGTTGAAGCAAGATAAACTGCTTTTGTTGGTCCTGTTGAGTGTCTTTCTTTTCTAGAAACCTTTTGTAGGCCAAATCAAATGCCTGCCCAATTGTGAGAGTTATCTCCTCTGCCTAAATAAGGTGAATATGAATATCTAGGTTGAGAATATACACCTTTTGTGCTGAGGGTGACTGCAATGCTAGCCACTAAGAATAGTAGAGTTAACTAATGGTAGTGACTATCACTAATTAATAATCATGCATGACTAGCACTAGAAACAAGTGACTAGTCCAAGAGTTGCTGTAGTATGTGAGAGCTACTTGCAGCATCGAGAAATGAAAGAAGAATCTGAGCAAAGATAATTTTTACATGCTTGTTGCCTTTTTTCGCCGTAAAGGTGAACTCACACCATTGATTTGATGCAAATAAAATTAATATTGATATAAAGCTTCGATTTGATGTAATTTGAGTCTTTAGAGACCAGTCTAGACATATAATAGTTTGAATGAGATCTTTTTTGGAAACCCTCAGATTCAAGGAGAAGTGCGATTATGACGTATATAGTTGCACTTAAGCAAAGAAACTGACAGAATAGAGACAGATAATGGCTGCAAATTGAACGCAATAGCCGATATCAAAAAAGAGAGACAGGCAGCCACGCCACTAGCGACTTCATTTTGATATTAGTTTTCTTCTGTGCATTTTAACCACGATCACGTTTTGTCGATTTTAATCTTGAAACATCTTAGCAGGTCTTGAATACGGTTAGTTTATGCCGCAGTGTTTATTCAATTCATTCGTGAGTGATAAATAGAATGACTACCTTGTATATAACGTCACTGAAAATAACACGCGGAAGATAACTCCAAGTTTATGGATATGGCCAGGATTAAATGGATGCTTAACAATACCACATTTTGACAGTTTGCTATGACTACCTCTCTCATAGAGATTTTGAAAGCACCCTGTAGTGACGTGTCATAATTTAACGAGCAGGTATCCGATTGAGTACGTCGGAGTTGTTCTCTCAGCGATTATTTGTTGACTATGTGCACCGTAAATTGATTGCACCGCCGAAACAATGTGGATATGTTGGGAAAAAGATTGGAGTCATCGGAATTTTCTGATGACCTAGCCGAACATCCATGACAACCTGTACAATGTGCACCACTTCGGTGATTGTGACTGGCTGCTGCAGATTGCTTGATCTATATTTTCTTTCATGACAGTTGCTGCGGGACTAGTATTTGATCATTTCTGCGACTACACATAATGAGAATGCTGTGTCGGGGACTATTCGTCGATATAAACAAGGATGGGTTTGTAATAATGTGAACATTGTTATCATAGACGACTAAGACAATCACCAAACTTATGGAATTAACATCTACATGTATGTACAGCAATATGCAGTAGACGCTCCTATAATGCACACCTCCTATAACGTAAATTCCAGATAACTTAAAAAATTTATGTGAAGTTTTTGCTTCGTACTACGTAAAAAAAATTCCATATAACGTAAAGCGTCAAGTCGGGCGAGGTTTCAAATACGGTTTGAATGTTAGTTTATTTCGCTGCACTTACGAAAGAAAAAAACGCCGGGCGTATAGCGCTATATTTATTATATATAACTTTCGCGACATTTTAGCACGTCGTAATAGATCGTTAATGTGTCGACAAAAGGGTCTGTCTTGATGGTAAGAACTCTCTACGGTACATAGTGCACGTAGTACATTGTAATGTTACATTTTATTGCATATCATATATGATCACACAGATCACACAGATGTAACCACTAAATACACTAAAGTTACTGTGGGTGACTATGGTTACTAAGGTTAACATATTATTTTGTTACAAATTTTTAACATGTACAGTATGTATATAAAATTTTGATGTTTTTTTACCAGGGAGTGTTGCATTTTATAATTACTATAGTTTTCTATACTACTCTATACAACATTTACGCCTTACGATGCCAACACTGAATCGAGTTAATGCAGCATGGGGGTCTACTGTAGTTAATAAATAACTCTATCGTATCTGTACTTAAACGAAAGCAAATGCTGTTTATACGCGTTACAGCTCAGAACTTTACTAATTTTAGATCTATGGACTTTGGGTGATTGTTATTTAGCAATAGTTCTACTGAAAGTTATAATTCATATTTTATCAGTAATAACAATGCTGTAGACTATAATAATATTGATAAACCATCTGACTCAGGACTCAGCCATACTCAGGGTATTTTCAGAAATGGCAAAAAAATTGTTAATTCTTATTTTTCAACACATTTGTGGTATTTTTCATGACATAAGCTGATGTAAAATTTCATGATGATTAAATTGGTATCAAAATACTTTTTATCGACCATGTGGCTCAAAAGTTGTGACGATTTATACTCGCTCCTGTCACATATTAGGTTTTACCGAATATGTAATTGTGTCCCAGTAAAAACATTAATTTAGTAGCGAAATAGTTAATTATGCGCATGGTAATCACTCATGACGATCTCTCATGGTGCATGAGACTGCCGAGTGTACTAGTTTGCTATGGAAGATGGAACCAACTTCCTTGATGAAGCATGTCGAACAGGCAGATGGCGAGTGAAAATAAACCACACGCTACGAGGGAGACTGATTTCATTTTTGGCACCATGAAGTATGATGCAATAATAATTCACACGAATGACGGAATCAACGATGTGCTACCCAAACTATTTATAGCAGCAATGTTTATCATAATTACGCTCTATACCTGAATTTTGGCTGTTGAACAGAGAATAAATTTGCTGGAGTTCATCGTAACATTCCTGAATAGCAAATAATCGGGAAAAATAAAACTGAAATTTTAAATTCCTAGTCAAATTTCAAACGTCCCAAGCAATACCGCTTTAAGTAATTCCAAACATTCAATGATTGATGTTCAAATGCACGATCAGCAGAGCCATTTCGTTATCATCGGCGTTGAGAATACAATCACAGCTTATCGAAGACACTGAGTGTTGTATGAGAGCTGATGACAACATACTCCTGCCTGTTTCCTCACGCGTGAAGAGAGATAAACTAAAACTAAATAGGACATCGCCTGTAACAATGGCCTCTTATCAAACTCACACAGATGATCTATTTGAATAACCAACATGACACAATGATAACAGCTATGAGATGATACGATTCGCGGCTTATCAACTCGGCCAGTAACTGTAAAATCAGCAAAACCACCTCAATCAAGTTCTCACATACACATGTTTTCATGATGGGATTTTGAGTTGTGCACAATTTTGAGTTACTACGCGATAAGTGTTTCACCAGACCTGTATGTTGCAGATTAATACGGATGTTTTGTTAAAAAAGATACGAATTTCTACACCAGAGCTGTCAACTGTTTAAATCGAAAGAAGAATGACTGAAGCAAAGAAAATGTTTAAAATGGACTAACTTGTGCAGCTTTTTCTTGGAAATCATCCAGTTTCTATTTTTGCAACCATGAAACATTCGGTACAAATGTGTGAGTCACAAAACTTGACTTGCAAATTCTTACTATTCACGGATTGCGGAACTAAGCTAACTGGGTCATGAAAACATAGTTATTGAGGCATGTCAATGAATCGACTTGATTAGATAATGATACAGACCAGCAATCGTTAAAAAAGGCGCTATCTTGTGACTCTTAAAATAATGTTATGATGTTGAAGACTTATTTGCATTTTTGATTGTTATGTGCATGTCTACATCTACATAGAATCTGAATAGATTAAATTTCGTCCAAAGAAAAACGGTTTAGCGAAACCATTTTTTGCTTTTTCAGCTACAATGAAAGCGCAAAAGGTCTGCCATGTTACGTGTTTGACTCACTGTAACACCTCATAACTAGCATTCATTCGTAGGAATCTAGTAGCTAAAGTACTGTCTCAAATAATAACAGAGCTGCAATATTAAACTGCAAATTCAAATATCATAAATACAAATGCTTACATTTTTTTCACTGCCTAAAACAAAACAGAGATGTTTGCCAGTTGTTCCTTCTTTAGCTATGAAGGTAAAAAGTTTCTTTTCCACCTTGTCATCAGCACAGTATGAAATATGGTGCAATGGAAACTTGTACTGCTGTACCTACAATCAAACCGAAATGCAGGAAATTCAAGAAAACCAAGATGACCTACAAATTTGCTAGCCGTAGGCGATGTAACTTTTTACCAATACCGGAATAAACACAAGGAAAGCTAAGCGACCAGAGCTCTACACAGACTTACCAAGATACCAGAGCTCTACATAAATCTACCAAGATACCAGAGCTGTACACAGCCCTACTAAGATGCCAGAACTCTACACAGACCTACCAAGATACCGGAGCTCGACACAGACCTACCAAAACACCAGAGCTCTACACAGACCTACCAAGATATCAGAGCTCGACACAAACCTACCAAGATACCAGGGCTCTACCCAGATTTACCAAAACACCAGAGCTCTACACAGAACTACTAAGATACCAGAGCTCTACACAGACCTACCAAGATACCGGAGCTCGACACAGACCTACCAAAACACCAGAGCTCTACACAGACCTACCAAGATATCAGAGCTCGACACAAACCTACCAAGATACCAGGGCTCTACCCAGATTTACCAAAACACCAGAGCTCTACACAGAACTACTAAGATACCAGAGCTCTACACAGACCTACCAAGATACCGGAGCTCGACACAGACCTACCAAAACACCAGAGCTCTACATAGACCTACCAAAACACCAGAGCTCTACACAGACCTACCAAAACACCAGAGCTCTACACAGACCTACCAAGATACCAGAGCTCTACACAGACCTACCAAAACACCAGAGCTCTACACAAACCTACCAAGATATCAGAGCTCGACACAAACCTACCAAGATACCAGGGCTCTACCCAGATTTACCAAAACACCAGAGCTCGACACAAACCTACCAAGATACCAGGGCTCTACCCAGATTTACCAAAACACCAGAGCTCTACACAGACCTACCAAAACACCAGAGCTCTACACAGACCTACCAAGATACCAGAGCTCTACACAGACCTACAAAAATACCAGAGCTCTATACAGACCTACAAAAATACCAGAGCTCTACACAGACCTACCAAGATACCAAAGTTCTACACAGACCTACTAAGATAAAAGAGGTCTACGCAGGCGTACCGATGTACCAGAGCTCTACACAGACCTACCAAGATACCAGAGGTCTACGCAGACGTAACAATGTACCAGAGTTCTACACAGACCTACCAAGATACCAGAGCTCTACGCAGACGTGCCAATGTACCAGAGCTCTACACAGACCTACAGACAACTAATATCAACTACAAGAGTTACATACACCACATTATATTCATCATAATGTACAAACAGTGTTGAATATCATACATGAAATCAGTGCATATATATTACAATAACTTAGAGTACACGAGGTCAATTGGTTCAACTGGTATTGTTATTATGACAGCTCATATGCAGAGTTGAAAAGGTTGAACAAAAGATGAGCCGGCTTATTCAACTCAGTCTGCGAGTCTCAGTGAAACCTGCAGATACGATGGCTATAAAGGTTAACACAGCCAGCAGTATTAGCTAGGATGTACGTAACGCAGTAGGGAAACTGGCAATCTGTTCACTAAACATTTCTATCAAATGATTCTTAGAATACTAATGCAAACAACGTTTCATGTCAGTTTATTGAACTGCAATAAAACACTGACAGGAGGTGATGTCTGCTTTGGTTAGAATGAAAGTCGGGCGTCTTACATTTATGCTTCTCAACTAGTAATGAACCTAGTACTAGTAACTAGTATAATCCCAACTTCTCGCCCAAACTTGCACCTACAATGTACATTACCAACAGAAAAAGCGTCAAGCATTTGATTAACAATTCAGGACTTGTCCTAATGAGCTATTGCATCTGTATGATAGTTGCATCTGTATGATAGATGACAAACAGTAAAGCCCGGTTCCCACAAATGCTGCAAGCACCAGTGGCAGGACCGCAGGGCTATCGGCAGTGAAATGGGAGCCTACGCACCTGCCCAGTACCGTCGGTAGTTGCCAGCGGACAACGCAAGAGCTCAGCGCTGTTCAACTTTCGCAAGAAGCCGCATGCAGAAAATTCCCGAAATGCAAAGTACAGGTGAAGAAGAGCAATCAGTGAGACAGTTTTGTGTGAACGTGAGTCGCCGAGCCTAACAACGCAAATGTTTTGCGAATCAAGATTACCGGCGGGGTCTCGCATCTAATATGGAACCACACTTTAGACAAAGCATGGTGGGAAGTGAAGACGAAATGAGAGAGATTGCGCAACACCAACACCGTCAGCCTTGCAAGAAACCCTTTGTGAAGCGCACTAGAACAAGCAAACATGAGCAAAATCTTCTGTCCTCGACATTCGCGGAAGTCAATTTTGTTACGACGCTAGTAATGTAAACTGTATACTTCCAAGATTAGTTGAAATTCTTTCATTAAGAAAACCATTGGGGAGGGTGTGTTATTTGTTCGATCTATTTCCTGAGTTTCAGCCTTAAGGCATACAGGTAAATACAAAGTAATATGTTGGATAATACATTCTACTTGCCACATATCGCGCGCAAACCAATTAAGCAAACCAATCAAATTAGTAAATGAATATCAGTTTCCTTGATACACTGTGAAAATAATTAATCACACATAGATCAGCCCCTCCCTACATAATGACCTATCTCACCGTTGAGTCAACATAATATATACACATACTCTGATGAATGTGTAAGCAAGTACTAGAGAATATAACTAATCGGAGAGCTATTTTAGTCAGTGACATACATGTATGTTTGTCGATGCTAATAAGCTACTCAGTGTTGCAACAGTTCCAAGTAAAGATAGATGATCACCACAGTAGATGGTTACAAAATCAATCTCTCACTGACTATGATTGATGTTTTTTTCTAGCTCTAACATTTCCTTCTATGAATATAGCATCAACACACCACAATGATATAACTGCTACAGAGAATATCCAGCGCACCGTGAAGGTGAACTTTAATTATCAAATTGAATCAAAATTAATGGTCATAATCTCATATTACCGTGACAAAAGAAAAAACATTTGGTAGACCTAAATATCATCAAGCGAGTGGTAGAACATGTCAAAATAAAGAAAATGAATAATTTACGCTATTTTCCACCTGCCTATTCATACCTTGCTTTTAGGGTCCTGTATAGAGATACCGTCTACATTAATACAGAGCTCAACCTTGGGTGTCACCTTTTGACCTTCGGCTCTTCTCACCTGCTTGTTGAACTACAACGAGCCATATTCACCCATCAGAATATTTGTTTAAATTATGGTGACGCTGTAACGATAACTGTTACGTTGATATGCTCTAAAGATCATAAAAAAGGTCAGACCTCACTGGAGGCAATATAAGATGCGTACTGAAAAATGTGAAAGGATTGTGAAGGTGGAAAGCGCGAGTAAAACAAAATGCTGTTGACATTTATCCAGACCAATTGTTGAGATGAAGCTTTTATAAGATTGTATGTTGTGAATATACACCTTTTATTTCTCAATAATTTTGTACCTTGGACTGGTTTACATTAATTATTTTATCATAAACTAGTAGCAAGGCTAGTGACACGGTGAATTTCCTTAATTTTCAATCAGATAAACTGCGGGTGGGTGTTCAAGAGGCTGGTTCACAGGAACCAGATGGAGCTTAGCTTCGGAACCAAATATTTCTAGTGACCTGACGGAAGGAGTGGAGCATATGTGTGTGAAGTTTTGGTGAGATCGGCCAAAGATGTGTAAGTTTATAAAGCCTATGCAGACTAACTAATATACACACTATGACAAAGTGAGATTTATTAATAAAATTAAATATTTCTTATATGTTTAAAATTACATTTTAAAACATAATTGTCAGCAATCAGAGAATCATTTTTGCTGCAAATATTAAGCAGTAAAACCCTTTTGTCACACATTGCTGTATCAGCTGCAGCGTTGACACTCGTAAATTTGTACACAATTATTCCGCGGTTTAGTTTTGAAGTGGGAAACAGATACATCCATCATGAGGATAGACATTGTTATTACCTGCTGTATCGTTAGGGTACTAACAAACCGATACCATGTCATAACATTCAATGATAAACGATTCCTTTGGTCAAATGTCAAACACTCCAACTTGACCTCAAAAAACAGGAACTAGTTCATACCATGACTCTACTTGCCTACTACCAACAGCAAACCTCAGTTTATGACTCATTGATAAACAAGGCTAATTTCAAACAGAATGTCAAACAGATACTAAAGCTCAATATTCTGACTGGCAGTTCGGGCTATTCCACTGAGGGAATCAATTCCACTAGCATTTAAAACTTACGCAACCAACATAGTTCTATGAACATCGGCAACTCATAGTAGACTGTGGAAAGACTTAAGATGAACCAACCAATAATAAAATAGTATAAGTTAGTGGAGGATGAACCAACCAATGATAAAATAGTATAAGTTAGTGGAAGATGAACCAACCAATGATAAAATAGTATAAGTTAGTGGAAGATGAACCAACCAATGATAAAATAGTATAAGTTAGTGGAAGATGAACCGACCAATGATAAAATAGTATAAGTTAGTGGAGGATGAACCAACCAATGATAAAATAGTATAAGTTAGTGGAGGATGAACCAACCAATAATAAAATAGTATAAGTTAGTGGAAGATGAACCGACCAATGATAAAATAGTATAAGTTAGTGGAAGATGAACCGACCAATGATAAAATAGTATAAGTTAGTGGAGGATGAACCAACCAATGATAAAATAGTATAAGTTAGTGGAGGATGAACCAACCAATGATAAAATAGTATAAGTTAGTGGAAGATGAACCAACCAATGATAAAATAGTATAAGTTAGTGGAAGATGAACCAACCAATGACAAAATAGTATAAGTTAGTGTCTTCCTTATTTTCAGCATCTCAAAACCAATATTTTAAGTTTTGAAATGATAAGAGCACAGAGCCAACTCTCAGGCCAAGCTAAGCTAATGTACAGTGGTGTGCGAATAAACTGGACCCTCTTGTTGAAAAACTAAAATTCTCATTTACAGCAATGTTACAAATAGTGAGTTTAGTCAATATTCATAAATTATATATTAAATTGATCCTCAATTTGCCCTGTTTTCAAATTTGCAAGCCATACAGCTGTAGAATTGTTTTTGAATGATTACGTAGGCTAAATTTTGAACATTTCATTTTTAATGGTTGAAGGTAACAAGATAATAATCTGTACTGCTATGATCACAACACATACATTTTTATTTGCCTTATTTTAAGTCATAGCCTATATCTGTACTATATGACTTGAAATGAGATAATAAAAGGGAAATTTTATCTTCAACCATTAAAAAAATTAAAAGTTCAGAATTTAGACTACCAAATCATTTAAAAACATAATTTTACAGCTATTTGGTTTACATATTTGAAATCGGGACAAAATGAGAATTAATTTAATATATAATTCATGGCTATTGATTAAATTCACAATCAGTAACAATGTTGTAAATGAGATTTTTAATTTTCCAACAAAGAAAGGAGTACATTTTCTGTAATTATGACACATGATGAAAATTGGGTAGAAGCTATGGCTAAATTCTCAAACCTTCATCGTGCCAGTAAAAATAAGGAAAACAAGCTAGTTGTACAAATATAATAGGACAACAGTTTTGATTTGCTAACAACATGACCCATAATATGGGATGTCACATAATGTAATTATCAAAGACTTGCCTACAAACTACCCTTTAAACATATGAGTCACTGTCTTGTTCGAACCATTACCCTTGTAACACGAGTCATTTACCTATTCTGACCAAGAGCTCTTGTAAACTGTTTTCAAATAACACGAGTAAACAAAAATCAAATTAGGTCAAAATCTTACCTTCATTTTTCGCACAGCTTCTTTTATTGGCTCTGTACCCTTAGCCTGTTGCACTTCCTGTTCGCCGTAGAACTTCACTGTGTATACGAGTCGACCCCGAAGCATAGCCTCTGGAGCATGAGGCCATTGCTTGTTGCCCGACACTACCTTCCCACTCATCTTTGCAAACAGCAGTTGCAGTAGGACCTCTGGCAAAATGGTTGCAGTTAAAATTACTGTATGAGAACCATGAGTTACAGCTATGTTTAGGCTGGTGAAAGACCAAATTTTGGTCAATTAAAATTTGAGAAAACTTATAGTAACTCATATCTGAACATTTATATCTCTGACTAGCTAACTTTTTTTTTACTATTGATATGCTGATAGCTGGTCTCAGCTATGACTAGAACAACTTCTTTATAATTTTATAAAGACCAAGGTCAACTATTTCATTTTTTAACATTTACGTATCAGTTGAACGTTCCTAACCTATTCCAAATTTATAAATAGTGGCTTATGTTCTCAAAACTTATCAGCAAAATATTAACCAATGGGTAAAATAATTCCAAGCAGACGTACTCTGCATTCGTATTTTGTGGTACAACACCATGAAAAGTAGATTTTTAATGAGCCTACATGTAGCATGTTAACCTTTACATCCTGGATTATGATAGCGAAGCAGATTTAGCCAGCTTTGCATGTATTTGGCCTGAAGAATGACCATTTTAAGGATATCAAATGTTACAAATAGGTCAGGAGATATACGGAGAGCATCATACTTTGATATTAAACTACAAGCAAAAGTTCAGTAATTTAAAATTCACATTATAGAGTATATTCTGTTTACAATCACCGTATGATGCTAATTTTAATAAATTTAAGATTCGAGCGAATGTTTGACTGCAAACTTGATGTAATTTTTGACATATGACGCAAACTATTTCTTGAAGCATAGTGGTTTCATAAATCAAAATGCCATAAAACCTCTATTTGAACGCCACCTCTATTTGACCACCACTTTGAGAGAAGGGTCGAAAAATAAAGCGCCACTCTCTATTTGAACGCCACCTCTATTTGACCGCCACTTTGACTATCTTTGATCTTTATGAACCCATAATATCAAGTGATCAGTGGAAAAGTGTCCACAAAAGCGTATTAATTAATAATGAATCGTTTACATCAATAACAACCAATTTTCTCGTTGTCCGACTCCAAAGCTTTTTGCTTTTTTTGTTGAAACTTTGAAAGCAACACCATAGAAATAATTACTAACTGTTTCAGGCTAATAGTGGTTCCTTGTCTAACGCGGTCAAACTTCGGTCAAACTTGTCTAAAAAACTGTTTGCAAAGTTTGGGCCAAAGGTTACATTTAGCGAGCAAAACCTTTACATGTTGCACTTGTGCTAAATGCAGTGCGTAAAAGTTGCTTCGCCAAAAAAATTGTTCGGACCCTAATATCAACTAGTTTAGCAGTGCAGAAGAAGAGTTAAGGTCAGAAGACATTGTGGAAGGTATTAGACAACTAGAAGATGTTCGTTCCATCGAAAGTGTATTCCGACAATTGATCGACGCTCGTAACTCCTCTTCTACTGCATATAAAAAGCTAGTTTTGTCTGCGAACTGTAGCAAACATATCAATGAGTGCAATGGTTTTTATGCCATATGGCTGTAAATACAGATATAAAATAAAAGTATGTTTTCAAATTTGGAATGAAATGAAAATTGAAAGCGCTAACAAATTGCAAAGAAGGACACAGGCTAAAATATTATCGCAGGTCAATTGCAAGCAATAGATATTAACTGGTAGAGATATTTTTCGGTTTCTCAATGCATATCTGTTAGATCTCTGACAAGTTGGAGGTAAGTTAGCAGATTTATTGCATCCAAAAGGTTCAATATCGCTCCACCAAAAAACGCAAAGTATAGGTGATGTTTGCTTCGCCCATAAAAGGGCTGTTAATTTTCCCAAAATTCTGAGCCATTTCAAAAATAAACCGCCAGCCTCTATTTGAACGCCGCCTCTAATTGACCTCCACTATAGAGAAAGGGTTGAAAAATAGAGCGGCATGGCGCTCAATTAGAGGTGGTACGGTATTTGTGATTAATTATATTTTTACATGTCAACACGCAATGTTTCGCTTCATTATTTAACTTGTTTCATTACTAACTTTTAATGTTTATTAACATGCAACTTTCCTAGGTAACATTATGCTTGAATAGGAAGACTTTAAAAGATATTATTCAGAAGTAGTTAATTTAGCGTTTCAACTTGCAAAATATGTTGACACATATGCAAAACCTGTGATAACGATATAAGCATGCAATTATCCTTTTAATAGTGTCATTCCACTAATAGCATTAAACTAAATGTTCGGATAACATTAAACAGTGTTGCATACTTTCTTTTCTCCAAAATCATGAAACTCACCTAACAAGACTAGTGCGAGTGGCATTAGTAATAATAAAGGTAAAACAAAACTTGAAATTAAAGCCAGAGAGTATAGGAAAACATGAGCAAAAATCTTTGGAAAAGAGCAAATCATTTCAGGTCATAGCAAATCAAACAATTTTGATGTTTCAAGCCATCTTGTAGATATCGAAGAGAAAATAAGAGTAAGAAAAAATATTAGAATGGATTATCTTTGTATGTTGAAATCTGAACGTGTATCATAACCACTTCTTATAACAACATCGTATATATATGAATAAATAAAATCCACATTGATTAGCCTATAGCATTTGCATAGCTCATGCTGAAAAGAGTTAAGGAATTATATCTTTATGTTAAACTAAAAACATAATAGGCCTTTCAACAGCTTAACTTGTAACTCCATCATGTTTCATAGCTTAGCTAATTGAGAAAGCCTTTCGATCCAGCTTACAGGTAGTCAACAAATCACAACATAATCAACGTTGCAGTTCATGATTGGAAACTATTATTGTTCCAATATCGTGTTGGTTGGTACACATCCTTGCGTGGACAAAAAATAAAAAAAGAATTACAGTACAAAAGTGTGAACACTTGAGAGCTAAATTCATCATCTCAAACCTTTCCGAGAAGAAACGTCTCAAATAACTTTCGTCGCTTCAAAATTTTATAAGCTTGATACCATTCATACTAATTTTGTCGTATAGGATATGATATACAGGAACATAATGAACAATATATAAAATTAAACATAGACCTGCTGCACTCTTCTGTACAGATCATTAAAATATTAAATAAGAAAACAGTGTTGCAAAACAAGCAGACGAACATTGACTAGCAAAAAGGAATAACACAGAAATGTCATCTTCCGAAGGGCCAAAATTTTTCTTGATTAAAAAGCCACAATTTCTAGTCCTAATGATAGGAGAAGCTACAATCTTTAAATCTCTACCGTGCCAATGAAGAGTTTGACACCCGAGCCGCATCACAGCCACCAAAAAAGGTAATTGCATTTTAGATTAACAACCAAGATTTCAAGCTCTCATAACAATCGCGAAAGCCTAGCTTTGCGAAGTAAATAGCAAAGCTAAAGGTAAATTGCCTAGCTAGGTAACAAAAATATAACAAGTTACAAGTATCTTACATAACTAATTTCAAAATCCAGAGCCAGTCTTGCCTTTCATGCGGTGTGGGCTTAAAACGTACAATGTGGTGCGTGCATTCGTCAGATTAGGAAGTCTCGTTACTTTGCTTACGCCTAAGCTACTTATAGTTGCTCTCTCTTTGCTCTTTTGAAAATCGCTTCAAATATAATAAGTTGAGTCTTACAAAGGTTTTCCTCGCCGCACAGGCTTCATTACTACATAACATTGACAAACTTCTGAGTGCTTAGTCCAAAATTTAATCACGTACGTTGACTTCGTGAATCGTTAGTGTATGGTGAGCAAGTGCAAGTAGCGCTCAAAAAAGCGCCAAGATGTTGGCTATCTACCAGGAAGAATAATCGAAATTGTAATATTTCATTGAGATAGTAGCATTGTTGAACCGCAAATATGTCTGTGGCTACAATGGTGTACGACACCATGAGATTGTAAGTTTACATGTTTAATGTTGTGCCGAGATACTTACCTAAATACGTAAGTTACATAAGCTGCACATTCGTATCGCTATAATATGGTGATCCAACATCAGAATAGTACAATCATACCTGCCAACTCTCACGCATTGGGCGTGAGACTCACGCAATCACCCCAAAGAAAAAATGGAAATGCGTGAGAATTTTGCCCCAATTTCCTAAATTTTATATATGCTGTCATTGATACATCAATTGCCCCAAAATTAAATCTCACGCATTGCCCCACTCTCGGGTTGGCAGGTCTGAGTACAATGATACCATCAGATATATAGGGTGGTTAAAACACGGGCAAAATGTTTAGGAAGTGTTCAAAATTTCTTACTATTATGAATCCACTTCACTAAGACGCTTTTAAATTCTAGACTGTATAGGACATCATAAACGTCCACTAGATAACATACTTGCTACTAGAGCCGTTTTTCTCGTGCATCTGTACAGTGCTCCGATTCACTTACTACTAACCTTAAGTAATTATTGTGTAATTACCTGTTAAATGAAGTTATCAGGTGTTAGGCAGGGGTCTCAGCCTGTCCAGAAAAAATCCAAGCAAATACTTCACATTTCTTTGGTAAGGAACTTCTTACCCGAGTTCAAAAGCTTTATTGGTATGAGGGCTTTCAACTTGATGAAGAACAGAAAGTGAGTGGGATGTAGCACTTAATGACGTATGAACAATAAGAACAATCGCTATACAGGCAAAGAAATTTAGGAACTGTGCAATCTGTTATAGTCCATTGTAGCTTTTTTGCAACGTTTCAACAATTCATCTTTATTGTCAATTTCCGTGGCTGGAGATCGTTTGTTGACCTTCATTTGTAGGATCGCATTTATTGTCTCTATAGCAAGACTATTGCGTACTGGTGTGTGTACAGCCTTTAATAGACTAAATAGCCTTTCAGTACCTGCGTTGCTATTGGGAAAAGCTAGAATATAGCTCATGGCTAACTGCACAGCTGGATACTTCTCTGCCATGTGAATCCAAAACGGTATACAATCCTTGGCTGTATCAAACTCATCACAAAGCATCATCCTCAGCTGTGTTTTAAGGTCTTCTGGCACTGGTGCTCCTTTCAGCTTACACAGATCAATAAATAGTTTAATGACATTGCGATTCTCAGAAATGGTTTGTAGGTTGAGGACACTGAAGGCTTTTAGTAGGTCAACTGGAAAGGTGGTTCGGAGCTTGGTAAAAAATGCAAGTATCCAATCCTTGCAGTAATTTAGTACCTTGTGTTCGGTCTCGGTGTCTTCATCATAGATACGTTCCAATTCTATCCTACAATCAGTACTGATGGCAAACTCTGATGGTTCTAGGAAACTACTCAAATCAATCTGGGAGAGATCATGTCGCAGATACGGTCGAATCTTTTCTGGAGGGAGAATGCGACCCAGTAAGTCCTTGATCAGAGACAGGGTTGCCTCATAACCTCTATCAAGTATAAACTGCTCATTCTGGAAGAGTACATTGTACTTGTCAACAGTTTTCAGCGTATCACTCAAAAAGAACAGCAGTGGCTTTGTCACTGAGTCAGTGAGGATCTCTTTTATATTCTTTGCCTTTCCTCGCTTCTCGGCCTCCTTACAATCTATGAAGTACTTCATTATGGGTTCATAGAATACCAGCAGCCGTTCTAGACAGGGCCTTATTGACAACCAGCGAGTAGAACAATGCTTTAGCATCTTCTTATATTCAAGATCTGGGTATGCTGCAAAATAGCTTTTCAGCTCTTCTGTTCTGGGCATGCTGTTGTCAAAGTGGTAATGAATATCTACCAAAAGGTCGTCTACGGAAAATGGTAGAGCTTGACTGGCCTTTTTAACACAGAGATTGCAGAGATGACAAATACAACCCATGTCTACCACATTTGGATTTTGGTCTCTAATGAGTCTTATCACACCTTTGTGTTTGCTTTTCATCACATTGCAATTGTCGCTCTGGAAGGCAACAACATTAGTCCATATTATCACACCATGAGTTTTGAAGAATGAGTCCACGAGCTTGAATATGCCATTAGCAGAGGCATCTGAGCATTTGACCAGCTGAACAAACCTTGTGGAATTTGTCTTGGTAGGTTCATCATATAAGGATGCCAGAATTGCTAATACCTTTTCACTAGAATCATTGCTTTCGTCGATCATAAGAGTAAAAGGCTTAAGCTTCAGCTCTGCAATGACCTGAGTATTATAATAATTTCCAATGCACTTTGTGATTTGTGCCACTTTAGTAGCTCTACACATCATTGACTTGGCTATCTTGCTGTCAGAGCATACAGATTTTAATCCCCTGTAAAATGTATAACAATGTACAGTATGTAGTCTATTATTGTTAGAATAATATTCCATCAATACTACAAGTGAAAAAGAAAATATATTATGAAAAATAATAAGCTACCTAGACTATATACAACTCGTGAGGAAAGAATCACTGTCATGTAAGAGTGCTTACTAACTACTCTCAGTTAAACTATGTTGTACCTACCTAGCAACCTCAGCACAAGCAACAAAGCTGACATTCTTCATGGTAAGCATCTGAATTAGCATGACCTCGGATTCTATTACATTGTTATCTTCTTTGTTTTTCAAGCCATACATATCCAAAGAACTCTGCTTTTTATTTCGTTCCACTGCCTTGATATGTTTGGTTGTATTGGTATGTTTCCTAGCATCTTTGGCTCCCCCTCTTTGAATGTTAATAACTGATCGGCATTCCAAACAACACAGTTCATATTCAGAGTGCTTTTTAAACGTGTTTGGACAACTTTCATTGAGCTCAGCAAGTAAATTGGCAGATGCTTTGCTGCCAGCAAGCTTCTTAGGTTTTTTAGATGGTGGGGCAGCCTCAACAACAACCTCTTCTTCACTATCGCTGCTGACCGCTAAGGGAGAAGCAGCAGCCATTTTTCTGCACACTAAGTTGCTTTGTAGATAACATGCATGTTACGCATGATAGATTTCATCTTACGTTGAGCATTAATTCTGCTGCATGTATTTCTCAGACTAGCTTTAGCTTGCGATCATAAAAAATGAGCATTTAGCGTATGCCAAAGACGTAAGATTTCATTTGAAATGTGTGATTATTACTATATATAACGATCGATTCAACAACGAGTTACCCACATTCGTATCATACGGGTATATTATGATTAAACCTTCATGATTCACCCTTTATCAGTTACAGAAGTTAGGCTATAAAATTTAGCGATTCAAATAAAAATTTCTCTTTCTTTGTCAAAGACAAAGACATCTTGCTAATTAATTAAACTTCTTTAAATAAAATTTTTAATGAATTTCTATCTCTTTTAACACAGGGATTAAGCTGATAAGAAATGTAAACAAGAAAATCCGAGTAAGTGGTTGAAAAATCTTAGCAGATTGCAAGGAATCCGAGCATAAACCTTTATTGGACAAAATCCGTCCGAGTGACTGCTTTTGAACTTCAAATCCGACCAATTCGGATTAAATCCGAGTAGTTGAGACCCCTGTGTTAGGCTGGAGAAAAAGCAGTTAATGATATCAATTGATTAAGAAAAGCTTTGTGCACCAAAACGTTACAATCAATTATAAGTATTGCTACCGATACATAGTTCACAATGCTGACATATAGTGATTGCAACAATCCATCAATCAAAAATACACAGTGCTGTAATTTTTCACCGTTAGAAACATGTATTTTCTAGGTTAACATTATTTTCAGTGTATCACTTGCCGGTTATATAGAGACTACAAAAACATCAAATTCAAAAAACTTAATTACACATCTAGCTATGCCCTTAAATGTTGTGCTATATAAAGTATATTATTCAACTAGTAATTAATAAAATGATATAAGATTAAAATTTAATTGAATTATTATAGTGCTTTTGAATTTTGTTATTTGCGCCTCACTTTCTCATGAGGTTAGTGTAACTACGAGTTTAGTTTTAACAAGCGAATCACAACTACTACTTGTTCTTGTTTTATGACTAGTTTACATGAAATCTAGAGTCTGCAGAGCACATTTTGGACAGTTTTATAAGCAGCGTGGAGGTTGTTGATAGTCTAAAAGCTTAGCAAAAGCATGACTATTTGAGCAGCAGATGGAAATATAAACGCAAAGGCGGTTGCAAGAGATTTAGGTCCAAAAATTTTGAAATTTGTAGCCTCGATTCTCCTTACAGCAACAGCTTGATAGGTTTAATAGAGTATGCTAGCTTAGTAAAGTTACAACTTTTGTAAAAGCAGCTAATTTTAAGCAAAAACCTCACACTGAGGAAAAACAGCCTTGAGAGCAATGATGCTAAAATAGAGGAGTGCATGCTACGATAGATGTCCATTTTAAGGAATTTCAATGCTAGTTGCCAGGATCAAAAGTATTTTCTTTATAATAGAAGCGTTGCTAACTACACCTATCCATGTGTGTGTGTGTGTGTACTGACGATTCATCCTTGAAATTTGAAGATGACATGATAAACAAGTGCTTAGCGTTGTATCACCTGCTAACGCTTGAGACACTTACCTGATTAGAGATATCAATACTTTGAAAATTGTATCAATCGCGATATCAAAACCGTGCAGTGCATTTGCTTTTTAATTTTAGTAATACTCTTTGTTAGTACTAATATGTTGTGTTATTCTAAAGACAAGAAATTTTAAAATTTGAAATCTGCAAATTTAATTAGAAGCCCCGGAAGGTACATGTAAGTCAAGTGCTAATTCAAAGCCAGATAGACATACAGTAACAAGACAGCAAACAGACAGTGACAATGATTCAAACATCGTAACTATATTACTTTTAGTAATTGTGATAGACTATGGTTTCTGAAAACTTTTTTTCCATTCATTTTTTCTGGTTGAATAATACAGACTCATTCTTAAAGTCAGGTAATTTAATTTGTACTCTTTTCTGAATCATTATATAGTTTATTAATATTTCTGAATATATTATATATACATGCATTTATATACATGTATAAATACACACACACACATGCAGTATTAGTAGACCTAAAGAGAACTCAGCTCCGAAAAAGAATATCTACATAGAAAAATTACATGGATAAGGGTAAAGTTTTCTATCAAATGTCACTGCAAATCTGTTTCATGCAACCACAGTCATCAGGGGACAAGTGGTGAATTACCTGACGAGCACGGTTGTACGATTCAGATTTGCAGTGACTAGATAAACATTTTTTCACATATTTACATACATTTATATCTACATATAAATGTATATATAAATATATGTATATATATAAATATATATATAAATAAATATATATATTGTATGTAAATATACAATATATATACATTTTACACACATATATATATTATATATATATGCGTGTGCGTATATATACACATGTGTATAAGCAGTCAGGCCTCCAGCAAACAACACCCAATACATCAAATAATTCAGTGTTAACACAACTAGAGAGTTGAAATAGATCATCTTTTACTTATCTCAAGTTGGTTAGGTAAAACTATTTTAGTACTATTTGAGCTTCTAGAAATTAAGGATCATGTTTTATCTTAAAATTGGGCCAATACAGTTGAAAGTATTGCGTTTGATGCTGAATAGGTAACTCACAACCTGGGATTGTTTTTGTCTGTAACATAAGATGATCCTGTAGACCTGACATAGCCTACTAAAGACAGCGAGCAAGAGTGTGGATAAAATGATCTACATGTAGAACTAATTGCTCATATAAAATTTTTAATTCTGAGGTTTTCATGATTTGAATGAAGCCAATAATTATTTACTTTGGTGGTTTTCATATTGTGCTAGTCGTTCTCTTGTCGCTGTTGTTGTACCCCTTTCACTAGATGTTGTGGAGTACCTAAGCACTGGTATTCCGCATGGGTTATTCACTTGTGTTTTTAGCTAACTTTTTCATGTTATGATTGAGTGAAAACTGAGATATTCCCATACGCCATCTTGAAAGTGCAGACGGATGAATGACCATTTATCTCATTCCTTCTAGTCTCTCAGTTCAATGGTACTCTAAGCTTTACCCCGAGTGTTGAACAAAACAAGCTGAGGATGTACACTGATTACGCTATTATTTTAATACTGTTATTCAGTTTGATTTCATAGAGTTAGAAGAAAAACTCTTTTGCATAAAAAGCTTGGTACTGAATGTGCAGCCACACTAAACTTACTATATTTATGTCTCCCAGAAACGTAAACTATATAAGTTGGTTTCTGTTTAATTCCCGTTGTGGAAGACATCGATATAACAGAAGTACTCATTGTATATCAGCATATATATTGATTGTTACTTTTCTTCTCTTGCTATTTACGTAGCATTTTGCAAAGCTTTATAGGTTGCTCTGTTTTGTGTTATTTTTTCTGAATATTTTGTATGTAGATTCATCAGTAGTGACCATTTCCATCTGCAGCCGACAGAAGCCACCCAGACACTCATCATTGATAGGGTCTCGAGAGAACTCAGCATTGTCGAAGGTTTGCCTTACTTTTAACCTTGGAATCTCATTTTGTGCTTCTCTGTTCGTTCAAAGGTTTTTCCTGTTGACTTTTACCAGTCCTGGCAAAGTACAAAAAGTTATGTCAGTTAACATTTTAAATTTTTGAATTATTGCAAACCTTGTTTAGATAATTACAAAATTATCTGCGCGAAGTTTTAGCTTTAGCACCAGCTGATTGCCATAATATTCTCTTTCAACTTCTTCCCTGCCAGTCCTCTACATGCGTATCTCAAGCATACTACATGACTGATACATTGGGCTCCCTAAAGCCAGGGTTGGTCTATTAAAATCATTGATTTAAATCATGATTTAATTCATCCTAAAAAAATCATGTTTGATGGTTTTTTGATTTTTTCCATGTCAAAGGCTGTGATTTAAATCATCCTAAAATATCATGTTTTTATCAGAACAATCCCCAAAAATTGGACTTATAGTGGGTCTACTGTGAATATGAACTGCACAACTTGGTCAAAATTGAAATAAAAAACAACTTTTAATAAATTAAAGTGATGCAAAGTTGTTTTGTTATGTTGCTAATATTTTCATGTGGCACACTTCAATAAAATGATATTATGTTAGTGGTTATGAAAAAAGCTGGTAATTGATGTTTTCAAAAAAATCCGATTTAAATAAAAAAAATCTGATTTAAATGAAAAAGCCGGTTTTTAAAAAAAAATCATGATTTTTTTCAACCCTGCTAAAAACACCATTAGTTCCTCTAAATCAAATCGTGCACAGAAACAAGAATGTTGACTTCTCAAACAAACTTGCCACTCACAAACCACTCATAATCCATGTAATTATTTAAAAGTCGTTTGCAATCTCATGCTGTGTCATTTTATCTTGCTTGATAGAAACATACTGTGTGTGAAACTGGTACTTGAAAAGTTAATAGGAAGGTCTTGTCTGGCTTGAAAAATTGCTCTATTTGGTGAAACATTTTTGCCTTTGCTGTCATCCGTTCTACAAATAGCACAATTTTGTCAGACCTCACTAATAGACTACTGAAGGTGTTGACTGACCTCTCACCAGTGAACAGTTACTGTGTAGTCTTGAAGGAATTCACGCGTCTATTTGGATGATACTTTCATTTAGTGTATGTTTAATTGTACATCTTTGCCAATATCATGGTAGTACAGGTGCATTCATTTTTATCCAAAAACTTGATTTTTGTTTGTTTTCATATGTTAGTTTTTAAGTTCGCAACCAACAATATTGATTATTTTACAGATATATCTTCCTTATTTGTTTTCTGTAAAACAAGTCCATGATGAGGTAGTGCTTAGTGCCTTTTTAGTATCTAGATGATGTAATTATAGTTCTTTCTTTCAGTTCTATGTCAGTGTGTAATGTAATTTTAGGGTCAGCAGTGGACATTCCGGCAGCAGCTGTTAGCAAGAATATCTTTGGAATTCTGGGAATTGTCAAACTTATTTCAGGTTAAAATTCTTCCTTGTCAATCTTCTTTTTTTGCATTTTGATCAGTGTTGGTGTGAGTGTTGGGGTGTTGTGTGTTGGTCTGTGCGCACGCGTGTGCACTTCCTATGAAATATACAATGCCTATCTCACCAATGGTCTCTGTGTGGATATGAGCAGTATGAGTGTGGTATGTTCGTATTCAGGCCTCTATGAACTAGTTATTAATATAACCTTTTCAACAGTTTACTTGTATTTTTGTACTGCTGACTAACTTTACAAATTATAAAGCTTGTGTAACTAAATGATGTCATTAATAGAACAAACCTTTTTACACATGGTAAAAAATTGTTAACAAGACTGGAAATGTCATATTTAATTTATATCTGTATATTTTGCTACTGTTGGGTATTGATTGGTTGATGTACATATAAGGTCAAACTCAACTCATGATTACCTGTATGATTACTGTATGAAATAATTTTGAACACGTGACTTCCGAAGTCGTACAAAATACTAGTTAAATTGTAAATATTACATTTGTTTAGGATTAAACAATGGTTCATACCTTGTAACACGTGACATACCGCATGACATATCGTGTTACATATCATGTTACATGTCATCTGACATGACGTGACATATCATCTGACATATAACATGATATATATCATGTTAAATGTGACATGTCACGTGACATATCACATGGTATATCAAGTACTATAACATGTGACATATCCTGTGACATATAACGTGACATATAATGTGACAACATGTCGCATATTATGCGACACATGACACATTACATAGTCTATCACATGACATATTAAGTGATATAGCATGAGACATTATGTTTCATATCATGTGACGTATCATGTGATGTCAATAGACAGCCCCTTTCATCGATCAGGCGCATGGGATCTGTTTCACAAGAAGGAATGAATTTTAATCCACCAATGCTCTCTGCCAAATGTTGGTCCTGCTTTTACATGGACTGTATCAATGGTATCCATGGGCTTTGCCAAAAAGTGCTTGAATCATATGAGTCACCTTGACTGACACTTTCTAAGCTGATGTAAGAGAAAACTTTCTTATTTATATAACCACAATAAATTTTGTAACTCTCAAGGGTTGCACATGTGGAAAGACAAACTCATTTGACTATGTCACATGACTCATTGCTCTACAAATGGGCTGCATGTTTATAAGTTTGATGTTTCTCATATTACATTGTGTCACACCACACAGGGGTGCAGTTGCCTAGGAGACTAGTGAGGCTCTGGAGACATATGATGAAAGTTTCTTAAATAGATTAAAGTTTCTTAATAGATCTAATATGATCGCCTTATTTGGTGTTACTGAACGATGGTATTTGAAGTCATATCAGAAAATTGATTACCACCGATGTTTGACTACTGAAGGCCCTTTAAACACAAAGGCTTGTTCACCGATTACCATTAAAAATCATGTAGATGTTTTTAACTACAAATTAAAAGGTCATTGTACTTACATGTGACTTTTTATCATAAGATAGACGTATGCTATAAAGGTTGTGGCACTGTTGCTAAATGATAACAGATTTGACCAGTCAAGAAATAGTGTAACTGTACATTCTGAATGTTTCATCAAACTTTCTTTGAATTTTTGTCTTGATATTGCAAAAAATGCTTCTTGAAGGTTTTCTACCTCTCTTCTTGTATTTAAGGTTTTTCCGCTTGAATAATACATTTTTCCATATATTATATACAATTATCTCAGTTTGGGTCTATTTCTAGCATGTTCTTGGAAGCATGCTTCAGAATTCAATGTTCATTAGAAATACATGTTTACTATCACAATATTAACACTTTTCATGTCTGTGGTAAGTTCCTTTGGTAATTCATTGTTATCTCAGGGGAAGGTTTAACCCCGTAAGGAAACTTGCAATGTGTCTGCCAAATACTTTTCATCTAATGGTTTTTATGGTTTTTAATATTTGATTAGGCCAAATTTGCCAACAGCTATAACATGTCAAGAGTTGTCCTCTTCTGTACATTGATTTGATACAAAAGGGAGCCATTATTGACTTCAGATTATTTGCTAATAATGTGCCGCGTATCACACCAGATTCATTTGCCTGCTGATTAATTTCACAAAAGACACAAATTTTCCTCTGTGTACTTCCAGTATTGGTGAGGGCGATATGCATTTAGAATTTGACCTTTTTATATTTGTCAGGGCCCAACCTGGTAGTCATAACAGACAGAACGCTGGTCGGAGAGATTAATGGCCACCTAATATGGGCTATAAACAAAACTGAAGTCTTCCCCTATGCTAAGAGCGTATTTCATCTCAACTCAAGACAGGTTTGTCTGCTCGCTATCTTAGTTTAAAGAATAGAGAAAGCATAATATTTTTATGCTTTATTATTTATCTTGAGGTGTTGACTGATGTTCTAAAAAAAGAATCAAGGAGATTGACCAACCAGAAGCTGAGATATAGCCAGCCAAACACAGGTCTACCAGAAAACATAAGTTTTTTGGTAGTCATCAATATATGACGTATGAAATCGACTTGTGTGCCATTGGTCAATTAAGCCAACTAATGCGCTCTCCTATAACAATCACGGCGTTTTAATTGGTTTAATCCCTGGAAGTATAGAACAATCAAATTGGGCCTAACAATCATTGCTCTGAGAATTCCGAACCAGTCCCTCTGACGTGTAGATTAGTTTTAGAATAAAATAATTACACGCATCTATTATTTCGCAACATTCTGCTATCACGTTCTACAAATTATATTAGTTACATCCTTTATTCTATACGCAGTTATATTATTATTTTGTATAATATGCATTATGATTATAATATTAATCATAAAAATAATCATAGATAAGATAATAGATCAATAGAAAAATCAAATCAAAAGTTATCGTTTTCTATTTTTACAGCAAGAGCAGCACGGTCAAGTTATTCTTTTTAAGATTATGGCTGTAGTGAACTTACAGTCTGTTAATAGTGACGATAATCATGAAAATCAACTAAATGCTGCAGTAGATACACAATAGAAAAATGATGAATGAACAAAAATTCACATTCTCATTTCTTATTCTAAACGACTTGCAATCGCGGATGTCGCATATAGACTATACACGCGCCGTTTGTGGAACAGAGGATCTTCGGAGCATATCCGTGGAGATCGAGTTAAAATTTGAAGCACAATAGTCAAAATATGCTCTTCTGTTTTGACAAATCACGGCGAGGGGTTGTGGGCAAATGCCTTTACCACACAATGTTTGCTTGATTTTCCTGAGAAACCAGAGCTAGTCTGTAAATTATTTACTATCGCGAGAAGCTTTTCACATCTCGTAGCCAAAACAATCATTATACGTAATGGCGGTAAGGGTGCACAACTCCGGCACATGAACATTAAGTCGATTTTATACGTCACAGTTTTCGGGATTTTCGAAGGGTTTTCCTCTGATTCTTTATTAGGTAGACCTGTGTTTGGCTGGCTATATCTCAGCTTCTAGTGGGTCAATCTCCTTGATTCTTTTTTTAGAACATCAGTCAACACCTCAAGATAACTAATAAAGCATAATAATATTATGCTTTCTCTATTCTTTAAGCTTAAATAACTGCAGTATATATTCATTACCTGGTTATCATCTTTCCATTGGTCCATTAGTACGGCTGCTTCATCTACACTTTTATTCCTTGCAAAGCATCTTTGAGAATTTTATCATCTGTTGAAAGCGTTAAATAGCTTTCTGTAATTTGTGGGTGAACTTGTGAACGCAAATGAGAGGGTTGTAGAGTATCTAAAGCTCGTGTAGGTGGCCATGTGAAAAGAGGTGAAAAGCATTATATTTGTAGAAGAGATTACTACCATGCCAGCGTTTAATATCGAATCACTGTCTCTGTTGCCATCATCACACTGTCCACCATGTTAGTGCTTGTGCGGAGTGTTTTGCATCACTCGCATCCCATTGGTTGAGCCTATTAGTAGCGAGCGCACATTTTGCTCGTTTGGAAAGTTTCAGGATGTTATGGGCCCGTCCTCTTGCTAATTCTTTTTTAGATAACAAAAATAGACAAGAACAGTTACGAATAATCTTGGAAATAATTTACCTAGTGTTGAAACTGTAGCTGTTGTTGAAAAATCAACAAAAAGAATTAGTGTGTATTCTCAACCTGTCATTTGCTCGTACTATCAGAGCCTCAATCTTGAAAACAATTAAAAACTCAATCTATGTCACTACTTCTTATGAGCTCTTGCTTAGGGACCCTTGTCACCAGTTCCTGCCATAAGATCCAAGGCTTTTTCTTCTACGATCAGGAGTCACTTGCTATCTGGTGACAGCACTGTCCACACCCTTTAATAATCTCACAGCGTTTCTCCTTCCTACAATAAGGAATCTTCCTAGTGGCTGTTACAGCTCTGTTAATTGATGCCTTTATCCCTACAGCAACAGGACAACAGGACTTACGAGCTGTTGCTGAAGACAGCGTTGGACACCAAAGGACTGTATTACTCAACCTCATATGACCTGACACATACTCTGCAACGACTCTATAACACGAGTGAGTGCTTGATCTCTAGACATATCGGCTTAGATATCTTTGTAACTTGATGTCCTATACGTACAAATAGCAACCTTGCCAGTAAATAGTGGCCAATTTTTGCAGCCTGTTGCATTCTAAATTATATAATTCTGATCGTTTATATGTAAAGTTTTGTTTTGGTCTAGTCATGCCTGGAATTTCTTTTATTAACACTCAGATAGCCTGCTAGTGGGTGTTTAAGTGGCTGGTTCTCAGGAACCAGGAGACCAATTGTTTTTGATGTTATGGCGGAAGACATGGTGCATATTCATGCGTGTGAAGTTTGGATGAAATTGGCCAAAAACTGTGGAAACGCATAGCATTTACACGCACGCAAGGACAAAGTGGGATTTGCTAATGCCTGCGGTGCAATGCAGACGGGTAAAATTGTCAAAGATGTGCCACTTTATATGATGTTCATGAGCAGGTGACTCCGAATCATTTGTTCATTTACGATATAAAGTCAGTTCCGTATACTTACATGTAGTAATGAATAGACAGAACGCTTTGCAGGTAGCGACTTTTCAAGCATTTCATTGGCCGAGAGGGCTGATCAGAGGTTTGTATGGAACCACAATCTACTGAGAGAGTTGAAGCAGCAATCGGAGCTGGCACTCTATACGCTGCCTGTAGTCTGTGGCTGTATCCTTCATCTAGCAGCTCTTATTTTTCACATTTAGTTTTCCAAAGGTGTTACATTTAAGGCAGTAGATTCAAACAATATTTCATGTTATTTTCTATTTTTAATGCTATAAAGAAAAGATGTGCCAATTGGTAAGAGTGAACTGGAAAACAAAGTGGAGTACACACATTCGAATTTCTACATTATACATGTATATATATGTATTCACCATATATACATGTATATACATTTATCATTTCAGTTTTACCTGATGAATGGTAACAACCATAAAACTTTAAGTAATAATTATTTTTTAAAGTTTTTAGTTCTCAATACATTTTATATACATGTATATATATCTATACAGTAAAATCTCTACTAATGAAAGACTACATACAGAATTTCCTTGTTAAGAAACATCTTGTCGGGGAAATTTTGCTTCGACTTGTGAAAGATATTTCTAGCTACGAAAAGCTGAAAGGTTTTTCGTACTTGTACAGGTTTATTATTTTTGCTCTTTGGCTCATTTGCTGCCCGTGGGTACAAGTTAGGATGTGACTAATTCAGTTTCTTTTCCTAGCGAATGTCATTATATGACAAATGTTTTTGTTTACCATTATTTTATAATTTGGAGTTATCATATATCGAATACGGAGTAGGAAGACCGTCGTTTCTAACAATTCAAGCTCTGTGTTTTTGTATGATGCCAGTTTTTCAGTTTGTGCCGATGTAAATAAATCACTCTACATGTACTTACGTTTTTCCAAACATTCATTCTGAGCGAACAAAACTGAAACAATACAACACCCACCTCTTGCGACCTCCATCCTTCAACATCCTGTGCTTTTTTATTAACCTCGTTTAGACGACCAACTACAGAGGTAAACAGACAAACATCGTTCATAGTTTTTGTTTGTTATTTCTCTGTTTTTTCTTTTTTAAAGATGTAGTTTTTCTATTTGCGATGTAGTAATATAATTCTAACACTTGTTTGTTACAAGGTTTAACTATTACATCTATTATTTATAGTTAATACAAATGTTATATCTGAGTTTTGTGGAGACTTGACACGGATTAGGGCGTTTAAATGGTAAAATCGGTTTCTGCTTGCGAAATTTTCTACTTACGAAATGGCTTCTGAAACGAATTACATTCGTAGGTAGAAGTTTCACAATACAGAACTCTTGGATCAAAGTATCTAATGGTATTATGATTTATGAGTCATTGTTTGGTTTCCTTACACTGCATAACCAGTCATTGCTATAAAACCGGTCTCGATGAGAGGACACAACTTCAACTATGTGCTCATATCCAGACGGAGTGTGTTTTGGGCTGGCACTCGGTAGGTCCATTGGTTAGAGCTAGCGATATGCGCAGCATTGGTGGGTATCTACACGTGACTGTTTTCTGTAGTGTTTCTGCGCAATGTGCCTTTATATCCCAGAAACTAATTTAACTGCGAACGATAAGCCAAGGCTCACAAACAGAGCTTATTTCATGTGAACTGAATTAAAGAATAACGGTTACAACTAAAAATAATAATATAATATGAATAAAGTTCTAATAGTCAGGAGTATGTTGTATCTATTAGCTATGCAAGCATATTCTAAGCAGGTCATATGTCACAAAAAGGTTACAAATAGTGGTTAGTCAGTTTTCTGTTGCACATTTCTGCCTGAATGAGTTCTTTTTAGATTGGCCAACTATATTAATAGTTGGCCAACTGCCTGATACACCGAGTTTCGCTACAAATATCTCACCATAGTTAGGATATGTTGCACATTTCTCTAAAGTTTATCTTCATTTACCTAAAGGATTATGTTGCTTGTTTTTTTTCATTTTTCTCAAATCTTTTTATGATCAAAATCTTTAGGAACAGCTAAATACATGCTGCGATCTTTATTAGAGCATATACTAGTACATGAGTGGCTAGCTACATGCTGCGATCCTTATTAAGGTATATACTAGTACATGAGGGGCTAGTTACATGCTGCGATCTTTATTAGAGCATATACTAGTACATGAGTGGCTAGCTACATGCTGCGATCCTTATTAAGGTATATACTAGTACATGAGGGGCTAGTTACATGCTGCGATCTTTATTAGAGCATATACTAGTACATGAGTGGCTAGCTACATGCTGCGATCCTTATTAGGGCATATACTAGTACATGAGGGGCTAGTTACATGCTGCGATCCTTATTAGGGTATATACTAGTACATGAGGGGCTAGTTACATGCTGTGATCCTTATTAAGGCATATACTAGTACATGAGGAGCTAGTTACATGCTGGGATCTTTATTAGGGCATATACTAGTACATGAAGGGCTAGTTACATGCTGTGATCCTTATTAGGGTATATACTAGTACATGAGGAGCTAGTTACATGCTGGGATCTTTATTAGGGCATATACTAGTACATGAAGTAAAGTGTTATGGCTCAATTATTTTAGAACTTTATTTTGCTGTCAGTTCAATTATGCTGTCTTTGTTGTGCAAGACAAGATACAAGTGGCCTGAGATAAAGCTAAAATCTTTTAAAAACTTCAGATACAATATAAGAGGACTGGACTCAGATGGTCACGCTGCCAACTTTGTAGAGACAGAGCAGCTGATTGAATACGACTACAGTAAATGCTCATTTGTGCAGGTGAGTGTTTTTTGACAGTTGTTTACTGGTGAGCTTTTGCTTGTCCCATCTTTTGCATTTACTTGATTACTTTTCTCCCTTTATCTGGTGATAGTACAAACGGTAAACAAATCTCAAATCACAGTTAGCTTGTTGGTAGACACCATTCTTCATGAGCGTGATCATGTCACAGTGATATCATTCTATTCCAGTGATACGTTGCTTGTAGACTCGAGGCTCTATACCCCTAAAGTGGTCTCAGAAAGTGAACTTGAAGTATAAGCCTAGGCCAAAGATATATGATGTAGATCATGTGAGTAGATGGTATAACACTTGTATACTTCTGCCATGCCAGAGTAGATCTGACACCTGTACAGTCTTGACACGCTAAATAAGGGTGACATCTGCATGCTCCTGTCATGTCAGACAATGTTTAACACCTGCTCAGGTTGTCATACTGGAATAATGATGGCATGTGCATACTTGTACTGTGACCATGACTACTGGAAGCTTTTGAAAAGCATTAGTTCAACAGTTGTACTGAAAAGCCAACCAGCTAGTGAGTAAAAGGGGTGGAACAGAGGTTTACCGTGTGGTTGGTTTTCATCATATTGTCGGGAAATTAATTCATTGTGCGTTTAGTTAATGGTTTAGAATACACATGTGTATGGCTAGAAGGGTGTGGGCTAGGTGGGAGTAATAGTAATGCCAGTAGTGATTAGTAAAACAGTAGTAGTTGCAGTAGTTAGTAATAATGGTAGTATTAGTGGTAGTACAGTGGACCCCTGCCATACGACATTAATGCGTTCCGATGTTGGCGTCATAAGGCGAAAATGTCGTATAGAGGGACATAGAAAACCATATTAATTATCTAATGCAAACACCCTCTGGTAAAAAATCATCAAAATTTTCTAAATGTACTGTACACATTAAAAATTAGTAACAAAATATTATATTAACCTTAGTAACTATGGTTACCTACAGTAACTTTAGTTTATTTAGTGAGTATGGTCTGCTTATGATTATGATTCTCACCTCTTCCTTTAACATCGATATCAGTCATAGGATCCATGGCTATTGAGTTAATGTTATATATGCAGTTATATACGCGTAAGGAATTAAAGTTTATAGTAAGTACAATAGTAAACGCTAAAATATGCAATAAGTTTTCACTTTCGCTTACTTTTCGCTAATTTTCGTTTCACTCACACAATATCAGGCAATTACAAAACATGAAGTATGCTAAACTGAGAGAGCGAGTATTGTATCTCTCCCAGGCGTAGCGGGAGGGATTTTGGCAAATAGTATATCTCCGACATATTCAGCACATCGATTGCCAAATTTGAATTTCGAGAATCATTTTTGTTTGTCAAATGGCGAAGAAATGCTGTAACGAGGGATGAAAAACTATCGTGTTCCACATCATAAGGCGAAAAAACTGTCAGGCAGGGACGTTGTAACTCGGAAGTCCACTGTAATTGTAGTAGTGTTAGCAGTAGTAGTTAGTAATGGTAGTAGTAGTTCTAGGAATACCAGTAGGAGTAGTAATATTACTAGTGGTAGTAGTACTTAGTAGCAGTAAAGACAGTAGTGATGATAGTAGTAGTTTTAGTAATATTGGTAGTATTAGTATATTGGTAGTAGCGCTGTTGCAAGAGGAGCTGCTAAAAACTGCGGAATTTAAAATAGGTTAAGCAAGAGAGCTTCCCAATCTAAAAGATAGACCAAACAGAATATGAATGCCAGGAGATTAAATTTTGGCTATTTGGAAATACATGGAACCTCAAATAAAGACCTGTTTAGCTGAGTACCATGGCTTTTGCTCCTAGCTCTAAATTGATCATGCTGAAATAAATTATACTCATAACAAAACTGTAACGTTCTCAAATAATTCAACTCGCGTGAAATGGAATGTCACTCAGTTCTGATTGCTCATTATTATTCATGTCACATAGCCCACATTGATGCATTGGCCATTATTCACCTACGTACGTATTTTGTAAATGCTGCATGGTTATCTCAGTTTTGCGTGGTTTTTCTGGTACTAAATAGTCTTTTTGTAGAGCTGCTTGGGGCTCCTAGTGCTATCTGGTTTGCGAAGTGCTATCTGGTTTTACAGATGATAGGTTGTTTAGCAATTCTAAATAGACATATCTGTTATAAATAGACATATCTGTTATAAATAGACATATCTGTTATAAATAGACATATCTGTTATAAATAGACATATCTGTTATAAATAGACATATCTGTTATAAATAGACATATCTATTATAAATAGACATATCTGTTATAAATAGACATATCTGTTATAAATAGACATATCTGTTATAAATAGACATATCTGTTATAAATAGACATATCTGTTATAAATAGACATATCTGTTATAAATAGACATATCTGTTATAAATAGACATATCTGTTATAAATAGACATATCTGTTATAAATAGACATATCTGTTATAAATAGACATATCTGTTATAAATAGACATATCTGTTATAAATAGACATATCTGTTATAAATAGACATATCTGTTATAAATAGACATATCTGTTATAAATAGACATATCTGTTATAAATAGACATATCTGTTATAAATAGACATATCTGTTATAAATAGACATATCTGTTATAAATAGACATATCTGTTATAAATAGACATATCTGTTATAAATAGACATATCTGTTATAAATAGACATATCTGTTATAAATAGACATATCTGTTATAAATAGACATATCTGTTATAAATAGACATATCTGTTATAAATAGACATATCTGTTATAAATAGACATATCTGTTATAAATAGACATATCTGTTATAAATAGACATATCTGTTATAAATAGACATATCTGTTATAAATAGACATATCTGTTATAAATAGACATATCTGTTATAAATAGACATATCTGTTATAAATAGACATATCTGTTATAAATAGACATATCTGTTATAAATAGACATATCTGTTATAAATAGACATATCTGTTATAAATAGACATATCTGTTATAAATAGACATATCTGTTATAAATAGACATATCTGTTATAAATAGACATATCTGTTATAAATAGACATATCTGTTATAAATAGACATATCTGTTATAAATAGACATATCTGTTATAAATAGACATATCTGTTATAAATAGACATATCTGTTATAAATAGACATATCTGTTATAAATAGACATATCTGTTATAAATAGACATATCTGTTATAAATAGACATATCTGTTATAAATAGACATATCTGTTATAAATAGACATATCTGTTATAAATAGACATATCTGTTATAAATAGACATATCTGTTATAAATAGACATATCTGTTATAAATAGACATATCTGTTATAAATAGACATATCTGTTATAAATAGACATATCTGTTATAAATAGACATATCTGTTATAAATAGACATATCTGTTATAAATAGACATATCTGTTATAAATAGACATATCTGTTATAAATAGACATATCTGTTATAAATAGACATATCTGTTATAAATAGACATATCTGTTATAAATAGACATATCTGTTATAAATAGACATATCTGTTATAAATAGACATATCTGTTATAAATAGACATATCTGTTATAAATAGACATATCTGTTATAAATAGACATATCTGTTATAAATAGACATATCTGTTATAAATAGACATATCTGTTATAAATAGACATATCTGTTATAAATAGACATATCTGTTATAAATAGACATATCTGTTATAAATAGACATATCTGTTATAAATAGACATATCTGTTATAAATAGACATATCTGTTATAAATAGACATATCTGTTATAAATAGACATATCTGTTATAAATAGACATATCTGTTATAAATAGACATATCTGTTATAAATAGACATATCTGTTATAAATAGACATATCTGTTATAAATAGACATATCTGTTATAAATAGACATATCTGTTATAAATAGACATATCTGTTATAAATAGACATATCTGTTATAAATATATCTGTTATAAATATATCTGTTATAAATATATCTGTTATAAATAGACATATCTGTTATAAATAGACATATCTGTTATAAATAGACATATCTGTTATAAATAGACATATCTGTTATAAATAGACATATCTGTTATAAATAGACATATCTGTTATAAATAGACATATCTGTTATAAATAGACATATCTGTTATAAATAGACATATCTGTTATAAATAGACATATCTGTTATAAATAGACATATCTGTTATAAATAGACATATCTGTTATAAATAGACATATCTGTTATAAATAGACATATCTGTTATAAATAGACATATCTGTTATAAATAGACATATCTGTTATAAATAGACATATCTGTTATAAATAGACATATCTGTTATAAATAGACATATCTGTTATAAATAGACATATCTGTTATAAATAGACATATCTGTTATAAATAGACATATCTGTTATAAATAGACATATCTGTTATAAATAGACATATCTGTTATAAATAGACATATCTGTTATAAATAGACATATCTGTTATAAATAGACATATCTGTTATAAATAGACATATCTGTTATAAATAGACATATCTGTTATAAATAGACATATCTGTTATAAATAGACATATCTGTTATAAATAGACATATCTGTTATAAATAGACATATCTGTTATAAATAGACATATCTGTTATAAATAGACATATCTGTTATAAATAGACATATCTGTTATAAATATATCTGTTATAAATAGACATATCTGTTATAAATAGACATATCTGTTATAAATAGACATATCTGTTATAAATAGACATATCTGTTATAAAATGATATAAAACAATAACAAAGTCAACAATACATTCATATATCAGCTACAAAAGATGTTTTTGGTCGTAATAACTTCAACATATCCTTTTTACTGTTTAACTTCTATATAATGATTATAGTATTACTGTAGTTTATCACATTATTCAGTGGGACCTTATCAGTTCTGTTATAACACATCTTCTAAAGATCTGCATGCATTCATATCAAACCTAAAATAAATTAATATTTTTATGCACTGGAGAAGGTTTAGTTATATCAGATTGTTGTTTTGAGCTGTTGCCTAGCAGCCTTATTTCTACATGGGAATCCTCATAATAAAGCTCTGGATGACATTATGGCATAGTTAGAATTTGAACATGTGAGTTTTTGCACTGTAGTGGATATGAATTGAGAATAATAAAACAGAAATCACGTTTGTTCATACACAAAATTTAGCATGAGGGATATTTTAGCTCTGTAGCTCAATTGGTCATACACCTATAAACTGCATTTGCGCTACAGGTTTTCACAAAAAATTAGAACTCTGGTATAGCAAGTCAATGTTTCTGAGTTGTCTTCTCTCATTGTGTGCACTATGATGTCTAACACAATGACATTGCTGGGCGGTTTCAAAATGTGCTGATAGCAAAGACGCTGATGAAGCATTTTGAAACTCAAACTAAACATGTTTTCAGTGATTTATTCGCTCCGATTTGCTAAATATTGTGACTTTTTATGTAAGACATGCCGAGTCGCCTTTGTAGGGAAACTTGCAGTTTGCCACTCTAAATGGTGTGTTGGAGAGGTTGTAGGCTCAAATATTGTTCTCATCAAAAATAAAAGTTTAGAAGTGATGAATGTAAGCCGAATTCCATATATTTTACACATTTTTTTGCTTTTGTCACATAAGCATATCACACTTCAGTACGTTTTACTTTAACTACGCAAATGAATTTCAACACATCTGTTCTTTGTAGCAAAAGTACTTTGCTGATCATTTCAATGGACAGATATACAACTACGGTGGACAGGTGCTAGTCAACTTGGTAAGTCTTGAGCTTTACTGACTCTATCTGTTCTCAAATCAGCGTGGGTGAGTTATGCTCTCAACGTCATGAGAAGTTATTGATGACTTTATTCCCAACATTTCACTGATTTAATATTATTGGTGACTCCTAAAAATTTTCACAGTTTTTCCTCATGACTACATAATAGCCATTTATGTAGTCACGGTCATGGTCTAAACTTCATGGTCTAGACTCTAGAGCCTCTGGTTCAATTCTTAGAAAGAACAGTAAGTAAGACAGGAAGGGCATTCAACCATTAATCCCTCTCTAATCCCTTCGTTAATCCCTTCCTGTGAACATTCCTTAGGCAACTGTGAGGGCAAATGAATGTGTAAAAAGAAATAAGTGCCTGCTCACTGTAGCTGTGCATGTATCCAGGTGATGAGGTTCCCTTACCATTGAGCTCAAACATGCCTAGCCAATCACAATGGTTTTATACGTGCACAGTTGCAGCCTAAAACTTGATGCAAGCAGATATCATACATGACCTTGACCTTAGAGGGATTGCCAGTGTAGTACATAAAAATTCATCTGTAGAGCTATGGTGACCACAGAAATGAATTCCTAGATTCTAAGTGGAGGGACGGAAACTATAATAAATTAGTGTTCTAAATTCTGAAACTGGAGGATTGAAAATAATACTTATTGCAATAAAATGGAGATATGCAACATGCTCACCTATACAGTTGTCGTTTCTTGTATGTATTCCCCCCCTTTTTTTAACTTGGTGAAGTAATGAAGGTTTTGACCAGTTGTAGATAAACGATCTTAGCACCAGGTTTTGTAGGCCGTCTTAAAAATGTTGCTATGTTTTCTAGCGAATTGTGATTGAGATTTAATGTTTGTACATGTAACTCAAAAGATACTAGCATATAATCATGTGGACAACTCAATGGAGACCAACAGATGCTCATGCAATGGTTTAATAAACACCACCAGACTTTCAAGTGCGGTTATATTATACTCATATGTTCTGACTGCCCACTGCAGGTGAACCTGACAGGTACGGAAGGTAGGCTAGCCTATGAAATGGAACAGCAAGTGAGGAAGGCTGCGAATAGGAACATAAACTATGAGGCATTTGATTTTCATAAAGAATGTGGGCAGAACAACTGGAGCAGACTCAGTATCCTCATGGCCAGACTTGAGAACTACCAGGAAGGATTTGGGTGGGTGCAGTTCAGCCGGCTATAATATTTTCATATCATATATTTAAAGTCTTTGTAGTTGGGATAGGTTTGTTTGTTTGAGTGGTTCTATAGTTTATATACTTGATTAAATCCTTTTTGTATTCTATTAGATGTTAGGAAAAAGTCTCATTAATACGCTGGTCTCTGAAATGAACTGGAACCTCTTGTTGGAAAACTAAAACTCTTATTCACAATATTGTTACTCAGTGTAAATTTAGTCAATAGCCATAAATTATATATTAAATTAATCATCATTTTACCCTGATTTAAAATATGTAAACCAAACAGATGTAAAATTATGTTTATGAATGATTATGTAGGCTAATTTCGGAAAATTTCACTTTTTCATGGTTGAAGAAGAAACAATCTGCACAGATCTGATGACACCACATACATTTTTATTTGTTTGTTTATTTTTATGAATTTAAACACAATTTTATAGCTGCTGGGTTTACATCTTTGAAAACATGTTTAAAATCATTATTAATTTATTATATAATTTATGGCTATTGACTAAATTCACAATAAGTAACAATATTGTAAATGAGAATTTTAGTTTTCCAACGAAGAGGTCGAGTTTATTTTGCATACCACTGTATGTCCTTTACATCTGAATATTTGCTTAATAGTCTCCGTGTTTATTATTGACCCGCACTCAGACATCACACGTTGATATAACCCTGCAACTGTTGCTGATTTAAACTGCATACAAGAAAGAGACTATTCTTGTAAACTCTGTAGCGCTCAACAATAACTTTGGAGTTACTTTTCCTATGTCTAACCATAAAACTACTAGAACACTTTCCTTTCCACCCTACATGAGCTGTGAAATACTTCTTTAGCGGTTTATGAGCAGAGCTGTTGCCTGATACAAAGTAATTTTGTCTCATGTTAATAGATCAGATGCGCTACAGACAGTATTTGCTTTCATTAGTTGTTGTCTTTTCTTGTAGATATTTTTCAATAAACCGGTCAGGCTCTGAGGTGAGTCAACAGAAGGGAGTGTTCAGAGTGAACTGTATCGACTGCCTTGATAGAACTAATGTGGTAGAGGGCTTGTTAGCCAAGAGGTCTCTCAAACAGCAGCTCGTCCGTCTCGGTATCCTCCTTGAATCCGACACTATTGAGGCCCAGTCTGCTTTCGACTATGTCTTCCGTAACGGTATGTATTATGTAGAGAAAGGGCATGTTCAGGTCTGTGAAATGGTACATGTAGGTTAGGAAATGGCATATGTAGTTCAGCGAATTGGTATATGTCAGTCTGTGAATTGGTATAAGTAGGTCAGTAAAATGGTACAGGTAGGTCAGTGGATCGGTATATATCCATGTAGGTCAGTAAAATGGTTTATATAGATCGGTGAATTGGTATATGTAAGTCAGTAAATTGCCATGTAGGTCAGTGAAATGATACATTTATGTTAATGAATTGGGATATATAGGTCAGTGAAATGGTTGATTGAGGTAAAGGTACTGATACATGTGTTGATTATGAAATGAGATGCTTTCTGGTATACCTAGCTGCTCTGTGCCAACATTTGTACCAACATCTGTACCAACAAGTACACAAAAACATATTATTTAGGAGGCGAGTCGAAAGCAGGTGGGGGAACTGCTGATTAGCAGTTGAGAGCCAACAGTAGCAAGAGTCTGTAAATACACTCCAGTAGCAAGAGTCTGTAAATACACTCTCCTTGCTTACTGTATCTACTCGCATATCAGCCGACCCTAGAAAAACAGCCTTGAAATCAGTGACTTTATAAGAACACGCGTATACACTGACCCTTCAATTCGTAACATGCCGTCTGTATTTATCATAGCAAAGGTTTTGGAAATGGAGTGACTTTTGCAGACTTAGTAGGCCTACAGTACGTTTCTCATTGGTTAGTAGTTGTATAATTAGCCTATTGTGTCTTTTCTTAATCGAAAGGAAACAATAATCTGTTTGTGTTGAGCCAATGGAAAACTTGTTTGCATCTCACGTTGACCTTAGTTTCGCTTTGCAAAAACACTTTTTTATACCTATTTCTTTGCAATAATCAGAAACATAGGTATGCAGGTTTCACAAATTGTAGATGAATGTATTATCAATGGTCTGATTAATGGACAATGATTATTTATTGGGCAATAGTAGTAACGACAGGGAGTATTTATTTTAACAGTAGTAATAATACCGTAAGTTATAGTAATAGTGGTGACTCGTCTGAGTTTGGCAAACGTTCTTAACAAGTTAACTACGATAGTATGAAAACAGTTTCACGTTTTAGACTCGGCTTATATGCAGAGATATATTGTACTTATGAGACAAACATATACTTTTTTGTTGCCCTAACCAGAAGTCCAAAAAGTCTTCTGCAAGAAGTTTTATTGTGCTTGGTGAAAGAATCATAGGCTAATGTTTGAGTTTCATTAATAGCTCCAACTTACATCATGGTTGAAAAAATCATGACTTTTGCCAAAAAATCATGATTTTTGTCAAAAAATTGAATTGCTTTCTTCACATCTATTTTTATAAGTTTTTGATAAACTTTGTTGTTTCATTGATACCTGTTCATTTAAAATATGTAAGATATAAAAATGTTGATTTTCTCTTGCCATCCTTGCCTTACACTGAGATAAACCAGTTTTGCGGTATGCCAGAGTTAGAGATGTCATACGATCTCTTATTAATTGCAGTCTGGGCAGACAACGCAGACTACATCTCTATGCAGTATGCTGGTACCGGTGCTCTGAA
This sequence comes from Watersipora subatra, assembly GCF_963576615.1. Taxonomy (NCBI): domain Eukaryota; kingdom Metazoa; phylum Bryozoa; class Gymnolaemata; order Cheilostomatida; family Watersiporidae; genus Watersipora; species Watersipora subatra. Next base: position 10,565,087 of record NC_088709.1, read on the forward strand.
GACTGACTTTACCAGGTGGGTGCAACTTTTGAATTACTGGCACAGGTTAACTATTTGATAAATGTGCATCACATCTCGATTTTTTGTTGAATTTTCAGTTACAGTTAGTAGCAGTGTACTTTGTATACTAACTTTCAGTTACAGTTAATAGCAGTGTACTTTGTATACTAACTTTCAGTTACAGTTGGTGGGTGTACTTTGTATACTAACTTTCAGTTACAGTTAGTAAGTGTACTTGGTATACTAACTTTCAGTTACAGTTAGTACAGTGTACTTTGTATACTAACTTTCAGTTACAGTCAGTAACAGTGTACTTGGTATACTAACTTTCAGTTACAGTTAGTACAGTGTACTTTGTATACTAACTTTCAGTTACAGTCAGTAACAGTGTACTTGGTATACTAACTTTCAGTTACAGCTAGTAAGTGTACTTTGTATACTAACTTTCAGTTACAGTTAGTAGCAGTGTACTTTGCATACCAACTTTCAGTTACAGTTAGTACAGTGTACTTTGTATACTAACTTTCAGTTACAGTTAGTAGCAGTGTACTTGGTATACTAACTTTCAGTTACAGTTAGTACAGTGTACTTTGTATACTAACTTTTAGTTACAGTTAGTAGCAGTGTACTTTGTATACCAACTTTCAGTTACAGTTAGTACAGTGTACTTTGTATACTAACTTTTAGTTACAGTTAGTTCAGTGTACTTTGTATACCAACTTTCAGTTACAGTTAGTACAGTGTACTTTGTATACCAACTTTCAGTTACAGTTAGTAGCAGTGTACTTTGTATACTAACTTTCAGTTACAGTTGGTAAGTGTACTTTGTATACTAACTTTCAGTTACAGTTAGTAGGTGTACTTGGTATACTAACTTTCAGTTACAGTTAGTAGCAGTGTACTTTGTATACCAACTTTCAGTTACAGTTAGTATTTTGTATACCAACTTTCAGTTACAGTTATTAACAGTGTACTTTGTCTACTAGCGTACAGTGATTTCCCCTTCGCCGCTTCACTGTATTGTTGGTTTGGCAAAAACTAGCATTTCCTTATCAGTTGTTTTTTGTTTTGAAATGAATAAATGAAGAGGTCAGTAAAGGGTCAGTAGGAGTAAAGCAGTACAACATATTTTGTCATTATCTGTCTCCAGGGCGTTCTCTCCATTGGAGGTGGCCTTCATCTGTAAATGTCAGTGCTGTCTCTAATGCATAAATGCAGGGCAGACAGTCTATTAATATGAAAGTCTCCTATCAACAAGCTGGTTGATGTCAGTCCTTAAAATAGAATCTCATATAATAATAGCTCAAGACCACCTTTTAACTATTCAGTAAAATTTGACGATCTCTCCTGCATCTACAGAGAATCCCCAATAAGCACTTTTCATCTAGTTGCTATCCTAGCACTGATTGGCTTAAGAATATTTAACATCGACTTTGCCTCTGAATCTCACCCAGTCACTCCATTCAGTTCTCATTAGTTTCTTATGGCTTTCAGTATTGTATGTACAAGCATGCCACATGTACAAGGACACGGACATGTACACATACTTACGTATATAGTGATTGTGAAAGTTTGGAAAGAGGTTAAAATTTTATGAAGTGTTAAAATTATGGCTCATACTTAAAAAGTCCAATTTCTAGTTTGCTAAAATTCCAATTTCGTTAGTAGGTCTAAATAGCCTTATAATCCTTTATGCAGTTAATTAGAATTATATTATTCTCATATGTTGTTTCATCGTCCAATAAGACGTAATGTCATTTCATACCCTCTCCAAAAAGTTTACCCACCTCCAAAAATATCATGTTTTCAGGACTGGGAAGAGAACCACGTTAGGTCTGTTAAAAGATGGCTGGAACTCTATGGTCAGATACTATAGAAATAACTTCAGTGATGGGTTTAGACAAGACTCTATTGATCTCTTCTTAGGTAGGTTCTAGGGATCAATTTAGTTCACTTTTAATGTCATGGAAACACGCTGAATTGTGCTCTAATACCATGCAATCTCAATGATGATCGAATGGCAATATTGATGAGGGGACAACACAATATAGTTTATTCAAAAGCAATCTTGGTATGTAATGTAGTAGGAGTGTTGGTATATTGTGTTATTGCTGTATAGTCCAATAAGTATCCAAACCTGGCTGTAATCAGTTGTCTTCTCTCAGAGATTTTTAAAAGCTTGACGAGGCAAACTGCTTTTAAAACCCTTATCATCATCTGCTTGACATCTTTTGCTTGTTTTCTGCCTACCTTGAGTAGATATAATACTGTTGGTTTTATTCAATGTTTTGCTGTCTTTTTTTGTTTGTTTCTTTTATAAATGCTACTTTTATAGTTGACAACTCTTTGAAATTTATTTGTATGAAAATTCATGAGTCGTTAAATAATCGGGACTTTTAGTATATTAGTCACAATAGTTATCTGTTAGAGTCTGGCTAGTGACTTATTATATTAATCATAATAGTTATCTGTTAGAGTCTGGTTAGTGACTTATTATATTAATCAGAATAGTTATTTGTTAGAGTCTGGTTAGTGACTTTTATTATATTAGTCACAATAGTTATCTGTTAGAGTCTGGCTAGTGACTTATTATATTAATCATAATAGTTATCTGTTAGAGTCCGGCTAGTGACTTATTATATTAATCAGAATAGTTATTTGTTAGAGTCTGGTTAGTGACTTTTATTATATTAGTCACAATAGTTATCTGTTAGAGTGCGGTTAGTGAAAATTTGACACTCCATCTTTATATCAGTCAAGACATAATTTTTGCATTTTTCAGGCTTTTTATCAACATTATCATTACTATCGTTGTTATTTGTCTAATACTCAGGTTGATTCTACATAAAGTAATTGTTCTACAGGTAATTATTTGGTCGATGAACAGGAAGGGACGGTGAAGACCAGCCCATTAAATGTAGACAGAGACTTCAAGTTTTACATTGTAAGTGGTTTCTCTGATATCTCATAACTTACCGGTTTAACTTCTTTAAATATGAGTCCATCGTTTGCTACCTAGTTGTGGCCCTACTATAGCCTTGGTCCCTAGTTGTGTTCCTACCATAACTTTGGTCCTTAGTGGAGGTTCTACCATAGCCTTGGTCTCTATTTGTGGTACTAATATACCTGTTGTCCCTAGTGGAGGTGCTACAATAGTTTTGGTCCCTAGTGGTGGTCCTACCAATGATGTGGTCCTTAGTGGAGGTTCTACCTTAGCTTTGGTCCTTAGTGGAGTTTCTGCCATAACCTTGGTCTCTGGTGGTTGTCCTACCATAGCACACCTACACTACCAACGGTCATGGCTTTTATTGTAGCAAAGACTAGCTGACTGCCCGTAATCATATCGTGAGAAGTATTTTGCGCAGTTTAAATAAATTAAGAGAAAAAATAAAACGACTTTATAGGTTTTCAAGCTTGGCCAAACAACTGTAACTTTCAAACTTCATATCATGAGGAAACTGTTTTGTGGAAGTTAAGTATAATAAGAAACAAAATTAAACAACTGTAAAAGTGTTTAAATGTAAATGTGAACTCATCAGAAAGTAATGGCTAAATATAGTCTGTTTTGGTACAATTACAATGAAAACTTATTTGATATGCAATTATATGATTGTAGTTTGTTTCAGTGTTGGCATCGTAAGGTGAAAATATTTTAGAGTGGAGAAACCCATAGTAATTATCTAATGCAAACACCTGGTAAAAATAAAATATTAAATTAATAAATTAAATTTTCAAATAAATTAAGAAACAAAATAAAACAAATATAAAAGTGTTTTGATGTAAATGTGAGATAATTAGCAAGTAATAACTATATTAAGTCTGTTTTGCGACGATTACAATAAAAGCTGATTTGGTAATGATACAATTAATACGAACTGAAAAAACATAATAGAAATTCTGAGTAATTTATGTTGAATTAATAATGACACTTCATGCATAGAAGTGTGTGTATGTGTATAAAAAAGGTTACTGTTCCAGCAGAAGCTTTTCATCAAAACTTTGAATACGATGTACCATTGTACCTCTTGACACTGGTACAAATGTAAAAATGGAATATCGGACTGTCATTGTCTGACCAAATGGAGAGAGAATGTGGAGGCTATTCCTACTCGAGATAATACAATTGAAAAGTGAGCGTGAAAAGTATCGACCTTGACCACAATTTAGCAATTGAACCTCATGAAAAACTGGAAATAGAGGTACACGAAAATGCATCGTGTTTCATTGAGTTAATAGAATTCTTAAAGTTTTAATTCCTACCTCATTTAGCACGTGTTATCGAGAAAAGAGGGTATACTGTATATAGTAAGAGCTGTGCATGGTAAAAGCCATCGTTGACCGGTGGTTAGGCCATTGGATTACCAACCTGCTTTTGTGATCTTCATGAGCTCAAATCCAGCAGATTGCGAGGTTTTAATTTCTAGATGTTAATAGCTATAGCCGGACTGACAGAACAGATTACTGACAAATAGACGACAAACTTTGAGACTTATATATATAGATTACATGCGATTATCTAGTAGTTGGCATTATACTGAGAAAACTAGTCCTTGTAGGTAGAATATCTCCTAGTATAAATGATCCTGCCTCATCCTCAAGCCTTTCTGTCTCGGTTTGTTTTGTGTCACTCTTGTGTTTTCTTTTAGCTACCAGTTGTGTTTCTCGTCGCCATTTCCATGTTCACCTTCACCGTGCTCCTTCCATCAGAAGCCTGGGCTGAGCAAATTGGCTCCGTGCTGTTTTGGGGCGGAGCCGCCGTGTCCTCTCTAGTCACCATCTATGCCTATGGCAGTGATTTTGTGGATGTGCCCAAATTAACACAATCGACGTAGGGGCACACTACTTGAACTATAACCCAACAAACGGTTATATATATAAATATAATATTTTTGTCCATTATAAATCTGTTTTATTATTCGTTATACCTTTGCATTGGAAAGAAACAAGGGTGTGACTGGTTAACTATTTGGGGAATCTTGGTTGTGGTGCAGTCGTATGATAAATCTGTGTTAGCTTGTAGTTGTGTTGTTTGTAATTTCTGTTAATTTTCTAGGTGCAAGTAACAAATGGCATCTCATCTTTATCATTATATGTTAAAAGAGCTTGCTGTTGTTTCAGTAAACACTCAGTTGTTATGGTAGTAGTCATAACTTGATTCTACCCTAGTCTATCATGGATTTTAGACCATGTTGACCTACATAGTATTTTTGACATCTCATGTTGATACCCTTCTAGACTTTGCATACGTTTATCTGAGCAGTTGCTGTCGACATCACCAGCTTTTATGTAGTGATACAGTAGCAAGGAGATGTCTAGAATATAATTGTCCAGGGTAGAAGATACAGCTATCCTAACATATAATTGTTTACTTGAAATCACTTGACCAGCAATTGAAAATGTTTATAACCACTTATTGGATAGTTTTATAGACTGTAGTGTGATAGATATCACAATACATGTATTAGGTGGGAAACGAAATATTGCAGCTGACACGAAAGGATTCTGTTCTGGCATTTAATAACAAGTGACGAGCATTATATAGCACTATGAGCACCAGATATCTATTACACCACTGCATTTAATTGGATGCAGTGTTGATGATTTGATAAAATAGTTACATACATATATGTACACAGGCAGTTGAAGCATGTCCTCTTCACAAGGGATCTCTTAAGATTGTTTATTCAAGTTTGCATGTGATTCACTCTATTTACATCAGTGATTGGAAATGGATGATTCATATTTGATGATAACCAATAGGATTGTTTCTAGAACAGCTATTGTTAATAAACAAGAAGTGAACTTCCTATTAGCAGTTCAATACTGATGTTCATCCTGAGGGAAATACATGATCAAACATCAGTACTGCAACCTTCTGTTAGGCGATTAACTGTGAAAAATCGTTTTATTCGAGGACAGGTAGAAAGGAAAGGTGGTTAGGAAACCTTGACTTAGTCAAGAAATACTCAAAGAGCACTTCTTTGTGAATCAATGTCACAAATAAGTTGTCTATTATTATTTACAAAAGTAACTATTGCTACATTTTGACATGTAAACAAACATAAAAGAAAGAGCAGGCAACTCATTGTTTGCACTAGTTTTATTTTACAGTTTTTACATTTTATCATACCAAACAAATGATAACATAAAAACTGGTTTTAGAAATAAGATTTTATCATGACATTAACAAACCATTAATGGAAAGTTCTGATACCTTTGATACTAGCACGGGTTGCTGCTGTACTCAATGAGAGAGTGTGTGAATGAATTTGTATGAAAAAATAGCAAGATTATTAATGTTTGTAATTGTGGTTCCAATGAAAAACGTCATCAAAAAATTTCATATCTGGTTTTAAACTTAAAAGGGTACAATTTCTTCAAACGTTGTTTGTCATATCAATATATTTGTTTACAGGATATTTTAAACACTGCTATTTGTCTACATAGGTGGCACCAAGTAAATTACAACAGCATTTCATAAGAGATTTATTTGACTGATAGCGAACATAATTGCTCATCACTTGTTATTCAATGCCAGACAAAGTCCTTTCGTGTCGTCACGGTAATAAACACCTAGACAAGCACTTGAGTAGTTGTGCCAACTTTCTGACACATAAATGGTCAGGCAAAAGTGTAAGATTGATGACAGTTTACTTGAAGGATAGAATAGAAGAGGACTGCTAGTGTAGACTCAAGCGTAAAGGTGTGTAGTGAACAATTGTTTCATAATTGAATCTATCTTTGCAAAACCTTTCTCGCTACATTTATTGTTATAAGCTTTTAACATATATTTGTACTTTATTATAAACGGTTTCATATTTGTGAGAGCGAGTATTTCAACCGCAATCAAATTTTGCCGAACTTAATTTTGAAACATCTCGGCAGTCAGATCACCTCAAACACCAAAAACAATCACAAATGATAGAAAATACTGATACTTTCTGATAAAATTTACTGAAATTTTGTGTGAGTTTATCTTTAATGTGTTAATTCATTGTTTGATAGTGTCCAGTCATTACTGAAACACTGCGCATGTCACTTGGGTAAACTGAAATACACAAGGTGCTATAGCATCCCTGACCTTTGACCTTTGTGAAATAACCCAATCTAGATGGCAGAGCAGCAAACGTTTAAGATATGTAAATTTCTCAAAAGCATTTGGCAAAACAATAGTTATCATTGTAAAAGCGAATTCCTGGTAACCCAACTCTTTATTTAAAATGGTGTAACAGGTACATTTATACTGAAAGTGTTTAAAATTATAATAAATAGTAAGTTATTGAGTTTGTAAATTCCTATCTTAAATTCTTCTCAAACAATAAAAAACTTTTACATTGTTTTGTTGTAGATGTCAAGCAAAATTCTATTCTACTTTGCTTTCTTGTTCGGGTTGGCAGCGGTCTGCGTGGTTGGAGACTTCAACCCTGACTACAACAACTGCACAGATGGTGTCTATGGTTCTGATCGTATTGACTGCTTCAGATGCGCAACTCTCCACACTCCCTCCATTGGATTCAACATCTACAAAAGATGCTGTCAAGGATTTCAAGGCTACCTGAATTATTGTTCTGAATTATTATCATAAGTGACCCCTGACCTCTGAGTCACTAGCTGCCGATAGCCCTCACTGACTATATACTGTTACAACACAGCGCATTGTCGGGCTTCTTAATGATACATAAAGTTTTTATGAAGAGCTAATATATAAACTGTTATTTATGTTCTAAGAGAGATGGTTTAGACTGAGTCAACCGTAACAAATCTGACTTTTTAGTTTTCATAATATCATATTCAGTGATTTCTATTGATTTTAATATGCTTAATACATACAGTAACATGAATATGTAATAGGATACTTGTGAATTTCATAATCATAAATACATGATGTCTATCACTTCTATTAGTCCGATGTATCTGTCCATGTAGAGTATATATTCTGTTCAGGCAGCCTTGTAAGAATAATAACAAATACAGAAGTGGTAAAGATGAACTTATACAAATTTTTTAGTAGAGTTTATCAGAAAGTGTCAGTATTTTTCTATTATATGCGGTTATTTTAAGTTCGATGAGATCTGATGGCCAGAATGTTTCAAAATTAAAATTGACATAAAAAAGTTTAAAAAACTCAGAAAAGTTAAAACGCAGTTAAAACACTCAGATCAAGCACAAAGGCGATTATGACGTCTATAGTTGCGAAAGGATCGACATAATAAAGATGGGTGATGTTGTAGCTTAAACGCATTGACCTATATTATTGACCTATATTATTGACCTATATTATTGACCTATATTATTGACCTATATTATTGACCTATATTATTGACCTATATTATTGACCTATATTATTGACCTATATTATTGACCTATATTATTGACCTATATTATTGACCTATATTATTGACCTATATTATTGACCTATATTATTGACCTATATTATTGACCTATATCAACTATCGCAATAATATCAACTAGTGACACCATTTTCCACATATTTTTGTGAGCATTTAGCTACGATCAAGCTCTGCTAATTTTAATATTGAAACATCCTGGCAGTCAGATCATCTCAAACATAAAAAAAATCACAAATAAAGAAATGCCCAAACTTTTTCATTAAATCAATTTAAGTTCTGAGCAAGTTCAACTTTAAAGAACAGACGTTAAGAAGCTATCAAAGAATCAACCTCATAGAGTCTACAAGTGATTTACATAGATTTATCAACTTTTGTCTGTTCAATCGCTAAACAGTTCTTCAAGATAATAACTCTCTGATAGCCTATCCAGAATAACCTTGGCTCTTCTTTGTATTGAAAAAGTGCTAGTCTGGTAACCTTCCCTTTTAAATAGAATTTAAATGCGTTCCTAACTTTTGCTAACTTGTTGACAAAAGCTAGGAACATTGTGGCTAAATGTTTATCTGGTGTACATATTCTGTTCAACTCTTCTGGTAATGAACAAACTTGCTGGTATAAAAAATGTCGTTTTCCTTTACCGCTCTACAAGAGTAAAGACACAGAGTGCAAGCAATAATATTTATATACATTTTACAAACATATATAAGTACATGTAATCAGTGTGTTTGCCTTACAACCGAACAACATGCAAGACACCGCCAACGGTCTCTGCTTTTCGTAGCTCATCTGGGCTAATTATACAGTTGTGCTCTGTTGTTAAGCTCCACCCCATGATTGTATCGGTCATCGATTCTTTGTTGGCATCTCTCGATCGTTTGTCAAGTCACCTACTGAATTGACTCATCTTTAGCTGATTCCCCCGCTGTACCAAAACTCGACCAGCTATAGCGTCAGTCCTGGGATCGGCTAGGCAGTCAGCCCTGGTCTCTGCGCTTTGCCACCACACTCTTGCCTCTCCAATGGAGGCCCTGAGAGCTGTCCACTCAGTGCTGGAAGGCAAGAGTAATTGAAACTACAGCAGGTGCTGTTACCCTCAAAATTCTACTCGCTGCACCTCGACTCGGCAAAGGCTCGATCATCTTCTGCCAGTCTCCGGGTGCATAAGAGGCTGGCAGTACAGAGGGCCAGCTTCTGTCAGCAGCGGCTATACTTCAGCAACTGACAGACTCTCTCCTCCTGCCGGTGGTAAAGGAGGTCATCGGCTGTTGGTATTTCTAGAAGATGAAGTCAACATTTCTTGGCGCTGGACTCGACTGAGTCTTAGGCCGAGAGGTCGACCCATTTCAGCCAATAGATCGCCCTCACTCGGTCAACTCAGTGCAGAACTCGACTTGACTAATAGAGAGATTTGCTCCTCTACTCGATCCCTTGGTTTAATAGAGAGAAACTTAGGCTGGTCCGTCGTCATTTTCTTCTTGGGGGAGGACTTGCAGCTTGATACCCAAGTGATTCAGGCTAGCTCATTCATGCTGAAGCAACCTGTGATCGCCAAGTCGTTTCCACCACGCTTCTTTTTGGGCAGCCTCTCTTGAGTATGTGCCTGTTGCAGTGGCTAAATTAACTGCCGGCTTTATAAGGCCGGTCAGCCAAAGTCAGATTGCAAAAGCACGACTTCATAGGGAGGTCTGTCAGTCATTCCCTTGGCCTGCAGAAAAGAATGCTATTTGGCCTTGTCCGCCAAATAGACTATGTTTCCATACTCATCTTCTCCGCATGCCCTCCGATGTGACATAAATTGATCAAAAAAATGCAATGCTCCCAATGGCAGGGGCACATGTAGACAGCAAAGTGCTGGACAACGCGCTGTCGAATCTTCCGGAGGGCTAGTGGTAACGCCACACAGGCCACAAGTGTCTTGGCAGAGGCCGGTGTTCTAACACACTTGGTCTCTGTTAAACAAGAAACCAGCTCAGACAACTCGACTCTCTCTACTTCTTCTACTCGGTCAAAATGCTCGTGAATTTCAAGCATTTTTCAAGTGATTTACTTTGTTCACTCAACTAGCTGCTCAACATCTCCTTGAAAGGAATAATCTGTTGTTCTGGATAATTTATTTTCATCAACAGTAACTAATTTTGATGATGAAGTTAAATCACAAATTACAAAATAAATCACAAATCACATATAAACTCTCATTCTGCACAGAAGACTGGTCTTGACATTTTTAAACACCTATCTGGCTAGTAATGCAATAATGTGTATTTGTATGCGTTAAGAAAAATCGTCCTCGAAGAGTGCATTAATAGCTTGTTTTTTTGTGTGGCAACAGTGTAGAAACTTGCATTGAGATTGACACCCAAAAGCTTACAGGCTATCTGGTTGAACAGAAAACAAATCTCAGGCAACAGTAGCCAGTAATGCTAGTTTTGTATAAACGTGTAAGAGTAAAGTTTAAAGTTGTACAAGCACATTACAGGACTGAGTATTGCTATAAAATCAGTAAAAATAATTATCAGCTTTGCTTAAGAATCTAAAAATGAGACTTGTGCGTATGACTAGATCTTTTGTAAAACACTAAAACAACTTTAATTGTACATGTATATGTGAAATTTGCTAAAACCTTAATACAGTACTTAAAACCTATTAATTTAACAACTATGTCAATTGAACATCAGAATTAGAGAAGTCTAAAACTTTTGTAGTCTAATTTAAATTTTCTAGTCAAAATTAATTAAAATAGTGACAATCTATGAATATAGATCCAAATTTTTTTTAAATTCATACTAACTACAAATTTAACATATACATGTACATATCATGGATCTAAGTATGTTTATAATTATATAGCAGATCACCATGGATACATAATCATCACTTAAGCAAGACGTAGTCAAGATACATGTAAGTTAAGGCACAATTGTAATACATGCGTGAAGAATGCTCTGAATAGTAACTATGTAGGTAGTACAAGTTATGTTAGACATAGTTTAATCAAAAATACATCTAATACAGCTATTAACCAAATATTCTTTCTAGACTTAACAGAAAAGACAAACAATATTTCCTAATATAGAATATCATAGAGTGAATCTATCTGTTGTACATTCACAAATAATCAGTTTTAAACAGAGCTAGATTAAGCTCTTTTCAATAATGTGTGCAGTCTAAGGATATAATATAATAATGTGTGCATTCTAAGGATATAATATAACAATGTGTGCATTATAAGGATATAATATAATTATGTGTGTATTCTAAGGATATAATAATATAATAATGTGTGCATTCTAAGGATATAATATAATAATGTGTGTATTCTAAGGATATAATATAATATTGTGTGCATTCTAAGGATATAATACAATATTGTGTGCATTCTAAGGATATAATATAATAATGTGTGCATTCTAAGGATATAATATAACAATGTGTGCATTATAAGGATATAATATAATTATGTGTGTATTCTAAGGATATAATAATATAATAATGTGTGCATTCTAAGGATATAATATAATAATGTGTGTATTCTAAGGATATAATATAATATTGTGTGCATTCTAAGGATATAATACAATATTGTGTGCATTCTAAGGATATAATACAATATTGTGTGCATTCTAAGGATATAATATAATATTGTGTGCATTCTAAGGATATAATAATGTGTGCATTCTAAGGACATAATATAATAATGTGTGCATTCTAAGGATATAATATAATAATGTGTGCATTCTAAGGATATAATATAATATTGTGTGTATTCTAAGGATATAATATAATATTGTGTGCATTCTAAGGATATAATAATTTGTGGCTAGATCTTTCTCTCAATCCTTTCCATCAGTTTGAGTTATTTATGTACATATAATAGAGATAACCCTATACATCACTTTTTCTCTCAAGCGTAGTGAGAAGAAAACGATATTTTCAAGGCTAACTATAGAACTCTTATTATTCAAGTCAAAGCTGAGAAATTGCGCTGACTTGACGCTTTATGTTATATAAAATCTTTTACGTAATACAAAGCAAAAACCTCACACAAATTTTTTATAATAACTGGAATTTACATTGTAGGTGGTTTACGCTATGGGAACATCTACTGTACCAGTAAATAGGTGACTTTAGCTCCATGGTCAAACCTCGATGCTCTCTGAGAAATTGAGCCACCGCAAAAGTGCTAAAAGAAAATTCATTTGCAACGAGAAGGTTCGCAAGCCTTATTGTTATTCACTGAACACGGTTAAGGTTAGAGATATTAGTTGGGCGCTTGCCAATGTAGGAGTAAATAACTACAGTGACATGGGAGATCTTTCTTTTCTTGCTTTTGTTAATTAATCTTAAAAATTCTAAAAATAACTAGCTTTGTTAGAGGCTTTTTTAGGAGAGCAGCCTTAGTCCAGTGGTTAGTGTGCTGGCATACAGTCAGGAGGTTGGTGGTTCGAATCACAGGAAGGCCATTGTAGGTTTTAGTTAAACCAATGAACCCCTTCCCCCCCCCCCCCGTGTAGCATTTCTTAAACCAATCAACTCCCTTCTAGCATTCCTTTAACCAATCAAACCTCTTTTTAGCATTCCTGAATTATTGTTAAAGGTTGACTTGCAACAAAATTCACATTACAGTTATTTGGTATCAAAAGAATCACCATGTCTTACTCTGAAGCCTAGACTTCTTTTTGAAGTTTTTTTTTGCTTTTTTGGTACCTACATAGGAGACCCATCCACGATTTTCTTTAATGTTCAGGTACTATACTATCAATGTGAGGTCATGGTCGTTTGCCAATGATATGTCACAGCTCCATGTATATTCTTTGTTTAATAATGAAAAACTGTAGAGCAAATCGTTAGACATCAATGTTGCTAAATTTAAATAGCCCAGGTTTTATGGCAAACATACGGCTTAATAGCGATCTGTTTCATTGTTGCTAACTTTGTGTGATGATGCAAGCTCACAACTAGTAAAAAAAGGGAAGACGGCATGTAAAAAAATTAATCCACTACTTTTATTGATAAAGCTGGAGGAAAACGGGAGATTTTGTGCAAAAGGGAGATTGACTTAAAAAACTGGAGGGACCCGGCCAAACCGGGAGACTGCAAGTATGGTAAGAACAATAAACATGGTTTTATTGAATGCATGAAGTATATTTGTGAAAATATTTCGACGAATGAAGTTGCATGAAAGTGTAAACAGAAACCATCTTGTAACAACTACGTCCCATTTGAGCCGTTTTGGAAAGCGAATCCAAACTACGGCGGTCTCGTGTGGCTGCGATTAATCGTTCGTTTATTAACTTTTAAGAGCTTGTAATCACATTCCCATATATTTGGAACCTACAACACGACAGAGTAAGACATGGTGAATCTTCTGATACCAAATAACTGTAGTGTGAATTTTGTTGCAAGTCAACCTTTAAAGTACTTAGTCTCTGTGCTAAATTGAGACACTTGATGATCCCTGACAGCACGTTGGACTGCCAGGGCCTAGTTACTAGTAATCTCTAGTACACTTTTTCTACCTCATTGGCTTATTTAAGCATTACTAATGCCTCATTGGATAACTCAATTAGTGGGCCTTTTTCATTGGCTAATTCAAGCGCTCTGTCTTTTTGTATACATCAGATATAATAATCCAATCATAGCGATAAGTCTAACGAAGCATGATGTTGAAGAATATAGCCATATCAAGTCACTCTATATATTTTACATATTTAAAGTATGTAGGACATCAAGAGATATGATAAGGTGACACTTTAAAAAAACAGATTGTTTACATTTGGTTTAGTCTAAACCCCCGCCCTTCAGTAGACACTGAACAATACTTTATAATTCACCACCTTCTTAAAAGACATGCATTGACAAAATGTCTGACAATGCGCTGCAATATAAAAGTATACAGTCAGTGACAGCTATCGGCAGCAAGCGACCACAGAAGTAACTTAGACTAATATAAGTGAACAACGGTCCAGAGTGTTTCGATGTCCTAGACAGCATGTACTGTAGATACTATATCTGTCGGAAATGGGGTTGTGACGATCTGCGCATTCACGGCAGTAATCACTAGTAAAGATTCCTTTTACGCAGTCACGCACAAGAATAGGGTGTCCATCCACACAGATTGCTGCCAATCCGAGTAAGAAAACAGAGACAACCAGAAGCCTACTGGGCATCTGTAAGAGAACAACATAAGAGAGTCATCTTAGAGAATAATAAAATCCATGAGCCCATTTAGAGACCTTTTTAACACATTCAAGTTTAATAGTACACTTGTGTTGTATATACTGTTTATACACATATCTTATAAAAATGATATACCATATATATATATATATATATATATATATATATATATATATATATATATATATATATATATATATATATATATATATCCCAAAATCTGATACTACTAGATTGTATCTTGATAGAAAAGATGGCGGTAGGGGACTCAAAAGTGTACAGCAGACAGTGAAAGAGGAGGAGCAAAGCATCAAAGCATATGCAGCCTCCATGGCCATCTCAGATAAGTTGCTAGCTGAATTTCAATCGGCTGCTCTTACAATGGACCTACACCCTGATGATGAGGAAATTGACTGGCACACGAAACCTCTTCATGGTGCTTACCACCAACAAATATCTAAGGTTGGCGATCTTCACCAGACATATATGTGGCTGAACAAAGGAAACCTAACGGCCAATACAGAGTCGCTAATCATGGCAGCCCAGGAGCGAGTGCTCCAACTAGGCAACTCCAAACGAAAATCTATCACACTAGAGACGATCCTAGATGCAGACTGTGCAAAGATGCACCTGAGACCATCCAACACATCATCAGTGGATGCAGGCAGCTAGCAGGGAACGCATACACTGAGCGGCATAATCATGTCGCAGGTATTGTGTATAGAAGTCTATGTGATGAGTATGGCCTTAATAAACCACAACACTGGTGGGAAGCTCCTAGTAAGGTGAATGAAAATGACCGCGCTAAGATCCTCTGGGACTTCTACATCCAAACTGACAAGCATGTCCTAGCAAACCAACCAGATATAGTGGTGGTAGACAAGGAGAACAAGAGGGCTACTATAATAGATATAGCAGTACCCAATGACTACAATATAGCCAGCAAAGAAAAAGAAAAGGTAGAGAAATATCTCCCTCTTGGAGAAGAAATTGAAAAATTCTGGAATGTAAGAACAACTGTAATCCCAGTAGTCATTGGGGCACTGGGCGCAATAACACGGGCGCATAAAGTGTGGCTTGTCCAAATACCAACAACAATCAACTCAGGTGAGTTGCAGAAAAGTGCGCTATTGGGAACAGCTAAGATCTTGAGGCGAGTGCTTAAACTCCCAGGTCTCTGGTAGGAGACCCGAGTTAGAGCAGAATTTACCACCCATACGGGGTACCCGGGACGAGGAAACAATTTATATATATATATATATATATATATATATATATATATATATATATATATATATATATATATATATATATATAAATATATGAGTAAAAGCGTAAGATCCGAGCAGAGTGCTCAATGATAAAATCAGAGCAAGTTAAAATCAATAAAACAGACTATAACTTTAGATCAGAGACTTAATTACTATTAGTTTCATGCTTGGTTTTTAGCTGTATATATGTAAGCAAAACTGGTGCAAGCACTTTATTTGAAGATTGCTCTTGTCAAGCCTGAAACTAATAATAATCAAGTGTTTTATCTAAAGTTAGTCTGTTTTATTGATTTTATATAGAAATATATGTAGAGTACATGTGTGTCACTCAAACCCTTCTTGCAAACTCCTAACTAAAGAAATCATGGTAGTTTTATAATAATTTTATAGTTCTAGAGGTCTTGTTTATGGTGGTTATGCGTATGCATCTGCAAAGTATGAACCAAAGCATAACCAATACTCTCAATCAAAATTTGTCAGTTTCAATAGTAAATCACTTGCCTCAAAACTAACCAAGTTGGTAAATGTTAAAAATAACTTTGTTCACAATTTCATAATAAATAGATTAATTACTATTTTTAAATCACTTATCATAAAACACTAGAAGGAGATGATAGCTGCAGGTTTATGAGTGTCTGCAAGCCTCAATGATAACTTATCACATTTTTCAAATATTTTGCATACACTAGGAGGGTATGTCTAGAAAATTCAAAAGCGCCCACTATAAGGTACAAATGCATTTTAAAACCTAAAACAGTTTTCTGCGGTCTCATTTTTGTTTTTGCAATGTAACAAAAAACATCATTTTGATGATTTGGATAATTTTGATGATTTGTTAATGACAATACAAGCTATGCATACAAATAACAGTAGCGGAGTGCTGATAAACATTATGTAGAAATTGTTTACAAATACAATAGGCGTATCCAATTACTAAAAATTTGGCCATTACGCACCTTCATGTCGCTGTCTAGACCTGGAGCCTTCTTCTGTGCTCAACCAAATCTTAAGATAAACTGTCATTATTTACTATTTTGCATGGCATTTTATGTGTCTGGGAGTTGACACAACTGGTCAGGTGCTTCCTTAGGTGTTCTTTATAGGAAAATAATAGGAATTAGTCTGGCATTTAATAACAGGTGATGATGAGTGGTCTAGTTCACTACCAGCAAAATAAATCATTTGTGAAATGTATTAATAGGCTGCTTGGTACCAATCAAATAACAAATGGAAACAAAATTACTGATATGACATAATCATCACTTGTAGACACTGTCTCCTTTAAAACCACAAACAGCTTTTGTATGCATGTCTTTTATATAAGACTAGCTGCATTACCCGTCTACAGGAATAGATTCACGCGCAGCATAAGGTTTATTGAGAGTTGTCTTTCATACTGTAAAACAACTCCAAATATGCAGTTACATCTCCATCTCTCCCTCTTTCCCCTCTCTCCCTCTCTCCCCTCTCTCTCTCTCTCTCTCTCTCTCTCTCTCCCTCCCTCTTTCTCTTCCTCTCTCTCTACCCCCCCCCCCCCTCGCCTCCTCGCTCTCCCTCTCTCTCTCCTTCTCTCCCTCTTTCCCCTCTCTCCGTCTCTCCCCTCTCCCTCCCTCTTCCCCTCTCCCCTCTCCCTCCCTCTTCCCCCTCTCCCTCTCTCTCCCCCTCTCTCTCCCTCTCTCCCTCTCTCCGTCTCTCCCCTCTCTCTCCCCTCTCTCTCTCTTTCTCCCCCCTCTCCTCCTCCCTCTCTCTCTCTCCTTCTCTCCCTCTTTCCCCTCTCTCTGTCTCTCTCCCTCTCCCTCCCTCTTCCCCCTCTCCCTCTCACTCCCCCTCTCTCTCCCTCTCTCTCCCTCCCTTTTCCCCTCTCTCTCCCTCTTGCTCTCCCTCTCTCCCCCCTCTCCTCCTCGCTCTCCCTCTCCTTCTCTCCCTCTCCCCCCTCTCTCTCCCCCCTCTCCTCCTCGCTCTCCCTCTCTCTTTCCCTTTCTCTCCCTCTTTCTCTCCCTTAGTTCAACGCAACACATGCGGATAGACAACATTTTTGGTTTTTCTGTTGGGCGTATGAAGAAACAGTTTTCAGCGGGTGCCTACTTTTGAGCAGGCGACGTATAGATGGTCATGGCTGATGCAGGGTGACAGTAAGTCGATAGCAGCTGCTCTCTTTCTTTTCACAATAGCGTATCACAACGCTCGGAGTACTCGTGAAAGTTCTGTAATAGTAAGTTACAGTAGGCCTACTCGTAGCTGGAAAAAAAATTAGTAACTCGGCTGCTGAAGGAAATGAACATGACCCACTATCACGAACATCGGCAAATCCAACGTTATTAAGTAGTGGAGATGTGGCAATTCATAGACAATACAACATCGTATAAGAAACACTTACCTTTTTGATGTGGAAATTTAGTAGGTGACAAATGCGTTTTTCCAGTGGCTCCAAGAAACGAACGTTTACGTGACCATCTCGGTACACGTTGGCAGTAAATATTAATTGCATGTAAATAACTACTCGTTAATTTATTTTATTTAATGAATAGTACATTTGTATAGCTGTATAGACACCTTTGTATAGGCCGCAGAACTCAGGAAAGGTGCTTTTCAACACGGCAGAAAATTTGCCGTTTAAAAAGCGTGCTAACCGGGGATTTCGGTTAATGCGCTCGAGCGGTGAAAGAAAAACAACAGAATCGCCACACCTTTATATAAGCCGCTTGGCTCAAATCGTCAGAGAATAGTAGCGGCTAATAGTCCATATTACGAAATTACGATATTACGATAATTAGTACTCATATTAATTCGGTTGGCTTCGTTCGACCGAATGGAAAAAGAAAGATCGCTCTATAATTTATTTACCGTTACTACACATATTACCTAATTCATTTGCTTCGTACGACCGAAATTCGTACGACGATAAAAGGAAAGACCGCTCTATAAGGCGGACAATCAATCAGATACACAGACAACGATTGCCGTTTATATAGTAGATTAAAGTGTTCTCACAATAGTAGGGACACATTTGAACTAAGCACACATAAGTTCAGAACCTCAACTAAACGAAAACTCTCAGCTTTCTACCATATACAGGTATATATCTTTAAACATATTCATGGTAAACATTATATTCATATCCAACAGCAGTAGTATATAGAGAGCAGATCTACACACAAAAGTGACGGATCCAGCGGGGGGATAGAAAAAGGGGGTTGTGAATTAAATTGGCTAGGGGTGTAGATTGAATCGTGTGGAGTTGAATGAGATGTTGGGGTTTGGGGGGAAATTGTGGTGTAGAGTAGGGGGTTGAATTCGAGGGGTTACAGATCCGCTCCTGGCGTAATCGGCGGATTATCTGTGGATGAGTCATCGGATTAGCGGGGGATGAGTCATCCGATTGAACGCGGATTATCGCGGGATTAGTCGGGGGAATCGTCGCGGATTAGTCGGGCGAATCGTCACCGATTATCGGTGGAATAGTGGGGGTGAATATCTGGGACATCGAGGGCTAGATGGTTTTCCGGAGTGGATCTCGCGAATTATCGAGGAGAGCGAGAGATTACCTAGCGGATGAGTGAGGGGGTTAATATCTGGGACACCGAGGGGTTGATTTTCCGGAGATTGTTATATATTTGGTTGAATGAGAGATAAGTTTTTATTATAAAATATAAACTATAAATGTTACAAAAATTCAAAATCATTCTGTCATTCGTTTTAAAAAGGAAAGTTTTGGAATACATCTTTCATCAATTTCTGTGTCACATCGAAGAACTAAAATAAGAGTTGATTTTCCCAAAGAATTGAGAAACTGAACAGGAAGTAACAAATCTAATCCTTCATTATTTCCAATATTATCATATATGAAGGTATCTTTAGGTGTAGTAGAATTTGAAATAGGTTGAAGATTACAGATAAAGTCAATATCTTGAAAATTCGATCCTGGAGGACATTGCAACATTGAAAGAGTAGAGTTATATCCACATAATTCTCCTCTGTAGAATAATTTGAAATCAATTAGAATATCGATTGTGGAATTTTGAACTGAATATTCACATTCAGAATATGTTAGAACTTGCTCCGATGAAGCTGACACTATAGGATTAAGGTATAGGTTTTTTCCATCTATTTCATCTTCATTTAGTAGTTCTTTACACGCAAATCTGTGATTGCCTGGTAATGGATAACCACAATGAATGTAGTCCAATGGAAATATTCTTCCGCATGTTTCATTATTCTTGTGATATAAAGTAGTTTCTTCGAATGGAAGTAGTAATGAAACTTCAAATTCATTGAGTGTTCTGCTTAAGCAGTTATTCGCATCGGTAACATATTGAATTCTTTGATTTCCATTTATTATTCCCGTAAAGCGTAAAATGAGAAATATTATAATGTGCAAATTCATTATAGTCATAGTGTCTTTTTAAAATACTACTCTCTTGACTGAAGTAGGCAAAGAAAATGCATAAAAAAGTATGTCAATATAATATATATAGTTCATTCTTCAAAATTATCTTGAAATACTATACAAAAAAAGTTATTCAATTCTATTTGATGAGTCAATCCTTCTTGGATATAAAGTGATTAAATATAAAGAATTATGCAAAGTCTAACTGTGATGATTATCAATTCTTCCCATTGATATGTAGGAGTTCACTGAAGTAACGATTTGTAGCATGTTGATCATTGGATTCTCCTCTCAAATATGGATAAAGTCTTGTTTCGGTTAATATTATGTTTGAAGGTGTGTTCCAATCAAGTGAGGATAATAATGATAGTTGGACTTTGTCACTCCTTGGTCCGATTTGAGCAGATTCCAAACACGTTCCAATATCGAGTTCGGCAAAAGTCTCATGAAGTTCTTGTCGAGTCAATCCTTCATTTCCATATCGTATTTGCATTATTCTAATACAATATTGACATCCTCGAGCTCCCTCGAAGCATCCACACCGACTTTCTAAATATGTTACGAAACGTTTATAGATATAGAATCCGATAACATAGTAAAAAGTTTCTTCAGTAACTCTTCTGATGAATTTTTTTGTGTTTTTCTTTACAACCACTCTTGATAATTGTCCATCCTTAAGATGAGCTGGAATAAACTCCTCTAGAAATATAACCGACATTGTTTCTGTTTTTCTTCGTTTTTTTTTTTTTTGGGTTCCTTCACCAACAGAGCTAAATTGAAGAATGGTGGAGAAATCTAGAGGAGTAGACTTAATAACATTCCGAATCTTTTTTTTTTTTATTTTCATCCAACAGATTTTTCATCTATAATTACATCATCAATTTCATGCTCGATTTCCTCTTCCACGCTTTCTCCGATTAATGGAAATTGTGCTATATGAATGAGTCTTCTGAAGAGCAGTTGTTTCGTTTCATCACGTTGAGTAGGATGAGTCATGTAGTGCCGAATTCTATTCCAAAACACGGTTTCAAAAATCGTTTCTTCCATCGTTTTAAAATCGGTCGCGATAAATCTGTTAATCCATTCTAAATCAACCTCTTTTCCAATTTTACCTTCTCGAATGGTAGCTTCAAGATCAACCCATTCAAAGGTCATCTTCAAATCTGAGGGTGTTATCGATATTTCTTTTACACATAATGTTGATTCCAAACATTCCCTGCATTCCAACGCACTGCAGACACAGTTGGACTTTAATCTTTTCAATGACACAACTTTTCTAAAAGCAGCTGTTCCTAGAATGTAGTATAAACATTCCTCGGTAAGATGTGTACGAATTTGTTCATTTTTGTCAAGATGAACCAAGATGTTATCTGGGATTATTTCTGCAACCTCGAATGGAACAAAATCTTTAATCAGAATGTTTTGAGTCATGTTACTATGAGAAAGTCTACATTCGAAATGATTTTACATTGGATAGTATATTGAATTTATATGAGCTTAGTTATATATTATTGATATTGTATATACGAAAAGAAGAGCCAATGAAGAAAATAAAATTTTATAGTAATAATACATCGAGGAGCAAAACTCTACTATCATATATACTTAACATCAAATTCACTTCTAAAAATTATGCTAAAATATATTCTGTGCTCACTCCATCGTTACATACTCTTCTTTTTGAATAAAAATATGTTAATCCAGTTCTAAGTTGAGTGTATGAGAACACTCTATTGTCTTTTTTTACAAAACCTTTGTTTACCCCTTCCTTAGGAGATCTTGAATGTAATACTTTTAAAAAAGTGTCTTTTGTAAAGCTATTCGTAGTTTTACTTAATCCTTTACTGCTATGCTTTGTAGAATGAGTTTCATCATTCCAGCAAAAGTAAGTCTTAGAATTTAAGGCTACTATTCCATGTCCTGAAAATTCTACTTTGAATAAACCAGGAGTTCTTATATCATATTGATATACTTCTTTGCAACAATTTTGTAATTCCCACAACTTTGTAGGAACAGATTTACAGAGTTGGAAATCATCCGCGTGTCGATCGCAATACATCCTAGGAAACCATTTTCCATATTCTTTGTAGTATATATCAGCGATCTCTTTTCTAACGATATTATCCATAGGTGCTGAAAGAGCCATGTAGGCACTATCTGTATCCATCGCCACATACTGGAAGTCCTTTCTGTCGAAGTATCTAAAATAAAAAATTTCAATCCTTAATTCTTGTTATCTTAGTATTATAATACTCCCATTTCAAAAATTATCATTCAAATGTTTACCATTATACATATTTTTTCTAAAAGATACAAATGAGATTACTTACCTATCCATGAAGTCATAGTAGAACTCCAACATCCGAAGTTTAGCCAGTTGTAATATGGAGAATCCGATATGTACAGGTATATCCATTTTCATCTGAATAAATATATACAGTCCTATTAGATTCCTTTACATATATTAGCTCAAGTAAATTTTTCATTATGATTCAATTATATCAATAAGATAATAAATATATACTACTAACCGAAGGCTTGTGTTGAGTCAACTCATAGAAGCTATCAACGATTTCCTCCAAAGATTCAAATCTGTGTGATCGTATTCTCAAGGATGCTTCATAATCTCCTTGAATATACTTGACACTTCGATGTTTTAATTTCTCAGTGATTGTTTTCCCGTACGATGAATTTCCAATGAGTTTATTGGTTGTGGCTATCAACTCTTGGTCAGGATCTTTGTCACCAGCTCTTCTAGCATTTGAGACAGATTCTCCAAATGACTGGAAAACTCTTCTAGGGGTGTATTCTACGACTTGATATATTTTGGTTATAATCAATCCATGATTAAGATACCATTTTGCTAAAGTGGTGAGTAGTAAAATTTTTTCTCCAAACATACTCCCCACCAAAGTTCGTTGTTCTTGAGGTAGCATTCCTTCCTTTTCAGCAAATTCTTTCATACTTTCACTAAGATGATTTCTATTCAAAGATGTATTCTTGAAAACGGGGCTCATTTCTGAAAACTTTTCGTATAAGTTTTCAGGAACAGATATATCGCATTCAATGAATCCATATATCTCCCCTTTTATAATCTGCTGAATAATCTCATCCTCGGTGGCAGAGGAATTGGAAGGATAAAACTCTTCGTTGAAGATACTAATAAAGTTCTTAATCTCGGTGTTATCCTCAATCATCTTGTTCCATTCACACTCCCAGATTCTTACTAAACGATATCCAAGTTCTTTAACATATTCTTCCTTCTTTATCGTTTCCTCCAGAACTTCACTCATGGGTCGATTCTTATATGGATGTATACTTATTCCTTTGGTCTTGTTACAGTTATGTCCATGCCAGAAACATCCATGAAATTGAAACACTGTATTCGATTCTTCACAATATCCATCAACAGGAAGATTATGTTGTCCAATTCTAAATTCTTTATCGTTGTTTTCATGTAAGATTTGAATATTGTCCTTCCAAGTCAAAAATTGTAACCATCCATGAGCAGCCATGCTATTTTTTCGAGAACGAGTGTATGCAAATCCATTTTCGAATCGTCTTATTCTAGGGTTTCCAGTAGGCATTTCTTGCATCATACTCCACAAATATAATGCATTTGCATCAACTCCTAGAATAAGTTCACAAAGTTTGGATTCCTTTCCAAACTTTCTTTCTCGAATCAGTGTTTTCTTCGACTCATGAAGTCTGTGAAAAACAATGCTAGGTCCACCTACGATATTGTCCTTGATAGTAAAGTAAATATCTTTATCACTTTCCTTGATCAGACAGACAGGTTGACAAGCTTTGAAATGATGTGATGAGATTGTCTGATGATGAGAACTCATAGGATGAGGAGGCGAATCTGAAAGTTTCAACATCCATTTTACTGCCAATCCAGGAAGTGAAATGGCATCTTTCAACATATCAATTCCCATGGTTCTGTAAACTTCTTTTTGTTTTTCTACAGCTTCAACAAATGGTACTACATCGAGATTGTTGTACCATACTAGAAAATCTTTTAACGTTTTCATCTTCTCTTGTTTCCAAATGTTTAAACAGATTTCATAATCAGCATCCGAAATATGTTCATCTCTCAAAGAACTGTAAAAGCATTCTTTAGCTGGTAGAAACGGTTGTTTCAACTTCTCAAGATCATCCATATATTCATAAGGATAGAATCCTTTTTGTTGAGAGCATTTGAAAGCTTTGAGATACTTTGCATAGGAAAATCCTGGAGCAATGAAGTTGGAAATATCCAAGAATTTGAATCTTCTTGATTGAATACAGCTCATCTTGTTTGTTCTTTTCACTACAAAATCAAAATCTTCATCTTCTGTGTCTTGAAGACATCGAAGTAGAGGTCCTTTCATCACATTCAGGTCGTAGTTTTGTGAATTAAATCCTAGAATCGGAATACATGAGATGAATTTGTCGAAACGATTAAATAAATGACAAAATTCCTCTCTTGAATGGTATACTCGAGGATTGGAAAATTTGCAGGATTTAAATCTTTCTTCAACTTTTCCTTGCTTTTCAGCTTTTGCCTTCATCAACTGTCTAATGTAGTAAAGTTTTTTTTCAAGGATATCCCGGGCTTCATCAGCAATTTGGGAAATATACTGAACAAAAGAAGATATACAAGAATCAGTATCTCCCTCACTTACAAAACACTTTGGTTCCTTAAATCCGGGTACATTTGAACAAACTGATATACTCATCAATTCGTGTCTCGATGTGAATGTAACCGAATTAGAATTTGGTGGAAGGTCGGATTTTGGAAGATAACACTCGATATCATAGGTGATTAAAAAGGGATAATAAGTATCTTCCTCAGCCACGGATATTCCTATCTCTCGTTTCAGTTGTTCGAAAATTGTAGGTGTTGCCTTAAACTTTCCTCCTTCGAAGATGAAGTTTGTTACTACTTCTTGACTACATTTATGTCTATTGAAATTTCCTCTTTTTGTAAAGCTCACTTCACAGGAAGGACAAC
Source organism: Watersipora subatra (assembly GCF_963576615.1). Lineage (NCBI taxonomy): Eukaryota > Metazoa > Bryozoa > Gymnolaemata > Cheilostomatida > Watersiporidae > Watersipora > Watersipora subatra. The sequence continues at coordinate 10,590,269 of NC_088709.1, forward strand.
TAAACCCTTTAGTATAAGCATTAACATCCTTGATGAAACTGAAATGAGAGTTCTGCAAATCGAGGAAGAGTTCCTTTCCCTCTTTTTGGGACGATGTCCAGATGACTGTTGAGGTTTCATCAGCATTCAGAGAAAATACGGTTATACGGAGGTCAAAACATTTCTCAAGAGAAATTAAGTCTCCTAACTCAATTCCAGGAAAATTATTCATCAGAACTTTGTTGGATGAGGAAGAAGAAATGTGATTCGAGTACTTTTGAAATAGCACCTTCACAAGTTGCTGTTTTGGTCTTTGTCTGGTGCAACTACATCGGTTTGAACACTTACACATTACCTTCAATGCTAAACATCTGAAGAAACAGAGATTGTCTGTGTAAGGAGTGCAGCTACGAGGAATGTTATGCATAGTGATTACATGTCGATTGTTAAGAATGTGAGTCGGAAGATCTGAAGCCATTCCTATTTGCCCCATTCCAATCAATTTATAGAAATAGAATGAAATATTGGTAATTACATTCAATTTCCAAGCTGTATTCGGGCGTTCTCGAATCGCTATAGCAGCAAGATCTTGTCTTGTCAATTCTTCAAAGAAATTCTGTAGTTCCTGTCTTGTTGTAATCAGTTTTGCTTTTTTGAAAATTGTAGCATTATTCGATGAAGCATGAAAATATCTTAATTCTCCTGAAGTTTTATGTTCAAGAATGCATCCCACACTACAATTTAACTTAGCTCTTGTTTGTAACCCATTCCAAGTTGTCAACATCTCGTTCCATATTCTTTCCGAATGGTTTGGAGTTGGAAGTTCTGCTTGAGGAATATTTCCATTCCATAAATTTACGTTTAACGTTTCAACAACTCTTCCTCGTCGTCTTTTTGTTTTCATAGCATTCCAATATCTTCTTATTAACTCATCCCATTCCTCATCATCATTAACAGGAATGATATCCTGATTATCTTGTTCTCTTTCATTTTCGATAGGAACGATGGGCTCGACTCTATCATTAATACCAACTAAATTGTCATCATCAGCGTCCACTTCATTTTCGTTTCTTTCGATTTGATTTGTAGGTTGATCAGATAAATATCTATTTTCTTCGATTTCATTTGTATTTTCTTCTTCTGATACATCTGATTCATTGGATTCATCATCAGCAAGATTTCGAGTAATAGGAGTTACTGTTATCTTAGATCGACTAAGATCTCCTCTTCCAATTTGAGTTGAAGCAGAACGAAATGAAGAATGATGAGAAACAATCTTTACTTTTTCGAAAATGAAAGGGGGGTTGGAAACTTGTATAATAATCGAGGCATCATCATCATCATATTCGTGATATTGTTCCGAAGAATCATTAGTTGATGTTGTAAACGAATCTGAACTTTCATTCGATTGGAGATGAATGTGTTTAACATGTCTTTTGAGGTTTGATTTTTTGTTAAATGAAGTCGAACATTCTAAGCAGATATATTTATTAGCTGAAACGGATGATACACTTCTTTCCCTACTTCTGCTTCTTTCTCTATTATCAATTGAAGTGGAAGGAGCAGAATTTTCCGATGAAATTAAATTATGCTCTCGTGAAAGCTTGAACATCTTTGAGGAAGATTTCCAGCTGCCAAGAATTAAAAATCTCATTTTACTATTCTCTCTACATTTATTCATTCATTAAAAATTTTTTCCACCAATTATTGTAAATCAACTCACCTCATCAGATTTGCTCCAGTCTCCTTCTGAATGGGAAGATGCCGGATACATTTCCTTGATGTATTCAAATTTCGGAGATATATAATCCAGTGAAACAGAGATAATCCAAAGTTCTGAGAGAAGATTATACGTAGATATCCAAATTGTAGAATTAATCCAAACTTTTGTGAGATATATAATCCAGTTAGTTCGGAGAAATATAATCCAGTGAAACAGAGATAATCCAAAATTCTGAGAGAAGATTATACATAGATATCCAAATTGTAGAATTAATCCAAACTTTTGTGCGATATATAATCCAGTTAGTTCGGAGAAATATAATCCAAAGTTCTGAGAGAAGATTATACGTAGATATCCAAATTGTAGAATTAATCCAAACTTTTGTGAGATATATAATCCAGTTAGTTCGGAGAAATATAATCCAAAGTTCTGAGAGAAGATTATACGTAGATATCCAAATTGTAGAATTAATCCAAACTTTTGTGAGATATATAATCCAGTTAGGTATAGAAATAGTTCGAAAAAAACTCTCGATAATGGTGAGTCCATCAAACTTGGCTGTATTTATACTAGTCAAGCTCAAGGAGGTGGAACCTGCACAAAAGCTATAAATCACTTTTAATCCAACTTGTCTCACTCAACTTTCGCGAAATTGGATTTCGCGAAAGTGAATTTCGCGAAATTGGATTTCGCGAAATTACACATTATATATATTATATAGTCAACTTTCGCGAAATTGAATTTCGCGAAAAGTGAATTTCGCGAAATTGGATTTCGCGAAATTACACATTATATATATTATATAGTCAACTTTCGCGAAATTGAATTTCGCGAAAAGTGAATTTCGCGAAATTGGATTTCGCGAAATTACACATTATATATATTATATAGTCAACTTTCGCGAAATTGAATTTCGCGAAAAGTGAATTTCGCGAAATTGGATTTCGCGAAATTACACATTATATATATTATATAGTCAACTTTCGCGAAATTGAATTTCGCGAAAAGTGAATTTCGCGAAATTGGATTTCGCGAAATTACACATTATATATATTATATAGTCAACTTTCGCGAAATTGAATTTCGCGAAAAGTGAATTTCGCGAAATTGGATTTCGCGAAATTACACATTATATATATTATATAGTCAACTTTCGCGAAATTGAATCTCGCGATTTTCAATTTCGCGAAAAGTCTTCTGATATTATGGATGATGCAACTAAATTTATCAAAACTCATTAATCATTTGATGAGGAGAATTGTATATAACCAGCAGAATTTTACTAAAACGATATCAGTTCTTCATTCAAACTCAGAGAATTAACACACTACACAACTATGGAGGATAATACTCAATCTGGAGTGATAAAACCTGGATCGAATAGTTCAGTGAAGATGACGAAAAAGAGAATTTCACCTGTAACTCTTTCTAACACGACTCCTTCAACGAAGAAGAAGAAATCCAACCAAATCGAAACGAATTTGGAGCAAAGGGTAAAAGATGTGGCAGACAAGTTAAGAACATTAAGTAAGGCTACTTTAATGGAAGCAAAATCACTGCAGAGAATGTCAGATCTTTCAATAGGATTGATTATGGAGGTGACAAAAACGGAAGAAGCTCATTCGATCCATGGAGCGTGCTGTATCATTCACTTCAACTATGTGGAAAATGGAATTAGTAAATCTACTGCTGTATTTGCTCCACAACGATTTCTGGATGGATCGCTGTCTTATCCAAGTATTATGGTATATCTTGGATTAAAACCTAAGGCTAATGGACAGGGAAGTTACCATGACTTAAGAAGAGTAACAGAAGGAACCTCAACTCCCTCAGACATGAAACGTACTCTAGCCAATCTGAGATCGAAGAAACTTGAAAAACTTATACAACATTTCGAGATTCGTCATCTCAAGGAGTTCAAAGCACCATCTATTTTCCACTATCACAATGTTGGAGCAAGTGAATACAAAGATGGTGAAGGCAATGTGAATGTGGTACCAACTGTAGCATTTTCAACCAAAGTTGATGGAGAGGAAGTTCAAGGAACTTTAACGATGCCTTCGAGATGTGCCCTTTCGTTGAAAGAAAATTATCCGGGTATCATTATATACAAGGGGCTAGTAACATCTCACAATACTCGCGAATACTACGATGTAGTAGTCATGGGACATGAAGAAGCAAGCAGATTTTACGAGAGTTCGGTACAATGCAAAAAGGATCCTTCTATCTCACTTATTTCCGATGACGATGAGTGATTGATGAACAACTCGATACAAACTTCGTTTTAAAGAATGTACAAGAACATTTTCTTATATATATTCAATGTTTCATTTATACTATATTATCTTTATTCTGACTTATCTACTTGTACACTTCGTTTTAAAGAATGTACATGAACATTTTCTTATACATATTCAATGTTTCATTTATACTATATTATCTTTATTGTGACTTATCTACTTGTACATTTCATATATTTCAAGTTAAACATAAACTATTTTATTTTTATTGAAACGAAATGGTGATGGAAATAATGAATAATACATATAAATATATCTTTTAAAGTGAATAATTTTGTAATAAAACTGATCTTTCATTCAACATATATAAAAAACCGAAAATAAAAATCCTTAAAATTCTTAACCATTCAAGAGCTTCAACATTACAAAAACATCAAATCTTCAAAAAAAAAAAATAACTTTGTACATAAACACTTTCTCATATATATTCAACGTTCTCAAATATATAACATTCTCCACTTTGCACATAAACACTTTCTCATATATATTCCATGTTTCAAATATATAACAATCTCCGGAAAATCAACCCCTCGGTGTCCCAGATATTAACCCCCTCACTCATCCGCTAGGTAATCTCTCGCTCTCCTCGATAATTCGCGAGATCCACTCCGGAAAACCATCTAGCCCTCGATGTCCCAGATATTCACCCCCACTATTCCACCGATAATCGGCGACGATTCGCCCGACTAATCCGCGACGATTCCCCCGACTAATCCCGCGATAATCCGCGTTCAATCGGATGACTCATCCCCCGCTAATCCGATGACTCATCCACAGATAATCCGCCGATTACGCCAGGAGCGGATCCGTAACCCCTCGAATTCAACCCCCTACTCTACACCACAATTTCCCCCCAAACCCCAACATCTCATTCAACTCCACACGATTCAATCTACACCCCTAGCCAATTTAATTCACAACCCCCTTTTTCTATCCCCCCGCTGGATCCGTCACTTTTGTGTGTAGATCTGCTCTCTATATACTACTAACAGCGCTTTGCTGCTGTCAAAGTATCAGCAACTACCAATTATGGTTTGTTCATGTTATGATGAAGATAAAACCTCAAAGTATAAAACATTTTGAGCTTCGCATTTGCTAATTTTAAAAACTATAATTTCTTGCAAAATGAACAATTTTAAATTAGTCTATAGAATATAAAATTACTGAACTGTGCAAAAAACTTTTTTGGTTAGCATTTTGATCTCTCTCTTGCAGTCAGCCAAAGTGTAAGACTGTCTATGGTATGATCTTGCACATAATAGCATTGATAATAACATATTGATAATAAAATTTTGATAATAACAGATTTTCAGCTAACTCGGTTGCTAAGAAGTCATCTGTCATGAGTTTGTATCGATCTGCATTTAATTTCAAATTTCTTCAAGCTGCAGCTTTATAGCAGAGTCTAGACCCTTTTTGATTTCTTTGGCCCTCACATAGTTGCAAGTATAATAGTTGCCATTGCATCTGGTCTTATTACATTCTGTGTAGATGGCCCAAACATGTCAGAATTTTTTCAATGCAGATGTCAGCCATTGATGGTATGTTTTTCTATGTTAATACTTTTACGCCTGTGATCTTGTCTGGTAACTTGGGGTTCATTATGTTCTACTGGTGCATCCGCAGGACAACATAGAGCGTTTTATTTGGACTTGATACAGGCCCGTATTTCCTGGGGTGGCTGGCTGAGCAACCCAACCTTTTAGTGATTTTCATACTAAGAATTGCAGTCTAAGCTCATTCACTTAGAATTTCCAACAACTAATTTACTGGCAACTAGCATTCTATATTGTCTCCGTGGTGGTCTTGCCAAATGAGTGATCTTGTGAGACTTTGTTAAGACTAGAAAACTGATCTTTATAGCATATAGTGGGGGTGTGAAGAAGACCCCCTAATTTGCATTTTAAAACTTCCAAACCTTGATATACATGCAAGTCATGTAAAGCTAAATACAAAGCACAATATCACAAATTATTTTCTTTTGCGGTTTAGCCGTCTTTACAATATAATTAGGCGATCCGCTGTGTATGATTCTTTGTTATTTGTTAAAATTATGTGAATACTTGTCCAAACTAATACTCTTATAATTTCTTGCATCTGCTTTTCCTGTTTCAAATGCAAATAGCAAGTTGTTTATCTTACTGATAGCATTTGCAAGCATTAAAAGCCATAGAAAAGTCAATGACTTGTTTGTTAAACTTTTAAAGAAAACAGATTTTTAAAATCATGAGTTCAAACTAGCAGGTTTGAACTCATGATTTTAAAATAAGTTTTTCAAATTTTTAAATAAGTTCATCATACATATAGTAGAATACTTTTTAAAACGAGTAATTGTCAGCCCTTTCTTAGATGCCTGATGTCTTGCAAATGCCAGTTTAAAAGAGAAATGGCAACTTCCACTTTTGAAAAAAATATGTGTACACTTGTGTATAACGCACATAAGGCCTGTTCAATGGAGTAATGCATTGGTGAATATGATCAACACAAAAGGGCTAGCATACTGTTAGTTTGGCTCTTGGCCAGCATTAATCAAAGAGCATGTAGAAAGCTGTCTACTACAATTCAGTTGATCAGCGATGCTTAGTGGGTTGGCAAGAGTGATGATAACTCCTTTCATATAGGTACCTCCAACTTCTTCTTTTCACTTTCCCTATTTCGGGGGTTACCATTTTGAACGGTATATCTTTGTACAGAGTGTATTATGACCATGTGATCATGGAGTTTGCCAGGGTTTTGGAGAGCCACTGTGGCTAGATGCGCGCCTTAAAATATTAAGTTTTACATAATGAGTATACACAATCTTATGGTTGAACTTGTTTGCTGTTATTCAAGAAGATAGGCATCCAGTATTGTTTCCCTATAATTAGGATATACTTCATCATATTGGATACTTGTTACTACTAACAGTTAGCTACAATGTTTCAAGCTCTGTCTACAATTTAGCACAAGACAAGAACATTGATTCATTTGCATCCAAAACATTATTTCTGTCTACTCGTAACCTTATGGTTGTCTGTCCCTCCTTCCTCCTTGGAACAGTTAACTACATTGTACTAACTTTTTTCGATAATTTAACAAAACAAGTTTATTGTGGTAAAATATAGAATAGCCTTGGTTCTACTATGTAGTAAGGATGTGCGAGTCAAGTAGCTTTGGCTTGTGTTTGACTAGGTAGAATTTATACTTTGTCTTTAGCTTTTGTTGATAATTTAACAAAAGCTAGGGACACATTTAAATTCTACCCAGTCAAATTAGAACCAAGGCTGCTTGACTTGCACTTCTCTACTACATAGAAGAACCAAGGCTATTTTAGATAAGCTATTAGAGGGCTGTTATACAAAAGAACTGTCTAGCAATTAGACAGACAAAAGTTGAAATTAAATTATTTTGAAACTTAAATTGATTTAATCAGAAAGTAAAGACATTCTCTATGATTTGCGAGTGTTTTTATGTTTGAAGTGATTTGACTGCCAAAATGTTTCAAGATTAAAATCAGCAGAGCTTGATCGCCTCTAAACACTCACAAAAATATGTGCGAAATGATGTCACTAGTTTATATTATTGTGATAGCTAATATAGGTCAATTTGTTCAAGCTGCAACATTACCTAACTCTATTATGTCGATCCTTTCGTAACTGTAGACACAATATTTGCCTTTGTGCTTGATCTGAGTGTTTTAACTGCATTTTAACTTTTCTGAGTGTTTTAAACTTTTTTATGTCAATTTTAATCTTGAAACATTCTGGCCATCAGATCTCATCGAACTTAAAATAATCGCATATAATAGAAAAATTCTGAGACTTTCTGATAAAATCTTCTAAAAAATTTTGTAAATTCATCTTTAGCACTTTTGAATCTTTTACTATTCTTATTGAAATCAATAATCAATAATAATAAGAAAAATCAATTGAATCAGAAAGTATAGACATTTTTTTACAATTTGCGATTGTTTTTGATGGTTGAGGTGATCTGACTGCCAGGATGTTTCAAGATTGAAAGCGGCTTCTTAACGCCTTTTCTTTAACACTTCTGTATTTGTTATTATTCTTATAAGGTGGCCTGAACAGAATATATACTCTACATAAACAGAGACATCTGGCTAATGGAAGTAATAGACATTATGTACTTATGATTATGAAAGCCACAAGTATCTCTGTTACATAGTCTTGTTACATGTTATATTTTACACCTTCAAAGTATATAGGACATCAAAACATGTGAGAAGGTGACACTAAGAAATCAGATTGTTTATTGTTGACTTAATCTAAACCATCACCCCTTACTAGAACATGAGCAGTACTTTAGGATTCCTCGCCCTTTTAAAATACGTGCATAAACAAAGTCTCACAACATGCACGGTATTAAAAAATGTAGCGAGAGACAGCTATTGGCAGCAAGTGACAGCAGAGGTACATGTACTTATGCTAATACAATTAAACAATAGCCCACAGCTATTGGGTTTCCTAAACAGCATCCACTGTAGATAATATAAATGAAGGGACTGCGTACGCGGTGACGGTGTGCGCATTCACGGCAGTCAACAGTACCAAAGATATCTTTCACGCAGCCATCATCAGGAATAGTGATTCCATCCACACAGACAGCTGCCAACCCGAGCAACAAAACAGAAACAAACAGAAGCCAACTGGACATCTGTAAGAGAACAGCATAAGAGAGTCATCTTAGGGATTTATTAAATCCATGAGCCCATTTACAGGTCTTTTTAGCATTTTTAGTTTTGATAGTACACTAAGGTTGTATATATCATATACATACATATCTGATGAAAATAATATACCATATTTATAACTAGGTTAATGTCTGGCGTTGCTCGGGTAATAAAAAAACTTTGAACAAAAAATTTATTATTATTTAACATAATTATTGTGAGACTGTATGTATAAGCCGAGCCAAGCCGACTCCAGTCCAATCGAGTGGAACAAGAGGAGGGCTACCCGCTATATAAGCCTGAACATTTGCAGAGAAGCAGAGCTGTCCACGCCTGTATCATTGACTGTTGCATGATTTTCAATGTAGTTACTTACGAACAAAGCAGAATACGTGTATGTACTCTTCACACCGAGTCTTATGTTGGTGGGGTAATAAAGGGCAGCGCACGAAACCTTTACAATATACAACATTTACCATTTTAACTTTTAAACTTCATACAATGAAAAAAGTATTTTTGTGCAGCTCAAATGAATTGAAAAAAAACATAAAAAACTGTAAAGGTTTTTAAACTTTTTTAAATAAGTACCTTTTAAATTTTGTATCATAAAAGAAGTGTTTTATTAATATAAATTAGGTAGAAAAATAAAACTGTAAAGGTGTTTAAACGTAAATGTAAAATAATTAGCAAGTGATGGCAAACTAAAATCTGTTTTGCTACAATTACAATGAAAAACTATTTAGTATACACTTGTATGGTTTTAATTTGTTTAAGTGTTAGCATCATAAGGTGAAAATATCACCTAGAGTGGTGGTGAAACCCAAAGCACTTATCTAATACAAACACCTCCTGATGAAAATCATCAAAATCTTATATATGTACATATTAAAAATTAGCAGCAGTAACAATAATCAGTAACAATATGTTAACTTTAGTAATTATAATTACCTACAGCAACTTTAGTGTATTTACTGGTTATGATCTGCAAGAAAATGTAACCTTCTCAAAGTTCTTACCTACGAGACAGGTGTATAACATAAACGTTGAGTTTTAAATGAATATAGCTTACTAAACACATATTTAAAAGAAGTTTTAGTATGCATTTTACTAAAAATCAAACTTTCAGCTAAAATTTTATCACTCATCTGTTTTTGAATTCATCTTTACTATAGCTTATAATAATTAATGCTGAGCTGACATAGCGAGCGACTTAAATCTCTTTCAGGGGGTGTGGCTAGTATTTCGGCGAATAGCATACCAACCTTTTTGTTATTTTGTCGTAGTCAGTCGTAGTCAGTCGTAGTCAGTCGTAGTCAGTCGTAGTCAGTCGTAGTCAGTCGTAGTCAGTCGTAGTCAGTCGTAGTCAGTCGTAGTCAGTCGTAGTCAGTCGTAGTCAGTCGTAGTCAGTCGTAGTCAGTCGTAGTCAGTCGTAGTCAGTCGTAGTCAGTCGTAGTCAGTCGTAGTCAGTCGTAGTCAGTCGTAGTCACCTACTGCCAAATTTTAATTTCAAGAAAAATGTTTATTGATATTATATAGTGGAAAACCAATTTGCTCTAGTATGGCTAGAAGGAAAAGGCATCGTGTTTCATAGAATAAGGCAAAACAATCTCATAACAGGGTTTTGTAATCTGAGGCACACTGTAATAATTAATAACTTAGCGTGTGCAATCACGAAAAGGGTATACAGTATATGGTAAGAATGTACCGCATAGTAAAAATGGCTTAGTTTTGTGGTTATGTGCTTGTATACAATCTTGGGGTTGCAATCTTTGTGAGTTTATCCAATACCAAGGGCATTTTCCATTTCTAGATTTTAATTGCAATAGCTACACAGACCAAATGACAGACAACAAACTTTGATATATATATATTATATATATATATATATATATCAAAGTTTGTTTACAGTGTATTTACAGGTATATAAGATATATTAATATATATTATATATATATATATTAATATATCTTATATACCTGTAAATACACTGTACATATATATCTTATATATATTGAGATTTATATATATATATATATATCTCAAAGTCCATCTGTAGTTCAGTTTGTCCAGCTATACCTAATAAATGTTAAAATCAACAATCCATATCGAAGAAGATTTGTTCTCAGATCTCCCTGTTCACAAGACCAATTCCTTACCACTTAAGCCACAAGAGCTTCATAGATTCATTGGGTGATATATGTCCCTATGTAGGTGAAAATACTCTACCTACCGCTCCTCGTTACAGCGCAATGTTGTTCTATGTATTAGTAAGATCTTACTTAAATTAGCCATTGGCAATGTGCCAGGCTAATGGCGAGTGGCATTGTTTATAAACTAAGTTTATAAGTGTGGTATTTCTATCACTGCTTATAAGCTGATTTTCAGTACCTGTGAAACGCCAGACATTCCGCTGGTATATATCTATTTGTATAAATCTTAAAGTGATATATATACATACAAATGTATCTATATGTATATATCTATAGAGTTCCAATACTGCGCTCAAAGTTGTAGCATGGACTCCTGACTAAAAATGATGGTAGTTGTATAATTATTTTGGTACACGGAGATAGAAGAGAACTTAGTCATATAGGTCTTGTTGATGATGGGTAAGTATATGTATTTATAGGGTAGGCCTATATGTATTTACTAAGTATGACCAAAAACATAACCAGTACTCTTAATCAAAATTTGTTAGTTTCAATAGTAAATCACTTGCCTCAAAACTAACCAATTTGGTAAATGTTAGAAATAACTTTGTTCACAATTTCATAATAAATAGATTAATTACTATTTTTAAATCACTTATCATAAAACATTAGAAGGAGATGATGGCTGCAGGTTTAAGAGTCTGTGCAAGCCTCAATGATAACTTATCACATTTTTCCAATATTTTGCATACACTAGGAGGGTATGTCTAGAAAATTCAAAAGCGCCCACTATAATGTACAAATGAATTTTAAAACTAGAATGCTTTTTTGTCTTCTAATTTGGTTTTTTGCATGTAACGAAGGACCTTGTTTTAATGGTTTGAATGGTTTTGATGAATTTAATAATTTTGCATACATATAACAGTAGTGGAGTGCTGATGAACATTAAATAAATAATGTTTGAAAATACAATGCATATACCAGCTAATAAAAGGTTTGCCATTACTCACTTTCATCTTGCGGTCTATACCAGGAGCCTTCTTCTGTCTTCAATCAAATCTTAAGATAAACTGTCCTTATTTACTCGATTACATGACATGTTATGTGTCTGGGAGTTGACACAACTCTGCAGGTGGTTCTCTAAGTGTTCATTATATGAAAATAATAGGAGTTAGTATGACATTTAATAACAGGTTATGAGTGATCCAGTTCGCTATCAGTAAGTAAATCATTTTGTGAAATGTAATTATAGTCTGCTTGGCACCAGACAGATAATACATGTAAAATACCCTGTAAACAAATTTACTGATATGGCATAATCATTGCTTGTAAACATTTTCTCCTTTAATACAACAAACAGCTTTGATATGCTTTTCTTTTTATATAAGATTACCTGACTGAATGCTTGGCGATGCTCAGGAAATAAAAACGTTTTTGCATGAAAATATATTTTCATTTAATGTATACAACATTTACCATTTTAAGTAGTACATTTCATACCATGAAAAAGTTTTTGTTCAGTTAAAATAAAATGAGAGAAAAAATAAAGCAACTGGAAAGCTGTTTAAGTCTGGAATAGTTAGCAACTAATAGGATTAATACAAACTGAGAAAACAAAATAGTATTCATGAATATGTTGAATTAACAATAACAATGAGTGAATAGAAGCGTATGTTTAAAAAGGTTACTAGTGCAGCAGAGACAATCCACCAAAAATTTGACTACAATGACGCTGGTACCTCTCGATACAGGTACAAACATACAAATTAGATATCAGACAGTTTTTATCTGAGAGTTTGTCTGACCGAACGAAATGAAAATAGAGAGACAATTCTAACTTGAGATAATACAATTGCAGTTGCCCATGTGAAAAGTATTTAGCTTTTACAGATTTAGCGATCGAACCGATGAAGAGCCAGAAATAGGAGGGTAACGGCACATTTGAAAATTACAAATTGAAAACAAATTATAGATTTTGAAATGGTTTTTAAAAGAATTTCAAAAGGAGAACAAACGCAGCAGATAATATTAATTACTATTTAAAAGTATAATCTATATTTAGTGTGCACAATCACAACCAAAATACAGACAAGATATTTGAAGATAAATGTAGATACAGATAAGATAATTGAAGATAAATGTAGATACAGATAAGATAGTTGTAGATAGATGTAGATACAGATAAGATAGTTGTAGATAGATGTACGTACAGATAAGCCAGTTGAAGATAGGTGTAGATACAGATAAGATAGTTGTAGATAGATATAGATACAGGTAAGATAGTTGTAGATAAATGTAGATACAGATAAGATAGTTGTAGATTGATGTAGATACAGATAAGATAGTTAAAGATAGATGTAGATACAGATAAGATAGTTGTAGATAGATGTAGATACAGATAAGATAGTTGAAGATAGATGTAGATACAGAGAAGATAGTTGTAGATACATGTAGATACAGCTAACATAGTTGTAGATTGATGTAGATACAGATAAGATAGTTGTAGATAGATGTACGTACAGATAAGCCAGTTGAAGTTAGATATAGATACAGATAAGATAGTTGTAAATAGATGTAGATACAGATAAGATAGTTGTAGATAGATGTAGATACAGACAAGATAGTTGTAGATAGATGTAGATACAGAGAAGATAGTTGAAGATAGATGTAGATACAGATAATATAGTTGTAGATAGATGTAGATACAGACAAGATAGTTGTAGATAGATGTAGATACAGAGAAGATAGTTGTAGATACAGCTAACATAGTTGTAGATTGATGTAGATACAGATAAGATAGTTGTAGATAGATGTATGTACAGATAAGCCAGTTGAAGATAGATATAGTTACAGGTAAGATAGTTGTAGATACAGATAAGATAGTTGAAGATAGATGTAGATACAGATAAGATAGTTGTACATAGATACATGTAGATACAGATAAGATAGTTGAAGATAGATGTAGATACAGATAAGATAGTTGTAGATAGATGTAGATACAGACAAGATAGTTATAGATATATGTAGATACAGATAAGATAGTTGTAGATACATGTAGATACAGATAAGATAGTTGAAGATAGATGTAGATACAGATAAGATAGTTGTACATAGATACATGTAGATACAGATAAGATAGTTGAAGATAGATGTAGATACAGACAAGATAGTTGTAGATAGATGTAGATACAGAGAAGATAGTTGTTAATACATGTAGATACAGATAAGATAGTTGTAGATAGATGTAGATACAGACAAGATAGTTGTAGATAGATGTAGATACAGATAAGATAGTTGTAGATACATGTAGATACAGATAAGATAGTTGAAGATAGATGTAGATACAGATAAGATAGTTGTAGATAGATGTAGATACAGACAAGATAGTTGTAGATAGATGTAGATACAGAGAAGATAGTTGTAAATACATGTAGATACAGCTAGCATAGTTGTAGATTGATGTAGATACAGATAAGATAGTTGTAGATAGATGTACGTACAGATAAGATAGTTGTAGATAGATGTAGATACAGATAAGATAGTTGTAGATACATGTAGATACAGATAAGATAGTTGAAGATAGATGTAGATACAGATAAGATAGTTGAAGATAGATGTAGATACAGATAAGATAGTTGTAGATAGATGTAGATACAGAGAAGATAGTTGTAGATAGATGTACATACAGATAAAATAGTTGAAGATAGATGTAGATACAGATAAGATAGTTGAAGATAGATGTAGATACAGATAAGATAGTTGTAGATAGATGTAGATACAGACAAGATAGTTGTAGATAGATGTAGATACAGAGAAGATAGTTGTAAATACATGTAGATACAGCTAGCATAGTTGTAGATTGATGTAGATACAGATAAGATAGTTGTAGATAGATGTACGTACAGATAAGATAGTTGTAGATAGATGTAGATACAGATAAGATAGTTGAAGATAGATGTAGATACAGATAAGATAGTTGTACATAGATACATGTAGATACAGATAAGATAGTTGAAGATAGATGTAGATACAGACAAGATAGTTGTAGATAGATGTAGATACAGAGAAGATAGTTGTTAATACATGTAGATACAGATAAGATAGTTGTACATAGATACATGTAGATACAGATAAGATAGTTGAAGATAGATGTAGATACAGATAAGATAGTTGTAGATAGATGTAGATACAGACAAGATAGTTGTAGATAGATGTAGATACAGAGAAGATAGTTGTTAATACATGTAGATACAGATAAGATAGTTGTAGATAGATGTAGATACAGACAAGATAGTTGTAGATAGATGTAGATACAGATAAGATAGTTGTAGATACATGTAGATACAGATAAGATAGTTGAAGATAGATGTAGATACAGATAAGATAGTTGTAGATAGATGTAGATACAGACAAGATAGTTGTAGATAGATGTAGATACAGAGAAGATAGTTGTAAATACATGTAGATACAGCTAGCATAGTTGTAGATTGATGTAGATACAGATAAGATAGTTGTAGATAGATGTACGTACAGATAAGATAGTTGTAGATAGATGTAGATACAGATAAGATAGTTGTAGATACATGTAGATACAGATAAGATAGTTGAAGATAGATGTAGATACAGATAAGATAGTTGTAGATAGATGTAGATACAGAGAAGATAGTTGTAGATAGATGTACATACAGATAAAATAGTTGACGATAGATGTAGATATGCTCAAAGGCAGACTGCAATAAGTATCAATCTCACAAATCGTAAATGACATTGGACAATAGAAACAAACAAACACATTTACCAGCAATAAAAGACAACTTATAAAATTGGTCATTTACTTGAATAATTAAATCTTTTGCGTTTAAGCGTTTGCATCAGCAGTCTTTATTAGCACCATATTTAAGACCTGTGACATCAGATTCAATAGCCAACCAAACATGGTAATGTTAATATTAATCATAATAAAGTGGCGACGCTATTGCGTGTCTGTTTGATTGTATTACTATCATTCTTATAGTAAATATAAATCTAAAGTCATCATTCCTTTATACTAATTCATCAAAAGTTACAATTTGTTGCTTTAACAAGTATAATAATAAACTTAACAGACAATAGCAGCCAGCCAGGGAATGCTCAGGATTTCTTCTGTTTTCAATCAAATATTCCACAGGTGGGTGTTTAGGAGACTGGTTCTCAGAAACCAGGTGGAGTTTTAAAACCAAATATTTTTATCAACCTGGTAGAAGGTCACTAAAATATCTTCACATACGTGTGAGGTTTTGCATTTCACTAAAAGATGTACACAAAGAAGTAAAATAAAAGTTTGAGACTGGTTCTCAGAAACCAGGTGGAGTTTTAAAACCAAATATTTTTATCAACCTGGTAGAAGATCACTAAAATATCTTCACATACGTGTGAGGTTTGTTTAAAATCAGGCAAAAATGTGGAAATGCATAGAGTTTAATCAGAACAACAGACACAAGCACACATGCACGCATGTACACACACACACGCACACGCACACGCACACGCACACACAATAACAAGAGAGATTTATCAGTAACAATAAACAATTGTTCATTCATGTATTAATGCTGATATTATTTAGTGCTGCTGTTTATATATACACTTTTATTGAAGAGTGCGCAACAATTTTTATAGAAAGAATGTTTTGCATTTCACTAAAAGATGTACACAAAGAAATAAAATAAAAGTTTGAATGTTTACTATCTTACACAAATGCATATATATCTCTCTTCAAATTTTTGTAGTTGATACTTGATATGCATTCTTGTATTTAGTTCCTTATATATATTGCGTGCATTCAAAATATAGAAAGAATTTCGAAAAAAACTATGAATTACATAATGACTTTGCCACAGTTTGTTTGTATTTCAGCTTTTATATCGACTACATCGGTCAATATGACAACCATGGTATAACAATGGCATAATCAATTACATACTGCATTACTGAATGAATTTGAGGCACTGACCAATCAAAAACTCAGAGACAAATTACAAACTGTTTACTTTCGCAAATGGACATTCAATTGAAACAATACAGTCTTTAGACAGTCTTTGCAAAAAGACTGTCCAAAGTTTGATCTAATTGTGAACTTTCAGAAGTTTTTATTCACTGCTTTTTCATGCTTCGAAGAGCATTGGAGTTGCTCCCTCTCCAAATCAGAGAAACGCTCAAATCTTATTGCATTTGATACCATTTCACGTCGCTAAGTTAGTGCGAATGTATGCGCTGTGAGAGTACTGTCACATAGAAATGCTCACTGTTGATGAATTCAAATTGATAATACTCGCCTAAGCTCTCCCCTAGTGGAGGTAAAATAGTTTTAGCACACAGCTACCTAGATCTCTGCTATATAAACGTGTCACCGCTACTCGCTATTGCTTCTGTTCAAGTTTTTGCCTTTACATGAACCTTTACATGCCAAGGATGGGTTGCTCATTTGATGATGATGAAATAATTACTTCTTAGTGCAACTAGTTGTCTACTAGTTGTCATTGAAAAATCATAATGACTCAAAAGTGAGTCAACCTTAACAGGTTTTGTTTTGAAGAATACATTGCGAATTTTGGAAAGGTCCATAGTAAAACAACAAATCGTGGGAACAATTGCGTGCAGATCCGTTGGCAGTGGACACTGTGGAAGCAGGCACTCGTTACCTGCTTATGAAGCAGGTAAACTTTCTAAAATTAAGGCTTTAGGTTTCTTAAGGTCTTTTCTTTAAGGAATGCTAGAAGGAGGTTGATTGGTTTAAGGAATGCTAGAAGGGGGTTGATTGATTTAAGGAATGCTAGAAGGGGGTTGATTGGTTTAAGGAATGCTAGAAGGGGGTTGATTGGTTTAAGGAATGTTAGAAGGGGGTTGATTGGTTTAAGGAATGCTCGAAGTGGGTTGATTGGTTTAAGGAATGTTAGAATAGGGTTGATTGGTTTAAGGAATGCTAGAAGGGGGTTGATTGGTTTAAGGAATGCTAGAAAGGGGTTGGTTGGTTTAAGGAGTGCTAGAAGGGGGTTGATTGGTGCAGGCATTGGAGTGTTGGTCTAACAAGCCACTGTTCCACTGAAATCATCTTATGCTAACCTTTCACCTCTGGCTTTGGACAGACGGACAGACACAGCTCTAATTATAGTACAGATTACATGTGATCTAATAGCTTACATTATACTGAAGAACTTGAATATTGTAGGTAAACTATTTCCTAGTATAAATAATCCTGCCTCGTCCTCAGGTCTTTCTGGCTCTGTATTTTTCACTCTTTACTTTTACTTTTAGTTACGAATTGTGTTTCTCATTGCCATTTCCATGGTCACCTTTATTATCTGAGCAGTTGCTGTCGACATCACCAGCTTTTATGAAGTGATACCGTAGCACTGAGATGTCTAGAGTATAATTGTCCAGGGTAGAAGATCCTAACATATAATTGTTTACTTGAAATCACTTGACCAGCAATTAAAAATGTTTATAACCACTTATTGGCTGGAGTTTTATAGCCTGTGGCGTAACAGTCATAAATATTTGGTGGGAAACCAAATATTTATTGCAGCGCTTCATTTAATTGTATGCAGTGTTGGTTATTTAATATATACCTATGTACACAGGCAATTAAAGCAACTCCTCCTCACAATGGATCTCTTGGCATCTACTACTCAAGTTTGCATGTGATTCACTCTATTTACATGAGTGACTGTAAGTCGATGATTCATATTTGATGCTAGCCAATAGCATTGTTTCTAGAACATCTATAATTATTAATAGACAAGTAATGAACTTCCTATTAGTAAATAATTATTGATTAATCTAGAGGGGAATACATGATAAAAAACAGTACTGCAACCTTCTGTTAGGCGATTAACTGCAAAAAAAATCATTTTTAGTGAGGATAGGTAGAAAGGAAATGTGGTAAAGAAAACTTGACCCGCTCAAGAAATACTCAAGAACACTTCTTTGTGAATTTATGTCACAAATATATTGTCTATTATTATCTGCGAAACTAAAATTATATTGTTTCTTTTTGTCACATCATGAAACATTAAAAAAAAGCAAACAACTCTTTGTTTACACTTTGTTACATTTTATGGCTTTTTCAAACATAAATGTGTTAATGTTAAAACCACATTTCTAAAAAACTTTTGCTTTGAAAATTTGGCAACTGGTCAAAAATTTTCTCGTCTTACCAATTTTTGCAATGTGACACGCAAATTCCTATTTGCGCATGTAGGTGCTATGAAATTAAAAAATGCCCAAAAACCTTTAAACTAGCTACTTTAGGGCCTAAATACTTAGGACAAGTACCTCATGATTATATTTGGTAATAAATAGAGTTTTCAATGTTTTTCCTGACCGTTCAACATATTCTGCTCAATAATTACTACAGTGTAGGCTCTGGCGAGCATTCAAATATATTCCATCAATTACGGAGCTTTCACTTTATAAGTTGTCTGCTCATGTTCTAATGATGGTATGAATGCTAGAGAAGCCAAATTATTATATTGCGTGTTATAATAAGTAATGTACTAGACACTCACATAAGCTCTCCGGATAATAATTATAAAGGTAATCATAACATTGATGTTAATAGTAATAGGGATACTGACAATAATGATAGTAGTTTTGAAAATGAAGGAAATATTGATATTAATGATTAAAAGAACAATAAAGCTACTATATTAACAAAAATAATACTGATGTTGATAATAATAGTACTATTCACGATAAAGACAATGAAAGTATAAGCAGTAAAAAATATAATAGTAGTACTTCTGGCGATAACGACAGTAAAGTTAACGATAATAATAAATTAATAATAGTACTGTAGCCTCAATTTCTCATGTTGGCTAAAATGCATAAAAAGATAATTCTTGCCCTAATGTTTTGCATTTAGTGATGTACCTTTGCAGGGCTTCTTAAAGATTTGCTAAAAAATTATTTTGTATTCATACTAGATCAAGGCTGCTCATGGTCTTTTTATGATGTTTTTTTCTCCCCCGTCAAATAAAAATATGAAAACAGGTTTTTATAATAAGATTTTATCGTAACATTAGCAAAACATTAATAGGAAATGCTGACACTTTTGACGCTAGTATGGTTAGCTGTTGTATCTAATAATAGAGTGTAAAATAAATTTACATGAAAATATAACAAGATTATATGGATGATAGCATTCAGCTAAACTGTATGTCACCAAGACACTTCCTTTCCCATAGTAAAATATGTGGTTCCAATGAAAAACGCCCACAAAAAATCTCATATGTGGTTTTAAATAAAAAGGGAACAACTTCTTCAAACGTTGTTTGTCATATCAATATAATTGTTTACATGATATTTTAAACACTGCTATTAGTCTACACAGGTGGCACCAAGTAAATTACAACAGCATTTCATAAGAGATTTATTTGACTGATAGCGAACATAATTGCTCATCACTTGTTATTCAATGCCAGACAAAGTCCTTTCGTGTCGTCCGGTAATAAACACCTAGACAAGCACTTGAGTAGTTGTGTCAACTTTCTGACACATAAATGGTCAGGCAAAAGTGTAAGATTGATGACAGTTTACTTGAAGGATAGAATAGAAGAGGACTGCTAGTGTAGACTCAAGCGTAAAGGTGTGTAATAAACAATCGTTTCATAATTGAATCTATCTTTGCAAAACCTTTCTCGCTACATTTATTGTGATAAGTTTTTAACATATATTTGTACTTTATTATTAGAGCCTTCATATTGTCTATGAGTACTCCCTAGGGTATGTTGACAAAATACCTGAGGCTAGCTGGAGTTGTTGTATCAATCATCCTGGGTCAGTCGTGTTAAAGGATCCTTTCTATATTATTCAAGGATATTATGGTAAAAAAAGACTCTACTGGTCTCCAAAATATAACTCTCAGGATCTCATTAAATTTTGATTGCAAAAGAGGGAATGCTATGCAACAGAGTAAGCGTTATTAACTCTGTCTGTTATGAAACAAAATGGACAGTGATGAAAGATTATATAATACTTTATGGACAATTATGTTTACATAATATTGTATAATTATGTTATTATATCTTATTATATTATACTTTTATGTTATATTATTATTTTACATTATTATACATTATTATAATATTATATAATTATAATCATTATTATTATTATTATAATTATTTGTATAAACTCTCATTAACAGCTGACACCATTGGTAACAGAGAGTGGTATGA
Source organism: Watersipora subatra (assembly GCF_963576615.1). Lineage (NCBI taxonomy): Eukaryota > Metazoa > Bryozoa > Gymnolaemata > Cheilostomatida > Watersiporidae > Watersipora > Watersipora subatra. The sequence goes on from NC_088709.1 coordinate 10,611,307, forward strand.
TGCCTTTTATCCAGTCAAGTAGTCAGAGAAATTAAAAAACTAAATTAAAAATTTAAATTTAAATTAAAAACTTTTTTTAATTTAAATAAAAGTCATTATTAATTAAATTTGAAATTACACCAAAATTAGTAAAGTTTATCAGAAAGTATTGGTATTTTCTATAATTTGCGATGATTTTTGTTTGTTTGTGTTTGAAGTAATCTGACTGCCAACATGTTTTAAGATTGAAGTCAACCAAATTGCTCGCAATTAAAGTGTTAACAATGTTATGTGCAAAATGACATGACTAGTTGCTATTGTTGCGATAGTTGATATCAGACATTGCGTTCAAGTTGCAGCGTTATGTAACTTTCTTCTATGGCTCTATTCTGGCGGTCTATTTGCAACTATAGACATCATTCCATTTTCGCTTGACCTGAGCAGTTTAATCTGACCAAGTTTTGTCGGTTTTAATTTTGAAACATCCTGGCTGTCAGATTGCCTCAAACATAAAAAACAATTGCAAGTGATAGAAAAATATCGGTACTTTCTGATGGAATCTACTAAATTTTTTGCAAGTTTATCTTTAATGCTATCCATGTGTTAATTCATTGTTTGACAGTGTCCAGTCATTACTGAAACACTGCACATGTCACTTTGATACCGAAACACTTAAGATGCTATAATATCACTGACCTTTGACTTTTGTGAAATAACCCGATCTAGATGGAAAAAATGTAAAATATGTAAATTTCACAGATGCATTTGACAAAGGAATAATTATCATTATAAAAGAGAATTCCTGGTAACCCAACTCTTTATTTAAAATGGCGTACCAGGTACATTTATACTGAAGGTATGTAAAATTATGATAAATAGTAAGTTATTGAGTTTGTAAGTTCCTACCTTATATTCCTTACTAAAAATGAAATGACTTCTTTTATTGTTTTGTTATAGATGTCAAGTACAACTCTATTTCGCTTTGCTTTCTTGTTCGGGTTGGCTGCAGTCTGCGTGGTTGGAGACTTCAACCCTGACTACAACAACTGCGCAGATGGTGTCTATGGTTCTGATCTTGTTGACTGCTTCAGATGCGCAACTCTCCACCCTTTCTCTATCGGATTCACCATTTACAAAAGATGCTGTCAAGGATTTCAAGGCTACCTGAATTATTGTTCTGAATTATTATCATAAGTGACCTTTGACCTCTGCTGTCACTAGCTGCCAATAGCCCTCACTGACTATATACTTTTACAGCACGGCGCATTGTCGGGCTTCACATAAAGTTTTTATAAAAAGCTAATGTATAAGTAATTATTCCTGTTCTAAGAGAGATGGTTTAGACTGAGTCAACTGTAACAAATCTGACTCCTTAGAGTTTTACAATATTATATTCATTGATTTCTATTGATTTTACTATGCTAAAACCATACAGTAACATGACTATGTAATAGAGATACTTGTGACTTTAATAATCATAAATACATGGTGTCTGTTACTTCTATTAGTCCGATGTCTCTGTCTATGTAGAGTATATTTTTTTTAGGCAGCCTTGTAAGAATAATAACAAATACAGAAGTGTTAAAGAGAAGACGTTAAGAAGCTGCTTTTAATCTTGGATCATTCTGGTAGTCAGATCACCTCAAACATCAAAAACAATCACAAATTGTAAAAAATGTCCAAATTTTCTGATTCAATTGATTTAAGTTCTGTGCAAGTTCATCTTTAAAAAGAAGATGTTAAGAAGCTATCTAAGAATTTGTTAAAGTTAATTAATTAAGATTAAAATTTAAACTAACTAAGTTAGACTAAAAGTCATTTACATCATTTATTAACTTTTGTCAGCTCAATTGCGGACAGCTCTTCAATATAACAACTCTCTGATAGCTTATCCAGATGATGCCTTGGTTCTTCCATGTAATATTAAAGTGCAAGTCAGGTAGCCCTGGTTCCAGATGATGCCTTGGTTCTTCCATGTAATATTAAAGTGCAAGTCAGGTAGCCCTGGTTCTTGTTTGACTACGTAGAATTTATACTGTGACTCAAGCTTTTATTAAATTGGCAACAAAAGCGAGAAAGATTGTGACTGTCTATGTAGAGAACATATTCTGTTCAGCATTTCTGGTAGATAGGAAACTCAAACAAGTTGCTTAAAAGGCTGCCAAATGGTTGCACCCTTTATAAATCTCTGTCAATGTTTGCGAAGTTAGTTTTACCTTTTTCATAAAAGAATTTTGAAAGACTATTTTCTAAAGATACAAAAGTCAAATTCCGTGTATGTGTTTGCTTGTATATGTGTGTGTGCGTGCGTGCGTCCGTGCGTGCGTGTGTTTTCTCCATAAAAACCAACTTCCCGAAAAGCAGAAATCATTTACAATTTTGCATGTATTTTTTTATACCCCCAGATTTTCAGTCAAAACAAATTGTGGAGTTATCATCCCTAATGGACATTAAAGTTAAACAAACATTTGTGTGAATGAAAGTCATGATATACACCATTCACACACTAGTCGTTTTATTAGTATACATGTATTAAAATATGAATTAAAAAGTTAAAAATATTCCGATTTAGAAAAAAATGTGTTTTGCTCGTTTGGACAATTCTTGGTAAAATAGGTGTATGTACTTCTAATTGATATCAGTCACTTAAGTAATGCTATATGCTTATGGGAAATGCTACCAATTTTTGTAGCCCACTTACATGTACCTAAAAATGATATAAAAATTGAATTTTTAAGTTTTTGGGGTTTTTTCATCAAATAAGTAGCATAAATGCCATATTTTGACAAAAATGACAAAAACCCATTTTTGAAAAAACTTTTGATTTTTATTCTGAATTGTGAAATTTTTGCAAAGGTTTGTTTATTTGTTTGTTATGTTTGTTTAAAATTTGCTAGAATAAAAGATAAACATTGACAATTATTCAAAATAGATTTTTTCCAGGCCAAACTGGGTATGTCTGCTTGTCTATATATATAAACCTCAGTGTTTGTTTATCATATGTTGATTTGTTGTCCACTTCCCACTGAAATTGAACTCGGCAATAACCGTTCTACAGACAGGTATGCTATCTACATTACCACACGGCCTAGTTGTGATGTTTGAAAATAACTAGCTAATAATAATAATAACTAGCACGCCTAACACGCCTAGCACGCCTAGCACGCCTAGCACGCCTAAGACGCCTAGCGCCTAGCGCGCCTAGCACGCCTAGCACGCCTAGCACGCCTAGCACGCCTAGCACGCCTAGCCCGTCTGGTTGATTGAGAGGTCCTGAAGCGTAATGATTTTCTACATCCAAATGTGCAATTATTCCAAGGCATTGCTAGCTGGCTGTCTGGCCTAATGGTAGTGGGCTTTTTTTAACTGTCTCCAAACATGCAGGTTGGATTCCTGTGAGGTCCAAATTTTTTCTAACATTGATGTGAGACAGATGGACACGGCTCTTACTGAAGTAAAGATTCAGACAAGCTTACATTTCTCACACTCATTGAGTAGAAAAACTTAATCATTGGCAACTACTTTGTCTGCCCTCTAAAACTTTTTTATTACTTTTGCAAAGCCGGGCATTTAGCTAATTCATATTTGGTTTGGCTGTTCCACAAAAAAAGGAGTTTCAGGCCACCATATGGTTACTAGTAGGTAGAAATAATGTTTTAGAAGCAAACCAAAAAATGTTTTTGGCTTCTGCTAATTTGTTGACAAAGCTAAAAACATTGTAGCTAACTGTAGTAACAAACAAGTATCAAATATGCTGAAGTATATAATAATTATAAGCAATTAATACCATATGACCATCTTTGTAAATAACAGCAAACAAGTTCAACCATAAGATCTCTTTCTGTTAGTAAATCCTAATTTGTCATTGTGCGTGTGTGTGTTTGGTGTGTGCTTGTTTTGGGTGTGGGGTGTGTCTGTGGTGTGTCTGTGGTGCGTGTTTGTGAGTGTATGGTGTGCGTGCGTGTTTGTGTTTGTGTGTGCGCGCGCATGCGTGTGTGCGGTTTGTGTAGTGTGCATGTTTGTGTGTGCGTGTATGTGAGAGTTTTTGGGTTTGTTTGTGTGTATGGCGTGTTTGCGTGTGTTTGCGTGTGTGTGTGTGTGTGTGTGTGTCTACATGTTTTTGGCCAATTTTGTCCAAACTCTACAGCTCTCTTCTTACCCTTTTGAGTCTGGTTCCTGAGAACCAGTCTCTTAAACACCCTTCTGATTAGAAACGCATGAGCCATTGCGTACATTAAGTATTATTGGTATCAATGAAGTGATTATAGATTGTCGTGATAAAAACTCGTTAGCAATTTGCATTAAGAATATCCCTGCTGCCGCTAGCTAGTTTTATGTTTACAAGTTTTAAGTTGTTCAAAAAGGCCTATAACTCCTTTATCAGAATCTTATATTGTCCATTTTGTCTTTTGCTGTTTTAAGCTGGTATCCCTTTGTATCTGAAAATGGATAAAGAAAAATTGGAACGATTACAAAACTTATGCTGCAGGGTTATGCTACCTGATATGGACAGCTATGACCAGCTTTTACTTCCCCTTAATGTTGAGGAGCTAATTGTGTTATTAAATATATGCAGTCTAAACACTCACCTTGCATCTCAAATCTGCCTGACCATCCATTACATTCTACTTTCCCAGGAAAACCACTACACCTTATACCAGACACCAGGACCTTATCAATACACATTATAAAAAAGCTTTATGCAAAAAGAGCTTTTTTTAAACCCGCCTGACTTACTTTACTAGTTTTTGTTTGTGTTTTGTTTTTGCTTTTTTGTCTCATGGCCTTATTTGCTCTAAATAGCATTGACCGATAAAAATAAAGTTTATATCTATCTATGAGAATACTGGTTCGGCCAAGCATCCACAAAGGTTTACCACAGAACAGAGAAAATTTTACAAAGCGATTTGTCCGCTCATGTTCTAAAGATGACTGGAATGCAAAAGAACTCAACTCGTGATATTGTGCTTTTTGCTTTGTATTTAGCTTTATTTCACATATATCAACTTAATTAAAGAAACTCTATGCTGTCTTGCTGATGCACCAAAGGAATACCATGAACTTTAAATAGTAGAACTAATTGGAAAACCTACCATCAAGGGCTGACATCTGGATTAAAAATATCAGAAATGTTTGGGCCATGGATACAGAATGTAATAAGACCAGACTTCACCCCAACTATTATACTCGCAACTATATGAGGACCAAAAAAAATCAAAAAGGGTCTAGATTTTGTTATAAAGATGCAGATATGAGGAGTCTGTAATAAATTCAGATCAATGCAAACTCATGGCAGACTAGCAACCTAGCTAGCTAGAGATCTGTTATTATACATATGTTACTGTCAATATGTTATTATCAATACGTTATTATCAATACGTTATTATCAATAAGTTATTATCAATGCTATAATCAATGCTATCATGTGCAAGACAAAACCATAGACAATCTTAGTCACCTTGGCTGACTGCAAGAAAGAGATCAAAATGCTAACCGAGAAAGTTTTTAGCACAGTCTAGTACTTTTATATTATATACACCAGCTTATAAATGTTTATTTTGCAGGAAATTATAACTTTTAAAATTAGAAAATATGAAACTCAAAATGTTTTATATTACATAAGCAAATCATAATTGGTACCTGCTGACACTTTGACAGCAGCAAAAAATGCTGTTGGCTTCGAAAACCAAAATTAATATGAATATGTGTAAGAGTATAAACACACTAGAAAACTTTCGTGAATGAAAGTGGTGAACTTATGTGTTTTTAGCTCAATCATCTCCCTGCTCATATTACCTGAATCTATATATGTAAATCTCAATTTTTGTTTTTTTTTGTTGGTCATTTGTTGGTCTGGCGTCTCTGTATCCAGTTACAGTGACTAAAGTCTAGCAATGAAAAACAGGCTTGCCACTAGAATGAAATTCCCGACATCCGAATTGCGAGTCTCAAAACAAGTGCAAGTAACCACAATGCTAAAGCATTCTTATTATTCTTAACTATCTTATCTGCATCTACCTACAACTATCTTATTTGTATCTACATCTACCTACAACTGTCTTATTTGTACCTTCAACTATCTTATCTGTATCTACATCTATCTACAACTATCTTATCTGTATCTACATCTATCTACAACTATCTTATCTGTATCTACATCTATCTACAACTATCTTGTCTGTATTTACATCTATATACAACTATCTTATCTGTATCTACATCTATCTTCAACTGGCTTATCTGTATCTACATCTATCTACAACTATCTTATCTGTATCTACATCTATATACAACTATCTTGTCTGTATCTACATCTATCTACAACTATCTTGTCTGTATCTACATCTATCTACAACTATCTTGTCTGTATTTACATCTATCTACAACTACCTTATCTGTATCTACATCTATCTACAACTATCTTGTCTGTATCTACATCTATCTACAACTATCTTATCGGTATCTACATCTATCTACAACTATCTTGTCTGTATCTAAATCTATCTACAACTATCTTATCTGTATCTAGCTCTATCTACAACTATCTTGTCTGTATCTAGCTCTATCTACAACTATCTTGTTTGTATCTACATCTAACTACAACTATCTTGTTCGTATCTACATCTATCTACGACTATCCTGTTCGTACCTACATCTATCTACAACTATCTTGTTTGTATCTGCATCTACCTACAACTATCTTGTCTGTATCTACACCTACCTACAACTATCCTATTTGTATCTACATCTACCTACAACTGTCTTATTTGTATCTGCATCTACTTACAACTATCTTGTCTGTATCTACACCTACCTACAACTATTCTATTTGTATCTACATCTACCTACAACTGTCTTATTTGTATCTACATCTATCTACAACTATCTTTTCTGTATCTACCTCTATCTACAACTATCTTGTTTGTATCTACATCTATCTACAACTATCTTGTTCGTATCTACATCTATCTACAACTATCTTGTTCGTACCTACATCTATCTACAACTATCTTGTTTGTATCTGCATTTACCTACAACTATCTTGTCTGTATCTACACCTACCTACAACTATTCTATTTGTATCTACATCTACCTACAACTGTCTTATTTGTATCTGCATCTACTTACAACTATCTTGTCTGCATCTACACCTACCTACACCTATCCTATTTGTATCTACATCTACCTACAACTGTCTTATTTGTATCTACATCTATCTACAACTATCTTTTCTGTATCTACCTCTATCTACAACTATCTTGTTTGTATCTACATCTATCTACAACTATCTTGTCTGTATTTACATCTATCTACAACTATCTTATCTGTATCTACATCTATCTACAACTATCTTGTCTGTATCTACATCTTTCTACAACTATCTTATCTGTATTTACATCTATCTACAACTATCTTATCTGTATGTACATCTATCTACAACTATCTTATCTGTATCTACATCTATCTTCGACTATCTTGTCTGTATCTACACCTACCTACAACTATCCTATTTGTATCTACATCTACCTACAACTGTCTTATTTGTATCTACATCTATCTACAACTATCTTATCTGTATCTACATCTATCTACAACTATCTTATCTGTATCTACATCTATCTACAACAATCTTGTTCGTACCTACATCTATCTACAACTATCTTGTTTGTATCTGCATCTACCTACAACTATCTTGTCTGTATCTACATCTACCTACAACTATCTTGTCTGTATCTACATCTATCTACAACTATCTTGTCTGTATCTAAATCTATCTTCAACTATCTTATCTGTATCTACATCTATCTACAACTATCTTGTTTGTATCTACATCTATCTACAACTATCTTATCTGTATCTACGTGTACATCTATCTTCAACTATCTTGTCTGTATCTACACCTACCTACAACTATCCTATTTGTATCTACATCTACCTACAACTGTCTTATTTGTATCTACATCTATCTACAACTATCTTATCTGTATCTACATCTATCTACAACTATTTTATCTGTATCTACATCTACCTACAACTATCTTGTCTGTATCTACATCTATGTACAACTGTCTTATTTGTATCTACATTTATCTACAACTATCTTTTCTGTATCTACCTCTATCTACAACTATCTTGTTTGTATCTACATCTATCTACAACTATCTTGTTCGTATCTACATCTATATACAACTATCTTGTTCGTACCTACATCTATCTACAACTATCTTATCTGTATCTACATCTACCTACAACTATCTTATCTGTATCTACATCTATCTACAACTATCTTATCTGTATCTACATCTATCTACAACTATCTTGTTTGTATCTACATCTATCTACAACTATCTTATCTGTATCTACGTGTACATCTATGTACAACTATCTTATCTGTATCTACATCTATCTACAACTATCTTATCTGTATCTACATCTATCTACAACTATCAAATATCTTGTCTGTATTCTTATTGTGACTGTACACACTAAGTATACATTATACTTTTAATTTAAAATTAATATTACCTGCTGCGTTTGTTTTTCTTTTGAAAGCTTTTTAAAAACCATTTCAAAATCTATAATTTGTTTTCAATTTGTAATTTTCAAATGTGCCGTTACCCTCCTATTTCTGGCTCTTCCTCAGTTCAATCGCTAAATCTGTAAAAGCTAAATACTTTTCACACGGGCAATTGTATTATCTCAAGTTGGAATTGTTCCTCCCTTTTCCCTTCGTTAGGTCAGACAAAGTCTCAGACAAAAACAGTCTGATATCTAATTTGTATGTTTGTACCTGTATCGAGAGGTACCAGCGTCATTGTAGTAAAATTTTTGGTGGATTGTCTCTGCTGCACTAGTAACCTTTTTAAACATACGCTTCTATTCACTCATTGTTATTGTTAATTCAACATATTCATGAATACTATTTTGTTTTCTCAGTTCGTATTGATGGTATTAGTTGCTAACTATTCCACATTTCAACAGCTTTCCAGTTGCTTTATTTTTTCTCTTATTTTGTTTTAACTGAACAAAAAACTTTTTTCATGGTATGAAGTTTATTACTTAAAATGGTAAATGTTGTATACGTTAAATAAAAATAAATTTTTTTATGCAAAAACTTTTTTATTTCCTGAGCATCGCCAGGCATTCAGTCAGGTAATCTTATATAAAAAAGCACACAAAAGTTGTTTGTTGTATTAAAGGAGACGATTTCTACAAGCAATGATTATGTCATATTAGTAAATTTGTTTACAGGGTATTTTACATTAATTATCTGTCTGGTGCCAAGCAGACTATAAAAACATTTCACAAATGATTTACTTACTGATAGCGAACTGGATCACTCATAACCTGTTATTAAATGCCATACTAACTCCTATTATTTTCATATAATGAACACTTAGAGAACCACCTGCAAAGTTGTGCCAACTCCCAGACACATAAAATGTCATGTAATCGAGTAAATAAGGACAGTTTATCTTAAGTTTTGGTTGAAGACAGAAGAAGGCTCCTGGTATAGACCGCAAGATGAAAGTGAGTAATGGCAAACCTTTTAATAACTGGTACATGCATTGTATTTTCAAACATTATCTATTTAATGCTTATCAGCACTCCACTACTGTTATATGTATGCGAAATCATTAAATTCATCAAAACCATTCAAACCATTAAAACAAGGTTTTTCGTTACATGCCAAAAACCAAATTAGAAGACAGAAAAGCGTTCTAGTTTTAAAATGTATTTGTACATTATAGTGGGCGCTTTTGAATTTTCTAGACATACCCTCCTAGTGTATGCAAAATATTGAAAAAATTTAATATGTTATCATTGAGGCTTGCGCAGACTCCTGCAGCCATGATCTCCTTCTAGTGTTTTATGATAAGTGATTTAAAAATAGTAATTAATCTATTTATTATGAAATTGTGAACAAAGTTATTTCTAACATTTACCAAATTGGTTAGTTTTGAGGCAAGTAATTTACTATTGTAACTGACAAGCTTTGATTAAGAGTACTGGTAATGTTTTTGGTCATACTTTGTTGATACATACACTTACCCATCATCAACAAGACCTCTAGAACTACGTTCTCTTCTATCTCCGTGTACCAAAATAATTATACAACTACCATCATTTTTAGTCAGGAGTCCATGCTACAACTTTGAGCGCAGTATTGGAACTCTATAGATATATACATATAGATACATTTGTATGTATATATATCACTTTAAGATTTATACAAATAGATATATACCAGCGGAATGTCTGGCGTTTCACACGTACTAAAATCAGCTTATAAGCAGTGATAGAAATACCACACTTATAAACTTAGTTTATAAACAATGCCACTTTCCATTAGCCTGGCACATTGCCAATGGATAATTTAAGTAAGTTCTTACTAATACATAAAACAACATTGCGCTGTAACGGAGAGCGGTAGATAGCGTATTTTCACCTACATAGCAACATATATCACCCAATGAATCTATGAAGCTCTTGTGGCTTAATTGGTATGGAATTGGTCTGGGGAACAGGGAGATCTGAGAACAAATCCTCTTCGATACGGCGTCTCGATTTTAACATTTAATGGGTATAGCTGGGCAAACTGAACTACAAATGGACTTTGAGATATATATGTATATATATTTTAAGTGTGTTTTTAGTAAGCTATATTCATTTAAAACTCAACGTTTATGTTATACGCCTGTCTTGTAGGTAAGAACTCCGAGAAAGTTACTTTTTCTTGCAGATCATAACCAGTAAATACACTAAAGTTGCTGTAGGTAATTATAATTACTAAAGTTAACATATTGTTACTGATTATTGTTACTGTTACTAATTTTTAGTATGTACATATATAAGATTTTGATGATTTTCATCAGGAGGTGTTTGCATTAGATAAGTACTATGGGTTTCACCACCACTCTATGTGATATTTTCACCTTATGATGCCAACACTGAAGCAAATTAAAACCATATAAATGTATACTAAATAATTTTTCATTGTAATTGTAGCAAAACAGATTTTAGTTTGCTATCACTTGCTAATTATTTCACATTTACATTTAAGCACCTTTACAGTTTTATTTTTCTACCTAATTTATATTAACAAAACAATTCTTTTATGGTACAAAATTTAAAAGCTATTTGTTTAAAAAAGCTTAAAACCTTTACAGTTGTTTTGCTTTTTTTCAATTCATTTGAGCTGCACAAAAAACTTTTTTCATTGTATGAAGTTTAAAAGTTAAAATGGTAAATGTTGTATATTGTAAAGGTTTCGTGCGCTGCCCTTTACTACCCCACCAACATAAGACTCAGTGTGAAGAGTATATACATGTATTCTGCTTTGTTCGTAAGTAGTTACAGTGAAAATCATGCAACAGTCAATGATACAGGCGTAGACAGCTCTGCCTCTCTACTGCAAATGTTCAGGCTTATGTAACGGGTAGCCCGCCTCTTGTTCCACTCGAATGGGCCTGGAGTCGGCTTGGCTCGGCTTATACATACAGTCTATCACAATATGTTAGATAATAATAAATATTTTGTCTAACGACTTTTTTATTACCTGAGCAATGCCGGGCATTCACCTAGTAATAAATATGGTATATTATTTTCGTAAGATATGTATATATATATATGGTATATACAACCCTAGTGTACTATCAAAATTAAAAATGCTAAAAAGACCTGTAAATGGGCTCATGGATTTAATAAATCTCTAAGATGACTCTCTTATGCTGTTCTCTTACAGATGCCCAGTAAGCTTCTGTTTGTCTCTGTTTTCTTGCTCGGGTTGGCAGCCATCTGTGTGGATGGAAACCCTACTCCTGAGGATGGTTGCGTGAAAGGAATGCTTGATGTTGTTGACTGCCGTGAATGCGCAGACCGCCACAGACCTAGATTCACCAGTTCTGCTATCTACAGTGGATGCTGTTTAGGAAACTCAATAGTTGTGGGCTATTGTTTAATTGTATTAGCATAAGTACCTCTGCTGTCACTTGCTGCCGATAGCTGTCTCTCGCTACATTCTTTGTGAGACTTTGTTTATGCATGTATTTTAAGATGGTGGGGAATCATAAAGTACTGCTCATGTTCTAATAAGGGGTGATGGTTTAGATCAAGTCAACAATAAACAATCTGATTTCTTAGTGTCACCTTCTCACATGTTTTGATGTCCTATATACTTTAAAGATGTAAAATATAACATGGCTATGTAATAGAGAAACTTGTGGCTTTCATAATCATAAATACATGATGTCTATTACTTCTATTAACCAGATGTCTCTGTCCATGTAGAGTATATATTCTGTTCAGGCCACCTTGTAAAATAGTAAAAGATCCAAAAGTGCTAAAAATGAACTTACGAAAAATTTTAGAAGATTTTATCAGAAAGTCTCAAAATTTTTCTATTATATGCGATTATTTTAATGTTTGACACGACGTACAATCTGATGGCCAAAATGTTTTAAGATTGAAATTGACATAAAAAAGTTTAAAAAGAAAAGTTAAAACGCAGTTAAAACACTCAGATCAAGCGTAAAGGCGAATATGGCGTCTACAGTTGCGAAAGGATCGACATAATAGAGATGGGTAACGCTGCAGGTTGAACGCATCGACCGATATTAGCTATCGCAATAGTTTCAACTAGCGACTTCATTTTGCACAAACAACATAAGCAGGTAACAAGTGCCTTTATCACTGTGTTTCTATGCTTCGAATAGGTTTGGAGTTGTCCACTGCTAACGAATCTGCACCCGATTGTTCCCACGATTTGTTGTTTTACTATAGATCTTTCGAAGATTCACATTGTATTCTTCAAAACAAAACCTGTTAAGGTTGACTCACTTTTGAGTCATTATGATTTTTCAATGACAACTAGTAGACAACTAGTTGCACTAAGAAGTATTTATTTCATCATCATCGAACGAGCAACCCATCCTTGGCATGTAAATATTCATGTAAAAGCAAAAATTTAAACAGTAGTAATAGTGAGTAGCAGTGATACGTTTATATAGCAGATACCTAAGTAGTTGTGTGCTGAAACTGGTTTACTTCCACTAGGGGAGAGTTTAGCCGAGTATTATCAATTTGAATCCATCAGCAGTAAGTGTTTCTATATCAAAGTACTGTCACAGCGAATACATTCGCACTAACTTAGCGACGTGAAATGGTATCAAATGCAATAAGATTTGAACGTTGCTATGATTTGGAGAGGGAGCAACTCCAAAGCTACTCGAAGCATGGAAAAGCAGTGAATAAAAACTTCTGAAAGTTCACAATTAGATCAAACTTTGGACAGTCTATTTGCAAAGACTGTCTAAAGACTGTATTGTTTCAATTGAATGTCCATTTGCAAAAGTAAACAGTTTGTAATTTGTCTGAGTTTTTGATTGGTCAGTGCTGCAGATTCATCCAGTAATGCAGAATGTAATTGATTATGTGATCTTTATACGATGGTTGTCATATTGACCTATCTAGTCAATATAAATGTTGAAATACAGACAAACTGTGTCAAAGTCATTATGTAATTCATAGTTTTTGTCGAAATTCTTTCTATATTTTGAATGCACACAATTTATATAAGGAACTAAATACAAGAACGCATATCAAGTATCAACTACAACAATTTGAGGAGAGATGTATATGCATTAGTGTAAGATAGTAAACATTCAAACTTTTATTTTATTTCTTTATGTCATTTTTTTGTGTGAGATGCAAAACATTCTTTGTATAAAAATTGTTGAGTACTATTCAATAAAAGTATATATATAAACAGCAGCACTAGATAATAACAGCATTAATACATGAATGAACAATTGTTTATTTTTACTGAGCAATATCCCTTGTTATTGTGTCTGTGCACGTGCGTTTGTATGTGTGGGTTTGTGTGGGGGTTTGTGTGTGGGTGGGTGTGTGGGCGTGTGTTTGGGCGTGTGTGTGGGTGGGTGTGTGGGCGTGTGTGTGTGGGCGTGTGTGTGCGTTTGTGTTCATGTGTGTGTGTCTGTTATTCTGATTAAACTCTATACATTTCCACATTTTTGCCCGATTGTATCCAAACTTCACACATATGTGAAAATATTTTAGTGACCTTCTACCAGGTTGATAAAAATATTTGGTTTTAAAACTCCACCTGGTTTCTGAGAACCAGTCTCCTAAACACCCACCTGTGGACTATTTGATTGAAAATCAAAGAAATCCTGAGCATCTCCTGGCTGGCTGCTATTGTCTGTTAATTTTATTATTGTATTTATTAAAGCAACAAATTGTAACTTTTGAGGAATTAGTACAAAGGAATGATGACTTTAGATTTATATTTACTATAACAATGATAGTAATACAATCAAACAGACACGGAATAGCGTCGCCACTTTACCATGATTAATATTAACATTACCATGTTTAGTTGGCTATTGAATCTGATGTCACAGCTTTTAAATACATGTATGGTGCTCAAACGCTGAAACACTTAATAAGTCAATTAATTAATTTTATAAGTTGTCTTTTATTGCTAGTAAATGTGTTTGTTTGTTTCTATTGTTGAATGTCATTTACGATTTGTGAGATTGATACTTATGCAGTCTGCCTTTGAGCATATCTACATCTATCGTCAACTATTTTATCTGTATCTACATCAATCTACAACTATCTTCTCTGTATTTACATCTATCTTCAACTGGCTTATCTGTACGTATATCTATCTACAACTATCTTCTCTGTATTTACATCTATCTACAACTATCTTATCTGTATCTTCATCTATCTACAACTATCTTGTCTATATCTATATTTATTTGCATCTATCACTAGATACATCTATCTTAAGCAGTCGTCTCTGTATCCACATCCGACTTTGATTTTCTCCATCCATCGCCAGGTCAATGATGCAGGAAGCAGCCTACACAATTCTTCAATCTGGCAAATAGTGATGCTGTTGATTTACCCGACCTTTCCCAACTGTCCGTAACAGAGCTCCACCTGGTTAACAAACTTGACAAGGTTATGCATATCATTTTCACGGACAGGTGTAAGAGATGATAACTTTGAATACACTTCCTTAACGCTCAGACTCACATTACAGTAACGGCTATCAAGGCGTTTCCACATTAACGTGTAGGCTTGAGGGTGGACGCTATTGATAGACTCGATACATTCATAAGCTTTCCCTTCAGACAGTGTTTTAACTCCCAGGTTCGTGCTGGATCAGAAAAAATTCCCCGAGCAGCAAACATGCGCCAAACCGATCTAAACTCCCCATACAATCTGCGATCCCTATTAAAGGTAGGTAATGGTGACTTGTTGAATTTGAATTAGGAACGATATCATGCGCTAGTTCGGATCTAGCGGTGTTCTCAGGGGATGACCTACGATGAAGGCCTTCATACATTATAGTTGTTATGGACAAATCACATTGTTCACTAGTAGCAGAAAATGATAATGGCAAAGCGGATGTTTTAGTGCGTCTTGTTACCAATTCAACCCCTCCGCTACCGCTAGCCTGAGTATAACCAGTCCCCTCCCTAGATTGAGTGATACCAGGCCTAATGGTGCTGTTTGCACTTGGTGGTATATCCTCGAGTTCAGAGGTAGAGGCAACATTTCTTGATGGGTTAGTGGTAGGTTGAAGTTGTGAGTGAGTGGTAGATCGTGACCCATTACTAGACAAAGAAGCAGGCTGAAACTGCACACTGTGCTGCACAGTTCGCATTGAGGGTTGCATGGATTGGACATGCATGCATTCTAGGTCTACTATAAGCTTATCTAGAGTTGATACATAACTAGATGAATCATCAAATGGGTAAGTATCAAAATTATTGCACAAATCGTTTAGAGTAGCAATATGAGTAGATGCCTGGTTAAAAGGGTCAGAGCTTTCAAGCAAGAGCTCAGCTTTTCTAATTGCAATCTTAATGTCACGTGAATAGAAATTGTATGACAATTTGTCATATTGAGCTATCGAGTCATTAAACAGTTGGTAACAAAAAGCTAAATAATCATCAAGCGAGAGACCAGAAACTGTTTGATGAGCGGTGAACAGCTCATCTGATAAGACAGCGTCAGCGTATTCACTGTGCAGGTCAATTAACTGATTGTAGGCATCTACTAGTTGTTCTTGCAGAGCCTCTAGTTCACTAATAGGAATGTTCTTACGTTTGAACTTGTTGGATATTGAAGTGAGTGCTGATCGGGCTCTGCTGCGTCTGGTCTTTAGTTCAATGATCATAGTCTCATCCATAGCCGAAGAAGAGGTGGTGGTGGTAGCTGTATTTTCTTCTTCGCCATCTATTGGCACTGTTCTAGTATCTGGTTTGGGACCTGTGGATGGTGACAATGAATAGGTGTTCTCGTAGGTTGAGATTAGATTCGTTTAATTGTGTCCTGTATACAGAAGAATGATGTGCACCAATGGAAAGAAAGTATACAGGTTGATGTGAAAAACAAAAGACAGGCAAATGCATTAGTTGAACTGAACATACATGTATGGTACCAACACTCACAATAGTTGAGAGATCCGATCCAAATACTAGTATAAATTGCCCCAGAAGGTGAGATATATTAGCTGTTGTGATGGACAACTAGCTGTTGCTGAAAAATAACAATTAAGTTAATTTTAGCACGTGTACTAAAACTCTTTAAAAAAGTTCAAAATTACATGTAGTCGAAAAAATAATTTTACTGTTAATGCTGGTGTTCTCACTCTCAAGTGATCCTCACAAACTAGCTAATGAACTTTGTTTGACTATAAACTGCTTATATTAGCTGAAGTGATAAATAATCTCACAGCTTTTGACGAAAAGCTTGGCTTGTTAGTTTTAGCAGAGATAGTGCTATTGCTTGTTGTAGCAAACCTGAAACAATATTCCCAAGAGAGACTGCAGACTGTAAGCAGTTTGTACGACCACACTGATAGTGTCCTCCTAGCTCGTTATCGAAAGTACATGAAAAATAACAACTTTGCAAAAAGCTGGTAGTGAAGTGATAATCAACAGCGACATGGTTGCTATGACATACTGTGATGCCTTCACAACTTCTACATCAACTTTAGTGGTTCCTTTTTTCCTCATTTGTCTTAGTTCTTTCAATACTTTTGAGAGAAGAATTATATTACCACTAACCAAACTTAACAAAAAAGTCATCATAATAGCTGTCAGCAGTGAGCTTTTAACGGTAAGAACTCTTGGCCATATCGTTCCCGCAAACAAGCAAGTCAGTATTGGTGATAGAAAAGAGATTGTTACGATGAGCAGCAATGTTACGAACCAGCTTACCAGAGTTAGCTTTCCAATATTGTTACAAATCTTTGAAGTCTCATAATCGTATGGTCTGCATACAGCGTAGTAGCTGTCAACACTTGCTAGCAAAAGTTGAACGTATCGGCAGTTTACCACTTCCACCAGTACTCCTTGTAGCAGGTTCCTTCATTTTAGTGTAGTTCCTAGACTATTCAGAGATTGAATAACACAAACAGCTTCCAACACAAGTACAATAGAATTAGTTATATCGGCTATAGACAGATAAACTAAAATCCAAAAGTAGTTTAACTTTCGCAGCTTCTCACATCTTGAGAGTATATATATATGCGTGAAATTAACGGCTATAGAAAAAATGTTGACTATTACGGACAGGATTGTATATACGATGTGATGTCCTTCAGCAAAACACAGTTCAATTTCTGATAAGTTGCTTAAAGACATAACGCGTTGCCTACGGATAATTTTTGTCTCCTAGCTGGCTGACTTCAGCTGATGTTGCCTACATGTAACTGTAACCTAACTTCAACGCAGCTGTATTATCTATTGATTACTAGCTCGTTGAAAAGATAATATGAAATGATACGAATAATAGACAAAAATTAATTAGGCTTCTAAGCCAAAACTTTCATCTGACTGATTTCTGCTTTGGCGAATCAATGTGATGAAATCGGCATAAAAATCATTATTATTACATAACAAAGTCAAGTAGTTATTGAAGTTATGTGCATGAATGTATTGAGATGAGAAACAAGCTCTAACAAATGTGAAACACTAATTAGTAAATACGTTGCCCAAAACAGTCACTAAAAGTGTGGCTACTCTGCTTGTGAATATACAGAGAACGTTTACGTTATGTGATTTTAAGTTTTAC
The DNA here is from genome assembly GCF_963576615.1 of Watersipora subatra. Lineage (NCBI taxonomy): Eukaryota > Metazoa > Bryozoa > Gymnolaemata > Cheilostomatida > Watersiporidae > Watersipora > Watersipora subatra. The sequence continues at coordinate 10,629,403 of NC_088709.1, forward strand.
GAACAGTAAAATACATGTAATTTTTATAACCCGCCCCAAAATCTTCCTCAACTAGAGTTTTTAGTCCTTCAAACAAAAACAAAGCTTAAATTTCTAATTTAATGGCTTTACAGTAGCTGTGGTATTATTAGTTTGTATTTATGGCTTTTCTTTTCGCTTCCATTTGGTTTGTAGTTCATGATTACAATGATTTTACGTTAACTTAAGGGAGCGGACACTATCAATTTTTAACGGTTAATCAATTTTTCTTCATCTTTTCTACACAGCAAGGTCTATATCGTAAAGAAAAAATTGCATGTCTGAAATAAAGTGAGACAAAAATATATATTTACTATAATAGGAACAGTGTCTATCTTTATGCCGCCTGTCCAAAGCCAGGGTTAGAGACTAGGCTAGATCGCTTTCAAAGCGAATCTAACTTATGACATTCAGCTTGGCTGACTGTCACTCTAACACCAGCACCAATCAAATATTTTTAGGTATTTCTGAATAATTGTGCACATACTTATTCTCTGTGTGATATAATTGTGCAGCTACGTCTTATTCAACCTTTATCGGCATACATGATGATCTCCCATGGTACACTCGACTGCCAGGTACTAGGATATAGCTATATGGCGTTCTCTCTTTCAAGTGCGGTAAGAAAAATAATGATATTTTCAAGGCTAACTATGAGACTCTTGCTATTCAAATTGCCTTTGAGAACTCACACCGACTGAAGGCTTTACGTTATACTAAATTTTTTACGTAATAAAGAGCAAAAAGTACATAAATTCATTACGTTAATCGGAATTTATATAATAAGTTTACACTATTTGGTCATCTTAATAAGCTAAGCTTTTTTGGGAGTTGTAAATACCACGATTCACCCACTCTATTTGCTTGCTCTTTGATAATTTATAACGGTATTACATCTTCCACAGGTTTATATGCTTCTACAAATAAAATAGCTTAACAATGATTTGTTCTTGTTGTTTATTTCTTAATTGCTGGTGTATCTGACTCATTGTCGGAGATAGCAAAGACATTCTAGTCTAAATCGCTTTGTTATTATAAGGTGAAACATGTAATGTGAAAACAGTTTAGCACAAAGCACATCAATATTCTGTAAACACTGCCAAATAAGAACAGATGCCATCAATGTTCTCTAAAACTAACCAAAAGGAAAAGATGCCACCAATAATCACTAAAAAGTAACCAATAAGAACAGATGCCACCAATGTTTTCTAAAAACTAACCAATAAGAAAAGATGCCACCAATACTCTTTGAAAGCTAATCAAAAAACAAAAACCACAAAAGTTCTCTGAAAATTACTTATCTGAGAACATAAGTATTAGCTGCAGCTGCTACCATTCAAAGCTGTTTAAAATCAGTAAAGTCTCTGAACCCATTGTGTATACTTTATTCATCTCATCGAGAATGATATACAACTGAAAACCTAATTAAAAAATTATTAGAGATTCTAGGTTAGCTTAGCAATATTATTGCACAAAACAAACAAAACATGCTTTTGTGTAAATGGTTAGTGAGGCAGAAGGATGCTAAAGCTACAAAGCTGAGGTTCGATTGACTTTAAACAGCCATTTGTCATTACCGAGAAGTGTTGCTAGTCTTCGATTATACGGCATAAAAAAGTCATCAAGCAGTTTTAAAGTAGAGATCCAGACTGGATTTTTTTTACCATGATGAACAATTCCATTTTTATCACGAACCTTCATTCTATCTTGAAATTTGACTCCAAAATGATTCTCTGAGAGATCTATTGCAGTCTTTACCTGCAATAAAACGGCTGAGCGGTTGAAGGTTCTAGAATTTACTCAAAGTTTGAGAACACTAGCTTCTTTTGTAACAAGGCAAAACTTATAATCAGAATACAGTTGTGTAACAGAATACAGCCATAATATAGCCATAATTAGCATTATGAATAACTTCTGAAATGTACAATAAAAATAATGTCAACTTAATAAACCTGCACAGACATATGCCTTGTCGAAACACGCAAATGCTTGCATGCATACACACGCATGCACAGACACAAGCACGCACACACTCATGCGTGTACACACACCCACGTGTGTACACATGCGCATCTGTGCGTGTGCACCCATGTGTGCATGTGGGCACACACACATACGCACGCACACACACACACACACACACACACACGCACGCACACACGCACACATACGCACACACACGCATGCACACGCACGCACGCACACACACACACACACGCATGAGTATACATATATACGTATACTCATGTACACAATATTTTGCTATATATTTCTTTGCAGGCTCCTACTTTACTAACATAAATTTACAAACAAATACTGCATTACTACAATTTTATCTGTATGCAACCTTCTAGTCTATATGTAGGTGCATATGCCCTACCAACATACATGTGTACACATCCTTACATGAGCACCCAATGTTACCATGTACCTTTGACTCAATTGTGTGCAGAACATTTCATGGATACTCTATGTTGCCACGGAACTATGCACTTGTACTTAACCTGCAAATATATATAGGCCTTTGCCTACACTGTTTGCGCATATATATGTACTCACCCTATCTTGACTATATTCATCCAATGTTTTGAACCTGAATTGTTTTCTTGGAATCAACTTGAACATTTCTTCAATGAAGATGATGTACATGCTGTGGGCTATGAGCGACTGTAAACAAGTAATACTTTAGATACTTTTAGTATATATAGTAGTAATATATATAGTGATATAGTACTATATATCAGCATATTATGCTGATATATAGTACTATAGTGCTAAAGTAGTATACTATAACACTGAAGTAGTACACTATAGTATTTTGGTATATATATACAATGTATATATACATGCCATATAGCATGTATATATATATACTATTTGGCATGTATATATATATATATGTATACATATATATATATATATATATATATATATATATATATATATATATATATATATATATATATATATATATATATATATATATATATATATATATATATATATATATATATATATATATATATAAAATGACAGTTCAATCTCATTGCAAGTTCTCCCAATCTCTATAGTCTTTCTTGTTATACTTTTGAGTTAGTCTATGTCAAAGTTGTAGTTCACTTGAGTGAAACTGGTCACTTGCATTGCACTGGTACAGAAGTGCTAATTTTTAAAATTTTAATGTTCAATACGATCAATATTTCAGTGGTGCGGTACAAGCTCAAAAATTTTTTTTTTCTATCTCATTGAATTTTATATAATTTCAATATCAGCAATTTGGTTCATTTGCCTCTGTTTATCAACCAATGCATAATAATGGCAAAGAAGGCTAGGTGGTGCACTTACCCCTGTATATGGGGTAAATGCACCACCTAAACATACATTTTTAGCGCTTCATATAAAGCAATGATATTTAATTACCAGTCTTCTAGTGCTGATATTCTTGCTCAGAACATTCTGGAGTTTCACAATGACAAATATTAGACTCAAGTGTTTAGTTAAAGCAAAGCAGTAAGACTGTGAAATTGAATTACCCCCTTTTTCGATGGTGTACTTACCCCACTTGACCCTATATATATATATATATATATATATATATATATATATAGACATACTAGCTATATATACTACATATATACTGTCTGTATATCTATATATATCTATTACTTTATTCGCAATAATTTCATTTCAAACAAAAATTCTTTCCGAACTATGCCAACCAAAAACCAGAAAATATAAAAATAGCAAGAGTTAGTCAATAAATACAAATAAATGACCAGATATTTCATAAAGAGATGCAACTTGATCGTAACGCTATATTTCTTAGCTCTGCAAATACAAACTTGTATTAATTCAAACATTTATTAATTTAGAAACATGAACTGCTTTTAACCCAATCTTTAATTAAATAAACTCGACCGATTTTTGTTATCTTTTTGATTACACTTCTAATTAATAGACAAACTAATTAAAAAGCAGACATCAACTTCCCCGCTGACTTTTACAAATGCCAACAAACTCAATTACTATTTGTTAGTATTTAAATCAATATAATGTTGCTCTACCTCAACAACTCCATCATGAGCATCTGGAAAATAGACACATGCTGCCTCTCCATACTTAGGTAAACAGTCTTGCATCCTGTCTAGAAGTTCTTGTAGTGCGGTGTCTATGAAACCTCCATTCAACGCGCTGCTAGGTAAATGCGTATATATAAGCTTTTCTTGATGCCAGTAGAACAAATTGGATATGACTCTACAAATTAAAAGGTATTGCCATGCTTATACGTACCAAATCACAAATAACAAAAAGAAAATAACAAGCGTTGGGTCAAGATGGTCCTCAACTACATGCATTACCTTAAAAGCGTGAATGCGCTCACTGTGGCCTAGATTATAAAAAATATGTTTTCAAATACTTCTACTGCTGATATGATTGCATTTGTAGCAACCAACAGAGCCATTAACTTTGTAAACAAAAAAATGAAGCCACACGAGCCAGAATAAGTAGGTCAAGTAACAGAATTGGTTACAATTTGCTGATCCTAATTGCTTTTTAAAAGCAAAATATTTGAGCAAACACGATGCCTAGCAGTTGTGTTCTCAATAAAACGAGCAGAAAACTTCAAATATCTTGCATAATTCAGTACTTTTGCAAATCCTAAAATTCACGTTTTTGGAATTACCATTAATAATCAGTGAGGTATTATTTCATGTAAAGCATTAAATTGATAAAAAGTGTTGCCATTATAAAAGGCTGGATCGATTTTGCTGTTTAAATCTCTGCGCATGCAGCCAATGCCTGCAGCCTATTCATAGCTAATACGATGGCTTGAAGTATCACAAGAAATAGAAAGCAACCTGCACCAATCTGAGAGCTTACAATAGTTTCAAGTTACCACAATTAGAGGTTTTTGGAGTGCATTAAAATTGTATAAAGACTTGTTGGATTTACTGATAGTTTAAGGTATAATATTACAGTAGATGAGGCTAGCAGTCAGCCTGGTCATGCCTCAAATCTCTTCCTCTTCAATCAGATAGTTTGCATGTGAATGTTTAGGAAGTGGAAGCAAAACAATCTAGCGATCTGGCAAAAAGCATAACACATATCTGTGTGAACTATAAATGAAATTAACCAGAAAATGCATAGCAGTTATGTGGACTAACATCATAGACCTATTAACTATACTATATTATATATGGTATAATTAACAGGTCTATGGCTAACACTCACACACACATGCAAACACTCATGCACACGCACGCATGCACAGGCACACATGCAATAGGACAAAGCGAAGTTGACAAGTTTACCTAATTAATGCTATAAAAAATTAAGAAAGACAATCTTGGCAATCGTGGTAACAATATGAAATGTTGTATACACTTTCTTCTTAGCTTTAGTATTCAATGCTAGATTGATTGAACTTACTGTACAACCTGCAGATTGTGTCTTCACAGCATGTGACTTCTCATAAAAGATCACTACTAAAGACTGTAAAAGCAAAAAAGGTCATTATTTAAAATAATAACAATAGATCACAGATAAAATGAGTTTTACCTGTCAGTGGGATTCCTAAGTTGAATATAGAGGCGTGTATCATCGGTGCTCATATAAGCTAAGAACTGTATGCCAGTGACAAGGGTTAGGTGTGTTTTGTTTCTTGCTATCTTTGTATGCGCCATCAGGTTCCCTACAAAGTAGTGAGACAAAAATGCTATATCTAAATATACATTAACCCCAGTGTTTGTTTGTTTGTCTGTCATTCATGTATTCAGTTGTAGCGATAAAGTTTTAAGGATGAAAAACTGCTCTACAGTGGAGTTGAATGTTGAAACCCCGGTTCTGCAGACAGGCGTGCTATCCACTACGCCACGCGACTTACTTTCCATACTATGAAATAATTATACACATACTTATTACACCAGCCAATCTTTAATGGTGATTATTTAAAATACCTACGCTTTATGCTTCAAATGACATGCTTGAACTAACAAACTAGAAAAACTTTTTTTACAAGAACAAAAAAAAGTGCCCAAACTTCTCCAAAATGCTATAAATATGAAAAATGAAGTTGTAGTTTTTCTATGTCTTCTGTAGAATTGGTCTTAGCTTTGGCTCAAATGTCTCTTTGTAAAATTGGGTGTTGTAAAGTAATTTTACCAAGTATTGTGGCTCCAAGGTATAGTTGTTCACTAGTTCTGCCATGGGTCTTCAAACAAGCAAGATACTATTGCAATTTGGCTTAACCACCTCTGGTGGAATTTTATTTGAATTACAAAGGTAACAACTCACACAGGTAAAAACATCAAAACAACAAATACTCAATATCACTATTATAGAAAAACAAAATAATTTTGCTTCATTTTTTCATACTGCTGTTCTACATGTGATTACGAATCTTTTGGTATATTGTGTGGTATACATTTTCATACTGCTGTTCTACATCTGATTATAAATCTTTTGGAACATTGTGTCGTATACATTTTCTTACTGCTGTTACACATCTGATTACGAATCTTTTGGTACCTTGTGTGGTATACATTTTCATACTGCTGTTCTACATGTGATTACGAATCTTTTGGTATATTGTGTGGTATACATTTTCATACTGCTGTTCTACATCTGATTATGAATCTTTTGGAACATTGTGTCGTATACATTTTCTTACTGCTGTTACACATCTGATTACGAATCTTTTGGTACATTGTGTGGTATACATTTTCAGCATAATTTCAAAGTTTCAAATCAATTGAACTATCTTTCCTTAAGAAGCTGTCAAAATACCGAAGACACTTATAATCAAATGAGAAATGAACATTGGTTGGTGACAGAGCACTAGCTTTAAAGGACATGCTGCTCTTTCCCTCTCTTCCTCTTTTGCTCTCTTCCTCTTTCCCTCCCTTCCTCACCCCCTCTTTCCCTTCTCTCTTTCCCTGTTTTCCCTTTCTCTCTCTCCCTCGCTTTCTTTTTCCTTCTTTCCCTCTTTCCCTCTCACCCTTCTTCCTCTTTCTCTCCCTTCCTCTCTCCCTTCTCTGTTTTTCCCTCTTTTCCCTTTCCCTCTCTTCCTCTTTCCCTCTCTCTCTTTTTCCCTCTCTCCCTCTTTACCTCTCACCCCCCTCTCCTTCTCTCTCTCTCTCTCTCTCTCTCTCTCTCTCTCTCTCTCTCTCTCTTCTCTTTCCCTCTCTTCCTTGTTCCCTCTCTTCCTTTTTCTCTCTCCCTCATTACCTCTCACCCCTCTTTCCCTCTATTCGTTCCCTTCTCTCTTCCCTTTCCTTCTCACCCTCTTTCTCCTCTGTTCCTCTTTCCCCTCTCTTCCTTTTTCCGCTCTCTTTCTTTCCCTATCTTCCTCTTTCCCTCTCTTTTTTCCTCTCTCCCTCTCACCCCTCTCTCTCTCTTACCCTCTGTTCTTTCCCTCTCTTCCTCTTTCCCTCTTTTCCTCTCTCTGTCTTTTTCTCTGTCTCTTCTTCTATCCCTCTCTCTCCTTTTCTCTCTCTCCCTTTTTCTCTCTCTCCCTTTTTCTCTCTCTTTCTTTTCCTCTCTCCCCCTCTCCTTTTTTCCTTTGTCTTTCTCTTTCATTTCTTCTCTCTTTTTTTTCTCCCTTTCTCCCTCGCTTCCTTCACCCCTCCCTCTCTTTCCGTCTCTTTCTTTCTCACTCTCATTCACCCTCTCTTTCTTTCTTTTTCTCGCTCTCACTTTAATTCACTCTCTCTATTTCTCTCTCTCTCTTTTTCAGTCCCATTCTTCCTCTTCCTCTCTCTACCCCCGCTTTTTTTTTCTCTATCTCTCTCTTTTTCTCTCACTCTCATTCACCCTCTCTTTCTTTCTCATTCTCCCTCTCACTTTAATTCACGCTCTCTCTCTATTTCTTTTTCTGTCCCATTCTTCCTCTTCCTCTCCCTCTACCCCCTTTCTCTTTGTCTCTATCTCTCTCTTTTTCTCTCACTCTTATTCACCCTCTCTTTCTTTCTCTCTGTCTCTCTACTTCTTCTCCCTCTCCCCCTTTTCTCTTTGTCTCTCTCTCTCTCTTTCTTTGCAGTCAGTCGAGGTAACTAAAACTGTCCATGGTTATTGCTAACGTATAATAGCAGATCTCCAATCAACTAGATAACAAGCAGCCATTTGCCATGAGTTTGTATTGATCTACCTCTATTTTAAATTCATTTTAAACCTCATCTTTATAAGATTAACAACTATTAAATCTTGTCTAACGTATAACAAAACATATAATGTATACCAGGGCCTCCATTATACAGGTTTCCATTCACAGCATCAGGCTTTTTCCATTTTTGATGAGAGAAATACTCAACGGGGCATTCGTTTACACTTCCGAAATAGTCCTACAATTAGCAAATAACTGCCAGTAAAGCTAAAGTTTGTAATTGTATGGTGGAAACCATTTACAGATAGTCATTTAACATAAGCTGAAGTTGCCTGCCCATTTACTTTTTAAGAGCTAACAAAATGCCTTGTAAAATAACACGATAAATAACATGCATATGTTAGCATTTGCTTAAAGTTTGAAATAGTAGTCAAAATTACACATATGTTTCAGTTTATAAGTTTACTGTTACTACAACATTCAACACCTTATTTCGACTCCTCCGCAAAACTATTAGATTACCAACTTTCAAAACACGTCTATTTAACTCACTTACTATTTCTTGATTTCTGTCTTTTCATTTTTGGGCATGTAATGAAAAACACAATTACGTTGATGAATACCAATGCTAATAAACAGCTTTACATACATACATATGCCATACAACAAGGCATAGATAAATATTTGAGGCGCATTGGAATTGTGAGTAGCTACCATGTCAAAGGGACCAGCAAAGCATTTTACGAGACTATTGAAAAGATACAGTCATGGTTATTATGAATAAAAGTAAGAGAAGATAAATACTACTTACCCATTAACTGTTAGTTTATAGTTCGTGGCATAACTTCAGTTTTTAGCTAGATGTACGTGTATATGAATTTTAGCCAATATTTACACAAAATGAATATAAGAGTTGTCTTGTAATTGCTAGTAAGCAAATCCTAAGAGAGTGGAAAACTTCAAAGCGTTTGGCTTGTTTGAAGTTATCAAGATTTGACTTCAAAAGTCACATCATTTAAAAAACAAACATTTGAAATTGTTTCTCCCTGTTTCTTAGATAGTTTTCATAGATGTTCTCAGTGTATTAAAAATGACCTTACACAAAATTTTAGTACATTTCATCAGAATTTATCGACATTTTTTATCATTTGCGATTGTTTTTGATGTTTGATATGACCACTATGATATTTCAAGATTAAAATGGACAAAACTTGATCACAGTTAAAACGCTCAGAAGAGAAATGATGGCAATGTTGTAATGATTGATACTGGCTATTGTTTTCTTATTTCAGCGGCACGCTTCTCTATTTTGTCAGTCTTTTTGCAATATGGATGTCATAATTGCACTTTCGATTGATCTGAGAATTTTAATAGCGATCAAATTTTTTCGATTTTATTCTTGAAACATCCTGACAGTCAGACCACCTCAAATATAAAAAAGAATTGCAAATGACAGAAAACTACTGGTACTTTCCGATAAAATAAAATAATATTTTGTGTGAGTACATCTTTAATAGTACAGGTATGTATTAACACTATCAAAATTTTTTTAAAAACAGACCAAATTGCCTTTCATTATCCAAATTTGGGAATTAACTATTTAAATGCACCTACTTGTTGTACGCGTGCAACTTGTGGATGGCCGTCAAACCACTTAAGACTAAAGTCTCCTGTTCCAGCTTTCCTCACTCCTGCCAGATGTAAGTTTGGGAAACAGGCTATTCTTGCACTAAAATTTAAATAATAAAAATAATAACACAGAATAATGTATTATTTCATGGGAGACTACAGTTCTGTTAATACCATAAAATAAGTTTAAGATGAGTTTTATAAAACCAGTTTTCAGACTATATTGAGGTACCATGTGCACTATGTCTCAGAATATATTGAGATACCATGTGCACTATGTCTCAGAATATATTGAGGTACCATGTGCACTATGTCTCAGACTATATTGAGGTACCATGTGCACTATGGCTCAGACTATATTGAGGTACCATGTGCACTATGTCCCAGAATATATTGAGATACCATGTGCACTATGTCTCAGAATATATTGAGGTACCATGTGCACTATGTCTCAGACTATATTGAGGTACCATGTGCACTATGGCTCAGACTATATTGAGGTACCATGTGCACTATGTCTCAGACTATATTGAGGTAACATGTGCACTATGGCTCAGACTATATTGAGGTACCATGTGCACTATGTCTCAGACTATATTGAGGTACCAAGTGCACTATGTCTCAGACTATATTGAGGTACCATGTGCACTATGTCAAGCCAGCAACATTGCCTACTGGTCTCCACATGCATAGCTAAAAGATTACTAACAGTTATTTCTTGTTCTCTTTTTTAGCTTAGTGTCTTGTTTCAACAATTTTTGCTATAATAAGATCCGTGTCCAACCGAAGCAACTGCTCCTAGCATTAGGAAAAAAGTTTGTAGCGTACATGGATGGAACACAGATATTCAGATTCCTGACCAAGCACGCTACAAACTGCTCTACGCCATGTTTTTTGTGCGCAAAGCGCGCCAGCCCGCCATGGGCATTATCTAAAAAAGTTTCTGAAACATTCTAGAAACCAGCCAGTTAACTAGCAAGCATCGGAACAGGTTTACAACTAGTGGACAATTTTAAGTGAGCAAATAAAACTGGTGACAACAGAAGGTACATATTATATATTTGTTTTGGCTAAATACAAGTTCTGTATGCTATATAGGTTGTTGTATATCACTTTATACACTGGGAAAAGGTCTATTGAAGAGTGTAAATATTTACTGCCGCTAATTTTATGTAAACGATTAGTTCGAACTCCCTCCTACAGCTGTGTTATGTTTGTTGTCTGCTCAAATTCAGTTGGACTTGTATCGATTAAAATGGTTAGCAACCGTAGCACCTGATTCATAGCTAGCAGAAAACAGCTGTTGCCCGGTGGTCTAGAACTCCAAACCTAGCGACAAAGAGTTGGGGGTGAACTCACAAAAAACCATCATAATCTTAAATTGCCCTCTGCATCTGGGCATGTGTCCAGTCATCGAGGTTCCCTTGCCATTGGACTCAGACATGACCAGCCAAGATCACAGATTTGCCCAACCATGCTCTTAAAACACGCATAGCCTCTGCTTACGATAAGCTGAGCAGATATCATCCCCCATCTTCGAAGAATTGCTAACAGGCATTGTCAGTATAACCCAAACTGTCTAGTACAGCCTGGTTGTTTAATATTAGCCTAAAACTGTTGAAGTAGTTGGCAGCTTTTTACAGATATACTATACTAGCTGAAGGCCCGGCAATGCACAAGTAATAAAATAATTATCCAATGAATTTGGGTAACTTACCTGGTAAGTTAACTTAAGCTAGTCCAAACCTTTACTATAATAAGAGCTGGGTTAGAAGACAGGTTAATAAGCGTGCCTATTTCAACCGATGTAATGGTCATATGCACTATTATTACTTGCTATTAATCACTATTAATTAATCGCTATTAACAGTTAAACACTCTAATGGGTTGGCCCGCCTGTCTGCTGATTCCGAGTTTAAACTCTCTACGAAGCAGATCTTTCGAACCTAAAACTTTTCTGTTATAACTGGACAGACGAATGGCAGACGACAGACAAAACACAAAATACATATATATATATATACATATATATATATATACATATATATATATATATATATATATATATATATTATATTATATATAATATATATACTATTAGCCTTTGTGCAAAGCTCATCACTTTTGTGATTTGAGCACTTTGGTGTCAGCACATTGATTTTCTTAGTCTGTGAGGCAACCTAGTTGTTTCATGGCAGAAAATCAACTCTCATTGGTAATGGGATTTGTGTCCCTTGCCTAAGCTCTGAGCTGCACTGATGAGGCTTCATTAGCCGAAACAGTACTGTCTGTAGCATGAGTATATGCTCCCTTACTTCGGTTTGGTTGAGCACTCTGTGAGAGGTGTGGCACTATTAGCCCTTGTGCAAAGCTCATCACTTTTGTGATTTGAGCACTCTGGTGCCAGCACATTGATTTTCTTAAAGTCTGTGAGGCAACCTAGTTGTTTCATGGCAGGAAATCAACTCTCATTGGTGATGGCATTTGTGTCCCTTGCCTAAGCTCTGAGCTGCACTGATGAGGCTTCAATAGCCGAAACAGTACTGTCTGTAGCATGAGTATATGCTCCCTTACTTCGGTTTGGTTGAGCACTCTGTGAGAGGTGTGGCACTATTAGCCCTTGTGCAAAGCTCATCACTTTTGTGATTTGAGCACTCTGGTGCCAGCACATTGATTTTCTTAAAGTCTGTGAGGCAACCTAGTTGTTTCATGGCAGGAAATCAACTCTCATTGGTGATGGGATTTGTGTCCCTTGCCTAAGCTCTGAGCTGCACTGATGAGGCTTCAATAGCCGAAACAGTACTGTCTGTAGCATGAGTATATATATATATATATATATATATATATATATATATATATATATATACCGTGCATTGCCGGGCCTTCAGCTAGTATAGTATATCTGTAAAAAGCTGCCAACTACTTCAACAGTTTTAGGCTAATATTAAACAACCAGGCTGTACTAGACAGTTTGGGTTATACTGACAATGCCTGTTAGAACTCCCTCGAAGCAATGATATACAGCTCCCACGAGGATAGGCGACGGCATCATGTGGGCGGGGCTTAATGATCGAGCTCTGTTGGGATGAACCTGAACACGGCACCCGAACAAACCGATATGCTGAATAAAACCCCTTGTAAATTTGCAAATATTATGAACAATAGTGGTTATTTTACTGATCTGTTAGTTTCATTTTGTTGTCATAGTCAACAAAATGAAATAAATATAGTTGCCAAATATTGTCACCGTTATGATCAGTCAGTTGCCATTCACCAGCATTCACGATAATATTAGTCGAAATCGTAAAATAGCCCAAACTCGGTTTTCTATTAAGATTTTGATTGTGAACACTACACTCCACAATTTTGTCTGCTGTCCTATCTTATTGGCCAGGTAAAACAATGTGACAATGATGAAAGACTTTGTCATTTTATATTAGGGGTGGCAAAATATTAATCAAAAACTAAAAAAATAAAGGCTGTTCTTCGGGTGATTTTGGATAAATTATATTCAAAATGCCTTCATGAACTTTAAACAGAAACTAGACTATTATTCAGACAGGATAAACTATGAGAGAAAACCATCAGGTATAGCCAGCCGGTTATACACAGTAGTAGACTTGGATACTTCACAGAACACAAACTTTACTAGCGGACAGCGTACTTAGCCTTTGTGTCTTCATAGGAAACAGGGTTATGGCACTGACGACCTTGAATGCACGTCCCCCAGCAATGAGCTCTATACTGAGAAAAGTATTTTGGCTTCACAGAACATTTTGAGAGGTCTCTGTAGACAATCTGAAGCAAAAACACGTATTGCTGCAATTAGAGATGATCACACATAGTCTTGAACACTGATATGAATGAATGAATAGAACAGGAATACGCATGGTCGAGAGGGAGGGAGAGAGAGGGAGATAGAGGGAGAGAGAGGGAGAGAGAGGGAGAGAGAGAGGAAGAGAGAGAGGGAGAGAGAGAGGAAGAGAGAGAGGGAGAGAGAGGGGAGATAAGGGGGAGAGAGGGGGAGAGGGGGAGAGAAGGGGAGAGAGGGGGAGAGAGGGGGAGAGAGAGGGAGAGAGAGAGGGAGAGAGAGAGGGGGAGAGAGAGAGGGAGAGAGAGGGAAAGAGGGGGAAAGAGGGAGAGAGAGGGGGAAAGAGGGGGAAAGAGGGGGAAAGAGGGAGAGAGAGGGGGAGAGAGGGGGAGAGAGGGGGAGAGAGGGGGAGAGAGGGGGAAAGAAGGGGAGAGGGGGGAGAGAGGGGGAGAGAGGGAGAGAGAGGGGGAGAGAGGGGGAGAGAGGGGGAGAGAGGGGGAAAGAAGGGGAGAGGGGGGAGAGAGGGGGAGAGAGGGAGAGAGAGGGGGAGAGAGGGGGAGAGAGGGGGAGAGAAAGGGAGAGAGAGGGGGAGAGAGGGGGAGAGAGGGGGAGAGAGGGGGAGAGAGGGGGAGAGAGGGGGAGAGAGGGGGAGAGAAGGGGAGAGAGGGGGAGAGAGGGGGAGAGAGGGGGAGAGAGGGAGAGAGAGAGGGAGAGAGAGAGAGTAGAACAGTGCCCCAGGATGTGATTAGACCAAATGGCTCAGTAGACCAAAAGTGTCTATAGAAGTAACAAAAACTCTCCGATGCAATCTTTTTTCTGATCCTGTGGCTTTAGGCAGACGGAAGGACACAGGTCTTATTATAGTAAACAATATTCATCACTTCAGTTTATCTTAGCATTCTTGGACTTGTAGTTTTTTGAATGTGCAGACGACTACAAAAAGCTTGGTTTCTGATTACTTAAAAATCATTAAATCACACATGCTTTTCGGATTCTCCATTTTTTAAACAGAAGCGAGAGGGAGTTGTCTAATCTTTTTAAAGTGGTTGTGAGAAAAGCAAGGAGCAAAGAACACAAATAGCCAGCTTGTATTACTTAAAATGGAATTATGAAGAAACTGGATAGAATGGGCCAAAAACCAGACCAGAATGTTATACACTTGATTACGATTGCTAGTGTTGACTAATTCTCCACAAAGTTCTGCTTTTCACATTATACAGAAAAATAACATAGAAGGTTTTATTTTCTATTCATTTTAGAGTTGAATTGTAACTTGTCAAAAGTGGGTCTTCAAAAACTACAAACCGTAAAGTGATGGTGAAAAATATGACAGCCGAATGAGAAGTTTTTCATAAAGAACTTAAGCTAGCAAAAATCTTGAACACAATGAAGTGCTAGAAGTTGTTATGCTTATTTTTAAAGGTTTCATAAATCATAAAATTATACGATGCATGTACAAATATCACATTGTAAACTCTTTATAATCCGAATACAGTTGTTGAAAATAACACAAACATAAGCTATTATTTATAAGTTAATTGGTTGGGTTAGAGTGCAACAGCCATGCTTGAACACACCAGAAATTGATGTCAATTTCCTTCATGATAATAATGCGTAATAATAACAAATATGAAGTTGACATGTTTTCAATTATTAAAAAAGATCTATCGACTATTGAGTGTTCAGGATGGTCAGCGCAGAGTTCCCTTTCTTGCCTCACAACTAACAAATATCTAATGATCTTTTCAAGGTTAACAGCTGCCTTTCATTACAACAATAGTATATCCACTTATATATTAACTTTGCCTAAGATTTCCTGAAAATCAATGCAGAAATATATTAGCTTTCACTCTAGTTTAAAGATTTGAGCTTTTGATGTGTAACAGCAATTTATTATATTGTTACTAGTCCAAATCCTCAAGCAAGGATATTACTGGAATTATTTCGAAAGAAGCTGCAGAAAAAGCATTCCCAAAATGCCCTGCACAGGTGAAGGTCAGCACTTTTGAAACTGCATGGTGAGCAGCCATTTTTATGCGATAATCAGCGACGCGGTTTTATGTGAGCATACGCCACGGAGCCGAGCGCCGCCAAGTTTTTGCTGTGCGAATTCATCACCAGGGTCTCGCATCCAATACAAGATGTGCACAAGAGCCGCCGAGTCTAGCGCCGCCAGTGTTTTGCTTCGCGAGATTACCACCAGGGTCTCGCATCCGACATAGGAACCAGGCTTGAATCTATATGCCCTAGAGATACTCAGAGCATAGGCAACTCAGTCATCATTAGACAATGATGTCTGTTGTAACAATAGATTGAAATAGTAAATAGGATAACTTAATGTTACATAAACTGATGAAAGTTAATAATATAAACAAGGCTTTAATATAGCCTGATGAGATAAGGTAATTTATTAAGTAATTTTATAATAATAGTTAATAGTAATAAGTATAACTTATAAAGTATAAATAATAAATTATAATGGTAATAGAGAAAGCTAACCTACCTGCAGCTTTGTATATTGCTTTTTCTGGCTCTCTTGGTCCTGCAAAATAATAGAATAATAATTGTCAAAGCAGAGAATGAATATTGGAAAAATGGTTGGGAATTTAAGAGAAAATGTCTCGTTAAAAATTAAAAGTGCATTTATATAAGTGGCCATGGCTCAGTGAATAGGGCCACAAACTTATGATCAGTAGGTCAGTGGTGTTCGTCACATGAGATCTGTTGGTAGTGTTAGGAAGGATCTCCAATCACAAACGCTTCGGTGCAAAATTTCATGAGCAATTGGTCGCAATAAATTCTATACTAGCAAGAAAAATATTTGAAGAGGTAAAGCGTAACAAAAAAAACAAAAAAAGATTTGTTATTATCGCTATATCCATTATATTTTATAATATATAGCATATTGTTATATATAATAATATATATGACAATTATAGAAATAATTTTATAACAATATACATATTATTATATGTATTAAAAGCGATAGAAAGCAAATTTTATAAAATATCGAGAATACACTTGAGTTGTGCAGAGTGGTGTGCAAGAAAGGTAACAAGTAACATTTATTACTGGCATCCCACTGTTAGACATAGTACTTACATAACTGTGTAGTTCAAGTGTTTGCAATATTGTAAGCAAGAATACTAAATACATGAAACTGTTTACACAGCAGGTTTAATTTATAAATCACTAGCAGTAAACCCAGAGCGGCCAGGACTTCTTTTACTATCAACCAGATGTCAGCAGCTGGGTGTTTAAGAGACTGGTTCACAGGAACCAGATGGTGTTTTTAAACCAAATATTTTTATCAACCTGGTAGAAGACACGGAGTACATGCGTGTGAAATTTGGATGAAATTGGCCAAAAAATGTGAAAATGCAGACTAACAGACAGACACAAATGAAAATATGGAATTTGTTAATAAAGATTAGCAGCCACTTTACATTTATCAACATGGACATTAAGCAAAATGGCAAAGGTTTACTATTTTGTACAGTAACAAAGATGCTAGTCACGCTGGATTTCAGCACAACTCTTTCAACTTGTCAGTGGATCACAGAATACCAATAAATCGAATAAATCAATAACACCAAACCATTTTCAATAGTCATAAACAATATAATTTATACAAGAGACAATCCATTGAACTGCTTTATCTAATCCGTTTGCATACAAACCTGTGATATTGTGGTTTTATTGTTCACAAAGTGTTTGCGAACGTTGGCGGTGCGTTCAATTAAACTTGAAGACACTGCCCATGAGCAGGGCCGTATCCTCCTATACTGCAGCTACTGCCATGGCAGTACCATTTTTTGAGGCTCAAAATCTCGGAATTCACGCCAATTTCGCTTGATTTTAACACTTTGGCTGTACTGGGAAATGACCAAAATGTCGTTTATCGGTTGCGTGGGGAAACGGCATTTATGTAACTTTCAGTAGACGTTTATAAAGCTGCCGCCTCGTAACGTTAAACAAAAGATATGAATGCTAGTAAATTTTAAATATCATCAACAAGATATTAGTTGATAAATTAAGATATGAAACGTTTTCCCGAAAGGCGTTGCTTTGTGCTAAAGAAATCGCACCTCTTTGGAAAAGAATAAAAGCTGGAAATACCAGTCAACATTGGCTCGACTTTCAAAACGGTAAAATAAAATATCATTTGATCCTCCAATCGTAAGTGATTTTTGGTGTGATTAGAATAACAATAATTCAGATAATAAAAGGGATGTAAACTTTTTAGACTTTTATTATATTTGGAATATACAGAGAAAAATGATCGTTATGGTAGCTCGCACGGCAACTTCATAGCATTGGGCTCAACCGAAAGGAATGCTTCCAAGCATTTCAAACAGAGACAACTGTACATGATTGTATTTTTGTAGTAGTAAATATGTAAATGAATGCTTATGTACAAAATATTTTGTTCATAGAAATAAATTTGAGCTATGCATGTAACATGCATAGCTCAAACTTGAATCTACTACTACTTGCTCAGTATTATAGACTATAGTATAAGTGAACTATTTTTATCTTGGGGCTCTATTAATTTTACTTTTTAACTCTACAATATAATTTAATTAAATTATTTCATAGGAGATTACTCATCTCCTACACCATTCAGCATTGTCCCAGGTGATAATTCTACCTCATGGTAGCTGTGGCACACCTCTTTAGCAGCTTTTATTCTCATTATATTTTTAATAAGCGTTGTTAAAGACAATCTTAATAAACAGTTTTATATTTAGAAAACTGGATTGTAATGTCAAGTTTGCTGTTAGAACATGTGCCCCATCAGGAGCCAAGTGTGCTAGATTTGCACCATTTTGACTAGTAATACTAAAAAATTTTCCGGGGGAGAACCCCCGGACCCCCCTCCTCTCATCGAGAGGGCGCTCAGTACCCCTCTTGGACTCTCCTCACAGTACCATTTTTAAACAGGTAGATACTGCCCTGCCCATGAGTGATTGTGAGAGTGCCACTTGTCCTATGGACACGCAAAACAGCAATACAATAACAACGACAATGCCAAAAATAGCAACAATAACAATAGATCACCACAAATTGAACCTATGACTTACCGAGCAGTTTGAACCTTCTAAAGAGCTGCTGTTTGCAAATGTCTGTAACAAAAACGTGGTAATGATTGGTGAATCCAGACAGTGTTAATACTGGTCAGTGTTGAAACTGATGTACCTAGTTATACCATATTTGATTAACTTCCCAGTGTGTATGTATACAAGCCAGTGAGATATGCAGACATATAACTATTCAAGTTATAATACATATTCACAAGTCCTAGATAGCTGAAGCTGCACTCACACAACAAACAGTATTAACATGTCAGAGCTCATAAGGTTTTTAGTAAGCTTTTCCGTGCATCGTGAACTGATTTCACAACATGTTTGCCTAATCGTGTCATCTAGCCGTGTAATTAGTAAGGTTTTGCACTCCTACCAATTAATATGAACAATTCTGCATTGAATTTAAATCTGATTCAATATTTTTACGTGAATAGAGGCAGTCTTGTCTTCTCGCACATGAAGAAGGGGTAGCAAGTAAAACTCTGTAACATATGAAACAAGTTTCACAACTAAATAATGAATAAGCATGTTACAGTCAATCTAGTTCTCTGCTTCAAAGATATTCTTTAAAACAAAGAATCACGACTTTTCTCGATATTCAATTACATAAAAATTAATAAATATAGTTGTATTTAATTTCTTGGCAGCTAACATTGATATAAAATATGCCTACATATGAGTGTTGATATATTACTTTGAAGCATTTCCACTTGTATTAATTTATGAGCAATTATTTCATTTCGAACAGAAATCTGTTCTAGATTATCCAATATATGAATAATAAAAATAGCCACTAAAATCAAATAAATGGTTTAAAATATAGCGTGTAAAATAACCTTTTCTACTAAGAAAAGGGCTATTAGGTGGAAGATTGTTGAAGCAGTTAGCATTGATATTTTCAAAATAATAATTTGTTAAGTGCTGCACGCAATTTGTTCATATTACTTAAGCTGAGATGAGTTGAAAACCTGTTCATATAACCTTAGCTAAAATGAGTTGAAAACCTGTAAATGTCATGTAGAAAGTGAGGACACAACCATGGATAATATCCAAAAGGATCTTGAAACATCTAGTTTTTACATTTCACTCAATTTTTGGCACCAGTTTCAACTTGTCAGGAATTCTTTGCCTGACAATCTTTATTGTTATGAAATGTAGATACTTTATACATTGGATATTGTCGGTCCAACTGTCCATCTGTTTGCTTTTTTTGTCGCAGAGAACAGAGAATAAAGGATTGTTCTGATGCTTTGAAAGATTGCTTAGAGCATCGGTCTAAAAAGTGGAATTGATTGAACCCCTATATTGGCCAAACAGTTCAGTCATGTCATCAACTGTGTACAGAATTTTGTGATTGTTTAAAAATTGGCACATTTAAAACAGCTGTTATTAAAACACAAAAATAAAGGCTTTTATATCTACCGTTGCTTCACTTTACAACTTTTTTATAATTTAGCATTGATCTGAAAGTCATCTTCTATTAATGACAAATCTGTTAGTACTCTTAAACAAATCTCAAGTGAAGCTGATTTCAGACTGAAAGAATTACCATAGAAATTTTAATCAAATATACTTAAAAATTTTTTTTTGTCGATTACAAAGGTTCATGAATGGAGAGAGCGGTAGTTATCTTTCAGTTTGTAAAATGTCATTTTTTACGCTTTCACATCAACCTTATTAATTTCCTGTTTGATGAATCGACCAATATTCTACATCATTTTGAACAAGACACTCATGGCAAATAGTTTCTTCATATTCTTGAACTTGCAGCTGCCTCTGTATCTCTCATGTTTAACACGAGTGATGCTTTGTATCGATAACAAACTTGCGCAGTGTGTGACCAGGATGAGACAACTTCTAAATCATTTAAGGGCAACGATACATGGACATAACTATATGCAGCAGTTGGTCAGCTAAAGTAACAAGCAGAAGGATGTCACGTTATCAAATGGACTAATAGATTGAATGAAATAAGAGTTCAATAAAATGAATACAGGCTTTGTCAAACCAGAGAATAAGTTAATCAAAGACACAAATGGGTAAAATCGATCAATACATAGCAGTGATTACTTATGCATACTTGTTACTAGCTTTTATGGCAGCATCATGGGAAATTTATAGTTGTTGAAAAGCTTTGTTCACATCAGTTGGGGAAGTCTAAAACCACCCATATTACTGTCGCCAGACACTAAATACAAGCTATATAGTAGCATAAATAATTGCATCTTCACTATTCCATGACTGGATTGTTTTTCGTGCGTAATGTAATTAAAGGTAGATATTGGAGATTTCAGGTACTAAGGCTAAACTTTAATAGAGAATGGCTTGAGATTTGTACATACCCTTGTGCTTGGCTTTACCAGGAAGGTTAAGTCTCTCAAGCTAGCCCTTTGAATGATGATGAGTAATATGCAGCTAATCAATAGTCCGACATACAGACATTTAAGCCCTTTCATTGTCAATGATGCTTGGCAAGTGATTTTTTATGACTCTGGCATTTCATAAGTCTGAATTCATCAAATCCAGATATTGTTGACCCATTTTCTAAAATAGATCAATCATGCATGGAAGCAAGGCGTCTGCTATCTATTTCAATCCACTGTTTTTCCAATGCCTCATTCGGATAAGCTGTACATGATTGGGTACATGGAAGGCATTCCGATTGACAGGAGGCTTATAACTCTAAGTTTATGGCAAAGCAAATGCTTACGACATACTTATTCCATAGTAGACTCTTTCCCAGCCTCTGAGTTCCACGTAAAAAATTACAAACTGCTATAGCTAACACTGAGTGTATGTTGGTTTACAAACATATTTCTAAACATTTGTAGACTAACTTTTACATTTGTTTACAAACATAGAAGCAGGTTCTGCTGACCAAGTTGTACTCTTACAGCTGATTAATCCTCATCAGATATGACATGATATGGACAGTTATGACTAGTGTCTAAATGTCCTTAATGCTGAGGAGCTACATGTGTTTTCAGATATTTACTGTCTAAAATACTCAGATCGCATCTCCAATCTGCCTGGCCATTTGTTACATTTCTACTTTTTCAAAAAAAACACTACACCTTATATCAGACACCAATACCTTGGCAATTTATATTATAGAACAGAGTTATGCAAAAAGAAACTTTTCTTTCAATAAACATAAATTAGCTTACTATTTTTTGTTTTTGTGTGTGTCTAATTTGCTTTAAACAGTATTGACTGGTGACAATAATGTTTATATGTTTATGTCTATGTCTATGAATGTTTATATCTATTTATCTAATGATATCTATATCTCAGTACTCACTAGCAAATATCTTTAAACTTTTTCTCCCTCCTTCCTTGCTATGCATTCAAAGATGTAATTGGCTGTTATGGCTACCCCAATTTTTTGTCATTACAAATATCTCAGTTCATCGTATATCAATCCCTAAGTAACAAAGCAGTAATGAAAAATTCATTTCTGGCTTTAAATATGGTTTCAGATTTGTAAAAACAAACTGTTAAATTTTTTTCAATTTTCTACTTTTAACATAATTTTTATTTGCATAAATGGCAAACCTGTGACTAACTCCTGCTCATATCTATAATAAAAAAAGTTTGTTCAACTACGGATTGAATTTGGCTAACAGCTAGCTATTTTCACTTAGATACTTTACATAGCTGAAAACGATTGACAACGAATGACTTGTCACGAAATAGGAAGCATATGCTAATTGGCAAAAAATAATCATGCCATTTATTAAAGTACATATAACAGTAAAACACATATAAACACTGTCATCAAGGTACTCTACTATTATACAAGTATCTCTCTTTAAAAATGCTCTAATAATAGATTTACAATTGCCTTGCATATGAATGAACATGAGCAAGACTTTGACTCAACTATTTAGGATTCTGCCTATACTTACAGAGTTTCTCAGAATACTGAGCAAACCTCACATCTGCTAGTTTAAATAGTATGGAAACAGACTTTCTACTTACTTAACTCTCTGGCTGGGGAAACGCCCAAAATGTCGTTTATCGGCTCCGAGGAGAAACGGCTTTTCTTTCGCTTCTGGTAGATGTTTATTATGAAGCTGTCGCTTCGTAACGATAAACAAAGGATAATATCCTTTGTTTATCGTTACGAGGCGACAGCTTCGTAACGATATTATATGCAAACGCTAGTAAGTCTTAAATATTATCGACAAGCTATCAGTCGACGAACTACAACATGAAACGATTATCTGAGAGGCTTGTGCTAAAAGCTAAAGAAATCGCGACTCCTTTGAAAAAATAGAAGTTGGAAAAACCCTTCAACATGCGGCTCCCAGTGTCGTATAGTTTCACAGAGTCGCCGTGAGCGAGTGGCAAAAGTGGTGTCAAAAAACTCTCATGGCAGAAGGCACAAAAGCGCGATTGTCCGATATCCCGATATCAAAGGCCAGGTTTGTAGTAGTACAGGTAAGCCCATCGTTAGATTGGCATGCGCTATCGACGGTAGGTTTTGGTTGGTTCTCAAATCATGGTGATGATGAACTCTTTATTGACAAAATAAAATATACAACAATGAAACAGAAGTCTCCAAAAATGCTGTGTCCAATGGGACAAGGGTGACATTGGAAAGACTTTTCCAAGATGGACATTGTCCAATGTCGGCACTGCAACATCTAAAATTGTCCCACGTAATATGACGTCATAGAAACCAGTGTCGTATACGGTAGTTTCACATGAAGCTAATATGGCTCTGTTCAAAACCAGAGCCGTATAGTTTCACAGAGTCCCGCGACTAACAGAAGCGTATACGGGATCTCGCTCGATTCCAAACAAACAGGCCACGCCTACTATTTTTATATAAGTTATAATGGAGAGGTCGCAACATTAATCAACAAAAACAACTCCTATTAGTAGCCACTTTGAAATTGATTGTTGTATCATGAACCATTTCAAAGAAAACAAAATTTCCTACAAAAAGCTGCTAATAACGTTTTTGTAAAAACGTAAAGTAAATGCAAAAAAGAGCGGTATTGAGAGCGAGGTATGAATATTCCATTATAGATCAGTATGTCGATCGGGTTTGTTTGGAATCGGACGTTTTTGTTTCCGGTTTTGGTCGCGAGACTTTTTAAAGCTATATGACTCTGACAGTACAAAGCTGTATAACTTCACAGAGTTTTGCTGCTAACGGATGCGCATATCGAAGCTCGCACGGCTCCAAGCAAACAAGCCGCGCCCACTATTGTTTTATATAAGTTATAATGGA
Source organism: Watersipora subatra (assembly GCF_963576615.1). NCBI lineage: Eukaryota > Metazoa > Bryozoa > Gymnolaemata > Cheilostomatida > Watersiporidae > Watersipora > Watersipora subatra. The sequence continues at coordinate 10,653,291 of NC_088709.1, forward strand.
GATGCCGCAACACTAACCAACAAAAATTACTCCCATTGGCAGTCCCTTTGAAATTGATTATTGTATTATACACCATTTGAAAAAGGACAAAATTTTCTACAAGAAACGACCAATGATTTTTTTGTAATAAAGTAAAGTAAATGCAAAATAGTGAGATGTTGAGAGCGAGGTAAGAATATTCCATTAGAGATCAGTATGTCGATCGGGTTTGTTTGGAATCGGATGTTTTTGTTTCCGGCTTTTGGTCACGGGACTCTGTGAAACTATACGACACTGTTCAAAACAAGGAAGTACAGTATGCACAGCACATGTAGCTAGCTTTGCTTGTACTATTTATTGGTATTATCAAGGATGTAAATGCCTCGGTATTATTGTTTATATTATGGCACACTCTAATTTCGAGCAATATTACAATGCTGGCTAAAATGACTGGTAACTCCAAAAATTATCTTGTCAAGCTCATGGTAATCAAACCTAAGAATAAGAAATTTTACTCATTGTGTGTAACTTGTGTGAACTTATGAAATACTTGGAGCAGAAAGCTATGAAATTCTCCCCTCTATTGTCTTATGGAAGATTTAAAGTGGTTAAAATCATGGCCCAAGAGGTGTGACTCGCCAAAATATGGGCACATGTTGGGAGTTGGGTTAGGGGTATTACAGGCGGTGTTCAACTTGAAACATGTTACAGTTAACTTACACCTCATCATCTGATTGAACTTATGACTTTTCAGTCAGTGTATACCAAGTTATGCCGATTGTCATAGTAACAATTTAATACCGATAGTTAATTGATAAGTTAGTCAGATGTTATAGATGGAGCAAGAACAAGAGTTTTTTAAGTCTACTTAATTCACGTATGTAAGCGAGAAACACCAATTAGTGTGAGCCAGTGGGTTCAGGTCATTGGCTGGTCCCAAGAAGGAAGCAACATTCGTGAAAGTTATAATATTAATAAGAAACACAATCATCGCCACTCCTGCATAATCTTTCTAAAGATAATTGTTTGAAGTCAGTTGCTTTCTTGTACAAGCAACTAATGCTGACATCAAACCAGCTATCATGCCCTCATTCAGCTATGATGTCTGTTCTATTATGTCACCGATCGGGAGAGCAGTATGCGAGAGAGAGTTGATTTGAAAATATTTATACCCAGGAAGTTCACTGTATTCTTTTCATACACGTAAAAATAAAACATAAAGCAAAAATTATTTACAAGCATGGAGATTAGATATTGTCATCAGAGATAAATAAATAAATCATACATGAATTATAGGCATCAGAACTGAAGAGAAGAAAAAGTGAAAAATGATAGTAACAACTGCAATACCTGTAGGAAGGTAGCGGTAGGAGCATTATAGGCTATTACAACACCTAAAACATAAAACGAAGAAACTTAGACGTGAGTTTCTAATGTTAACTGGTGGTAATGAGGTGTAAACTAAAACAGACCAATAAGATTGATTGATTAAGCATTTGAGGCAATTGGTTCATGGAAGCTTTACGGAAAATTTATAGTATTTACCCGTGTGTTAGTTCAGACATGCGTGTCAAGCGTGTGTAACGTGTGTTACAAGCAAAATACAAAATCATGGCTTATTTTACATTATTAGACTTACTAATATTATTTCTTTGAGTGATTTTTTCCAAGAGAGATCTTTCTTTCCATACAAAAAGACAGGCTGTGCGGGGCGGGTTGTCTCTTCTTATTTTCCTTTTGATACTGGTGATCAGCAGCAGACTTTCTTCTGGTTCCTCCGTGCAGGCTTGTAGATGTGCCCAGGGTTTTTTTCTTCTCGCCACTGCTGCTGGCTGCACACCGATTTTGGCCCTGGAATTATTATGATATTTGTTCTTTTTCATGAGGAATTAGTCTGGGAACTCGTCTTCAAACAGATGGAGATGCTGGGGCCCACTATCAAATGTTGGATAGTGAGGTGGTCATTAGAAATATGCAGTGAATGCGCTATATATGTTCTAAGTAAACCTACCATCTTTCTCTCTCAGGTGGAGTAATCTTGGGAATAACTTCGAGATCTGAGAAGCACATCTCCCTGCTTTATAAAGAACAGTTTCGAGCGTACAGTCTATAAATGTAGTAAGTAGAGTGTGTGCATACATTTTGTCCATCACATCAATTAATCCGGCCGCATTACATTGAATTATTTAATGTAGCTACATGTATGTATAATACTTGGATTCATAAACAAGTACTTACCTAGTAGCACCTGTATCACTCTCATTCTCAACCATTTCCTCACCAACAATAGCTGCATGTATAATTTCATTATCCATACAGGGGTGAAGTGGCTCCAACCATCCCTTCTTAGCTTTCTGACCTTTCAAAATAATTTTATCTGCTAAACGATATATTATCATACTCATAAGTTAGTTTAACTTAAGTTAGTTTAACATTAAATTAGTTTAACTTATGAAAACTCATATTACCAAATGCTCCAAAGAGCTTCATTCTAAACCTTTTCTTCTGTATGCAGATGTTTACTTGTTGCCAACCAGAACAACTGTTCTCGTTGTTCTGTTCTGGGCTTGTAATGGTGAACACCCGAACCAAAATCTTTGCTGTCCATCACAGCCCAGATGTGCTTGCAAAGGTTGCCACATCTTCCATAGAAGCATGAGCACAGCCCAAGATCTGCCTGTACGAGACGTTTGGTCTTGCCAATGCCAACTTCATACTGTTCACCGTGTTTCTATAAAAAAAAGAGAATCATCTGTGCCGGTCATGAGTTTTATGATTGTTTTAGACCTGGGTTGGGAGGCATAACTTGAGTATACACTTTAGCATGAGCACGATTTGTGAGTAATATCCACTCTAAGTTTGCAGAAATAGGGTGGGCGATAAGCCGCTATATAAATCCCTTGCACTACTGATTGTGACATATTGTGAGTTCTATTATGGCTATGTATGTATAATACAAACATTTCCTAAATGTGTAAGTGTGTAACATCCAGCATTGTGTAGCCTTCGTTTTCAGACAGAATGCAGGTGGAGTGGCTGGCACTCACAATAGGGGTGCCAGGAAGGATAGTTGGTGACTCTCCCAGTTTCTGCCTGAGAGTTTAGGCTTACCTTAGGATAACAAGTTTGGCTTCTTCAAGATATTCGATAATATCCACACATTAGTCTTTCAATCATTTAATTTTAATGCATCACCCTTGAGCCTGACCTATATTGGCCTTTGAGGTCAAACCAGCTCAGACGAGCCTATGTTCTTTTATTATATATTGAAATGTCTTTTCTTTATATTATAGAAATGTTGCCAGTGTATGAGAGAGTAACAGCAAGTCTGTTCAGTCAAATCTAGAATGATAAGATATATGACTTACATGTGTAACTATTGCTTTCATCCCGGTTGGCTCCTTTCGTCTTAACTTAAGCTCTTGTCTTCCATGAGCTATATCTAGGAGTCGGTTAGATATAACGGTCTCAAACTTCGTGATTAAAAAATCAGCCAAATGACATACATTAAATGCCCTCGCCCTGCCCAGAACTGCGTCCTTCAACAAGCGAAATGCAGCTTCAACAAAGTTGTTTGTATTGTTGCCTACAAGTAAATACATGGAATGCTATTCATTGTATAAACACAACCAACAGCCTGGATTCAAACAACATGTGTATGAATCTCATGACGGTAGACCAGGTTAGCCTATAGACACATATTGTGCCATATCCTGGCCTTTTCATGACAATGATTTTTAAGGCAGCATAAAACTCGGCTCAGTGTGAAAAGGCTTGGTAAAGAGATGTGGTTATGAATTGAGACATGGTCTAGAGACCAGGAACTATTGTCTTATTGCCCCAAATAGCTTTCGAGTGGGAAGGAGAGTATTTTCACATATGTCACACAGGCTTCTATGAAATTAACCCTCAATTAAATGCAAACCTTTTTCCAGAATATCTGATGAGGAGTGTATCACACAGCTTCAAATTGTGATATGATACAAACTAAGGCTTGTACCTTGATGTATACTACTTTAAATATTACCTTCACTATGATATTTCTACCCCCTAGCAAATGACAAAGCTTTACTTTCATTGAATAGAAACCATGTAAGACATAGACCAAACAATAAGAATGTGGATGTGCGGGTTTTTATGCTATTTGGGGTACGTCTTTATAAAATAAATTTTGTAAAGAAACAAACCTCTCGCCATCGTATCCTGCCGATAACACAAAGCCCAAAGTTGACGGCGGTTATGTAATGAAGCCAGATATGCAGCATAGTTGGGATATTTTGAGACACAGCTGTGATCAGTCTCATAGCTTCAAATAAACATAGATTGTTAAAAAATGAAACTTTTTAAATTCTAAAAATTGAAATGATGATGGTAAGGTCCAAACCTCTTCACTGAAAATTCTCCGTGCTTAATGAGTGCTTAATTTAACAAGGACAAAATTCAACATAATCAGTCGGAAGTTAACTATTTGGGCCACATTGTGTCCAAGCATGGGCTAAAACCTGATCCAGAAAAGGTCAGAGCAATCAAGCAGATGCCAAACCCAGTAGACCGACAAGGAATTCAAAGGCTCATGGGATCACTTAATTTTCTGAGAGGATATATTCCAAATATATCAAAGGAAACTCAACCAATTAGAGACCTACTAAAGAAAGATACTCCATGGGTATGGGGCAATCAACAAGAAGAGGCTATGACTAAAATAAAAGCTGTTCTAACTAATGAACCAGTTCTGAAGTATTTTGACACAGAGAAAGACATTGTTTTGCAAGTAGATGCTTCTCAGGGTGGTCTAGGAGCAGTTTTGCTTCAAGCGAATCAACCAGTAGCTTATGCCTCACGGGCTCTAACTAAGACTGAAGAGGGCTATCCACAAATTGATAAAGAGTTACTAGCTATAGTATATGGGTGTGAAAAATTTAACACTTATACTTATGGACGTGGAATTGATGTTCAGACAGATCACCAACCTCTGGTCTCCATTGTTCAGAAACCACTTTGCAAAGCATCACCTAGACTACAGAGACTTCTTGTAAGATTACAAAGATACAGAGTTGAAAAGATCCACTACGTACCTGGCAAATATCTATACTTAGCTGACACTCTGTCACGGGCATATCTCGAGGGCATCAGCAATAACATTGAAGATGATGTTGTCATGATTCACTCACTTCAGTTAGAAGAGTCCGCCAAAGAAGAAATAAAGATGCATTATGCCATGGATGACACCATGAAACTCCTAACATCGGCAATTCTAAGTGGTTGGTGTTGGGCTGTAAAAAAACAGGTTCCAATTGAGTTACAGCCATATTGGGGTGTACGTGATGAGTTATATCTCAGTGATGGATTGATTTACAGAGGTGAGCGTCTAGTGATCCCTAAGTCTCAGCAACGCCCATACCTCACAAAGCTTCACTCAGGACACTTGGGAATGGATAAATGCATCGAGAGAGCGAAACAAAGCATGTACTGGCCTGGCATGAATCAACAGATTAAGCAACTTGTAGCTGAGTGTCCTATATGCCTGAGATTTTCTAATAGACAACAGAAAATGCCGTTGCTACCACATGAAGTACCTAAGTTACCATGGAATAAAGTTGGAATGGACATACTAGAGTTTAAAAACAACAGCTACTTACTAGTGGTGGACTTTTATTCTCATTATCCAGAACTAAGGATCATCAAAGGGAAGACTGCCAAAGATGTCACACTAGCATTAAAAAGTATATTTGCTGTTCATGGGGTACCTATTGATGTAGTTGCAGACAACATGCCTTTTGGTAGTATGGCTCTACGTCAGTTTGCATCCGAATGGGGCTTTAACATTACAACTTCTAGTCCACGTTATCCCAAATCCAACGGTATGGCCAAAAGATACGTTCAAACAGTTAAGCAGTTCTTGAAAGAGGCAGCTGAAAAAGGAATCTAAGTCGGACATTTATCAATCATTGTTAGCCTACCGACAAACTCCAGTCCAAGGTCTACCTTTCAGTCCATCTGAAATGCTCTTTAACAGATGTATTTGCGGTCCATTGCCTTACAATAGAAGGACCTTAAAACCATTGATTCCTGATGCATATCCCTTGCTATCAGAGAGACAAAAAAGTCAAAAGTCAAGCAGTGATAGACAGGCTAAAGACTTGCTTCCTTTACATAAAGGAGAAGAGGTAGTCATCAGAACAGATGACGAAAATGAATGGAGCAGAGGACAAGTGTTAAGTAAAACACCACATCCACGGTCTTATATGGTAGACACTGGCACATCACACCTTCGTAGAACTAGAACTCATATCAAGCCAGTCCAAAGTATACCCGATGAAACAGATGAAATGACAACCATGAATGAACGAGCTATTCCTGATGAATCACAAGACTTAGCTCCCGGTAGCACACCGAAGAAGCAAGACACTCCAAAGTCAACGCAACGAAAAAGTGCACGTAGCAATCGTGGCAAGCTTCCTTCAAAGTACGACTCCTACAAAATGTATTAGCAGCTGTCCCAGCTGCTACTTTAACTGTATATATGTTCTTTGTATTAATTGTTAATCATTTAAAGACTTTATGTTTTGGATCTAAACTTCCGAGGAAAGGAAGGATGTTGTATATTGTTAGAGTTATCATATCTTTATTAATTAGTATTTGATAATCAGTCTGGATAAGAGTTGTCTACCCTTCTTCCCATGATGCTAAAAGACCTTCCCATGATGCAGCCAAGAATAGCACTTCCTGAGGATCTGATGAAATGCTAGAACGCTAAATAAATTACTACTGTAACTTTTATCTTTAACGATCGACATCATCTAGATAGTCTAGGGCTGGCCAGCCATTAGGTTTCATCATCAACTAACCAGACAACATTTAGGTAATTATCACAACTTATAACAGTATTAACCATTATTATACCAATTACCTCCCCTCAGAGGGGAAGTGATTGATTATATATCCTTGGTTAAAGTTGCAATATAATTATAATAATATAATAGATGAATAAAATGATGAATAAAAGCATATTATTAATGTAACTACTATACTGAATTCAAATTACTAACTTAATTATGAGTTATTTTTAATTATATGTAGGCCTTTCTATATATAAAATAAATAACACATATAATTTAAATTTTCCTTATCTATCCAAGATTTCAGAACCAACCTACCGTTGATAATGCATGCCAATCCAGCGTATCTGTACTACTACTTAGCCTTTGAGATATTATGCGTGAATATTTGTGATCATTCATGATATAAGCGATGTGGATGGTAAATATAAACTGTACAATAAAGCGGAGCCAACTTTGCGCGTAAATTTATCAAAGTCGCTTCATATTACGCGGGACAAATGTGCTTTTGTGCCTCCTGCCACGAGAGTGTATTAACACCGTAGCTGTACTACTACAAACTTTGTCTTTGAGATCGGGATATCGGACAATCGCGCTTTTGTGCCTCCTGCCACGAGAGTTTTTTGACACCACTTTTGCCACTCGCGTCCCGGACGGGACGTGACCAAAAGCCGGAAACAAAAACGTCCGATTCCAAACAAACCCGATCGACATACTGATCTCTAATGGAATATTCTTACCTCGCTCTCAACATCTCACTCTTTTGCATTTACTTTACTTTATTACAAAAAATCATTAATCGTTTCTTGTAGAAAATTTTGTCCTTTTTCAAATGGTGTATAATACAATAATCAATTTCAAAGGGACTGCCAATGGTAGTAATTTTTGTTGGTTAGTGTTGCGACATCTCCATTATAACTTATATAAAACAATAGTGGGCGCGGCTTGTTTGCTTGGAGCCGTGTGAGCTTCGATATGCGCATCCGTTAGCAGCAAAACTCTGTGAAGTTATACAGCTCTGTACTGTCAGAGTCATATAGCTTTAAAAAGTCTCGCGACCAAAACCGAAAACAAAAACGTCCGATTCCAAACAAACTCGATCGACATACTGATCTATAATGGAATATTCATACCTCGCTCTCAATACCGCTCTTTTTTGCATTTACTTTACGTTTTTACAAAAACGTTGTTAGCAGCTTTTTGTAGGAAATTTTGTTTTCTTTCAAATGGTTCATGATAAAACAATCAATTTCAAAATGACTGCTAATGGGAGTAGTTTTTGTTGATTGATGTTGCGACCTCTCCATTATAACTTATATAAAAATAGTAGGCGTGGCCTGTTTGTTTGGAATCGAGCGAGATCCCGTATACGCTTCTGTTAGTCGCGGGACTCTGTGAAACTATACGGCTCTGGCGGCTCCCAGTGTCGTATAGTTTCATAGAGTCCCGTGACCAAAAGCCGGAAACAAAACGCGCGTTTACAAACAAACCCGATCGGCTTACTGATCTCTAATGGAATATTTATACCTCGCTCTCAATACCTCACTTTTTTTGCAAAGAAAGAGATCGTGGACTTAGACCTGTGCAATACCATATAAATAAGCAAAAATTTTACTTTCTAACCATATACAAGAAGTGTGGTTTCCAACCATTTTTAATCTGATTAGTACCTGTCTAAACAAGAACAGACGCATACCTGCCAACCCTCACGCATTAGGCGTGAGACTCATGCAACCACCCCAAAGAAAAAAATAAAATGCGGGAGAAATGCGTGAAATTTTCGCCCCAATTTCCACAGTTTTATATATACTATCATTGATCAATTGCCCCAAAACCAAATCTCACGCATTGCCCCACTCTTGGTTTGGCAGGTCTGAACAGGCGCCAAAATAATTTGCAAGGCTCATTCGATGTTTTGCCTCGTAGACGTGATTTTGGTTTGTATATTAAAATGGTAAATTGCTGGGCAGTTGAGAGCACATACCGATCTGAAGCTGGTTTGCAGTTTTTTCGGTTCCCTCGAGACAGTTCATTAAGAAAAAGATGGGTTCAAAATGTCACTAGGTTGGACTCAAGCAGCAACCCCAAAAGCCTCTAAACTTCTAGAGCCAGGCAACGCAGCTGTACATACCTGCCAACTCTCACGCATTGGGCGTGAGACTCACGCAATCACCCCAAAGAAAAAATGAAAATGCGTGAGAAACGCGTGAGATTTTTGCCCCATTTTCCACATTTTATATATACTAACATTGTTACATCAATTGCCCCAAAACCAAATCTCACGCATTGCCCCACTCTTGGGTTGGCAGGTCTGCAGCTGTACTCTGCGGTATGTTTTTCAAACACTCAGTTTATTCAAACTCAAAACGCAAGTGAATCTCTAACACAAAGTCATTGCATCAAACATGACGTAATGTAAGCATTGCAATAGGCTGTACATTCTACATAGGCAATAGGCAATACATCCTACATCCCCTCTTGATCTCAAGATCAACTGTTATAAAACCATACAGCATAACATCTAATAGATCTCAGGATTAACTGACTTGTACAACCATTACAGCACAAAGATTGATAACCACTTAGGAAGACGTCTATCTCGAACAGGTCTGTTTTCAAAGTCACTATTTTGATCGAGATCAGAGTTAACAGGCTCTCGATTCAACTGAGCATTGTTATCAAGCAGGTCTGAAGTACTAAACTCAACTTCGACCTGATTAGACTCTCTAGTTGACCTAGTTGATACATGTATACCATCTGCAATTTTGTCTTGATGAGCCAATCTAAGGCCAGACACATGCCTATTTGTGCCATCGACTTCAACCAAAGTGCTAGAATTTATCTTTGTCACTTTTCGGCATTTCCACTTATCAAATCACTTAGCATTAACTGGCTTGACATAAACAGTGTCTCCAACTTTGTATGGGTTAAGGCTGCAGTCTCTATTGCCACTAAGCTTTTGTGGTATTTCTGTCGATTTGGTTGCCCCTGCTAAGTCTCTGCGATAGCTGTATATTTCTTCCACAGGCACTATACCATTGGAGTTTGGTGAATTGTTATATCAATATGCCATTTCTTCAGGTCCCTTACCAGTTCTCATGACTGCTCTTTTTATAGTACGATGACGTCTTTCAGTTATTCCATTTCCAGTAGGTTTATAGGCACAGCTGAGGATCTGCTCTACACTCCATTTCTGCAGAAACTCTTTCATTCTAGGGCTTGTGAAACATGGGCCATTGTCACTCAGAAACTCCTTAGGAGGTCCACGTTCTCGAAACACATTGTTCAACTGTTTGATTACTACGTCTGATGTTTCATTAGCCAGTTTGAACCAAAGAGAAAGCCTGCTAGGCCCACAATCAATAATAGTCAGATAATGTCGGCTGTTCACATGAGTAATATCTGATGCAACGCGCTCCCATACATTTGCTACGTTTAGCTGACCATGATCCCATTTGATTGGTTGAGGATCTACACTGTTATAAATAAACCCAGTTTTCACTACTTGCTCAACTATGTCTTTCTTGATTGTTCGTCCAAGATTTCTTTGTGCCAAGTACAGGGTTTTGCTGACACCAAAGTGGTGGTCTTGATGAACTTTCTTTACGTCTTCTATCTCATCTGTGTTAGAAAGTACAACCCCTGAGCATGCAACAATTTGTAGCCATTTCTTTGGTACTCTGGTTAGGACATCCAACTTGTTCTCACCTGATGGAACAAGTTTGATAATTAGTGTTAACCCGTATTCATCAATCAGCTGACCAATGATTCCAAGTCTACGTCGAATGATCAACTCACTGAGGCCAGTAACCTTAGGCCTTTTGGTATCTTCTATCACTGAATTTATCCACCCATAAACAGTAGCTGAATCTGTGATCACTTGCACATTTGTCATTTTCCACATTAGCGCTAGGTTGATTCCTTTCATTGCAGCTTCTAGCTCAGCAACATTTATATGAGCACCATCATCCTCTTTACGTAGCCATGCTGCATCCACAACAGTGTAACCATCTACCTCCAGAGACACTCCGAGAGCCAAGTTGCTGGCGTCACACCACACAGTACACTGAGAGGTCTTCTTGACATCCCACTTGCCTCTCACTGGGTCTTGCTCTTGTACTTTTTGAAATATTTCATCCAACAAAGATTTCACAGAACTAGGAGCTGTTTCAGACCAGTCTATGTCATTAGTCAATCCCTTTACATAGCTACAAGCAACTCCTAACTATCCAGCAACTGGGTAATGTCCAACTAGTTTGCCACAAATGGAAAAAGGTCTCTTTTTGTAACCTTTTCTGAAACTACAGGAAAATCACCATCTTGCTTCCAGTTGTACTGATCATCGTCTGCATTGTTTACTCTAAAACCCAACACACGAGTATCTGATAGTGTCAATGGGTCTTTTGCCACAAGTCCAAACCTTAATAAGTTAGCTCTAACAACATCAGCTTGAACCACCTCCTCGTTTACCCAATTGTCATCAATGTGGTGATCAGTTCCATTGCAAATCTGTTCATCCAATGAGAGCACTTTATCTATGATCTTGGACATTATCTTGGGCGCAACATTCAAACCAAATCCCATGCGTGCCATTACATACGTTTTACCTTTGTATTTCACTGCCTGGAATCTTTTCAGACTGGGCTCTATATGAATTTGTAGATAATCCTTCTTCAAATCTAACATACATACTTTGCTTCCCCCTACACTCTAATCTCGCAGTTTTTCTTGGCAAATTGCAGTCTCAACACCTTGAATACTGTGAATATAGTTGTTTAGTTTACGGTAATTCAAAACAGGGTGAATCTTATTGGGGTTCTTTGGTTGTTTTGCAGCCATCAATGAAATTATCCCCTCTACATGACCATGGACTGTGCTATCATATAACTCCAGCCATTCATCATCTATCCAACGTTGCACTTCTTCATCAAACTCTTTTTTGTCATCATCATTTATCTTGTATTCAGAGCAATGATTTTGTAGAATCGGTTCATAATCTTTCCATTTTTATTTGACAAACCATGCACTACTATCAAACCATGCTATGAAATCTTTATCATCAATCTCTAAACTACTCTGGTGTCTTGTGCCGACACTTATCACTGGCACCTCGCCACCAAACTTAACACCATTGTGAACATCAACATTAACTCCACTGAGTTTAGCCATAGCATTCATTCCCAATATCACTTGTGCTCCACCTGCTAGTGCTGACGCAATCAAGCACTGCAGAGAAAGCTCTTCATTTCCTGTGACATTGACTTCTAGAACAGTTTCACCCTTACACTCAGTAGTTTTACCATTTAACATGCTGACAATTTGAACAGGACTGCTAGGCCTTTTACCCAATTTAACACAAAAATCATCTGAAACCACAGTCTATTCGCAACCAGTATCTACAAGAGCTCTTGCCGATACTTTGTTTACATATATATCAATAAATGGTAGCACCTCTTTGTTCAGTGACTTGTAGCGGGGAGAGTATCCGGTGCAGACACTCCCCCATTCTCGTTTCCCTTAGCCTTAGAGCAATTCCTAGCTATGTGATTGCCAAGCTCTTGACAGTTGTAACACTTTATTAGCCTTTTTGCACTCTTTACAACCTTGGATGGGCACTGGTAGGCTCCATGACCTCTGCCATTACAAATTGAACAAATCTGTCCAGCAGGTTTTGAGCCTACATACCCCATTGCGCAGACTCCTTGTGCTCCACCATTGCTAGACATAATCATTCTGGCTCTCATGGCCAACTCTGACAACAAAGTTTTTCAACTGCTGAAATGGATTTTATCTGGGTAGCTACATCAATTGGTAACCCAGCCACAAAAGCACACTTCAACAAGGGTTCTGGTACTGTTTGGCCAATCAGAGCTACTAGCTTACGCAAATCTGCCAGGTAAAATCAACAGTTTCTCCTTCTTTGTAGTTGTCCATATGCGCAAAAGTTATTTACTCCAAAAGCAGTCATTAGCTCCTGTTTAATCAGCGCATAATCCTTTTTAGTGTCGGCTGACAGTTGTTTATAAATGGCGAATGCCGGTCCAGACAAAAAGAGTGGCACAAAAGATTTCAACTTCGTAATATTCTGCAGCTCAGCTACAAGCTCTAACTTGTCACACCACTAAGAAAAGTCACCACTCTTCTCTACGTCTTCATAGGTTTTAATCAAGTCTGAAAGTTTTACTGCCAATATTGTCACAGTTTTGCTGAAATAGCTTGTGGTATGTTTATCAAACACTCAGTTTATTCAAATTCAAAACGCAAGTGAATCTCTAATACAAAGTCATTGCATCAAGCATGACGTAATGTAAGCATTGCAATAGGCTGTACATACTACATAGGCAATAGACAGTTCTCGAGACAGTTCATTAAGAAAAAGATGGGTTCAAAATGTCAGTAGGTTGGACGCAAGCAGCAACCCAAGAGCCCCTAAACTTCTAGAGCCAGGCAACGCAGCTGTAATCTGTGAGGTGAGTCCATCTTTTCGTAATAATAAAACAATACTAATTCTGATTTTATTCTATTACTTTTTTTCTAGAACAGTAATGACATTTAGCTAGTTGGTGTTTTAGGCTAGAGCGCAATTAAAGAAAGAAATGAGTTAAGTATCATTGATTTGGGTGAATTGTAGATTAAAAACAAGTCTTTATCCCCACCACCACTATGACCATGACATGGATCACATCAATATATGTTTCAAGAAGAAAATCAAGCAGCAGCCTTAGGCCTGCAATCGTACTGCTTGTACATGTACTTACCGGCCTGATTTTATGTGTGTACCAAAAATTATATGATATATTATGTGTGATATATGTTTGATAAATATTTAACAGAAACATTTTGAAGAGCATTGGTTTACCCTGACTAAGACTGAGAAGAGATGTTTGAAACCCGGAGCTATCCCTACTGTATTTGCTCACAAAAGACCACACCCTTAGACAGAGAGAGCCAAGAGGCACAAAGCCATAGAAAGTCGACACCAGAGCAGTAGCAGCCATGCATCTCATGCAGTTGCTTCACCCATGACTAGCTGCCTTGATTTTCATGAGTCTGGCAGTGTTGGACAGTTTGGTGAGACTTGGTGGAATTTTAATCAAATTTCGTGTTACATTTTAACTTGTAACAAAGATTTCCTCATATTGACTACAATTTATTGCCATGCTCTATTTTTTCACATGCAGCCAATTCAGCAAAGTGGTACGTATTTTAAGTGTGTAACTGCTGTGTGTGTGTGCGTGCGTGCGTGCGTGTGTGTGTGTGTGTGTGTGTGTGGTAGATCGCAGCATATGGTATTGCTAATGTAGTATTGCTTGTGATTCGTCTGTTTCAGTAATAGATTTCTGCTACCATCACAATTAACACTAGTATGTGTTGTGCCTTACTGCATCCTGAAATGCATGGTATGGCTAACATATCACCAAACAGATAACATTTTTACTATTGCGTGTCTGGTTGAAGAAATACTAACAGAATGATGCTAACAAAATACTAACGGCTGTAACATTTTTGTCATTCAACCTTTCATCTACCTTAAAGGTTGACTTACAATAAAATTCACGTTACAGTTATTTGGTATCAAAAGATTCACCATGTCTTACTCTGTTGTGTTGTAGGTGCCAAATATGTGGAAATGTGATTACAAGCTCTTAGAAGCTAAAAAACAAAAGGCAGCCGTAGATTGGAATCTCTTTATTTCTCTGACGTATTCATTACATTTGGTTATTGTTTTGTCACGTGACGTTCTCACGTGAATTGAAAGTCCAATAAAAAGCTCAATATAAAACTTATCGTAGCACTAGTTTATGACAAACACTTCGGGTTTTACCAAAGACCCAGATCAAATATAGATGACCGCTACTTTACAGTTTTGTTCCGGTTTGGTCTAATCGGCAAGTCGTAATCTGATCATGTGACCCAATACTTCGCAAATAATTTCTGCAGCACTTTTTGATTGTCACAAGTGACCAACAGGCTCGTCATGATTATCAGATAATGATATGTACTCTTTCAAGATAAGGCTAAAAAATTCAACGAATTTTTACGGTAAGTTATAGGATATCACTGCTAAAAGTGACAGCATTACGATGACGATAAAATAGACGCGTAAGAACAATAGACATGGTTTTATTGAATGCGTGAAGTATTTTTGTGAAAATATTTCGACGAATAAGGTTGCATGAAAGTGTAAACAGAAACCATCTTTCACAACTGCGTCACATTTGAGCCGTTTTGGAAAGAGAATCCAAACTAGGGCGGTCTCGTGTGGCTGCGATTTTCTGTTTGTTTTTGAGCTTTTAAGAGCTTGTAATCACCTTTCCACATATTTTGCACCTACAACACAACAGAGTAAGACATGGTGAATCTTTTTATATCAAATAACTGTAATGTGAATTTTGTTGCAAGTCAACTTTTAAACATCATCCTTAGATACGAGGAGAAGCACAAGACATCAAGTGAAAGCTGAGTAATTGAATATTTTAAGTTGTTCTAAAGAAGCTTAATGTCTATTCTTCAATGTTCATTTCCCTTTCTAGGTTTACTCCATGATACCGGTGATTTGAAGGTTGATAAACTCAAACGCAAGGTTATTGACCTTCAAAAACGGCTCAATCATGTAATTATATACACTATATATACATACTGCCATTTTTCTGTAAAGAATAACATTTTTGTCCAATTGTTACAGTGGGTGGTGTTTTTGCACATTGAATCATTCATGTATTTTTGTAATATGTGTCTTAAAATACTTCCGTTTGCTTGGGTTGTGTTCATAATTTTGTTGTTTTAGGCACAGAAAGAGAAAAGGGTTGGTGAAGCCAAGCTTAGACAGCATGAGATAAAGATGCACATGTTATTTAACAAGGACCAGCTATTGGCTTATCTTGACGAAGCACTCGCAGCCTTGCTTGGGAACTGGAGACTGTTAAAAAGTTTTTAAAACTACGCTTTGCATGTGGAACAATGGGCTACACAGACTTATTAACCATGGCATTTCCTCTTCCTTCCATACGAACTCTACAACAGAGTGTGAAACATATAAACTTTTCTCCCGGTATGCTGCGCTCAGTGTTTGAATATTTGAGCCCAAAGGTAAATATATATATATACATGTATATATACATATATATATATATATATATATATATATATATATATATATATATATATATATAGACAAAGTGGACGCTGCACAGTTCGTTACAGAGTGCTCAATGATAAATCAGAGCTAAATTATAATATATTTATAAGTGGAACTTCACTCTATAAGTTAAACATTTTATTACTAATAGTTTCATGTGGTACACTCAGTATCACACTCTTCAGATAAAATGTCTAAAATGAATTTCATACTCCAGTATTAAATACGCTGTTATGCAGAGTTAGATAAGCTGATAATTGGATGAGTGTACAGAAGCCAAAAGCCAAATAGTTAAGTGATACAATTACGTAGCAAGAACTTAGATGAATGTCTGCATGATGATAATAGCTCGTTACGTTTATTAAGAGTGCCTAATGATGGTCTGTAAATAATAAAGAATTTCTCCCATAGGCATAAGTTACACTTGTTGGAGATAGTGTTGTATGCTTTAGCATACCGTAGGGTCTTCCATGATATTGCGTAGTTGGTATTATTGTCCTTTAGTGACCATATATATTTACTTAATTCAGTAGAGTTTCTCTTAGATGGGTGGTTGAAAGAAGCTTTATGGTTAGTGAATCGTGTCTTGAAAGTGTTCTCTGTTAGTCCAATGTATGTCTGGTCTGGTGAATCGGTGTTGGTTTTTACAGTAGCCTGGTAAATTAATGATGTTTTCAGGCATTCTCCATTCATCGGGCACTCTTCTCTTTTTCTGCAGTTGCATGTTCGGTCTTCATTTGCGGTGTTGGCAGTCAGTATAATTTTGTTGTGAGCATTGATGGACTCTCTTATATTGTTCATACAACTGTAGCTAATTTTGATATTGTTGCTGTTAAATATTTTATGCAGTGGGTGCCTTGTCGTAAATTCCTTCTTGACTAGTTGGATGAAGAGTTTGCCGATGTTAGTATGGACATTATAACTGCTGTAAGGTGGGTTGTACCATGTAATCGTCCTGCTCCGTTTGCATTGTCTGTTTTGAGATGTTGATAGATGTTCTTGGTATGTTAGTTGGTGGCTATATCCGCTCTTGGTTAGTGCTTCTTGGTAGATATTTGCTGTTTTATTGAAGCATTCAGCATCAGACGAAATTGTAGAGAGCCTCTTATTTATACTTGCTGGAATGTTTCTGATTATGCCAGGTGGGTGGTTGGACTCTTTGTTGACATACACTGGTCTCTCATTGGGTTTGACGTATGGCATGTGTTTACCATTGTCTAAGTTGAGGGTAACATCAAGGAAGTTTACAACTCTTTTATTAACATAGATGGTAATCTTTAGTCCATACGAGCTGAATATAGCACAGAGATCTTTTTTCATAGATTCTGCATTACGTGCTGAACCTTCTACTATGCCTAGCCCATCATCTCTGTACATGTACTCCTGTTCATCTCTGGAGTATGAAATTCATTTTAGACATTTTATCTGAAGAGTGTGATACTGAGTGTACCACATGAAACTATTAGTAATAAAATGTTTAACTTATAGAGTGAAGTTCCACTTATAAATATATATTATATATATATATATATATATATTTATATATATATATATTTATATATATATATATATATATATATATATATATATATATATATATATGTTTTCTAGACAAGTCTTGGTCCAGCAAAAAATTCTTGTCATAAATAAGTTGCAAAAGTTTTATTTATTGTGAACATATGAAACTGTTGACGTTCTCTCCTATCTCATGTTTGTTAAAATGTACCCAGTTGTCAGAGATCATTTTTATAAAGTCCAAAGATGTACATATATTAAGATAATTTATACATTAGATCTTACAGTAAATATTGTATGCTACTTTAGGTTGCTTCTATGAGAGATGTTGACAAGCTCTTTTGTCTCACCCTTGATGAGATGGAACTGAAGAAAGCTGTAGAGTATGACTCTAGCAGCAAGAAAGTATTGGGCCAGATAACACTGCCAGGCCATCAAGGGGAGGCAAATCATGGATTGGTCTTCATGCTGGGTGGTAAGAGCATGTCTTCTGATTGATAAAGAATAGCGGTTTAATTCATAAATATAATGGAGACAGTAGCTGGCTTTGTAACTACATATTGGGATCAAGCTTTTTTATTGAATAGATTTTTGGTTTCCCTGTTGTAAGCTAATATACATGATTTTCATGGCTTTCTTAGAGTCCAAGGGTTGTTCATGAACTAAACAACAGTGATAGGCAATACATCATTTATTTGTATTTAGCTTGATTCAATTTATCCTTCAATTCCATTATTATCGTAAATTCAAACTATACCCATTTATCCTTTCACATTTACATATGGGTGATTTTTGCAGACATAGCGAAAAGATGGAAGCAGGTGGTCGGGTATCATTTTATTGGTCGCTCAATGTCAGCTTTGAGCTTAAAGATCACCATAATAAATATCATTGCCAAGGCGAAAGCATTCGGGCTGGATGTCATAGCAATCACCTCAGACATGGGTCCTGGAAACTGGAGAATGTGGAGACAGTTTGAAGTCACCAGCAAAATTAACAGTCTAACTACATCCGCGGTGATTGAAGGCAGTGCTACTGAGTTCATAGCTGATGTGCCGCATGTCATCAAAAACCTTGCCAGCGCTTTCCTCAATCACAGGACAATAACTCTCTCTGCTACCGCAGTCAACAAACATTATCTGCCTGTGAATACAGTGGAGATAGGTCACGTCGAGGACCTCATTAGATTCCAGGAAGATAAAGATCTTAAACTGACACCTTACCTTAAGTTAGGCGATCTGACTAACAGCTTTCACTTTAGAAAGATGAATGTTGGCAAGGTACTGCACATATTTAGTAACTCAGTCGGTGCAGGCCTGCAGTATCTCGTCGAGAAGGAGGGACGACCTGTGTCATACCTGACCACAGCTTAGTTTGTCAAAGCCGTTGACACATGGTTTGATTTGATGAGCAGCCGCCATCCTGTAATGGCTCTCTCCGCGAATAACCCTGCGATGTATACTTCTGCACTTGCATTTCTCAGTGATTTTCTCACAACTGTCCAAACCTATCAAATCGGACAGAAAGCAACATGGAAGCCAGTACTGGCAGGTATACAACTATTTACAACCACTGTTTTGAATCTGTGTAAATCACTCATAAATTCTGGAAAGTTGCAGTTCCTGTTAACATCACGGCTGACACAAGACTGTGTAGAAAATCTTTTCTCCGTTATCCGCAGTAAAAACTCTGTACCATCACCCCGTGACTTTAAATATGCTTTAAAAAATATTTGTATTGCAGAGTATTTAAAAGAAGTAAAAACTGGAGACTAAGCGATTGATGAACGTCAGTATTTAGCGGAGTTTCTGCCTGCTAACTTAATGCCTTCGGTCGATGAAAACTTTACTGCTGGGATTTCATCAGCAATCATAACTGGAAGTGTTTTATGGGAAGCTGAGCAGCAGTCTCTCTATTATCTCGGTGGATACTGCGTTCAATCGTTGATGAAACTGCGGCAACTGTGCAAGACCTGCACAGACCAACTCCGTGTTGCGGACAGCTGTCATCAAAACCAGTCAAGGTTCACCCAGCTCAAGAATTTTAAAGATGGTGCCCTTTTTGAGGTGAGCGATGAGTTCTTTGCTGATCTTATGAAATGGGAGGTTGCTGTACATGCCTATGAGGCAAAACTTTATCTGCCAAAAATAGCTGAAGCACTGACCAACCATTGCTTAGAACTCAGCGCTGGCTGCTGTGCACTTACATACATGTAGATAAGCTGCCAGCATCAGCTAGGGCATTGTCTGGCGAAGAAGTTCGTAACGGTACGTCTGCACTTCATGTGTAGAAAAGCTACTGAAGCGATGAAAATTGGATCATCTGTGAGCTTTGGGAGTGCTTCAATGGCAATGTGAGATCTTGTGCGAAGAGTTGGCGTCATCAGTTAACTCTTAGCTTAAAGCGTCTGTTAAGGAGCAGAACCGAAGAGCGCCTTCTAAGCCGAATGTTCTTTTCATTACTCGCTCTGTTTATATTTTCTTATGCGTAATATTTTTCAGCTTAATATATTGTCAAAATATTAGTAGTATCCAACTGCTCACCTGAAACCAGTGTTGCGAATGCTTTTTAACATAATTCCAAATTTTACTGCACTATTATTTTGTTTTTGTGCTTGTCACTGCTACATAAATTATATTTTTATTTAGTCGCGTGCAGATGATCTTACATGTAATATCTGTGACTGCTTGCCTGAGCCTGGTTTTTGCATATGTATTGCGATACTACATGTATATACAATATGTTTTGCTTAATTGATCGTTAGCTGATAGTACCTTGGTGTGCTTGTGAGACGGAGAATTGAAGGAAATGTATCCACAAGCAATTTTCAAATGAATATTGCTGCCAGCCACTATGTCAAATCTGATTAGTTGCTGCATCTATGGTTTTTACCCAAAAATTAAAACGTAATTCCTTTAGAAACCCAAACAGAAACTGGTTGCCGATGCAAAACCTATCAGAACTTGAGCTATAAATCAATTTAGGTTAGATGTTTTTTAATTTAAGAAAGGGTTAGTTTCTTGAATAGAAAAAAAATTATCGGTAGCTTCTTGTAAGGAATTTTGTCCCCTTTCAAATGGTGTATAATGCAACCATCAATTTTAGAGCGACTGCCCATGGAAGTGATTTTTTGTGGTTAATCTTGCAGCCTCTCCATTATAACTTATATAAAAATAGTGGGCGTGGCCAGTTTGTTTGGAATCGAGCGAGCTCCCGTATACGCTTCTGTTGGTCGCGGGACTCTGTGAAACTATACAGATCTGGTGGCTCGACGCTCAAAACGAAAAAAATAAAGATTTACCTGTATTAGGCCATGGACCAAGGCAGTTTATTTTGCATTTCCGTTGGCACTCCTTTTCAGTAGCAATTTATGCAGTGATTTAGACTAATTTTGGTATGGCGAACTCAAAACTGAGGAGTTTCCGCAGCTGCCATTCCCACTTCTATGAAAAATTTAATGAAAATGATATTATCGGATTTATCTCTCCTGCAAATAAGATTCCTTTATAGAATTATCAGATTTGCAACTTTTATCATAATTATTTGGTAGTGATTTAGAATGTCAGTGGTAAAGTCAAAATTTATTTTCTATCTATTTTTGAACATTCCATTTGCTATGATTGTTACATGCACATGTAAACTATATACATGTATATACATATATTTACGTGTGTATGTGGTTGTATAGTTTAATAACTTTATTTTACAAAAAAAATTCAAAACACTATAAGTATGTTTTATAACCTGACAATGATAAATCATAGAAAATAATAAGAACGTTGCAAGCAGTGTGAACATGGCGATTATTATTAGCATTATTATTAGTAGTATTATTAGGAGCTAATATCAACAGTCTTACAAAAGAAGCTGGGGTATTTCAAAATATTGCATATCCTAACTATTTTTTCAATATGTTGAGTTCTTAATCATTTTCCTCACCATCGGCATCCTCTGCTACTCTCGCTTCAGTTTTATCTTAGTGCACGCATGTGCAAAGCTCTGTGTAAGGCAGCTTTGCCATGATACTGGCACATCAGTTCCCTCGGCACCTGGATCTTTGATACTCCCATAGAACTGCTTGTAGAATATCAGGTGAGGCGATGATTCTGGTAGGATACTTTACTGCATACTCATCGTTTTTCTTACCCAGTATCCCCTGATGTAAAGAAGGAAATGGTGCATTGGCAAGTTATGTTGTTGCCTCTTTCCATATACATGTAGGTAGCTGCTACATAATTGACACAATGACATGTTTTTTCAGTGATTGAACGGAGGGACTGACTTGCCTAGACCTAGACACAACAAACCTGTCCCTTAGTCAGTTGAAGTCTGTGCCATTTTTCTGGGTGCTATCTTCTTGGCCATAGAGTCTGCATGTGTAAGTCTCACAGAGAGAATAAAGTTGCCCCAAAACTTAAATGATTCTCATAGTCGAATTCTGTTTTGATGAGTTTCCTATGACTCTTTTTCCTTTTGTCTGCAAAGGATGAAACTGCAACACAGCTAGAGAAACCATGCAAACCTATGAGATTTTCACATTAGAAGTTGATCTCCAAGCTTAGTAGCCTTAGTAGCTCTATTCTTGCAAAAAGTTTTTTGATCACAAAATCCACACAAGCAGCCTTCAAAAATGGTATCAGCAAGTTGACGGAATTTTGAAGAAATGACACTGGCAGGCAGGGCTTAGATAAGCACCATGGCATCCACAAGGATGGCCCCACATCCTCAATAGCTTGGAGTCACTGCGCTTATAGCCACATCAGTGCAGCTCAGAGCTCAAGCAAGGGAAACAAATCCCATTGCCAATGAGAGTTGACTTCCTGCCATGAAACAACTAAGTTGCCTCACAGACTTTAACAAAGTCGATGTGCTGACACCAGAGCGCTCAAATCACAAAAGTGATGAGCTATACATATAGCTATAGGAGTACATATATACATACATATATATATATATATATATATGCTTATTTATTTATATATATATACATATATGCTTATTTATTTATATATATGCTAATTTATTTATATATATATGCTTATTTATTTATATATATATATATATATATATATATATATATATATATATATATATATAGATATATATATATATATATATATATATATATATATATATATGCTTATTTATTTATATATATATGTTCATTTATTTTTATTTATATATATGTATATATATATATACATTTATTTATGCATACATATAGATATATATATTCCTATATGAATATATAGATATATATATATATAGGAATATATATATATAATAATAAGAAAGTCATGGCTGTGCATCCACCATGCACTCCCTTCATTAGAGACTGTGTCTAATTAATACAAAATGGTGGACCAACCAGCTGGGCCCACATCTCAAGCTGCTTAACATGATGTTCAAGGCAGGTAATTTCTTGACTAATCAACTGTTTGTTGTCAGTAGCTGGTGTATCCTGGTCCTGGTACTGCGGGTCGCCTCTTTAAACTGCCTTTCTTCTTCTGGAAGTTATCGCTACATGGCCTCCGAAATGAAATGGCAATGGCATCCTACCACCTGGTAAAGTAGCCCGAGAGCACTAAGATCTACTTATTGCCTCTCGGAGTGGTCGGGAGGGGCCTACCAGGTCGGCGGTGACCTTCTGCCAGGGTCGGCCAGCGTATAACCGCTGCCGACTTCCTGCAGGCTTATTCCCTCCATGCTTGGTGGCCTGGCACACCTCACAACTTTGTACTAACCTCCAGACAGCGGCTGTCAGTCCGGGCCAGTACCATGTAAGCTGGAGGTAGCTTACCGTCCTCCCCACACTCGGAGTGGGTGATGTGTCTGCCAGATAACTGGCTTCATCATAGCCAGTGGACACACGGCACACCACCGAGTTTGACCATGAGAAGCCACTTTGACTTCCAGCGCGCCATCCTGCCTGATTCTCAAAGATTCCCTTCTGCTATGTAGAACTCTGAACTCCTGGCTTCCAACTACAAATGTTCCAAAAGCACTTTAGTGTGGCTCCGAAGTGCTCGGTACATTATGGCTACAGCACTTTTGCTCTCACTCCAGAGCCGAGCCAACTGGCTAGTCAGCTGAGCTAATGCCTCGTGTCCCATAGCGGCCTCGACTGACCTCAGGCCGGCCCATGCCCCCATGGGGGCAGGGTGCCGGCCTGTATGGCCAGTCTTGAGCCCGGTCCTGGTGACCTCCGCCGAGCTCTTATGTGGTTTTTGGTGGCGACTAGTAGAGCCTCGGGTCATCAATCGCTCAATGTCAGGAAATCTCAGGATGGCCTTGACCGATCCCAAGTTGACCTTGGCCTTCTCAGTAGAAACAGGGGTTGCACCAGCCGCCTCGCGCGCGAGTCAGGCAATTCTTGACACAGCATGGTTTCCCTCGATCACTCTAACCTCGTCATGGTTTTCTTGGTTCAACTCTAGTCGAGTTGGGCTCCCATCACGGTACTCTATCTGGGCACACTGTCAACAATCTTCACAGGTCTGTCTGCTTAAGCCATCTGTGTTGTCATGCTTTAATCCTGTGCGGTGTTCCAGCACGTATTTGAAATCGGATCGCACCTCTAGCCAACATGCCACCTGGTGGGAGGGCTACTTCTTGCGGCAGAGCCATTGCAGGGAGGTATGGTCCATGTGAAGCCAAACTCCTGTCCGCATGAGTGCGGGTGGAAGTGTTTTACCGCTTTCACTACCGCCAACAGCTCTCTGGATGTCACGCAGTAATTTCGCCCCAAGGGAATGTGTGTTTTGCTATAATAAGCAATCACTTGTTCCTGGTTGCCCTGTTGCCGTAACAGCACAGCTCTTACACTTCACCAGCTGGTATCCATGTCCAGCATATCCGTGTTCAGGATCCCCACCCGGATCCAGATACTCCAGCATGAACGCTGTGGTGAGTTTGTCGTGTAGGGTGTTAAAAGCTGCTTGCTGTCAATCGCCAGGACTCGTCCTCCCCCACCAGTCGATGGAGAGGCATTGCAATGGTGATAAACCCCGGGATGTACTACCAGTGGTATCCGACAGTACCCAAGAGACCTTGCAGTTTTTAGACTCTACGGGGGGTTAGCCACCACTCAACCACCCCCACTTTGGCTGGGTCTGTGGCAACCCCTTCGCTATTTGCTATGTGGCCTAGGTCCCGCCCTTGGGATTGTAGCAGTTCACATTTTGTCGGTTTGAGCTTGAGTCCGGCTTGCCGTAGCCGCTAGAAAACTTCCTCCAGTCACTAAAAGTGGGTCTCAAAATCAGATGCGATAACAATCACATCATTCAGGTACAACAGTAACGTCTGTCATTGAAGCGCGTGCAACACTCTCTCCATCAATCGCTGAAACATGGCTGGGGCGGAAGTCAGTCCGAAAGGAAGGACTCTCTATTTCCACAATCCTGAGCGAGTGATAAAGGCTGATTTTTCCCTGGCGTCTTTGTCCAGTAGAACCTGTCAGTATCCACTGACGAGATCGAGGGTACTGAAATATAGGCTTCCAGCCAAGGCATTCAGACTTTCGTCTATTTTGGGAAGGGGATAAACGTTTTGTTCTTTTACCGCATTGAGCATTCGGTATTACACACAAAACCGCCATTTTCCATCCTTCTTCACAAACACAATAGGTTAGCTCCACGCTCCTCCAGCCGGCTCAATCAACCCTCTAGCTAACAGGTCCTGTACCTGTCTTTTGGCCTCCGCCTCCTTTTCAGGCCCTAGGCGGTGAGTGGGTTAACGGACAGGTCCGGTCCCGTCTTTCACAGGTATGGAGTCCTCCAAGAGCGACGTTCTACCCATATCATTGTCTCAAGTGTTAAACACTGATCCATACTCAGCCAAGAGAGTAGCCAGCTTCCTAGCCTGCTCTGTGTTCTGGCATGAAAGTCTGGCAGCCTGGCATAGTTCCTGGAGATGCTTGGAGATTTGTGGCTTGGCTTCGACTTGGGTGATCGGCACCGCAGGACCTCCTTCGAGGGGAGCGGCGCTGGCAATGGGAGAAGGTGCTTCTACACTAGTGTAGGTGCCTATGGTGGTTCCAGAACAAATGGTCAGGGGCTGGGGGTTCGAGTTGAGACACCTAACCAACACCTTTCCAACTGCGCTGGGCTCATTTAAGCTTGTCGCTAAAGGTGGGCTTTCAGGTTACCTTTCTATTATCCCGAGTGGACAGAAACTTTGTGTAGTCAATCTATCCCGGACCGCAACCCTTGTTCTAGCCAGCACCATCAAATCCCTAATCCCTAAACCTGGACTTTGTTCTAGAGGAGCTTCCCCTTTGGTCGGTACAAGTCAGTGGCTTCCCATTCACTTTCACCACGGGTCGTTTGAACTCCGTCGAGCATTGGTGTGCCATAAAGAAAGGCAAGAAAGGCTAATCTGGCTGACTATGAATACCTCTTCGGTTTTCACGGAGCCTTACTGGAAGCTGGATTACACCGTAAAAAGAAAACCTGATCCCATCAGCAAGCAGGCCATGGGTGTCACTCTCCTCCAATTGGTCTCTTATACCCTGGGGAAGTCGGTCGAACACCTGTTTTCTCAGCAGGTTATAGGTGCATCCGGTATCCAACAAGAAGTGCATTGCTCGACCTTCAATTTTTCCCGGAAAGAAGCAACCGGTAGAGTGTGGACGCTCCAGCAGGCATGTTTTAGCAAGTTCCCTGTGTTTGAAGGGAGCTGCCTGAGGTCGCCCCGTTTGGGCAGGTAAAGAACTTGCCTTGGCAAATCTCTTTGGGGTGTCCCTCTGCGGGACAAGGCACCAAGGTACCTGAGAGAAAGGCGTAATGCTTCCTTCAGAGAAACTCATGCCTGACTCTTTCGGGTGTAGTGGTTGGAGCGTGTTCTGGGTAGCCGTGAGGGTTGCTTGAGATGGAGTTCTGGTTCGGCTTGATTTTTTCAGTTAGGTCCATTCGGGTAAGGCCTTGGCTGAATTGATATTTCGTTTTTCCTGGTTTCTGCAAGGGCCTTATTGCAGCTAGTAGTGGGTGCTACTGCTGCGGCCTTCTTCTGTTTCCCGACCTCTTTTTCTTCTGACTAGGGCACTCCTTTCAGAGATGCCCCATGCCTAAACATCTCCAACAAATGACAGGCTTACTTTTTGAAGGTTTTGTTGGCCTGCTTTGCAGCTGCTTGACCTGTTTGGCCAGCTGCTTTACTGCAAACAGCAGTACATTTAGGGTGTCTTGTTTGACACTGCGTACTGCACCATGTCTCATATTATACTTTGAGTTTTCTATTTCTTCTACTTCAGTTCAGACGGTTCTGCCCTGGGTCGGTTTTTCTCCAAATCTGATCTGAAGAAATTCTTCTCCAGCCCGTATTGCACCTGCAAGAGTCTTCGTGGGTACCCCTAGGAGATGCTGCTGTAAGGTGGAGTGGTACTAGGGGAGCTTGAAAAGTACTCATTTGTCATGTTGCTTCTGAACGGTTCAGCCAGGTCAGCGTAGGCTAGTTATACTAACCATTCAATTTCTGTCGCGCGTTCCTGCAGGGAGGGTTGGTTCCTTTTTTTAAACTGCTCAACTCTGCCCGAGCTTGTGGGGGAAATAGTCCAAATCGGGCTCAGATGGCTTCAAAGATGGCTGCCACCCTGACTGCCCTTCCGCAGTACTCTGCCTTTTTCTTCAAAGCCTCTCTGAGATGCAGTGTGCTGGCTCCGTCGGCCCATCTATTTGCAGCTGCAATTTTTCTAAATCTGGTTATGAAGTATTCTGGGTCTCCGACACCACTATACTCAGGCGTTTTGAACTGGGAGGCCGGTTCCGGGTTCTGACTTAACCTGACGAGTTGCCCAATGGCATCAGCTTGTCGATCCGTGTCCCGGTCTACATGCTTTGCTCTTCGTTAAGACATGACTTTGAGCTTCTCTCTGAGTAAGGAAGATCTTTATAGTCGATCGAGGCCTGACTCGGAGTCCTTAAGCCTTTTTTGGCAGTAAAGAGCATTTCACAGGGCGCAGTGCCAGTCATCAACCCTTCTCTGGAGTGCTGAATAACCTGCTTATTCTTAAACACCAGGTTTCTTTACAAATGTGGGGGATAGCTGTACAGCTATCTTGGCCAAATTCGGCACCCCCCGTGTTTGTCGTACTACTCCGGTTTTCCTCTACTGAGGCTGCTTTTGCAAACAGGCCAGCAATTCTGCCAGAGTTTGATTTCTAAATTTCTAGATAGAGCCTGCTGGGTCTGACACAATTCCACTGTTGTCACCAGTGTAAAGGAGTTTGCCGGCTTTTACATTGGCACAATATAAGCTATTACATAAAGAAGGGAAAATGAGTATTGTTTCGTTCACTTTTATTAAGGAAGGAAATCCCATTAGCCGAGGAGCATACAGCTGTTGCTCTGCTCCACGGAGTGAGCACGCTCTTTTATATACATGCATGTCCCTCGTTCTGGATAATGGAACCAAGTACAAACCGTATAATAATAAATACAAATGGAGTCGCTAACGCATTAGCTTGGCTATAATACACTAACAATTTACAAGCGATACAATATATACGAAGGCAAAACACAATAGCGATACAATATAAACAAAAGGAAAACACAAAAGCGATACAAATTAGTGACGATACGATATAATAAACAGAGCAAACACAAATTGCAAGATATATATATATATATATATATATATATATATATATATATATATATATGTATACAGTATATAGGAGTATTTATAATAATAAGAAAGTCATAGCCCGGCGTCCACCACACTATGTATGCTCATTGAATACCGATTTTATTGATTTTTCAAAAATAAATTACAAAACTTTCGATTGTTTTTCTGCAGGGCCCTTTGTTTTAACCAGCCAAAATGTTAACAATAAAAACATCTGCATAAAAAACAGACATAGAAAAAATAGGCATAAAAAATATGCATAGAAAAAATAAACATGAACGAAATTGATTGAGACAAAAAATAGTAAATGGTTTTTAGGCTCTACAATCTTCTAAGCCTGCAAAAGTAAGTTACTATAATTATTACTGTCATTAAAGGAGTCATATAATACTTACCGAGTCTGCTACAAACTCACTTAAAGAAAGGCACACTCTCTGATGTTTAGAAAACATGCTGCTATATTGGAAAATCTTGTTTTTGAAATAGCTGTATATTAGCGATGTTCTCACACACGTAAATGTCAAAAGATTAGTTTATCATCAGTTAACATTTATCTAGTTCCAGACACACCATGCCATAAAGGATGCTATTGATTAGATTAAACATTATTTAAAAAACTTAGCAGTTACAATACATCCTTACAGCATATATTATCTCCCACTAACGGAAACAAATATGCATCTTAACAACCATTGCTTACACGCTGCATACGTGAACAATATTCGTATCATTTGATAGTGGAGCTGGGAATTATCTACTCAATACATAGCAACACTATAGTAGGAACATAACTCCTATTCAGTCCATCCATTTATATAGAAGTAGCTTAATAGTTATATTCATTCTATGTCTAGCAACTAAGAAAGCAACATCAACTAATTGTCCCACGACCAAACACGAGCGAAGCACATGTTTGGAGCTTTATGATATTATGCATATGTGCACACAACTCCCGCCAAACTATCCGTTAATGGCCGTGACCAAACCCTTGTACCGAAATCTCATCAACAAATATAACCATTTTTGTGTAGAGTCGTTTAAGTATAATCATGATACAAAGACATAATAACCTATTTAAATATGTTACCAAGTCTTCAAGAAAAGTTTCTGCAGTATCCTGAAACTAACTCATCTGATCGGATTATACATAAGTAGACAGATTAAATTGGCCTAAATTCGAACTAGAAACTTGACATTTTTTAATCAAAATTAAAACCAGCAAACAAAACCCCGATAAGGCCGTGCGACAGAGTAGAATCATTAGGTCATGTGTAATTCACGAGAGAAAACCATGCACATTTCACCAGTCTATGACATTGTCCAATTGCCGAAGGTTTCTGTAATTAACGTAGAAGTACTGAAAAGTAATCATTTCTTTTTTGCTGATTCTACTGGACTCTAGCATTCTGAAGACTTATAATGAGTACTTTGGTATTGCAACTGATGTCTAAAGCAGTGAAAGTAAAAGAAAATAGGATGATATTTTTCTAATGATTCTTATAAAATTGATTATTACTATATTTAATTGTAAGAATAATTATTCGATTTTATAAGATTTAGTTATAAAAATAATCATTCAAATTTACAAGATCAAAGTGTATAGTGATTGATGGTGTGCAATATGTTACTGTTATTATTTTTCTAAAGACTTTGTTGATGATACTACGGCTGTGCCCAATTTTGCTGTACTGCCAAGCCGTTTTTAATATCTGCAAAAGTAAGTAATAAACCTACATTTTCCTATAGATACACACCTATTTCAATGACAACCAGCTAAAATATGTTTAGATTTTTAAATTCAGCATAATCGTTTACATATAAATACAGAAGTCTAGATAAATATCACAACTTCTTGACATTGGTAGCTATGACCAATGATAAACAGCCCCCAGCTATATATATATATATATATATATATATATATATATATATATATATATATATATATATATATATATATATATATATATACATATATATATATATATATATATAAAATAAATTGTTTCCTCACCCCGGATACCCCGTATGGGTGGTAAATTCTGCTCTAACTCGGGTCTCCTACCAGAGACCTGGGAGTTTGAGCACTTGCCTCAAGATCTTAGCTGTTCCCAATAGCGCACTTTTCTGCAACTCACCTGAGTTGATTGTTATTGGTATTTGGGCAAGCCACATTTTATGCGCCGATGTTATTGCGCCCAGTGCCCCAATGACTACTGGGATTACAGTTGTTCTTACATTCCAGCATTTTTCAATCTCTTCTCCAAGAGGAAGATATTTCTCTACCTTTTCTTTTTCTTTGCTGGCTATATTGTAGTCATTGGGTACTGCTATATCTATTATAGTAGCCCTCTTGTTCTCCTTGTCTACCACTACTATATCTGGTTGGTTTGCTAGGACATGCTTGTCAGTTTGGATGTAGAAGTCCCAGAGGATCTTATCGCGATCATTTTCATCCACCTTACCAGGAGTTTCCCACCAGTGTTGTGGTTTATTAAGGCCATACTCATCACATAGACTTCTATACACAATACCTGCGACATGATTATGCCGCTCAGTGTATGCGTTCCCTGCTAGCTGCTTGCATCCACTGATGATGTGTTGGATGATCTCAGGTGCATCTTTGCACAGTTGGCATCTAGAATCGTCTCTAGTGTGATAGATTTTTGTTTGGAGTTGCCTTGTTGGGAGCACTTGCTCCTGGGCTGCCATGATTAGCGACTCTGTATTGGCCATTAGGTTTCCTTTGTTCAACCACATATATGTCTGGTGAAAATCGCCAACCTTACATATTTGTCGGTGGTAAGCACCATGAAAAGGTTTCGTGTGCCAGTCAATTTCCTCATCATCAGGGCGTAGGTCCGTTGTAAGATCAGCCGATTGAAATTCAGCTAGCAACTTATCTGAGATGGCAATGGAGGCTGCATATGCTTTGATGCTTTGCTCCTCCTCTTTTACTGTCTGCTGTACACTTTTGAGTCCCCTACCGCCATCTTTCCTATCAAGATACAATCTAGTAGTATCAGATTTTGGGTGGAGTGCTCCATGCATGGTCAACAGTTTACGAGTTGCTATATCTGTTTCTTTGATGGCTTCCTCAGTCCACTTTATTATGCCTGCTGGATATCTTATCACTGGCAGTGCGTAGGTATTTATTGCCATGACTTGGTTCTTGGCATTGAGCTGGCTCCGTAGGACCTGCCGAAGGCGTTTCTTATATGCAGTAGTGGCTTTGTGACGTACCTCGGCTTCGTGTTTGATGTTGCTTTGCATAATCCCCAAGTACTTGTACCCTTCTTTTATATCTTTGATAGTACCATTTGGCATTCTTAGGCCATCTGTGAGCATAGAATGGCCTTTCTTAAGAATTAGCCTTCCACATTTCTCAATACCGAAGGTCATTCCAATGTCCTTGCTGTATACCTGAGTGAGGTGTATTAACGGATCAATGTCCCTTTCTTTGTTAGCGTACAGCTATTGCTTAGAGGGTTTAGGCATATGCAGAAGAGCAGCGGTGATAAGGAGTCACCTTGACCGATGCCTCGCTTAATTTGTACACTCACCAGCTTTTTGCCATTAGCCTCCAGTTCCGTCTTCCATTTGGTCATTGACATCTTGATGAATGCCACAAGAGCAGGGTGAACATTGTACATACTGAGGCACTCAAGTATCCAACTATGGGGAATTGAGTCATAGGCCTTTTTGTAGTCAATCCAAGTCATGGCAAGATTGGTTTGCCTTCTCCTGCTGTCTTGACAGACCGTCCGATCCACCAGTAACTGATGTTTAGCTCCTCGGGTGTTGCGCCCAATTCCTTTCTGAGCACTGGTCATATAGTGACTCATGTGCTCTTCCAGTTTGTTTGCATCTATTCCTGAGAGCAGTTTCCAGGTGGTGGGCAAGCACGTTATTGGTCGATAGTTTTTGGAAATCGGCCCCTGCTTTGGATCTTTTATCAGAAGTACAGTTCGTCCTTTGGTCAGCCATTCCGGATGGTCACCTTTTTCTATTAGGCAATCCATCTGCTTAGCCATTCTAGTGTGAAGTGATGTAAATTTCTTTAACCAGAAGGCTTGAATCATGTCATGGCCAGGTGCTGCCCAGTTCTTCATACGCTGCACTCTGCACTTGATGTCCACTTCGTTGATGGTGAGTCCTTGCTGAGCCATTGCTGAGCCGCAGTGTGTTGGTGGCTCTCTTTTAGCCTCTTCAGCCAATTTGCAGTGGTGGTATGAGTAGTCTCTTTCTCCCAGATGTCCTTCCAGGACATTGAGGTGCTGGATCGGGAAGGATCTTACATTGGCCTTCGCAGTTCACCTTTGAACTGAGAATACACTTTAGATAGATTATTGATGAGCAGTTTGTTCATTCTTTTGTTATCCCGCTCTTTGGTGTACCGCTTCAGTCGTGCTGAGAGTGCTACTAGTTGCTGTTTGGCAGATTCTAGAGCTTCTATTGTGGCTTCCCTTTTTGGACGATCCAAACTGTGGTTAGATCCTTCACTGAGCCTACTAACTTTCTTGCGCAAGTCCTTGATCTTATTTTGTAGCCTCAGGCTCCAAGATGGAATGGTTTGAAGCCTTGTTGACAGTTGTTGCTTAATACCCATCTCCTCCAAGATGACGGTTGCCGTACTGTAGATTAAGGCATTAGTCTCACTGATCGATTCAATTGAGATCGACTCCAGTGCCAAGTTAATGCCTTCTAACGGCTTCTTGGGTATGGGCTTGCTAACTCTTCGTAGTGGTACCCTGCTTCCATAATCATTAGCAGCTGGCATCTTGTTGATGATATTCTCCGCAAGCTCCTTCACCCCTGGGTCAAGGTCAAAGTGCATGTCTTCTTCAACTTGTGAGTCAACACAAATTGAAGAAGACATGCACTATATACATATATATATATATATATATATATATGTATATATATATATATATATATATATATATATATATATATATATATATATATATATATATATATATATATATATATATATAGAAAGTGTGCAGCAGACAGTGAAAGAGGAGGAGCAAAGCATCAAAGCATATGCAGCCTCCATGGCCACTTCAAATAAGTTGCTAGCTGAATTTCAATCGGCTGCTCTTACAACGGACCTATGCCCTGATGATGAGGAAATTGACTGGCACACGAAACCTCTTCATGGTGCTTACCACCAACAAATATCTAAGGCTGGCGATCTTCACCAGACATATATGTGGTTGAACAAAGGAAACCTAATGGCCAATACAGAGTCGCTAATCATGGCAGCCCAGGAGCAAGTGCTCCCAACAAGGCAACTCCAAACAAAAATCTATCACACTAGAGACGATTCTAGATGCCAACTGTGCAAAGATGCACCTGAGATCATCCAACACATCATCAGTGGATGCAAGCAGCTAGCAGGAAATGCATACACTGAGTGGCATAATCATGTCGCAAGTGTTGTGTATAGAAGTCTATGTGATGAGTATGGCCTTAATAAACCACAACACTGGTGGGAAGCTCCTGGTAAGGTCAATGAAAATGACCGCGCTAAGATCCTCTGGGACTTCTACATCCGAACTGACAAGCATGTCCTAGCAAACCAACCAGATATAGTGGTGGTAGACAAGGAAAACAAGAGGGCTTCTATAATAGATATAGCAGTACCCAATGAATACAATATAGCCAGCAAAGAAAAAGAAAAGGTAGAGAAATATCTCCCTCTTGGAGAAGAAATTGAAAAATGCTGGAATGTAAGAACAACTGTAATCCCAGTAGTCATTGGGGCACTGGGCGCAATAACACCGGCGCATAAAATGTGGCTTGCCCAAATACCAATAACAATCAACTCAGGTGAGTTGCAGAAAAGTGCGCTATTGGGAACAGCTAAGATCTTGAGGCGAGTGCTCAAACTCTCAGGTCTCTGGTAGGAGACCCGAGTTAGAGCAGAACTTACCACCCATACAGTGTATTCGGAGTAAGGAAACAATTTTTTATATATACTCATGCTACAGACAGTACTGTTTCGGCTATTGAAGCCTCATCAGTGCAGCTCAGAACTTAGGCAAGGGACAAAAATCACATTACAAATGAGAGTTGACTCCCTGCCATGAAACAACTAGGTTGCCTCACAGACTATATATATATATATATATATATATATATATATATATATATATATATATATATATATATATATATATATATATATATATATATATATATATATATATATATATATATATGTGTATATATATTTATATATATAGTATATATATATGGTGGTTGAACAAAGGAAACCTAATGGCCAATACAGAGTCGCTAATCATGGCAGCCCAGGAGCAAGTGCTCCCAACAAGGCAACTCCAAACAAAAATCTATCACACTAGAGACGATTCTAGATGCCGACTGTGCAAAGATGCACCTGAGATCATCCAACACATCATCAGTGGATGCAAGCAGCTAGCAGGAAATGCATACACTGAGCGGCATAACCATGTCGCAAGTGTTGTGTATAGAAGTCTATGTGATGAGTATGGCCTTAATAAACCACAACACTGGGGGGAAGCTCCTGGTAAGGTCAATGAAAATGACCGCGCTAAGATCCTCTGGGACTTCTACATCCGAACTGACAAGCATGTCCTAGCAAACCAACCAGATATAGTGGTGGTAGACAAGGAAAACAAGAGGGCTTCTATAATAGATATAGCAGTACCCAATGACTACAATATAGCCAGCAAAGACAAAGAAAAGGTAGAGAAATATCTCCCTCTTGGAGAAGAAATTAAAAAATGCTGGAATGTAAGAACGTTCCATTGAATCGAAAAAAAAACAAAACCGTTTTTCATAGTTTTATTATTCTTTGTGAATTGAATATAGGCTCATTCGAAAGCCAAGACTCTGATGTATTGAAATATACAATAAAAAAATTATGTAATTTATGTGCTTTAAAGAGGAACATGCACAAAACTTAGTAGATTTTATCACAACGTATTGGTAACTTTCGATCATTTGCAATTGTTTTTGTCATTTGAGGTGATTTGACTGCCAGGATGCTTCAAGATTGAAGTTTATAAACCTTGAACACGATTAAAATGCTGAGGAAACAAATGCAAAATGCTGCCATTAATTCTTATCGTTACCATATTTGATATCATCTATTGCGTTCAAATTGCAGTGTTATGCGTCTCTATTCTCGCAACTATAGATGTTATAGTCGCACTTTCCCTTGATCTGAGCATTTCAACAGCGATCAAATTTTGTCAACTTTAATTTTGCTATCTTTTGGCAGTCAAATCATTTCAAACATCAACAAAAATTGAAAATAATAAAGAAATTTCGATACTTTTTGATAAAATTCACTAAAGTTTTGTGCAAACTGAGAGAGCTGGTGAGTGATGCGACGCTGGCTTTTGGTGAGTGGAACATAAGAACCCTATTCGCTGTTTTATCTAATCAGTGTTATAAGCCATGACTCAAATTCTTGCTGACCTAACTTTCTTAGTTAGTTAAAAAGTAAAAAAAATCAAACTGATTTTGAATATATAAATATATGCAAAAGGGTTGTCTTACAATTTTACCTTGTACAATATCAATAGTATTATAATTTATATATAATTCTTATTCTACATTATGTTGTTTTTAATTTTAAATATGATTGTTCTTATTTCGATTCCTTGTGTTTTGATTTTTGATGTTCTAGAATGACAACATCTGAGTACATCTGTGCACATGGTTACTTGGTAGCTGCTCACTTTTGATTGGTCTCTTTGTTCAAAGACTTGCACAAACTGTATCTAGTTTATAGAGCTTGGAAGCTTTTCACTGTGTTATATTTTTATTATTATAGTTTTATTTATCTAGTTTCTAGTTTAAATCTGTCTTTGTTCTTTTTAGCCAGATGTTCTAAAACCAAATTTATTGCCAAAGATTTTGGATTTGACCCAAGTCAGTTAATAGTGAACTCTATAAATATTATACATATGTAAGCATGTTACTGTATCAATAACTATATTAATACAGTAATATTTTATGTGTCATTACACTTATGCGATATTGCATTTTTGTAGTCATTCATTTATTATAGTTTGTGTTTTTGGGTATTAATGAATTATAGCATTATTTTAATATTGCATGCTTTTATTAACGCATTATTGTATTATCATAATTTTATAGTCTATTATTAAAGTATTTGTACTCAGTATTTATATTAGTATAGTAATACAATGTTGTAATAATATATGGTCATGCTGGTGTCAATTAAATTTTTACCATGTTTGTTTTGTATTAGGGAATTAATGCATTTATCTATATATATAAATCTCAAAGTTTGTGTGTACACACAAGCACGTGCATTTGTGTACACAGGAAGTACATAAGTACACACACACAAGTGTGTGTGTACTTATGTACTTCGGTTTGTCTAACTATAGCTATTAAAATATGGGAACAAAGAATTTGTATTGCAGGAGATTTGATCTCAGAATCTCCCGTTTGCCCAGGAAAATGTCTTACAATTACACTATGTGAAATGCATTGAATTGTGAGGCAATATGAGCCGTTATGAGTCATGTTAAGCAACGCAACAGGACTAAAGCTTGCTCTTACTGCTCATACAGGTAAATTTACTAGCTTGCTCAAACTAGCCATTGGAAATGTGCCAGGCTAATGGCAAGTGGTAGGCCATTACATTACCTGCTACTGTTTTATAAGCTGTTTTTTAATATCAGTGCAATGCCGAGTATTCCGCATATATGCTAATACTAGCTGTACTACCCGACGTTGCCCAGGTAATAAAAAAGTCTTTGGACAGAAAATTGATTTGTATTTAGCATATAACAGCATTTCCCATTTTACTTTCAAACTACATATCATGAGAAAAGTGTTTTGTGTAGTTGAAATAAATTAAGAGAAAAATTAAAACAACTGTAAAGGTTTTAAAACTTTGTCAAACCTTTCAAGCTATTAACTTGGCATATTGCCAATTGACAATCCACTAAGATAGATAAAAAGCTAGGCTTCTAATTACGGTACTCCATGACGTTACGTCAGCACTGTCCATTTCAGCTGTTCTAATAATAGCTATAGCTGGAATGACACGCAGATATAGACACATACTTTAAATTAGTAAACTACCAAATTAGTTGAAATGTTATTTAATAATAATACACATAGATTGAATATCTTGAAATAATTCTGTGTGATCCTAAAAATGCGAAACCAAGATTCATTAAATTCCAAAAGACAAGTCAATCATACAGCAGATTATATTATTTGTTTTACACTAATCTAGTAATTTATTTATAAGATAAAGAAAAGAGCAACATGAGGTTCATCTGGATATTGATTGTGCAATTTTACTTTCGTGCCGATTATGTAGCTGGTATTTTTGTGAAACTGCGCGTTGTTGGAAACAAGTTTGATTTAGTGCTAACAAAACCTGCAGACCTAAAACACTTTATACGTGTTCTGACGCATTACAGTGGGATGTTCAAGATTTCCATATCTGGGACTAATATATCATCGGTGACTTTGAATTTTGATAAAGACCGGATGCTGCCAGAGAATAACAAAGTAAATGGTTTACCAGGAACTGACGGATGGTTAGCAGACAACTTAAATAAAAGAAATGATTTGTGTTACTTTGCGGAAGGGATAGATGAACTTTCTAAGCGACTTGCTTTACTGAAAATCTGTGAATCCCTTTCACTGATAGTGAGTCATAGCAATTTTGATATGGTAGTAGATTCTGCACCAACTTCAAATGTATTAAAGTATTCCTTCAATATCGTTAATTTGTCGACTCAAACACACCCGCTATTAAAATCTAAAATTCGAAAGAAAAGAGATTTACAACCGAAGTTCGCAAAAAACTGGAGCCCAAGCCGATTCATTGAGCTCTATATAAGTATAG
Source organism: Watersipora subatra (assembly GCF_963576615.1). Classification (NCBI taxonomy): domain Eukaryota; kingdom Metazoa; phylum Bryozoa; class Gymnolaemata; order Cheilostomatida; family Watersiporidae; genus Watersipora; species Watersipora subatra. The sequence goes on from NC_088709.1 coordinate 10,691,281, forward strand.
AGAGTAAAGCATACAACTATATGAGCTCCTCTTTCGGAGGTTGGGCAAGGTATTTAGAAAAAGTCGTACATGTAGCTAACAATTATTTCAGGAATGTTAGCATAACTATCGTGGTTACAGATGTGGAAATTTGGAATACGACTCCTCCAATAAACCTGAGCTATGGTAAACCTAATGCAACCGAAAATGATTTCAGACAGTTTCTACAAAACTATTGTGAATACAGAAAAAATGGAATTCTACAGCGAACACCGAATGATGTCGGAGTGATCTTATTTGCCAATGGCTCGAATAATAACACAAGATTAGGAAAATCATTTCATTCACAAATTTGCTCAGTCTCATTGAGTTGCATGATTCTGAGATTAGCCTCCACTGAAAAAATGGGCACTGAAATGGCCCATCAGCTGGGACACCTCTTGGGTCTTGGTCATGACAAAAGACGTACCTCTTTGATGTATGAAAAATGTAAGTTTTCTCAAAACCTGAGTTAGCTAGTTTTATGTGTGGGATACTACCAGAAATATTAATTAAAACATTGATAATTATAATTCTAAAACATAAACATAAATACATAAATAAAATCAATACTAAAATATTAAACTATGCCTTAACTTTCAAGTAAATATAATTCGTTGACGCTGTTTGTAAATCAATATACAAGTTGCTTTACACAAAAGAGAATAGGGAGAAAAAACTAGTTTTACCGTGGCCTCACCATGAAGTTGGTGTAGCTTTAAATGTTTGGTTCACATTTTTAATGCTAGTGTAGCATTTATGCACCAACAGCATTATATATATATATATATAAATATATATACATATATACTACCTGTGCTACCCGGCGTTGATAGGGTAATAGAAAAGTTTTTGGACAGAAAATTGATTTTTATTTTACATATAACAACATTTTTCATTCTAACTTTCAAACTGCATATCATGAGAAAAGTGTTTTGTCTTATAAACAATGTGAAGTAGTGAGAGCTGCTCGCTATTAGCCTGTGTGCTATTAGCCAATACGTTTAATAATGTGAGCAACAGCTTCTCGTGACGTTATGCTATGACCTGCGTTATACACAAATATGTTGAGTATTTGCTCACATATACTGAGTTATATGCCAGTTAGCAGCTCAATCCCTGTGGTCTAGTAGATAGCCTGACAGTCTGGCAAACGGCCGAAGCCGGGATCAAATCTTCTTTGGTATGGAATCTTTATTTCAAGATTTTAAGACCTATAGCCGAAATGCGCACACACATACTTTGAGAAATATATATATATAGATATAAAATATACGTATAAGTAAAATAATAAGTCCAATGATACATACAATATCGTATTTCTTAATGCATATATGATTTTGCGTATATCATATACATACATGTATGATGTGCACATGTATGCATATAGCAATATCTATATACAGTGTACATATACATACATGTATATGTAGATAAATATATATTCATATTTATTTATCATATATCAATTATCATGTAAATATTTATTTATTTGTCCATATAATTATATAGATAAAAATTATACATATTTATTTATATATATTTGTCTATATATAAATTTAAAAAAAGTATATATATATATTCATATATTTATATATATATCTATTTATGTATATATATATTCATATATTTATATATATTTATTTATGTATATATAGATAATGCTATACACATATGTATCATATGTATATGATATATGCAATATCATATAGACAAATAAATATATGATGTTATATATATATACATGTATATATATATATCAATGAACTCATCCTTTTACTTAATGTTCATTTATTTACTGCTTTAAACCCTGATGTAATTTTAGACAGCAACCGCAATCAAAAATGGAGCCGTGCATCACTAACCTTTCTAAATTGGATTTTTAAAAACAACTATATATATCCAAGCAGTCCTAATTGCTTATTAAACTCACCAAATCTTAATGCATCCTTGGCAGAATGTGGAAACTTCATAAAGGAAACCGGTCAGTTTTACAATAATATAAGGTCACAGTTGAAGTCTTTGGAACTTAATGTTATCATACAGCAGTAAATAATATAAAAGTTAATATTAATACTAGTAATAGTTACTAAAAAGATGATTTGCTGATGGGTTAAATGTATATTGATGTCTCTATTGCTGATATTTTGTCGTCAATAGATATCAAGTCAGATTCTTGAGTTTCTGACCAGATACTTAGGTTGTCGTATATTTATATGAAAAAAGAAGTTCTAAGACTGGCTATTGAGCCTGGTTTGACTAGGCTGTTATCGAGGACAATTGACCTCAATGAGCACGCTCATAGATTTTTGTCATAAAGCAACATGCATTAAAAATGAAGGAAATATGTTGCGAATAATTGGACTTAATTCTTATTGCAATATCTAAAGGTGAGGATTGTGACTGTGGATCAGAAGCCTTTTGTAACAGTAACTGCTGCAATCCTAAAACCTGCAAAAGATACGCAAATGCAACATGTTCAAGCGGTAAGTATTATCCAAACATGCAAAGACTTTTTTAGAAATAAAATCAGTTAAAATCCAGTTTGATTAAAACAAGTTGCCAGTTTTTGACAAATAGTATTTAGCAAGTCAAATAACTTATATGATCAAAGTCTAAACATTTGGATATATTGATTTGGAAATATTTTACAAATATTATTGAGTACAGAAACATCTGAGAAGCCGAATAGATTTATTACAAGATAGGTGGGTTACGATAAGTTTCTTCTTTTCTTCAATCAGTTGATTAAACAATCTATAATTTATGTACATGTACATGTAAAATATAAAATAATTTATATATTTATTTATTGTATAATTTATATAAATATAAATGTGAGTGTCTGTCGTTTGTATCTCCAGTTATAGCTAAATAATCTAGAAGAGGAAAATCTACTTCCAACTGGGTTTTAACTAAGAGCATTTAGTTCAACAGACAAGCGAACTAACTACTATGCTACATTGTCCTTGCCTTACTATGGAATAATTGTGCACATATTTATGCATTCCTTGTGAGAATACTCTTGGTTACTGCTAGCACGCTTGAATTCCATGAAAACCATGACACGCAACGTAACAGTTATAAGCACAATTATAAGCAAAAGGTGGCTAAGGCTGACAAATACAGCTCTTGTTATAGCAATGATTTAAGTTACTAGCTTAAGTTACTTAACTTACTAGCTTTAGAGACTCAAATTCATCAAGTAAAGAAATTTGCTGTTCAAAAACGTTACGTAATACCTGTGATACAGAGCGTATTCAGCTAGTGCTTTATATTCTTCTGCATACAAGTGGTAGTAATAAGTAGATTACAGATAAAGTGTTTTTTTCTATTTTATTCGTAAGTTATTCGGTTACATTTCACATATTTTTAATGGGAGAAAAACGGTTGGCCAAACATAGAAGAACAAAATTAAACAATATCATTGCCATTGGGATGGAGAAAATATTTCACTCTCATTTTTTCACTCTCTTGTTGCCATTGCATTTCAGAAACAACAATTTTGAAAATTTTAACCCAGATAAAAAACTTCGCCTCGACGCATTACGAATTTTGTTTAGCTAAAAGAATTTTCTTTTGGAGCTGATGTTGCAGGAATAAAGCATGAGCTAATTAACATAAAATTATGTCATATGTAATGTGATTCTACCATTACAGATATGGTAGCTCTAAAGTTGTTATAACGGTATAACGATAGTATAATAATTTACAGGTGATTATTATATGATGGTTAAATAGATTCGGAATAGTTTTGTTGCATCTATTATACTAGTACACTAGCCCTGTGGAAGATCGTCACGAGTAATAACTATAATTATTCTGCGTGGTTTTCGCCTAGTCTTTGACATCATCTGCCAGTTGCCAGGCTCTTCCGTGAAATGGATTTTACAGTAGCCTCGCTCTAACAGAGCTCATCGTGTAGCTTTTAAAGCTCATCTTTTTTTTAAGGAGTCAGGTTGATTCCTGACATATACATGTAGATAGTACACCTTCCTGTGCCTGGACGGTGTACCAAAACCTTGCCAGTATATCCAGCTATTTAGCCCCCTGGTTGGAGGGCTTATGATTTCTGCATAGCCGATGAAGGAAGTCATAATCGGTCCGTAAGAAATATTCCTGACCTATACAAGAAAGGCTTGAAGTACTTTACAGCCAACAACTTTTTCTGTGTAACGCAGTATTTGTGTTCCAATAGTGACAGAATCTTGCTATAGAAGGCGATGACTGTTTTTCTGTCTTCCTGTATCTGAGAGAGCACAGCTCCTAACCTGAATCAATTAGCGTCGGTGTTTAGTATGTACCGTTGCTAAGGGTCAGAATAGCCCAAAACTGGCATGGAAGTGATGCTACCTTTCAGTTGGTTGAAGGCTGTGTGTTCCTCATTCATCCATCTTCTTATCTCACCCTTGGTCGCCAGCTTCTAGAAATATTAGGCTACTGTAGCAAACTTCGGAATGTATTGCCAGTAATACTCAACAGTTCTTAAGAACCCTTGGAGCTCCTTAGTTCTCTAGGGAGTTGGCCAATCTGAAACTGCTTCTACTTTTGCTGGATCGTTCAACATTCCTTTTTAGCTGACAGTGTGTCCCAGGTAATGCACCCATGAGTCAAAGCGATTTGCACTTCGAGGGATTTGACTTTAGTCTAGCCTTTTGAAGTTTTTAGAAGACTTATTTTAGGTGGTGTAGGTGTGTCTCAAAGTCCAGAGCAATGATTATGTCATCAAGGTATAACAAGTTTTGTCTTGTTTGCTAACAGTCTATAGTTGTTTTTTCCTTGATACGGTATCGTATAGTTCCAAGCAACCAGTCGAGCACTTGTTTGCTCAACAAGTTAGTTGTACAACCTGTGTCTAAAAAACTGCACGAGTCAGCCCTTTAACCTTTCAAGAACAAAATAATGAATAGAGTAGGGCTGACTCAGAACCTGTGCCATGACCGGGTTTTTTTGGAAACCATCTAGGGGGTCAGTGGTGCTTTTGTTTTGCAGAGGAGCAAAGTCTATTTATGGAATTGCCCAGCTCTGGGGCCAATCTGCTGGTTTGTCGAGAGGGTCTAGTAAAAAGTGGATGGGCCAGCCCTGTCACTTTCAAAGCAGCTTTCTGACTGTTCTGTCTAATGAGAGCCGTCTTGGTATTTTTTATAGTCTTTAGCAGAAAATATTAATTTTTGACCACGCCCCTCGGGCTCATGCGTGGATATGTAAATTGGATCTGTGTCCAAAACTTCATTTGAAAAATGGTAATCATTTCGAGTCTCTCATTGAACAAATTGGCAAGGGTTACTGATCGACTTTGACAAGGCTATTCAGGGTTTAAAGGGTTAAACGCAACAAGGTCACGCCTTCCGCCCAGCGGTTAGAGTCAGCTACTTTCTAGAAACGAGTATTGAAGTACTGTAGACCCCCAGTACCAATGTACTAGAAAGCTTTGTATTGTCGTTTCGACGACTGAGGTTTTGGTATTAATACCACTTAAGCTAAAGCTTTGACCAATTGTTGGGAGATTGGGTTGACACTACTTGCTTATCTGTTTGCCATTCTATCTAGGAGGAGGTTCGGAGTAAGCTTCTGTCATTTTTAAGGCAAGTCTTTACTGCGCCTTTCTCATTTTTTATGTGGCTACCACTTTGAATGCAGCCTGTAGTACTGCCATTCAAGTGGTGTTGGTCGAGGCTGCCACTTTTAAGGCAGCCTCTTGTAGTAACTTGGGTTTGTGCTGCCGTTTTTTAGGCAGGAGCCCTGATTTTGAGCATGAGAATCGACAAACCTCCCTGCTGCCACGACTTTAAAGGATTTGTGCCGTCACCTTTATCAGCTTTACGTACAAGAATAACTTACCGCTATTTGAGTTTATACAAATATTTGCTTGGTTAATGTGATCAAAATATAGAGTATGTAAAATACTCAAACAAACACAAATGTGCTCTGTCTCTTTGGTTTTATCTGTGCCCTTTAAATGTCGATGCTTGAGAAGCTCCGCCTCCTCATGTCTGGTCTGTTTCGAACTTGCTCAGGCTAGACTGCCTTGTGCCAAACCAACCTTAACTGAGCAGGATGATGTCCTCCACAATATGTTATATGGTAATATATTATATGCTAACATATGTTAACTTTTTTCATGTTAACACTTGCAAATCTGCAATAAAAAGTTTAGAATTTAAAACTAGAATTTCCCCTGTCATACAGACCATGACCAAAGTGATATTAAAAAAAAAGAAAGGGTACTGCCGGTTGAGAAATGCAATATTAGCAGTCAAATGGCACTGTGGTGCAATAGGAGAACTGCAATGGTAGCTGTAATGTACTGGGTGTTATTATGTACAACAAACAGCAATAAAGAAAGGAAAAGATTATATGTTTATATTTCTCCCCTGCAATAGGAGAAGTGCAATATTAGAAGTAAAATGGCAAGCTGCTGTGTAATATACACAGTTTGAAAGTTGGTTGTGTTGAATGTAGCATGGTTTTGACCGCGATCTGTAACAGAAAGCAAACACTAGCATTCACTTGTGTCTGGAAGTTTTTTGCAGACTGGAGCAAAATGAAGAAAGGAGTCATGGTCAAAAAAACTATGGAGAAGTCGGGTGTGTGAGATTTAGAATTATCTACACTGGCAGAAGGAGAAAATTCTCAGTTATTTTGCGGAAAAAAATTGATTCCAGCTTAATTAAAGGAGATTTTATGGTCAATAAACTGAATGCATGTTTACCATTAGTGCGAAGACATAGTTCTGAGAAAACTGCTGTTAAAGTTTGAGTAACGAAAACTAATGAAATGTAAACAATTTTGTTTACATTTCAAAATGTCATAGCAACCAATATCAATAAGTTGAGATATTTATTTAGATTTTTAATTTTATGTATAAAAAATTATGTTGAATTTAAAAATCTAAACAGATTTTAGTTGGTTGTCATAGAAATAGCTGTATATCTATAAGAAAATGTAGGCCTATTACTTAATTCTGCAGATATTAAAAACGGCTTGGCAGTACCACGATATTGGGCACAGCCGTAATATCATCAACAAAATCTTTAGAAAAATAAAAACAGTAACATATTGCACACCATCGGTCACGATATACTTTGATTTTGTAAATTTGAATAATTATTCTTATAATTAAATCTTATAATAATCCTATAAAATCGAATAATTAAATCGAGTAATAAAATCGGCAAAAAAGAAACGATAACCTTTCAGTACTTCTACGTTAATTACAGAAACCTTCGGCAATTGGACAATGCCATAGACTGGTGAAATGCGCACGTTTTTCTCGTGAAATGTGCACAGTCAAATAGTTCTACTATCTGTCGCTCGGCTTTATTGGCGTTTTGTTTGCTGGTCTAACATGTAATTTTGATTAAAAGAGGCTTGTCAGGTTTTAGTGATGATTGTAGGCCAAATTAATCTGTCTAGTTATGTATTATCCGATCAGATGGGTAAGTTTTAGGATATTGTCTCAATTCTTTAAAGACTTGGTAACATATTTAAATAGGTTTATATGTGTTTTGTATCATTATTATACTTGAACGACTCTACACAGAAATGGTTAAATTTTTTGATGGGATTTCGGTACAAGGGTTTGGTTACGGCAGTTGACGGATAATTTTTCGGGAGTTGTGTGTGCAGATGCATTTATCATAAAGCTTTCAAAAACTCACTTCGCTCGTGTTTGATCGACGGATAATTTATCTAATATACTTTAATATATGTTAATATGTACTAATGTATGGTAATATAGGTTGATATTTTTCATGTTAAGGTATAGCAGTACATTATATGCTAATGCGTGGTTATATATGCTAATATATGCCAGTGTGTTATACATTAAAATATATCAAGATGGTATATGTTAATATATTTTAATATGCTACTTGGTAATACATGTTACTAAATCTTAACACCTTTCATGTTAATACATATCAGTATGTTATTGCTAATATGCATTACAATAATATATATTAATATATTTAAATATATTACATGTTAATTTGTGTCACAATATGGCAATATGTTAATATGTCAACACATGCTAATATTTTATATGCTAATACATGTTAGTAAGCTATATGATAATATATGTCAGTCTGAATCATATAAAACATGTTTTACTTGAGTGGGTAATATTTATTTCTGTCCAGTAAAATTTTAGGCTAGTGTTTGCAGTAGTTAAAAATGTGATAATAAATAGCTTTACTTTTTTGTAGCTATAAAACGTGCACAATAAATAGCATATACGTAAAATAACATACCATAGCCTAATATACAACACACCAACTCAAGTTGCTCTGTTATTATCAGATGTACATTTTTACCTCTCTTCAAAGGTTTACTTGCAACAAAATTCACATTACAGTTATTTGGTATCAAAAGATTCACCATGTCTTACTTTGCTGTGTCGTAGGTGCAAAATATGTGAAGATGTGATTACAATCTCTTAAAAGTTATAAAACCAACAGTTAATCGCAGCCATCTCAAAAACGCCGTAGGTTAGAATCCCGTTATTTTGATAACGTACTCAACTCAAAGTGGTGATTGCTTTGAAACAGGATGTTATCATGCGAACGGCATGTTATCATATGAAGGCCAATAAAAAGCTCAATATAAGCGTAGCCCTCGTAGCACTTGTTTGTGACAAACACTTTAGGTTCTACTGTAAAGTCCTTATCAAATATAGATGCTCGCTACTTAACAGTTTTGTTTCAGCTTGGTCTAATCATCTAGTCGCAATCTGATCATGTGACGGTACTTCCTGCCATATGGCACAAACACTTTCTACCGCATTTTCCTACCATCACAGGTGACCAACAGGCTCTTCATGTTTATCACAGGATGATGCGCACTCTTTCGAGCTAAGATTAAGAAATTAAACGAATTTTTAAGGTAGGTTTTAAGATATCAGCGCTCAAAATGGCAGCATTACAATGATGATGAAATATACGCGTAAGGACAATAGACATGGTTTTATTGAATATGTGAGGCATATCTGTCAAAACATTCTGACGAATGAGGTTGCATGAAAGTTTAAATAGATGCCATCGTGTTCAACTACAACCAATTTGAGCCGTTTTGAAAAGGGATTCCAACCTACAGCGCTTCCGTAATGGCTGCGATTAACTGTTCGTTTTTAAGCTTTTAATAGCTTGTTATCACATTTCCATAAAATTTGCACCTACACAGCAGAGTAAGACATTATGAATCTTTTGTTGCCAAACAGCTGTAATGTGAATTTTGTTACAAGTCAATCTTCAAATAAACAATAAAATGTTTAATCTAGCACTTTTATTTAACATGAATATCTTAATTTTTAAATCAGGGGTTCCCAAACTTTTTCATTCGATTTCTCCTTTAGGCCTTTTTAGTAATTTGATTTCCCTACACTTTTGATTCATTTCACTAAAAATAACCAATAATCAATAAGAAATGATAATTCAGCTTTATGTTACATATCTAAACATATAACAACATAATATTAATTTTTATACAGCATGCATGCAACACACAACAATACATGACCTTTGGCATGGAGGTGAAATTGCTTAATGACATGATAAACTTATTATTCAATCAAAATCCAGATTGATGTGTTCAACATATACAATATCTGGGTTTTGACAAGTGACTAATTATTAGCCACTTGTGTTATATATAAAACTAAAATGTTGACAGAAGAAACCCAAACTCACACAGCACTGCAAGACATAAATTAACAATTTGACAAATCAGACACTTTTCGGTTCCCCCTGAATATTCCAAATTCACCTAGGGGAGAATTCCCCTTGCCAGTTTTGAGCTGGAAACTCGCCTTGGCTAGAAACCCCTGATTTATAGCAATGTGGTATTAAGCTGTTGTAACATTTTGTTACCATGAAACAAGTATACCTTAACAATGTTTTTACATTGTACCAATAAGTTATTGCACAGGTTTTTTACTGGATCCCTGTCTTTAGGTGAATGTTGCAATCTTACCACATGTCAACTAAAGCCAGCGTGCACTCTTTGTCGAAAAAAGCGTCATAATGATTGTGATGTAGAAGAGTTCTGTTCAGGAGAAAATGAGTTTTGTTCCCAAGATATTTATCGGTACGACGGTAGTCCTTGCTACAACAAAGAACCCGCGTATTGCTACAAAGGTTTCTGTCGTTCGCATACTTCCCAATGTCGAGAAATCTGGAAGGGAAGAACAAAGAAAGCGTCTGATCAATGCTATACAATGATGAACTCACAAAATCCTGGCAAGTAGTTGTATTTCACTAGAGTTCAATACAAAATTTCACATTTTTAAATTTACAGCAAGCTAGAAGCTTTTGGTATTAATCTTTATGATTTATTTAGCTCTACAATACCAATATAATATAACATAACATGGCTCTAAACTTTTACTCATTACCTTCTTGGTCAACCAAATGTCAAGACTATTAGCTTTTTAAAAAGTCTGTTCACCGATATCAGTTATATTTGCTATTTTGCTTCAAACCTTTATAAAGTCATGTTTCCTAATCAATTCCAACTGCCCCAGTGAGCGCCCAGACAACAAAAACTTTGAGTCCAATGCAGGGCCGACACCACAAATTTGCTAGTACACCCGCACAATTGTATTCTATGTTAGACATGGTCATTTGTGCTATGGTATTTCACCACAACGTTTTTTGCGTTTCATTGTCTGGCTTGATGTTTTCAGTTGTTTTTGTCATTCCAATGCTTACATCTTTAACAAAAATTTCACTAGCAATTTCTTACTCTTGATGATTTAAGTTATTTAAAAACTAGTAAAATTGGTATTATTATGTATTTTTAACATTTAGTATTATTGCACTGCATACATGTAGCTAACTGGAGTGGAAACTGTGGGTGGAACATGCCAGAGTCAGCCACTCTGGAAAGTGATTATGAAGTATGCAGACATGAAGCTGATGCGTTCTGTGGACTTCTTCATTGTGATTCTGAGCGCTCGAATAGATTATTATTGCCTATAAGGGAAACACAAAGCCTTGAATTTAGAAACAGAGTTTTAAACTCTAACCATAGCTGTTTCAGTGCAAAATATTATGCAGGTATGTAGTCAGATCTTGGAATAGATCTATTGATACAGATTCAACCCGAAGATCAGCTAAAACAACATAAACTTGCATAAAGTCTTAGCAGATTTTATCAGAAAGTATCAGTATTTTTTATCATTTGTGGTTGTTTGTTTGCTTGTTTTTGCTTGTTTGTGTTTAAAGTAATCTGATCGCCATGCTGTTTCAAGATTAAATCGAGAAAACTTGTTTTTGGTTAAAAAGCTCAGATCAAGCGACAGTGCGATTATGACAATCTATAGTTGCAACGAGATTGGCTGAACAAACCTGCGTAATGCTGCAACTTATTAATGCAATAGTTGATATCAACTGTAGCAGTGATAGCAACTAATTAAGTTATTTCGCATGTGTTTTTCTTCTGAGTGTTTTAACCGTGATCAAGTTCAATTGATTTTAATCTCAAAACATCCTGGCCGTCAGATCACCCCCAACATCATTTATTATTTTTCCCTTTTTATGATAGTAAAGTTACTCGATTAAGCTACTCAAATATTTTAGGCAGAGAAACTTAGCCAATTAAAAATAAGTTTCCTATGCAAAAAATCATTATTACCACTGTGATGCCAGGCATGCAGATAGCCAGTAAATATGATTAACTTTTTGGATGCATTAGTTTTGGACTATTCATTCTAATAATTCATTCTGCACAAAAGCTTGAGCCATAACCTACTCGCTGTCATTACTTGGTAACTTGGAGTTGTATGACCTTCTTACTCCATTCTTTCTGCTTGGGACTCTCTTTAACACGGCTGTCACAAAAACGACTTAACTGCGAGTCTGGTTGACACGCCCTCTTGACAATGCCATATACATGTACAATGTCAGAAAATTTTTTTTTACAAAGACTTTTGGATCATCTTGGTTTGATGCATATACCACAATTGAAGTACAACTAGTAACCTGCTTGAAAAAAAGTTAATAATTTGTGTGCCACTATTCTTATTTTAGAACACTTTTTGCCAACATTATACCAGTTTTTGTCTCGTAATCATGATTAAAAAAACATATTTAAAAGAATAAATATAATAAAAGAAAAAACTTGCTTCATGATCTCTCATGCAACCATTATCTTCAAGCCTGCCAGTTGAAGGGAGAAACCACTAAAGATTGGCAAGTGTATAAGTATGTGCACAATTATTCATCTGTTCAGCCAGATGGACACATAGCCCAATGGATAGCGCACCTGTCTATATAGTTAGAGGTTATAATTTCAATACTGTCGTAGGGTGGGTTTTACATTTCTACAACTTTTTTTCTGTAACTGAAGGAACAGACAAACGCTGAGATTTATAGACATCTCATGCGTTACAATCATATTGTCTATGAACTTTTTATAACCCAAGCAGGGGGCCCATATCCACCAATGCATTTTTGCAACATGATTGTGTTCTTGATGCACCTTCGCTACTATGTTTTAGGAAGCTCATCTAAGGATCCTGGTCAAGTACCCTCAGGAGCCAGATGTAAGACAACTTCCGGTTATATGTGCATTAACAATACCTGTCAACAAATACGTATTCCGGAGTCATGCAGAAGATGCAATAGGCAAGGATATATTTGTGATCAACATGCCAATTGCATTGAAGAGCCTTCTCTGCACTGTATGCATGGCAAGTATTTTATCTTCAGCTAACTTTCAATTCTGCCAGTGCAGGGTGCAAGTTTTAAGCTTTGGTAAATAAAACATGACTACATTTTTTATCAAATGTAATGCAAAATCTAATGGTTTTCGATAAGAAACTTGAGAATATAATTTTCAACATTGTAAATAGCTGAGCTATACTTTGAAAAAAATTCTTATTTTATAATAAAAAACAAAAAACAGGTATTTGATCAACAATGAGAACACTGTCGAGATTAGATGTAGAGACAGGCTTTTTAAAGTTTGAGACGAGACTCGAGACACTGTCTTGTAAAAATTCGAGACTCGAGACAGTAAAATAATGAGCATTTGGCGACGATTTCACTACACAAGGACTAGCGCGCATAATATATTAAATTGAAAAACCTCTTTTTAAATTGAATCTTCTTCTGGTGTAAACGATTTAAATACAACATTTTAATAGCAATATTCATGTATTTTTTGTAAACAAAAGTGACACAAACTGCTTTAAAGTAGCGAAGTTATATACTTTTAAGAATTTTGAGCTTGATTGACAATAATTATTATAAACGTATCGTTTTGTGCATGCATATTTTTACCATTTATTGAATAGGTCTTACTTTATTTCCTGCCACTTTATTTTTTTTCTTCTGCAGCCATGTTTTAATAGCCGACCACAGGCGCTTTAGTTCTATTTCTATTTAGTTCTAAAAACAATCATAAATGATATAAAAATACCGATGAGTTCTGATAAAATCTACTAAAATTTTGTGAAAGTTCAACTTAAACACTTATTATAGCAGAGTGACAGGAATATATTTTAGCCTATATATTATGTTTATTATGTTACAGTGATATAACACAGTTTATCGTGTATAACTAACGAGGATCAACATTTAAGTCTCAATATTGATTTTCATTGACTCTTTCTTTTTTTTACAACAACAGGCCCTCACTCTACCTGGACAATGTCAACAAGTACAGCTATTCTTACCACCCTCACTACTACTGAGGCTACAAATAGTAAGTACTAGCGGTAAGCCTGGCAGTGCTGAAAGTTCGTTTCATTTTTATTCAGATAGTCTGCACGCGGGTGTTCAAGAGGTTAGTTTTAAAAAACTACAAGCGGAATGTTTGGCATTGCACGGGTATCAAAAACAGCTTATTAAACAGTGGCAGGTAACGTATTTACCTCCCGCTTGCCATTAACCTGGCACATTGCCAATGACTAATTTGAGGAGGCTAGTAATTTACCAATAAACGCATTTAGAACAAGCTTTAATTCTCGTTACGGAATGCGTAGTGGTATTTTCACCCAAATATTCACTCATATTATCTAATGAATCTATAAATTTACTGTAGTTCAGTAAATTAGTGTGTCGTTAGGCTAATGAGAGGTTCTGAGATCAAATCTTCTGTGATACGAATTCTTTGTGGCAATGTTTTTATAGCTACATCCCAACATACCAAAGGACACAAGACAAACATACACACAAACTTTTAAATTTATATGTATATATAGGTGCAGAGCTTTGAAAACAAATATTTTCAACTATCTCGCAAAGGCACAAAGCATAGGTGTGTGAAGTTAGAATAAAATTGGAAACACTCAACAAATGCGCAGGTTAGCAGCATGTGGGAAGCGCAGCATTAGCATGCATGTGCCCACACACACACAATGACAAACTGAAAATATATAACTATTATAACATAATTAATTTATTATATATTACTTATATTTATAACTAGCTGTACTACCTGGCGTTGGTCGGGTAATAAAAAAGTTTTTTGCACAAAAAATTGATTTGTATTTAACATATAACAACATAAAATTTGGCATTCAAACTTTCAAACTACATATCACAAAAAATGTGTTTTGTGTAGTTAAAATAAATTAAAAAGAATAAAACAACTAAAAAGGGTTTTATGTAAATGTGAAATAATTAACAAGTAATAGCTAAATTAAGTCGGTTTTGCTATGATTACAATAAAATATGATTTTATTGTAATCATAGCAAAACCGATGACAACCGATGACAACCGATGACAACCGATGACAACCGATGACAACCGATGACAACCGATGACAACCGATGACAACCGATGACAACCGATGACAACCGATGACAACCGATGACAACCGATGACAACCGATGACAACCGATGACAACCGATGACAACCGATGACAACCGATGACAACCGATGACAACCGATGACAACCGATGACAACCGATGACAACCGATGACAACCGATGACAACCGATGACAACCGATGACAACCGATGACAACCGATGACAACCGATGACAACCGATGACAACCGATGACAACCGATGACAACCGATGACAACCGATGACAACCGATGACAACCGATGACAACCGATGACAACCGATGACAACCGATGACAACCGATGACAACCGATGACAACCGATGACAACCGATGACAACCGATGACAACCGATGACAACCGATGACAACCGATGACAACCGATGACAACCGATGACAACCGATGACAACCGATGACAACCGATGACAACCGATGACAACCGATGACAACCGATGACAACCGATGACAACCGATGACAACCGATGACAACCGATGACAACCGATGACAACCGATGACAACCGATGACAACCGATGACAACCGATGACAACCGATGACAACCGATGACAACCGATGACAACCGATGACAACCGATGACAACCGATGACAACCGATGACAACCGATGACAACCGATGACAACCGATGACAACCGATGACAACCGATGACAACCGATGACAACCGATGACAACCGATGACAACCGATGACAACCGATGACAACCGATGACAACCGATGACAACCGATGACAACCGATGACAACCGATGACAACCGATGACAACCGATGACAACCGATGACAACCGATGACAACCGATGACAACCGATGACAACCGATGACAACCGATGACAACCGATGACAACCGATGACAACCGATGACAACCGATGACAACCGATGACAACCGATGACAACCAATGACAACTAGTGACATAGTTTCGCACATATTTTTCTTCTGAAGATTTTAATCGTAATCAAGTTTTACCATATTTATTCTTGAAACATCCTGGCAGTCAAATCACTTCAAACATAAAAAACAATCACTACCGTAAGTCCTCATGCTCAAGCCGCGCGGCTTGTGCTCGAAAACAGATGACTCACGAATGAAAAAATAATCCTCCAACAAGCCGCATATGCCCACAGACAGCGGCTAATGATGGAGGTTTTGTCATCCTTGACCCCTTCGGGACCAAAAGTGTTGAGGCGGGTTTCGCTATACCCCCGTTCTCTTGAATAGGAAAACAGGCTACATCAATACACGTGAAAAGACTTTTCTTTTACTTCCAAGTTCGAATTAAAATTCCTAAACCCTTGCATCAAGAACTTACTTGCCATATCTCAGCTAGATTTTTATTGCTCTGTTAGAGGGCTTCACGTTTATGGAAATATGCCGGTCAAAAATGAAAAGGTGTTAATAACCTACGACTGTGGTGAGTTAAGCATGATCGATAAGTTCTTCTTTAGTCTAAAGTATTTCATAAACATGACCTTGAAAATAAGCGAGTAGGTCGCCAAAACCCCGTACATAAAAGGGCATCATGACTGCAATTCTATGGTTATAGCGCTGAACTGAGAACGGATCGCATTTATCAAGAAGCCGCCCTGAGCCCCACGTAAGTTTTAAACACTTGGCTTTCGCCGCGGCCTATGACCTTGAACCAGAAGCCGCGCCCAACGGCAAGCCGCCCGGCTTGAGCATAAGGACTTACGGTAATAATATAAAAACACCGATACTTTCTGATAAAATCTATTAAAGCTTTATGAAAGCTCAATTTTAATGTTTAATAATTTATTTAATTTAATCTTTAATTTATTATAGCAGAGTGACAGGAATATCTTTTAGCCTATTAAGTTTACCGTGTTACGGTTATATAACTAAATTTATCGTGTATAACTAACTGGTTTCAACATTTAAGTCTCAATATTGATTTTCATTGACTCTTTCTTTTCTTTATAACAACAGGCCATCAAACTACCTGGGAAACTTCAACAAGTACAGCTATTCTTACCACTCTCGATGCTACTGAGGCTACAAATAGTGAGTACTAGCAGTAAGCCTTGCGGTGCCGAAAGTTTGTTTCATTTTTATGCAGATATAGTCTGCACATGGGTGTTTAAGATGCTGGATTTAAGGAACTATGCAGAGTTTTGAAACCGAATGTTTTTAACGATTTGGCGAATGCACGCAGCATGAGCTTGTGAAGTTAGGATACAATTGGACAAAAAATCTAAAGACAGTCAATGTATGTGCAGATTAACAGACACACATGCACACAATAACAAATCGGGTTTAATATAATTAATATAACCAAATTATTATAGACTAGCTGTGCTACTCGGCGTTGCCCGGGTAATAAAAAGATTTTTGGACAGAAAATTGATTTGTATTTAACGTGTAACAACATTTGCCATTCTAACTTTCAAATTACATATCATGAGAAAAGTGTTTTGTGTAGTTGAAATAAATTAAAAGATAAAATAAAAACATCTGTAAAGGTTTTCAAACTTTGTTAAACGACCAACTTTTATGCTGTTAGCCTGGCACATTGCCAATGGAAAATTGCAGTAAGATGCTAGGCTTCTAATGAAGGTACTCCATGACATTGCGTCAGCGTTGTCCAGCTACGCCATTCTTATAGTAGCTTTGGTTGGAAGGGCACACATACACACACACACACACACCCACATAGTTTGAGAAATATATATAGATGTAATAAAGCATAGCTTGATAAAGCTAAAGTGCTGTCGGCATCAATCGTTATCATTTTTACTGGCATTTTATTCAGCAATATTGCCTTATCAATTCATAGAAAAGCAGCAATCTAGACTGTTTACAAGCCACCTTCCATATCCATTCTAAGCAATCAGGCACATAAAAGTGTACAGTTTCTATGTCTTATTGAATCTAACACCCTTTCAGGATGTTTTCAAAGACCTGAATTTGTTATCAATGTTTAGCTACGTAGTTTTATTAAAGATAAAACTGCACAATATTTGAGTAGATTTCATTAAAAAGTATTCGTATTTCTGTATCATTTGTTATTTTTTATGTTTGATGTGACCTGATTGCCAGGATGTTTCAAAATTTAAATCGACAACATTTTATAATTATTAAAATGATCAGATCATGGTAAAGTGGAGTTATGACATTTATATTTGAAAAAAGACTGACAGAATAGAGAGCCATAACGCTACAGCTCGAATGCAATAGCTGATATCAATTATAGCATTGATAACTGCTAGTGACATCATTTCACACATATTCTTTATGAGCGTCTTAACCGAGATCAAGTTTTGCTTACTTTGTTATGTTTATCACTGTACTCACAGCTTTACTTAAAACAGTAATATCTCTATGATTAGATTGATCTCTTTGTTAAAATATAAAGTTTTTATATAAATTTAAGTTTAAGTGTTATAGTACTTATAAAACTTAAAACTTACCTACTAAACTTATTTATAAAATTTATGTGTTATTATTTACTTTATAATTGAGTTTTATAAATTATTTTTATTTCTAAAATATATAATTTTATGGAGTCAAACTGCGCTAGTGTTTCATTGAGGAATATGTTAATATTCTCCAAAAAGTGGACCTTGATTAAAATGGTTTTTTAGCTTTAGTTGTTGGGCATTGAAAATAGGTCAGCAGTTGTCACACACAATTATTATAACACGACTAACTTTTTGTTGTAGAAACCACTGGTGTAAATATTATGAATGATTATGATACAAAGATTCCATTCAGCAACAGTACATCAAGTACATCGGAATCGAATAAGTTTATGGTACTCAGTAATTCTCATAAAGCATTCCTCTATATCCTGATACTTGTCTTGGTCTCTCTGGTAAGTTGCACCAATTTTATAAGAGTCAAGTCTAAAAAGTTCAGCTAAAGTTAATTAGGCAGTAATATCTAGAGCAGAACAATCTCTACCCTAAGACACTTATGTATTCGCCTCATCTAACTTTCGCGTTTTCGCGGAGTCATCCTTTCGCGAAAATTTCATGTGCGAAACTAAACTATCATAACGAACGAGCAAAAACGCGATATTAAATAGCTTTGTTAATTGATAGTCAGGCCTGTATTCACTGGTTGCAAGTTGGGGCGGCTAATGTTAGGCAACTAGTTATGAATACCTAGGGTGTGGAGAGGGGCGGTGTAAGCCCCGAACAGGTTTCTCTCATGTAGGGCCTCAGCCGGGCCACTCGTGTGAAGTTTTAAAAAGTTTTATCGGAAAGTATCAACATTTTTCTATTATTTGAAATTTGTTTTGTTTTAGGTGATGTGACTGACGATATGTTTTTAAAATAAAATAGGCAAAACTTGACCGCAGTTAAAATGCTCAGAAAAAAGACATCTTTTTCTTTTGAACGTTTTAACAAAGATCAATTTTGCAGATTTTATTTTAGGTTTATTCAGAGGTTTTACACTTTTGATGGGACAAGGCCAAGCGGGTGTTGGGTAAAACTTGATTTTTTGTAAACCTTTATAAAAGTCGTTAACAAGAATATTTTGCTGCTAATGATGATAATAATGACGCCTAAGAACTACTAAAAATTGATGTTTGTCTCTACGGCTTGGAATAAAGTAATATTCTACAGCGATAAATGTCCATGACCGTGTCCATGGCCGTTGGGCAAATAACTTTTCGAATAAATGATGTTGAGATTGAGTTATCTGAAGCAATTTATTATTGCGCTGGAACTGACCAAACAAATCCATTCGAGTTAACCTTGTGTTTGAGATGAAATGTTACATTTTATCCGAAGGCGAGTTATCCGAGTTTGACTGTACTTAGCCGTGAAAAACTCCCAAAAAGTTGAGGTGGCTCAGTCGGCCAGCCACCCCAGATAATACAGGCCTGTTGATAGTCCAGGAAACAAATGGCAGCAAGCGATCAAATTGCATTATCGACCTTGCCCACACCATTCTATACCTACGGTAGAACTGAACCTGAGGAATCTAATTATGTTGGTTCCACTGCATTTATTTTCACATCACTATATTTTCGCACTCATCAGAGCTGCGAAATTAAGTTGCTGCAAAATTTTACTCTGTATACTACTCACAAAACTAAATACTAGCGAAATATAGGTGTCCTAGGGTATATTAGTCATTCTTAGGATAAGATAACTCCTAAATGGATTGTTATTGTTGGTGTTATTGATTTCTATTTTGGTTGGCTCAGAGCACCATGTGAAGGATTGCTACAATTTTACGAGTTAAAACAATATGTACAACTTAGGGGTAGAACCAAGGACACTGATGAGGAGTGGTTGTTTGTACTAATTTGAACCATAACATTGACAGAAGCACAGAAATTAATAAGCAACCCCTTGGGCGCTTAATTTACCGAAAGCTCCTATCTTGGCCAACCATTAACTCATGTAGATCAGTTGTAATAATTATTTTCACTAATACACCTAATCTACACGAACTTTTAACACGTTTAGATCCTGCACACATGAGAAAAGATCTACTGTTTGAGGTTTTTTGCTTTTAGTAGCAACTTGAGTTAAAATTAAATTTTATGTTTTAGATTTGAGTTAAGATTTATGTTTTACATACTTCAATTAATCTATGAAGTATCTAGAATAGTTTTTTTAGTAAATGCTGTAATATTGTTAGCCTGGCTGACAAATTTTTGGATAACAACAAGTTGATCGCTGTCTGATAAAATACCAACACTTTTTACCAGCAAAATACAAGACAGAGTACCGACACTGTGATATGACGGTCATTTCATGAAAGCAACCAATATTTATTCTAATGTTCAAAATTAAAAATCCCTCAGTGCAAGAAGTTCATTAGATACAAAAATGTTTTACAGCCTGAAAAATAGCAAATGCACTTTCGGTCTAAGATTAGAAGTGTATTGTTTTATCGAAGAGGTGACAGCAAATTTATTAGATCGGATGAGTAATGTAGAATCAAAAACATAATATAATTTATTTTTTTATCCGAGTAAAAGGAATACTGGCATATAAAATGACAGCTCTGTTAACGGCTTAAAAAAATTCAAACTGCTAAACTACAGTACTGTTTTCATTTAACCGCAGATTGGAGCGATTATAACAGCTCTTTTCGCTAAAAGGATGGGTTTACGTCTGAACCGGATAAGGGCTCAACGAAATGTGCTGCCAACAAACAAGATTTACAAAATACAGGAAAGGAGAAAACTTGAAATGCCTCAACAACAAAAATAAGCTCACAAGTTGGGAAAAATTGAAATGGCGTAAGACTGTAAGAGATCCAAATATAACAATGAGGCAAACCTCTGAAATTCCAAAATTTCCAAGTCTGAATTATTCAATATGACAGCTTCTTATTCTCTATCAATTCAGCTTTCTCCTCTGCCATTTTCATTTCATCCACTGTTCAACCAAATTAGCATGCTTATAGCTAAAAAATACACAGTTTGCATATTGTTAAAAAATTATTTAACAAAATTTGTTTGTTTTTATTTGCATATTTTTTTACATTGTTTTAGCGTTGGTGACTTTCAATTGATGATAAACAACTTAAAATGCTGTAAAAACAAACCTATGTTTAACAGCTCAAGCGCATGCTTTTACTAACTCTCATGAACTTGCTAGTGGCTAGAGCACAATTTTGCTGATTGATGCAAGCCAAAAAATGACTAGCGTTTTTTTAAAGAGTGTGGTAATAATTGTTATTCTTGTATATTTGAAAGCTAGACAGCAACTGACTTACTACATAAGTTTGACAAGAGATTAAAAGGATTATTACATAAGAATTACATAACAGATGAGTAAGCCGATATGAACAAAGAGTCTGACAACTGCTATATACAAATACAAGATAATTACTGGTCAATGTCAACAACTAGTACATATTCAACACTCCCACATACTGTAGTTTTGACATGTTGAGCCTGGCTTATATACTCATCAATTCCATAGCAAACTGGAGGTCTACGTTTGCGAGCAGATAAGCGTCGCTGTTGCCCTTCACCAATGCATTGCCCAGAGAAGTTTGGAGTTGTCTGTTCATTTACTGAATGTTCAACAACAATAGATTTCTGCTTTGTATATTGGTCACATGATGGTTTAACGGTGTTTGTAAAGTTCGTTTCATCAAATACCACGTCTCGCCTAGTAGTGTTTGCGTATTGAGTTTCAGTTTGCACACAGTCTAGACTGAACAGCTTATTAGGTAGTGATCCCATGGCCCTAACTCGACCAGTAGCATCTTTAATCTAACATCGAGTGTGACCGAACTGAACAATGTGGCCTTTCTTAGTAGCAGCTCGAACTGAAAATAAATTGCTAGCTAGCTGAGGGACATGAAGTACATTGTAAAATACAGCCGCACATTGAACTCTACGATTGAGCTTTAGCATCACTTTCACAGCACCAACTCCCACAGCTTCAACTGTTCGACCATCACCTAGGCTGACCATTTCTATATGTTCTAGCTTCTTGTAGCTATTAAAACTTTCCCTGTTAGGTGACATATGACACGATGCTCCAGAGTCAATTAGCCAGAGTGAGCTACTGTGCAATGAAAATGTGTTGCCATGATGAGTGATAAATGTAAATTCATTGCCTACACAGTCATTGTCACTTTCACATACAGTTTTTCTACATTCACTTACTAACTGTGCATTCGGTCGGCGTCTGTCCTCTGAGCATTCTGGTGACTTGTGCCCAGGCTTATTACAGTTGTAGCAAATAATAGGTTTTCTGGCTCTAGGCTGCTTTCTTGACACCAATGCAGAATCAGATGCACTGGCAGAACTAGATTCATCGGAGTTTCGCTCATTACGTTTCAACTCTTTATTTATCAATGACTGCTGGGCAAACTCAAAACTCAAGTTGTCTACTCTTGCTTCTAATGCTGTTGCAAGATGAGCATAGCTGTTTGGAAGGCTGCCTAAGAGCGTGAATACTTTATTTTCTTCAGAAATTGGTGCATCGATAGCGGCGAGTTTATCTGTAAGTCCTTTCATGTGTTTCAAGTGCTGTTCTACAGGTGTACCCTCCTTCATTACTGTTCTGAAATATTGTTTCTTAAGAAATAACTTGTTTGCTAGTGTATTGCGTTCAAAGTGGTTTTGAAGCCGCTTCCATGCTACATCAGGTGCTTCTGTATCTGTTATTAAGTAGAGAAGTTCAGTACTAACAGACAGAGCAATTACTGAGAAAGCCTTACGATACCTGGATGTAAAAGCAGTTTTCAGCGCTTGATCAGCCGAACCTTCTGGTGCTTTCTCAGTACCATCCACGATATTGTACAGATCCTTTATCAGCAAAATGTGTTTCATCTGAAACTTCCATGTCTGATAGTTCTGACTGTCCAACTTATCTATTGTCCATTTATCCCTATCCATTGTAGAATGAGAGATACAATCTAAGTTCTGGTTCAGTAGTCCTTGTTTTACTGTTCCTGATATCAACTGTTTAACTCCTGGTTCACCAGTCGTTGGTCAGTCAGTATAATAGCCGATCGTCTTTGTTCTGGTATCAAACTCGTGTACAGCTTCTTTGGTTGCCTGTCTGGGCCCATAACCTGTTATTCTTGTATATTTGAAAGCTAGACAGCAACTGACTTACTACATAAGTGAGACAAGAGAGTAAAAGGATTATTACATAACAATTACATAGCAGATGAGTAAGCCGATATGAACAAAGAGTCTGACAACGGCTATATACAAATACAAGATAATGACTGGTCAATGTCAACAACTAGTACATATTCAACAATAATTGCTCTTCAACATCCTCCTACTTAGTAAAGATAGATTGCAATTAGTTGCAAACAATAATAGGAATAGCAATCTGAGAGCTGATGAAACCAAAAACAAACACAATAATAACTGAAATGTGAGAAAATAATTTTTAGAAAAGCGAGTACTTGTTATTTTTTCTAGACTGAAACACAATCTTCTACATAAAAAAAGACAACTGCGTATTACAACACAAATAGTTACCACGACACGTTGTTAAAATAATAATTATTGATATAAGTAATAATTGTAAATTGTAAAATTGTAAACAAAAATGTTTAAAGAAGCAAAAACAATATTTAATTTTTAAATTTTTAAACAAAAAGAGAATGCATTTATTGAAACTATTAAAACATCCATAAATGCGTAGATAATGTTCATTACCTTAGACCCAGTGACCAGTGACCACTGGTAGTAAATTTACCAACGATTGTTTAAAGCGTGCAGAAACATGAAACAAAACTGTGGTGACTCCAGAGAGAAAAATCAAGCTGATCAAAGATAAGCAGAGCTAATCAAATTTACATTATAATCTACTTTATAAACATCAATCGTTGTCTGTCTGTCTGTCTGTGTATCCACCTTATAGAGTACCGTACTATTCTGGTTTTTTTTCTTTCACCGATAGGGCGCATTAACGGGAATCTCCAGTTAGTGCGCCTCTATACATCACCTATTCATCGTTTACCGTTTTTACACAAAATGACATGACGTAATAATTACAACTCTATGACTTTCTTTTAGCTTCATGACATTCCTAATCCATTATCCATTCTTAATAACATTCTTTTTAGCAAAGCACTTTGTCTTGGTTGTTGCCAGTATTTGAGCAAGCCACAGGTGCATGTGTTATTTATTGCATTCAACAACTACTTGTATGCCAGCCTTTTCAATATTTTCTTTGAGTATGAGATATGTCTCAACTTTTGTCTTTTTTTGCTGGCTATGTTATAGTCTTAAGCTCATTTTGATTACTACCACAATATCTGGCTGGTTTGCCAATATGTCTTAATCTGTTCAAATGGGGAAGTCCCACTAGAATGGATTACGTTGGTTCTCATTGCCCTTAAACAGAGCATTCCACCGTGTTGAAAGCTTATTCAGTTCATTTGTACAACAAAGGCCTGCAACATGATTAGTGTATACCAGTGTATGCAAATCAGTGTATTTGCCAATCAGTGTATGCATTGCTTGCAGGTCATGTGCATCTACTTATGATGTGTTGGATGGTCTCAGGTACATCTTTGTACAAACTTTATTTATGATCATCTCTAGTGTGATAGATTGATGGTTGATGGATGCCTTCTGTTCAGCAACATATATATATATATATATATATATATATATATATATATATATATATATATATATATATATATATATATATATATATATATATATATATATATATATATATATACACACGCTACTTGTCTACCACCACTATATATACTCCTTGTCTATAGTGGTGGTGGACAAGGAGAACAAGAGGGCTACTATAATAGATATAGCAGTACCCAATGACTACAATATAGCCAGCAAAGAAAATGAACAGGTCGAGAAATATCTCCTTCTTGGAGAAGATATTGAAAAGTGCTGGGATGTAAGAACAACTGTTATTCCAGGAGTCTTTCGGGCACTGGGCGCAATAACACCGGCGCATAAAATGTGGCTTGTTTAGATACCGACAGCAATCAATTCAGGTGAGTTGCAGAAAAGTGTGCTACTGGGAACAGCTAAGATCTTGAGGCGAGTGCTCAAACTACTAGGTCTCTGGTAGGAGACCCAAGTTAGAGCAGAAATTACCACCCACACGGGTTAACTAGGGTGAGAAAACAATTTTTTTATATATATACATGTATATATATAAATATATATACTTATATATATATATAAATATATCTGGTTGGTTAACTAGGGCGTGCTTGTCAGTCCGGATGTAGAAGTGCTAGAAGATCTTAGCGTGGTCATTTTCTTTGACCTTACCAGGAGTTTCCCACCAGTTTTGTGGTTTATTAAAGCCATACTCATCACATGACCTCTATACACAACACCTGCGACATGATTATGCCGCTCAGTGTATGCGTTTCCTGCTAGCTGCTTGCATCCACTGATGATGTGTTGGATGGTCTCAGGTGCATTTTTGCACAGTCTGCATCTAGGATCGTCTCTAGTGTGATAGATTTTTGTCTGGAGTTGCCTTGTTGGGAGCACTTGCTCCTGGGCTGTCATGATTAGCAACTCTGTATTGGCTGTTAGGTTTCCTTTGTTCAGCCACATATATGTCTGGTGAAGGTTGCCAACCTAAGATATTTGTCGGTTGTAAGCACCATGAAGAGGTTTCATGTGAAGGTCAATTTTCTCATCATCAGGGCAAAGTTCCATTGTTAGAGCAGACGATTGAAATTCACCTAGCAAATTATCTGAAGTGGCCATGGAGGCTGCATAGGATTTGATGCGTTGTTCTTCCTCTTTCACTGTCTGCTGTACACTTTTGAGTCCCCTACCGCCATCTTTCCCATCGAGATACAATCTAGTAGTATCAGATTTCAGCAGTTTACGAGTTGCTATATCTGTTTCCCTGCTGGCTTCCTCAGTCCACTTTATTATGCTTGCTGGATCCCTTATTACTGGCAGTGCATAGGTATTTATTGCCATGACTTGGTTTTTGGCATTGAGCTGGCTCTGTAGGACCTGCCGAAGGCGTTTCTTGTATTTGGTATCGGCTTTGTGACGTACTTCGGCTTCGTGGTTGACGTTGCTTTGCATAATCCCCAAGTACTTGTACCCTTCTTCTATATCTTTGATAGTACCATTTGACATTCTTTGGCCATCTGTGAGCATGAAATGGTCTTTCTTAAAAATTAGCCTTCTACATTTCCCAATACCGAAGGTCATTCCGATGTCTTTGCCGTATACCTGAGTGAGGTGTGTTAGCGAACCGATGTCCCTTTCTTTGTTAGCATACAGCTTGATGTCATCCATGTAGAAAAGGTGGTTTATCTTGGTGCCACTTCTAAACTGGTACCCATATTGAGCCTTCTCCAGCATATTGCATTGAGGTTTAAGAATATGCAGAAGAGCACTGGTGATAAGGGGTCACCTTTAAAGATGCCTCGCTTAATTTTTACTCTCGCCAGCTTTTTGCCATTAGCCTCCAGTTCCGTCTTCGATTTGGTCTTTGACATTTTGATGAATGCCACAAGAGCAGGATGAACATTGTACATACTGAGGCACTCAAGTATCCAACTATGGGGAATTGAGTCATAGGCCTTTTTGTAGTCAATCCAAGCCATAGAAAACTGGCGTGCCTTCTCCTGCTGTCTTGACACACCATCCGATCCACCAGTAACCGATGTTTGGCTCCTCAGGTGTTGCGCCTAATTCCTTTCTGAGCACTGGTCATATAGTGACTCATGTGCTCTTCCAGTTTGTCTGCAACTATTCCTGAGAGCAGTTTCCAAGTGGTGGGCAAGCACGTTATTGGTCGACAGTTTTTATAGAATCGGCCCCTGCTTTGGATCTTTTGTCAAAAGTACAGTTTGTCCTTTGGTCAGCCATTCCAGATGGTCCCCTTGTTCTATTAGGCGTTCTTATTGCTTAGCCATTCTAGTGTGAAGTGATGTCAATTTCTTCAACCAGAAGGCTTGAATCATGTGATGGTCAGGTACTGCCCAGTTCTTCATACGCTGCACTCTGCACTTGATGTCCACTTCGCTGATGGTAAGTCCTTGCTGAGCCACAGTGTATTGGTTGCTCTCTTTAAGCCTCTTCAGCCAATTTGCAGTGATGTTACGAGTAGTCTCTTTTTCCCAGATGTCCTTCCAGAACTTTGAAGTGCTGGATTGGGAAGGATCTGACATTAACCTCTGCAGTTCACCTTTGAACTGGGATTACACTCTAGATGGATTATTGATGAACAGTTCGTTCATTCTCTTGTTATCCCGCTCTTTGGTGTACCGCTTCAGTCGTGCCGAGAGTGCTACTAGCTGCTGCTTGGCAGATTCTAGAGCTTCTATGGTGGCTTCCCTTTTTGGACGCTCCAAACTGGTTAGATCTCTCACTGAACCTACTAACTTTCTTGCGCAAGTCCTTGCTTTCATTTTGTAGCCTCAGCTGCCAGGATGGGATGCTTGAAGCCTTGTTGGCAGTGGCTTAATACCCATCTCCTCCAAGATGACGGTTGCTGTACTGTAAATTAGGGCATTAGTCTCACTGATCGATCCAGTTGAGATCTACTCCAGTGCCGAGTTAATGTCTTCTAACTGCTTCTTAGATATGGCTTTGCTAACTCCCTGTAGTGGTACCCTGCTTCCATAATCATTATCATCTTGTTGATGATATGTTGATGATTAAGCTCTTTCACCCTTAGGTCAAGGTCAAAGTGCATGTCTTCTCTAACATGTGAGTCAACACAAGATTGTGTATGTGTAACAGTGTGTGTTGATATGCACTCCTCGATAGTCGAAGTTACTTGGATGAGCTGTTCCCTAATTTTATCTACCTCAATTTCCGAAATGAGATGTACCGCTTGATTATGTTACTCCTCTGAGCTACAAGTTGGTTAATGGCAATTCAGGGTGCATGTTTATCCACAGTGGACGCATGCTTCCCATGTAGCCCAACCTTTGAGGTTTGCTCATAAAGTAGCACTGCGTGAAGTCCGTATTATCAGTTTGAGTCCATTTCATCCGTTTTGAACCCGTGGCCCATTTTTCATTGCCTTGTCCTGGTTCAGCTACAGGCAGCGCAGACCTTGCTTGATCGGGCGTCATCCGAGTTGGCATGGCTTTGGTTATTGCACTCATCAGAAAGGTTGTAGACATTATACAAGCAAGGGTCTTGTCTAAGGACTGCCAGAAGGGTGCAGTTGTTGGGGTTTGAACATAGGACATAATGATCACTGCCCCGATACCTTACCAAATGCGCTATCTGTCCAGTATATGATATATATGCTATCTGTCCTGTATATATATACATATATATATATACATATATATATATATATATATATATATATATATATATATATATATATATATATATATGCGCTATATATATATATATATGCGCTATATATATATATATATATATATATATATATATATATATATATATATAGCGCATTTGGTAAGGTGTCGGGACAGTTATTATTAGGTTCTAGGTTCAAACCCCAACAGCTGCACCCTTCTGGCGGTCCTTAGACAAGACCCTTGCTTGTATAACGTCTAAAACCTCTATGATGAGTGCAATAACCAAAGCCATGCCGGCTCGAACATTGCCCAGTCAAACAAGGTCCGCGCTGCCTGTAGCCTAACCAGAACAAGGCAGTAGAAAATGGGCTACTGGTTCAACATGGATGAAATGGACTCGGACTGATAACACGGACCTCATGCAGAACTACTTTATGAGTGAACCTCAAAAGTGGGGCTATATGGAAAGGATGCGTCAACTGTGGATAAACATGCACCCTGAATTGCCACTAACCGCAAAGCAACTTGTAACTCAGAGGAGTAACATAATCAAGCAGCACCTGATATCAAAACTTGAGGTAGTTGAAATTAAGGAACAGTTCACCCAAGTAACCTCAACCAACGAGGAGTGCATATCATCACACACCGTCACACATACATGATCTTGTGTTGACTCACAAGTTGAAGAAGACATGCACTTTGACCTTGACCCAAGGGTGAAGGAGCTTGCAGAAAATATCATCAACAAGATGCCAGCTGCTAAAGATTATGGAAGCAGGGTACCGCTACGGAAAGTTAGCAAGACCATACCCAAGAAGCTGTTAGAAGACATTAACTCGGCACTGGAGTCGATCTCAACTGGATCGATCAGTGAAACTAATGCCTTAATCTACAGTACGGCAACCGTCATCTTGGAAGAGATGGGTATTAAGCCACTGTCAAAAACGCTTCAAGCCATTCCATCTTGGCAGCTAAAGCTACAAACTAAGATCAGAAACTTGCGCAAGAAAGTTAGTAGGTTCAGTGAGAGATCTAACCACAGTTTGGAGCATCCAAAAAGGGAAGCCACAATAGAAGCTCTAGAATCTGCCAAACAGCAGCTAGTAGCACTCTCGGCACGACTGAAGCGGTACACCAAAGAGCGGGATAACACGAGAATGAACGAACTGTTCATCAATAATCCATCTAAAGTGTATTCTCAGTTCAAAGGTGAACTGCAGAGGGTAATGTCAGATCCTCCCTGATCCAGCACCTCAAAGTTCTGGAAGGACATCTGGAAGAAAGAGACTACTTATTACACCACTGCAAATTGGCTGAGGAGGCTTAAAGAGAGCCACCAACACACTGTGGCTCAGCAAGGACTCACCATTAGCGAAGGAGACATCAAATGCAGAGTGCGGCGTATGAAGAACTGGGCAGAACCTAGCCATGACATGGTTTGAAGGCTCGAAGCGTTGTAAAGCCTTCTGGTTGAAGAGATTTACATCACTTCACACTAGAATGGCTAAGCAGATGGAATGCCTAATAGAAGAAGGCAACCATCCGGAATGGCTGACCAAAGGACGAACTGTACTTCTGTTAAAAGATCCAAAGCAGGGGCCGATTCCAAAGAACTACCAACTAATAACGTGCTTGTCCACCACCTGGAAACTGCTCTCAGAAATAGTTGCAGACAAACTAGAAGAGTACATGAGTCACTATATGACCAGTGCTCAGAAAGGAATTGGGCGCAACACCCGAGGAGCCAAACATCAGTTACTGGTAGATCGGACGGTCTGTCAAGACAGCAGGAGAAGGTATACCAATTTTGCCATGGCTTGGATCGACTACAAAAAGGCCTATGACTCAATTCCCCATAGTTGGATACTTGAGTGCCTCAGTATGTACAATGTTCACCCTGCTCTTGTGGCATTTGTCAAAATGTCAAAGACCAAATCGAAGACGTCCTGGAGGCTAATGGCAAAAAGCTGGTGAGTGTAAAAATTAAGCAAGGCATCTATCAAAGTGACTCCTTATCACCGCTGCTCTTCTGCATATGCCTAAACCCTTTAAGCAATATGCTGGAGAAGACTCAATATGGGTACCAGTTTGGGAGTGGCATTAAGATAAACCACCTCTTCTACATGGATGACATCAAGCTGTACGCTAACAAAGAAAGGGACATTGATTCGCTAACACACCTCACTCAGGTATACAGCAAGGACATTGGAATGACCTTCGGTATTGAGAAATGTGGAAGGCTAATTTTTAAGAAAGACCATTTTATGCTCACAGATGGCCTAAGAATGTCAAATGGTACCATCAAAGATATAGAAGAAGGGTACAAATACTTGGGGGTTATGCAAAGCAACATCAAACACGAAGCCGAGGTACGACACAAAGCCACTACTGCATATAAGAAACGCCTTCGGCAGGTCCTACGAAGCCAGCTCAATGCCAAGAACCAAGTCATGGCAATAAATACCTACGCACTGCCAGTAATAAGATATCCAGCAGGCATAATAAAGCGGACTGAGGAAGCCATCAAGGAAACAGATATAGCAACTCGTAAACTGCTGACCATGCATGGAGCACTCCACCCAAAATCTGATACTACTAGATTGTATCTCGATGGGAAAGATGGCGGTAGGGGACTCAAAAGTGTACAGCAGACAGTGAAAGCCGAAAAGCAAAGCATCAAAGCCTATGCAGCCTCCATGGCCACTTCAGATAAGTTGCTAGCTGAATTTCAATCGGCTGCTCTTACAATGGACCTTCGCCTTGATGATGAGGAAATTGACTGGCACACGAAACCTCTTCATGGTGCCTACCACCGACAAATATCTAAGGTTGGCAATCTTCACCAGACATATATGTGGCTGAACAAAGGAAACCTAACAGCCAATACAGAGTCGCTAATCATGGCAGCCCAGGAGCAAGTGCTCCCAACAAGGCAACTCCAAACGAAAATCTATCACACTAGAGACGATCCTAGATGCAGACTGTGCAAATATGCACCTGAGACCATCCAACACATCATCAGTGGATGCAAGCAGCTAGCAGGAAACGCATACACTGAGCGGCATAATCATGTCGCATGTGTTATGTATAGAAGTCTATGTGACCAGTATGGCCTTAACAAACCACAACACTGGTGGGGAGCTACTGGTAAGGTCAATGAAAATGACTGCGCTAAGATCCTCTGGGACTTCTACATCCGGACTGACAAGCATGTCCTGGCAAACCAACCAGATATAGTGGTGGTAGACAAAGAGAACAAGAGAGCTACTATAATAGATATAGCAGTACCCAATGACTACAATATAGCCAGCAAAGAAAAAGAAAAGGTAGAGAAATATCTCCATCTTGGAGAAGAGATTGAAAATTGCTGGGATGTAAAAACAACTGTAATCCCAGTAGTCATTGGGGCACTGGGTGCAATAACACCGGAACATAAAATGTGGCTTGCCCAGATACCAACAGCAATCAACTCAAGTAAGTTGCAGAAAAGTGCGCTATTGGGAAAAGCTAAGATCTTGAGGCAAGTGCTCAAACTCTCAGGTCTCTGGTAGGAGACCCGAATTAGAGCAGAAACTACCACCTATACAGGTTAACCGGGGTGAGGAAACAAAAAAAAGAATACATACATAAACATATAAATTTATTTGCCAGCCTGTCTACATGAAACTACTAATAATAATATTGTTTTACACTTGACTTAAACTATTATCTTATTTAGTTTTATATATGTTTATTTTATACATACATAGGTTATGGTTTTGTCAATTTTGGTGGAGTGTACAATAAGCTTGAAACTGAAATACGACTATTTACTCTAGATACAAACGTAAAAATTAGAGTTTTACAACTGCTTCTAGTTGAACCAATAAATTATCCTTTAGACTTGTTGCCAGTTGAGAAGCATTGTCGATAGAACATGCTAATCATTAGCGAGTAGACAAATGTACATCAGAGAAAGGAATGGGCGGCTATGGCATACGCACAGCTTTATTGATTGGCGTTGTTGATCTTACGTAATACAAGTGATGTCATTCAAGCGGTGAACTTGTCTTAAGACATCAGAGAGGGTGCCCTTGCCTCTCGTCAAGTGAGCCTGTAGCACACTCAGTAAGTATCATTTGACTCCCGTGATGGCAGTAATCATGTTAGTAATTCTTCTTTCAAACTTAGAAGATTGTAGAGCCTAGTAATAATTTAATATTTTTGTCTATATAAAATTTGTTTATGTCTATTCATTTTATGTATATCATGCTGATGTTTACTCCTTCTCTGTCTATTTTTTTTTTCTGCTTTGCCTACGACTTTTATTTCCCTGTTTATGTTTCTATGCATGTTCTTTCTATGCCTATTCTTTCTATGCTTGCTTTGTCAATGCAGGTGCTTTCATTGTTAAATAAAATGAAAGTCTGTTTCCATACTTTTTAAACAAAGAGATGAGGTTTGCTCAGTATTGTGATCACTCTGTAAGTATTTACAGTTTTAAGGGTCATGTCGATGTTCATTTACATGCAAGACAATTGTAAATCTATTATTAGAGCATTGTTAGAGACAGATACTTTTATGATAGCGGGAGTACCTTGATGACCGTGTTTTATAAGTGTTTTAGTGTTATATATACCGCAACTAGCTGTGCCACCCGGCGTTGCCCGTGTAATAGAAGAATCTTTGGACAGAAAATTGATTTGTATTTATCATATAACAACATTTGCCATTCTAACTTTCAAACTACATATCATGAGAGAAGTGTGTCCGTGTAACTGAACTAAAATGAGAGAGAAATAAAAACAACTGTAAAGGTTTTAAAACTTTGCCAAACTACTGTACCTTTCAAGCTAGTGGCCTGGCATATTGCCAATGGAAACTCCACTAAGTTAGTTAATAAGGTTAGGTTTACAATGACAGTAAAAATTCCATGAATTTCCATGAAATTCCATGAATTTGAGTCTTTATTGTTGTCAAACTCAGCTGTTCCAATAATAGCTATAGCCGGATTTCTAACACACAGACATACAGACATACGGACTTTGAGAAATATATATATAGATATATTGCATGAACGGCTTTCTGCCAATCAGCATATGCTTCCTATTTTGTGACAAAACATTCGTTGTCAATCATTTTCAGCTATTTAAAACCTCTAAGTGAAACTAGCTATTCAGCGATGGAAAACCTCTAAGTGAAACTAGCTATTCAGCTATGTAAAGCGTCTAAGTGAAACTAGCTGTTCAGCCATGTAAAGCATCTAAGTTAAACTAGCTATTCAGCTATGTAAAGCATCTAAGTTAAACCAGCTATTCAGCAATGTAAAGCATCTGAGTAAAACAAGCTATTCAGCGATGGAAAACCTCTAAGTGAAACTAGCTATTCAGCTATGTAAAGCGTCTAAGTGAAACTAGCTATTCAGCAATGTAAAGCATTTAAGTGAAACTAGCTATTCAGCTATGTAAAACATCTAAGTGAAACTAGCTCTTCAGCGATGTGAAGCATCTAAGTGAAACTAGCTATTCAGCTATGTAAAGCATCTAAGTGAAACTAGCTGTTCAGCCATGTAAAGCATCTAAGTTAAACTAGCTATTCAGCTATGTAAAGCATCTAAGTTAAACCAGCTATTCAGCAATGTAAAGCATCTGAGTAAAACAAGCTATTCAGCAATGTAAAGGATCTAAGTGAAACTAGCTATTCAGCAATGTAAAGCATCTAAGTGAAACTAGCTATTCAGCAATGTAAAGCATTTAAGTGAAACTAGCTATTCAGCTATGTAAAACATCTAAGTGAAACTAGCTCTTCAGCGATGTGAAGCATCTAAGTGAAACTAGCTATTCAGCTATGTAAAGCATCTAAGTGAAACTAGCTCTTCAGCGATGTGAAGCATCTAAGTGAAATTAGCTATTCACCAATGTAAAGCATCTAAGTGAAACTAGCTATTCAGCAATGTAAAGCATCAAAATGAAACTAGCTATGCAGCAATGTGAAGCATCTAAGCGAAACAAGCTATTCAGCAATGTAAAGTATCAAAGCGGAACAAGCTAATCAGCGATGTAAGGCATCTCAGTCGAACTAGCTATTCAGCGTTGTAAAGCATCTAAGTGAAACTAGCTATCCAGCAATGTAAAGCATCTAAGCCAAACTAGCTCTTCAGCTATGTAAAGCATCAAAGCAAAACTAGCTATTCAGCTATGTAAAGCATTTAAGTGAAACTACCTATTCAGCAATGTGAAGCATCTAATTGAAACTAGCTATTCAGCTATGTAAAGAATCTAAGTGAAACTAGCTATTCAGCTATGTAAAGAATCTAAGTGAAACTAGCTATTCAGCAATGTAAAGCATCTAAGTGAAACGTGCTATTCAGCAATGTAAAGCATCTAAGTGAAACTAGCTATTCAGCAATGTACAGCATCTAAGTGAAACTAGCTTTTCAGCTATGTAAAGCATCTAAGTGAAACTAACTATTCAGCTATGTAAAGCATGTAAGTGAAACTAGCTATTCAGCTATGTAAAACATGTAAGTGAAACTAGCTATTCTGCTTTGCGAAGCATTTTAGTGAAACTAGCTATTCAGCTATGTAAAGCATCTAAGTGAAACTAGCTATTCAGCTATAATAAGCATCTAAGTGAAACTTGCTATTCAGCAATGAAAAGCATGTAAGTGAAACTTGCTATCCAGCTATATAAATCATATAAGTGAAGTTAGCTATTCAGCTATGTCAAGCATCTAAGTGAAACTACCTATTCAGCTATGTAAAGCATCTAACTGAAACTAGCTATTCAGCAATGTAAAGCATCTAAGTGAAACTAGCTATTCAGCTATGTAAAAAATCTAAGTGAAACTAGCTATTCAGCTATGTAAAGCATCTAATTGAAACTAGCTATTCAGCTATGTAAAGCATTTAAGTGAAACTTGCTATTCAGCGATGTAAAGTATCTAAGTGAAACTAGCTATTCAGCTATGTAAAGCATCTAAGTGAAACCAGCTATTCAGCAATGTAAAGCATCTAAGTGAAACTAGCTATTCAGCTATGTAAAGAATCTAAGTGAAACTAGCTATTCAGCTATGTAAAGCATCTAATTGAAACTAGCTATTCAGCTATGTCAAGCATCTAAGTGAAACTAGCTAATCAGCGATGTAAAGCATCTAAATGAAACTAGCTATTCAGCAATGTAAAGCATCTAAGTGAAACTAGCTATTCAGCAATGAAAAGCATCTAAGTAAAACTTGCTATCCAGCTATATAAAGCATATAAGTGAAGTTAGCTATTCAGCTATGTCAAGCATCCAAGTGAAACTAGCTAATCAGCTATGTAAAGCATCTAAATGAAACTAGCTATTCAGCAATGTAAAGCATCTAAGTGAAACTAGCTATTCAGTTATGTAAAGCATCTAATTGAAACTAGCTATTCAGCTATGTAAAGCATCTAAGTGAAACTTGCTATTCAGCGATGTAAAGCATCTAAATGAAACTAGCTATTCAGCAATGTAAAGCATCTAAGTGAAACTAGCGAGTCAGCAATGTAAAGCATCTAAGTGAAACTAGGTATTCAGCTATCTAAAGCATCTAAGTGAAACTAGCTATTCAGCTATGTAAAGCATCTAAGTGAAACTTGCTATACAGATAAATAAAGCATCTAAGTGAAACTAGCTATTCAGCTATGTAAAGAATCTAAGTGAAACTAGCTATTCAGCTATGTAAAGCATCTAAGTGAAACTTGCTATTCAGCTATGTAAAGCATCTACGTGAAACTAGCTATTAAGCTATATAAAGCACCTAAGTGAAACTAGCTATTCAGCAATGTAAAGCATCTAAGTGAAACTAGCTATTCAGCTAAATAAAGCATCTAAGTGAAACTAGCTATTCAGCTGTGTGAAGCATCTAAGTGAAACTAGCTATTCAGCTATGTAAAGAATCTAATTGAAACTAGCTATTCAGCTATGTAAAGCATCTAAGTGAAACTAGCTATTCAGCAATGTAAAGCATCTAAGTGAAACTAGCTATTCAGCTATGTAAAGCATCTAAGTGAAACTAGCTATTCAGCTATCTAAAGCATCTAAGTGAAACTAGCTATTAAGCTATATAAAGCACCTAAGTGCAACTAGATATTCAGCTATCTAAAGCATCTAATTAAAACTAGCTATTCAGCTATGTAAAGCATCTAAGTGAAACTAGCTATTCAGCTATAATAAGCATCTAAGTGAAACTTGCTATTCAGCTAAATAAAGCATCTAAGTGAAACTAGCTATTCAGCAATGAAAAGCATCTAAGTGAAACTTGCTATTCAGCTATGTAAAGAATCTAAGTGAAACTAGCTATTCAGCTATGTAAAGCATCTAATTGAAACTAGCTATTCAGCTATGTAAAGCATCTAAGTGAAACTTGCTATTCAGCGATGTAAAGTATCTAAGTGAAACTAGCTATTGAGCTATGTAAAGCATCTAAGAGAAACCAGCTATTCAGCAATGTAAAGCATCTAAGTGAAACTAGCTATTCAGCTATGTAAAGAATCTAAGTGAAACTAGCTATTCAGCTATGTAAAGCATCTATTTGAAACTAGCTATTCAGCTATGTCAAGCATCTAAGTGAAACTAGCTAATCAGCGATGTAAAGCATCTAAATGAAACTAGCTATTCAGCAATGTAAAGCATCTAAGTGAAACTAGCTATTCAGCAATGAAAAGCATCTAAGTGAAACTTGCTATCCAGCTATATAAAGCATATAAGTGAAGTTAGCTATTCCGCTATGTCAAGCATCTAAGTGAAACTAGCTAATCAGCTATGCAAAGCATCTAAATGAAACTAGCTATTCAGCAATGTAAAGCATCTAAGTGAAACTAGCTATTCAGCTATGTAAAGAATCTAAGTGAAACTAGCTATTCAGCTATGTAAAGCATCTAATTGAAACTAGCTATTCAGCTATGTAAAGCATCTAAGTGAAACTTGCTATTCAGCGATGTA
This sequence comes from Watersipora subatra, assembly GCF_963576615.1. Classification (NCBI taxonomy): domain Eukaryota; kingdom Metazoa; phylum Bryozoa; class Gymnolaemata; order Cheilostomatida; family Watersiporidae; genus Watersipora; species Watersipora subatra. The sequence goes on from NC_088709.1 coordinate 10,728,758, forward strand.
AAGCATCTAAATGAAACTAGCTATTCAGCAATGTAAAGCATCTAAGTGAAACTAGCTAGTCAGCAATGTAAAGCATCTAAGTGAAACTAGGTATTCAGCTATCTAAAGCATCTAAGTGAAACTAGCTATTCAGCTATGTAAAGCATCTAAGTGAAACTTGCTATACAGCTAAATAAAGCATCTAAGTGAAACTAGCTATTCAGCTATGCAAAGAATCTAAGTGAAACTAGCTATTCAGCTATGTAAAGCATCTAAGTGAAACTTGCTATTCAGCTATGTAAAGCATCTACGTGAAACTAGCTATTAAGCTATATAAAGCACCTATGTGAAACTAGCTATTCAGCAATGTAAAGCATCTAAGTGAAACTAGCTATTCAGCTAAATAAAGCATCTAAGTGAAACTAGCTATTCAGCTGTGTGAAGCATCTAAGTGAAACTAGCTATTCAGCTATGTAAAGAATCTAATTGAAACTAGCTATTCAGCTATGTAAAGCATCTTAGTGAAACTAGCTATTCAGCTGTGTGAAGCATCTAAGTGAAACTAGCTATTCAGCTATGTAAAGAATCTAATTGAAACTAGCTATTCAGCTATGTAAAGCATCTAAGTGAAACTAGCTATTCAGCTATGTAAAGAATCTAAGTGAAACTAGCTATTCAGATATGTAAAGCATCTAAGTGAAACTTGCTATTCAGCTATGTAAAGCATCTAAGTGAAACTAGCTATTCAGCTAAATAAAGCATCTAAGTGAAACTAGCTATTTAGCTATGTAAAGCATCTAAGTAATTCTAGCTATTCAGCTATGTAAAGCATCTATGTGAAACTATCTCTTTAGCCATGTAAATATTTACTTGAATGTAGCTATTCAGCTGTGTAAACCATCTAAGTTAAACTAGCTATTCAGCTATGTAAAGCATCTAATTGAAACTAGCTATTCAGCTATGTAAAGCATCTAAGTGAAACTAGCTATTCAGCTATGTAGAGCATCTAATTGAAACTAGCTATTAAGCTATGTAGAGCATCTAATTGAAACTAGCTATTCAGCTATGTAGAGCATCTAAGTGAAACTAGCTTTTCAGCTATGTAAAGCATCTAAGTGAAACTAGCTATTCAGCAATGTAAAGCATTTAAATGAAACTAGCTATTCAGCTATGTAAAGCATCTAAGTGAAATTAGCTATTCAGATATGTAAAGAATCTAAGTGAAACTAGCTATTCAGCTATGTAAAGCATCTATTTGAAACTAGCTATTCAGCTATGTCAAGCATGTAAGTGAAACTAGCTAATAAGCGATGTAAAGCATCTAAATGAAACTAGCTATTCAGCAATGTAAAGCATCTAAGTGAAACTAGCTATTCAGCAATGAAAAGCATCTAAGTGAAACTTGCTATCCAGCTATGTAAAGAATCTAAGTGAAACTAGCTATTCAGCTATGTAAAGCATCTATTTGAAACTAGCTATTCAGCTATGTCAAGCATCTAAGTGAAACTAGGTATTCAGCTATCTAAAGCATCTAAGTGAAACTAGCTATTCAGCTATGTAAAGCATCTAAGTGAAACTTGCTATACAGATAAATAAAGCATCTAAGTGAAACTAGCTATTCAGCTATGTAAAGAATCTAAGTGAAACTAGCTATTCAGCTATGTCAAGCATCCAAGTGAAACTAGCTAATCAGCTATGTAAAGCATCTAAATGAAACTAGCTATTCAGCAATGTAAAGCATCTAAGTGAAACTAGCTATTCAGCTATGTAAAGAATCTAAGTGAAACTAGCTATTCAGCTATGTAAAGCATCTAATTGAAACTAGCTATTCAGCTATGTAAAGCATCTAAGTGAAACTTGCTATTCAGCGATGTAAAGCATCTAAATGAAACTAGCTATTCAGCAATGTAAAGCATCTAAGTGAAACTAGCGAGTCAGCAATGTAAAGCATCTAAGTGAAACTAGGTATTCAGCTATCTAAAGCATCTAAGTGAAACTAGCTATTCAGCTATGTAAAGCATCTAAGTGAAACTTGCTATTCAGCTAAATAAAGCATCTAAGTGAAACTAGCTATTCAGCTATGTAAAGAATCTAAGTGAAACTAGCTATTCAGCTATGTAAAGCATCTAAGTGAAACTTGCTATTCAGCTATGTAAAGCATCTACGTGAAACTAGCTATTAAGCTATATAAAGCACCTAAGTGAAACTAGCTATTCAGCAATGTAAAGAATCTAAGTGAAACTAGCTATTCAGCTAAATAAAGCATCTAAGTGAAACTAGCTATTCAGCTGTGTGAAGCATCTAAGTGAAACTAGCTATTCAGCTATGTAAAGAATCTAATTGAAACTAGCTATTCAGCTATGTAAAGCATCTAAGTGAAACTAGCTATTCAGCAATGTAAAGCATCTAAGTGAAACTAGCTATTCAGCTATGTAAAGCATCTAAGTGAAACTAGCTATTCAGCTAGCTAAAGCATCTAAGTGAAACTAGCTATTAAGCTATATAAAGCACCTAAGTGAAACTAGATATTCAGCTATCTAAAGCATCTAATTGAAACTAGCTATTCAGCTATGTAAAGCATCTAAGTGAAACTTGCTATTCAGCTAAATAAAGCATCTAAGTGAAACTAGCTATTCAGCTATGTAAAGAATCTAAGTGAAACTAGCTATTCAGCTATGTAAAGCATCTAAGTGAAACTTGCTATTCAGCTATGTAAAGCATCTACGTGAAACTAGCTATTAAGCTATATAAAGCACCTAAGTGAAACTAGCTATTCAGCAATGTAAAGCATTTAAGTGAAACTTGCTATTCAGCGATGTAAAGTATCTAAGTGAAACTAGCTATTCAGCTATGTAAAGCATCTAAGTGAAACCAGCTATTCAGCAATGTAAAGCATCTAAGTGAAACTAGCTATTCAGCTATGTAAAGAATCTAAGTGAAACTAGCTATTCAGCTATGTAAAGCATCTAATTGAAACTAGCTATTCAGCTATGTCAAGCATCTAAGTGAAACTAGCTAATCAGCGATGTAAAGCATCTAAATGAAACTAGCTATTCAGCAATGTAAAGCATCTAAGTGAAACTAGCTATTCAGCAATGAAAAGCATCTAAGTAAAACTTGCTATCCAGCTATATAAAGCATATAAGTGAAGTTAGCTATTCAGCTATGTCAAGCATCCAAGTGAAACTAGCTAATCAGCTATGTAAAGCATCTAAATGAAACTAGCTATTCAGCAATGTAAAGCATCAAAGTGAAACTAGCTATTCAGCTATGTAAAGCATCTAATTGAAACTAGCTATTCAGCTATGTAAAGCATCTAAGTGAAACTTGCTATTCAGCGATGTAAAGCATCTAAATGAAACTAGCTATTCAGCAATGTAAAGCATCTAAGTGAAACTAGCGAGTCAGCAATGTAAAGCATCTAAGTGAAACTAGGTATTCAGCTATCTAAAGCATCTAAGTGAAACTAGCTATTCAGCTATGTAAAGCATCTAAGTGAAACTTGCTATACAGATAAATAAAGCATCTAAGTGAAACTAGCTATTCAGCTATGTAAAGAATCTAAGTGAAACTAGCTATTCAGCTATGTAAAGCATCTAATTGAAACTAGCTATTCAGCTATGTAAAGCATCTAAGTGAAACTTGCTATTCAGCGATGTAAAGTATCTAAGTGAAACTAGCTATTCAGCTATGTAAAGCATCTAAGTGAAACCAGCTATTCAGCAATGTAAAGCATCTAAGTGAAACTAGCTATTCAGCTATGTAAAGAATCTAAGTGAAACTAGCTATTCAGCGATGTAAAGTATCTAAGTGAAACTAGCTATTCAGCTATGTAAAGCATCTAAGTGAAACTTGCTATTCAGCGATGTAAAGTATCTAAGTGAAACTAGCTATTCAGCTATGTAAAGCATCTAAGTGAAACCAGCTATTCAGCAATGTAAAGCATCTAAGTGAAACTAGCTATTCAGCTATGTAAAGAATCTAAGTGAAACTAGCTATTCAGCTATGTAAAGCATCTAATTGAAACTAGCTATTCAGCTATGTAAAGCATCTAAGTGAAACTTGCTATTCAGCGATGTAAAGTATCTAAGTGAAACTAGCTATTCAGCTATGTAAAGCATCTAAGTGAAACCAGCTATTCAGCAATGTAAAGCATCTAAGTGAAACTAGCTATTCAGCTATGTAAAGAATCTAAGTGAAACTAGCTATTCAGCTATGTAAAGCATCTAATTGAAACTAGCTATTCAGCTATGTCAAGCATCTAAGTGAAACTAGCTAATCAGCGATGTAAAGCATCTAAATGAAACTAGCTATTCAGCAATGTAAAGCATCTAAGTGAAACTAGCTATTCAGCAATGAAAAGCATCTAAGTGAAACTTGCTATCCAGCTATATAAAGCATATAAGTGAAGTTAGCTATTCCGCTATGTCAAGCATCCAAGTGAAACTAGCTAATCAGCTATGTAAAGCATCTAAATGAAACTAGCTATTCAGCAATGTAAAGCATCTAAGTGAAACTAGCTATTCAGCTATGTAAAGAATCTAAGTGAAACTAGCTATTCAGCTATGTAAAGCATCTAATTGAAACTAGCTATTCAGCTATGTAAAGCATCTAAGTGAAACTTGCTATTCAGCGATGTAAAGCATCTAAATGAAACTAGCTATTCAGCAATGTAAAGCATCTAAGTGAAACTAGCTAGTCAGCAATGTAAAGCATCTAAGTGAAACTAGGTATTCAGCTATCTAAAGCATCTAAGTGAAACTAGCTATTCAGCTATGTAAAGCATCTAAGTGAAACTTGCTATACAGCTAAATAAAGCATCTAAGTGAAACTAGCTATTCAGCTATGCAAAGAATCTAAGTGAAACTAGCTATTCAGCTATGTAAAGCATCTAAGTGAAACTTGCTATTCAGCTATGTAAAGCATCTACGTGAAACTAGCTATTAAGCTATATAAAGCACCTATGTGAAACTAGCTATTCAGCAATGTAAAGCATCTAAGTGAAACTAGCTATTCAGCTAAATAAAGCATCTAAGTGAAACTAGCTATTCAGCTGTGTGAAGCATCTAAGTGAAACTAGCTATTCAGCTATGTAAAGAATCTAATTGAAACTAGCTATTCAGCTATGTAAAGCATCTTAGTGAAACTAGCTATTCAGCTGTGTGAAGCATCTAAGTGAAACTAGCTATTCAGCTATGTAAAGAATCTAATTGAAACTAGCTATTCAGCTATGTAAAGCATCTAAGTGAAACTAGCTATTCAGCTATGTAAAGAATCTAAGTGAAACTAGCTATTCAGCTATGTAAAGCATCTAAGTGAAACTTGCTATTCAGCTATGTAAAGCATCTAAGTGAAACTAGCTATTCAGCTAAATAAAGCATCTAAGTGAAACTAGCTATTTAGCTATGTAAAGCATCTAAGTAATTCTAGCTATTCAGCTATGTAAAGCATCTATGTGAAACTATCTCTTTAGCCATGTAAATATTTACTTGAATGTAGCTATTCAGCTGTGTAAACCATCTAAGTTAAACTAGCTATTCAGCTATGTAAAGCATCTAATTGAAACTAGCTATTCAGCTATGTAAAGCATCTAAGTGAAACTAGCTATTCAGCTATGTAGAGCATCTAATTGAAACTAGCTATTAAGCTATGTAGAGCATCTAATTGAAACTAGCTATTCAGCTATGTAGAGCATCTAAGTGAAACTAGCTTTTCAGCTATGTAAAGCATCTAAGTGAAACTAGCTATTCAGCAATGTAAAGCATTTAAATGAAACTAGCTATTCAGCTATGTAAAGCATCTAAGTGAAATTAGCTATTCAGATATGTAAAGAATCTAAGTGAAACTAGCTATTCAGCTATGTAAAGCATCTAATTGAAACTAGCTATTCAGCTATGTCAAGCATCTAAATGAAACTAGCTAATCAGCGATGTAAAGCATCTAAATGAAACTAGCTATTCAGCAATGTAAAGCATCTAAGTGAAACTAGCTATTCAGCAATGAAAAGCATCTAAGTGAAACTTGCTATCCAGCTATATAAAGCATATAAGTGAAGTTAGCTATTCAGCTATGTCAAGCATCCAAGTGAAACTAGCTAATCAGCTATGTAAAGCATCTAAATGAAACTAGCTATTCAGCAATGTAAAGCATCTAAGTGAAACTAGCTATTCAGCTATGTAAAGAATCTAAGTGAAACTAGCTATTCAGCTATGTAAAGCATCTAATTGAAACTAGCTATTCAGCTATGTAAAGCATCTAAGTGAAACTTGCTATTCAGCGATGTAAAGCATCTAAATGAAACTAGCTATTCAGCAATGTAAAGCATCTAAGTGAAACTAGCGAGTCATCAATGTAAAGCATCTAAGTGAAACTAGGTATTCAGCTATCTAAAGCATCTAAGTGAAACTAGCTATTCAGCTATATAAAGCACCTAAGTGAAACTAGATATCCAGCAATGTAAAGCATTTAAGTGAAACTAACTATTCAGCAATGTAAAGCATCTAAGTGAAACTAGCTATTCAGCTATGTAAAGCATCTAAGTGAAACTAGCTATTCAGCTATGTAAAGCATCTAAGTGAAACTAGCTATTCAGCAATGTAAAGCACCTAAGTGAAACTAGCTATTCAGCTATGTAAAGCATTTAAGTGAAACTAGCTATTCAGCTATCTAAAGCATCTAATTGAAACTAGCTATTCAGCTATCTAAAGCATTTAAGTGAAACTAACTATTCAGCAATGTAAAGCATCTAAGTGAAACTAGCTATTCAGCTATCTAAAGCATCTAAGTGAAACTAGCTATTAAGCTATATAAAGCACCTAAGTGAAACTAGATATCCAGCAATGTAAAGCATTTAAGTGAAACTAACTATTCAGCAATGTAAAGCATCTAAGTGAAACCAGCTATTCAGCAATGTAAAGCATCTAATTGAAACTAGCTATTCAGCAATGTAAAGCATCTAAGTGAAACTAGCTATTCAGCTATCTAAAGCACCTAAGTGAAACTAGATATCCAGCAATGTAAAGCATTTAAGTGAAACTAACTATTCAGCAATGTAAAGCATCTAAGTGAAACCAGCTATTCAGCAATGTAAAGCATCTAATTGAAACTAGCTATTCAGCAATGTAAAGCATCTAAGTGAAACTAGCTATTCAGCTATGTAAAGCATCTAAGTGAAACTAGCTATTCAGCAATGTAAAGCATCTAATTGAAACTAGCTATTCAGCAATGTAAAGCATCTAAGTGAAACTAGCTATTCAGATATGTAAAGCATCTAAGTGAAACTAGCTATTCAGCAATGTAAAGCATCTAAGTGAAACTAGCTATTCAGCTATGTAAAGCATCTAAGTGAAACTAACTATTCAGCAATGTAAAGCATCTAAGCGAAACAAGCTATTAAACAATGTAAAACATCTAAGTGAAACTAGCTACTCAGCAATGTAAAGCATCTAAGTGAAGCTAGCAATTCAGCTATGGAAAGCATCTAACTGCAACTAGCTAATCAGCTATGTAAAGCATCTAAGTGAAGTTAGCTATTCAGCAATGTAAAGCATCTAAGTGAAACTAGCGCTTGAGCAATGTAAAGCATCTAAGTGAAACTAGATTTTCAGCCCTGTAAAGCATCTAAGTGAAACTAGCTATTTAGCTATGTAAAGCATCTAAGTAATTCTAGCTATTCAGCTATGTAAAGCATCTATGTGAAACTATCTCTTTAGCCATGTAAATATTTACTTGAATGTACATGTAGCTATTCAGCTGTGTAAACCATCTAAGTTAAACTAGCTATTCAGCTATGTAAAGCATTTAAGTGAAACTAGCTATTTAGCAATGTAGAGCATCTAATTGAAACTAGCTATTAAGCTATGTAGAGCATCTAATTGAAACTAGCTATTCAGCTATGTAGAGCATCTAAGTGAAACTAGCTATTCAGCTATGTAAAGCATCTAAGTTTAACTAGCTATTCAGCAATGTAAAGCATTTAAATGAAACTAGCTATTCAGCTATGTAAAGCATCTAAGTGAAATTAGCTATTCAGATATGTAAAGCATCTATGTGAAACCAGCTATTCAGCTATGTAAAGCATCTAATGAATGATCTTTGAATGCTTAGCAAGAAAGGAGGGAGAAAAAGTTTAACAATATTTGCTAGTGAGTACAGAGAGATAGATATCATTAAATAAGTATAAACTTTATTGTCAATGGTGAGCACTGTTCTATGCAAATTAGATCATGACACAAAAACAAAACATAGTAAATTAGATTATGTGTATTGCTATTGAAAGGAAAAGTTCTTTTTGTATAAACACAGTTCTATTATATAGATTGGCAAGGTATTAGTGTCCGATATAAGGTGTAATGGTATTTTTTTAAACAAGTAGGAATGTGACGGATGGTCAGGCAGATTGGAGATGCGATCTGAGTATTTTAGACAGTAAATACCTGAAAACACATGTAGCTCCTCAGCATTAAGGACATTTAGACACTAGTCGTAACTGTCCATATTATGTCGTATCTGGTGAAAATTCATCAACTGTAAGAGTACAACTTGGTCAGCAGAACCTGCTTCTATGTTTGTCTTTACAAACACACATGTTTGTTTACAAACATGTGTGTTTACTAACTTCTATGTTTTCAAATGTTTAGAAATATGTGTGTAAACCAACATACACTCGGTGTTAGCTATAGCAGTTTTGAATTTTCTACGTGTAACTTAGAGATTGGAAAAGAGTCTACCATGCATTGACTATGTTGTAAGCCTTCGCGTTCCCATAAAATTCAGACTTATCGTCTACATGTCAATCGGATTGCCTTCCGTGTACCTAACCATGTTTAGCTTATCCAAATGAGGCCTTAGAAAAGTGACAGATGGTAAAAGGTAGCAGAAGTCTTGCTTCCATGCATGATTGATCTATTTTAGAAAATGAGTGAGTAATATCTGGATTTGGTAAACCCCGATTTATAAAAAGCCAGAGTCAGAAAAGGTCGTTTGTCAAGCGTCATCAACAATGAGAGGGTTTAAATGGCCGTATGTAGGACTGACGATTAGCTGCATATTACTCATCATCATTCATAAGACTAACTTGAAAGACTTAACCCTCTTCGTGAAGCCAAACACAAGGGTAAGTAAAAATCTCGGGCTATTCTTTATTAAAGTTTAGCCTTAGTACCTGACATTTTCAATATGTATCTTTAATTAGGTACATAACACTCAAAAACAATCCAGTCATGGAATAGTGAAGCAGCAATTATTTATGCTACTGTATAGCTTGTATTTAGTGTCTGGCCACAGTAATATGGGTGGCTTTAGACTTACCCAACTGCTGTAAACAAAGCTTCTCAACAACTCTAAATTTGCCGTGATCCTGCCATAAAAGCTAGTAACAAGTATGCACAAGTAATCACTGCTATGTATTGATCGATTTTACCCATTTGTGTCTTTGATTAACTTATTCTCTGGTTTGACAAAGCCTGTATTGATTTTATTGAACTCTTATTTCATTCAATCTATTCGTCTGTTTGATAACGTGACATCCTTCTCCTCGTTACTTTAGCTGACCAACTGCAGCATATAGTTATGTCCTTGTATCGTTGCCCTTAAATGATTTAGAAGTTGTCTCATCCTGGTCACACGCTGTGCAAGTTTGTTAGCAGTACAAAGCATCACTCGTGTTAAACATGAGAGACACAGAGGCAGCTGCAAGTTCAAGAATATGAAGAAACTATTTCCTGTCAAACCTATCAAGTATTTCCTGAAAAAACTACTGTCCTGTTCAAAATGATGTAGAATATTGGTCGATTCATCAAACAGGAAATTAATAAGGTTGACGTGAAAGCGTAAAAATGATATTTTACAAACTGAAAGATAACTACTGCTCTCTCCATTCATGAACCTTTGCAATAGACAAATAAAAATAATTTATGTATTTTGATTACAATTTTTATGGTAATTTCTTTAGTCTGAAATCACCTTCATTTGAGATTTGTTTAAGAGTACTAACAGATTTGTCATTAATAAAAGATGACTTTCAAATCAATGCTAAACTGTAAAAAGTTGTAAAGTGAAGCATAGATGTTCAAGCCTTTATTTTTGTGTTATAATAAAAGCTGTTTTAAATGTGCCAATTTTTACACAATCACAAAATTCTGTACACAGTTAATGACATGACTGAACTGTTTGGCCAATATAGGAGTTCAATCAGTTCCACTTTTTACACCGATGCTCTAACCAATCTTTCAAAGCATCAGAACAATCCTTTATTCTCTGTTCTTTGTGACAGAAAAAGCAAACAGATAGACAGTTGGACGGACAATATCCAATATATAAAGTATCTACATTTCATAACAATAAAGGTTGTCAGACAAAGAATTCCTGACAAGTTGAAACTGGCGCCAAAAATTGAGTAAATGTAAAAACTAGATGTTTCAAGATCTTCCATGGTTCGTGTCCTCACTTTCTACATGACATTTACAGGTTTCCAACTCATTTTAGCTAAGGTAATATGAACAAGTTGCGTGCAACGCCTAACAATTATTTTGAAAATATCAATGCTAACTGCTTTAGTAATCTTCCACCTAATAGCTCTTTTCTCAGTATGAAAGGTTATTTTACACGCTATATATTAAACCATTTATTTGATTTTAGCGGTTAACTGTTACCTTTTACATTTGTTCTCAGTTTTGTGATTCATATATGGAAAAATTTAGAACACATTTCTGTGTAAAATGAAATTGTTGCATGAGGCGTATTACTTGTTTCATGTTACAAAGATTTACTCGTTACTCCTTCTCCATGTGCGAGAAGGCAAGACTGCCGCTATTCATGTAAAAATATTGAGTCTGATTTAAATTCAATGCAGAATGGTTCATATTAATTGCTAGGATTGTAAAATTAACTTGAAGCCTTGATAAGCACACGGTTGGATGACACGGTTAGGCAAACATGTTGTGAAATCAGTTCAAGGCGCATGGAAACGCTTACTAAAAACCTTATGAGCTCTGACGTGTTAATATCGTTTGTTGTGTGAGTGCAGCTTCAGCTATCTATGGCTTGTGAATATGTATTATAACTTGAATGGTTATGTCTGCATATCTCACTGGCTTGTATTCATACACACTGGGAAGTTAATCAAATATGGCATAACTAGGTACATCAGTTTCAACACTGACCAGTATTAATACTGTCTGGATTCACCAATCGGCACTGTGTTTCTATTACAGACAGCAAACAGCAGCTCTTTAGAAGGTTTAAACTGCTCGGTGAGTCATAGGTTCAATTTGTGGTGATCTATTGCTATTGTTGCTATTATTGGCATTGTCGTTGTCATTGCATTGGTGTTTTGTGTGTCCATAGGACAAGCGCGCTCTCACAATCACTCATGGGCAGTGTCTTCAAGTTTAATTGAATGCACCGCCAACGCTCACAAACACTTTGCAAAAAATAAAAAACACAATAACATATGCTGGTATGTGAACGGATTAAATAAAGCAGTTCAATGGATTGTTTCTTGTATAAATTACATTGTTTATGACTAGTGAAAATTGTTTGGTGTTAGTGATTTATTCTATATATTGGTATTTTGTGATCAACTGACAAGTTGAAAGAGTTGTGTGAAAATCCAGCGTGACTAGCATCTCTGTTACTGTACAAAATAGCAAATCTTTCCATTTTGTTCAATGTCCATGTAGATAAATGTAAAGTGGCTGCTCATCTTTATTAACAAATCTCATATTTGTATGGGGTATCTGTCTGTTAGTCCGCGTTTTCACATTTTTGGCCCAATTTCATCCAAGCTTCACACACGTGTACTCCGTGTCTTCTATCAGGTTGATAAAAGTATTTGGTTTGAAAACACGATTTGGGTACTGACAACCAGCCTCTTAAACACCCAGCTGTGGACTATCTGACTGAATATGAAAGAAGTCCTGGCTGCTCTGGGTTTACTGCTAGTGATTTCTAAATGAAGTCTGCTGTGTAAACAGTTTTACATATTTAGTATTCTTGCTTACAATATTGCATACACTTGAACGACACAGTTATGTAAGTATTATGTCTAACAGTGGGCCAGTAATAAATGTTACTTGTTATCTTTCTTGCACACCACTCTGCACAACTCAAGTGTATTCTCTAGATGTATGACGCCTTACTATAGCAGCGCCTCGCGTTGCGCGTTCACAACTCGAGTTGTACAACTCGAGTTGCCGTGTTGTCCAACTCGAGTTGCCGAATTGTACAACTCGGCCTGGGTTTATGATTAACTCGAGTTGTGTTACGCAAAACTAACACGGGTTTGTAAAAAAGCAAAGTGAGTAATTGGGGTGTCTCATTTACAGAACATTTACAGAAGTTTAATAATAATAGTTTAAATATATAGACACATTTAAATTATATATATTGGCGATATTTGCGCATATTTATTTCTATAAATATAACGAGACAAAAACAATTGTAAAATCATACCTGCCAACTCTCACGCATTGGGCGTGAGACTCACGCAATCACCCCAAAGAAAAAATGAAAATGCGTGAGAAATGCGTGAGATTTTTGCCCCAATTTCCACAATTTTAGATATACTATCATTGATACATCAATTGCCCCAAAACCAAATCTCATGCATGGCCCCACTCATGGGTTGGCAGGCCTGTGTAGAATAAAAAAGCAAACTAAAAACAATCTATGTGGGAGGTAGGCCACTTCTTTTTCAAATGAAAAAGAGTTATCTCTCTAGAACCTGACAAAAAACTGAATGAACACCGAAAATGAACATAGAAATTATTTCAACGGCGTTTAATGATGCACCAAAATAAATTCCATATATAGAAAATATAGCTAGAGAAAATAAAATGATGAGATGTCCTCAAGCCGAGTTGTTGAACTCGAGTTGTTGTTGAAAGAACTCGGCCTGGATTTTTGATGAACTCGAGTTGTGCAACTCGAGTTGTGCAACTCGAGTTGTGCAACTCGAGTTATTTTTACAAACTCGAGTTGGTAAATATAACTCGAGTTGTACAACTCGAGTTGTGCAACTCGAGTTGCAAAACTCAGCTTAGTATAACTCGCTATTAGCTCTAGTTTTACAGTACATACAGTTTAATTTCTATTAGCTAATGGGTGCCTATAGGCACCATATTGATGCACCATTGTGAATATAACTAGATCTACGGTTATGCTACCGTAATACCAATATATTGCACCTTACTTTTGAAAAGTCGCGTTGCGTGTTCACAACTCGAGTTGTGCAACTCGAGTTGTGAACGCGCAACGCGAGGCACTGTAAGGCGCCTTACTAGATGTTATAAGATTTGCTTTCTATCGCTTTTGATCCCACGACCAGACAAGAGTGAAACGAATGATTGGGAGAATTATGATAAATGCACATGTGCACACAACTCCCGAAAAATTATCCGTTAACGGCCGTCACCAAACCCTTGCAACGAAATCCTATCAACAAATTTAACTATTTTTCAGTAAAGTCATTTAAGTATAATAATGATACAAAACGCATATAAACCTATTTAAATATGTTACCAAGCCTTTGAAAGGTTGACGCAAATACCTAAAACTAACCCATCTGATCGGATTATACATATATAGACAGATTTATTAGGACGAAAATCGTCACAAAACGCTTGAAAAGCTTCGTTTAATAAAAGTTAAGACCCGAAATTGAAATGCTGAGCGACAGAGAATAGAACGATAAAGTCTTGCCACAAATCGCCACAAAACGCTTGAACAGCTTGGTTTATTAATAGTTTCGACCGATCTACGAAACGCCAAAAAAGCCGTGCGACAGATAGTAGAACTGTTTACTGTGTACTGTTTGACTACTGTTAGAGGCGTAGACCGATTTACAGGTACGAAAATGTGGTGCACAGTTTATCAGACTACGGTTTTGTCCAATTACCGAAGGGTTTTCAAATTATCTAGAACATCAGCCAGATTTCTTTACATCTTATCTACAAGGTAGGGCGTTACTACAACGCCCTTTGATGACAAGAATATTTCTTTATTTCACTCCAGTTTGCATAAAACTTCCAGACGCGTAAATGCCAACGCTTGCTCTCTGTTACATATCGCTGTCAAAACCATTCTACATTTATCACAACACAACCAACTTTCAAACTGTATATTACACATCAGTTTGCCGTTTAACGTTTAATATTGCATTTAGATTTACATTTGCAGAGATATAGTAAACATATTTCTTTATTGTTGGCATTGTTGTTGTTAGTTAAATTACGTACAGTAGGTTAGGTCTACAGCTTGAATTAATGTTTATTTTATTATTGTAAAACATAAGTTTGAGATAGTTAAATATTTATTTTATTAATATTTATTTCTGTTACATATCGCTGTCAAAACCGTTCTACATTCAACACAACCAACTTTCAAACTGTATATTACAATATATTTTACTTTTAACATTGTATTTCAGATATGTAATAAACATATTTGATTATTGTTGTTGTTAGTTTAATTACTTACAGTAATTTAGGTCTACAGCTTGAATTATTATTTATTTTAACCAACAAACAACTTTCAAATTGTATATTACACGGCAGCTTGCCATTTACTTTTAATATTGCATTTCAATATAATAAGAGATATAATAAACATATATCATTATTGCTGTTGTTATTTAAATTATGTACAGTAGTTTGAGTCTACAGCTTGAATTAATATTTATTTTATTATTGTAAAACATAAGTTTGAGATAGTTAATTCTTTATTTTATTAATATTTATTTCTGTTACATCTCTGTTATTTCTGTTGCGCCTTTTTAGAGTCGTGCTCCCTCAAATTTATTTTATATCATCTCAAACAAGTCTCATTTACATTATACTCTGTCAATTCCTGCTGAGAACTACTTTTTCGACAACCATCAGTACCCTTTCTTTTTTCCATTACTACTTTGGTCGTGGGCTGTATGACAGTGGAATTTCTAGTGTATCTATAATAATACTTATATTATTATAAAATAATATATGTAATCATTGTATATTTTATTATATAATAATATATATAATAATATGTTATATATCACAATACATAATGGATATTACAATAATAACAATTATTTTTTTGTTTTTTTGTTATGTTTTACCTCTGCAAATATTCTTCCTGCTAGTATAGAATTTATTGGGACCAATTGCTCATGAGATTTTGCACCGAAGCGTTTGTAATTGGAGAGACTTCCCACTACCAACAGATCTTGTGTGACGCACACCACTGACCTACTGATCATAAGTTTGGGATGCTATTCACTGAGCCATGGCCACTTATATAAATGCACCTTTATTTCCTAAGGAGACATATTTTCTTAAATTCACAACCATTTTTTCAATATTCCTTCTCTGCCTCAACAATTATTGTTCTATTATTTTGCAGAGCCAAGAGACACAGAAAAAGCAATATACAAAGCTGCAGGTAGGTTAGCCTTCTCTATTACCATTATAGTTAAGTATTTATACTTTGTAAGTTAATTATTACCATTATTATCCCACGACCAAGCAAGAGTGAAACGATTGATTGGGAGAATTATGATAAATGCACATGTGCACACAACTCCCGAAAAATTATCCGTTAACGGCCGTCACCAAACCCTTGCAACGAAATCCTATCAACAAATTTAACTATTTTTCAGTAAAGTCGTTTAAGTATAATTATGATACAAAACGCATATAAACCTATTTAAATATGTTACCAAGCCTTTGAAAGATTGACGCAAATACTTAAAACTAACCCATTTAATCGGATTATACATAAATAGACAGATTTATTAGGACGAAAATCGTCACAAAACGCTTGAAAAGCTTCGTTTAATAAAAGTTAAGACCGGAAATTGAAACGCCGAGCGACAGAGAATAGAACGATAAAGTCTTGCCACAAATCGCCACAAAACGCTTGAACAGCTTGGTTTATTAATAGTTTCGAACGTCCTACGAAACGCCAATAAAGCCGTGCGACAGATAGTAGAACTGTTTACTGTGTACTGTTTGTCTACTGTTTGAGGCGTAGACCGATTTACAGCTACGAAAATGTGGTACACAGTTTATCAGCCTACGTTTTTGTCCAATTACCGAAGGTTTTTCAAATTATCTAGAACATCAGCCAGATTTCTTTACATCTTATCTACAAGGTAGGGCGTTACTACAACGCCCTTTTATGACAAGAATATTTCTTTATTTCACTCCAGTTTGCATAAAACTTCCAGACGCGTAAATGCAAACGCTTGCTCTCTGTTACATATAGCTGTCAAAACCATTCTACATTCATCACAACACAACCAACTTTCAAACTGTATATTACACATCAGTTTGCCGTTTAACGTTTAATATTGCATTTCAGAGATATAATAAACATATTTCTTTATTGTTGGCATTGTTGTTGTTAGTTAAATTACGTACAGTAGGTTAGGTCTACAGCTTGAAATAATATCTATTTTATTATTGTAAAACATAAGTTTGAGATAGTTAAATATTTATTTTATTAATATTTATTTCTGTTACATATCGTTGTCAAAACCGTTCTGCATTCAACACAACCAACTTTCAAACTGTATATTACAATGTATTTTACTTGTAATATTGCATTTCAGAGCTATAATAAACATATTTCATTATTGCTGTTGTTAGTTAAATTACGTACAGTAGTTTAGGTCTACAGCTTGAATTAATATTTATTTTAACCAACAACCAACTTTCAAATTGTGTATTACACGGCAGCTTGTCATTTTACTTTTAATATTGCATTTCAATATAATAAGAGATTTAATAAACATATTTCATTATTGCTGTTGTTAGCTAAATTACGTACAGTAGGTTAGGTCTACGGCTTGAATTAATGTTTATTTTATTATTGTAAAACATAAGTTTGAGATAGTTAAATATTTATTTTATTAATATTTATTTCTGTTACATATCGCTGTCAAAACCGTTCTACATTCAACACAACCAACTTTCAAACTGTATATTACAATATATTTTACTTTTAACGTTGCATTTCAGATATATAATAAACATATTTGTTTATTGCTGTTGTTAGTTAAATTACTTACAGTAATTTGGGTCTACAGCTTGAATTAATATTTATTTTAACCAACAAACAACTTTCAAATTGTATATTACACGGCAGCTTGCCATTTACTTTTAATATTGCATTTCAATATAATAAGAGATATAATAAACATATATCATTATTGCTGCTGTTATTTAAATTACGTACAGTAGTTTAGGTCTACAGCTTGAATTAATATTTATTTTATTATTGTAAAACATAAGTTTGAGATAGTTAATTATTTATTTTATTAATATTTATTTCTGTTACATTTCTGTTATTTCTGTTGCGTCTTTTTAGAGTCGTGCTCCCTCAAATTTGTTTTATATAATCTCAAACGAGTCTCATTTACATTATACTCTGTCAATTCCTGCTGAGAACTACTTTTTCAACAACCAACAGTACCCTTTCTTTTTTCCATTATTACTTTGGTCGTGGGCTGTATGACAGTGGAATTTCTAGTAAAATTACTTATTAGATTACCTTATCTCATCAAGCCATCTTAGAGCCTTGTTTATATTATTAACTGTCATCAGATTAAGTAACATTAAGTTATCCTATTTACTATTTCACTCTATTATTACACCAGACATCATTATCTTACCCTGTCTGAGTTGCATACGTTTTGAGTATCTTTAGGGCATATAGATTCAAGCGTGGTTCCCATATCAGATGCGAGACCCTGGCAGTAATATCGCCCAGCAAAACATTTGCGGCGCTAGGCTCGGCGGCTCTTGTACACCTAAAACCGCGTCGCTGATTATCGCATAAAAATAGCCGCTCGCCGTGCCGTTTCAGAAGTGTTGACTTTCACTTGTACAAGGATTTTTGGGAATGTTTTGTCTGCAGCTCTTTGCGAAATAATTCTAATAATATCATTGCTTGAGGATTTGGACAAGTAACAATATGATAAATTGCTGTTTCACATGAAAAACTCAAATCTTTAAACTAGAGTGAAAGCTTATATATTTCTGCATTGGTTTTCAGAAATTCTTAGGCTAAGTTATTGAGTGGATATACTATTGTTGTAATGAAAGGCAGCTGATAACCTTGAAAAGATCATTAAATATTTGTTAGCTATGAGGCAAGAAAGGGAACTCTGTGCTGACCATCCTGAACACTCAATAGTCGATAGATCTTTTTTAATAATCAAAAACCATATATCAAATTCATATTTGTTATTATTACGTTATAAAGGAAGTTGAAATATTAATTTCTGGTGTGTTCAGGCATGGCTGTTGCACTCTAACCCAACCACTTAGTTTACAAATAATAGCTTATAGTTGTGTTATTTTCAACAACTGTATTTGGATTATAAAGAGTTTACAATGTGATGTTTGTACATACATGGTATAATTTTATGATTTAAAAAACTTTTAAAAACAAGCATAACAGCATCTAGAATTTCATTGTGTTCAAGACTTTTGCTAGCTTAGGTTCTTTATGAAAAACTTCTCATTGGGCTGTCATATTTCTCATCATCACTTTACGGTTTGTAGTTCTTGAAGACCCACTTTAGACAAGTTACTAATCAACTCTAAAATGAATAGAAAATAAAACCTTTTATGTTATTTTTCTGTATAATGTGAAAAGCAGAACTTTATGGAGAATTAGTCAACACTAGCAATCGTAATCAAGTGTATAACATTCTGGTCTGGTTTTGGCCATGTTATCCAGTTTCTTCCAAATTCAATTTTAAGATATACAAGCTGGCTACTAGGGTTCTTTGCTCCTTGCTTTTCTCACAACCACTTTAAAAAGATTAGACAACTCCCTCTCACTTCTGTTTGAAAAATGGAGAATCCAAAAAGCATGTTTGTTTTAATGATTTTTAAATAATCAGAAACCAAGCTTTTTGCAGTCGTCTGCACATCCAAATAACTACGAGTCCAAGAATGCTAAGATAAGCTGAAGTGATGAATAATATTTACTATAATAAGACCTGTGTCTATCCGTTGGTCTAAAGCCACAGGAGGTTCAGAAAAAGATTGCATCAGAGAGTTTTTGTTATTTTTATAGACACTTTTGGTCTGCTGAGCCATTGGTCTAATCACATCCTGGGGCACTGTTCTACTCTCACTCATGAACATGCGTATTCCTGATCTATTTATTCATTCATTCATGTCAGTGCTCAAGACAATGTGTGATCATCTCTAATTGCAACAATACATATTTTTGTTTCAGATTGTCTACAGAGACCTCTCAAAATGTTCCGTAAAGCCAAAATATTTTTCTCAGTATAGAGCTCATTGCTGGGGGACATGCATTCAAGGTCGTCAGTGCCATAACCCTGTTTCCTATGAAGACACAAAGGCTAAGTAAGCTGCCCGCTAGTAAAGTTTGCGTTCTGTGAAGTATCTAAGTCTACTACTGTGTATAACTGGCTGGCTATACCTGATGGTTTTCTCGTATAGTTTGTCCTGTCTGAATAATAGTCTAGTTTCTGTTTGAAGTTCATGGAGGCATTTTAGTAAGATGAATTCCATAGAAATCTTGTTCAAGTACAAAGATTTTTAGGCAGATATTCTTAAAGATGAACCTACACAGAGTTTTAGCAGATTTTTTATCAAAAAGTATCGATATTTTTTTAATAATTGCGATTGTTTTTGATGCTTGAGATGATCTGACTATCAGGATGCTTTAAGATTAAAAACTCGGAAAAACTTGATTGCGATTAAAATGCTAAGCTTAAAAGCTTGAACGCAATGACAGTAATATCAACTACAGCAACGATAGCAACTAGTGATGTCATTTCACATGTATTTTCCGCTGAGTGTTTTCACCGCTATCAGGTTTTATTGATTTTAATCTTATACCATCTTGGCAGTCAGGACACTTCAAACATTAAAAGCAATCACAAATGATAGAAAAATACTGAAACTTTCTGATAAAAGATGCGAAAATTTTGTGCAAGTGTATCTTTAATGATTCAATTCTATCTAGGATATAAAAGGTCATTAAAAAGTTGTCTTGCAGACTTTAGCATTTATATTACTGTTGCATTGTATGACCATAAAGCAATTTTCTATATTTAAATTATAAATTACCGAACGTCTGCACTACTGGGTCAAAGCTATTGCCGAAGGACCAAGCTTGGCAAAACTTGCCAAGTTGTATCACTGAAAGGGTCGACTGCACATAAAGATAGGTGAACTCTTATTCAATACTTCTATGTAGATTGGCTAAAGCAACGGCACATTCTCAAGGAGGTATAACTCCGCTCCTCGATCTTTTTCGAGTACATAATAGCGTGTGCACATTACGTCTATTTAATCGGAGTTGCCCCATCTGTGCCACACATGTTTGTACTTTGACTGCTCTTGCAATGATTTATCTTTTGTCTTTATATATATATATATATTGTACATATATATATATATATATATGTATGTATTTCGGTGTTTTTCTGTCTGTCATCTGTCATTCACCTGTCCAGTTATAACAGGAAAGTTTTAGGTTCGAAAGATCTGCTTTGTAGAGAGTTTAAACTTGGAATCAGCAGACAGGCAGGCCAACACATTAGAGTGTTCAACTGTTATAGCGATTAATTAATAGTGATTAATAGCATGTAATAATAGTGCATTTAATCATTACACCGGTTGAAATAGGCACACTTATTATGCTGGCTCCTGACACGGCTCTTATTATAGTAAAGGTTTGGACTAGCTTAAGTTAACTTACCAGGTAGGTTACCCGAATTCATTGGATAATTGTTTTATTAACCGTGCATTGCCGGGCCTTCACCTAGTATAGTATATCTGTGAAAAGCTGCCAACTACTTCAACTGTTTTCGGCTAATATTAAACAACCAGGCTGTACTAGACAGTTTGGGTTATACTGACAATGCCTGTTAGAAATCCCTCGAAGCAATGATATACAGCTCCCACAAGGATAGGCGACGGCATCATGTGGGCGGGGCTTAATGATCGAGCTCTGTTGGGATGAACCCAAACACGGCACCCGAACAAACCAATATCCTGAATAAAGCCCCTTGTAAATTTACAAATATTATGAACAATAGTGGTTATTTTACTGATCTGTTGGTTTTATTTTGTTGTCAAATAAATATAGTTACCAAATATTGTCACCGTTATGATCAGTCAGTTGCCATTCACAAGCATTCACGATAATAGTAGTCGAAATCGTAAAATAGCACAAATTCGGTTTTATATTTAGATTTTGAGTATGAATACTACACTCCACAGCTTTGCCTGCTGTCCCATCTTATTGGCCAGGTAAAACAATGTGTCAATGATGAAAGACTTTGTCATTTTATATTAGGGGTGGAAAAATATTAATCAAAAACTAGGAAAATAAAGGCTGTTGTTCTGATGATTTTTGGTAAATTATATTCAACCTTAAGCATATACTACGACACCTATCTGCTTCAAAATTAGTAAAAGTAGATAATTTGAAATGTTTTAATTTCCATGGATCCATTTTTTAAGTTAGGTGTTACCCCTACATTGTAGAAATTCACGGTTTGCTATTGTGAACCGAGAGGCCTATTGACTGAATAAGCTAATGAAACCTAACAAGGCAACGCGACCACCCCGCAAGAACTGTGTTAGCTTCGAAACCCAGGCTAGCACAATCCTAACAGAAAACGATCTTTAAACCCCTCCTATATGATAGCCGTCGCCTCTCCTTGGAGGCTGTATATCATTGCTCGATGATAGGGGATGATATCTGCTCAGCTTATCGTTAGCAGAGGCTATGCGTGTTTTAAGAGCATGGTTGGGCAAATCTGTGATCTTGGCTGGTCATGTCTGAGTCCAATGGCAAGGGAACCTTGATGGCTAGACACATGCCCAGATGCAGAGGGCAATTTAAGATTATGATGGTTTTTTGTGAATTCATCCCCAACTCTTTGTCGCTAGGTTTGGAGTTCTAGACCACCGGGCAACAGCTGTTTTCTGCTAGCTATGAATCAAGTGCTACGGTTGCTAACAATTTTATTCAATACAAGTCCAACTGAATTTGAGCAGACAAACTTAACACAGCTGTAGGAGGGAGTTCGAACTAATTGTTTACATAAAATTAGCCGCAGTAAATATTTACACTCCTCAATAGACCTTTTCCCAGTGTATAAAGTGATATACAACAACCTATATAGCATACATAACTTGTATTTAGCCAAAACAAATATATAATATGTACCTTCTGTTGTCACCAGTTTTATTTGCTCACTTAAAATTGTCCACTAGTTGTAAACCTGTTCCGATGCTTGCTAGATAACTGGCTGGTTTCTAGAATGTTTCAGAAACTTTTTTAGATAATGCCCATAGCGGGCTGACTTATTTAGCGCACAAAAAACATATTGTAGCTAACTAATTGAGTGGTTATATAGCACTAACACGCATGGAGTCAAGTGCGCCATAAGAGATTGTCATGTGTAATAACTATATGCGTAATTGTTCCATGATGTAGTGCGGCAATCGAGTAGAGCAGTTTGTAGTGTGCTTGGTCAGGAATCTGAATATCTGTGTTCTATTCCTGTGGCTACAATCTTTTTTCCTAATGCTCTTAGCATGGCTTCAGTTGGACACGGATCTTATTATAGTAAAGATTGTTAAGACAAGACACTAAGATAAAAAAAAACAAGGAATATTTGTTAGTAATCTTTTAGCTATGCATGTGGAGACCAGTAGGCAATGTTGCTGGCTTGACATAGTGCGCTTGGTACCTCAATATAGTCTGAGACATAGTGCACTTTGTAACTCAATATAGTCTGAAAACTGGTATAAAACTGATCTTAAGTTTATCTTGAAGTACTGAAAGAACTGTAGCGTTCCGTAAAATAATACTTTATTCTGTGTTATTATTTTTATTATTTAAATTTTAGTGCAATAATAGCCTGTTTTCCAAACTTACATCTGGCAGGAGTGAGGAAAGCTGGAACAGGAGACTTTAGTCTTAAGTGGTTCGACGGCCATCCACAAGTTGAACGCGTACAACAAGTAGGTGCATTTAAATAGCTAATTCTCAAATTTGGATAATGAAAGGCAATTTGGTCTGTTTTTAAAAAGTTTTTTTGATAATGTTAATACATACCTGTACTATATAATATTGTACTACAAAATATTAGTTGATTTTATCATAAAGTATCGGTAGTTTTTTGTCATTTGCAATTATTTTTTATATTTGAGGTGGTCTGACTGCCATAATGTTTCAAGATTAAAATCAACAAAATTTTATCACTATTAAAATTTTCAGATCAATCGAAACTGCAATTATGACATGTATATTGCAAAAAGACCCACAAAATAGAGAAGCGTCACTCTGAAATAGGAACACAATAGCCAGTATCAATCATTACAACTAGTGATGGCATTTTGCCCGAGTTTCTCTTCTGAGCATTTTAACCGCGATCAGGTTTTGTCCATTTTAATCTTGAAATATCCTAGTAGTCATATCAAACATCAAAAAACAATCGCAAATGATAAAAAATGCCAATCATTTCTGATGAAATGCACTAAAAGTTTGTATAAGGTCATCTTTAATACACTGAGAACATCTATGGAAAGCCATCTAAAATACAGGGAGCAACAATTTCAAATGTTTGCTTTTTAAATGATGTGACTTGAAATCAAAACTTCATAACTTCAGAAAAGCCGAAAACTTTGAATTTTTGAAGTCAAATCTTGATAACTTCAAACAAGCCAAACGCTTTGAAGTTTTCCACTCTCCTAGGATTTGCTTACTAGCAATTAGAAGACAACTCTTAAATTCATCTTGTGTAAATATTGGCTAAAATTCATATACATGTACATCTAGCTAAAACTGAACTTATGCCACGAACTATAAACTAACAGTTAATGGGTAAGTGGTATTTATCTTCTCTTACTTTTATTCACAATATTGATAACTATCTTTTCGATAGTTTCGTAAAATGCTTTACTGGTCCCTTTGACACGGTACTCACAATTCCAATGCGCCTCAAACCATGCCTTGTTGTATGACTTATATATGTATGTACAACTTTTTATCAGCATTGGTATTCATCAAAAAAATGGTGTTTTTCGCTACATGCTTAAAAATGAACAGACAGAAATCAAGGAATAGTGAGTTGAACAGACGTGTTTTGAACGTTGATAATCTAATAGTTTTGCGTAGGAGTCAAGATAAGGAATTGAATTTTGTAGTAACAGTAAGCTCATAAACTGAAACATATCTGTAATTTTAATTTCTATTTCAAACTTTAGTCAAATTCTAACATATGCATGTTATTTATAGTGTTATTTTACAATGCATTTTGTTAGCTCATAAAAATAAATGGGCAGACAACTTCAGCTTATGTTTAATGACTATTTGTAACTGTTTTCCACTATACAATTGGTAACTTTAGCCTTACTGGCAGTTATTTGCTAATTGTAGGACTATTTCGGAAGTGGAAACGAATGCCCCGTTGAGTATTTCTCTCATCAAAAATGGAAAGAGCCCGATGTTGTGAATGGGAACCTGTATAATGGAGGCCCTGGTATGCAATATATGTTTTGTTAGATGTTTGGCAAAATTTAATAGTTGTTAATCTTATAAAGATGAAGTTTAAAATGAATTTAAAATAGAGGTAGATCAATACAAACTCATGGCAAATGGCTGCTTGTAATCTAGCTGATTGGAAATCTGCTATTATGTGTTAGGAATAACCATGGACAGTTTTAGTTACCTCGACTTACTGCAAAGAGAGAGAATGAGTGTGAGAGTGTGAGAGAGTGAGAGACAAAGAGAGAGAGGGGGAGAGTGAGAGAGGAAGAGAAAGAAGTAGAGAGACAGAGAGAGAAAGAAAGCGAGGGTGAATGAGAGTGAGAGAAAAAGAGAGGGGGAGAGACAAAGAGAGAGGGGGTAGAGGGAGAGGAAGAATGAGAGAAAGAGAGAGAGTGAATTAAAGTGAGTGCGAGAAAAAGAAAGAGAAAGAAAGAGAGGGTGTATGAGAGTGAGAGAGAGAGACGGAGAGAGAGGATGGGATGAAGGAAGAGAGAAAGAGAGAAAAAAAAGAGAGAAGAAATGAGAGAAAAAAAAAGCAAGGGAAGGAAGGAAAAAGAGCAGGAGAGAAAGAGAGGGAAAAGATGAGAGGAGAAGAGAGAGAGAAAGATAGAGAAAAAAAGGAAGCGAGAGAAAGGGAGAGAGAGAAAGGGAGAAAGGAAAAGAGGGGAAGAAAAAAAGAGGGAAAGAGAGAGAGGAGTGAGATGAGTGAGAGAGAAAGGAAGAGAGGGAAAGAAGAATAGAGGAAAAGAGGGTGAGAGGGAGAGAGGGAAAAAAGAAGAGAAGGAAAGAGGAAGAGAGGGAAAGGGAAGAGAGGGAAAGAGAGAGAGAGGGGAAAAAAAGAGAGAGGGGTGAGAAGGAAAGAGGGAGAGAGGGAAAAAGGAAGAGAGGAAAAAGAGAAAGAGAGGGAAAGGGAAGAGAGTTAAAGAGAGAGGGAGAGAGAGAGATAGGAGAAAGAGGGAGAGAGGAAGGGAGGGAAAAAGGAAGAAAAGGAAGGAAGAGAGGAAAAGAGGAAGAGAAGGAAAGTTGAAGAGAGGGAACGAAGAAGAGAGGGAAAGAGGAAGAGAGGGAGAGAGGGGTGAGAGGGAGAGAGGGAAAAAATGAGAGAGAGAAAGAGGAAGATAGGGAAAGAGGAAGAGAGGAAAAGAAGGAAAGAGGGTGAGAGATTTATGAAAAAAGAAGAGAGGGAAAGGGAAAGAGAGAGAGAGAGAGGGAAAGTGGAAGAGAGGCAAAAAGGAAGAGAGAAAAAGAAGAAGAGAGGAAAAGAGGGATAGAGGAAGAGGGGGGAAGAGGGTAAAAGGGAAGGAGGGAGAAAAGCAGAGATAAACTGCAAATATGCCTGGATTCATGCCAGGCCTAGATCATAAAAAATTCATCAGCTTTATGAGACAACCATACAACTCAGACTAATAATGGCTTATTTATCCTGATGCTGTTGTGAACTTTACTCCTTGCATTTTCATATATTTGTTTGGCAGCCAATAACTAACATGGTGGATTATAGTGCTGAAGTGCAATTTCATGTACTTGATACCTGTATGCAGACATCAGCCGGATTTATTATATCTATGATGGTTGTACAAGCCCAACGCACTATCTTATACATAGATATCTTTACAGCAAGCATTCTCTAGGTTTGCATTTGGTAGCTTGGAAGGGCAGCATCAACTTTTGTGCTTTGTTAATATAACGTAAACTCTCTAATTGAATGCCACTTTTATCTGAATGCCACTTCTAATAAAACGCCGCTATTGAGCAAAGGTTGAAAAATACAGGCCATAGCCCTCGACTAGAGGTAGGTGACTTGGAGGGAGAAAAAGTCTCCCACAATGATAGATCTTACAAATGAACAGTTTATCTATCCCTAAGAGACTGTCCTACTCCACGACCTGATCGTTGGTTGAAACCAGTAGCCTCGAATGTCGGCTCTTTTTCTCATTTCCTGCGTATACATGTATAGACAATGCTGGAGAAACCAATGCTCTATTTACCCTACAGCATGGGAATGACATGTAGAGTTAGACTCCAACATATCCTACAGCAAGAATTGTTTTTATTCAGCACAGAGCAAAATATATTTGTCTCAATCTTGTGAGAAAATAGCAATATTAAAGAAACACAGTCTATTAATATGACACCTCGCTACAAAGACTGGTGTGCCATCTTGAAGCCCTAATTCAAAATGGCAAACTTGACATGTAAACCAGTCATCAGCACTGTTCTACTGCAAGTGCTAGTCCTAATGCAATGGGAAAGTGTCAAAGTTAAAGTATGCTATATAAGATTTTTCATGTCATATATAAAAATATTATGTCAGCACACATCTCATACCTTAACGCTTAACATTGGATACACAAGCAAGTACCCTGATCTTAGAATGTATTAACAACTTTCAATCAACCATGAAAATACAAGATTGCACAACTTCTTGTGAACTGAACATCATAACTCTGAGCTTGCAAAACTTAATGGAAAAACAGATACCAAATACATGTAGTAAACAGTTTTTTTCACACTCTTTCAAATTCGTCGTTTTACGGGCAACTGAAGAATCACGATGGTTGATGTACACTGAGCCTGATTGAGTGTGTATGTTTTTGTATGAATATCAAGATGAATAGTTTTAGAGTAAAGCTCTTGCTGCTGAGGAGAAGAAGCTTTCTAGTTTTGTCTATTTCTAATCTTCCTTGCTAAGGATTTTAGTCAGTATGTCGTTAGAAGCTAGTGCTCTGCCACCAGCCATTGTTCATTTCTCATTCAGTTATAAGTTTCCTCGGTATTTTGACAGTTTCTTAAGGAAAAATAGTTCATTTGATTTGCAACTTTGGAATTATGCTGAAAATGTATAACGCACAATGTACCAAAATATTCGTAATCAGATGTAGAACAGCAGTATGAAAATATGAAGTGAAAATGTTTTTACTTGTCTATAGTGACTATTGAGTATTAATTTTGTTGTTTTGATGTGTTTTTACTTGTGCGAGTTGTTACTTTTGTAACTCAAACAAAGTTCTACCAAAGCTGGTTAAGCCAAATTAAAATAGTATCTTGTTTGTTTAAAGACCCATGACAGCACTAGTGAACCACTATACCTTGGAGCCACAATACTTGGTAGAATTGATTTACAACCCCCAATTTTACAAAGAGACATTTGAGCCAAAGCTAAGACCAATTCTACAGAAGAAATAGAAAAACTACAACTTCATTCTTCATATTTATAGCAGTTTGGAGAAGTTTGGGCACCTTTTTTTCTTGTAAAAATTTTTTTCTAGTAAGTTAGTTTAAGCATGTCATTTGAAGCATAAAGCATAGGTATTTTAAATAATCACCAATAAAGATTGTCCAGTGTAATAAGTATGTGTACAATTATTTCATAGTATGGAAAGTAAGTCATTTGGGGTAGTGGATAACACACCTGTCTGCAGAACCGGGGTTTCAACATTCAACTCCACTGTAGAGCAGTTTTTCATCCTTAA
Source organism: Watersipora subatra (assembly GCF_963576615.1). Classification (NCBI taxonomy): domain Eukaryota; kingdom Metazoa; phylum Bryozoa; class Gymnolaemata; order Cheilostomatida; family Watersiporidae; genus Watersipora; species Watersipora subatra. Next base: position 10,756,747 of record NC_088709.1, read on the forward strand.
AACTTTATCGCTGTAACTGAACACATGAATGACAGACAACAAACACTGGGGTTTATATATATTTAAATGTAGCGTTTTTTGTCTCACTACTTTGCAGGGAACTTGATGGCGCATACAAAGATAGCAAGAAATAAAACACACCTAACCCTTGTCACTGGCATACAGTTCTTAGCTTATATGAGCACAGATGATACACGCTTTTATGTTCAACTTAGGAATCCCACTGACAGGTAAAACTCGTTTTATCCGTGATATACTGTTATTATTTTAAATAATGACCTTTTTTGTTTTTACAGTTTTTAGTAGTGATCTTTTATAAGAAGTCACATGCTGGGAAGACACAATCTGCAGGTTATACAGTAACGTCAATCAATCTAGCATCGAATACTAAAGCTAAGAAGAAAGTGTATACAACATTTCATGTTGTTACCACAATTGCCAAGATTGTCTTTCTTAATTTTTTATAGCGTTAATTAGGTAAATGTATCAATTTCACTTTGTCCTTGGGCATGTGCGCCTGTGCATGCGTGCGTGAGTGTTTGCATGTGTGTGAGTGTTAGTCATAGACCTATTACCTATACCATATGTAGTGTAGTTAGTAGGTCTATGATGTTAGTCCACAAAATGCTATGCATTTTCTGGTTAATTTCATCTAAATGTCGTATGTTCTATGCTTTTTGCCAGATCGCTAGAATATTTTGCTTCCACTTCCTGAACACTCACATGCAAACTATCTGACTGAAAATGAAGAAATTTCAGGCATGACCAGGCTGACTGCTAGTATCTGTAATACTGACTGCTAGTAACTGTAATACTGACTGCTAGTAACTGTAATACTGACTGCTAGTAACTGTAATACTGACTGCTAGTAACTGTAATACTGACTGCTAGTAACTGTAATACTGACTGCTAGTAACTGTAATACTGACTGCTAGTAACTGTAATACTGACTGCTAGTAACTGTAATACTGACTGCTAGTAACTGTAATACTGACTGCTAGTAACTGTAATACTGACTGCTAGTAACTGTAATACTGACTGCTAGTAACTGTAATGCTGACTGCTAGTAACTGTAATACTGACTGCTAGTAACTGTAATACTGACTGCTAGTAACTGTAATGCTGACTGCTAGTAACTGTAATACTGACTGCTAGTAACTGTAATACTGACTGCTAGTAACTGTAATACTGACTGCTAGTAACTGTAATACTGACTGCTAGTAACTGTAATACTGACTGCTAGTAACTGTAATACTGACTGCTAGTAACTGTAATACTGACTGCTAGTAACTGTAATACTGACTGCTAGTAACTGTAATGCTGACTGCTAGTAACTGTAATACTGACTGCTAGTAACTGTAATACTGACTGCTAGTAACTGTAATACTGACTGCTAGTAACTGTAATACTGACTGCTAGTAACTGTGATACTGACTGCTAGTAACTGTAATACGGACTGCTAGTAACTGTAATACGGACTGCTAGTAACTGTAATACTGACTGCTAGTAACTGTGAAACTGACTGCTAGTAACTGTAATACTGACTGCTAGTAACTGTAATACGGACTGCTAGTAACTGTAATACTGACTGCTAGTAACTGTGATACTGACTGCTAGTAACTGTAATACTGACTGCTAGCCACATCTAATGTAATATTATACCTTAAACAATCAGTAAATCCAACAAGTCTTTATAAAGAATTTAATGCACTCCAAAAACCTCTAATTGCGGGAACTTAAAACTATTGTAAGCTCTCAGATTGGTGCAGGTTGCTTTCTATTTTTTGTGATACTTCAAGCCATTATATTAGCTATGAATGGGCTGCAGGAATTGGTTGCATGCGCAAAGATTTAAGCAGCAAAATCGATCCAGCCATTTATAATGGCAGCACTTTTTATCAGTTTAGTGCTTTACATAAAATAATATGTCACTGATTATTAATGGCAATTCCAATAACGTGAATTTTAGGAAGATTTTTAAAACAACTGAATTTTGCAAGAGATGTGAAGTTTTCTGCTCATTTTATTATGGAGCTAGCTGCTAGGCATCATGTTGGCTCACATATTTTGCTTTTAAAAAACTATTAGGATCAGCAAATTGTAACCGATTCTGTTACTTGACCTACTTCCTTCTGGTTCGTGTGGCTTTATTTTTGTGTTTACAAAGTTAATGGCTCTGTTGGTTGCTACAAATGCAAGCATATCAGCAGTAGAAGTATTTGCAAACATATTTTTTATAATCTAAGCCACGGTGAGCAGATTTAAGCTTCTAAGGAAATGCATGGAGTTGTCGACCATCTTGACATAACGCTTGCTATTTTGTTATTTGTGATTTGGTGCATATAAGCATGGCAATACCTTTTAATTTGTAGAGTCATATCTAATTTGTTCTACTGGCATCAAGTCAAGCTTATATATACGCATTTACCTAGCAGCGCGTTGAATGGGGGTTTCATAGACACCGCACTACAAGAACTTCTAGACAAGATGCAAGACTGTTTACCTAAGTATGGAGAGGCAGCCTGTGTCTATTTTCCAGATGCTCATGATGGAGTTGTTGAGGTAGATCAACATTATAATGACTTAAATACTAACAAAGAGTACTTGAGCTTGTTGAAATTTGTACAAGTCAGCAGAGAAGTTGATGTCTGCTTTTTGATTTGTCTGTTTATTAATTAGAAGTGTAATCGAAAAGATAGTAAAAGTTGGCTGAGTTTATTTAATTAAAGATTGGGTTCAAAGAAGTTCATGTTTTTAAATTAATAAATGTCTGAATTAATACAAGCTTGTATTTACAGAGCTAAGAAATATAGCATTACGATCAATTTGTATCTCTTTATGAAATATCTGGTCATTTATTTGTATTTATTGACTAAATGTTGCCATTGTTGATTATCTGGTTCTTGGTTGAAATAATTTGGAAAAAGTTTCTGTTTGGAATGAAATTATTGCCAATAAACTAATGTATATAAATAGATACCTATATAAATAGCTATATTAGCTGTGCTACAAAGCCTTGCCCGGGTAATAAAAGAGTCTTTTGACAGAAATTTGATTCATAATTAGCATATAACAAAATTTGCCATTCTAACTTTCAAACTACATGTGATGAAAGAAATGTTTTGTGTAGTTGAAATAAATTAAGAGAGAAAATAAAAGCAACTGTAAAGGTTTTCAAACTTAGTCAAACAACTAACTTTCAAACTTCATATCATGAAGAAAAGGTTTTGTGCAGGACAACTAAATTAGAAATAAATAAAACAACTGTAAAGGTTTTGAAAAAAACTGTAAGTTTAAAATTTCATAATTTAAAAGAAGTGTTTCGTTGAAATTACTTAGAAGGAAAATATAAATGTAAATGTGTTTAAATGTAAATATGAACTCATTAGAGAGTAATGGTTAAATATAGTCTATTTCACTACAATTACATTCAAAAATTATTTGGTATGCAATTATATGATTTCAGTTCGTTTTAGCGTTGGCATGCAAAAATTAGCATGCGAAAATATCATAGGTTATAGACGTACATAGAGTTTTATAGAAATGCATAGCCATTAGCTGATGCAATCACCTCCTAGTGAAAATCATCATCATTAAAATAGTGTCAAAATACTATAGGTACCTATTATACATGTAGGTACTTGCAATGACTCTACATGTAGTGCATTAGTGGTTATGATTTGCAAGATAGAACATTACAAGGTAGTACGTGGAGAATTCTTGCCTTCAAGACAGACATGCCACCTAAACACTGAATTTACCTTAAATGACTTTAATTTATTAAATACATACTTGAAGGAAATTTTAATATGTATTTTAGTAAACTTTAAACTTTTAACATTAATTTTATCATTGCGATACGATTTTATTATTACGGATGCTGGATGTACCGTATAATGGATACAGATAACTTGCCATGGCAAGTTCAGCGACGTACATCTTTTAATAATGTATATAATCTGTACAAAAATCGCCAAATTTTAAGTTTGAGATCAATTATTGTCGATATCGTGGAGTAGAACAAATTAGCCCTAAAAAAAGCATCGTGTCGCATAAACTTAATTTCCAAAATATTTCTTAACAGAGGCCTCGTAACGTCTGAGCGCAAGGCTAAAATAATAATAATTAGCATGCGCATGGGGTATGCGGTATATGAAAACTTCTTTGATCAATATGCCGTTCTAGCTCAGTTGTAGAGTGTCCGGGTAAGAAACTTGTCGGTGCATTCGTCGTTAGCTCATATCCATTTATAAGCAGAATTTTAGTATTCACATTTTATTAGCTATAGCCGGAATGCAGACAGACGACATACGACATACATACTTTGAGAAATATATGTAGATATATCTATATACATATAATATTTATATACATATAATATACATATCTATATATATGATTTATGTATATATATATATGTATATATGTAGGCCTATACCGTAAACCTCTAATTGAATGCCACCTCTATTTGAACGCCAGCTCTATTTGACCGCCACTATGAGTAGAGTTGAAAAATAGAGCGCCACTTCTATTTGACGGCCACTTGGACTACCTTTGATCTTTATGAACCCATAATATCAAGTGATCAGTAGAAAAGTGTCTACAGAATCGCATAATAATGAGTCATTTACATTAAAAACAATCAATTATTTCATTGTTCAACTCCAAAACCTTTTTGCTTTTTCTCATTAAAACTTTGAAAGCAACACCATAGGAATAATCAATAACGGTCTCACGCTAATAGTAGTTCTTTCTATAACGCGGTCTTTCTACTTCGAAGAACATGCGTATATAAAACGGTTTGCAGTTTTTGAACGAAAGGTCACGTTTAGCAAGCAAACTTTTACGCATTGCATTTGTGCTAAATGCAGCGCGTAAAAGTTTTGCTCTGCCAAAAAATTGTTTAGATGCTAATATCAACTAGTTCAGCAGTGTATAAAAGGAGTTGAGGTCAGCAGATATTGTAAAAAGTATTGAACAACTAGAAGTTTTTCATTCCATCAAAAGCAACAATCAGAAAGAACGCAGCTATCTAAACAAACAATGGAAATATTTTAGTTTTTAAAACGCTAGTTTTTGTTTCTGCATGTAATATAAGTATGGTTCATTTATGTCACTTGTTCATAAATATATTTTTGTATCATTTGATAGATTATTATTATATTACTTATAAATAAGCAGAATTATAGCATGTTATTTAATAAAATTCTTGCGGCTATCTTTACGCAGCTTACAATGGGTTGATACTCGTAACTCCATTGCTATTGCACATAAAAGCTAGTTTTGGCTGCAAATTGTTGCAAAAACATCAATGAGCGCAATGAGCTTCTATGCAACATTTTTAAATATAGATATAAAATAGTTTAAATAAATTAGGAGAAAAATGAAAACAACTGTAAAAGTTTTAAAACTTTGACAAACAACTGTAACTTTCAAGCTATTAGCCTGGCACATTGCCAATAGAAAATTCCAGTGAGCTAGTTAATAAGCTAGGCTTCTAATTGCGGTACTCCATGACATTGCGTCAGCATTGTTGTCCAGCTGTAGTTATTTTAATAATAGCTATAGCCGGAATGCAGACAGACTTACGACACACGGACATTCTTTGAGAAATATATATATATATATATATAGACTAGCTGTGCCTCCCGGCATTGTCCGGGTATTAAAAATCAGTTTATGAACAATGAGAAGTGATGAGATTTGCCACTTGCTGGCAGGCAACTCTCCAGCAAGTGGCAGGCCAGTGCTCAGTGGCCTGGCATATTGCCAATGGAAAATTCCACTAACCTAGTTAGTAAGCTTCAAATGCTGGTAGGCAATGACATTGCATCAGCATTGTTGCCCAGCTAGGCTATTCTAAAAATAGCTATAGCTGGAATGCAGACAGATATATGACACACAGACATACTTTGAGAAATATATATATAGATAGAATATATGTTTCGGCTATAAGATATATATATATGTATATATATATATATAATGAGAGAAATATATATATATTAATAGATATAATATATATATATTTCTATAGAGAAATGGAGAAATATATATATATATATATAAACTATAAAGTCCTAAGAATTATGAACTAGTATTACTAAAATTAGAGTGCTCAACAATATATTGGAGCAGCTATATAGGACAGTAGCTGAGAAAAAAGATAATTATTGCTTTTAAATAATATATATATATATATAAATATACTCATGCTACAGACAGTACTGTTTCGGCTATTGAAGCTTCATCAGTGCAGCTCAGATCTTAGGCAAGGGACACAAATCCTGTTACCAATGAGAGTTGACTTCCTGCCATGAAACAACTAAGTTGCCTCACAGACAGAAAGTCAATGTGCTGGCATCAGAGTGCTCAAATCACAATAGTGATGAGCTTTGCACAAAGACTAATAGTGCCACACCTTTTATATACTTGTATATATATAAATGTATAAATATATATATTTATATACACATGTATATATAAATATATATTTATATATAAAAATATATATTTATATATAAATCTGTATATATACCATAGTACTATAGTACCATAGTACACTACTTCAGTGTTATAGTATACTACTTTAGCACTATAGTATTATATATCAGAACAATATGCTGATATATAGTACTATATCCCTATATATATTACTACTATATATACTAAAAGTATCCAAAGTATTACTTATTTACAGTCCCTCATAGCCCACAGCATGTACATCATCTTCATTGAAGAAATGTTCAAGTTGATTCCAAGAAAACAATTCAGGTTCAAAACATTGGATGAATATAGTCAAGATAGGGTGAGTACATATCTATGTGCTAGCAGTGTAGGCAAAGGCCTATATAAATTCGCAGGGTAAATACAAAAACACAATTTGGTGGCAACATAGAGTATTTATGTAATGATCTGCACAAATTTGAGTCAAAGGTAAATGGTAACATTGTGTATTCTTGTAAGGATGTGTACACATGTATGTCGGTAAGACATATGCACCTACATATAGACTAGAAGATTGCGTACAGATAAAATTGTAGTAATGCAGTATTTGTTTGTAAATTTCTGTTAGTAAAGTAGGAGCCTGCACAGAAATGTATAGCAAAATCTTATGTACATGAGTATACGTATATATGTATACTCATGTGTGTGCGTGCCTGTGTATGTGCCCCCGTGCGCACATGGACACACACACATGCACAAGGCGCACGTGTACAAGCGTGTGCGTGCATGCTTGTGTGTGTGCGCGTGTGTGTGTGCGCGTGTCTGTGCATGCGTGTTTGTGCGTGCATGCATTTGCGTGTTTCGACAAGGCATATGTCTGTGCAGGTTTATTAAGTTGACATTATTTTTATTGTACATTTCAGAAGTTATTCATAATGCTAATTATGGCTATATTATGGCTGTATTCTGTTACACAACTGTATTCTTATTATAAGTTTTGCCTTATTAAAAAAGAAGCTAGTGTTCTCAAACTTTGAGTAAATTCTAGAACCTTCAACCGCTCAGGCGCTTTATTACAGGTAAAGACTGCAATAGATCTCTCAGAGAATCATTTTGGAGTTAAATTTCAAGATGCAATGAAAGTTCGTGATGGAAATGGAATTGTTCATCATGGTAAAAAAAATCCAGTCTGGATCTCTACTTTAAAACTGCTTGATGACTTTTTTATGCCGTATAATCAGAGACTAGCAACACTTCTCGGTAATGACAAATGGCTGTTTAAAGTCAATCGAACCTCAGCTTTGTAGCTTTAGCATCCTCCTGCCTCACTAACCATTTAAAGAAAAGCATGTTTTGTTTGTTTTGTGCAATAATATTGCTAAGCTAGTTTATTAGTTGTATACCATTCTCGATGAGATGGATAAAGTATACACGATGGGTTCAGAGACTTTACTGATTTTAAACAGCTTTGAATGTTAGCAGCTGCAGGTGATACTTATGCTCTCAGATAAGTAATTTTCTGAGAACTTTCGTGGTATTTGTTTTTTGATTAGTTTTCAAAGAATATTGGTGGCATCTTTTCTTATTGGTTAGTTTTTAGAAAACATTGGTGGCATCTGTTTTTATTGGTTAGTTTTTAGTGATTATTGGTGGCATCTTTTCTTATTGGTTAGTTTTTAGAAAACATTGGTGGCATCTGTTTTTATTGGTTAGTTTTTAGTGATTATTGGTGGCATATTTTCTTATTGGTTAGTTTTTAGAAAACATTGGTGGCATCTGTTTTTATTGGTTAGTTTTTAGTGATTATTGGTGGCATCTTTTCTTATTGGTTAGTTTTTAGAAAACATTGGTGGCATCTGTTTTTATTGGTTAGTTTTTAGAAAACATTGGTGGCATCTGTTTTTATTGGTTAGTTTTGAGTGAGTATTGGTGGCATATTTTCTTATTGGTTAGTTTTGAGTGAGTATTGGTGGCATCTTTTCTTATTGGTTAGTTTTTAGAGAACATTGATGGCATCTGTTCTTATTGGTTAGTTTTTAGAAAGTATTGGTAGCATTTGTGCTAAATTGTTTTCACGTTACATGTTTCACCTTATAATGTCAAAACGATTTAGATTAGTATGTCTTTGCTATCTCCGACAACGAGCCAGATACACCGGCAATTAATTCAGGCCCTATCTAGGCTGAAAAATAAACAGCAAGCACAAATTATTGTTAGGATGTTTTATTTTTAGAAGCATAAAAACTGTAGGTGTATTATCGGTATAAATTATCAAAGTGCAAGCGAGTAAAGAGGGTGAATCGTGGTGTTTACAACTCCCTAAAAAGCTTAGCTAATAATCACTAATATTTTGATGATTCAAAAATCTAAAAGATTACTAGTACAGTAGGCGACTCAATAATGTAAACCTCTTACGTAAATTGACAAATTGACTAATTAGTGTTTCACATTTGTTAGAGCTTGTTTCTCATTTCCATACATTCATGCACAGAACTTCAATAACTACTTGAATTTGTTATGTAATACTAATGATTTTTTATGCCGATTTCATCACAGTGATTCGTCAAAGCATAAATAAAGTCAGGCTAAGAAGACTAATTAGTTTTTTAAGACTTAGACTTGCTGGCAAGGGTTGACAGGTACTACGCTGTATGCAGGCCATACAATTATTAGACTCCAAAGATTTGTAACAATATTGGAAAGATAACTCTGGCAAGCTGGTTCGTAACATTGCTGCTCATTGTAACAATCTCTTTTCAGTCACCAATAATAACTTGCTTGTTTGCGGGAACGATATGGCCAGGAATTCTTACCGTTAAAAGCTCACTGCTGACAGCTATTACGATGACTTTTTTGTTAAGTTTGGTTAGTGGTAATATAATTCTTCTCTCATAAGTATCAAAAGAACTAAGACAAATGAAAAAAGGAACCACTAAAGTTGATGTAGAAGTTGTGAAGGCATCACAGTATGTCATAGCAACCATGTCGCTGTTGATTATCACTTCACTACCAGCTTTTTGAAAAGTTGTTCTTTTTTATGTATTTTCGATAACGAGCCAGAAGGACACTATTAGTGTGGTCGTACAAACTGCTTACAGTCTGCAGTCTCTCTTTGGAATATGCAATATTGCTTTTTATGCTTACCTGAATCCTACCTACTTGATCAAGGCAAAAAGTCTGTTTCAGTCACTTTGCTCCAATAAGGTACTCTCAGCCAGCGAGTAACTGTTCAATAAGGTACTTTGATAACTGTACCAAATACACCAGATGACATCAGATAAATTGGCCGATGTCATATATATTTCCCTGACGTAGACAGACATTTCAAGATGCTTAGAATCCAATATTTTAAAGTGTTCAAGTCAGCATAGATCTTTTTGGCTGTTCTGAACTACTGGTTATGTATTTGCTCGCTCTCGTGTCCATTGTCTTTTCTTTCATCAATATTGTTATAATCTGTTGTGTTTCTCGCAAGTGCAATTGAAAATTAGCAGCTACTTCGTAAAATAAAAGTGACAAAGTACAAATTTCTTTATTAACTTTAGTCAATAATAGTTTTATAATAGTATTTTCAATGTTCATTTTTTCAAAAGCATTGTAACTCGTTTCAGATTAACAGCTTTTTCTTGTAAAACTATCAGAAAAGGTTTATAACTTTGGCATACTTTTCAAAATAGGAACTCTTGGTTAGTGTTTCTACCACAGCAATGTCAATTCAGTTTTGATATCGCAACAAATAATTTTATGATGCAGCGCAACAAAATATCCCACTAAGTTAAGTATTTTTCTAATTTTACTGCAGATAGGTACAAAAAATGGTTTTATGGAGTGCTTTAACAACCAATTGTTAAAATGTTTTGTTATGTCAATGAATCTTAAAGAAGGTTTTAATAAAACAAAACAATTAATAAGTTTGTAGAATTACGCATGGTTAGGCTAAGACGTGCGATAAACTTTCTAATGCTTACGTAAGTATTAGTTGCATTGCAAAATAGCCCCACATCTCTGTTATAAGGGATTTGTCTTTAAGTCAACCCAGTAAAAAGAGTAAATGTTCTGCTGATATTATTGTATGTAAAATTACTAATTCAATGACTTTGTCATTTTTGTAACATATACTATAGTGAGAAAAGATTGTCTCAGCTTCTCCTCTACAGGGCATTTATATGTACGGATCATAAATGCCAATGTGAAGTGATATTTCAGTGGGAAATAAGCTGTCAGTGTGAAGTGGGCTGTCAGAGTGAAGTGAGCTGTCAGTGTGAAGTGGGCTGTCAGTGTGAAGCGGGCTGTCAGAGTGAAGTGAGCTGTCAGTGTGAAGTGGGCTGTCAGTGTGAAGCGGGCTGTCAGAGTGAAGTGAGCTGTCAGTGTGAAGTGAGCTGTCAGTGTGAAGTGGGCTGTCAGAGTGAAGTGAGCTGTCAGTGTGAAGTGGGCTGTCAGTGTGAAGCGGGCTGTCAGTGTGAAGTGAGCTGTCAGTGTGAAGTAGGCTGTCAGTGTGAAGTCAGTGTGAAGTAGGCTATCAGAGTGAAATGACCTATCAGTGTAAAGTTGGCTGGCAATGTGAAATGGGCTGTCAGTGTGAAATGGGCTGTCAGAGTGAAGTGGGCTGTCAGAGTGAAATGAGCTGTCAGTGTGAAGTAAACTTTCCCAATAACATTTCGCTAGATATTTCACCAAGAATTATAAATTCCTGAATCTGAGTTTTTTTAAATTGAACCAATCAACTGTGAGTAAGTGACCAACAGTCAGATTTTGCTGAGAACAGCCTGGTGATCACCAGAGTTTGCTGTCGGAAAGCCTGGAATGGAATTGGCAGAGTTCACTATGATTAGGCTTTCTATCGATAATGGTCACAGTGAGTAGCTTTGCTATTGCCAGGTTTTTATAAGATTAAAGTTACAGGTAAGAAGGCGATTGTGAACGTGAGCACTACACTGTCAGAACTCATTCTGAACAGGTGTGCTATCACTAATGCGCATCCAAAGTAGATACGCTACTGGTAGGTCTCTTTTTGATTGAAGTTGCTGTCCATTGTTTACTTGTATATAAGTATATACTATTGCCAGGGTTCATTGTAATTAGGCCTGTTTGTACAGATATTCAGTGCAAAACCTGTTTACATCACTCGTGTAATGCTGAGTTCAGTAATATGTATGAATATAATATAAAATATATATATATGTATATAATGCATACATATAAAATATATATATATTTATATATGTACATATATATATGTACATGTATATATACATGTATCTATGTACATAAATATTTGTACATGCTATATATATATATATATATATATATATATATATATATATATATATATATATATATGTTGCCTTTTGACATTTAACACAAGTCACCTGAAGAGTGCACCAGCACAAAACAGACCTGTCGTGACCCCAGAGTAAAACACAAATGCGGAAGAAAAATAAGTAATATTAACCTATTCCAACACTCTAGTTATGTGTATATATATATTTGAAAAATTATTGCGGAAAAAGTAAACTTTTAGCATTTGCGCTACAAATTTGTTTTGTACGAAGCACTCATCAGACGCTATTGTACTAAAAATCGCGATTGATTGTACTAAAAGATTTTTAGTACAATCGCGTCTGATGAGTGCTTTGCACGAAACAAATTTGTAGCGCAAATACTAAAAGTTTACTTTTTTCGCAATAATTTTTCAAATATTTCATACTCCACTAATTATCTTTTAGGTTTTTAGTGTAGAGTTCTCTTTTTATATGCTTTTGCACTTGCTTTTAGTTAATATATATATATATATATATATATATATATATATATATATATATATAGTTGTTTTAAACTTATCAACTTTATTACTATATATATATATATAGTAATAAAGTTGTTTTAAACTTAACTTTAACTTTCATTTTTTCTCAATTTATATATATATATATATATATATATATATATATATATATATATATATATATATATATATATATGTTGCTGAACAGAAGCCATCCATCAATCTATCACACTAGAGATGATCATAAATAAAGTTTGTACAAAGATGTACCTGAGACCATCCAACACATCATAAGTAGATGCACACGACCTGCAAGCAATGCATACACTGATTGGCAAATACACTGATTTGCATACACTGGCATACACTAATCATGTTGAAGGCCTTTGTTGTACAAATGAACTGAATAAGCTTCAACACCGGTGGAATGCTCTGTTTAAGGGCAATGAGAACCACCGTAATCCATTCTAGTGGGACTTCCCCATTTGAACAGACTAAGACACATTGGCAAACCAGCCAGATATTGTGGTAGTAATCAAAATGAGCTTGAGACTATAACATAGCCAGCAAAAAAAAGACAAAAGTTGAGACATATCTCATACTCAGAGAAAATATTGAAAAAGGCTGGCATACGCGTAGTTGTTGAATGCTATAAATAACACATGCACCTGTGGTTTGCTCAAATACTGGCAACAACCAAGACAAAGTGCTTTGCAAAAAAAGCATGCTATTAAGAGTAGATAAGATTTAGAGATAAGTGCTCAGCCTACCAGGTGTCTGGTAGAAGACCAAGGCTTGAGGAGACATTACCATACCATTTGGGTTAATAGGAGTGAGGAAATAATTACATACTTGTATATATATTTGATTAAATCAGGAGTAATTTTCTTTTGGAACCATACGTAACAAACTAGTACCCAGGCAGTCTAGTTTGCTGTTAGAGATTGTCAGGTGTAATAAAAGTCAATGCACAATTGAATGCATCATCGGTTGCTGTAGAGTGCAGAAAGCCAGCGGCTTCACCACATGCATACGTATATGTATTATATGCATATCATTGTTGAAAACAGACTGCCAAACCCTTTCATAAGTAAACTGAACACAGCTTCTATAATTACCTGGGAAAACATCTGCTATAGAGATTATTTCTACAGCCAACCCACTGTTTAACTGCCACTAAAGAGTCCACTGCTCTGAAGCAATTTTTTCCTAAATGTTTACTGTGCTATTCAGGGTTGCTATATGATGAGAAATGTGTCTTCCACAGCAGAGCTATCAGCCACACCGATATGCATCCTCCGATACAGTTGAATGCGCATTCAAGAAGCAGACAGTCCTTGACATTGGTGAACACCAGATCACAGCAGCCATAAGGGGACTTGCATTTACTGAACTCAAGAATAACCACGTTCTTCTAAAACAGACAACATAAAGTTACTAGTGCAGTTGTTATGGTATCCGGATTGATAACTTCTTGTAGATCTTAAGCTACCACGGAGTGACTCGCTATTGAGAAAGTTAACATAACACAAGGGATTTTCTATCCTCCTCAAAATAAAAGATGAACTAGTACACAAAAAAACGCAAAAGATTCTTTCGTTTTCAGTGCTTTTTCAAAATTTTAATAGATTTCATCAAAATGTGTCACCATTTTTTTATCATTTGCAATTGCTTTTGATCTTTGAGGTGATCTGACTGCCAGAATGTTTCAAGATTAAAATTAGTAAACTTTGATCGTGGTTAAAGTGCACAAAAGAAAAATATGAGTGAAATTATGTCCTGATTTTTAATCGTTGTTATAGTGGATATCGTCTAATGCATTCAAGTTGCAACAGTACGCATTTTCCTCTGTCAGTCTCTTCGCAACTATATACATACTCTGAGTATTTTCGCTATGATCAAGTTTTGTAGATTTTAATCTTAAAACTTTTTGGCAGTCAGATCACCTCAAGCATCAAAAACAATTGTAAATGATAAAAAATGGCTATAATTTTTGATATAATCTACTAAACTCTCAAGCAGATTCATCTTTAAATAACGTCAATAACTTTTTGAGGATGCTGTCACTGATTAAACATTACTTTTTTGGCTTTATTCATTTGGGAAAAAAAGTTATAGCCTGACATAGCTTATAGTGTTTGGTAATTTCTTTAACTTAGAGCTTTCCTTGTTTCTGATATCACCATAGAATGTACTTGTATGTCCTTGCATGGAAACACTGGAAGTATTTTCAACACCCTTAACTACTAATGCATTTTCTCTTTGCCTATAATCATACCCTTAATATATTATTTAGCGTCATAATGCTTTCACTTTTGAATTCTGCCATGCTTAACTATAAATTAAAATGTACAGAGTTAAAGAGTTGTCTCCACAATGTAAGGGCAACTCTCTGAACATTACTATTTGCCTGTTAGCACCAAACTGGGCAAGCAGACACCTAGGTAGTCAAGTTGCCACTAGTTTAAACTATCAGGGTTGGAGCACCAGAGTTATCATGCCAACTAAGCAGGCCAGAGATCACTCAGGTAGTGGCAATGCCAGTCTTTATTTCGAGAGCCTTAGACACACTAATGCCTATAAAGATACATGTAAACTTGTACATACTAAAATGACTGCAATACAAATTAAATCTAAAAATCAACTTGCCTTAAGTTGTTACAAAATAATCATGTTCAGTGAGTTATGACTGTCCATAGAAGCCAACTTGTCACAAAATGCAAAATAGGTACCCAGTTAATTCTACTTGTCCCGAGAAGCTCAGTTGATCCAACATTGCAACTCAAGCCTTGAATGTTGCATGTCTAGCAATGACAACTACTACTTACACTACAAATGATGTGAAGATTTGAAGTTTTTATTAGAGCTCTCCTTATAAATAAACCTTTGCATTGAGTAGGGAAAAAAGTTCTCCTCATAAAAAGACAATTAAAAAAAGAGAAGAAAAGCTCTCCTCTTAAACAAGGAAGTAAAACAAAAGCCACCTTTATACAGTAAACCTCAATTATACAATCATGCATTATCATTAATCATAATTATCATAATAATTATGCATAGAGCAATACATAAAGTGAATAAACACAAACAAAGGCTGGCATAAGTGAATAGAATTAACTAGGCCAGTCAGTAAAATGCTACTAGCTAAAAATTATAAAATAAAACAGGTTAAAAATATTGAGATGTGGTATAAAAACGCCAATGTACCACTAGCACTGTACATGCTCGCATCACAATATATTTTTTTGTAAAATGAAGTGTTGCATATACTTTCAAATTAGTCATAAGCCTGGAATTGCCCAGGTTTCTTTAATATTCCATCAGAATAACCCGCAGCATGCGTTTAGGTTTTCAAAGCAAAGCGCTACACTGCTTTCATGGCCCCTACAGCTTTTACTTTTCATTCTATCATGTAATTTAACTAAATTTGCTAAACACCGCAAGAAAATAAAACAGTTTTAATAATTATTATGTGGAAAGTATGCATTGATAGGTAGACAGCGCTGTGCAAATCTACCGAGCCTCTAGTTCTGATAGCTTGTCTGAATAGCAGAAGCGAAAAAAGATTAGCTGAAAGCCATTCACACGAGGATTTCTAGCGTCAAAAAATAATCTGTATAAAGTGTGCATTTAGCAAGTGGGTGTTTAAGAGGCTGATTTTGAGTAACCAAACATAGTTTTGAAATAAAATATTTTTGTTGACTTGGTGGAAGGCATGAAGCACATGTGTGTAAAAATCGAAAAAAATCAGCTAAAAATGTGGGAATCCAGACTGTGAATGTACTGCAGAATGTGTTCACGCAGACTAACAGACAGACAAAAAAAGGGAAATATATTAACATAATAAGTATGTTATATGATAGCGTAATATTAATTTCTTGATTTGGAGTTGTTGGAACATGTAATCATTAGTTTGTAGAGAGTTGTATCCCCCATGTAAACTGTCAAGTATTTTTAGCAACGTGCGGTAAAATGAAAAAAGCTCCGTTGTAAATTGGCATTCTTAAACGTTTTGGTCACATGTTAATACTGCCAACAGCTTTGAGCAAGAAATGCTTAAAGTAACCGTTGGGGTTACATATTCATGTAAAACCTTAATCGTAACTACATGTGGACAAGACAAATGGCAGATTAGGTAATAAAAAATTTGGCTACAAAAACGTTTTTTATACTAACTCACACAGTTAAAAACTCTGTCAAATTACTCTATTTTTAAGGAAATGACACAGAATTAATACACAGAAGTACAAAAATACAGTAGTACCTCTACTTACAAAGACTCTATACATGAAATTTGCACGCCTTGAAAGAATTGCTGATTGCCCAGCGTTGCCCGGATTATAAAAAAGATGTTGCACAAAAAATTTATTTTTGTTAATATATATAACATTTATCATTCTAACTTTCAAACATTATATCATGAGAACAATGTTTGGCACAACTCAAATAAATTGAGAGAAAAAATAAAATAGCTGTACAAATTTTTAAATGTAAATATGAAATAATTAGCAAGTAATGGCTAAATAAAGTCTGTTTTGGTATGTACAATTGCAATAAAAAATTATTTGGTATCTAATTATATAATTTTAATTCATTTCAGTGGTGGCATCGTAAAGGGAAAATGTCATATAGATTGATATAGAAACTTTTGAACCCATAGTAATTATCTGATGTAAACACTCTCTGGTAAAATCATCAAATTTTTATATACGTAATGTACACGCTGTAAATTAACTACAAAATCATATATTAAACTTAGTAATTATAATTACCTGCTGTAATTCTAGTGTATTTAGTGGTTATAATCTACAATGTAGAATAAGTGTAACATTACTGTATTACATGCAGTATGTAATGCAAGAAGTTCTTACCTTCGAGACAGACGTATAAAATAAAAGCTGAATTTAACTTATATGAATTTAGCTTACTAAACACATACTTGAAGTTAAGTTTTAGTATGTATTTAACTAAATGAAACTTTTTCATATGCTAAAATTTTACCACTTATCTGTGTTCAGCATCGATTTTCACTATAACTGATAAGGAATAACGCTTAACTGAGATCGAGAGCAAGCATCGTATCTCTTTCAGGTGTTGTGAGAGGGATGTTGGCAAACAGGATATTAGCATCTCTGTTATTTTTCTGTAATCAACACACCAACTGCCAAAATTTAATTTCAATATAATCTTTATTGATATTGTATTATATATCTTTATTGATATTGTGTTATATATTGTACAAACTTTTGTTCTCATATGGCAAAGACGGAAAACATTATATTCCATTTCATGAGGCAAAAATCGTATAACAAGGGCATCGTGACTCGAGGGAGCAATGTATTGATTTATAATAAAAAGTGCATATTTAACAAATGCAACCATGGAAAGGATATGCAGTATGTGGCAAGAGTTTTAGGTGTGATGAAAACAGTTTAGCCTTGTGGTTACACGCACCTGCTAGTAGACTTGTGTTTAGAATTTAGCACAAAGGTGATTTTTCGTTGTTAAAACTTTATCGCGATAACAAGACAGTTTAATGACAGACAAACACTGAGATATATACTTATAAGTACATATAGATATATATTATTATATCTATACAAAAACTAGCTGTGCTACCAGGCGTTGCCCAGGTAATAAAAAGTCTTTGGTCAAAAAATTAATTTGTATTTAACATATAACAACATTTGCCATTTTTACTTTCAAACTACATGTCATGTTAAAAGTGTATTGTGTAATTGAAATAAATTAAGAGAAAAAATTAAAACAACTGTAAAGGTTTTTAAACTTTGCCAAAGAACTTTCATGCTTTATATCATGAGGAAAATGTTTCGTGCAGGTCGAATAAATTAAAAAAAATAAAGCAATTATGAAAAGGTTTAGTTTTAAATGTGAAATAATTAGCAGGTAATAGCTAATTTAAGTCAGTTTTGCTACAATTACCATAAAATATGATTCGGTTATGGTACAATAACTACAAATTGAGAAAACAAAATAAAAATCCTGAATATGTAGAATTAATAATAACAATTATTGCAGAGAAATGTATGTGTATAAAAAAGGTTACTGTTCTACCAGAAGCTATCCACCAAAACTTTGAATACGACGATACAAAGACAATATAAATGCCTGTGCGAAAAGAATTGTCCTTGACCCCAGATATAAAAACTAAAAATTAAAAAGAAAATTTCTTCACAAGAGCATCGTAACTCATGGCCACATTGGTAAAATAATCACTGTGCGCTATAGCTATGGCCAGAATGACAGATCCACAGATCTACAGACATATTTGGAGAAATATATATAATTATATATATTTCTAACATCTACATATATTATTTTTCAAGCGAAGAGAGGTACCCCTGTACTCTGTAAATGTCAAGCGGTAACTACTCTCAAAGTGGCATCATGCCTCAATTCTAGCTCACACCAACTTGCTGCATAAAATCTGAAGTTGCTCTTGCTAGTTACATACCAGACCCTCGGCCAGACTATCTTCTTTGTGTAAATTTTTTTGCTCCTCCTCCTTTGGTTCTAACCGGCAGACACAGAAGTAACCGTCAGCGATGCAGGGATACTCATAATTGGCTATTTTAGTGCCATGTATTCCTGATGTCAAACAGCCACCAGCACAAAGGGCAGCGCTGACAGCTGACACTGCCATAAACACCACCTACAATAAACATGCTTAGATCAGAAGAATAATTAACTTTGTGGTTTGGTTTAAGCTATTATGCATCCTTGACCTACTGGTGAAAACAGTGTACTAGATCGAGTCAGTTAACACCATGGAATGAAACCTTCTAATATCTGTTTAAAAAGACCTGCAGTTATAATTATTTTACTAATCATTTACTTGTCAACGCATTTCATACGCTTTTACACAATGTGTACAGAATCTCATTTATGTGAAAGCTTTTTGATATTTCCTTTTTGAGACTCACAGTGTTCCTTCACTTAAAATTCCCAGCTGATCAGCTGATAAATCAATTTGTGACATAAATTATAATTTTCACACTCAAAAGTTTGTAGTCATATTTATTCAAAAATCTTGTAAGTTTCCAAATTTTAGCCAAGTAGGCTATTGGTTTTATGTTTTTTTTCCAGCTTTTTTGATTTTAGAGTTTAACAAAAAAAGCTTTGTGAGCTAAAAACTTGCTTTTGCTATAATTTTTGGTTAAAATATACACATTTCAAAACTTACATAATATGAAAAATTTGAAAGACTCTCACGTAAAATGAAAAGCACAAATTTCTAAACTCTAGCCTTGGAATACAAATAAATCAGAGTTGTCTTCTTTCAGCATAATCGGTGCCTTATGTTTTCTCAAATTAAAATCTTAAAACATGTTGATTATAATTCATAAGAACATTGTAAATAGTTAAAACAAATAAAAATTAAATAATTTATCCTTAAAAGAAGTTATAATTTTATGATTTCTTGATTTATTTATTTTAGTCTTGTAGTTTTCATATCTGCGAAACATTTTTATCAATCATCTCTCTAACAGAAAATTTAATGGGAAATAAAATTTCACAGTTTTAATTTTAACGAGTAAACAAACCTACTTAAAAAAACCTGTATTGAGGCATGCATCCATACTACCAGAAACTGTGACTTATCTGTTGAGACATGATTATACTACCAGAAACTGTGACTTATCTGTTGAGACATGCCTCCATACAACCAGAAACTGTGACTTATCTGTTGAGACATGCCTCCATACTACCAGAAACTGTGACTTATCTGTTGAGACATGTCTATACTACTATAGAAACTGTGTCTTATCTGTTGAGCCATGACTATACTACTAACAGGAACTGTGACTTATCTGTTGAGACATGATTATACTACCAGAAACTGCGACTTATATGTTGAGACATGCCTCCATACTACCAGAAACTGTGACTTATCTGTTGAGACATGACTATACTACCAGAAACTGTGACTTATCTGTTGAGACATGACTATACTACCAGAAACCGTGACTTATCTGTTGAGACATGATTATACTACCACAAACTGCGACTTATCTGTTGAGACATGCCTCCATACTACCAGAAACTGTGACTTATCTGTTGAGACATGATTATACTACCACAAACTGCGACTTATCTGTTGAGACATGCCTCCATACTACCAGAAACTGTGACTTATCTGTTGAGACATGTCTATACTACTATAGAAACTGTGTCTTATCTGTTGAGCCATGACTATACTACTAACAGGAACTGTGTCTTATCTGTTGAGCCATGACTATACTACTAACAGGAACTGTGACTTATCTGTTGAGACATGATTATACTACCAGAAACTGCGACTTATATGTTGAGACATGCCTCCATACTACCAGAAACTGTGACTTATCTGTTGAGACATGCCTCCATACTACCAGAAACTGTGACTAATCTGTTGAGACATGACTATACTACTATAGAAACTGTGTCTTATCTGTTGAGCCATGACTATACTACTAACAGGAACTGTGACTTATCTGTTGAGACATGACTATACTACTATAGAAACTGTGTCTTATCTGTTGAGCCATGACTATACTACTAACAGGAACTGTGACTTATCTGTTGAGACATGTCTATACTACTATAGAAACTGTGTCTTATCTGTTGAGCCATGACTATACTACTAACAGGAACTGTGACTTATCTGTTGAGACATGTCTATACTACTATAGAAACTGTGTCTTATCTGTTGAGCCATGACTATACTACTAACAGGAACTGTGACCTATCTGTTGTCCTGTCTGACTTTTCCGACTGTTTGGCAGTAAAAAAGTAGGTTTGGTAACTTTTGCATATTTTTGCTGACTCTAGTTGTTTGCTAATTTTAGCATCGCCGCAGCATTTTATTCCCTACTTTCCTTCCATGATTTTTCTGATTGGGCCTGTGCACACCTCTATGGTATGCGAGCTGCTGCTCGAGAGTGTGCAAGAATTAATCATGCAAACTAGTTATGCAACTCTTTTGAAAAAAACAAAAAATTATTGTTCCATTTGCAAGAACTTGGCTATATAAATCTGCATTTTTTTTATTAATTGAGAAAAAATATTGTAGCACCACCAATCCTGAAAATGATCAATACATCTCACTCATTCACAAAATCACGTTTTCATCAGATAATAGCGAAGGCAAAGTAAAATTCAAAAATTAAAACATTAGACACTTCTTAGAATGGCTTTCTGATAACATATTGTTTTCATATATTCGGAGTGTCTCTGTTTTTCATTGTGGTTTGAGCTTTTTATTTTATTCGAAACAAGGAGTGCGAGATTGCCGTCATCAGTGTGGGGTGTTTAGTGATGAAACTGAATAGACTAATGCTAATCTAATAGCTAAGCAATTGTCCAATCTTTAAAGATAACTGTAAAAGTTTTTTGACAACAATATTAAACAGAACTACCCATACAGCTATTGATTACCATAGCTGTTATTATAGTTGACATACTCGGTGTATGGTAGCTTTGGTAGTCTTGCTTTTGTGTTTCTCCGTGTAGAGTATGTGGTAGCACAGGCCCACCATACCAGCTAGCGCAAGCTGTAACAAAATATACATGTATTTGTTTTATTGATGGAATATTTAAAAAACCATGCTGTCTAACACATTTACGTGTACCGCTATGACTTTCAAATGAATGCCAATTTACCAACACAGGAGTACTGCCAAGATCAGTTCATATGTACAGGAGCCAAAACTTGCACAAGACCACAAAATAGAGTTTACATTTGTGGAATATTTTACACTGTACATATGAAGGCTTTTCACAATTGTATATGCGGCATTTATTGCTTCTTGATTTTTGATTATACAGGTTCGGGCTTGACGCTATGCATTACGTTACGCACTTTCAATATTAACCGACTAGTGAAAAATTTAGTAATGGTTAGTGAGTTATTTCAAGCAAATAGAGCAATTCTGCCTGTAAATGTTAAGCATTGCTGGTCGATACTGTTTCAGTTTGCATTCTGTTGTAATAAAATAGAACAGAAAGCAGGTTGTCAATACTGTGCATCAATATGTTTACTATCTCTTTTGACTACCAGCAGTTCATGTTTCAGCCTATCAAACTGAATGTCACGAGTTCAAACCCAGTAGTGCGCAATACTTTTTTCCAACATCCAATGGTAGCTCAGAACAGACAGACAGACGATCATGGTTTTTATTATAGTAATGGTTATTTAACTTACACGATTGTACAAATTCGCTGATATTCCTTCTATCAAATGATAGATATGTAGCTTGCTAAAACACCAACCCTAGGTGTTAGTGTTTTAACACTATTATGTAGGACTACCGAATATGATTCTTATCATTCTTTGGTCTCCTTTTCTGATCATAATTGTAGTTTTATATACTAAATAGTCTTTACTGTAATAAGAGTTGCTTCTATCTACCTGCCTGTCAAAAGTCATTGCTGGATTTTAGAAAAAAAGATCGCATAATACTGGATTCGAACTTATGACGTTCAGCTTGATAGACTGACACTCTGAACTGAGGATAGCTAAAAGATTTAGTACAAGTATTGATTCTGTTTCATTACAACAGAAAGCAAACTAAAACAGTATCGACCAGCAATGCTTAACATTTACAAGCAGAACTGCTCTGTGTCCTTGACATGGCTGTCTAAAAACTTACTTAAGTCTTTTACTAGCGGTGTAGTGTCAAAAGCGCTTTGTAAAACTAGTACAAAATTCTATTTTGGGTTTTTGTGCCAGTGCCCATGTGTTGGTAAATTGGCATATATACTAGCCATAGCATTATACGCAAATGAGTTTGACTGCATGACTTTTTATGCTGAGAAAGCATCGTAACAAAATGCTATGGGACTGAGAGATATTGGTAACAACACATCCTTTGCTGAAATATTTAGTGATTGAGAGATTGGCGTTGAAAAGTCTTGTACCAGAAAATGGTTAAATCTTGACAGATTGTAGAATCATTAGGCAGATGCTTATATTACGCATGGCGACCTTTTATGGTGCACCGGGGAGGGGGTGGAGGGGGTCAGAGTACGAGTTATTATAATTTATAGTATAACCTCCAGGGAAACACTCTTGTATTGTTTCACCATTTCTATACTACTTTGAATAACAAAAAAGTATACAGCATCAGTTACTGCAATTCACAGTGGTCACAATAGATTGAAAAGGTGAACACGAGCATTGACCCCCTGAGGAGAACCTTTTTAAAGGCTAGTTGTGGTGAGTTGCAACCTTTTCTGCAAGGCTCTACATTGGGACAATACTTCATATAAAGTGCCACATGAAACCAGCATATTCTATCAAAGTTTTCAATGATGACTATAGTTGTTTGTCAGTACAATGATAGATGAACTTCTTATATATTGTATAAAGAGAAGACAACTCGACACACATTTGATCCAGTAAATAATTGCTAGATGATTTCTCATAGCCAGAAAAATAAACAATGTGACTAGCAAGCCAAAGTTTATTGAATATGCTCATCAAATTTCATCATTTAGTTTATTTACAATAAAATATCTTATCATACAGTTATTTAACATTTCTGATAAACTTTTTTACTAAATAAATATTTAATAAATAGATTATTAGTTAATTTTAGTGTTTTAATGAAATAAAATGTACAAATAGCAATCTTGCTCATTAAAATGTTTTGTGTAAAATTCTAATGAAGTTTAATGGCTCATGTAATATCAATGTGATAAAAAAATCTTAACAGAATTTGATATAGCAAATTTTTCAGCAATTTCAAACCTACAATTACGCGTTTTTCCAAAAGAGTGTCACAACATAAATAGTTATAAACTGCTGAAGGATTTTGGAAATGCTGCATCACCTGCTATCACCTGCTATCACCTGCTATCACCTGCTATCACCAGCTATCACCCGCCACCACCTGCTACCACTTGTCAACTCTACAAATTTCTATTCCGCAATTAATGAGACTAGAGAACTTACAAGGAGCTGGTTTAAATAGAAACTGTCAAACGACAAGCTGTGACTCACTAAATAAATGATTCTCAGTTAAAATACGAAATCTCAAAGATTGAAGTTTAAAAAAAATTCTAGATTATAGCGTAATGCATAAATTTAAAGTTATATTTTTGTTCCATCAGATTACAAAAATAATGTATTTAAACAATTTTATAATTATTGTTATATCGCTCAATAAAATACTGACATATTAAAATGATTAACTTACTATTTGAAGGGTGTTCAAAATCTTGCTACTATGTTGCAAGGTATAGATGGACTTACTGGCACTCCACTCCAGATTGTGGCATCTCGATACTTAATTGATGAAGTAGTCAATGGCAAATAAATGGCCATAGCCGAAATCGACAAGCCCAAGGAAACCTGCAACAAAAGACTGTATAGACAAGTAGATTCCTGTATAGCCGAGTAGATTCTTGAAATATATGTTAAACAGACACTGTCCTCCCCAACCTAAAAGATGAGTGCTTTCAGGGATTATAATGCCAAAATTATAAAGACTTGCTTCAGAGGAACCCTTCTTCTCAAATTTTTATTAAGAGAAGAAGCTTCACTGTAACTCATAAAATTGTCAATTTTCCAGTCTAACATGCGACAAGCAATAGGCTAGGCTCTTTAAAACTCCTTGCTATAGGTAGCTGCGGCGGTTGCTAGTAAGAGAGGGTCAGCAAGTATAGTATGCTTATTGGACCTCTCTTGTGCTTGCGGCTACAGGTGCACAGTTCGAGTCAGGTGCAGTTGATACTTTCTGTGTTTTGTTAGAATATTAACCTAGAATCTAGGCTGATATTCAAAACAAGGAACTTTTATTCGTCGTTTCCATGCTTCGAATGAGTTTGGCCGACAAATGTCCACCCAACCATTTAACTATTAAGATCAAGATTAAGATCAAAAATAGTGCAACTCTAAATTTTAGAGTTGCACTATGTTTGATCTTTTTTAAATTCTTGTTGTATTTCCCAAAAAAACAAAACCTATTAAAGAAAACTCGCTTTTGGGTAACAGAAACATTTAAATTCATGCGTTGTTAATTAACAGATCGAAAAAGTAATTATTTTGTCCTCCCCATCCTTGGCATGTTGAATTAGGTTAAGGCAAAAAGTTAAGCACAAGTACTAGTGAGTAGCAGTAGAAAAATTATTGTGGCGAGACCTGCGTGGTCGTGTGCTGAAGTGTGCTGAATTATTTTACCTCCACTGGAGAGAGCTTATTCGAGTATTATCAACTTAAATCGATCAACAG
Source organism: Watersipora subatra (assembly GCF_963576615.1). Classification (NCBI taxonomy): domain Eukaryota; kingdom Metazoa; phylum Bryozoa; class Gymnolaemata; order Cheilostomatida; family Watersiporidae; genus Watersipora; species Watersipora subatra. The sequence goes on from NC_088709.1 coordinate 10,782,210, forward strand.
TGAGGATTATTTCTATGGTGTCGAATATTACTTTCACAACAAATGCCTCCATACAGATTTAGTGAAGTGAAATAGCGTAGTATGCGTTCGAATTTTTCCATGTTTAGGATTCCATGTGGAAGCAACTCTGAACCCATTCAAGGCATGGAAACGCACTGATTGTCTCATATAGTAAGAGAGTATGTTTACAATAGATCGACACAAAATGCAAGTTAGTTTCAAGCTTCTTACAAAAATTGTCAAGTGTACACAAAATTCGATTATTTTTAGCAAAGGTGCTTATGGAGTAATTTTCAGCTTCCCATTGGTTGCAGAGTTAATAATCAATAAACCAATCAAATAATGGTAGTTACAAATTAATGCTCATAATATATTTTTCTGTTGGTTATTAGTGGACATAAATACATGCCAAAGCAATAAACATCTAATAATTCTAACAAATGAAAAAAGGATAAACACTAAAAAGATATTGTTGCCTGCTCTCAGACAACCAGCAACAACAGAATGTGTCAGCTCATTATTGATGAATTGTTAGAAACTGTTTTGGTGCAGAACAATTTATTGGATTTACATAAAGTTTTCATCACAGATTTTTGTTCTTTACAAAACTTTTTTTTCAAACTTGTCCTGGCTTTGTCAATACATGCCTTTGTATGTCATTATTAGACTGACACCGGGCTCTCCATCTATCACTACAATGACTACAGCTAAAGCCTTTTAGATACAGTCGAGTCTCTACATACAAAGTTAATCCATTTCGATATTTGCTTCTTATAATGAGATTATCACATTTTGAGGCAAATATTTTTAGTAAGAAAACATTGTATTTTGCTTAGTGATAAACATGTCAGCTTCATCTAGCTCTAAAACAAAGCTCTATATAAAATATGTGGAAAAATATGTAAAAATATTTAAATTCTATGTAAAAACTAGTTAGATAATAATCGATAAAAATATATTTTTATTGTCCCTCTCTGGTAGACACGGGAACAGAAATACAGGTTTGGTAGTGCGTAGGTTGTGTTAGGGACAGTGATAGTAAAATACATCATAAAATAAACTTGTCTAAATTAACTTAAATCATGCATTTTTCACTATAATTATTTCATACTTGGTATTTAGTGTTTGCAAGCATTTTTACGTTTACTCACAAAACTGCTCAGATTTGAAAAAATTAAAACACCATTTTCTAAACATTTTTCTCCAGTTACTTTTTTGAAAAATTAGTTGGTTTAACAGAAAGAATTATTTGATGACTGCTGCAGGAGTTAATATGCTGAATAAAGATAAATGGTTAAAAGGATAAGGAAAGGCAGAGGACCTGTAAGATAACCAGCAAGATATAAATCTGGCAAAATCTCTGTTGGCAGCTTTCCTTGCGCTTAGCCATTTCTTGTACAAGAACATCAAAAGTAGACATTCTTCTTTCGGCATGACCTCTTGGACACTGGGAAGTACGTCTGCGCGCATCAATATTCGCCGCATTGACCGTGAGCTCTAAACAAACAAAAAATTTAGTAGCTCTTTTGACCTATTAAACTGACTTACTTAATTGACAGCGGAAAGAGTTGCACAGCAAATCCTCAAGACAAAGAATAGATGAGAAATGTGTTTGGAATGTGAAGGAACAAGCTTGTAATTCATAACTACTTTTTTGTTGTTATATAATTAAAAAACTGCTACAAGCCTCCTACGAGATTGGGCTGTAACTAAAATCTGCGAGTTACATTTTAAAATGTTTGTCTTTTTGTGTCACTCTGTATGGCAAAAATATTTGTAATAGAATATTGTAATGTAAAGAGAATCACTAATAATTATTATTGCTAAAGTGGGATAGTTAATTTATGCTCACGGCCAATAATTTGTCAAGCTGATAAAAAACATTCTTTAGCCTCAAAATTTCTCAGGAAAATAGGTCAATGGCTTACTAATTATTAATTCTCACAGGGTGTCTTTTTATGTTTTTGTAAACACCTCATTCCCTCCTTACACTAGTGCTCCTTCTAAAACACAACTACTGGCAATAACACACTGGTAACTCCGATACGGCATTGGTAATTCCAAAAAGATAATTCCAATATAACACTGGTAATTCTAATATGGCATTGGCAATTCCTATCAGTGCTCAGTATATTGTGTGGTGATACGTATTAGACATTAGCCAAAACAGCTTTAAACATTAATATGTAAGTACCTACCTAGCTTGGGACGGAAAGCTATTTTGTGATTTTGTTCCAGTTTGATAACTAAGGTATATTTCAGGTTCATGTTTCTCTAGATGGGTTAAGTGAATGCTCTAGGAGAGGTAACTTATAGGTTGGCAAAAAATAGCTTGCCTCAAAAATAAATTTTTATTTTTGAGGCACAAGCTTTATAAATCTCAGTGTTTATCTTTTTGTTTGTTGTTTTGCTGGTCTTCCCTGTGTCAAGCTATACCAATTAAAATCTAGCGCTGAAAAGTTTGCTTCTCAGAGGGCTTGATCTCAGTACTTTAATGTCTGCAAATGATCTAAACCATTACATTACTACCATTCCACATTCCAGTGATGAATGATTGTGATTACATTAATTTCATTGGTTAAAATACTCGCACTTAAAGTGCTTGGGGTTATTAACCAGCGCAGTTGATCATTACGTTTAAAACATCACCATTGTTTTATTAAAGATTTAGATTACTAACTTACCAAGTAAGTTACTCAAATTTACTGAATAATTATTTGAATACCCATACAATGCCTTGCATTCTTCTAGTATTTACTATAATAACAGACGTGACCGATCGTATAAAACTATTCTTGGAGGTTAAGAAAACAAATGCATTACACGGGAATTGAACTCAGACAAAGCGCTTAACCAATTATGTCATTAGACCACCTTGCAGCATATAGAATAGTTGTGCACATACATATTACACATGAGGATCTCTCATGGCTTAAGTAGCTACCAGCGTACTAGTGGAGTATAAAAAGAGTACCTTGTGAGCGTTGTTTATAGAATTCTTCTTTAACTCTAGACTCGTTGGGGCTAGTCAATGTAACTGCCGGTAGGTAAGTGATGGAGTCAAAAGAGCATGTGGAACTCAACCTGCGTAGGTGTTCAGCCTGTCTAGACTCTAGAGAGTTAGAAAGAGAGTTAATGGACATTCGTACTCCGGTGTGACTAAAGTTTTCCATCTGATACTTTCTGGCAAATATCGGTGAATCTGAATATCTGTTTCGTACCAACTCTATCCTAGGTTCTCTGCTAGACAAGGCGAGTTTAAGGCACGCGCTCTTGCCTGACTGAAGTGTCTGAGGTTGGTCATCCGTCTGGACATTCCAGTTATTGCTGCCATCTTCGAAACTGACATGACGAGTTCGAACCTGTAATTGCAATGAGGGCTGTTGTAAAGTGATTGTATTGCAGCCTCTTACTAATTCTATCTTAGTACACCTTAAAGGTTATAAATGGCGGGGAAAATTTCTGTAACATTTTTTTACTACCACAGGAGACCAACAGGCTTGTCATGTTTATCAGAGAATGATATGCACTCCTTTGAGCCAAGGTTAAAAAATTAAACTAATTTTTAGGCTTGGTTTTGAGATATCAATGCTCAAAGTGACAGCATTACAATGATGATGAAACAGACGCGTAAGGCCAATAGACATGGTTTTATTGAATGGATGGAGAATATTTGTAAAAATATTTCGACGAGTGAGGTTGCATAAGAGTGTAAACAGAAGCACATCATGTTCAACTACATCCTATTTGAGCTGTTTTGGAAAGGGATTCCAACCTAAGGCGTTTTCGTGATGGCTGCGATGAACTGTTTGAGCTTTTAAGAGCTTGTAATCACATTTCCACATATTTTGCACTTACAACACAGCAGAGTAAAACATGGTGAACCTTTCGATACCAAATAACGGTAATGTGAATTTTGTTGCAGGTCAACCTTTAAGCTCTGTTAAGTGTCAGCACATCCTAAAAAGTAGTTCATTATACAGCCTGTTTATTACAAAAGCTGCCAGGCATGCCTATTTTATGGTCAGTGGATATTCTAGCCTACTAAATTATATAATAGACTGTTGCACAGCCTATTTCACTCTGTATCATATGTTATAGAGATTAGATAGACAACTGCCTATTGTGACAGCGGGTTTACCCAACAATATTAGCAATGCAAATTTCATATTATGTGACCATTTATAACCGACTTTCTTTTATAGGATATACTGTTAGTCTATTATTTTTTAATTGAATTATCTTTTAAACTAAATAGTATAACAAAATTGTGTGTTACTCAAAAATCTAACTCTGTATAGGCTGAGAAAACACTGTAGCCAATGGGCTCACTACTTCAAATTGTTGATATAGCCGCGCATTTGTTGACAACCAGATTGCTGGTATCACAGTCAATGTGAGAAGTAAAAACAGGCAAGCTAATTTTATTTTTTTTGTAGAGCTTTCTGAATGCGTTTACCTATCTAGCGCACCTATTGTCACCAACATAACATAGTGACTAGCAAAAATAGGCGAACTTTCTGAGTTTATGCAAAATATTTTACTAAAAATGAAAATTCAGCTACTTATTGCATAATATAAAATATATTAAAAACTACATAATCACATCATATTTCAATAGATGATGTTTCTGAAAATATGCAGCAACCATAACATTATAGAAGCAGCAGTTATAACTCATTTTATTAGTTTAAAGTTCAAAGTGCATATTAGAATCCGTCAGTCTCTAATTTTGTATCTTAAAAGAGAAAGAAACTTGTCAAAGTTATATTTAGTACAAAATATTGCAATATTTTCAGTTTTTCCTTACTTCAAGACTGCAACTTAATATATATCTGCCAAAATTTCATCACAAAATGCAAGATAGCCTTTGTACATCATTCATTATCATAAAAGTATATACTGTATAATAGACAGACTGGAACAGGTTTTGGAGGAAGAATGGATGATATTTTATTATTGAAATTTCATTTCACTGATTGTCGTATCATCTCCCATAAAGTCTCACAATTTTATCTATTGCGTAGGTTCCAAACCAATGGCTACATCTAGTACTGTCCACAAAGCGAATCATATCTTTGACTTATTGTTATTTGAATTGAGGTTTCAAAATGGCAATTTGTAATACACTAAATTTAATGATTCTAGTTTCCCATAAGTGTGTAGATATATCTACACACTTATGGGAAAGGAGTTATAACTCCTTGGAAGAAGCAGTTCTGTTGCATATATCACTTGTTATAACATAGCCAAACAATTTTCAAAGTACAAAACAGCAAATGATAGCACAAGGCAGTGATGACACATCTAGCAGCTCAACAAACTGCTGTGATATTATCATTGTTGGTTAGAAGTACATGCTTTATGGCCTCGCCTTTGCTTCAACGAAAAGGTTGTGGATAGAATTCAAAAAGTTACAAAGATAGTAGAAAAAGTAGGAAAAGCCTAATAAGTGATTTCATTTTCTGTAATATCGTGTTGATTTTTGAATTCGTGTTATATTATCATTTGAATACAGCAGAAATCAGCGGAAATAGACACATGAAATATTACAATAAAAACAAGGTCGGACAAAGTAGGCTGCAAAAATTAGCATATTTGCTAAACGAAATCAAGCAAAATATCTGCGTAGTAAAAATGAGTATTACTGTGAAAATGAAACTATTGAGCAAAACGACAATGCATCGTGGTCTAAAAGTATTTATGATAGACAGATTCCTGAAGGTTTCAAAAGAAGACTGGGTAATAGAAAAACCTTTTTCATTTCTTACTTGACGATCATAAAAAACACGTTGAGAATGTAATCTTGCTTCCATTTAGTTAAAAAAATTTAAGCAAGTGTAAAAGATCAAAGTCTTATAATAGTAAGATTTTTATTAGGTCAACACTAGACTTAACTAGGTCAACACTAAGTTGTTCAGCTAGCTGGTACACAACCACAATTTGAAGCAAGCGTAACACTTTAGAATATCACGCAGAGCCATTGAATTTACAGTCTTACCAATAAGAAATATAAAAACCAGTTAGAAGAAAAGTTCAAGCATATGAAGGTCAAATGAAGGTCATATTGCTATAATTGCCAAATATTAGACATTTTCAACATAGATTAGCCTTGGAATGTTCTGTGTCGTTATACTTCATTCCTCACTTTATAGATGATGTTGGACATATTGAACTTTTACTAAATTTGAGCCTTTCGCTAATGGGAGATCTTTAAATACGGAATGTAATATTGCCATTATGACACATATGCATATGCTTGATCAAATAGCAACCGACTGTCACGAACCGTTGTTTTACAGTTTACAACATTGTTTGTGGCACCCGAAATAACAATGTAAGACTGGTTTATAAAGACAATCATTTCAAATACCTTGTTAGGGAGACAAAGCTCTGAGGTTTGCCTTCTATCTAAACTGTGTACACTAATTGAAGAGGTCAAGGTGGTGGCAGATGTGTTGGTACAGAAGCCACTTGAAAAGCTCCCATATGGTTTCGTTCTGTAAGCTACACCTATACAGTCTGCTGCGCATTCATCTCCATAATTTGTCACACCTTCAACAGATTTTTTTGTTCTGCTGTCTGTAAACCTTCCATGGTTTTGGATGTCATGGCTGCCGTTGATGCATGCCTTCAAGGGTCTATGGCCATTTTGTTCATTTGTGTGGTTGGGTGCTTCACAATCTTCTGCGGGTGAGAGGACTATTTCGGGAACTGTCATCTGCAGCGAAATATGACAAGGTTATAAAATGCAGCGACACTTACTGTAAGACTACCTGCTGTGACATTTCTCAGTGTGTCACTCGATACTGTGACTCTCACTACTGTTGGACTACCTTCTGCGACATTCTTCATTGTGTCACTCAATACTGCGACACTCACTACTGTTGGACTACCTTCTGTGACATTCCTCAACGTGTCACTCAATAATGTGACACTCACTACTGTTGGACTACCTCTTGTAACATTCCTCAACGTGTCACTCTCTACTGTGACACTCACTACTGTTACATTACCTCCTGTGACATTCCTCAATGTGTCACTCAATATTGTGACACTCACTACTGTTGGACTACCTCCTGTGACATTCCTCAATGTGTCACTCATTACTGTGACACTCACTACTGTTGGACTACCTCTTGTGACATTCATCAATGTGTCACTCAATACTGCGACACTCACTACTGTTGGACTACCTGCCATGACACGGTAACTGTACCAATCATGACTGTAACATCTACTGATGTGACACTCCTAGTTGTGGCGCTCCTTGAATACTCACTTCAGCCTTACCATCTACCCATAATATTTAAAAAAGGCTAAAAAGAAGCCCATAATATTGGGCTAAAAGTCAAACTTTTTTAATGTTGCTGCTTAACTTGAGCTTGAAAAGTCAACTGAGATTTTTCTCACAGCATGAAAAGCACAAGATTTATGGCTATTCTGCTATGCATGATATAGAATGTACCACTCACAAGTGGCAGCTCGGAAAACATTACAAACAATCTTTTAAACAATGCATCTATCCAAAATAGGGTTATTCTATACAACTTCTGTAAACCTATTAACAAAAGTAAATATTCTGTTAATAAGGTGCCAATATGTTAATAAAGTGAAATTTTGTGCTAATAAGGTAAAAATTTCTTGCTAATAAGGTGTTAATGAATATTAGTTTTCAATAGACTTCGCTGATATATCGGCATCAAGTGAATAACAGAAAACTAAAATTTAATTTCCAAACTAGGCAATCAAAAATCATTGATTTTTTAAAGAATTTGCTAAAACAATCACTTTGTGCAGGGCTTCTTTTTGTGCTTGACACATATCAACTAATTACCACTTTAGATATCTAAACCATAGCCAGGGTAGCTAAGCAAACCAGTTCTGTTTTTATCTTCTTGAACTTAAATAATGTGTCATATTTTTCTTCAGAAATGTTTCTTACTTTTGCAAGAAAGAAGTAGAAAGCATTAAAAAAATAATTCTCTTGCACAGATCAAAACGAGGTAAGTTTAAATCGCAAAATAAAACATTTATTCTTATAAAATAAGGATTTTGCTTTTATTCATGATTGGCATCGCATTTTTTTATAGCAAGTAAAAAGCCAAAGAGTTTAATGAAATATTGAACAATGCTGACTAATGATCCTAAAATACCTCTTAGACTTAACTACTGGTTGGATCAGAGGTCTTGTGGCTTAAAAATGGTTTTCAATTAATTTACTAAAGTCTCTAAACTTATGGCAGCTTGGTAGCTGATCCTATCATCTATTTCAAGCATTGATGTAATTGGTACTTTACTTGATCTTCAAACTTAAGAGCAGGTGATCGTCTCATGTCCTCCGGAGACTTGAACTATTGATTACCTGCTGCTAATCAAAGAAGTATTTTTTGAGCTAAGATTAGTTTGCTTTTTCCAAGAATGCTCAAGGGTTCAGCTGAATTCCCCATGCACCCAGAGTAAATTTTTTGCTTTAACCACAAGTAGAAGAATAATAATATTGGATTACTTATTAAGCTATGCATAACTTTATAATAGTTACCGTAACGCTTTCGATGCACACATTTCATTACAGTTGCTATATTAACTTGTGATACTTTCAAAAATGAATTTGAGCATTTTTTGCCCCAAAAAGGATGATATCTCAAATAGTAGCAATGTTTTGTTTAAAGATGAACTTCCACAAAATTTAAGTATATTTTATCAGAAAATATCGATATGTTTCTATCATTTGCGATTGTTTTTGATGTTTGAAGTGATCTGACTGCCAGAATGTTTCAAGATTAAAATCAAAAAAATTCATCACGATTAAAATGCTTGAAAAAAGTGCGTGTGAAATGATGTCACTAGTTGCTATAGTTGATATCAGCTATTGCGTTCAAATTTTACTGTTACGCGTCTCTATTCCGTCAGTCTCTTTAGAACTATAAACAACATAATCACACTTTCGATGGATCTGAGAAAATCTTGATTGTGCTTAAAACAAGGATTTTTAATGGCAACCATGTTTTGTCAATTTTAATTTTTAAAAATTGTCAAAAAAATACCAATTTTTTTGATGAAATCTACTAAAACTTTATGTAAGTTTATCTTCAACTAGGTAATTTGTCTACATATTAAATGGTTTAATTTAATAATGAACACTGTACAAAAATATAATCCTCTGGCTAATACATACTTCAGATTTTTATAGTCATTGGTTCACATTTGTTTTAAGTTAATGCATATAGCTAAAACTTTGACCGGAGATGCAGTAACACATCTGTAAAAGACAACTTCCATTTTACTAGAAACTTGGACATTCTTATGCAATGTTCATCATGACTGGAGCTAGTAGAGATTAATAAGGTTTCCTTGTTCCCATCACAAATATAATAAATTAGAGGCACTCAGCCCAGCCACTATGCAAACTATTTATTTTTCAACTATGTTTCTATTTTAGCTTAACTGTCATGCAAGTTCAACTAGCAATGCATTTAGTTTATTCTACAAACCTTTTATCTGATAACATTTTGTTATCAAACAATCTTGCCTAAGTCTTAGTATTCCAAATTTGTATAATTATATAAGCTACTAGCAAAACTAGATTAAGTTGCTACTGCTTAAAATAGAGTATTTTAAAAATGTGTGTCACTATGCTATCAACTAGTTTATGTTTGTAGCGGCAGGTGGCTAAGCAGTAAAAAAATTAAGTATAAAATTTGCAAAATAGCATTAAAACCAGTTCATAAAAATCAAATTTCGAATTATTTAAATGTTTTTCGCTCTGCATAAAGCATGTTTTTGAAGTTGTCAATTTTTAATATAATTAGAGCCGACGATCCCCACGATTGTACATTAGGAAAAACTAACATCCTTACAGTTTTTAACCCATAATATTTTGTTTTGTAGCTAAGCCTGCACAATTCATTCATCTTGCTACCTATCGGAATAAATGTGATGTTATTTATTACACCCGACAATCTCGCATGGTGCAAAAGACTGCCAGGGTACTAGTTTATATATATCATTCTCAATGTTTGTCGTCCGTCCAGTCATAGCGAGAAAGTTCTACGAATAAAAATTCGCTTTCGCAAAGGATTTCAGCTCGGAATTTCCAGGTCTACACTCTTTTGTCCAACTGACTGTAGCATTAAATGCTTGTGATGAATTTATTACAACAGCTAAAATACTCAGGCTTAAAGCCCTTGGGTTATTAACAAGCACACTTGATCATTATGCATACGCATCTGTTTGTTTAACTAGCTTCTGATTCTGCTCTTACTATGATAAAGATTTTACTAGCTTACTAGATAGATTATCAAATTCATTGAGTAACAATTTTATTACTAGTGCAATGCCAAGCATTCAGATAGTATATATATCTCCATGTTTGTCGTCTGTCAAAGCGATAAGTTGCTAATAATGAAAAGTTACCTTTTTACTGGATTTGAACTAGCGACATTCAAATTGCAAATCTGCTAGCAAGTGCTCATACCACAAAGCTAAGCCGCTCTTATCATTTCCATCACTTTTACCATATACATATTGTATGTCCTTTTTCAGATTGCACACGCTAATTGTGCACTTTTAATTATTTATTAATATTACTTTTTGCTTTTGTTATTTTATTAAACGTTTTTAAAAGCCAATTTTTTACCATCACTTGTTCATACTATTTTTTAAATTGTAATTTTCAAAAGTGTCGTTACAATCATATTTCCAGTTTCGGTAAATCTGTAAAAGCTAAATGTATTTTTACGTGAGCAAGTGTATTATCTAGACTAAAAATTGCTTATAAATTCTTTCTCTATTTGTTTAGACAATGTATCAGACAAAAAACGTCTGATGTCTCATTTTGACGTTTGTACCAGTACTGAGAAGTAACAGCATCGTTCATCAAAAATTTGAATACAACGAGCTTCTGCTGCAATGGTCACCTTTTTATACACACATTTCTATGTACTCGTTGTGTTTTTTTTAATTTATTTGAACTGGACAAAAAAGAATTTTCTCTTGAAAAGTTAGAACTGAGATTGTAGTATTCGGTAAATAAAAATAAGTCTTTTGCGTATAGACTTTTTGACTTACTTGGACGACGCCTGGCATTCAGCTAGTCTTAACTGTGTCTATCTGAAGCTGAGGTTGAAGACTTGGATAAAAAATTACTACATGCTGGTTTTGGCCTTGCGACATTCGGCTTTGCAGCGCAACACTCTAAAGCAGGGATTCTTAACCAGTGGGAAATTTTCCACCAGTACGAAATTTGAGGATTTGAGGTGGGAAATTCTCAAGCTTCAAATTGAGAGTATTGATTACTTGCATTGCAAGGATATAGCTGTTGTACTGTATTTTCACCACATACATGGTGTAGATACATGCTTTTATTGTGGGTACAACTGTATTAATACGGAAAACAAGCCTCGAGATGTATCGAGCAGCTTATTGGATAATTAGTCTGCATCGCATCAGCTATGCATCACGACCATACTACTGAGGCATCACACAAGCATACACCAAACGTACCAGAGCTAGTAAAAAATAAACAGCGGCAGAGGGCACACTAAGTGATCATGACTGCTAACGTTGTACTGTGCTGTTTTTATTATAATTAAATTACTCTATTGTTGTGTTTATCTTGAACTTTATTTTTCCATAAAAAAAAGTATATCATAACAAACTATCCTTAAAATATGATTTTTATCACAGTTCAATTAATAATTGATTCATTTTGAAAATGCAAAAGGCAAAATGCTATCTGAAAAGCCTCCTCCTGCATTCTGAGAGTGGCAAAAATACCACAATTTTCGGCTGCTAGAGAGGGGGAAATCTCGAAGTATGGTTTGTCAAAGTGGGAAATACACTGAAAAAGGTTAAGAACCACTGCTCTAAAGTATGAACTAGTCAACCGCCTTTCAGGACTTCCAAATTATTGTGTAGATAGTTATTCTTTTATTCTTTTACCAAATAGCCTGAGCTCCTTAAGTACGGTCTGGTTACTAATTCTCTGCGCTTTATCGCCACACCTGATGATCTCTTATGACACATTAAACTGCCGGGGTAATAGTTATGACAATAGTAATGACACATTAGACTGCCGGGGTAATAGCTATGAAAATAGTAATGACACATTAGACTGTCGGGGTAATCGTTATGACAATAGTAATGACACATTAGACTGCTGGGTTAACAGTAATAAATAAAGAATAATGAGTCTATGTAGTATCTGCTTGACATTTCATTTTAATGTTGTAACATTAATAACTCTTCATTTTAAATGGTCTTATTTTTTATTTTCTTTGTATGTAAGAGCATAAACAGCAAAAAGTATCAAATTTTTCAAATATTTTGCAAGTTATTTTTCACAGCTTGCTATTAAAATCAGCCAAATTTCACATGATTGGCACAAAAAATATCACACAAAACTATTAGATATAATCATTTTCATATCATCGTATTATTATACAATATATTATATTGTTGCATGTTTAAATAACATAAAGATCATGAGACTGCAAAGTTGCTATTTCACACTATAATTACATAGTTCATTAGTATTGGCATCAATTATAAGTTGTAGGCTGTTCTCAATATGTTTATAGATATTATAAACAAAACCGTTCAGAACAGCAAGTTTTACTGGTGGTACAGAGTCAGCGCCTCTTCTCTAACAGTAGGGTACTACATCTGCAAATGTTTTACTCGTTGTTATTGTAACATGCATGCCACTCGGTGTTTTGGCTTGAATGTGAATTGTGGGGATTCTGAGCTACTTGACTCTTCTCTTCGTAATGACATAAATAAAAGTTGTCAAAAATGGAGTTGCCTTCTCAGAGTATTCATATAATATTATGGTGATATGAATGTAGTTAGCCTTTGAGCATATATTCAATCTTAAATGCTACACACATAGCAAGTAAAATCTGATCATATCAATGGAGCTAATTTTAGTATTTCTAAGCAAACCAAAATAGGCCTATGCTACGGTACGCTGCTTGTAAAATTTCATTTAATTAAAGAAAAAGCAGAATTACATGTAAAATGTCTAGAACCGTGGTTCCTAACCTGATTGGCCATTCTGAACCACACTAGTTTTGTATGCCCTTTCACAGAACCCTTCTTATTGACAAATAAACGATGATTTTCTTCCCCATTCAACACTAGTATATGTGTTACTGGTGCACACAAAAAATGAACTGTGAATTACATCATTGTGTCAATGAGCAAAACCAATACAATTCATAGACTCACATCAAGTTACATATCTTTTTATAAAGACATGACCTTGAAAATCAGTGTGACTTTGGCTTTTGCCTTTGAGACAGCTTCATCAAACCTCAGAGACCCCAAGTTCAGTTTAACTGGTTTATGATATCAATAGAAATTTGCCTTTGAGACAGCTTCATCAAACCTCAGAGACCCCAAGTTCAGTTCAACTGGTTTATGATATCAATAGAAATTATCTCAAAGCTTGAACCCTCAAGCTATGACCTTGAGAAAAAACTTTATACTTTTGCAAGGGTGATAATAGTAACTCAAGTTTCTAGATGTCTGCTCACCTTGCTTGTGCTCATTTGTAAACCACCGTCTGCCCGTCAGCAGACACTCCTGTCACAAGATGTTGTCGGATGGTTATAGCCCTGAGCCGAAGTTGTTGTCAGTCAACACGACAGAGCGTATTGAAAACATATTCCTCTAAGAGGTAATCAAGAAGCAAAGAATAAATGAGAGAAGCGTGCGTCAAGCGCTCCCAAAGGAATAAGTGATTACTAGCTGGATTCAATTAGTTAGAAACAACTGTTTCATAACATGAGCGCTTATTTAAGCTGAGCCAGTTAACGTGTAAGATGAGTAGGCATGACTATTAGCTAATTACAGAGCAGTATTCCCTTTATTTCTAGCGCTCGGGGCCAAGCGCAGAAATGTCAATTTCTGAGTTTTAATCTTCTTTGTAACCAGTGTTCGAAATGGGGGGGGTACGCAGGGGTACGCCGTACCCTTAAGAAGAATTAGTGGGGGTACTCCCTAGGACGCGTACCCCTCATATAAGGTTGCTCATCTATATATATTTCTCAAAGTATGTCGTTGTATCGTATACCGGTATATGGCGGTTTTTCAGCTATAGATCTTAAAATCTTGAAACGCATATTCCGTACCGAAGTGGATTCGATCTCGGACCAAGCCGTTCACAAGTCTTACGCCTAGCCCATTGGACTATGGAAGTCAAATTGCTACCCTGCCAATATAAGTCATTATATCAAAGCAATACCTAACTGCTTTACGTATGACGCGGGTCATAGCATAACGTCAAGAGAAGCTGTCCGCTCACATTATTAAACTGCCTAATAGCAAAACTCTCACTACTTCTCATTGTTTATAAGACAAAAAACTTTTCTCATAATATGTAGTTTGAAAGTAAGAATGGCAAATGTTGTAATATGTTAAATACAAATCAAATTTCTGTCTAATTACTCTTCTATTACACGGGCAACGCCGGGTGGCACAGCTAGTATCTTATTAAATGCGGTAAAACCGGAATGAAGTGAAATATTCACGTGTTTTGTCCTTTTCTTCCTGAACTTATATTAGTTCGAGTTCGTTACACTGGAAACAGTGCGCGTGTTCGGGATGAGAGAATTACGCTACTGATCTTTAATTTCTTCAGTCAGTTTTTTGCTATTATAGCCGATCAACTAGATTGTTTTATTAAAAACCTGAGAACCGATCAGTTTTCTATCAAATCATAATGAAACAGCATGGGCCAATAGATAACTTATTTAAAGGTGAGTAAGAATTAGTGACTGTCATGAATTTAAAGTCTGTATTTAAAAAAGTAGTGAGTGACTGAGCTTATCATATAATAATATTCATGGTGGCTTGGAGATGGAACTGTCTTGTGTCTGGGGTCTGTGTGGACTGTCCATAGGGTTTTTTTGACTCACTCACATCACAACCTGGAGTCTCCATAGTCAGCTAAGGTTGTGCAGCTTAAGCCCACTTTTAATTTCTTACTGAACACAACTCAGAGTTTTAAGCTATGGAAAACAGCATAATTTAGGGGCATTCATGCTAAAAAAAATTTCGGATGAGTACCCCCGGACCTCCCTCTACTGAGAGGGGTCACGCCCCTCTCAGACTCATCCTGTGAGCGGCGAGCAGGGCCGTTGGCCCTGGACACTACCCTCCTGGCATGACAGAGAGTACCCCCAAGAATCTCTCTCCACTTCAGACACTGTTTGTAACCATGTTAAATGTAGCCGTCGAGTCTTAGATTCTTGTCTAGATAAATTTGAAAAACCTCGCTGCTACCAATTTCTTTGCTTAAAGTACACAAAATAGAATAACCTCATACGCTGTAAAAACCTAAATTGTTTTGTATCTGAGCACTATGGCTCAGTTTTGTTCACAGCCTAATTGCGATTTATTGAAAAAAACAAATTGCAGTTTAGAAAAAAGTTTAGTTGACATGAAAGCTTAAAAAAATTGCTGCAAACTTTTTTAGAAGTCTTAAGATATTGCTGCATATATTTTCTATAGTAAACTAGAATAGGTATAAACATGACAAAATGTACATGTCAACAAAAATTTGTAGCAGCATTATTAAATTTTAGAACAAAAATTTGTAGCAATGTTTGTAAGTTTCGCGTAAAGTGAACTTTTCTCCAGATTGGAATTTGCATTATTCAGGCGGGAGTTATAAATTCTGACTTGCAACTTGTTTTTGACAAAATTATGCTAGTGCTCAAGTACAACACAAAACCGTTAGAAGATAATAGGCTTTTATGACACAGTACCCTCACAAATTTTAAATTTTCCCTGCAGTAGGAATTTCATGTTGGAAAGTTTGAAATGGAATCGTTGAAAAAGTTGAAAATAGAATCATCTTTACCGAGTTTAGATATAAAACCAATCTAAATCTGGTGCCTAAGAATACCGCTAAGGTTGTGCCTGCACCATATTGTTTTGGAAGCATTGACCTTTCATGTTACACAGTGATTTTACAGCCATTAACAGTCTGTGTAGCGTTCGTTGTCCTTGAATCCGATGCATTGAGTAAAATTAGGGATTAGTTTACAAAGTTATTTCAATAAACTCAACAGGTAATTCAAAGAACGTACTGTCCAGCTACCACAAACATCTGTTTATTGTTGTAATGTTAACAAGCTCAAGAGAAAAGTTATCTTCTCTTGCATCATGATAAATACAACAAAGAGAGAAGACTACTCTTTTCATCAAATAAATATATCACTGTGAGTTAAACTTATGAAAACTGAATCAAACCTAAAAACTGTTTAAAGATGTTTTCAGCGAAACAAATGTTTTTTTTAGTAGTTTAGTTGAGCCTAATAATAACCAACGAAATAATTAAATAAATAAGTCATAGAAATAAATGAACATAAAACATATCGAATAGAGTATACCACTGCCATAAATCACAACCAGTCTATTAATGACTTCATAAATAAATCTGTAAGAATATTTTCATAATACAGTAACAAAAGATTTATGAGTAACACTCACAGTATAAACCTAATATAGCCTAGTATAATATTTTAAATAAAAGGTTACATAGGGAAAATGTAACTAATTAGAGAACTTTTATCGATAATAAAAAAATGATGTAGCAGATGCAAAGTAAAAGGATTATTATATTTGCTGATGATGAAATATTTTACTCTGAAAAGAGATTTGGCCAGCGGCCTAATTAGCTCCAACAATTTTAGCTGACGATTATTAAAGCTCAGAATTATAAGAATGTATATAAATGTATATAGTATATATATATATATATATATATAATTGTTTCCTCACCCCGGGTAACCCGTATGGGTGGTAATTTCTGCTCTAACTTGGGTCTCCTACCAGAGACCTGGGAGTTTGAACATTCGCCTCAAGATCTTAGCTGTATAAACTATGTATATATATATATATATATATATATATATATATATATATATATATATATATATATATATATATATATTGTGGGTATTCTGAGTGCGTGTTCTCTACTGTATCTCAAATAAAGCGAAATATATATTTTGATCCAGAACATACTGCGATCTTCTACTAGCTAGTAAAGATGTCTTACAGACATCCTTTACAATAGTTGGCCTGCGTTGCTTGCTAATAGCTGTATGTACTGTACTGTATTGGGAGGATTTTGTTTATTAGGTCAAACAAGGCCTTTGACTGCTCTTTGATAGATTTGCTTAACATGTTCACTGATGTTTCTTACATTAGTCAATATCCATCATTATCGAGCTTCTGTTTTACACTGTTGTTTTTCACATTAACAAATTCTGGGTAAACCACATTCCATTACAAAGCATACGATTGTGATTGTGACTACCTCTATGACGAGCAATATCTACAATTGATGAAATTTTCATCCCCTGACAATATATATATATATATATATATATATATATATATATATATATATATATATATATATATATATATATATATATTTATACATACATTTGTGCAGTGAAACTCAGATAACTCGCCATCGGAGAGCTCGAACACATGGTTAACTCAAATGGATTTGTTTGGTCCGTTCCCACGCAATGCTAAAATGCTTTAGATAACTCAATCTTAACTTCGTTAACTCAAACAGTCTTTTGCCCAACGGCTATTAACACGACTGTTATTGTTTTAGAATATCACTTTATTTCAAGCCATAGAGATGAACATCAAATTTTAAGTAGTTCTTAAGCGTCATTATTAACACTATCAGCAAAATATTTTCGTTAACGGCTTTTCTCAAGGTTTGCAAAAAATCAAATTTTACCAAACATCCGCTTGGGGATAGCCATTTGAAAGCAAGGAGAAGCAAGATAACCTTCAGAAAAACTTAAAGAAAAATCGGCCAAATTGGTCTTCTGTTAAAACGGTTAAAAGAAAAGTCTGTTTTTCTGAGCATTTCAACCGTGATCAAGTTTTGCCTATTTTAATTTGAAAACATACTGGCAGTCACATCACCTAAAACAAACAAACAAATCTCAAGTAATAGGAAAATATTTATACTTTTTGATAAAAATGGTTAAAACATTACATAAGGGGCCTTTTAACTTGCAACGAGCAATCAATGCTTTTGATTTACATGTAGTCTGTATATGTACAGATAAATACGTGTACTTGTGACAGTGTTCTCATAACTTAAACGCTCTGATAACTCAGACACTTTCTCTCGGTTCTGTAAAGGTCGAGTTAGCCGAGTTTCACTGTATAGATATATTTATATTTAATTATATAACATATTTATCTATATATATTTATAAGTGGTTCTTTCTTTGTGGCTGCCTAAATGGTTCCCTCTTGGATTTAGCTGAGCAGATAACTCCTATAGCATGTCTGCATGGTGATGCAAATTTATTTCTTTTGTTTAATTTGGATTGGTCTGGCTTGCAGATTACCACAAACTTTTCAAAAAGCAAGGGTTGCGTTTTTTGCTTGTGTTTGAGAAAATTCTACATTGCTAGGCTCTACTCTACATTTCTCTCTACACGTAGTGTATTGATTGGTCTTGCTTTACTATTCTTTATGAAACCGACGGTTTTAGCAATAATAAATGATAACACTACAGCTTTATTACTAGCTAATATTAGGTAATAATTATTGACTATTATCTATACTTTTGGCTATTTGGTAAGTTTTCGAGTGCTTATAGGAATAAAAGAAATGGTCGAATCACTTAATTTTAGATCTTCCAGCAAAAATATTTCCATCCCTAAAACCTGTAGATTTCATGAAGCGCAGCATGGAAATGACCTAATCAGACGCATGAGATGGTATGCTTACTTTCACCTAAACCTGAATATAAAAACAGAAAATATGAAAATTTTGGGTTTAAAAGTAAAAAACTACTCCACAAATAAAAGAAATGGAGAATTTTGAAAACCCTGTTCTCGAAATGACAAGGAAGCTAGAAGTCAGACACTACAGCAATAACTTTCAAACCAAGCTAAGCACTGACACTCAAAAGCTTAAAAGTGAAGACAAGCCATTAGTGAAAGCTGAAAAAAGTCGTTAACTTTGGCAAACAGGAAAATGTAGACTACTTTGATTCGCTGCACAACAACGTTACTAAAAACTACCCTAAAGCACCAAAATAAGTGTCAAATAAAGTCACAGCTACTGAACAGAAGCTTGTTAGGATCCTAAACCTGGACCATAGAATTGAGCAACTGACTGAAAAAAAACATTCATTACAGTTAACTCTTAAGGACCGCAAGCCCAATTTCAAAAACAACCCTAATTGCAGCCTTATAAATTCTACCAAGTCGGAATTAGGTATGATTAGCAAAAGGATACTTGATGAGACAAATTTGGAAGAATACTCATTCATTAATAAATTGATTTAACAATATACCTGACAAATACCAAGCGCCTTCATCTCATTTGACGTAGTCGACTTCTACCCTTCCATAACTAAAGATCTACTGACTAAAACACTGAGCTACACAAAAAGAAACATGCATATCTCAAATGCAAACAGAGAAATATCCACACGCACTAAGAAATCACTGTTATTTCACAACAATAAACCTTGGATAAAACATGTACAAGCAAACTATTCGATGTAGCAATGGGCAGCTATGATTGAGCTGAGACTTGCACCCTAGTAGGTACATGCTGACTGAAATTACTACTCCATGAAGTTAAACACAGCATTGAACTTTACAGATACAATGGACTAGCAAGCAGCATGCAGAGCAATACCAAAAGCGACTGAAAAAAGAAAAGCAACTTAAAAATCACAATTGAATCAAACAAAGAGATCGTCAACTTCTTAAATGTAACCTTTAACCTCAAAACTGGTGACTACCGACCATACACGAAACCTAGTGACACCATACTATATGTTCATGACAAAAGCAACCATCCACCCAAACATACTAAAAATATGTCTAAAAATATAAACAAAAGACTGATACTGATAGCTTATCCTCAAATAAAGAACAGTTTGACAAAACAAAAGCCCCACACCAAAAAGCACTAAAAGATAATGTTTACAATTATCAACTGGACTGCAAATTTGAAAAAACAAGCAAGAAAATCTGACAGCGACACAAAAAACCATCTGGTACAATCCTCAATACAGTGCAAATGTGAAAACCATTGTTGGTAAAAGCTCCATCAATATCATAAAACAATGCTTTCCTAAGAACGACAAACTTAAAAAAATATTTAATACACATTTATATATGTATTACTGTAAGACTTGATTAAGACTTTAAGACTTAGTCATGCTTGCATGTCAGACATGAAAGCCAAGATTGATGCACACAACATAAACATTCTCCAAGAATCCAATAACAAAGCAACTACAACTGAGAAAGCTTGCAAATGTATACAAAAAATAGATGTCCACTAGATGGCAATTGCAAGACAAAAAGCATAGTGTACCAAGCCACAGTGGCTAGAACAGACCACAATGCAAATGAAACTTTGTGAGATCGACTTTAAAGCTAGATATAACAGTCATGCAGTGTCATGCAATCTTGGAAGTAAAAGAGACCAGACTGAACTTAGCAAGTATATTTGGAAAGTAAAAGATCGAATGGTGGTACATATACTATTACTTGGAAAAAAGTTAAGCAATGTAAAGCTTACTCAAACATGCAAAAAGTGCAAGATTTTCCTTTTCCAAAAGTTCATGATTATCTGCCAACCAGACCAAAGCACATTAAATAAAAGAAATGAATTTGCATCATCATTCAGACATGCTAGGAGTTATCTGCTCAGTCATTTCAAAGAGGAAACCTAAACTACAAGTAGTTCAAACCCAGTAGGCAGTAAGCTTTTAATTCTAAAACTTTAATAGCTATAGCTGAACAGGCAGAGATCCAAACAGGTGACAACAGATGGACAAACACTGAGATTTATATATATAGACTAGCTGTACAACCCCGCGTAGCCCGGGTAATAAAAAAACTTTTGTAGGGTGTGAGATTTTAATTCCAAGATTTTAATAGCTATAGCTGAACAGGCAGAGATTCTTATGGACGACGACTACGATGGCGACAATGATGACAACAAGCTTTGAGATTTACATAAATATACATGAGTATATATATACATACATACACATATGAAAGATTTTGAAACCTTTAATTGAGCTAAAACGAACATTTAGCATAGGTAAAGTAAGAAGATGTAAAGATTTGGAAGAATCATTTGTTGGAATACGATGCAAATTTGCAATTAGTCAGAATGCTCTTTTTCGCAACAACAATAAGTTATTTATGATGTATCTTGGAATTGGATTATGCTAATTGTATACACCAAAATTAATATGGCAAAAGATAAACTGACAATAAGATGCAATGGCTGGTTTTTAAATAATGTATGGCCTGAAAAACTAGAGCAGTGTCAAAGACTTTGTGGTCTTATAATAAATAGAGCCAACATGATTAGTCCAAGAGTCTCGATCTGTCAAAACAAATCTTACTAAATTTATCTTACGTCTACAAGTGATAGCTTGGCTTTTAAACTTAAGAGTTAAGGTACTTTGAAGGTTTTTGTTGGTGTTGTGAAAAAAGAAATGCATTGTGTAAATTGATTTTCATGTGATTTGAAGCACACCAATTGCTGATAGTTGGCATGATGAGATTGCAGTTTGCCTCAAAAAAATCTTCGCGCCTTTGTAATGATTCACAAAGACAGTATATCAGGGAATGCAAAGCTTAGAGGAATAAATCTAAGAAGATTATCTATATATATTAAAACATAATATTTTTTTATGTTTTATCAGAAAGTATTGTTATTTTTTATCATTTGTGATAGTTTTGGATGTTTCAAGTGATCTGACTACCAGGGTGTTTCAAGATTTAAATCGATGATGGTTGATTACGATTAAAACGCCCAAATCAATTGAAAGTGCAATTGAGGCGTGTATAATGTAATATAATATAATTGCAAAGTGGTTGACAGAATCATGCAGGCAACACTTCAACTTAAATGCAATACCCGATATCCACTATTGCAACGATAAAAGCTAACAATGTCATTTCAGAGGAATCTTTTTTCCGCACATTTTTATTATGATCAAGTTTTACTGATTTGAGTCTAGAAGCATCTTAGCAATTGTATCCTAATATCAAACACAATTGCAAATGATAGACAAATATAGTTTCTGATAAAATCTACAAAAAATTTGTGAAAGATCATTTTTAAGCAAACATGTTCATCTTTTGTTTCAAGGTCTAAAAGCCTGAAACCAATTTTTGAAACCTCACTGATAAGGATGTAAAACATTAGTTTTGGACAAATGCGAGTAGACGTGGATATTTAAATACTCTTCAAATACTTTAGATAATGGGAAGTACTGAGATAAGGGGAAAATTTTGTAGGTTGCTAGTATCTCCTCCTTGGAAAAAAAGAGAAACTCGTGCAGCTATTCTGAAGGAAAATAGCCATCAATCAGTATTCTGTCAAACATATCAGTGATAACAGGTACAATAAATAAAAGAGTTGCTTTTAACATTTTTACAGAAAGATCGCCTTGGTGCTTTTGAATCAAGTGTGCTACTTATGCATTTTACAATATTTCGAGGAGTAGATTTTGGAAACCCATTCAATGTGGACTTTAAATCAATGTTTTGATAAGACAAATAAGGATTAGATGACGGTAAAGCTGAGATTTAAAGTTTACTTGCCGTAGACCCAAAATTTAAGTTAAGTTCTGAGACTGTTAAACAAGTGTCACAGTTTTGAACTTTTTTATCTTTTACATTCGAAGTTTGCCAAAGTATATGTATATCACCAGGTGTTGACTGTTGAGAAAGTTTGTCAATACATTTTTTTAATAAGATTAGTGACAAACTGGAGTTGCTTTTTGTAAGGAGTCCAATCTCTGCAGTTTTCAGTTGCTCTCTCAACTGGATGTTTTTCTAAACCTCTTTGTCAAGCCAGATGAGTAAAGATTCTGACTTGATTTTTCTAGCTCTAAGGGGTGCTAATTTATTGACAGCCAAAGAAAACTTTTGATTGAATAGTTTAGTCATATCATTAGGGCTTTTTTCAATCATTATATCTGATGGAGAAAAATTTATTGAAAAATATTATGAGATTCGAGTTATGATACCATTAGACATGATACTGTGAAATGCGTGAAATGGTGTTTTGGTAGAATAGGGATGAGAAAAACTTGACCTTCAAAGACCTCAATCTTTTAAGATGTTTGAACAAATTTTTATAAAGGCATCACAGTCAGAATCTCTGATGTCTTGATTAAAGTTATTGTCATCTACATCGAGTGGGACACCCTTAGCAATAACAACATTTTTTTTTAAATATTTGAATCAATGGACAGTCTGCAGGACAACATCAAACAGATCAGAGTTCCAGCAATCTGTAACTCCTTTTAGGATTGGCCATGATCAGAACTGGATTGTAGTCCTAGGATTCTCTGACCTGAAGTTATAACAGATTACCAATTCAATGATAGTGTTGTGGAAGGTGGGCTGACAAAGACATTGAAAGCTGACCTAGTTCAGATCGACTCCCAACTATTACCGATTCGAAACCAACTCAGAAAGAAGTATGATAAACGATATATGATATAACAGCCCCGCAGATGGCACAGACCGTTAGAGTTGTTTTGCACTTTCTGATTGTACGTGTTCTCTACTGTATCTCAAATAAAGTAAAGTATATATTTTGATCCAGAACATTCTGCGTTTTTCTACTAGCTAGTAAAGATGTTTCACAGACATCCTTTACAATAGTTGGCCTGCATTGCTTGCTAATAGCTGTATGTACTTTTTGGGAGGATTTTATTTATTAGGTCAAACAAGGTCTTTGACTGCTCTTTGCTAGGTTTGCTTAACATGTTCACTGCTGCTTCTTACATTAGTCAATATCCATCATTATCGAGCTTCTGTTTTACAATGTTGTTTTTCACATTAACAAATTTTGGGTACACCACATTCCATTACAAAGCATACGATTGTGATTGTGACTACATCTGTGACAAGCGATATCCACAATTGACGAAATTTCCATTCCCTGACAAGACGATTAACTTGGAGGCTAGCAAGCATTCCTATTGGATGAGGACTTTATTGTGTGCGGCGAGCCAGGATGTTGAATAGGAGCGTCTGCGTAGATAAATCCGTATCGTAGCGTATGACGCTAAAGCAAACAAAGAACGAACATTATGAAGAGTTTTAAATATTCAAAAATTTGTAAGCTGATGCTTGCCAGTTTTTAATTACATTAAAATCGCACAAACCAACTCTAAAAAGGCTGAGTAATTTTTGTAAGTTAAAACCAATTTTTTGTGCAAATTTTTAAACAACTTTGAATAACAGCAGATCTGCTGATAACTTAGCGTCACACAATTTTGTGTTGTAATATTTTAATGTATCATGGAATTGCGTTACTTGGTAGAACTGATAAAAGAACAGCTTCTTGAAAATTAAATCTTTGGTATGAATTGCACTAAAATAACATTCTGCTGCATTGGACTTGGTAGGAAAAAGTAGTAACTAAAATATTTGTAATCAATTTATAATCAATATTTGTAAATAGAGAATTGCTTTAGGTGGCTGGAATTATTAAACAAACTTGAGTTTCGCATTTTTTATGTCTCTAGGTATTTACAAACTCTGTATGTGTCAAACTTGTACTATGTTAAAAAATTTCGCCATTTTATGTTAGAACTGATGAAGAGCAACAAAAGCCGATACCTAGTGCTTGTGTATAGCTCTACAAGAGAGCAGCCATTTTAAAAAGTACTGTTTCTCAACAATGGATTTGGCTATTTCTTTAGGTGTTTGAACTAAATTTTTATTGATATCTGCTAGTTTACAACACCAAAGAAAACTGTAGCGAGTTCATATCTGAAATAATTTGGATGAGCTTGAGCCTACTTATATTCTGCCTGCCAGGTTACCGGAGAATATCTATTGGTAACTGGTGCTGCACCTCCTAGGTAGCGTGTTCTTGTGAGGTCACTGATTTGGTGGTGTACACTCAGAGGGGAAAATGAGAGGCTGACACTTTAGGACTAGTTGTAAACATACCTTAATTGCCTCCTCTTAGTTGTTGTACTAGCAACTCCCAATAATCACATTAATAACCCTCACAGTAAAACTCAATGTTGGAGGTGATTGTAAAAAAGAAAAATATTTCTCATACTTTGCAAGGTAAATCACAAGAGTAAAAAGTGCTCAAAACAGATGGTTTAAAATTACTTTCCTTTTGTCATCTGCATTAAGGTTTTACAAGTCCCTTTTTATTTCTCTCACTTTTCTCTGGACACCACTTTTTTGTTTCCTCCGTATATTTGTATGCTATTTTCTAAATTGCTTATCTTCTGTTTTAATTAACTCTTTCTGTCATCTTGCTTTCCTCCAATTTGCCAGTTTCGTTTCTTCCTCACAACAAGCACATGTGCAAACATTCTGCTGAGCGTATGCGATTGGAGACTATATTTTTACCATAACTTTGAGGGCAGTTTTCATCAGTCATAAGGAGCTTTAAAAATCAACTTAAAAAAAGCTGTTCTGTTAGTTATTAAAGCACACACGCATAAGCGCAAAAAAATTCCATTAGTTAAGAGTTGGCATACTCCGTCAACTCTATGGTTGACTCTGACAAATTCAAATGACCACTGTAAGGAAATTAACACAAATGGATCAATTTCACATACAAGTGTATCAGCTCTTTGAAACTTCAAACTCTCTGCCTCAAATACATTAGGAATTTTTTTAAATGTGTAAAACTACTAGTAAAACAATTGCACAAAATCAAATCTATATAAAAATTTTTGGTTTTCTGAAGCATTAATAGTTAAATTAACCTTTTAATCTTGACATAAAGTTTTACATTTTGCTACTCAGAAAATGCTAGGTGATAATCCAGCTGTAGAAAGTTTCGTTGAACCTAGCAGATGGGGTCATCCACTAGTAGTCTCCTACAAAACTCTACCACTTCCCTAAATGATTATTAAAATGTTTTGTAGTCATTGCAAACAGCTTATCAAGTGAATATGTGCAACCGCTTCACGATGAACTTACACAAAAATTTTTGGCGACTATCGGAAATTATCAGTATTTTTCTATCATTTGCAATTGTTTTCGATGTTTGAAATAATCTGACTGCCAGGATGGTTTGAGATTAAATTGACAAAACAAGATTACGGTTAAAATTTTTAGAGGAAAATACGTCTGAAATAATGGCACTCATTGTTACCGTTGCTATAATTAATATTAGCTATTGTTTTATTATTCTCCTTTATTCTGTCGGTCTCTTTGCAACTCTAAACATCATAATTACAATCACTTGATCTGAGCATTTTAATTCTGATCAAGTTTGACAATTTTAATCTTGATTCATTCTGACAGTCCAATCACGTCAAACATACAAAAACAGTTGCAGTGATAATAAAACACCAACAATTTCTGAAAGCCTGCTGAAATTTTGTGTTCATCTTCATCAAGTTCATCTTTAGCCAATATCTAAATAAAATAGATAAATTTAGGAAAGTAATCCAGTAAGTTTAGTTGTCGATCTGCTGAGGCATAAGTTACCTCAACAAGAAAGTAGCCTCACTAAATATCACTTAGTAGAATGTCGTGGTGCTGGTGTCGGTCTTGTGTCGATAGAATCTTTCCGACTTTGTGGAATTGGATCTGAGCACCTTCTCTCCGTCTCTTTCATTTCAATTGTATCTGGTCCCTCTAGCTTTTTAATTGAAGACTGCGTTGTATCTAAAAATAGAAAGTGAATTTGGAACAACTGAGGTGAGTCACACATTTTGAACTGTACATTTATCATATTTTCTAAAGAATATGATACAAATTATAATTCTGAACTATCCTCATGAAAAATTTATGTAACTTGAAAAATAACCTGTCACTGAATTAAAGCAGCTCTGAGTTTGCTGCAGTTTACATCAGGTGAGCAAAGAAAGAAAAGGTTGATACACAACACCGAGCTGCAATGATGGCAACCAACCTCCTTATTGCCATCAACTTTAACTACTATTGCGTTACATCCCAGTAGCGCAATAGCTACAACCGACCTCACAGAAATGGGAGAATCTCTAATGCCAACACCTGTACACTAGCACGTAACAGCTAACTTATCAATAAAGGCAAAGGGTATGACAGTTGTACAGTTCACGAATTCTGCTCTCCTTAACCAGGCTTTTCCACATCAATGATTTGCTGTCTTTTATATAGCAGTCCTGTTAGCCCGTCCCTTGACTTTCTATGCAAGCCAGCTTATCTGAGCTTGAACGCCTCAGATATTCACATTATATCCCATCTATCCCACAAATCCTTTCTTAATATGAAACTAGATACATTATTTTCACTGTACGCCCCCGGCTAATTATTTACCTATGCCAGTAATAGATTTACACAAGCAAAGTGTTTGACCCTTTGATGTCGCAATATATAGTTGGCAGTACCTGATAAGGATTGAGAATTGTAAAATATCCTTAGTGGTGTATCAACATTGTACTCATTAGGGGCTGGTTATTAACCTTTTCGTTACGGGAGTGCATCCGGCTTGGACTTGCCCAGCGTACCGGGCCTATTAGTTGCACAATATTATCATTTGACATGAATACAAGAAGGCTGCTATATCCTACCTCTAACTTATTGGAGATTTCTAAATAAATATGAATTGGAAAGCTGAGAAATATATCTACTAGTTGATATTCATTGCTTGCAATAAACCAATAATGAACATCTTATATATTGCATTGCAATTGGTTAAAACGCTCAGTTTTTCACTTTTTTTATTCTAAGTTTGAAAGCTTTTTTTCATTTTATGACTGAAATAAAGATGAGCTTACACAAAATTTAAGTAAATTTTATCAGAAAGTATCAGTATTTTTCTATCATTTGCTATTGTTTTTGATGTTTGAGGTGATCTGACTGCCAGGATGTTTCAAGAATAAATCGAAAAGATTTGATTGCAGTTAAAACGCTCAAGAAAAATATGCCCGAATTCGGTCTGACTCTTTGGGTCTAATAACAAACGTCATAATTGCACTTTTACAAAATCTGTGTGTTTTAACTGCAATCGGAGTGTTGTAGATTTCTATCCTGAAATATTTTGGTAGTCATGGCCACCTCAAATGTAAAAAGGAATCACAAATCCTAAAAAAATATCAATACTTTTTGATAAAATCTGCAAAATGTTTGTGCAAAATTATCTTTAAAGGCATATCGTGCTCGGCAAAAGAAATAAATAACAAATAATTGATTCCATGGTTCAAATTAGCTGTGCAATATAATGCAAAGTCTGCTAGGCATATCTAGGAGTGCGTCTACCATAACTAGTTATTCAAAATATTTACCATTCATTTGACTAACGGTAGGGAAGACATCGGAGCCGCCATCTAAAACATAATACCGGCTAGGATCAAATTTAGTCAGTAATATAAATCTGACATTTTGGAGTTGCATGCTCCAAATTGTGAAAAAAATTTGTTTGGCAGATAGCAATAGATAATGTACCTTAGTGTGTGAATGAATTTTTTGTTAAATATATAGTAATAAAGTTAACTATTTGTACATGTAGTTAAATAAATGTTCTAAGTAAGAGTTTTTGAATCTAAAGATTGTCTCCCTTTGAACTATAGTACAAATTCGCACATGGGGCTCTGAACCTAGTAACACTGTAGTGCTTTTGCTGTTTACAACTAATGTACCTAGGTAATTTGTTTGAGAGCTTGTTTTTGGGCTATCAGCACAACGTTTAAGGCTTTAGCGCAATGAAATCAGTTGCATCATATTTACTATGGCGAATCGTGTGGATATTCTTTTTGCGTGTCGCTTTATGTGCCTCGGACTATATAAATTACGAAAGCTGATAGAATAGTGCTCACTAATAATTTGTTTAGCCAAATAAAAGCGATGCACCCACGATTTCAGTGGGCATGCTCAGCTCTGAAAATTCTGAGAGTTTCGGCCAAATATTTTTGTGTTTTTTGTTCATTTTATAATTTTGGTCAGAACCAACAAAAATATCAAAACATATGGCAGTACCTTTACTCTGGTGTATTTACTGATTATTTCTGAGGCATTTGATGTGCGCATGTACCAAAAAAAGTATGTATAAACGTATGTAAGTACTTACGCATGTACGTACCTGTATATATGAATCTCCAAGTTTGTGTTTGTGTACTTCATTTTGTCTAGCTATAGCTATTAAAATGTTTGGATTAAGATTTCATACCGCAGAAGATTTGATCTTGGAATTTCCCATTCGCCCGGCAAATATCTTACCAATTAGACTACACGAGACTGATGGATCCATTTAGCAATATATGTCGCTTTGTGGGTGAAAATATGCGAACCGATTTTAGTTTTTATGCTTGCTCTCACATCTCTTATTAGTAAGTTTACTAGCTTGCTCAAATTAGCTATTGGCAATTTGCCAGGCCAATGGTGAGTGGCAAGCAACTACATTACCTGTCACGGTACATGCTTAAGCCTGTACATATGCCAAGTGTATATATATATATATATATATATATATATATCTATATATAATATATATATATATATATATATATTATATTTATATATATAAATATATACATATTTATATATATATATAATTATGACAGAAAATTCATTCATACACTAAGTACACCCGGGTATATATATATATATATATATATATATATATATATATATATATATATATATATATATATATATATATATATATATATACCCGGGTGTACTTAGTGTATGAATGAATTTTCTGTCATAATTATGATGAGTATGTATGTAGGCATGCTTGGGTGTGTAGGCATGCCTATGTGTATGTATTGATGTGTGTATGTATACTTGTGTTTGTATGTATGTTGAAAAAAAGCTGTGAAAATTCGAAATATTTTGGTAGTTAAAAAATGTGTTAACAACCCTTTTGCTATCAGAACTTCTTTCTTTTCATACCTGAGAAACTGTTACTAGTCATTGATCCTGATCCTGATACTGAAATTGCACTGTCTCCATCTTCGGATCTATGTCTATGTCTATGTTGCACATTTCCTCTAACCCTTACTTGACTGATAGGTTCTGTCCTTAAGCTTTCTTCATCCTGTTCCCTTCCTGCATATGATATTTACTTGACACTCCATCTACACAGACTTAAGCTTTTTAAGTTTTGGCTATTTAGAACATAACACAAAAAGCTTTACTTTTCTAAAAGAAGCAGTCATTTTTGCTAGCACCAAATTTGAGCGCATAATCATCTAAACAAAAAGATTCGGTGCACAAACCAGTAGTAGAGCTTCGTTTTAGATTAAATTTAAACACATGTAAACAAAACATTTTGTTACTTTGCAGTTTTCAATCAAACAGAAAATCGCTGGTTACACTGATTGCATTATTTTCCCAAATTCTTCCACGCCAAGTTGAAGCAACTTTCACATATGAATGGCAAATCACTTTTGATTTTTAATAATTGTGAATAACTCATATAGCATCAATAAAGCAAGCCATAAATGCTAACTTGCTTATAATTATTTTACATATGAAATTCTACTTTTGTTTGACATCAAAGTTGGTAACCAGAGCTAACCGTAAACAGATAATACATGAATCATTAGTTTGCTTGTGGGAATCTCATGCCAACTTGCCTAGCAAAACTTTTAGGAGAACTGCCAAAAAGGTTCTATAGACTAATCAACTGGAGTCTTTAGTAAGCACAATTCATATTTCAGCTTTATCTGGATAAAATAAAACTTTTTAACGCAGGTTATATATGCTTATATGCATGGCTTTAAAAAACATTCTAAGGGCAGTTTTTGCACTTTATATATAACTATACCTTGGCTAGCGTCTTCTGTTTCAGCATTAAATCCTGGGCAAGTTTTTTCATAGCGTCGACACACCCCTGCAAATTGAATTATTCATCTAATAATAAAACTGATTTATATTAGGCCTATACAATTTTCATTTTTTTTACAAGAATACCAAAGTTTACTCAAATTGCAGCATATTTCAAAGATCTTGCGGAATTTAATGTAAATATTACTTTACATTGCTTTTTAATTATCTTATAAGCTCCATAATTCTTCATACGTAGCTTTAATAACAAAGTTTCATTTCTCTAGTGAATGAACGACAGCAACCAGGATCAGGAATTTATCAATACAGCGCATGAAGTGAGTGTTTATCAGAACTGCTTAGGGCTAGTGCACTACATTACCAAACTTGCAAATAGCAGGCGATGGCTTCCCAGCAAGGCTATTAATTGTAGCGACCAAAGGGACATAAGACAAGTTTGCTAAGTCCAACTAGCAGTACCAACTAACTGCCAAATGAAAGCCAGTATTATTTAATGATGACTTTCTCTTGCTTAAGTACTTACTGTGCCAGCATTTTTTCCATAGCCTTTTTGTCAGCATGAAGATGAGAAGTGGTATGACAACTCCGATTGCTACGTAAAGGCACACCTTTTCGACGTCAAGCTCTTTTGGGCATGGTAAGCCGCAATGTTTTTCTTGACACTTCATCGACCAGGCTGTTTGTTCTTCGTCTGACCCATTATAAAATTTTACCTTTTTTTTCTTTGCGATTACGTCTCCATCTGATGAGAATGTGAAGACTGTTACATATTTCAAGATTCCTCTGACATACTGCTGCGAAAACACTTCGTAGCCCGCTGTTCCATCAAAGTTCTCATTAAAAAGCTTCAAGGTGTTACCGCTGTCCCTCAAGTCTGCCTCAAACGAATCTGGGATTTCTATAGCTGCAATTTGTCTCTTCAACTCCATCGCAATACTTGTTTTACGCTCATACGGTTTTGATTCGGAGTTGTCAAACTTAACGATGCCATACGCAAGGGCATACATAGATTTAATCATGTTCACAGTGTAAATGTCTGTAGTTACGCTATTGTTCATGGTAATTTTTATCTTATCTTTGATGTCCTGACAAGATTCAGTTTTGCTGTTCAACTTTCCACTAAAATCTCGAGGGATTTTACAGCCGTTGTATTCTTGGACAGACTTTGCGAACCAGTGGTTGTGAGCAGCTCTTTCCAAAGTAAAGTTTACCAGATAATCTGTGTATTTTTTAAACTACAATAAGTCAGTAATAGGTTTTATATTATCGGTGAAGTAAACAAGGTTATATGTAGATGTTTAGCTAGTAGTTTTGGTTCCTTTTTTAGGACTAGTTTTCAGAACACCCTGAAACTAACAAAATAGAACTAAAACTAGGGTGTTCAGTTACATTGCAGACTTTATTTATTAGGAAAGAACCTGACAGAGAATAAATAGACTGAGACCTAGAGAATATGACAGGAGTAGTTTGTCTTATTAATCTATATACTGATAAAACTCGGATTATCGTGTAATCTTATGAAACATTTGAACTGCAGACATGACATATGTGGTAATTCAAGTGCTTCATGATAGGTTGCCTTGTACAAGACTGGAGATCCTGACATTCAGCTCAGGATACTGACTCACACCTTACTGACTGTGACAATTCTACCACCATCATGATTCCTAGAATAATCCTTACTATCATAGGAGTGGTGTTCCCGTCGTTAAAAATTCTCACATGAAGGAATAGTTATTAGAGTAAAATGTCAGAGCTTTGTGGACTATCTACGGCTAACTCAATGTGAAAAACAAGGCTCATTTCAAGCAACGGCGGACTCTAGTAGTAAGACAGTGATTCTGTTCTCAAATGCGGCCTCTCGCTTGCTTGGTCATTTAGTGTCTATCGGCAACCGGACCGCATGCTCAGATGTCAAAGATTACTTGTACAGTGCACCTTCGAGATACGATGTTGATCCGTTCCAAGGTTGGCACCGTGTAGTGAAAAAATCGTATGTAGGGGTATTGAAACCATTATAATTATACAATGCAAAAAGAAGTAAAAATTGTCCAAAATTTTATAAAAATACTGTCCATATTGAAAATTTGTAACAAAATAGTATGTTGACTTTAGTTACCTACAGTAGCTGCGTTGTATTAAGTGCACCTAGTGATTACGATCTGCAAAACTGTAAATTGCAACATCATGTGTGTACGAAATGCAGTATGTATGGTAGGGAGTTCTTACTATTGAGACATACGTACAGCATAAGCTTTTAATTCACTTCAAATATGTTTAGCTTACTAAACACACATTCAAAGCTAATTGAAGCTGAGTTTTAGTATGTATTTTTAACTATTTTACTAAATTTCAACTTTTCATCACTAAAATCTTTTCGCTTTCCAGCTTTTACTATAGCCTTTAGTGACTCTGTTTAAAACCCTTTTAAACCTAACTCGACCAGAAAAGCCGTGCGTTGCAACTCTCAAAAGCGGCCTTTCGTACACTTGACCATATACTGGTCATTAAAAAATGAAATTTTATTTACTATACAGTAGTGTACGCACATACCTTCGGAGTAACGTGACTTGAGCTGTTGATCTAGTTTATTATTTTTGGGTCGTGAAAAGCAGAAATTGCAAGGAAGACACAGCTTTGCTGCTTGTACAGAGAGTGCTCAAAGAAAATAAGCTAACTTAGTACGGATTATCACTTATTGAGGAAGACGCTTGCTCGTGCACTGTAAATGCTGGTGCAGTGCAGAAAATTGTTAGCTTACTAACATTTGTAAAAGGATTCAAAGAAGATCGTACAGTAGTTTGTCTTGAATGAAATGTGCACAAAAATTAATGTGACCATACATACAAAAGTCTGTAAGCATTTATACCCTAAAAGGCATGGTTTTAGCAAGTTCTAGAAAGTAATATAGATGCGTCAACTATCTTTAGTAGCCAATTATATATGAGTTACATACATGTACATACAATGATTTGTATTTACGTAGTAAAAAACAGGCCCATCTGCAAAGACATGGTTAAACAAGAAAATAAAACACAAAATCAAAATGAAAGAAATGAAACAAAATAAAACATAAAATGTATTGAATAAAGCATAAAAAACATGCCACACAAAGAAGATAAATAATTATATGCACTGTACAGTATTGTTTTTATGTACCAGTTCACACCAGTAAATTAACACTTTAACACTTTTCTGCCGATGTAGGTTTTTATGTCTCTTCTACATCCCGTGTATTGCTTTCAACTCCTTCGAGTCGTCAGTCGTAAGCTCCTCCTTGTGCTTGCTTTAACCAATTTCTTATCTTTAATAATTGTAATTGTTGATTGGTTGCGACCATATTCCTTGGCAATATTAACAATACAGGCGTCTTCTTCCTATTTATTTATGACCTCCAACTCTGGTGTCATAGAAATGATTTTTCCTTTGTCTTGTAAAGGGATTATAATGCTAAAAATGAATACTCGCTCTTGATAATGTGCTTTTCACAAAACTTCCCAGGTGGAACGCGGACCTGAGAAAAGTCGGTCATCAGGTCTTTTCTAAACGTTGTGAAAATTTTTTCGGCAAACAGCATTTTGGAGTCTTTGTTATTTCGACGTGCGTTATGAGCACACCTATCGCCAAATTTTAATTTGCGCGAAACTTTTATTGAATTCGTATGGTGAAATAAAATTCGTATAGCGAGGTGAAGATCTCATGATGTTCAACTTCGTAAAGGGAAAAAATTGTATATCATGGTAATCGTATCTCGAGGGTGCACTGTAACTCATGGAAAAAATTGCTCATAGGTCATTTCATATCTCAAGTTTCACGTATGTTGGAGCACTCGTAGGTAGAGGTATGACTGCACATTTTTTTGCAAGACTTTTTCAGTGCTCCTAGAGAGTTTGACAAATAATGGCTACACATTTCACTAGAGTGGTAAAAAAACAACATGAACGAAGAGAAATTGGACTCGGTTTTGCCATCAGAAACTACACAGTCAAGGAAATGGAACAAAACCCAATAACAGTAAGAGACAAGATCATGACTCCAAGCCTGCCACTAAAAAGAAATGTTTAGGCAAAACCAAGAAATATTTTTACAACTAGTTGAGACGAAAACCATCCCTGCTGCAGATAAGTTGCTTATTGCAGGTGACTTTAATGCAAAGGTTGAATGTAATCATCAGAGTTCGCAAATATTGTCAATAATAGTTTTTGAATTTTCATTATACATGGCTTTGTATGTTTTGTTTTGGAATTGTCTTACTTTACCTTATCATCAGTACCTTCCCATAATGATTTGTAATGTTCTCTTCTTTTCACCGTGCAAACGTCTTTAGTATAATAAAAGTATAGCTGTTTTAATTCAAGAATTACAGTAGGTTAAGACACTCTTCTTAAGTTAATATCAACAAACCTGCCATCATGGAAGAAAGATGGACTGTATCTAAGCTGGACACAACAAACTATACAACATGGAAATTAAAGATAAAGCATCTTCTCATAGCTAAGGACCTTTATGGCTATAAAGATAGAAGTATCGCTGTTCTAGCAAACACAGCTGAAGCTCCTGTCAAAGCAGAGTATAAATCCAAGTGAGCTAAAGCCCTCAGTAACATTATTCTATTGGTAAGTGATGAAGTGTTATATCTAGTTTCTGAATGCAAAACACCCAAAGCAGCCTGGGGCAAATTACAATCACATTTGAGCGTGAGTTGCTGGCTAATTGTCTGTTTTTCAAAAAATGTTATTTTCGTTTGGTGATGTCAGAGGATACATCGATGAAAACCCATCTAAAACACATGAAAAACGTCCCTGACAAATTAGCTGCTATCAGAGCTTTGGTCTCCGAAAAGAATCAGATCGTAACTCTTCTTGGCAGCTTGCCCGACAATTACAGCACCATGGTAACAGCGCTACAAGCTCGAGGTGAATGCCTCACTCTCGAATTTGTCCAAAACCCGTTATTGAACAAAGAACAAAAGCGTGGTGAACAAAGAGCACTTGGTAAAACAACCGACTCAGGTAACGTAATTGTCTCAGGTAACGTCAAACACTCAGCAAGTTTTGACACTGCCCTCTCTGCAGACAAAAAATACAACAAATGTGAATGTTATAATTGTAACTCTACTCAGCATCTCATCAGAGACTGTCCAAAACCTAGACCGAATTATGGTCGACAGGAAATGAGTCGTGGACGCCCCCACAATAATCACACAGAGCAAAGTATGTAGTAGAAGTTGATAACAACCATCACAATGATGAATCTGCTTTCCCAGCTGGCTAATGTTTTGTACAAGAATGGCCAATGGATTTGGAAGAAATGCGCCATATGACACCAAAAAAGTCGTTCTTCAAGTCCTACACACTACTAAACGAACCGGAAAAATGATGACTGCTGATGGACGCGCCATTGATGCTATAGCTTTTGGTAATGTACACATTACAGTGCGAGTAAATAGGCCGGTGACCAGAAGAGCTATCTTCTATGACTCACTTCAAGTACCGGATCTGAAGCAAAATTTATTCTCGGTCAAGTTTATAACAGATAAAGGTGTGATCATTCAATTTGGCTATGGCAGAGCCTGGCTGAAGAATATGGTTGATTAAACACATGCTATGGGCACATGTGTTGGTAAACTATACTATATAAATCTTGAATCATCAAATCATCACACGAGTCTGGCATCATGTAACACTTTATGGCATCAACACCTAGCTCATTTAAATCAATCAACTATCCATCAGATGAATCAAGAGTCATTAGTAACTGGTGCTGATCTGTCCAACGTATCAGTAGGTCAATGTGAGCCATGTATCAAGGGTAAAATGGCGCGTAAACTGTTATAATCTACCAGTGATATCAAATCTAAAAGGGTATTACAGCTTGTACATAGTAATGTTTGCGCCCTCATGCAAAATCAGTCTATTGGTAACAGTAAATATTTTGTCACCTTTATTGATGATTACAGGAGGTTGGTACATGCGTATTTTATTCGAGATAAATCTGATGTGTTTTCAGTTTTTCAGGATTATGAAGCCTTAGTTACAAATCAAACCGGCGAAACAATCGGATCATTACATACTGACGGGGTGAGGAATATATATCTGAACAGTTTGAACAATACCTCCATTCTCATGGTATTCAGCCTCAGCTGACAACTCCGTTACTCACCCCAACGAAATGACGTAGCAGAACGATTTAACCAGATGGTATGTGAAGCCACTTGATCGATAATCATTGAATTGCAGCTGCCAAAGTCATTTTGAGCCGAAGCCATTGGAACAACTGCATATGTACGCAATCGAGTTCCAACCAGTTCTCACAGGAAGTTCACAACTCCATACGAAATGTGATACGGCGATAAACCAGACTTAAACCATCTTCATATATTTGGCTGCATTGCTTATGCCCATGTTTTAGATGAATTGAGGCAGAAACTGAACGATATAGCTGAAACGATGATCCATGTTGGATATAGCTTCAGATTCAAAGCATATCGCTTATACGATCTCGTAAGCCAGAAGGTTGTTGTACGCAGAGATGTTGCTTCAGATGAATCAAAACTGGGCTATCCACAAATAAACGCTGATTATTGTGAGAGCACGCAACTCCAGCGATCAAGTCGAGATTGAACCAGCAAATAACCAAAATCGTGATCACCGACCTGAATTAGCATGAGTCGAAGTTTTTAAAATTCTGCCAAGCCTACAATTCTACCAAGCTTATGAGGTATAGTATACATGATTACACAGGTAAAGAACATCCGGCCAACTTTAACCGATCTAATTGAACCAAAATCTTTCAAGGAAGCCCAGTCTAGCCCTCTGTCTAATGAATGGTTGAAATTGGCCCAGAGAGAGTACGAGGCTCAAATGGAGAATAAACGTGGACGCTAGTAGAGTTATCGCTAAATCGATAAGCCATTGGTTGCAGGTGAGTCTTTAAAGCGAAGTATGATACTGATGGCAACGTTGCAAAATACAAAGCTAGACTCGTGGTGAAGGGTTTCGCTCAGCAGCACAGAGTAAACTACGATGAGAATTTTGCTCCAGTCATTCAGCGATCATCTCTTCGTTCCCTGCTCTCATATGGAGTAAGCTTGGCATAATTTTTCACCAAATCGATGTTTTTACGGCCTTCCTCAATGGTGATCTATAAGAGGAAATTTATATATGACAACCTGAAGGATTTGTTCTTCTTGATAAAGAAAACCTTGTGTGTAAGTTGCAACGGTCTTTATACGAACTCCAACAAGCTTTACGCTGCTAGAACTAAGTGTTGGACCAGTTTCTTAAATTCTTAAATTTTTAAATCTTAAATAAGCTTGACCCAGCCAAGCACAGATCAATGTGCGTATATATACCAGCATGATAATATCCAGGCCATTGTAGCAGTGAATGTACATGACCCAGTTATAATCGGTAACAATCAGTCAGTTCTATATGAGACTAAATTGGCCCTCAGCGCTCAATTTCATATGAAAGACTTGGGAAAGCTTAAGTTTTGCTTGGGCATTCAAGCAGAATTTACTTTGAGTTTTCTAAAACTGCACCAAAGATAATACATTCAACAAATTTTGCAGAAATACAATATGGCAGACTGCAAAACTGCCGCTACCCCCATGGCTGCAGACGGCAAGCTAGTGAGGAACGATGTAAGTAAACCTGTGGGCCAAACATTGTATCAATCCATAATTGGTAGTCTTCTCTATGCTGCCACTTCCACCAGGCCAGACATACAATACATGGTAGAAGTGTTGTTTAAATTTAACACTGCTCCAACTGAAGTGCACCTTACAGCGGTGAAAAGAGTTCTGCGTTATCTCAAGGCAACGCCAGATCTTGGCTTCTGTTACAAGAAAGCAGATTATTAACCAATTGCCTACTCTGATGTTAGT
The DNA here is from genome assembly GCF_963576615.1 of Watersipora subatra. Lineage (NCBI taxonomy): Eukaryota > Metazoa > Bryozoa > Gymnolaemata > Cheilostomatida > Watersiporidae > Watersipora > Watersipora subatra. The sequence goes on from NC_088709.1 coordinate 10,820,910, forward strand.
TGGGAAGAAAATGAGGGTCAGCACTCTACTTCGAGTGTACTGTTTATACATTGTGGTGGCCCCTATAGCTGAATCAGCAAAAAGCAAAATGTTGTTGCCTTATCGACAGCAGTGCCCGAGTACATTTTAGCTTATGAAGCAAAAAAATAAGCCGCCTGGCTACGCCAACTTTACCTGTGCGTCAACAGCACACCAAAGCAGCCAATCAAACTCAACATCGACAATCTGTCTGATATAAACATTGCAAACAAATTCAAAACAAGCAAATGCTAAAAACACATAAACATTTAGTATCTCTACACATACCAGTAAACCATGAACAACCACGTTCGAACCAAGCATTGTTAAACCGATTATATGGTGACTGACATTTTTACATAACCACTTTGTCGAGATCAGTTCGAGAAACTCAGAGATACGTGGGTGTAGCGTTGGTCGTTAGCAGTATCTTACATTATTATTAACTTGTAATCCCTGATTAAAATTCTACAACTAAAGGGAAGTATTGTCAATATTGGTTTTTGAATTCTCATTATACATGTCTTTGAATGTTTTGTTTTGGAATTTTTTACCTTACCTTGTCATCAGTTCCATCCTATAATGCTTTGTAATGCACTCTTCCTTTCACCGCGCTTACGGCTTCAGTATAGTAAAAGTATAGCTGCTTTCAATTCAATAATACCATAGCAAAGGCTTATCAGATATCAAGGTATAAGAAAATGTAACCACTAACAGCTAACCTCTACTTGCTTTTTGATCAGATTATAATTTCATCATCATCAACACTATCTTCAAACACAAAGATCATTATAAGACAGCATAGATGAACACAAGGTTACAGTTTTGGTATCCACTAAACTATGTGACAACAAAGCAAGTGGACAGGAGTGATATTTCGGATACCCTCGCTTACAGAAGTGCTGACTGCTGAGCAGACAACAACATGGTCAATTTTATGACAGCAGACCAGATGCAACAGAATCATGAAAAAACCTGTCCAACAGCCAACTACTACAGAAGATAAATGTTACAAAAGTAACGGACAATAAAGATTCATGAAGGGCTCGGAAAAAAATTAGTAAATAGGAAAATTAGGAGACAGTAATAGGAGAGATCACCAAACAATGGGAAAACCAAATGATGAAAGACTTTAAAGAGTCTGGCATTCAACGCAGCAGGTATTAAACAGGTTATTCAGAAAAGATTGGTTCAAAGAGGCTGAAATGAAGCTAAACAAACTCTTTTAAAAGAAAAACATTGCACGCGATAAAAACAAATGTTGCAGATAGATGTGGAGAGATACAGGACAACTTGGGGAAACGGGGGAGGGGGAGACACAGGGGATACGTGGAGAGACGCGGGTAAGCACAGAGATACCTGGAGAGACGCGGGGAGACGCTAGAGACGCGGGGGAGACGCGAGGAAGCGTGAAGATAAGCGAAAAAATGTAGAGACACAGAGATACATGGGAAACGCGGAGAAACGCGGATACCTATCTATGTGCTTTCCGAAATAATTTCATAAAAGCCATGACATTCACTTACTGCAAAGTCTGGCACGACCTTAAAAGATAGGGTTCCTCTAAGGTACTCTCCATATTCCTTCAACAAGGATGCCTTGTTTTCCCATATACCAACAATTATGAATATACTTCCAGATTTTTTCCACCACTCTGAATAATCATTGTTGTTTTTCATGACGCCCAGCAGCTGCTTTATTGGCTAAAACAAAAGTAGAAGTTATCCATTGGGTTTTAAAAGTGTAAAAAGCTGGCATGTGAATCTCTCAAACTCTACATGTTAATAGAGTTTTCATATTTCAATACGCTACCATGAATTTGGAATTTATCTTCTTCTGTCTACCTGTTAACTGCTGTCTATGTACATTTTACTACTTTATATGAATACACTGAAATGAAATAGAAAATGGATTGCATCAAAAAACTAAAAAACTCATTTTCAAAATCGTTACAGGAGGTTAAGGTTGATGGAGAAGTGAAGAAAACAGGTCTGATAGGTTTGGTGAAAAAGTGAAGGAGACAAGTGTAATAGGTTTGGTGGAGGAGTGAAGGAGATAGATGTGATAGGTTTGGTGGAGGAGTGAAGGAGATAGATCTGATAGGTTTGGTGGAGAAGTGAGGGAGATAGGTGTGTTAGGTTTGGTGGAGGAGTGAAGGAGATAGATGTGATAGGTTTGGTGGAGGAGTGAAGGAGATAGGTGTGATAGGTTTAGTGGAAGAGTGAAGGAGATAGATGTGATAGGTTTAGTGGAAGAGTGAAGGAGATAGATGTGATAGGTTTGGTCGAAGAGTGAAAGAGATAGGTGTGTTAGGTTTAGTGGAGGAGTGAACGAGATAGGTGTGGTAGGTTTAGTGGAGGAGTGAAGGAGATAGATGTGATAGGTTTAGTGGAAGAGTGAAGGAGATAGATGTGATAGGTTTAGTGGAAGAGTGAAGGAGATAGATGTGATAGGTTTGGTCGAAGAGTGAAAGAGATAGGTGTGTTAGGTTTAGTGGAGGAGTGAACGAGATAGGTGTGGTAGGTTTAGTGGAGGAATGAAGGAGATAGATGTGATAGGTTTAGTGGAAGAGTGAAGGAGATAGATGTGATAGGTTTGGTCGAAGAGTGAAAGAGATAGGTGTGTTAGATTTAGTGGAGGAGTGAAGGAGATAGGTGTGATAGGCTTAGTGGAAGATTGAAGGAGATAGGTGTGTTAGGCTTAGTAGACGGGTGATAGAGAGAGGTGTGATAGGTTTAGTAGAGAAGTGAAGGAGAGAGGTGTGATAGGTTTAGTGGAAGAGTGAAGGAGATAGATGTGATAGGTTTGGTGGAAGAGTGAAAGAGATAGGTGTGTTAGGTTTAATGGAGGGGTGAAAGAGATAGGTGTGTTAGGTTTAGTGGAGGAGTGAAGGAGATAGGTGTGATAGGCTTAGTGGAAGATTGAAGGAGATAGGTGTGTTAGGTTTAGTGGAGGGGTGAAGGAGAGAGGTGTGATAGGTTTAGTGGAAGAGTGAAGGAGATAGGTGTGATAGGTTTGGTGGAGGAGTGAAGGAGATAGATGTGATAGGTTTGGTGGAAGAGTGAAGGAGATAGATCTGATAGGTTTGGTGGAGAAGTGAGGGAGATAGGTGTGTTAGGTTTGGTGGAGGAGTGAAGGAGATAGATGTGATAGGTTTGGTGGAGGAGTGAAGGAGATAGGTGTGATAGGTTTGGTGGAAGAGTGAAGGAGATAGATGTGATAGGTTTAGTGGAAGAGTGAAGGAGATAGATGTGATAGGTTTGGTCGAAGAGTGAAAGAGATAGGTGTGTTAGGTTTAGTGGAGGAGTGAACGAGATAGGTGTGGTAGGTTTAGTGGAGGAGTGAAGGAGATAGATGTGATAGGTTTAGTGGAAGAGTGAAGGAGATAGATGTGATAGGTTTAGTGGAAGAGTGAAGGAGATAGATGTGATAGGTTTGGTCGAAGAGTGAAAGAGATAGGTGTGTTAGGTTTAGTGGAGGAGTGAACGAGATAGGTGTGGTAGGTTTAGTGGAGGAATGAAGGAGATAGATGTGATAGGTTTAGTGGAAGAGTGAAGGAGATAGATGTGATAGGTTTGGTCGAAGAGTGAAAGAGATAGGTGTGTTAGATTTAGTGGAGGAGTGAAGGAGATAGGTGTGATAGGCTTAGTGGAAGATTGAAGGAGATAGGTGTGTTAGGCTTAGTAGACGGGTGATAGAGAGAGGTGTGATAGGTTTAGTAGAGAAGTGAAGGAGAGAGGTGTGATAGGTTTAGTGGAAGAGTGAAGGAGATAGATGTGATAGGTTTGGTGGAAGAGTGAAAGAGATAGGTGTGTTAGGTTTAATGGAGGGGTGAAAGAGATAGGTGTGTTAGGTTTAGTGGAGGAGTGAAGGAGATAGGTGTGATAGGCTTAGTGGAAGATTGAAGGAGATAGGTGTGTTAGGTTTAGTGGAGGGGTGAAGGAGAGAGGTGTGATAGGTTTAGTGGAAGAGTGAAGGAGATAGGTGTGATAGGTTTGGTGGAGGAGTGAAGGAGATAGATGTGATAGGTTTGGTGGAAGAGTGAAGGAGATAGATCTGATAGGTTTGGTGGAGAAGTGAGGGAGATAGGTGTGTTAGGTTTGGTGGAGGAGTGAAGGAGATAGATGTGATAGGTTTGGTGGAGGAGTGAAGGAGATAGGTGTGATAGGTTTAGTGGAAGAGTGAAGGAGATAGATGTGATAGGTTTAGTGGAAGAGTGAAGGAGATAGATGTGATAGGTTTGGTCGAAGAGTGAAAGAGATAGGTGTGTTAGGTTTAGTGGAGGAGTGAACGAGATAGGTGTGGTAGGTTTAGTGGAGGAGTGAAGGAGATAGATGTGATAGGCTTAGTGGAAGAGTGAAGGAGATAGATGTGATAGGTTTAGTGGAAGAGTGAAGGAGATAGATGTGATAGGTTTAGTGGAAGAGTGAAGGAGATAGATGTGATAGGTTTGGTCGAAGAGTGAAAGAGATAGGTGTGTTAGGTTTAGTGGAGGAGTGAACGAGATAGGTGTGGTAGGTTTAGTGGAGGAATGAAGGAGATAGATGTGATAGGTTTAGTGGAGGAGTGAAGGAGATAGGTGTGATAGGCTTAGTGGAAGATTGAAGGAGATAGGTGTGTTAGGTTTAGTGGAGGGGTGAAGGAGAGAGGTGTGATAGGTTTAGTAGAAGAGTGAAGGAGATAGGTGTGATAGGTTTGGTGGAGGAGTGAAGGAGGTAGATGTGATAGGTTTGGTGGAGAAGTGAAGGAGATAGATCTAATAGGCTTTGTGGAGGAGTGGAGGAGATAGATGTGATAGGTTTGGTAAAAGAGTGAAGGAGATAGCTGTGTTGGGTTTAGTGGAGGGGTTATGGAGAGAGGTGTGATAGGTTTAGTAGAGAAGTGAAGGAGAGAGGTGTGATAGGTTTAGTGGAAGAGTGAAGGAGATAGTTGTGATAGGTTTGGTGGAGGAGTGAAGGAGATAGGTGTAATAGGTTTAGTAGAGAAGTGAAGGAGATAGGTGTAATAGGTTTGGTGGAAGAGTGAAGGAGATAGGTGTAATAGGTTTAGTGGAAGATTGAAGGAGATAGATGTGATAGGTTTGGTGGAGAGATGAAGGAGACAGCTGTGAAAGGTTTGGTGGAGGAGTGAAGGAGTTGAAGAAATACATGTGGATTCGCTATAGTAGTGTAATTTGTCATAAAAAGACAAAAATACAGAAAATCGGTATTATTTGAATACTGAGAATCTTCTCTTTCTGCTTATCTAATCTACTAGTCTTTAAAATGCTCTGGCTGTTGTGTTTTTAAGAAATGTAAAGTGTAAATATATTTTCACTTAATCCTGTTTTGAGAAATAAACTTCTAAAGTGCAAAATTTTGAATTTATGCTGCTAGGAAAGTAGGAATGTAAAATATTTAGAAAAATTAAGACTATATTTACATTAACCTGCTGCACTTACATCTTCCTCTCTATTATATATAATAAGAACTGGCTCATTTTCTGTGTTATATAGACCACCCCAGAACGTGTCGTATTTATGCTGAACTTGGGAGTTGTTTGCGCTGTACATTAGCTCAAGTTCAGATTGTATACAATATGATGCTTCACCCAGCTTCTTCGTCAGTTGCTACAAAATTTAGGAGCTTTACGTATTCTAAATTTGTAACAGCGGTAACCATTTCTGAGAAAATACAGCTGTTGGTACATTCTGTTCAGCAGTTTTTAAATGAACAAAAAGTGCAACAAAAAAAGCTTGATATTACATCATTAAAATCTATAATCAGTTCGTTTTTAATGATATCTTTGGTGATCAGCAGTTAGCAGTTGCTAAAAAACAAGCACAAAAATTAAACTTAAAAACAAATATAATTTTGGTTAACCTCTACAAGGAACTAAAAGTAAAATAGAAGCAAAAAACCAAACAAATATCCCTTTCTATTTTTACCCATATACATCAACACATGGTGCTATAGGAATTCCTTGAATACCTTAGCAAGGTATGAGTCACAAATTATCAAAAACATATCTATCATAGGAAGGACATCAGGCCAGTGGTAGAGCAAGCATTCGATTACCATAATCTATAAACATTATAATATTTTAAACAAATGTCGACTCATCGATTTTAATCAAGACAAAAGCGACAGTAAATCCTCTAAAGTCGTGACAAGTATCTGATTAAAACCCGGACACCTCACGTGCTCACCAATCTTTTACATTCTCTTTTAAGCAGCCTACAAGAACATCTGAGTTTACTGTGTAAGTAAGTACACAAAAAGGAATGAAAGGTTTTTGCCAGCAAATGCCAATTCATTGTAGATGTACATGACTGTTTTCTACTCCTGCCACTTCATTGGCTAACTCTATTCAAAATTTGATGGACCTTCTGTGTGAAACATCTCAAATGACTTATTACTAAGCATTCAATACTTGGGACACATTCAGGTTCATAGTTATGCAGTGTAAGTACTGTAAGTACTGCATTACTAACTTGTTTGGCGCTGCGGCCATATTCCGTGTCGGAAGTGGCCAGAACAACCGAGTTTAGTTTACTTTTCTGGTCTTCATTCAGAGCATTGAGCAGTTTTATGACATTTGATGTAACTCTTGTGTTGCTGTTGTGTACTCGAAGTAAGTGGGTGAAGGTCTCCTTGTCGTCAAGAGTATGTGTAGCTGCTCCATATGCTATCTGCAGGAGATTGGCTGGCTGTATCAATCTCTGCTCCTACAATTTAGTCAGCGCCGTTGTAACAATATATCACTATCAGTTTAGAAAAATATAGTTCTTGTTTACTAACTGAATGAAGATGGAATGTTTTTGCTCTCATAGTTTGAACCAATTTTTTCTTTATTGTTGACAGGGAAGTATCAACTCAAGCCTTTTTGTAGTGAGTATTTGATAATTCATTGTAAGCAGCTAGTTTTTCAATATGATTGGTTTTATACTTGATCCAAAATCCTGCTTTTAATTTTACCAAGCAGGACCAGTATCAGGTCATTCCTTTTGTATACAAATGTAGAGATACACGTATCTATTCAGATATACATTTAGAAATACACATATATGCATATATATTCAGATATACATTTAGAGATACATATATATGTATGTATATTTATATATACATGTAGAGATACACATATATATGCATATACATTTAGAGATACATGTTGAGAGACAATTACTTACCGTCAAAGCAGTTTGGCTAGCAAAATCCCCAATAAGCCCAACAATATGATTCGAGTTTAGGCACTCATCTTCGAAGCAGTATGGCTTTGGGTCTTTCAAGACTTGGGTTATCAACCTTTGTGTGATCAAATCATCAAAGCAGGTATCAAGCACAAGTAATCCAAAGTTTTTGTTCAGAAGCTTATTTAGCCATTTAAGGGTGAAAATGGCTGCCTCGGCGCGCAGAGACACTTCCTTGTTAAACAAGATGCATTCATACTGATTTGGGAAGTTGTCTGTTCTGAAATAAATGACAATCGTAATCTCATGAGATATGAAGCATTTCTAACTTTTTTACTAGTACTAACATAGATTTTACTGCAATTTTTACTAAACATTTAGTTCTAAGTTTCATTGCAATCTACCTTTTTTTACATTATATTAAAACCTAAAACACTGCTAGAATAATAGGAGTAACTGAGTCTTGTTAAATTCATGCAATATCTAGAAGTATCATCAAAACTTTAAGCTTGCAGTAGTATCTATACAACTTAAAGCTTTGTTGATATCTACTATAGGGTATATAGCATATGTACTATATATATCGTATGTACTATATATAGTACATATGTACTATATATAGCATATGTACTATATACATGTACATAACATACATTATATGCAACTTACATATAAATATATTTATATATTTATTAATGAATAAAAATAAATCTATGTTAATGAAATACTTAAAATATATATTGTATGTATACTTTGTAGATAATATAAATTATATACTCTATATTAATATATATAAAATATATATATTACAAAATATCTATATCATATATATTTTTTATAATTTTATTTTATATGTAATTAATCACATATATTATATGTATAAAATGTATGTAACATATATACAGTCGTAACTCTACATATGAGTGCCCAAAAACGCTATCAACTCGAGGTGTGAGTAGACTTTTGAACAAGTTTCTATATTGAGATAAGAGTAACATATGAGATACAAGCATATGAACAGGTTTTCAATGGCCACTACATGGCCAAGTATGCGAGAGGCCGCTTTCGAGAACAGCATCGCTTGGTCTTTTTCCTCAACTATGTTCGAAATTTTTTTCAAAAGATTTGCTAAAAATTATGCTGAACACGAAGCACAAAGAGCCAAATCGCAAACAGATAATAGAACATTTGAACGACAAAAATAAAGTAAATCTAGTAGAAATATTACCTTGAGACACGAAAAAATCAACATACGAGCAATAAAACACATAAAGCTTGTATATGTCAAGGTATGACTGTATAAAAAAATATATATATACATGTATATTTATACATCCATATTTATACTTAACATTATATATATATATTTATATGTGTATAATTTTCACACTATATATATTATATATTTGAAATATATTCATGTAGTTGTATATTCCCACAACCAAACACAAGCGAAGCAAGTTTTTGGTCGTGCCATTAGTGCCATTTGACTGCTAATATTCCATTTCTCAACCAGCAGTACCCTTTCTTTTTTCCAATATCACTTTGGTCGTGGGCTGTATGACAGGAGAATTTCTAGTTATATGCATATACACTGTGTATACATATAAATGTATATAAATATAACTAAAATACAGCCAACAATATAAATAAATTATACCATATACAAAGTATTTAAAAGATATATATATATATACAGTATATATATAACAATATGTATAATTACAACCAAAAAGATACAATTTAAAAATAAGATTAGACAACTAAAACATTAATCAGAAGTAATACATGAGCAAAACATACATCAATTTCAATAATATTACGTTGACGAATGTTTGCTTATGACTGTACATTCATTCAAATATTTCAAATTACCGTTTGAAAATAGTCGACTACAAAAAATTCGTATAAAATACAATGTAACAATATTTATATCAGCTAAACATGACGGCCATGCTGCTGTGGTGTAGTGGTTAGTGCTCTAGACAACCAATCAGCAGTTCAGCAGCTTAGTGGTTCATAAACTGCTACAGGATGTCAGAAAGAGCAATTTGGCAATCACGTAACAGACAATAGAGCAGCATAAAAAGCAAAACTGCCAATCTAAGCGATCGGAAAAGGCATAACATAACAGTCATGACATGACATGAAAATCATGACATGAGGTCATGATCTGTTCATGACTTCATGTCACGATGTCATAACATGAGGTCCTGCTTAAAAAGAAAGATCTTTCAGTTAGTTGCATTTGCTAGTTTTATGTTTGATTCTATAGATAGCAGGAGAGATTTTCCCGTTAGTGTGTCTTTAAAGGGAAGTTAAAAATGCTTTCCTTTATAGCTTTTAGCACTTATATTACTAAGTTAGCTTTGACATTTGTATATTAAATATTTTTTATATTATTATGTATAATTTTATTAAAAGGTGTCAAACAGTGTAATGAATTAAAAGAGTAACTGTATGAATACTTGCACCAGCATGCTATAGTTTAAACCTTGAAGCAAGTCTTTTTCTGCATAGTTTTAACTATATTAGCTTATATAATTATAATACTAGCGGAATGCTCTGCATTGCACCAGTATTAAAAACAGCTGATGAAACAGTGACGGGTAATGTGATGGCCTGCCACTTGCCATTAGCCTGGCACATTGCCAATAGCTAATTTGAGTAAGCTAGTTATATCTATGGTTTTTAGTAATAAGAGCCGGGAGAGTAAGCATAAAATTATGTCGCACCATAACAGAGAGCGGTAGCAAACTTTCACCCATATAGCAACATAACTGGCTCAATGAATCCATCAATCTTGCGCAGCCTAATTGGTAAAATATTTGCCTGGCAAGTGGGAGGCTCCGAGATCCAATCATCTATGCTACAGATTCTTTGTTCCAAAATTTTAATAGCTACAGCTAGACAAACCAATGTACAGAATCACAAAATAACAAATACACAAACTTTGAGATTTATATTTAAATATATATAAATCTCAAAATTTATATACAAATGTATTTGTATGTAAATATACAAAAGAATTATACATACAAGTCAATATATTATACATTATATGCCAGTTTAATATGTATTATAATTATCATACATGTACATGTATATATCTATATATATTATTTTTTCAAAGTTTGTCCTCTGTCCTTTGGCATGTCCAGCTGTAGTTGTTAAAATCTTGGAATTAGAATTTTGCATTTTGCTGGACTTGAAATCCCGAAGATTGCCTTCGCAGGTTTGCAATCCAATTCTTTATTCACAAGACTTCGAAAGCTCTTACAATTCATCACTCTTACTATATACCTTCTACACCCTTTTTTCGATTGCACGCTTTAAATGACGCATTAATTGAAATTCTATTATTTCTATTAACTCTATGAAATACGATGATTTTTTGTTTTTTGTGAACCTCTACTATCGTTTTTTCGGAATGTTCAATTGCTAAATTGCGGTCAAGGTCAATACTTTTCACGCGGACAATTGTATTATCTCAAGCAGAAATAGCCTGTACATTCTCTCTTTGTTTGGTCAGACAAAGACAGTCCAGTATTTCATTTTTACATTGGTACCAGTGTCGAGAGGTAACAGTATCGTCATATTCAAAGTTTGATGAATAGCTTCGGCTGGAACAGTAACCTTTTTTATACACACACTTCTATGCATAATTATTATTCTTAATTCAACATATTATTATATACATATATTATTATTCAACATACCTGTACTAAGGATTTTTATTTTGTTTTTTTCAGTTCGTATTAACTGTATCATTACCAAATCATCTCTTAATGTAATTGCAGCAAAACAGTTTTAATTTAGCTTTTCCTTGTTAATTATTCCACATTTACATTTAAACACTCTTACAGTTGTTTTTATTTTGCTTCTTAATTTATTTTACCTGTAAAAAACATTTTCCTCATGATATGAAGTTTGAAAGTTACAATTGTTCGACAAAGCATGAAAACCTATACAGTTGTTTTATATTTTATCTTAATTTATTTAAACTGTAAAAAAACTTCTCTTATGATATAAAGTTGGAAAGTTAGAATGTTAACTGTTGATATATGCTAAATAAAAATGAATTTGTTGTGCTAAGATTTTTAATAACCAAGAATTTTATTGCCCAGGCAATGTCGGGCATTCTACTAGTTATATAATATATACTATATTATAGTAATTCCCTCTAACCTACTTGTCATGAATTTGAGTTGTCACCACCATGATGTAATCTCCTGGGATAAATACATAATTTGGTGAAGGCGTCAGCTTCCTGCATTCTTCTTGGCAAGCGTTGTTCTTACACCAAAATCTCATTGGATCACTTGACCAATGGTCAGAATACGGAGTCCATTCACCATCATAGGTGCCAACAACCTTGTAAAAACACACAATCATAAAGTTTATTTATATTTTTTAACTTCGTTCTGAAATGTATGTTCAAGCTTGTATTTACTTTCCCCTTACCCTCTACTTTAAAGGTAAGAAAAACTTCAATAAGTTTCTTTTTCTTTTCAAGACAAGACTTTTAAGCCTAAAATGCAATTTAAAACTGTATGCAAATAAAACAAAGATAATTTTCTTAAAGTTACTAAAATTTATTTCGATAATTAAACTCGGGAGTCTGGGACCAATTTTTCACTGTAAGAACGAAATTTTGGCAATGATGTTAAAAACATTGTGCGTCATATCTCTTTCAAACAGTTCAAAGTTACATATCAAAGATTGTTGATGAGAAGCTTGATGTTGTTTCTATTGGTGACAAGTAGGGTTAAACTTTGAGTTTCAAAATGCTTGAGTAGTCAGACAGCAGTACCAAAGCCTGAGTGCCATAAAAAACAACAAGGTTATGGAATAGAGCTTGAGTGTGCCATCTCTTTAGCTTGCCTCATCGTCTTATCTTCCTGCATATGGGATTTACTTGACACACCCACCATCTGCACAAACCTAAGTTTTATAATTAATGGCTATCTGAAAAACTGACACAGAAAACTCTGCATTTATAAAAAGTATTTTCTGCTGGCGCCAAATTTTACGCAACTATATAAACAAAAGGACTTCATACAGGAACCAAAAAGAAAGTTTTGTTTTAGATTAATTGTAGACACATGTGAAAAGTCAATACAGTGCAGTGTTTGCTTACCTATTCAAAAGGCAATTACTTGCTAAACGCAGCTTTGAAATTATTAAAACAAGTCATTTAAACAACTTCAGAAGGGAGTGTGTGAGCCTCACCTCATCCTGTCTGTTGGTAAGTGCAAATATAGTTGAAGAGGTGTTGTGGTAGCGTTGAGTTTTCTCACAGCACATCTCAGACAAGTTCTCTGAAGCTGGTATAGTCTTTTGTAGCATAGCGGATGCTAGGTGATGAGCTAATGATATGTTTGGATGCAGAACAAAAATTTCGTCGCTGCTGTTGACAGCGGGCAGCTTTCTCCATTCTGGATGGGGCAATACAATCCATGTGAAGCGATCTATTGCCGCCACTCCATTGTAGATCAGATTTGCTAAAGGAACAAATTTTTCTCAAGTAAAGTATTTGTGCGCAGCCAACAGAGCATGGTTTGCTCCAACCATTTTCCTTTAAGAAAAAGCATAACATTGAAGCTAATGCTCTAAACAAGCATGTTTGAGTGTTCTCTTTTGTTGTAAACAAGTTGATTAAACTTTTTTTGATAGTACCTAATGATCTCAATCTACTGTCTTTCTTTAGCCTCAAACTTCAAAGAGTGTCTTTTTCAAGTTGTTCAAAAAACATTTGGCCAATTTTTTTAATTATAGAAAATCATCATAGCGGACAGGATTTAACTGATGATCTACATGTACAATCATGGAGAAACAAAACAATCAAGAAAGGCGCGACAATACCTGTTCAGCTTAAACTTTATATTATGCTATAAATACTTGTAAGAAACTATCTAATACAAATAATAAAAAAACACGATATTTATAGGGAAAAGTAATAATATTGATTACTTACTTTCTTGATTTTCTCCAAGAAATATAACACCCGCAGTCGTGATTGGCTTTTTGACCAGATCTTCAAGCCGAAGTGATTTTGCGCAAAATGACTTCTTAAGTAGCTCTTGCCTAAGTGATTGCCATAAAGTTTCGCTTCTGTCCTCTTTTCCATAGATCACAGTCGCAACCTCCCAATTAAAGCTCACCATGAGGGCTGCAATAGCCTGCAAAAAGCCTGCGTTATATTGTATATATATATATATATATATTAATAATATGTATGGTAATATATTATAATAAAATATACAATAATATAGAACAATATAATATGCTCTTTACCAAAGCAAGAACTGTCCCCGTTTGACCAACAGTTTGAAGTCATGGTTGAATGTTGTGAAAAAGATTGCATTGTACTGAATTCAAACTCATTATATTCAGCTCAGTAGGCTGATGTTCTAACACCCGCGTCTTTCTTCATATTGGAATAATTGTGCATATAGTTATTACACTTGATGATTTCTGACAGTCAGGGTACCAGTATATTATAAATCTATACAAATAATATAGTGTATTATAATGCAATATGATATACTATAAAATTATATTATAGTACATTATAATATAATTTAGTCTATTATAGTAAAATACCAAATAATATAATGTCAAACGATATATGATAAAAGTGAACATACTATATATTATGTATTATAATATATAGTATACTATATTATGTTATATAGTATACTATGGCTCATTTTACTACATCTAGTTTCTGTAGCTATTACTCAGGCTAAGCCTATACCTAACACTAATGCTTTGCATTTTATAAATACTATTGAATGCCCGGATTTGCCTAAGTAATAAAAAGGGTTTGCACAGAAAATATATTTTTACTTAACATGTTCAAAATTTACCATTCTAACTTTCAGATGAATGTGTTTTTTTATTTCTGTGTGTCTCAATTTGGGCAATTACGCATTTACCTTCGCCTGCTGTGAGATAGTGGTAGTTCCACATACTGTCAGGGTTTCTTCACTACCATCACTTAATTCTCCAACAGTGATGTATGAACAGTTCTTTTTTGAGTACCGGACTGTTCCTTGATAATATCTGCTTGCAGGACCTATCACACCTTTAAAGAAAGATAGGTACATGTAAGAAAATTTATCTCATTCATCTACTTGTACATTTAGGTCTATTTAAATGTGATGCTTTTGTCAGTAAGATATTATACTCATCAAAAGTTACCTTGAACAATTCACACCACCAATCGTTTTCAGTTACATATCATATCAAGTTTCAGATTGGTACACATTCTAAGAAGAAAACATTCATGTTGCGCACAGAGGGGCTATTATAGCAATCACACTTACAAGAATGCTTGCTTAGCAACCAACACTGGGGGCAGCTTTTGAACCACCTCAGAGCTGACGAACTGCATGTAAGGGAAATTCAGGAGGGGCTACACTGTACTCCTAAGGTAATAACACCACTTTGTTGATGTTTGCATGCTATTTTTCATTTATATTTATTATCAATACATTTAGATCACTAACTTTGAAAATGCGTTTTTCAACTCACTCAATAATTCTTTTTTTTTTTCTTTTTTGTTTGTTATGAAAAATATTATTTGTCGATGATTACTCATGCCAATCTGAAGCTATATACATACATCAAAAGGCTGAATTCCCTGAAGTACGAAAATGATAGTATTGCAGTATTAGTCAGTTTTGCATAATCATTAGGGTACTAGCCAAATACTGGGCATTGCACGGCTAATAAAATAATTACCTGATGACTTTGTGTAACTTACCTGGTAAGCTAGTAAACAAAATATTACCTTCTTTAAAACAATTGCACTGTTAGCAGACAGCGTAATAATCGTTCGGTTATGTGTAACAGTCAACTGTATTAGTTAATGACCCCAAGTGCTTTAAGTACGAGTATTTTAACCGACGTGGTACATTATGTCATAAATCGGGTACTGTAGTCTAATGGTTAAGCTTCAAGATCAAATCCTGTGTCCTGTGGATTTTTTATCGCTAGAATTTAATCGCTATAACTGGACAAAGGATTAATAAACAAAACAACAAACAGTGAGATTCATATTTATACATGCAGATGGGCAGCTTTCTGTAATTAATCTGACTCCCTTAGGAATTATTTTAATCCCACGACCAAACGAGCGGAGCGAAGTTTGAGAGTTTTTATGATAAATGCATGTGTACACAACTTACGAAAATAATTCAACAATCAGACGAACCCTTGTTTTGAAATCTTATCAACAAATTTAACCATCGTTTTGTAGAGTCGTTAAAGTATAATAACAATACAAAACACATTTAAGCCTATTTAAATATGTTATCAAGTCTTTGTAAACCATCAGCATTATCTTAAAACTTACCCATCTGATCGGATTATACACAAATAGACAGATTAATTTGGACGAAAATCGCCACAAAACGCTTGAAAAGCTTAGTTTAATAAAACTTAAGACCGGCCTACCATACGCCAATAAAGCCGTGCGACAGATAGTAGAACTATTTAGCAGTGCGCATTTCACAAGAAAACCGGGCTCATTTCACCAGTCTATGGCATTGTTTACTTGTAATCGAATTTATTCGAAGGTTTCTGCTATAAACGTAGACCCTTTGAGGCGTAGACCAAATTACAGGTACGAAATTGTGGTACACAGTTTATCAGCCTATGTTTTTTGTCCAATCACCGAAGGTCTCATTATTTAAAACGTTAGCCGAAATTCTTTACAATTTATGTACAAGCTAGGGCGGAACTACAACGCCCCTTTATGACGAGAACATTTTTTATTTTGCTACAGTTTTAAACGCGTGAATGCTCATACTTGCTTTCTGTTAAAGATCGCTATCAAAACCATTCTACATTCAACGCAACCAACTTTCAAACTGTGTATAGTACACAGTGGCTTGCCATTTTACTTCTAATTTTGCATTTCAGATTTATAATAAACATATTTCCTTATTGTTGTTAAATTACATACATTAAAGTAGACTAGACCTACAGCTTTATAACACTTTTTTAACAGCTTTTATTTTGCTACAGTTTGCAGAAATCTTCCAGACGCGTAAACGCTCATACTTGCTTTCTGTTAAAGATCGCTATCAATACCATATTCTACATTCAACACAACCAACTTTCAAACTGTGTATAGTACACAGTAGCTTGCCATTTTACTTCTACTTTTGCATTTCGGAGTTATAATAAACATATTTCCTTATCGTTGTTGTTAAAATACATACATTACAGTAGGTTAGGCCTACAGCTTAAATTAATATTTTGTTATCGTTGTAAAACAGATTGGAGATAGTAGTAGATTAGGTGTGATTTTTTGTGTGATTAGGTGTGATTTATTATTGTATTAAACCAAGCTTTTCAAGCTATTTCTAGAACATTTCTATTTCTATTTCAAACAAGTCTCATTTACACTATACTCTGTCAATTCCTGCTGAGAACTACTTTTTCAACAACCAACAATACCCTTTCTTTTTTCCATTATTACTTTGGTCGTGGGCTGTATGACAGTGGAATTTCTAGTTTTAATATTATTAGTTAGTTGAATTGCCCTTGAGTTTCAATGACTCTATCTATTGTCAAGTGAATGTTTCAGTTACAGAAATGCTCCACTTTGCATGAAGTATTTATATGCACAATGTGTGTCAGTATCTCTTTTAGGTTCAAGCATCTATTCAGGCATAAAAACAAAAGAGACCATAATTTTCAAACTTCAAAAAGTGAATAAAAAAGAAAAATAAAAACAAAAAAGGATGAAACTTAGTAGCTCATTTTGGATCATAAACAAAATAAATGAGATGTTTTTACTAGAAAACTGTGTGGTTCTAGCAAAAGAAGTTGGTTATAGCACACTACATCTATATATATATTTCTTATATCTTAAAGGATAAAAAAAAGATCTTTGAAAACTTTTAATGAAATTACAATTAATTCTAAATACAAACTTTGGTTTTTGTTTGTATGTCTAAAGTTGCATACTTCTCTATATTTACACTAAAGCAGTTTTACTTGGAACACACGTGTTTCGTGGACTTATCTTATAATCCTGTTATTTTGGAACTAACTGAAACAAAGATATCAGCCAACGGTTTTTTATAGACTTAAAACAGCATGCTATAGTCAATAGTGAAAGAAGGCATGCTGACCTAAAACAGCAAAAACAATGTTTAATGATAGAAAAATATTGACACTTTGTGATAAAATATTTAAAAGAAAAGACAAAGCTAGTTTGAAATAAATAAATATGCCTACTATAGACCGTGTTTAAATAATTTAGGCAATAGCATTCAGAATCGAGGCTATGTGGTTGCTGAAATGTTTAGTAAAGTGAACACATCATGAACAAATTTTTACATTGTATGACTCTGGAAATAGCTTCCAAGTCAGCAACATCCTGCTTAGTTCATAGACAGAAAATAGTAGATGAATTTTTAAATTTGTAGACGACTAAAGTGTTCTCTGACCGTTGCTTCAAGCCCCATCTCATGTGATTATGCGCAAAATATTATATATCATCTATCATTTCTTATTTATTATTTAATAATTCTTATTTATTATAAATACCTATTTGATTATTTAGTTTTCTTTACCTAAAAGTGTGTGAAGAAACCGCCATAAGGTAGCAAAAGTCGAAATGAGTTTGGTAAAAGAACAAATATCAAAAAAAACCAAGCGATACAAGCAGAGTCAGCGACTTTTCTGTTTTAGACTGATGTCTCTGACTCATGTCATAATCTTTATGATAGGCTATGCCAAAGAGTTTTGAATTCCACCAACAAAACAAATACTTTATCGGCATGCGATCGACTCATATGTCATCATCTGTTAGTTCTCACCATTCAAAATAGCTAAGAATGTCATGTCAATTTTAAATAAAATCGAGTTTACGTCATAGCAAACTTTCTTCCTCTCAATTAGGGTTTTTACATTCTATATTCCCATGTCTCAGTTTTACCTTTCAGTCTTTTGCCATCATTTCTTTGAAGTTCATCAACCAACAAGGAGTTTGTGCAGAATTGCCCGGATTCTGTAGGTACCATTCTCACACCTGCAAGAAGATCAGTCTTGCAATAAAAATGTTTCAATTTCTAGCATCACTTTGATCTTGAGCCTGAGGATAGCTAAGAACTCAGCCATTATGTTAAGCTACATGTATAAATAATAATTTAGCATGCTTTCATATTTCCAGAAAAGGTACGCATGACAAAACATCGAAAAATTATTTAACATGAATTCAGTTACACAATAAGCATTCATTTAATGCTATGCGAATCCATAAACTAAGAGTTATCCTCTATACCAGCTACTTACAATGGTATGTGACGTATATATGCTAACTACGCTATGGACGACCAACAATTAATTTCAATATATCGTTTTTAGCGTACATCAAACAGGTTTGTTTTAAGGCAAATGATCACTACTTCGTATGATGCGCTTATTTGCTGTCGATAGACTCTATCTGACTCAGTTATGGTGTAACTTAAGTACCTTAAACAAAACTACTGTATTTCTCTTAAAATTGTGCAGAGTAGTCGATTAGAATGCAAGCGTTCAACATGTAGCTCTTATATTTTAGGTATTTAAAAGCATTTTAATTACAAATTTGTTGAATAAAAAGCTAACAAACATTGGACAAAGAACAAAGTCTGAATTTTATTTATGTAAAACAGTAAATTTGTATGTTTATTGATCATCCAATACTACACTAGCATGGCGATAACCAACATTGAGTAATAAAATACCACCACGTATCTAGCAATGCAACCAGATACTGGAAATAGTCGGCCATCAACAATAGACAAGAAACTCAGTGGTTTTTTCAGGTTTTTATTATAGACTTGCATCCGCAAACTATAGAAGTTTTAGAACTGCGATGATTTAGTTTGCACCATTGTAGAGTTTAAATTTGATGTTGTTTACTCAATCTACAACATGATTAGACTTTCATGCATAAATAAGCGCTAAAGATTTCTGGTGTTTTGCAAAATCTTTACCATAGTAAGAGCCTTGTGCATTTATCCGCTTGTCTAAAACCACGGAAGGAAATTGAAAAAAACTATATAGGACTTAAACACCCAACTTTTGGCATGATAGGCCTGCACTAGAGCATCTATGCCAATTTTGGAATTGATGAGATTAATTTTTAAAATATTTGTTATCTGTGCTTTGCAGGAACACCTGACAATATCTTTAGTGTCTTTGGTGCTAGTTTAAATAAAGTTCAAAAATACTTTCAGCTTTGGAAACTAATAAAATGCATAGTTTCCTTTAAAAAGATTTGTAGACAAACAGTAATTTATAGGATGCACACATAATACATTCTGTTGTGCTGGGTTTAAGGTGAGAGTTTAAGTTCCATAGCATTGTCAATTCGGCACAAAGTAATTTACTCATTTTAGCCAGTTCTACCAGACAGATTCCTCTTGGCTAGAGCTTACCAAGCCCAGCACCAAAGTTTTTCGAAGCACACAGCTCAATTCTAACTTGGTTGTTTTTAATAACAGGTACAAACAAATGTTGAGGTACAGAGGTAATCCGTCTGCTTTATGTTGAAACCATCAGATGTTCTAACAAATATTTTCATAAGAATGCATTGCACTTTGCTCGTTTTATTTTAAAGCACAAAAACAGTGATTCGTGCTAAAAGTAATTTCTTAAGCATTGATGACACAAAAAGCATTATATAGAGCTACATAAAATAATAAAAACTACAAATCAAAATTATGCTTAACAATTCAATTGATAAAAATTCTATGGTTTTTAAAAATAAGTGAAACCTTTTCAATGCATCAGTTTAGTGAAAGAGTTGGTGATAAAAATGCACTTCATAAATTATTTTTTGAAATTTATTTCAACTTGACTTACATATTTTTTTGTTTTTACATTTTATTTACAGTTTTATAATTTTATTAGCATCTATTTACAAAATCGCAATGCTTCAAGAAATTTTGGACACCATATGTTTAGACAAATATTTGAAAAAAGTTGTGTCATATATCACATGTCATATTTCACATGTCATATATCACATGTCATATATCACATGTCATATTTCACATGTCATATATCACATGTCATATATCACATGTCATATTTCACATGTCAAAAAATCAGTATGGAAAGGCGATTGTTCGTCGTGGTTTGATATTGTTGTCCAATACATAAGAAGTCGTTGAAAAAAAAGGTGCTTTTTCCTTGACTAGGCTTATCACAAAAACTCAGCATTAACCGGTATATGCAATAATTTTGCACTTCTCTAATTGGCCAAACTGTGAGCTCTAATTTAAGTCACCTAACTTACTGGGGTGTAACATGTGTGTATGGGTCTAGGGTATTACACCGTTACCACTGCTTTGCAAACTTAGTCATCAAATTTGTAAAACATAAAAACACTTTTGAATAATAATCACTAAATGTAGTAGCACAACAAGCATACTCAAACATATCAGATATGACTAGTATTCTGCCTGTCATGCGTGGATACATGTATGTATATAGTATTAGAAAGAATGTGTTATCATCACGGATGTTAACAACTTTATCAGCGAATTACCCAATGGATGAGTGTAATGTGATGTGGTGAGATGAGGTGGTACGGGTCAAGATGGGTACACAGATTGATCCAAAATATCAAGATACAAGTTAAAAATATATCCATAACAGCCAGCCTTTTAAATATAAACAAAACATTAAACAACACTTAACCGAACTTGTAATTTTAGCTTGTTATGCTGCGCGCAAAGTTTTTGTGTTGCAGGAACAGCAGTTTAGGCTAGAAAAAGAGCCACTACACAGGGTTCTACTAGTTTAAAGACTCAGTGTCCACAGTTGTCACCCTAGGAGGGAATACAACCTTAACAGCGCACACAGCTATGCTAAATGCGTCTAAAAAGGCACAACAACACATCTTATTGAGCAGCGTTCATGAGTTACCTTTGTAACCCTAGAAACGACTCTGCAGACAGAGCAACCAGTAGAACACTGTAAGTCGTCACCCAAACCACTTTTGCACTTGACACTGTGTGTACATTACCCTACATCTTTGTTAAAGCATATATTTCGAATGTTAAAAGATTATCTGAAACAGAAAATACAGATATTCTTCTTTCACTTGAAATTTTGTTTGTTGCTATAAACCATCTGACTGTCAGAGTGTTTCAAGATTAAAATGATAATATATAATATATATAATAATATATAAGATAATAACAATAATAATAATGCTAATAAGATAGCCAGACTTTCTTTAGGTCTGAGCATTATAATCACGTTTTTGTACGGGTAAAAGGTAAACTTTTGTCAATTTTAATCTTGAAACATCCTAGTAGTGTTCTTGAAATATCCTCCTCAAACATCAACAACAACTTTAAATGATAGAGAAATATCGATACTTTCTAATAAAATCTACTAAAATTGTATATAAGTTCATCTTTGAAGATGTGATTGCGTCAACTTTTAGTTGATTTTAAAAGAAAGCATTTTTTTCTCTATATAAGTTGAACTGTTGTTTGTTGTGTTAGGCGATCTCATTGTCAAGATATTTGATGATTAAAATCGAAAAAGAATTGATCACGGTAAAAACGCTCAGGCCAAACAAACATGCCCAGATTGCCCAAAATGATGTGACGAGTGATACAACCTGTCTCTATCCCTCGTATTCACATCAAGTTGTCTAGTAAATGTATCATCTTATCAGAGCAGGGGCTGACTTACTGATATCTGTTGTTGTCTGATTAACCATCGCCATTGCTTCATCAACTTCTTCCTCAGCCATTCCGATCACAAAGAAGTATTCAGAAACATCTAAAGTGTACAGAGCACTCAAGTAATTATGAAAATGAAAAGATAACTCCCGTACCAACCTGAGCCATTGGTGTTGGTGGTTTTACATCTGTTTGCACCTAAAAGAATCTCAGCAATGTTCAGAAGGCTAGAGATCTGTAAAAGTGTAGTTTAAAAGCTAGCCAAATAAGTTTAAACACTTCAATATTAAAATAAATTACTCCAAGGCTGAAATACCTTGGATGTCAACAAAATAGTTTTTTTAACTATTCATGGACTTAAAGTTAGCAACAATCTCAAAACTAAGTAAAGTTACTAAATATTGGATATGAATATCTACTACATACAATAAATATTATATATTAACCTTTGCCTTTATTTAATTATTTTATTTAAAGTCATATACATGTTTGGGACTTGAAATAAGCAAATAAAAATATATGTGGAATAATCATATCAGCTTGCTATCTTGAACAATTTAGTAAATATAATGTTCAGAATTTAGCCCACATAATCAATAAAAAACATAATTTTAGAGCTGTTTGGTTTGCATATTCAAACTTACAACAAAATGAGGATGCAGTTAATATATAATTTATGGCTATTGACTGAATTCATTAGTAACGATATTGGGAATGAGAGATTTAGTTTTCCAACAAAAGGTTTCAACATATTTTACATACCACTGTAGCTGCAAGTATTTAAGAGAAGGCAAGTAACTATTAATGATAACATAAACATATGTACAACAGAACAAGAAGTATGTTAACATAACACCAAACAAGTTAGCCTCTACAGCTGCGGTGTACAGCTCTGTGTATAGCACATTTACCACCTATTGAAGGCCCTCAAGTGAAATACAAAAAAGACATTAATTAACTCAAAAGTTTTGAGCTTGATTAACTCACTCTACAAATAACCAAGCCTAATAAAGCTGCTAACTAATGATAAGGATGTACTCATTGATCAAAAGTATCAGTTCTCTGAACAAAGAGAGGCTGACAAGTTCCTAACGTGGTGTGTCTCATTGAGTAAGCTTGTTTTCATAACTAATTTGATAATCATTGTGGTACTTGTGATTGGCACAAGGTTCTGCTAAACTTAGTTCTAATTCTATTTCATTTCTTCTCAGTTTGAACAATTTTCAGTTCAGCTTTGCAGATCATAAATTTGTACCACTTTAATTGAACACACGAGCAAGTGTAATATCAAATACTGCTGTAATACCCAACTGTTCATATTCTATGTTAGACAAGTGTATAGTTTAAATGTTTTAGAATCATTAAAACCTTTTTAGATAAACCTTGATCTATGATAAATTGTTTACAAGAAGATAATAATGTTGATACTCTCTTCTCTCCAAAGAAAGCTTGCATAACCAGTAGTAGATTCAGTGAGAAATGGTGGTTAGAAGTGACTTCCCACGCAAAACTAATGCTTTTTTTCATTTTGGGGTTTGTTGTAGATTCATACTCGTGTCTGCTCGACATTGACGTTACAATACTAATATGACATTATTGCAGTATTTACTAAATACTAGCATCTTAATGTATCCTAATTGACAACATATCTAGCAACATCATGCAAGAGGACATATTTAGTGCCCGCTCGAGTATAGCATCCAGTGATCTACTTTAAACAAGTCTAACAAAATTAGCAACTTGGATATGCTTACTTGGTCCCCAATGAGTAACCTGGCAGCCATGTACAACCTGGCAGTCATCACAGTTGCTGACATGAGAAAGCAAGCCCAAGGTAATGATTGTGAAGTACAGGAAACCACAGTTGTGACCCGATGATACTTGTAGGCTCTCCATTTTTGAAAAAGATTACCATTTGCTAGAAAACAACTCAGCATTGTTAAGAATTTCTATACAAAGTATCTACTTGTCTACATTTCTATTCTATATTTATAATCCTAATTCTATTTACTCATCTATACACTTCAACCAGGAACAACAATCAGGAACATCATTCAGGAACTTTAAGGAAGAAAAAGTGAGATCTTTGTCTCTATTTATAACTAAAGAATTCTGGGATAGGAAACACACAAGCCTATTAAGACTACATGTGTATAATACAGGTGTAGGCTAAGATTGTTGTTAAGTTTGATCGCAGTCCAATTAGAAATCCTAGAAAAGCCGCCAAGGAAGTGTTTTAAATTTTAAGAGTTGGTCGCTTTCCATCTAGCAGTTGAACCAACTACAAACACTACCCACCTAAACTAACATAGTTGAGGTAAGTAACTCTCGGAACTTTCCTTCTACCTTTCCAATTGATCAGTCAGTGCCAAAAAATACAAAATAGATACGTTTCTTGTCACTACTATTGTTTAGAATTTGGTAAGCACGAGATATTTAGCCTTATCTCTGATTCAAATAATATTACCCGCTTAAAGCACTACTAAATTTTAAGCAACCAAAGGAAAGACTCAGAATTAATAATAAAATAAAAGTTACACATTGCGGCACGATGTGCTTTAGCGTTTCACTATAATAGCACTATGACATTAGTTTTAATACTTATTTCCTGTTGATTGTGATAATGAACAAAACTGTACACCGCCAACAAAATTGTCTTTTAAACTAGAAAGCAATGGATCACACTGATTTTCGATTCCCATGTCAAACAAATTTTACTGATTACCTTGTTCTGGTGCAAAAAATTAAAACATGTCATATATTATGCTCGTTTATGTATACCAATTGAGCTCGCTTGAAGTGGTCTACCTAACATATTATTTGATTTTTTCAAAATGCTTCAAAAGAAGTGGCATTGTTCAAAGAAACACTCAAAACAGTGCTGTCCTAGTTTTACACAGAGTTCGGCTAAATATTTCATGTAATAAGGATTTCATCAGATCTACCCTAATCACCGCCAATTATCACTAACCATATGCCAGAATTGGTTAGTAAGGTTTCAGATTTTTTGTGGGCAACTTTAATTGTCACCAGTCATTTTAGCACGTAACAAATGTATAGCCCACAGTATACCACAAACCTTTTCAAGCCTCACACGCAATACAGACAACTCATCATCCGATGAATAAAGGGATGATCCAGTTTTCTATCACAAAGCTGTTATTTGTTTAATCAAAACTCAGTGAATAGGGTATTAGCTGATGCCGGCTGACAATGGTGAGATTGGCACAAGATGCTAGTCATGTAGTATCACACTGTTTTTTGGTTTATAGAGTTTTTTGAAGACATATCACTAGAGGGCTGTTTTAAATGAGTTACCAAAATGTTGCTCGGGATTAATTTTCAATTAGATATAGCTTTTGTTGGTGGTCAAATGACACCTTTACTGAAATAACAACTTTGCAATACCTGAAAGAAAAACTAAAGTTAACAACGCCACGTTATTATGCAATTGAGATGAAGACAAGTTGCTGCATATTGACTCACGCTGACCTTTACCGCAAGGAGAGACAGTAGTTACCTTAAAATTTAACAGTGGCTCATGCTATGTACGTAAAGCTTGCTTATTTAGGGACTTCCCAAGGCTATGCTAGTTTGTGCCTTGAGTCTACATGTTACCAATGGTAATTATAATACCAGCTTCACCTAGTATATGTTTACTGTTGCTGGGCATAATGGGGGCAACAGCAATGCTAATAGTGATACTGCAAACAACTGACTAATTTAGGCATGTCATAAAACGTGACGAACATAACCAGCTGCTCACTCTGCTTCTTAAGGACCGACTTTTGTACCTAGTTCACACAAGAAAGTTTTGGAAAAAACTTAGGATCAAATGAAATGCTAATTTCATTTGAGCAGTCACACTTCACCATATTTGCTCTTGCTGTTTTGCCGAATCACCAATTCAGCTAATATAACACAAACTATATTTTACCTAAATATTTTTAGTTTCTCTCAAAGTGACAACAGCTTAGATCTGAGCTTCGCTCAAAAGGTAGGCAATAAAAGCCATATTTAACTAATCATACAAATTTTTTTTCCAACGATTTTATTAGAAAGAACATTGCTTTATTGTCTTGAGAGCCATAAAAATTTATTGCCAGAGTCCAAAAACTTTTAATACAACATTTTCTAGGTTCCATGAAAAATTTACCGTAGCCATTATACTGTCGAAAAGATGACACCCAGCATTCAATCCAAACAGTATCTATCTAAATTGGATCACTGAAGCAGTAACGAAGAAGTGCTAATCTCAAAGGAAAATTGTATAACTGCTTATTACAACACGAGTCTAGTCACGTATCTATTATTGCGCTTTATCTTTATGATTTGATTTGCTCAACAAAGATTCTTACAGCCGTCATTGTTGTCAATTTTGTTGTAGCCATCTACCAGCAACCTCTTCTTTGCAATAATATTATCATGAATGGTTTACTCCTTACTTCACAGGAGGTATTTAGCAACCAATCACGGATCACCAATACAACTTACTATGATATTATTTGGATAAAACATGAATATATTTAATTTAATAAATAATATTAATAATAAAATTAATTTAATATTAATATTTTGATAGAACACGAAATATGCTGGCTAAAACACCAAGTCTCTGTATCTCTAATTAAACACCTAAGGTATGTCTGAATAATGCATCAGAGCTTCTTTTAAATATGTGGGAAATATTTGGGTTTAGCACCAATGTTATTTTTACTTGACTGATTTATCTGGATACAATAATATAATATAATCTCTCTGGGTACAAGACCTGACTTATTCCTATCTATGTTTGAGTTAGTGAAATAAAACACCTAAACTGTTTTTACAGCTAGTGTGTTAATGTTTAAATGTTTCAAACAAACATGTTTGAATGTTTAAATATTAAAATGTTCAAATCCTTGTTCAAAAATGTTTTGATGTATGAAGTATAACTTTTTATTGGCTTTAGTACTTTTCAACAAAATGATGTTTGTCGTTAAATTAAAATGAAAAATGGGAACACAGAATTTTTTGAGTGAGTTGAACAAACGCATTTTAAAAGTTGGTAATATAATAGTATTAGAGTCGGGATAGTGAAACGAAGGTGGTAGTAACAGAAAGTTTATAAACGGAAACATATGATGGTGAATATAGTTTGTTGGTATTATGGAATACTAAATAATGTTTTTCAACTGTATGGAATGCTAACTATAAATATTCTGGTCATAGTTCACGCAGGATTTTAAAACCTGTAACACAAATGTGAAAAGAAGCAAGTTTGGAATAAGGCAAAATGCTCAATTGATTTTGTGATGTTATTAGTGAAGTGTGGTCAACTGGAATACGTGATCAGTAGTGCAAAAGTTTTAGTATAGAAATATGTAAGAGAAATACCTTTTTCTGCTGTCAACATAGTGAGATGAGAAAATACATATCAATGTCATTGATCAGATGACAATAAACAAATTGAAATTAAAACCACAGTGTTGTATGTCTGTTTATAAAATATCGGCATTGCCCCAAAAGAGGCATGTCTGATAAAAACTTGCTACAAGCATGGAAGCTTGAAAATTGATAAAGGCATCAGATGATGACACATTTACGAAGTTTGATTATGAGGATTATCCTCTCCGTGGCACTTTGTAACCTTAAAAATGCGTTGTAGTGATTTTAGCGTCCCTTCATACTTGCATATTTTTGACACACAAGAGCGGGTATATATACTCAAGTATAGGTATATACTCTCAGGCTTATATAGCGGGTAGGCCCCACCTCTCGTTCTGCTTGGCTAGACTTGACCCAGCTCCTCTTGGCTTGGTTCTACTCAGCTCGGCTTGGCTTGGTTCTACTTGGCTCGGCTTGGCTCTGACTGGCTTAACTCTCACCTCATTATTCTGCCTGACTGAGCACAGCCCGGCTCGGCTTAGCTCAGCCCTAGGCTCAGCTCTCAGTGGATCACATTCCACAACACTCTCCCCTCCATTAGTGACCACGGTCTCTAATCTAGACCTTGGGAGAGAGCTTATGGTAGCCACTCGGCAAACCTCCTCCTCTCCTGTCAGGGTTCTGTCCAGGTCTTCGTCATCTGCTTCAGAGTCAGCTTCTCCGGGGCAGCTCGTGCTGGCTACGGCAGTCGCCTCCTCCCACTCCTGATCTCCCTTGGCTGCTGCCACACCTACCGGTTTCCGGAGCACCCAGTGGTTCCTCAGCTTCTTTTAAGATGGTTGTGACCGAAGTCAATAAATTCTGTAGCGAGGTGTTACCTTCGCTGTCCATCTTTTTGAGTGCCCTAACGTCGTCCAGAAAAAACGAGTGTTTCAAAAGGAAAGCTTTGGTTGCGTTCATGAGGATCGTTTTACTGCTTTCCTGTTCGACCTGTTTTCTGACAATTCCATGGAGTAGCATACCCCATCTCCGTACCATTCCGGTTTCCTAGTGGTCCGGGCCGGTCTCGGATTGTGGTGGACTGGAGCTGATGGGATTTCTGGAATCCCGGTTTCTCTGGCCTCCTCTGGGTTTGATTCTGGTTCTCCCGGAAATTCTTCTCTTTGTGGGACCGGATTGATTTTTTCTGAACTTGGTCTTTGGCCCTCTCCTTCCTCCGGGCCAGCCAGGTTTTCCTTGGGAGTTGTCGCCTGTCTTTGTTTTTTACGGCTTCCATCAACAATTTTCTTAGTTGGGAGCGACATCATTGGCACTGGGTCGCTCCTGACTTCCTTCGGCTTTTTGTCTGGCCTGCTGGGTTGAGTCCCTTTTGTGTTAGGGACCCTCCTTGGCTCCAGAGTGGCCGGGGATTGCCCCAGTCTCTCTGGGCAAGTAGGTAGGGCTTCAGCCTTGCCTCGCTCTGGATAGAAGACAGGCCCTGTTGCTCTACCAGATATGTGTGATTGCCCCAGGCCTTCAGGACCTGGTATGGTTCCACAAACTTCGTTTGCAGCTTTGGATTTTCTCCCATCTCCGACGTTTGTTTGTGAGCCATACCCAGTCGCCTGGGGTGTACAGCGGTGGCTCTTCCCGGTTCTCCTGTCTCACCTCTATCTGGTTCTGTCATAGTGCCTTGTGTACCTTGCTGCACCTTGAGGGCGTGCTCGTCGGCAAGAAAGAACTCGGTCAAAGGGAGGTGACTCTCTAGCTGGTCTGGCAACTTCAGCTCCCATCTCAGCATCAGCATGTTGGTTGTTTCTCCGGTTGCGGAGTGGGGAGGAGGGTGCCTCGGTATGCCCTCATCAGCTGAGGAGCAACATATCTCATTTGTCCTGTTCCCAGGCCAGGAGTAATGCCCTCAAGGAATCTCTGAGTCCCCGGTTATTCCGTTCCACAATTCCGATAACCTATGGGTGGTAAGGAGTGGTATGTGTCTTCTCCACGTTCCAGAGTTGGCACAGTTCGGCCATCCGTTGGCTCTCAAACTGTGCCCTCTGGTTTGTGTGGATCTGCTCCGGAAGCCCCAGGTAGCAGAAGACCCGCTCCTCCAGTGCGTTTGCGACCACCGGGGCGTGGCATCAGGTAGTGCCAGTGCGCCCTGCCATCGAGTGAAGTGGTCAGTGAGGACCAGCACCCACTTGTTCCCCCTAGGCGTGACTGGAAATGGCCCCACCAGGTCTACGACCACCTTCTGCCAGGGTCGTCCGGCGTAGAACCTTCTTTTCCCTCCGGCTGCCTTTGCCCCTTCATGCTTTGCGGCCTGGTACACCTCACAACTCTTGATGAGCCGTCTGACTGTAGATGTCAGTCCGGGCCAGTACCAAGTCAGCTGGAGGTGGCTTATCATTTTTCCTACCTCAGAGTGAACCAGGGCGTGCGTTTACCACACCATGGTCTTTCGCATAGTCAGGGGACAGATGGCGCACCATCTGGCGTGGCCCTTCGGGGCTAAAGCGTGCTCCCAGCACGCCATCATACTGTATGCGCAGAAAGCCTCGCTTGTGATGCAGGATATTCAGCTCTCTGCTTCCGAGTTCCAGGTGTTCCGCTGGCACCTTTTCTCCTGTGGGGATGGCATGGTCCATGATTGCCACTGGTGCTTGTCCAGTGACCTTCGTCCTTGCCAGCTCACCCTTTGGTCCTGTCATCCTTGGTGTGGCCGGTAGCCCCTCAGGGAAACCTCTGGCACCCATGTTCAATCCCGCCACTGTTGGAACGGGAGTCCCGTGCGAGTTGCCGGCCGGCCCCTCGTGGTATGCGATGTTGCCCAGGGTCAATCCCGCCCTGTCGAGAGCGGGAGTCCCATCCAAGAAACTTGTCGGTACCCACACGGTTAACGGCCCTTGCTCCCTTGCCAACTCCTTCCGTGAGGGGTCCCCATCCCTCTGCTCAATGCTCGCGCATTGCCGGCAGTCCTCGCCGGTTTGCCTGCTCAGCCCATCTGCGTTCCCGTGGCGAGTCCCTGACCGATGTTCCAGAACGTAGCAAAACTCCGCCAAGATCTCGAGCCACCGGGCTACCTGGTTCTAGGATTCTCTCCTCCTACATAGCCACCGGAGTGGAGCGTGGTCCGTTTGTAGAGGGAACTCTCAACCATACAGATAAGGCCGAAAGTGCTTAACTGCCTTGACTACCGCAAGCAATTCTTGTCGAGTGATGCAGTAATTGCGTTCTGAGGGGTGTGGGTTTTGCTGTAGTAGGCAATGACCCTCTCGAAGCCCTTCTGTACTTGGGACAGTACGACCTCCACTCCACATCTGCTAGCGTCCGTGTCCAGGATGTACTGCCTCTGGGAGTTTGGGTAGCCCAAGATCAGGGCAGTGCTGATACTGTCCTTCAGCTTGTTGAAGGCAGCCTGTTCCCCTCTCATTTTGCAGTCAGCTGATGTAAGAGATGTGCTATAGTGGTAAACTTCGAGATATACTGTCGGTAGTAACCGACGGTTCTGAGGAATCCTTGGAGTTCTTTCACTCTGTGCGGGTTTGGCCACTCGGTGACTGCCTTTACTTTGTCGGGGTCTGTAGAGACTCTGTCCTGGCTTATTATGTGACCCAGGTAGCGGGCCTGGGGTTGCAACAGTTTGCATTTAGACAGTTTTGGTTTCAGTCCAGTCTTGTGGAGTCTCTAGAAAACCTCCTCCAGCCGATGCAAGTGCGCATCGAAGTACGGGGCAATGACTATAATATCATCCAGATACAGAAGCAGCGTTCTTCAGTGGAGGCCATGCAGAACCCGTTTTATGAGCCTTTGGAAGGTGGCTGGGGAAGACGTCAGTTTGAAAGGCAACACCTTCCACTTCCACAATCCGGACCGTGTTGAGAAGGCCGACTTTTTCTGCGCTTTTGCATCCAGAGGTACTTGCCAATACCCGCTCAGCAGGTCGAGTGTGCTGAAGTAGCAGCTGCTAGACAGGGCGTCCAGGCTGTCGTCGATCCTGGGTAGAGAGTAGGCGTCCTGATTGGTGACGGCGGTCAAACGCTGGCAGCCTATGCAAAAGTGCCACTTCCCATCCTTTTTTTGAAACAACACTACGGGGGAGCTTTAAGCTCCTCCAGCTGGTTCGATAAGCCTCTCTTAAGCAGATCCTGGACCTGCTTCTTGGCCTCTGCCTCCTTCTCCGGTCCGAGTCTGTGGGGGAGAGGGGTTGCCGGATCGGCCAAGTGCCCTCCTTAAGCGTAATGGAATGTTCTACCTCGGAGGTCCTCCCTACGTCGTCACCAATCGTGCTGACCACGGTGTCATATCAACTCAGCAAAGAGGCCAACCTCGCCGTCTAGCCTGTCCTCTCACAGTTTGGTTGGGCCACCTGGAACAGCTCCTCAAGGTGAGCTGGCATTCCATTGATTGATGTTGGACCAGCTTCATACAATAAGAGGTCATCCTCTTCGACCTGCGAGGTCTCTATCCCTGTGTAAGTGCCGATAGTAGCTCCAGACCGGAAAGTCAATAGCCACTTCGTAGCGGGTGATTCATGCAGCGGGTAATGACCTGTCTCTTGGGTCCCGGCTGATTCAGGCTACTTACTACCGGGGATCTATCGGAAAATCCTTCAATCAGCCCCATGAGGCAGTAATTCTGTGTGGTGATGTGACAGTGTATCGCCATCTCCGCCCGGGCAAGAACCACTACCCCCCTGATTCCCTGTACCTTGCTCTGTAGCAGCCGCCCATGCTGATCTGTGCAGACTAGCTGCCTGCCATCCACTCGGACCACTGGTTGCTCAAACTCGAGAGAGCACTGATGGGCCACAAAGATTGGCATTCTGAGTATGGCATCCTCGCTTAGACGGCTGACCACAAAGCCTTTCTCCGTCCTTACATCCCTCAGGCAAATGGTCAAACGGATTATCCCGTAGAAGAGGGGCCGTGTTCCGTCAGCCAATAACTCATGGCTGTCACTCTCCTTGAGTTGGTCCCGTATGGCTCCCGGCAATCAGTCAAAAACCTGCTTATTGATCAGGTTTGTGGTGCATCCTGTGTTTAAAACAAACTAGATGGGCCACCCCTCCACTTTTTTTTGAAGGAAATAGCTGGTGGAGTGAGGTCGGCTGAGGGCTTGTGCTCTTGTGGTGTCTTTCAAGACATCTTCCGAGAGGCCTGAAAGACTTCCTTTCCGCGGTGGGGCGGGGTCGGTCCCTCAGATTGTCCTACGTCCGGGGTAGACCCGCGGCTTCTGTGATTGCCATCCCCAAGGCAGAGAAAGGGTCGGTCTTGCCATTTTTAAGACAGGCTTCCAACCATCCGATCCAGTGGGGGTGGTTCTCAATGTTTGGGGTGGAGGGAATTTGGGGGTCACCCTCCTTCGTTTTGGGCTATGTCTCTGCCGTTCACACGGAGGGGCGTAGGCGGTATCAGGGACAAAGGGAATGTCTAGACTGGCCTCGCTCATAGACTGGTAGTAGTTTCGTGTTTCTACAGGCTTTTCCTGTGCAAGAATTTTTCTCGGCCTAGCTCTTGCTGATTGAGACCAACCATTGGCTGTCACCGAGTCCCGTGTAATCCTATTTTGTTTTGGGTTGTTTGGCCTTGGCACAGTCAGTAGTCAGAACTACTGCTGCGGCCTCCCTTCGTTTCCCGAAGCCGGTTTTTAGTAGCGAGGGCAGTTCTTCCGTATGTGCCCTTGTTGGCCGCAACACCAGCAAAAGGAAGCTGGCTGATTTCTCCTCTCGGTGGTAGTGTGGACCTGCTCCTAGAGCCGTTCCACCTTTTTCCCGAGAGATTAGACTAGGCGGGCTAGTCGTCCAATGACATCGATTTTGGCTGAGTTCACCTGGTCAGAAGACCTTCCCTCCAGGGCCCATACCGAAGATCCGGTGGGTTTGCGCTCGCCTCCCTAGATCTGGAGGCAATCATTTCCAGCCTGTACAGCATCAACTAGTGTAGGCGTATGTACAGCCAACAGATGTCACTGCAGGGCAAGGTCCCTTAGTGAGCTGCAAAAGGTATCCATGGCTATGCTATTCCGGTGTCGATTCGGCAGGTCTCTGTACGTAATGTATACCAGCCTCTCAACCTCCATAGCATGCTCCTGAAATGTCTTTTCTTCTTCTTGCCTAAAGGCATCACGCTGGCTTAGTGCCTGCCTATCGAATAGTCCTAATCTTGCCCGGAGGGTATTGAAAATGGCCTGCTGGTCCTCGGCCCGCCTGCAGTCTTCAGCCTGTTTGCCCAGTGCTTCTCGGAGGTGCAACAGGGTTGCTCCTTCCATCCACTGGTTGGCGTTGGCTGCCTCTATGAAGCGAGCAATGAAGTATTCCACATCTCCCTTTCCAGTGTACTGGGAAGTCCTGAAGCGTGGTGCCGGTTCCTGCCCCCTTGGCAGCATTAATACCCATTGTAGTGCTTCGACTAGTCCGTCGGGTCCCGGATCAGCACTTCATGCTCTCCTATTGGCCATGTTTGGCTTTCAGTAGGTTTCTGCTCCATTTCCAGAGCAGTGCCTCTACTGAGTTTGTGGCCTTCGGCTCCTTCCTGGGTTTCTTCCTGTTGCCAGAAAGTTCTTCCGGTAGGAGCAGTGCTGCCTTTTCAGGCAAGTCCTGTCGGAGCCTTCAGTAGGTTTTTGGTCCTAAAGCAGTGCATCTACTGGGTCAGCTGCTGCAGGGTTTTACACAGCTCTCTCTGGGTTTCTTCCTGTTGCCAGAAAGTTCCTCCAATAGGAGCAGTGCTGCCGTTTTTCAGGCAGGCCCTGGCGGTTTTTAGTAGGTTTCTGCTCCTTTTCTAGAGCAGTGCATCTACTGAGTTC
This sequence comes from Watersipora subatra, assembly GCF_963576615.1. Lineage (NCBI taxonomy): Eukaryota > Metazoa > Bryozoa > Gymnolaemata > Cheilostomatida > Watersiporidae > Watersipora > Watersipora subatra. The sequence goes on from NC_088709.1 coordinate 10,854,957, forward strand.
GCTCCTGTCTGTCAGGTTTTACGCAGCTCTCTCTGGGTTTTTTCCTGTTGCCAGGAAGTTCTTTCAGTAGGAGCAGCGCTGCCATTTTTTAAGCAGGCCCTTGTCCCGTGTTGCCTGGGTTTCTTTCTGCTGCCGCTTTAAGGCAGTAGAAAGTTTATCTAGAAATCCAGCGATCCAGTATGAGTCTCGTGGCTTATATACGTAGCAGGTTGGCCCCACTTTTCCAGGTACCGCTAGAATCCTCACGTTTCTTGGAATCGTATTTATCCCACTGCTGCCACCAGTGTAAAGGTTTTGTGCGACCTTCACTTTCCTCCACTAGTACAAAACTCGGTGCATGATTTTATACATATATTTTCTGCTTAGTTCATAAGTTGTACAAGAATGCTCAAGTAAGAGGCAATGAACAGGCCCAAAACAGCTCTGTTCTCTAGCACAAATGTTCAGGTTTATATAGCGGGTAGGCCCCGCCTCTCGTTCTGCTTGGCTGAACTTGACTCGGCTCGGCTTGGTTTTACTTAGCTCGGCTTGGCTTAGCTCTACTCGGCTCGGCTTGGCTCCGACTGGCTCAACTCTCACCTCATTATTCTGCCTGACTGAGCACAGCCCGGTTCGGTTTAGCTCAGCCCTAGGCTCAGCTCTCAGTGGATCACATTCCACAACAATATTGTTACTAATATAGAAACAAAAGACTCAAGATTTTCAGCCTCGATAAGTCGTGGATATCTTTGTAATAAAATCATATTGATTAAGGCAAACAAGACATACATCTTAGACTATGTTAGACTATGTTATTGCAAGGAGCTTTTGCTGGGGCTATGCAATAGCTGCTAGCAGGTGTACACAAAGTAAACATAAAATTTGCTTCCATTGATAAATAGTGTGCTGCGAGTATGTATCATCCAAGAAATTCATAAAACAATATTTATCTTTGGTGTTTGTAGATTTATTGAAAGCCGTCAGCTATTTACATATATATAGATAATACTATGCGCTGCTACATCATCATACAGTAGCAAAGGAAAACAACATTACTGATTGGCTACACAATAACTGATACATAGGTTGTAAAAACATATTGGATTGCGAAAAACAACTCAAGTAGCCGGAAATGGAATTTCTTGCGATTGCCATCATAGTGATTATTGTTTCAAATGCAGCTGAAGTTTTAGTGCTATTGGACAATTAATTACTAGCTTGGGTGCTAATGTACAATTAATTACTACACATATTTTGACTGCTATCGAACAATTAATTAATATTTTCAGCGCAATTGGACAACTAACTGCTATTTCGACTGTTATTGGACAATTAATTAATATTTTCACTGCAATTGGACAACTAACTAATGTTTTGACTGCTATTAGAAAATTAGTTTTTATCATACCTGCTACTGTAAAATAAACTACTATCATGACTGCAATTGGACAATTTGCTACTGTGTTGATTGCTACTGGGCAATTAGTTACTATCTTGGGTGCTATTGGAAAATTAATTACCAATAAATCAGATAAACGCTTTATTCATCCCAAAAGGTTGGGTCAAACTCAGTTCAGAATGCAGCAAAGAAAACCAAACAACAATAAAACAGGAAATAGTTATAATAGGGCAGCTGTTCTTAGCTTAGATCAGATCAATATGGGCGCTCCTTACTAACTTGTGAACTTAAAAAAACAAATACCCGTCTGAACCAATGGTTTAGTCACTATGTGAACACTTCCTACTCTCTCAAATTGAAAATCATTTTTAACAAGAGATTAGTGACTCACAACTGTAGCATGTTTTAAAAAGAAAAAATAATATTGTGTGTTCAATGTTTGACTGAAAGTAAAATTTTTGGATGCTATTGAATTCTCTATGAATTTATGTTGCCTGAATATTTGTCGGGTTTTGATATGCATAAGATTACAGTAGTTTAGCGATCGTAGAGATACATAGAAGTCTTGTTAGGAGTTTAGGCGGACGAATACTAAAAGATTGTTGAACAAGTTAGCTATTCTACACTAGTGGGAACACTGGTTGAGTATTAGAAAATACTGATACTTACATTTGGAACGTTGTCACAGTTGGTTAGCTGACTGTACCGAATTTGTCTGAAAATTAAATCTAAAAGACACAGAAAAAACATTTTTATGTAGAATAAAACCCTAATCACTTTACATTAATATATTGCAATTTAGAATAAAAATTCCTTCAAAAATAAAATTCAACAAAGTTAATGCTAAAAATGCAGATTATAATTCAGGTGTCATATACTTGGATGAAGGTCAAGGATGAATGATTATGTTGGAATTTTTACTTTAGGTGCTCTTCACATTACAGTAGTTATAAGGCAGGTGATAGTAATAGTTGGTCACAGTGCCTCCTATTCAAACTCCATTATGCTCCAACTTTGAAAGTGTGCTCTGGGATATGCCATTATAATTGTGGATATTTGTGCTTGGGTGTGAGCAATTCCTTGATCATCAAGTATGGTGGCTGCTTAGCTTACTGTGAAGGCTCGTGCACACTATTGATCGAATCAATGATTATAGCTGTGCGATGGACACCAATGATGGGCTGCTATGATGTCAGTCACTTTGCGATGACTTCATGAATGGCCAACTTAATCATTGTTAGCTACGACGGGATGGACTTTCAACATGTTGTGCTTTGACATCGATGATGATTGATCGCAACTATCTGTATCTTGATTAGGCTGTTTGTAGACCGCATCCATCGGATCCAATTTCAACAGTTGTGATGATAGATATCAATTCATGCTCACAAGCATGGAGGAGAACTGCGCTCATGATGAATTATGTAATCAGATAATTAAAAAATAACAAAAGGACCGGATATCACTTATGCAATTTTGTAATTTCTAATTGATTGTTGGTTAGCGGTCACCTACAGCTAATCGCTCATTGTGTGAACACCATATCGTTGGTGACGACGTCAAAACAGCTCATCGTTGCTGTCTATTGCACAACAAAATGTTGATTTGAGTGATAATATGCGTGGGTCTTTAGAAGAGGCTCTGTGTGTTTTTCAAATAACCGATGCTCAAATAGTACCTATTTTATCTTAGCTAGAAATGCCTGAACGCAGTGGCAGGGAAACCTTAATGACCGAAAACGAGCCCAAAGTTGCAAAAAATGATTTAGGGTTTCATGTTGCCCACCACTGATCGCCTTCTTTGAAATTTAACTCTGATCTGTTGTTTGTAAGTTTAAAATTCAAGCTGCTGGAGTTGAAAACACTTTTGTATGGTTCATCAGTAGAATGATGAACCATACAATATCCTGAACAAATTTATCCTTGATTACCATGAGGAAAAAGTTTATTCAACTAAGTCGATTTTCTTGATCCGCTACTGTCCACAACACAAGTTTTACTAGTCATAGGTTGATACATTAAAAGATCTAAGGATAGATCTTAGCTAAAAGCTATAGGGATGAATAGACACCATGCTAGAAAATATCAGCAAAGACTGACTTATACAATTAGAAGATCGATTAGCTATAGCGATGGATAAACATCATGCCAGCAAAAACCGGTGAGCTATAATAGTCATGGATAGACATACAGCAAAGATCGGCAAAGACTGACTTATACAATTAGAAGGTCGATTAGCTATAGCGATGGATAGACATCATGCCAGCAAAAACCGGTAAGCTATAGTCATGGATAAACATACAGCCAGTATCGGCAAAGGCTGGCTGATACAATTAGAAATATCCATTGTGATGAGGAAATTTGGTGATGGAAAAAAATTGCAATGAATTATTGGCTCAATTGTACCAAGTAATAGTCGTAGCATTGCAATAAAAAGCAATAAAATTGGCAGACATTCGCAGACACACGAAGGTTAATCATCTATTGTTGCTACTGAGCTTGACACACAGTTGTTCCATGAAATGCCCTAGATTCCACAAAAAATGCCAGACCTTAAGTCATATACAAAACCTCACAAAGTGCACTTCATGTGAATGACAGGAGTTTTCAACCAATAATAAAACTCCTTACATTACAAATTTGGTAGGTTGTGAGTCGGTGGGTATCCTTTAGATTTTTAAATGCAGATGAAGTATCCCATAGTGTTGCTATTTCTACCATTTTTGACAACCGTGGAACGATGAAAATTATCAAATTAATTAAAATGTTGACATTTGGTACCGAGTCTAAAAGCAAAGACTATAACCCAGTTTTGCTTAAGTATTCAAAATCTAAAACAATTTTTTCCAGTCATATGAGCAGGCAACACAAGGGGTTCAACTTTTTATTCCAACTTTTGCAATCTTCTTTGCTGCTCGTATATTTGTAGTTTCATAAATTTTATATACCGCTTGTACACTTGTACATTTGTGTGCTTGTACTTCAATATTCCTATCTCAAAATGCATAAACTTTGAACTTTCCTTGCTTAAGTTTGATGGTGGAACTTATGCAGAGAGATTAATGAGTAATTAGTACAGATGATATTCAATTTATAGTCGGATGAGTGAAACTTTACATGCAGAGTGTATTTTATTTTGTATTGCTAATTACATGCGCTGACATAGGTGCTAGTTATAATTAGCTGTCACTCGACCATGCCTGCAATAACTGTCCTACATATTGACACTTGGCTTCACCAAACCAGCATGATTTAGTTCTGTAATTACATTTCGTGTTGAAATTATGTCCTACTTTTTGTCTTCTTATTCAGTATTTCAAATACACCTGAACAAGTTGCCAGACTTACTGGACTTAATACTTTTGCTACAACTAATTACTAAAGTTTAACAGCATGTTGTTTACTTGGTTTTTTCATCTGATTAAAATGCTAGACCTTTCGTCTGAGTTTTAACAGTAAAAGTTATGCCGCCTGTTGTCTTGAATTCAAAGAACACAATTTTTCCAGTTACATATATTTGAGTAGGTTACTCGAGTATTTATTTCAGAATTAGAATTATGTCAGTAAAGTGTTTCAAACACAACTGTTGATAACAAACCTAAAAAAGTAAGTGTGTGACAATATCAATAACTTGCATTTGTATCTACATAAAGTTGTTCCTTGAATAGAGGAACTATTCAGCTGAAGATTAATAGCAAAGAGCTGCCTTAAAAATGAACAAGTAGCGAGATGATCTCTTTTTTTCCAAGAGGTTTCTTCATTAGAGAAGCATCTGCTTGGCCCAGATCTTGGTTCATAAAGCATGCCTGAAAAAAATTGTTTTTGTTCGGGCGCCCCTCAGGCATTAAAGCAATAAAAATTGTTCGTATGGTCACTCGAGTTACTACTGTGATGTGCATCAAAACGCGGTAAGAGACGTCACAGATAGACTTCAAGATCAATTGAAGTGTTATGGATCAGCTGATAAATATCTCAACTTTGTTTCACTAATAAGAAGATTTATCAAAGACACCGCCTCATTGATCGCTCACTCCAACTCCTTATCACCGGATGTCCTGTACTCCAGAGAGGTACATGTAGAAAGTCTGATAGCACTCTAAATTTCATTTACAACAGCTGTATTGATTATCAATTGGCTTAATGCAATACTATTTGTATACCTTAGCAAAACCTCTAAAACTATCAAAACCCGTGAGATTTTCAACTGGCCACTGTAATTTAAAAAAATTGTTAGTAGTAAAATGAGAAGGACATTAATCGCACTTTATTCTGTACACATTGCTAAAAGTTGAGTGATGAAACTGGGTGTGGAGGTAATTTCAAACTTTTAATAAAGTTCAAAACCTTGTGTTGAAAAAGAAATGAGCACCACACAAAGTTTCTGCAATATGAAACTTTCCTATAGCTGTGCATAACCTGACACCACCTGAAACTATCTGACACCAACTGATACCACTTGACAGCACCTACCACCACACACCTACCACGACTTGCCATTACTTTCCTGTTTTGTGTTACGTTAAAAAGGGAAATACATTAATTTTTACTAAACTAACTAAAAAGCTTCATGCTATTATTTTGTCAGTTAATATTTAATAAGCTTTTTATTAGCTAATTAGAGAGCCACTGAGCCATGTAGGCTGTGAAAAAAATTGGCTGAAAATTAATGAACCCCAAATAAAACTGCTTCTAGCTAAATTATACAAATTGTTTTAATCATTCTTATATTAAAAAGAAAGGAGAAAATATGTGAAATCTATGATAATAAATCTCATTCTGTCAATGTGTGTGTCTGTGTGTCTGTTAGTCTGTAAAATTTCTGCGCATTGTGGTAAATTTGTTGTGGATTAGAGGTATTAGTCACAAGTTTCTGTGTACCGAAGAAACGCTTACCTTTCTAGCTTATCAGCTTCCTATTCTTCATAAACTTGCTTGGATATGAGTTGAATTCTGACAGCTTGGGCTATTTAACTACACGTGTTTTCCTTATCTCATTCTAGCTTACTTGGATTTGAAAAACCTTGAGTCAATTGAGAGCTATATGCTCCTTGATAGCTCATGATCATTGGCTTCATCGTGAGGTGGCGGAGGGGAAAAGTTTTCTACCCGGGGAAACTCTCTTGGCATATAGAAAAGATAATGAGCTGATAGGTTCACACACCGCTACAGTCCACACAAGATAAACACACTGCTATGTTTGTGTTTTCAAAATAGCTTTCTCTTTTCTTGTTTCCTTTTACTATTACTTGTTTGGAGTATGAGTGATCTCTCTAAAACAAATATTAGAAAGACCAGTTTTATATTGATGTCATTATTACATATATATATATATATATATATATATATATATATATATATATATATATATATATATATATATATATATATATATATACTTGTATTATATTATATATAATACATAATATATATTATATTTGTTTTATATATATATACTTGTTTGGAGTATGAGTGATCGCTCTAAAAATCATTAATGTAAGCTGAATAAAGATACATATTAGAAAGACCAGTTTTAGATGAATGCAAAGTTGACATAGGTAATTGAATGTCACATTTTAGTTTGAAACTCTCATTAATCTGATTGGGTACATACATATATCTATGTTCACATACATATATCTATGTTCACATACATATATCTACATGTATGTTTACATACATCTATCATGGATCAATCATGGAGAGTACTTACTGTAGCTATTGAGTAATCATGACAGGTCTGTTTCAAGCAGACAAACAAGACTTTCTTTCTCAGTCTTTCCAAGACTATGACCTGATGAGAACAGACCTATTTAAGCTCAAAACAGATCTGTCGTAATTACTCAATAGCTAAGTACTTGCCATATAATACATTATATTATAATTCACCCTGCACATAGTGTATTGAGTGCTTTTTCTAAATCATTCTTTATGAAACTAGCATTTTTAGCAGTAATAAATCTATATATTCTCATATCTATATCTATATTTATTAGAGCTGCACAACTATTATAAAAATTAATCGCGATTAATAACTGGTCTGAACCAGTTAATCTTTGATTAAACTTAGAATTAATCTAGCAAAAACCTGTCTATTGAAAACAAATAATACAGCTATATATAAATTAATTATATTTGATACAATTGTTGTTAACAGGATTACATGTTATGTAATCTAGCAAAATCTATGCATGTAATTAATCTAGCAAAAACCTGCCTATTCGAAAACAAATAATACAGCTATATATAATACTAGAAATTCCACTGTCATACAGCCCACGACCAAAGTGATATTGGAAAAAAGAAAGGGTACTGATGGTTGAGAAATGCAATATCAGCAGTCAAATAGGATAACTGCAATGGTAGCTGTAATGTACTGGGTGTTATTATATACAACAAATAGCAATAATGAAAGGAAAAGATTATATGTTTATATCTCTCCTCCTGCAAAAAAGAAATGCAATATTGGCCAATATTAGAAGTAAAATGCACTAATATTATTAGAATAACCAATATTATTTATATAGTAATAATAAAAAACCAATGCACAATTTTGTTTACATTTCAAAACGGCATAGCTAACAATATCACGAAGTTGTGATATTTATATAGATTTTTAGAATATCTGTACTACGTAGTCATTGTCCTGTAGTCATCCAAACTTATAATTAATTATTGCAATAATCTCATTAGAAACGTTAGAAAAAATATCATCGTCATGCCTTTACTTACACTGCGTTAGATTTTTAGAAAGTCTGTACTACGTAGTCATTGTTCTGTAGTCATCCAAACTTATAATTAATTATTGTAATAATCTCATAAGAAACGTTAAAAAATTTCATCGTCATTTGCTTTACTTATACTGCGTTGGACATCAGTTAGAATGGAAAAGTATTCAAATGTGTCGGCAAATGAAAATGAAAAAATTGAAATCGGCAAAAATGAAACGATTTCTGTACTCCTATGCTAATTGCCAAAACCTTCGGCAATTCGACAATGCTATAGACTGGTGAAAAGTGCACGTTATTTTTTCGTGAAATGCGCAAGACTTCATCGTTCTATTATCTGTCCCTCGGCGTTTCAATTTTCGGTCTTAACTTTTATTAAACCAAGCTTTTCAAGTGTTTTGTGGCGGTTTTCGTTGAAATTAATCTGTCTATTTGTGTATAATCCGATCATATGGGTAAGTTTTAAGATAATACCGACGGTTTGCAAAGACTTGGTAACATATTTAAATAGGTTTATATGTGTTTTGTATCGTTATTATACTTTAACGACTTTACATAACGATGCTTAAATTTGTTGATGAAATTTCCTGACGAGGGTTCGTCTCATTGTTGATGAATAATTTTCGTAAGTTGTGTGCACATGCATCTATCATAAAAACTCCCACACTTCGCTCCGCTCGTTTGGTCGTGGGATAATTATCTTTGAGACATTTATTGTTAACAGGATTACATGTTATGTGCAATGCACCTAAGTTACAATGTAATAGCTATTATGAGTATGAAAATAGTCTATGAAAGTCTATAATTTAGCCAGCCAAGAGTTGAGGCAGCATAATTTAACCTATTCACATTATCCGAATGAAGAGATGCCCTCTTCGTACATACAGTAGTAGTAGTTATTGTCTGTGACAGCTGGTGATGATTTCTGAGCGGTAAGATGAGAATTAGTTAAATGATATCTTAATGATGATTTGCTGTGGTGGTAGGCAAATTCTTTCTGGCATATATTGCACTTCACTTTCTTGTTATGCGTCCAACCACATATGAAAATGTGCTACATCGTACGGAGCAAAGCCGTATAGTTTCACAGAGTCCCGCGACCAACAGAAGCGTATACGGGAGCTCGCTCGATTCCAAACAAACCGGCCACGCCCACTATTTTTATATAAGTTATAATGGAGAGGCTGCAAGATTAACCACAAAAAATCACTCCCATGGGCAGTCGCTCTAAAATTGATGGTTGCATTATAAACCATTTAAAAGAGGACAAAATTCCCTACAAGAAGCTATTGATAATTTTTTTCTATTTAAGAAACTAACCCTTTCCATGCCTAAATTAAAAAACATTTTACCTAAATTGATTTATAGCTCGAGTACTAATAGGTTTTGTATCGGCAACCAGTTTCTGTTTGGGGTTCTAAAGGAATTAAGTTTTAATTTTTGTGTAAAAACTATGGATGCCGCGACTAATCAGATATAACATAGTGGCTCGCAGCAATATTCATTTGGATATTTTAAATTTGAAGGAAATGTATCCACAAGCAATATTCATTTGAATATTGCTTGTGGATACATTTCCTTCAATTCTCCGTCTCACAAACACCAAGGTACTATCAGCTGAAGATCAATTAAGCAAAACATTGTATATACATGTAGTATTGCAATACATATGCAAAAACCAGGCTCAGGCAATATATGCCTTTGATATTAAGATCAAAGAGCAGATGATCTTAATATCAAGTTACAGATATTAAGATCATCTGCACGCTACTAAATAAAAATATAATTTATGTAGCAGTGACAAACCACAAAAACAAAATAATAGTGCAGTAAAATTAGGAATTCTGTTAAAAAGCATTCGCAAACCTGGTTTCAGGTGAGCAGTTGGATACTACTAATATTTTGACAATATATTAAGCTGAAAAATATTAAGCTGAAAAATATTAAGCTAAAAAATATTAAGCATAAGAAAATATAAACAGAGCGAGTAATGAAAAGAACATTCGGCTTAGAAGGCGCTCTTCGGTTCTGCTCCTCAACTGATGCTTTAAGCTAAGAGTTAACGGATGATGCCAACTCTTTGCACAAGATCTCACATTGCCATTGAAGCACTCCCAAAGCTCACAGACGATCCATTTTTCATCGCTTCAGTAGCTTTTCTACACATGAAGTGCAGACGTACCGTTACGAACTTTTTCGCCAGACGATGCCCTAGCTGATGCTGGCAACTTATCGATGTCAGTGCACGGCAGCCGGCGCTCAGTTCTAAGCAATGGTTGGTCAATGCTTCAGCTATTTTTGGCAGATGAATTTTTGCCTCATAGGCACGTACAGCAACCTCCCATTTCATAAGCTCAGCAAAGAACTCATCGCTCACCTCAAAAAGGGCACCATCTTTAAAATTCTTGAGCTGGGTGAACCTTGATTGGTTTTGATGACAGCTGTCCGCAACACGGATTTGGTCTGTGCAGGTCTTGCACGGTCGCCGCAGTTTCATCAACGATTGAACACAGTATCCGCCGAGATAATAGAGAGACTGCTGCTCAGCTTCACATAAAACACTTCCAGTTGTGAATGCTGATGGAATCTCAACAGTAGAGTCTTCATCGACCAAAGGCATTAAATTAGCAGGCAGAAACTCCGCTAAATACTGACGTTCATCAATCGCATAGTCTCCAGTTTTCACTTCTTTTAAATACTGAGCGATACAAATATTTTTTAAAGCATATTTAAAGCCACGGGGTGATGGTTCAGGGTTTTTACTGCGGATAACGGAGAAAAGATTTTCTACACAGTCTTGTGTCAGCCGTGATGTTAACAGGAACTGCAACATTCCAGAAGCTACGAGTGATTTACATAGATTCAAAACAGTGGTAGTAGATAGTTGTATACCTGCCTGTACTGGCTTCCACGTTGCTTTCTGTACAATTTGACAGGTTTGGACAGTTGTGAGAAAATCACTAAGAAATGCAAGAGCAGCAGTATACATCGCAGGGTTATTCGCGGAGAGAGCCATTACAGGATGGCGGCTGCTCATCAGATCAAACCATTTGTCAACAGCTTTGACAAACCAAGCTGTGGTCAGCTATGACACAGGTCGTCCCTCCTTCTCCCCGAGATACTGCAGGCTTGCACTGACTGAGTTACTAAATATGTGCAGTGCCTTGCCAACATTCATCTTTCTAAAGTGAGCGCTGTTAGTCAGATCGCCTAACTTAAGGTATGGTGTCAGTTTAAGATCTTTATCTTCCTGGAATCTAACGAGGTCCTCGGAGTGACATATCTCCACTGCATTCGCAGACAGATGATGTTTGTTGACTGTGGTAGCAGAGAGAGTTATTGTCCTGTGATTGAGGAAAGCGTTAGCAAAGTTTTTGATGACATGCGGTACATCAGCTATGAACTCAGTAGCACTGCCTTCAATTACCGCGGAAGTAACTAGAGCTGTAAATGCGAAAGGATAAATGGGTATAGTTTGAATTTGTGATAATAATGAAATTGAAGGATAAATTGAATCAAGCTAAATACAAATAAATGATGTATTGCCTATCACTGTTTAGTTCATGAACAACCCTTGGGCTCTAAGAAAGCCATGAAAATCATGTATATAAACAACAGGGCCAACAACAATATGCCGACAACAGGGAAAACCAAAAATCTATTCAATAAAAAAACTTGATCCCAATATGTAGTTACAAAGCTAGCTACTGTCTCCATTACATCTATGAATTAAACCACTATTCTTTATCATGAGAAGACATGCTCTCACCACCCAGCATGAAGACCAATCCATGATTTGCCTCCCCTTGATGGCCTGGCAGTGTTATCTGGCCCAATACTTTCTTGCTGCTAGGGTCATACTCTACAGCTTTCTTCAGTTCCATCTCATCAAGGGTGAGACAACAGAGCTTGTCAACATCTCTCATAGAAGCAACCTAAAGTAGCATACAATAATCACTGTAAGATCTAATGTATAAATTATCTTAATATATATACATCTTTGGACTTTATAAAAATGATCTCTGACAACTGGGTACATTTTAACAAACATGAGATAGGAGCGAACGCCAACAGTTTCATATGTTCACAATAAACAAAACTTTTGCAACTTATTTATGATAAGACTTTTTTGCTGGATCAAGACTTGTCTAGAAAACATAACATATATATATATATATATATATATATATATATATATATATATATACCTTTGGGCTCAAATATTCAAACACTGAGCACAGCACACCGGGAGAAAAGTTTATATGTTGCACACGCTGTTGTAGAATTCGTATGGAAGGAAGAGGAAATGCCATGGTTAACAATTCTGTGTAGCTTGTTGTTCCACATGAAAAGCGTAGCTTTAAAGACTTTTTAACAGTCTCCAGCTCCCAAGCAAGACTGCGAGTGCTTCATCGAGCTAATGCCGATAGCTGGTCCTTGTTAAATAACATGCGCATCTTTATCTCGTGCTGTCTAAGCTTGGCTTCACCCGCCCTTTTCTCTTTCTGTGCCTAAAACAACACAATTATGAACACAACCCAAGCAAACTGAAGTATTTTAAGACACATATTACAGAAACACATGAATGATTCAATGCGCAAAAACACCACCCACTGTAACAATTGGACAAAAATGTTATTCTTTACAGAAAAATGGCAGTATGTATATATAGTGTATATAATTACCTGATTGAGTCTTTTTTGAAGGTCAATAACTTTGCGTTTGAGTTGGTCAACCTCCGAATCACCGGTATCATGGAGTAAACCTAGAAAGGAAAATGAACATTGAGGAATAGACATTAAGTTTCTTTAAAACAACTTAAAATATTCAATTACTCAGCTTTCACGCTGTCCGGTGCTTCTCACCCTTGTGTCTAAATATGATGTTTAAGGTAGATGAAAGGTTGAATGACAAAAATGTTACAGCCGTTAGTATTTTGTTAGCATCATTCTGTTAGTATTTCTTCAACCAGACACGCAATAGTAAAAATGTTAGCTGTTTGGTGATATGTTAGCCATACCATGCATTTCAGGATGCAGTAAGGCACAACACATACTAGTGTTAATTGTGATGGTATAGCAGAAATCTATTACTGAAACAGATGAATCACGTGCAATACTACATTAGCAATACCATATGCTGCGATCTACCACACACACACAGCAGTTACAAACTTAAAATACGTACCACTTTGCTGAATTGGCTGCATGTGAAAAAATAGAGCATGGCAATAAATTGTAGTCAATATGAAGAAATCTTTGTAACAGGTTAAAATGTAACAAGAAATTTGATTAAAATTCCACCAAGTCTCACCAAACTGTCCAACACTGCCAGACTCATGAAAATCAAGGCAGCTAGTCGTGGGTAAAGCAACTGCATGAGATGCATGGCTGCTACTGCTTTGGTGTCGGCCTTCTATGGCCTTGTGCCTCTTGGCTCTCTCTGTCTGAGGGTGTGGTCTTTTGTGAGCAAATACAGTAGGGATAGCTCCGGGTTTCAAAAGTCTCTTCTCAGTCTTAGTCAGGGTAAACCAATGCTCTTCAAAATGTTTCTGTTAAATATTTATCAAACATGTATCATAAATAATATATCATATAATTTTTGGTACACACATAAAATCAGGCCAGTAAGTACATGTACAAGCAGTATGATTGCAGGCCTAAGGCTGCTGCTTGATTTTCTTCTTGAAACATATATTGATGTGATCCATGTCATGGTCATAGTGGTGGTGGTGATAAAGACTTGTTTTTAATCTACAATTCACCCAAATCAATGATACTTAACTCATCTCCTTCTTTAATTTCCCTCTAGCCTAAAACACCAACTAGCTAAATGTCATTACTGTTCCAGAAAAAAAGTAGTAGAAAAAATCAGAACTATTATTGTTTTTATTATTACGAAAAGGGAGACTCACCTCACAGATTACAGTTGCGTTGCCTGGCTCTAGAAGTTTAGGGGCTCTTGGGTTGCTGCTTGTGTCCAACCTACTGACATTTTGAACCCATAGTTTTCTTAATGAACTGTCTCGAGGGAACCAAAAAAAACTACAAACCAGCTTCAGATCAGTTTGTGCACTTAACTGCCCAGCAATTTACCATTTTAATATACAAACCGCAATCGCATCTATGAGGCACAAGTTCGAATGAGCCTTGCAAATTATTTTGGCGCATGTTCTTGTTTAGACAGGTATTAATCAGATTAAATCGGTCAGATACCACACTTCTTGTATATGATTAGAAAGCAAAATTTTTGCTTATTTAAATGGTATTTGTTGTATTATGGGATTTGTTAGGCTCAGGCTATATTGGTGTCTAAGCTCAAGGCAATACAGGTGGTCTTGGTAATTACGGTGAGTGCATAAAGCTGGATAAAGCTAGTGGGTAAAGCTAGTAGATTAGCTAGTGTAAGGCAGTATGGGGGAGGATATAAGGAAGTGTAACGAAAGACGGAGGCTCTTTTTCATCTTCACATCAGTACATGTGAGTACATTGATTTATACAACATGGCGCAGTTGAAGAAGCTCTGATTTTTTTCTTTTTGTGTTATCATTAGCGAACATTTTTCTGGTTAAGGGTTAAGTTTAACGGTTGATTAGACCCTTTCACAAGCGTGCAGGTGAGGTGACGTGAGGTAGGGTGGTGTTGTGAGGTGTTGTAGCGGTGAAGCATCGGTGTTGGTGAAGTATAAATATTTATTAAGTGTTCGGAGGAGAGAATTACATTAAACTTATACGAGTGGGGTAGAGTAGATTTGTGGCGAGAGATATATTGTGTTGAGTGGGGATGGAGAGTGATTTTCCGAAGCTGGTGTTCGATGAGCACGGTGATGGTTCGTGGGAGAGATTTATAGAGGAGATGAATTTATGTATAGAGAGTGCTGTCAAGAGGAGCACCTATTATGAGAGGTAGAGCTAGGTTAGTGCCACTATTGAGAGCTATTGAGCACAGTGGTAGAGAAGTATTGAGGAGTGCAGGATTTAATGTAGATGGTGTAAATTTTACTTATAAAGGGGCAGTGGAGGTTTTGCAGGATTATTATGGTAAACAAGAGAGTATGTTCGTTAAGGGGCATATGTTTCTGATGGCTAAGCAGGCACTTGGAGAAAGTGATAGAGAATATTTACAACGGGTAGAGAGTTTGAGCAGATAGGCAGAGGTGGCTAACAATAATGATAGGGTAAGGTTTACCCTTATAGTGGTGGTTAACGGGTTGAGAGATAGAGAAGTAAGCAGAGATTTAATGAAGAATGCCAATCTTACTTGGGCGTTATTGCATGAGGCATTGAGGGCTCGTGAAATGGCCAACAACTCGGATAGATTTCTGAGAAATGAGGGTAGAAGTACTGATTTAAAAAGTGAGGTTAAGAGAGAAGTTGCAAAGGTATCAGAGTTTGATAGCCAAGCGAAGTACAGGAGTAATGATAGAGATAGAAGCTATGCTTCAGTGGGTAGATCTTCCCCTAGAGGTAGCCCTAGGAGTAGTAGAGGGTATTATGGTAGTGAGGAGCATGATACTAGTAGATATGGGACAAGAGGCCGGGAGTATAACAAGGACAGTGGCAGTAGGAAGTATAGAGACAATAGCAGGGAAAGGTATGTCTCTAGACATGGAGAAAACAGTAGAGAAAGTAGAGATAGAGTTTGCTATAATTGCAGAGGTAGTGGCCATGAGATGCGGAGTTGTCCCCACATTAAATGTTTTTCTTGTGGACGGCGAGGACATGTATCCCGTTATTGTAGGGATAAGGGAGGAGATGTTGGTTACGACAGACGAGGTAGCAGCAGGAGGCCAGGAGGTAGTCGGGGATAATAGCTATGAGCGATATGGTATCAGGGATAGTAGTAAGGAGAGGTACAGGGGCCGAGAAAGCCCCCGTGAGATGAGAGACAAGTTGAGTAGATACAGGGACAATAGTATAGATAGGCTTGAGGGGGACCGGTACAAGGAGAGGCACGAGACGAGTCGGTATGATGAAAGGTACCGGGATAATAGTAAGGGCAGAAGTGTT
Source organism: Watersipora subatra (assembly GCF_963576615.1). NCBI lineage: Eukaryota > Metazoa > Bryozoa > Gymnolaemata > Cheilostomatida > Watersiporidae > Watersipora > Watersipora subatra. The sequence continues at coordinate 10,871,067 of NC_088709.1, forward strand.
AGATTCTCTGGTTCGAGGGATAAATATGATGATGACAGTTGACTAGGCCAGAGAATTGTGCAATATTTAGAAGTTAATGGAGTGAATGTAGAGTTTACGTTTGATACTGGGGTTGAGGTGTCAATATTAACCGAGGCAACAGCCAATAAGTTGAACCTACGGTTAAAGAAACCGTCGACAGTTTTAGAAATTGCTGATGGTAGTGAGTTAAAAGTGGTTGGAAGTGTAATAGTTCATTTGAAAAGTAAAGACAGGCATATGGATGCTGAAGTTCATGTGGTGAAAGGATTGAGAACAAACTTTTTGGGCATAACTGAGTTGAAGCTGCCAAAACTATTTGCTGTTGTAAACGCGTTATGCAAAAGTAAGTTTGAGCCTGTTAAGGAGTGTAGAAGTATTAAGCCAGTTAAGCCGTTGTCGTTGAGAATCGTTATTGCTGGGTCAAGTTATGTTTCAGATGATGTCGAGTTGCAAAACCTGACAAATAAGTCTGACAGAGAGAGCGAAGTTAAGAAAGGTCACACAGGTCAAGATTGGTGGACTTGTAAAACCAAGGGAGTGAAGAGTAGCGAATACGTAGAAATTGGTAGTCAACGGGGGACAGCTCAAGGCACCAGAGATGTGCAAGTGTCTATGGGGTGTGATGGAGAACACAGTCACGATGAGGTAAGGGAAGGTGCTGAGAAAGTAGCTGAACCAGTGTCTGTAATGGAAAAGGTTTGCTCTTTTTTAGCCGAGGTATCCAGCAATGGAATGTTAGACAGAGAAGGTCATGAGAAAAAGGTAGCAGAGATTGAAAGAGAGGAAAGGGAGGTGCGGAGGAAGTCGAAGGAAAAATTGGCTAAGCTGAAAGCCAAACAGAAGGCAGCAGTCATGGAGTTGGAAAATGTCAAGGCATTCAGGGTAGTGGTGCAGGAGTTAGCCGATGTTCAGAGGAGAATTGCTGGTAGCAGACCTGCACTGGTTGCAGGTGAGGTCGAGCTAGATAGGTCTGGGCCTATGCCAACTCCCAGCTCTGTGGTGCCATTCCCTGTGCAGCCGGTTACGGCCCAAGTGGAGACCTCCCACAGGAAGCCTGTCGAACCTGCCTCTTACTGGGGAGAGCTAGGTAAAGATGGAAGAGATGAAGATGAGGTTGAGGAGTCATTACTGACCCAACCAAAATACTCCGGGCTAGTCAGGGTTGGTGGAAGTAGTGTTGGAGATGTTGGTGGAAGTAGTGTTGGTAGTGACAGTGGTCACAGTAAAAGTATTGGTAGCGGCGGAGTTCAGGGTGGTGGAAAAGCCAGTGCAGACTGGCAATGGAGCTGGCAGTAGCAAAAATAGTACTTTAGACGGTGGCACAGGGTCAGACAAGCCAGAGGCATAGCCTATGGAGACTGCCCTAACGGAGTCAGGTAACGAGCAACACAAGTAAGGTAAGTTACTACGTCTGCTTGTTGGTAGTGATGGAGGGGCCCAAAACAAAAAGAAAAAAAGAAAGGGCATGTTGTATTATGGGATTTGTTAGGCTCAGGCTATATTGGTGTCTAAGCTCAAGGCAGTACAGGTGGTCTTGGTAATTATGGTGATTGCATAAAGCTGGATAAAGCTAGTGGGTAAAGCTAGTAGATTAGCTAGTGTAAGGCAGTATGGGGGAGGATATAAGGAAGTGTAACGAAAGACAGAGGCTCTTCTTCATCTTCACATCAGTACATGTGAGTACATTGATTTATACAACAGTATTGTACAGGTCTAAATCCACAATCTCTTTCTTTGCAAAAAAGTGAAGTATTGAGAGCAAAGTACAAAAAATTCCATCAGAGATCAGTATGCCGATCGGGTTTGTTTGGAAACGAGCGTTTTTGCTTCCGGTTTTTGGTCACGGGACTCTGTGAAACTATACGACACTGGCACAGAGGATATTTTTCTGCTTTAATGTTCCATTAAAGTGTCAATCTTATAATACTATCATTCCAAAGCTGAAATATGAAATTGTGATTTTTTTGAAAAATGAAGATACATGTATAATTCACCTTGAAAAGTTTTTAAATATAAACAAAAAATAGGCTGTAAAATATTAAATAATACTGAAATCACTTTTGTTGCTATTACCTAGAAACATGTGCAAACAACTAACAGCATGGCCGCTTACAACTAGACCGACACGGCGCTCGTGTTTTTGTATTGTATAAACAAGTTTTATGTTAGTGGCTCACCTCATGTTTTCATAGTTGAGTGCAAAATAATTGTGGTTGTCTCTAATTGGTAAAAAGTGTTGCTTGTCATAGTATTTATTTGTTAGTAAATTCAATGGTAGTAACCTGCTATGCAGACCTGCCAACCCAAGAGTGGGGCAATGCGTGAGATTTGGTTTTGGGGCAATTGATGTATCAATGATAGTATATATAAAATTGGGGCAAAAATCTCACCCATTTCTCACTCATTTTCATTTTTTCTTTGGGGCGATTGCGTGAGCCTCACACCCAATGCGTGAGAGTTGGCAGGTATGCTGCTATGTTAACGTTATATTGTGGCGGACGCTGGCCACAAATTTATTTCTTATATTTTATATACTCGCATATAATTACTTTAATATACTATTATATATTGTGTCTGTTTTTATTATGTGTTTTCCTTGCATATAATTACTCTTATATATATTTTGCATATTGTGGTTGTCTTTATTATGTGTCTTATCGCTAATACTTTGTTAGTTTGGCCGTAAGTAAGCCAACGTGTTAGCGAGTCTATTAATCATTTATTCTTTTACGGTTTCTTACCTGGTTCCATAAGACAGTTCGGGGAAAATATATGTATATAGAGAGAGTGTTCTCGCAAAGAGAGCAGAGTAGTCGCAGTTCCACAACTAATGGAAATTGCTTCGGAATAAAACGAGCGGAAAACCATACTCATTTCTTTTACAATTTATGCATTTTTATTGCTATCTAGATCGTGCCTGAGTAAATGCCAGTAAATTCCTTTACAATATATTAAACAATACAAAGGAATCACATCATGATCATCACCTCGGCTGCATTTTATTTGAACATTAATTGGCTCAACTCAGTTAATCGTGTATTTGTATTGATTGCGTTAATCGTTTAATTAACGCGATCATTGTGCAGCTCTAATATTTATATACATGTATATAAATATGTATTAGATGAGCGCCCGGCATTGCACGGGTATTAAAAAGGTTTATCAACAGAACATTTAGATTAGTTGTTTCATTTAGTTGCCATAAGCCAAGTTTTTTACCCAATGAATTTGAGTGACTTAGGCTAGTAATTGAAGCTAGTCTAAATCTTTACTATATTCCCCAGGTTTCCATGCTTCGAATGGTTTCAGAGTTGACCTCTGCCGATGAACTCACACCTTACAGTTTCAATGCTTCGGAGTTGCGCTTTATCAATTTTTACAAGACTAGCGATGCATTCCTCAAAACAGAACTTGTTAAAGTAGACTCACTGTTGGGTCAAGGTCATTCTTCAACTCACGCATTGTATGCTTTTTGCATCAACTCAGCTAGGATCCCTGATAAAAATTATTTGTCCTATTAATATATTAATATACCTTTATATTGCAAAACAGTAACATAATTTTCTACTTGCTATGAATTATTATTTTAAAACTCACATGAGCGACCAAAATAGTAAAAATCTGTAAAAAAAAGACTTCTTCTATGCTAGAAGATGGAAGAGTGAAGCCCAGGAAGAAGTCAGCACCGGTGCAGTGAGAATTTGTTCAATCAGAAGGTTCAGTTTTTTAATAAACAAGATAATGAAATGAATAAAAAGGTAATTACCTCATCATTGTCGAATAGGCAACCCATCGTTGGCAATAATAGTTAGAATATATCCACGTGGTAGTGTGATGAAATGCGCTGAATTTTTTACTTGCTCTTGGGAGAGTTTAACTGGATATTATCGACTTGAATCCATCTGCATTGAGCATTTTTGTAACGCTGAATAGTAATCTCACTGCGAATTGTTTCGCATAAATTTTGCGAAGCAAAATCGTGATGAATTTGTTCAGATTTTACTGTTTCTATGATCCGGAGTGGAAGAAACTCCCAATTCATTTAAAGCATAGAAACCCAGTAAATAGAAGCTAAGCCGTGCCTTAAGCTGTTTGGAGCTTGCTCATTGTTGATTGCTTATAATCATTATGTTACGGGTCATGCGTAACTTCAATCGAGGTAGTAGTAACCAATAGTATTTTTCCACAAGCTGCATAAGTATGTGTGGCTTGTTGTAATTGTACTGCACAAGTATGTGTACAGTTATCTTATAGTATGGTGAGGAAAGCGTAAGGTTTTGGGTAGCGCGCCTCTCTGCATAACTGGGTTTGAGATCTGCAGATGTTTTCATGCGGTTCTAATCCAGGGCTAGATTTAAATTGCTATAATTGAACAAATTACAAACAAACTAAGAAACCAAAACACAAGCGCTGATTTATATAAGGAATTTATATACGAAAATACAATGCATGAATATTAAATCGTGAGAGAATTTAAAAGGTCTGTTACCATTAGCTTTTTCTATATATTCTACTAGAGGAAGTACCCAGTTTTGCTGAGCGATCAGAAAGGAAAGGCGTAGTTGTGAAATATGCTGGTTCTAGATTAAGAGCTTTCCATAACTCAGATAAATAAAATATGTTTATTTTATTATCTGAGTTTTATATTTTATTATTATTGTTTCTATAACTCTTCCTACGGAGATAACACAATTGTCCGCATAAAAAGAATCGGCCTTGACTGCGATATAGCAATTGAACCTTACGAAAAACAGAAAATATAAGTTCACGAAAACACGAAAAAGCATCGCGTTTCATGGAGTTAATATAATTCATAGAGTTTCAAAGAATACGTCATTTAGTGTGTGCACACGCTATATAAATTATATGATAATATCTTTGATCAATATGCCTAGCATAGCTCAGTGGCACAGTGTGTGGATAAACACTTGTAGTTGCAAACAATGTGTGTTCAAATTCAACAGAACACGAAATTGTAATATCTAAAACTAAACACACTGATGGACAGATGACAGAACTGAGATATCTTTTTATATATTTATATATCTATATATATATATATATTTCTCAAAGTCCGTCTGTATTTCGGCATGTTCAGCTATAACTATGAAAATCTTGGAATGCAAAATACAGATTATGCTGGATTTGAACTCACGAAGAATGCGATCGCAGATGTGCAATCTAATTCTCTGACCACGAGACCACAAAAAACCTTGACATACTTAGCACATGCTTCATAACGTATATATCCTTTCCCGTTTTCACACAAACATGACGTATTAATTGAAACTCTACCAACTCTTTTAGCTCTATGAAACGCTCTTTTTCTAGCTCTTCTTTGTCCTCGCCGTACTAGGGCTAATTTGTTTTTAGCAAATTGGTACCAACAATAGATTCTCCCGAAATTAAAATTTGGCGATTTGTGTACTGATTATATACAGTGGAACCTTGGCTCTTGAACGCTTCGGTTCTCGACCAACTCGTTTTCGACCAAAGATTTTGAGATTTGTTTGTCTTGGATCTTGAACATAAATTCGGACCAAACCGGAGCATGCGCATTAAAATTGGAACAGCTCTGAAAACAGCATAGAAACATTCATTAGCAAACAGAGAAGCAATTTACGCCACATATATTCTTTTAAAAAATGGGAGGAGCCAACTGGGATGACGTCTCCTTTAATGAAGATATTTGCTAGGGAGATAACCCCCTCCAGTTGAGTTACCTTAAATTATTTTGTAGGAGGATTCTCCTTCAAAGATATGAAGTAAACGTACCATTGCTGTTTATATCTTCTTTTTCCTATGATTTTTGATGTAACTGATCTGTTGCATTTTTTGCTGTTTCATTATCAATTTCTGCAATATTTGTCATTGTTTCTTAACCTTTAATGTTTTTGATGTTTTAAGAGCAAAACATACATAATGTTTACTTTTGTTTTCTATTTCCATCCTCATAAATAGAAAACCTTTTGTTAAAATTAAACACAATCTATATCTACCTGTTTTTATTTATAGTATGCAGTACGGTTTACGGTGTGAAATGTAAAATACTCTACCGAAGTTGTTTTCTCGCCTTGGAGTAGAATAAAATTTACTTACATTCATAATGGAAAAAATTGTTTTGGATCTCAAGTAACTTTCTGGAACTGATTATGTTGAAAAACCGAGGTTCCACTGTATGTTATTAAAAAATACACGTCGCTAAAAATTATGAAATTTTAAATTTACAGTGGTTTGAAAACCTTTACAGTTGTTTTATTTACTTTTAATTTAGTTGTCCTGCACAAAACTTTTAGTTACAGTTGTTTGACGAAGTTTGAAAAGCTTTACAGTTGTTTTATTTTCTTTTTTAATTTATTTCAACTACACAAAACACTTCTCTCATGATATGTAATTTGAAAGTTGAAAAGAGAAATGTTGTTTCATGTTAAATACAAATCAATTTTTTGTCCAAAGGAGGTTTTATTACCCGGGCAACGCCGGGTAGCACAGCTAGTAGGCCTACATGTATATTTCTCAAAGTTTTTCATCTGACCTTCAGTATGTCCAGCTATAGCTATTAAAATTTTGGAATGAAAATTTCACACTCTGCTGGGGTCGAACTCACAAAGATTGCCAACACAGTTTTACAATCCAGTACCCCAACCACGAGACCATGAAATCTCATACAATTCAATGCTCTCACTACATAACATATACATCCTTTTTCATTTTCACACCAAAAATGACGTATTAATTAAAACTATGAACTTTTTAGCTCTATAAAACACGATGCTTTTCTGTCCTCGCTGTACTAAGACTAATTTGTTTTCAGCCAAACGATATCAACAATAGATTATCTTGAAATTAAAATTTGATCATTGTTGTACTGATTACGACGAAATAAGTTTTTATTGGTCTTTCTCAGTTTGTAGTAATTGTATCATTGCAAAATCATCTGTTTGGTAGTTCACATACTTGCTATTTATTTTACATCTGCATTTATTTGCTTTTCTAATTTATTTCAGCTGCTCCAAAGACTTTTTCCCAGCCACACTGCGTTTCCTTATGTTTGATAGTAGCGCATTAATCTGTAGGTGTTTCCACGCTAAATGATGTGTTAATTGAAACGCTACGAATTCTATTAACTCTATAAAACACTATGATTCTTTGCGCTTTCGCTGTACTAGGGCTAATGTGTTTTCCGCAAAACGGTATCAAAAATAACTTTCCTCGAAATGAAAATTTAGCAGTAACATCTCAGTTCAGCGTCAAAACGGGTTCGCAAACAGATAAGTGATGTAATTTTAGTTAAAAGTTTACTAAAAAGCATACAAAAACTTCTTTCAAGTATTTTTTCAGTAAGCTAAATTTATATGAGTTAAATTCAGCATTTATGTTACATGTCTGTCTTGAAGGTAAGAACTTTGTATGTAGTACATTGTAATGTTAAATTTTTTTGTTGGTCACAACCGCAAAATGCACTAAAGTTATTGTAGGTAACTAAAATTACCAAGGTTAGCATTTTGCTTTGTTACTATTTTTTATTGATGATAGTTTTGGTGATTTTTAACAGGCAGTGATTGCATTAAATAATTAGTATGGCTTTTTATACAACTCTATACGTCTCTCAATGTTTTCACCTTTTGATGCCAACGCTGAAACAAACTAAAATTATATAATTGTATACTCAATAACTTGTATTGTAATCATAGCAAAACAGATTGTATTTAGTCATTACTTGCTAATAGTTTCACATTTACATTTAAACGCATTTAAAGTTTTATTTTTCTTCCAAATTAATTTCAACAGAACTTTTTCATGATATGAAGTTTAAAAGTTGTAGTTGTTTGCGAAAGCTTGAAAAACTTCATAGTTATTTTCTTTTTTCTCTCAATTCCTTTGAACTGCACAAAAATATTTTCTCATTATATGAAGTGTAGTAAAAGTTAGAAAGGTATATGTTGAATAAAAACAAATTTTCTGTCTAAAGACTTTTTTATTACTCGGGCAACGTCGGATAGTATAGTTAGTCTAAATAAATTTCTCAAAGTTTGTCGTGTGTCCTTCCGTATGTCCAGCCAATGCTATTAAAATCTTGGAATTAAAATGCCGCAATCCAATAGATTTGAACTCAAAGAGATGGCAACCAAAAGTTTCAAATCCATGCGCTCCATCACTGAGCTATGCTAGGCATATTTATCACAGAAATTATCATATACCGTAAATAGTGTATGCACACGCTGAATGACGTATTATTTGAAACTCTATGAATTCTATTAACTTTGTGAAATACGATGCTTTTTCGTGTTTTCGTGAAATTCTAATTCCTGTTTTTCGTAAGGCTCAGTTGCTAAATTGCAGTTGAGGCCAATTCTTTTTCTATGGAAAATTGGATTATGTTCATATGAAGAGTCTCTACGTACATTCTTTTTCTGTTCGGCCAAACAAGGACAATGCGATGTCTAAATTTTTACATTTGTACCAGTAATGAGAGGTACCAGTATTGCCGTATTCAAAGTTTTGATGGATAGCTTCTGGTGGAAAAGTAACCTTTTTTATACACACATAAACTTCTATGCAAGGTTTGTTATTATTAATTCAACATATTCAGGATTTTTTTTGCTCAGTTCAAATTAATTGTATCATTATCGAATCATATATTATTGTAACTGTAGCAAAACCGACTTAATTTAGCTATTCCTTGCTAATTATTTTACAATTACATTCAAACCTTTTATAGTTGTTTTATTTATTTTTTATTTATTTGACCTGCACAAAAATTTTCTCCATGATACGAAGTTTGAAAATTACAGCGGTTTGACAAAGTTTATAATCCTTTACAGTTGTTTTTATTTTCTCTCATAATTTATTTCAACCACATGAAACACTTTCTCATGATATGAAATTTGAAAGTTAGAGCGGCAAATGTCGTTATATGTTAAATACAAATAACATTTCTGTTCACAGACTTTTTTATTAGCCGGGCAACGCTAGGCATTCACCCAGTAGCCTATATATATAAAAATTGGTGGTTTAAGCTTAGCCAGGTGTTGGCGTTGGTTTTAAAACCTGATTTAAAACCTCACAGCAGCGCATAACTTTGACTAGCAAGCTATCAAATAAATCTGATGTTTTATTATTCGGGTCGGCAATGAATGTAAAAAGCTACCTCAGCTATTGCCTGAAACTGCAACAACTAGACATGTTTTACAATCTCCATGAAACAGGTTTAATTTTGGAGTTGTCAGCTCCTAAAAAGTGACTTTTTGTTCAAGAAACCATTAATATTTTTAAATGGCTTTAAAGATGTAATTGAATCAAATTTGAGTTGATTTTAAAAGAAGGTATTTTTTATTGTCTATCAGTTGAGATGTTGTTTGTTGTGTTAGGCTATCTCATCGTCAAGATATTTGAAGATTAAAATCGACAAAAATTGGTGGTATTTTTGTCGATAAACCGCTCAGGAAAAAAAACAAGCCCAGATTTGCCCAAAATGATGTAACTAGTGATACAACTTGTCTCTATCGTTTGTATTCACATTGACCATTGCAATAAAAGTCTAGTTCTACACGACTCTATAGGCGTATATTTTATTTTGAATTTGCTCATGTTGGCTAGAATAAAATTTTTAATCCACCTACAGATATATTATTATAAATTTCTCAAACGCCTCAAGTAAAGGAAATTAAAACTTATCATATTAGCTTCCACTAAATGCTGTGTAAACATCTAAGTACCGACTACCAATTCTACTGGTCTACGGTAATTATGTCAAGCAAACTAAGTAGAATAAGGTCTTTGTATCGGCGCAGTTGTCTCACTAACCACACTGGAAACTAGTTACTAAGTAAAATAAGCAAGCTGCGTCTTTAAAAAGAACATGTTCAAACATATAGCAAAACCAACTGCATCCCTAAAACGTCTTGTATAGTTAACGTTTTCGATTCATTATTAGTATCAATTTGTAAAAACGAATTCACTAGTCACATTTGATTAGTTGATTCAAATAGTAAACAAATGATTGGGCTATGCAAAAGTACCTGTCAATACAGCTCTGATTACGCTTCATAAATCCATCTATCATACAAGATTTTAGCACAGGTGTCAACGGGGCTATGATGTATTCAAAGTTCTACAAATCATGTTTTTCATTATTAGTCTGGGAGCAGAGTAACTTAATTGTGAGTTGTTATTACTTTACTCAACTTATGCAATATGATGCGTGCAAAAGATTTTTCAATATTTATTTATTGCCTGTTTGCACGTTGCACTCTGTAATGTCGTTACTTATATACTTTCATGTTTAAATTACATACTCATCAAATGGCGCAGGCGTAATAAACAAGTCGATCACTGTTGCCATTGTGACAAGGAATTTCACAGACTGTGATTGGATAATTGAAATAAAACGTCATAGTCCGCCAGAATGCTTAGTAATAGCGGCCCAAACTAGTAGCATGAGCTGCGTGCTGCGTGCCTGAGCTACTAACCTCAAGTGATTTAGTAGTTTTATATATATGAGCAATCTTTATTGTGGTAATCAATAGTCATATTTCACAATATGTTTTCCACAAGGTACCACGGCAAGTAAACTAACTAAAAAGCGGGTACAATAAAAAAATAAAAAGGAATGCAAAGAAACTATAGTCTAACTGAAAAACTAGTGAATAGTCTAACTAATATAATAATATTGGAACTGAATGCATAAAATATGTTAAACGCAAGCTTGAGGATTGATATGAATATTGTTTAAACAAAAGGTGAACAAATAATAGCTCTGTGAAAATAGTATGCATATCTATGACAACAATTTTCTAGTTATGAAAACAACATGTAATATAAAAATGTTCAAATAGGTAAGGCTATATGGTGAATGGTATTATTGGTCAGAGGATAGTAGGTGTAGTTTGAGTTTTGTTTTAAAAGATTGCAGAGGAAGAGTTCTTAAATGAGTGCAGAGATTATTAAATGAATTTAGCAGATTACTGTTGAGTTTGTTGTGGTTTATGGCACTAGGTAATTTGAATCTGTTTCTGGTTTTGTGACCATGATTTACGGTTTGAAAGCTATAGCTGAGATATTTAGGGCAGTTATCGTGGAGTATTGAATGAGCAGTGAGGCAGGTAAAGTAATGTGATAGCTTAGGTAAGGGAAGAACACCGGTAGTGCTTGTTATTAAGTTGGTAGGTGGCAAGTGATGGTTTTTATGGGGTATGTTTAGGTCTGTGCATATAAGTCGTAAAGCTTTTTTTGTAAAATAAATAGTGTGTTGGTATATTTTACAGGTTTTGTAGGGTAAAACACATGTAGGCCGTATATAAGATAGGAATGGATAAAATTATAGTAAAATAGTCTGGCAGTATCAAAATTCATAAGATGATGAATGTTGTAAAATAAACGTAGGTTAGATTATATTTTATTTGAAATGAATGAGATGTGGTCTAGCCATGATAAAGAGTCGTTGATGATAAAGCCAAGTAGTTTAGAAGTAGATTGTCTTGTTAGGATACTGTCGAATATAGAAATTGTCAGAGGGAAATTCAATTGTGGATTTACTAAGATATAGTGAGATTTCGAAATGTTAAGAGGCATCTGATTTGCTACACACCATTGTTGGATAAGTCTTAGGTCTGAATTTATTTTAGATTGGAGGCATGAAGGGACAGTTTTGGATATAGACAATGAGGTATCATCAGCATAAGCATGAGGTGTGCTGTGGAGTGGTAATTTAAGTAAATCATTTATAAAAATTTGAAACAGTGTGGGTGCAAGAATTGAACCTTGTGGAACGCCAGTAGTTATCGGAAGAGCGTCTGAGCAGATATTTTTTATTTTCACTCATTGGTGCCATCCATTCAAATATGACCTTATGGTGGTAAGAAATTTACCAGTTATTTCTATGTTTGCTATTTTTGAAATAAGTATATTATGATTAACCATGTCAAAAGGTTTTAGAAAGTCAAGAAAAATAATGACTAAAGTATTTTTGTTTTTTACCATGTTTGACCAAGTGGAGTAAAGATGATGAATGGTAGTGATGCAGGAGTGATTTTTCTAAATTCTGATTGTGAGCTGCTTATAGTTTTGTTACTATCTAAGTGTATTTGAAGCGCAGTAAGTATATGTCCTTCGTAAATTTTAGAAAGTATGGGAAGTACAGATATGGGTCTATAATTAGATAAATTATTTTTATCACCACCCTTGTGTAGTGGGGTAACTATAGCAGTTTTCCATAGTTCAGGGAAAGTTGCTTCCTTAATAGCTCTATTAATGATATCTGTGAGCGGGATGATTATGAATGGCAGTGATATGCGAAGAATTCGAATTGAGATATTGTCAATACCTGTAGCTTTGTCTGAACGAATGTGATGCAGTATGTTTACTACGTCGGTTGTATGTATAGGTGGAATAGTATCTGAAGTATGTGAATAGCAATGCGAATTAGGAGTCCAACTGCGTTCGTTTTTGATATTTAAATTTCTAGAAATGTTGACAAAATGTTTGTTAAATGCATTACCCAATGAGCGTTTCGGGGTATCAGTTGCTGATGACATACATGTATCTGGATTAGTGTTGTTTTTGTTAGTGTTGCGCAAAACTTGCCACAGCTTCTTGGTTTGCTTATCGTTTGACTCTGAAATTAAGTTAGAAATATAAAGTTTCTTCTTTTTACGTATTAGATTTGTTGTGTAATTTCTCTGTGTTTTATATTCGTTCCATAACTGCTGACTTTTAAGTTTATCTCTCTTTTCCATATTTTTCATAATTTCACTGTTCAACCAGGGAGGAAGAGTTGAGGACTTGACAAATCTGGTCTTGGTTTTTAAGTGATGCAAGATAATCAAGTTTAGTTTAGAAGTAAATGAGTTAAGCATAGTCTCAAGGGAAGGTGATTGGTAAAGAGTTAGCCAGTCAGCTCATTTTAATTCTTTTTGAAAAGCTTGAGTTGAGAAGCTTTTCCAGTCAAAATATGTTAGTCTTTAACGTTTTTTAGGTCTTGTAGTTGAGATGCCTAACTTTCGAGATGCAAAGATTAGATAATGATCACTCATACCAGTTTTGAGTACACCTGATTGATGAATGTTATCTGATTTTGTTGTGTATATGTGGTCAATAAGTGATTGAGATTTTTTCTGGACTCGAGTGTTTTGTTTGACTAACTGAACCAGAGCCAGTTGTTTTAAAATATTATTCCATTTGATATTGGGAGCATTTAGATTTATTTTAAGGTCACCTAAGACGATAAGTTCATGACAGATGTCTTTACAATTTGCTATATAATTTTCGAATGTGTCTGACCATGTAACAGGAGAATTGGGAGGCCGGTAAACAACTGAGGTGAGAAATGGTTTCGAGTATGGTTGAGAGATTTTAATAGTAATAGATTCAAGTAGAATGTTATCAAGATCAGGTAGTGAGATGAAGTCAATAGATGAGTGAACATAGGTCAAACCACCACCTGCCTACCTATTCTATCTCTACGCTGTATTACATAACCAGGAATATATAACAAATTACTACTTATTGAGTTGCTTAACAGTGTTTCAAAAATATGAAAAATTTTAAAATTGTATTTATTGATTAGATATTTTACATCATCCATTTTGTTAAGAAGTCCTCGTATGTTTATGTGAACGATGGGTAATTCGACAAATTTAACAAACATTGTTGTGTCTATTGAGGTTTGTGTTGGCATAGAGATGCTCTACTCTGAAGATCATGCTTAAGTTGGAAAGTAATAGTCTATTTTTTACTGCTTTTTTTAGTTAGAGTTCATCTTTGAAAGTTATTTTCAGTGTACGTAGTGGTTGCTGGTCTTTGAAAAGCCTAGAAAATGAGGCACCGGAATATTTATTTTGTATAGCATCGAATATTTCTGGGCCAGGTATATCCTTAGGAACTCCTTTTACCATACCAATATGTTCCAATGAGTCTTTGGGGTCGATAGTCATTCTAATAACAGAGCCCCCAAAATTATCGGCTTTCCAGTCTCTGGTGATCTTAGCTGCTACCTCTGCAGAATCGAGTTGTACTATAAATCTCGGATTTGACGAGTGAAATTTGTATCTGTTGACCATGTCTATTATCAGAGGACCATGGTTAACAGATAACGTACGCCGTATAGTGTCTTGATTGGTGTGTTTGAATAGATGTTTGTCGATGTTTTCTTCACTGAGGCTTATGACAATACAATTTTCAGGTTTAAATACTGCAGTAGATGTTTTACTTGATTTGAGTTGACTAGCGTTGTTTCTGCTGGCTGGAGATGTAGTAGTAGCAGGGACAGTTGTAGAGTTTACTACAGGATTTCTATTGGTATTAGTATTCCTGTTGATTAGTGGATATTGGAGTGCAAATGGTTGTGTGTGAGTGTTATGATTCGGATGTTCATTTTGCGTGGTGCAAACATTGGCATAAGTTTGATTTGTTTTTTTATCTCAGTAACTTGAGATGTTAAAGAAGTTATTTTGGCTTCAAGCTCTTCTAGTTTTGTACACATAGATGACGGTTGAATATCATTTCGTGGTGGTAGCCGATTTTCTACCTTACAGATTCTTTCTGTCAGCTGACTGATGACCTTTTCCAGCTTTGAGCAGTTACTACAGGAGTTAGCATCAGTAGATTTTGTAGTAGTGGGACTATCTGGTAAGCTAAAGCTGTTCATTGTAGAGTTGAGATTGAGAATAGAATTGTCCTTAATATAGTAGGCAGGAGGGTTAAATTCTGATTTGGCTAGCATAAATTCCTCGGCTTTAGCTAAAGTAGAAAAACCTATGAAGCACTGTCCACTATAGCGGTAGACTTGCTTTTCAGCTAAGTTCCAATTGTCATAAATACCAGGCTTGTGACCGTTGGCTACCGCATAAAACTTTGTGCTCGTAGATTTTTCTTTGATATCATCTATATTATCGTCAATCATTTCAATGCCCGCAGCCGGCATTTACAGAAGAACGTATTTATATTTTAAAAATCGATATTGGCGATAAAAATTTAAACCTGCCGCCATGATCGGCCTTGACCTTATCACCTCAACAGATAAAAACGGTAACTGAACGTGTTGACCATTATAAGTTTACCATTTGGAATCATTTACGACTATTGCTAGGTAAGCAGAACTAATTATTTTCATGATCAAACCGAAGACCTCGTTCAGTCACCGCGATAGCCATTATTTTGTTGTCATTGAATATCAAGAACGGTGTTCATATTAATATGATGATTCAATCACTATTGACTGATAATAAATTCTAAGCAACTAACAGATGTCATCATGGACCAGATTTTACATGTGATGGGGTTAAATATTCCATTGTGTCTTGCTGTTTTGTTCGTGTGAATTTGATGATCCGGTCTCCTAATAATCATGCCGCTTGATCCCACAAATCATGGCTGGAGTAAAGACGATGATGAGATTTCTGTGCAGTGATTTCCTGATGGACACAGAGCTATTCCCAGGCAGTTTGTCCATTAGACTAATTGCTCATGCAAAAAGAGTAGATGTGAAAGCCGATGATGATGCCAAACTGCATCTTCAGTTTGCACAAGTGTCTGTGTAGACTGCAGCAATGAAATGAACAGTGAAGTTGAAGATGGTAATCATATAGACAGTGATGATGAGCTTTAAGATTCTATTTAATAGTTTTATTAAATACTTTGCCATATGCTTTCTAGAATCAATTGAGTGTTTTCGATGTATCATGATGAACAGACTGTGTACCTTGGTAAACATGCTATATAATAATCATACAATGTATCAAAATACACATACAAATTCCTATGATATTAACTACTCATTCATAAAGTTACTTGTCATCGAACATACTGCACCAATATTGTTTTAGCACGCTACCTGTACAATAAATCTAAAAGTAAGCAAGAAATTTCGCATATAAATGTCAGTTAAATAAAAAAGAAATAACATGTACCGACGGAAAGTACTAAGACAAGCATATTAAATACTTTATGCTTGTCATGAGTCGCCCAGCAATATAATAATTTAATTTAAAATATTAAACATTAAATTTGTTAGTTAGTCTGCATCACAATCAGTGTACCCAATGAGGTATACAGCATAGCCTGTCAATCAGTAGTTGTACAGGTCCCATTGTAAAGAGTATGAAGAGCGTTCCTGGCAGACCAGTGGGTAAGATGATGATGAGAAATGTCTGTCATATTGAGTCCCTGGCGGCTGACTACAAAGTAAAGAATCACACCCATTACATACAATAAGTTCAAAATACAAAATTGTCATAAAAACATATGAGAGCTTACGTTTATGGTGCAATATTTATCCATCATAAGCTATCAGAAAGAACGATCTAGCAAATCATGTAGGTATAAATTTAAAACTTAAAAATAGGAAGAGGTACAGGACAGATTTTGATGTGTAAGCAATGTGCATAACCATACATGAAAAGAATAGAAGTACAGCCTTCAGCTTTCGCCACAACAATATTTAGTTAACTCACACATCGCGTACTTCTGTAAGGTAATAATTGATATGTGATCACTATAATAATACAATATAACTTGATAGATTAAAATTCAATGAAATATGTATTACTATATAATATCGCACAACATAATGCCACACATAAATCCTATAAAACAATTTAATACAATGCAGTTCAATACAATACAACATATAAAATAAATATACAATACACCGGATCATCAAATTCACACGAACAAAACAACACGATACAATGGAATATTTAACCACATCACATGTAAAATCTGGTCCGTGATGATGTCTGTTAGTTGCTTAAAATTTATTATCAGTCAATAGTGATTGAATCTTTATATTAATATGAACATCGTTCTTGATATGCAATGACAATGAAATAATGGCTATCGTGGTGAATGAACGAGGTCTTCGGTTTGACCATAAAAATAATTAGTTCTGCTTATCTAGCAATAGTTGTAAATGGTTCCAAATGGTTGAACTTATAATGGTCAACACGCTCAGTTACCGTTTTTATCTGTTGAGGCGATAAAACTACTAACTCACTTGAGATTAGTAGCTCAGGCACGCAGTGCACGCAGCTCATGCTACTAGTTTGGGTCGCTATTACTAAGCATTCTGGCGGACTATGACGTTTTATTTCAATTATCCAATCACAATCTGTGAAATTCCTTGCCACAATGACAACAGTGATCGACTTGTTTATTACGCCTGTGCCATTTGATGAGTATGTACTTTAAACAAGAAAGTATATAAGCAACGACATTACAGAGTGCAACGTCCAAACAGGCAATAAATAAATACTGAAAAATCTTTTGCATGCATCATATTGCATAAGTTGAGAAAAGTAATAGAAATTATTTTTATGACAGATAGGCTTATCCTACTCTCTGACTATATCTTTAACAATATTAATTTATTATATAATTTTTACAAGCCAAAAAATTTTCATCTCGCATAAAGCTTTTATTAAACAGATCCATCCAAGTCATGGCCACTCACATAGTTTTAGCTCATATAATAGGACAAATTAATCTACTGCAGCAAACTCAAACAAAACATATCATGGTTTGTGCAGCCCACATTCACATCTCTCTTTCCCATTTATGGTAGTTTCCAGACCTACAGCTGTTCGGCTGGTGGCACCAAAAAAACATCCTGTAATTAATAAAACAAATGTAAGAAATATATGTCATTCATAGATATGCAGCTTTAATGCGTATCTACTAAAAGATTTCAAATTGGTAGTTAGATTGCGAGGGTAATTTTAAAAATGAATAAATGTTTAACAAAAACATAAGTGCGCTAAGCCAACAATTCGAAGTTTTGTAATAATAAATATATATATTTATTATTACAAATAAATTAATTAATTAATAAATATATATTTATTATTAAAAAGCTTATTTATTATATATATATTCATATATATATATATATCTATACATATATACATACATATATATATATATATATATATATATATATATATATAAATTGCTTCCTCACCCCGGATACCCCGTATGGGTGGTAAATTCTCCTCTAACTCGGGTCTCCTAGCAGAGACCTGGGAGTTTGAGCACTCGCCTCAAGATCTTAGCTGTTCCCAATAGCGCACTTTTCTGCAACTCACCTGAGTTGATTGTTGTTGGTATTTGGGCAAGCCACATTTTATGCGCCGGTGTTATTGCGCCTAGTGCCCCAATGACTACTGGGATTACAGTTGTTCTTACATTCCAGCATTTTTCAATTTCTTCTCCAAGAGGGAGATATTTCTCTACCTTTTATTTTTCTTTGCTAGCTATATTGTAGTCATTGGGTACTGCTATATCTATTATAGTAGCCCTCTTGTTCTCCTTGTCTACCACCACTATATCTGGTTGGTTTGCTAGGACATGCTTGTCAGTTTGGATGTAGAAGTCCCAGAGGACCTTAGCGGGATCATTTTCATTCACCTTACCAGGAGCTTCCCACCAGTGTTGTGGTTTATTAAGGCCATACTCATTACATAGACTTCTATACACAATACCTGCGACATGATTATGCCGCTCAGTGTATGCGTTTCCTGCTAGCTGCCTGCATCCACTGATGATGTGTTGGATGGTCTCAGGTGCATCTTTGCACAGTCTGCATCTAGGATCGTCTCTAGTGTGATAGATTTTCGTTTGGAGTTGCCTTGTTGGGAGCACTTACTCCTGGGCTGCCATGATTAGCGACTCTGTATTGGCCGTTAGGTTTCCTTTGTTCAGTCACATATATGTCTGGTGAAGATCGCCAACCTTAGATATTTGTTGGTGGTAAGCACCATGAAGAGGTTTCGTGTGCCAGTCAATTTCCTCATCATCAGGGGGTAGGTCCGTTGTAAGAGCAGCCGATTGAAATTCAGCTAGCAACTTATCTGAGATGGCCATGGAGACTGCATATGCTTTGATGCTTTGCTCCTCCTCTTTCACTGTCTGCTGTACACTTTTGAGTCCCCTACCGCCATCTTTCCTATCAAAATACAATCTAGTAGTATCAGATTTTGGGTGGAGTGCTCCATGCATGGTCAGCAGTTTACGAGTTGCTAAATCTGTTTCTTTGATGGCTTCCTCAGTCCACTTTGTTATGCCTGCTGGATATCTTATTACTGGCAGTGCGTAGGTATTTATTGCCATGATTTGGTTCTTGGCATTGAGCTGGCTCCGTAAGACCTGCCGAAGGCGTTTCTTGTATTCGGTAATGGCTTTGTGACGTACCTCAGCTTCGTGGTTGATGTTGCTTTGCATAATCCCCAAGTACTTGTACCCTTCTTCTATATCTCTGATGGTACCATTTGGCATTCTTAGGCCATCTGTGAGCATAGAATGGCCTTTCTTAAGAATTAGCCTTCTACATTTCTCAATACCGAAGGTCATTCTGATGTCTTTGCTGTATACCTGAGTGAGATGTATTAGCGAATCAATGTCCCTTTCTTTGTTAGCGTACAGCTTGATGTCATCCATGTAGAAGAGGTGGTTTATATATATATATATATATATATATATATATATATATATATATATATATATATATATACATGTATATATAGGAATACAGGAGACTCGAAGTTAAAGATAAATTTACCTCTATTATCCTATCTTCCTCAGCAGCATGACGCTACTGACGCGTGCCAGCTTAAACCATACGTTGTCTACCCCAAACTTTAATTACTCGATGCTCAGAAAATTAGAGTCACCTTCGCAGGAGCTGGAAGCATTGTTATAATTCTGTTCTTCGTCAATAAAATGCGTCGATGAAGTAATTCAGTAAATTAACAATGTCAAGTAAGTCAGTAAATGTCGATGTTTATGTGCGCTCTAGGAATTGAGTAAAACCTTACCTTCGAGATCACAGATAACGCGTTTTATTAGCGATAACATTTATTGCGACCTATATAAAAGTTTCGTGCTGATGATTGGCTAAAAAAAGATCTTATATTTGTTGCTTGTGGGCTCTTTTCACATGTATCACTCGTTACGTCATGTATAAAGCACTCGCTCGAATCTGAGCGTTTAAAAGATGGGCCTCACTCAAACGCATATACATGTATCTCTGGACAGGGTTAGTCTACAAAGACAAAAATGACACCAAATTGTAGCCGATATTTTAGCCTTTTATTGATTTTACTTTCATTGGTTAGACATTTTTGACGCAATCACATCTTTAATCTACACTTTAAACAGGGATTGATCTCTACCCTGCAACCCTGCGCTGTAGTAAACATCGTTATTTCTTCTAGGCATTTGTGGTCTTTTATATGCATAACCTTGCAAATTCCTACAACAATATTGGTGTAGATTAAATATTACTCTGGCTGAATAATGACCTTGGGCAAGGGTTGGCAACCTTTACCAGTCTAAGAATCATTTAGACCTGTTTTCCGCTGGAAAGAACGCAGTGGGAGCCACAAACCCCCTTTGATATTTTTAATTAATAAATAAGCACTACATGTAACTTTTTTGTTTAGCTTTTAATGTTTTTATACCATGTTTACACCATAAAACAAAATGGTGTGGCATGTATAATGATGTATAATTGCTGAGAAAACAAAATTACACTTTTGCAAAGTACAAAAAATAGTTTTGGCCGTTTTATTGGCGCATATATTGTTATAAGGTGTAGGCTTACTACCTGTATTAGTGTTGCTGTTTGTCAGTAGTGTTGTTGATGATATTACAGTCCTAAGTGGCTGGCCAGCCTTACTAGATTACTAATTGTTTAACCCCATTTGTTGACATAATATTTGAAGGTATCTCGTAGCGATCTGGCCCTCTGCGCGAATCTGGTAGTACGTTTTTCTGCACTTTTTTGTTAAAGTTACAGCCACATGACAATCATGTGATAAGGGACTAATAATACGGTAATAGAATGTAAATAATGACGCATAACAAGCGACAATGTTTGATTTATCACCAAAATTAAATTTTTAAAATTTTATATTACAAAATCTAGTGATAAAATGTTTAAAGTTTTATGAACTACTTGGCATATAGTAGAAAATAAATAAAAATCCAAAGTCAGAGGGAGCCGCAGCGAGGGGGTGAAAAAGCCGCATGCGGCTCCGGAGCCGCAGGTTGTCCACCCCTGACCTAGGGAATTACAATCTGTGATATGAGTGGCTAGCTGCAGACTGCAGAGTGTTTCGCAGCCATAGAAGAATTTACAGGTACGTAACTTGCCATGTAGGCTGCGGGAGCAGACCAAAGAGCTCTAGAATTGGAGTTCCATTGGCACCTCCTTTCAGCGACAATTTCTGCAGTGGTTTAAACTAACTTGGGTATGGAGAAATCAAAACAGAAGAGTTTCCCCAGCTGCTATTCCCACTTCTGTGAAAAACTTAATGAAAATGATGTCTTAGGATTTATCGCCCCTGTAAATAAGATTCCTTCCAAAAAAGCAACAAATATGCAACTTTTTGGTAAAATTATTTTGCAGTGATTTAGGATTCAGGGGTAAGTCAAAATTAATGTTCTATCTATTTTGTAACATTCCATGTCCTATGATTGTTACATGCACATGCAAAATATATACATACAATATATATACATGTGTATACATATAGTTTAATCGCTTTATTTCACAAAAAATCAAAACATAATTACAGTGCACCCGCATGATACGATGTTGATCCGTTCCAAGGCTGGCATCGTATGGCGAAAAAATTGTATGTCGGGGTATAGAAACCATTGTAATTATACAATGGAAAAATGCAAGGTAAAAATCATCCAAAATTTTATAAAAATGCGGTACATATTGAAAATTA
Source organism: Watersipora subatra (assembly GCF_963576615.1). Classification (NCBI taxonomy): domain Eukaryota; kingdom Metazoa; phylum Bryozoa; class Gymnolaemata; order Cheilostomatida; family Watersiporidae; genus Watersipora; species Watersipora subatra. The sequence continues at coordinate 10,892,819 of NC_088709.1, forward strand.
GTAACAAAATAGTATTTTAACTTATGTTTTAGTATGTATTTTAAACTATTTTACTGAACTTCAACTTTTTATCATGAAATTTTATCTTTCAAAAGTTACTGTCTTCACTTTCATTATAAAATTTAGCGTGTCTGGTTGAAACTTTTTTCAACCAGAATTCAACAAGAAAGGCCGAGCGATGCAGTTATCGAAAGCGGCCTCTCACACACCTGACCATTTAATGGCTACCGAAAAAAAAATGAAATTTTATTAACTACTATACAAAACGTACATACCTTTGGAGTAACGTGACTAGCTGGTACATGTAGCAAATAAAGCAGAGAAGAGGCAAAAACGTATCAAAACGTATGTTGCTGTAAACTTGAAGATTAATTTAATACGTAATGAAATGGAGTTTTTAGCAGGCGAAAGAGTTGTCTAGTCCTGTCCAATTTTTCTGGTTTAAAAGAAAAAATGCTGATGCAATGCAGAAAACTGCTAGCTAGCTAACGCTTGTAGAAGGATTGAGAGAACGTGCTACAGTAGTTTTTCTGGTATGAAATGTGCACAAGAATCAATGTAACCATACGTAAAAAGTTTGTACGTATTTATACACTAGAGGACAAGGCTTTAACAAGTTTCAGAAAGTAATGTGAATGCATCAACTATCTTGCGTAGCTAGTTATATGAGTTACACACATACGATGAATTGTATTCATGTAGGAGATAACAAGCCCGTCTGCAAAGACATGGTTAAACAAGAAAATAAAATATAAAATCTAAAGGAAACAAATAAAATGAATAAAATATGAAAACATGCCACACGAAAGATAAATAATATATATTATACATGTATTGTTTTAATGTACCATTCCACATCAGTAAATTAAACACTTGAAATATTTCTGCCAGTGTGGGGGTTTTCTGTATCTTCTACTTCTTCACCCTTACTAATTGGTTGCTCCTTTTGAATGCTGATCGCGTGCATGGCCTTCTAACTCCATCAAATCTTTATTCGTAAGCTCCCTCTTGTGCTTGCTTTAATGGAGTTTTTGTTTTAATAATAATTGCAAATGCTGATTGGTTGTGATCATATTCCTTGACAATGTTAATAATACGGGTGCCTTCTTATATACAACATCCAACTTTGTTGACATAGAAATTATTTTTCCTTCGTTTTGTATCAGTCTCAGATTCCATAGCTAACAAATTAAATGTAGATACTTGTAGGTATATACGTATGATGACTAAAAGTTTATAGTAAAAGATATTATAACTCTACAAATGAATATTTGCTCTCGCTTGTTTATTTTACACAAAATTTTCCACGCGGATTTCTGACATGAGAGAAGTCGATCATCGTGTCTCTTCTAAACGTTCTAAAAATGTTTTCAGCACACTATATTTCGGTGTATTTTTTATTTCGACATGCGTTATGAGCACACCGACCGCCAAATTTTAACTCAGGCGAAACTTTTCTCACAATCGTATGGTGAAATAAAATTTGTATAGCGAGGTGAAGATCTCACGATGTTTGACTTCGTAAGGTGAAAAAATCATATATCAGGGTAATCATATCTCGAGGGTACACTGTACGCTTTATAACCTAACCCTGATGAAACATAGAAAATAACAAGAAAGCTGCAAGCACTGTGACCATGATAATTAATAGTATTAACGCTAATATCGACAGCCTTAAAAACTAGTTAGGTTACTTCAAAAAAGCGCATATCCTAACTATTTGTTCAATATGTTGAGTTTTTAGTCATTTTCCTCACTATCTGCATCCTCTGCTACTGCTGCTTCAGTTTTGTTTCAGCGCACGCATGTGCAAAGCTTTGTAAGGCAGCTCTGGCTAGATACAAATCTGTTCCTTCAGATGGCATAGATAGATCTGTTTCTTCGGCAGCTGGATTTTGGCATTCACATAGAACTGCTTGCAGAATATCAAGGGGGTTGATAATGCTGGTATAACTCTTCACTGCATACTCATCATTTTCCTTATCCGGTATCTACCTATGTGAAGAAGGAAATGGTGCATTGGCAAATTGTGTTGATGCCTCTTTTCATATACATGTAGGTAGCTGCTACATAATTGGTACAAGGCACATGTTCTTTGAGGAACTGGTGACAAGGCGGGATTGACTCGAACCAGGTTTAGACACAAATTGCCTGTACCAAAGCCAATTGATGTCTGTGCCATTTTCTTGCACACTGTCTTCCTGGCCAGAGAGTCTGCGAGTGTAAATCTCACAGAGATAATAAAGTTGCCCCAATACTTTAAATGATTTTTCAAGCCCTTGTAATGCCTACTGACAGTCGACAGCTGTTTTGAAAGTTTCCTATAATTTTTTTTCGTTTTACCTGTAAAGAACGAAACTGCATTACAGCCGGACAAAGCGAGCAAACCTATGAGACTTTCACATTGATAGATTGTTTCTGAGCGTAGTAGCTGCCAGGCATTGGTAAGCAAGGCTTGGATAAGTGCCATGATATCCACAATCATGGCCCCACATCTTGGGGCCATGATCCCAAGATGATCCAATAGCTTGGGGTCATTGCATTTATGCTAGTTAGATCATGCCTGCTATAAATATGAACTGATTCTCGGCAAAAGTTTCTAACTCAGTTGTTCTCATGGATCTAGGCAAAAATATCCAAAAAGGACAGTTAAAGACACAGCTCTCTCCTTGGCCCTTTGCATAAAAAAGGTTTAAAAGTACTATAGGTAAGTGTTGGACAATCTTCTTAATTGATTTTGACAATCTTCTCAATTGATTATATTGAGGCAAGTTATTATATCTATGGAATAGATGCATGCTTTGTCCATTTGATAAACAAGGGCGAGACTAGTGGTTAATGACCGGCTGGATTGGAATTTAGTTTTTATTTAAACGGAGCACAAGCACCTTGATCAACAGCCACCACTACTAGTTTGTACAGATTACCATAAATGCATTAATTTCATTTCAATGATTATTAATTATGTAAATAAATACATAATAATTATTTTATAGAATAGATATAAATCACATTATTTGACCTTAAATGTCCGCATAGTAAACTGTAGCGTTTTAGATATAAATGTACAAACTCTCAATGAAGTGGAGGTCGAATTCGACTCTGACTTGACGATTTGTTGCCTGTATTTATTTTACCTTATAACACTGTTAAGTCAGGAAACAATTTAACAGTTAATTAGTACAATTATAATCATAAATTTGATCAAAAATCATACCCCGGAAGACAGCAAATACAAGATTCAAAACTTGTTAGAAATGTGCTGGAAGTTGCCTATATAACAAACATACATTTAATTCAAAGTAACTTTAGCACAAGAAACAAACAAGTATAAAACATATAGTTAAACTATATGTTTTATAGTTTAACTATGTTTATATGTGGTTCTTTCTCAAGCTTTGTATATGGTTCTCAAATATCATTCCAAATAACAAGAACGTACAACCCTGCAAATTTCATAACTACCATTTCCAGTAACAAACACTTTTCTATTGGCTGCTCTAGAGTTGAAAAATAAAAGTATATTTTTGTTGTAGCTACAATAAGAATTGTTTGCAAAGAAGTGTAGTTTGACACAAAAAAAAGTTTTTTAATTCAAGAATGTTTGGTAAGTTATGGTTAAAACATAAACATGCTCTATTTATCTGAGTTATGAAAAACTCTTTTTTAGAAGCAACATAGTTCACAACTACGCCCTTTCTTTTTGATCGTTCAGCAAAACTGGGTACTTACTTTTGTAGAATACATTGTAAAGCTCCAGAATGCAATTTTTAAAAATCCCACACGATTTAATACACATGCACTGTATTTACGTATATATGTAAATTTCAGTGTTTGTTGGTTGGTTTTTTAGTTTGTTTGTCATATGTCCAGTTAAAGTGACTAAACCTAGCAATAAAAGAGCAGTTTCACACTGGATTCAAACACGAAGCCACAAGTTCTACAGACAGGCGTGCTACCCAATACATTACGCTGTTCTTACCATACTATGGAATAATTGTGAGGTATATTAGACTCTAGTCAGACATCACATGTCTTATACAGCTTGTCATCAGAATGACATCTTGCCAATAAATCAATCAAACACAAGATGAATGGCACTTCCTGTGTCACAAACCAAGGAATTGTCCTGTCATGAAAGATCTATCCTAATAACTGAATGATTTGATTTAATCCCACCGATACCAGCACTTCTTGGCAATACGATCATCGGTAGACATATACAGTTGTCTTAAAGGTTGCAACCGTGTCACACATTTTTATTTTTGATTATTCTGAATGTCTGCTCAATTTTCATAATTCTCTTGGAGAATCCTTCAATTTAGCATGGCATCGACAAAGAGATGGTTTTAGTTTAGGTGCATACATGAACGGTTCTCCGTTCGTTGGTCAAGGAATGCCAGGTTTCTCAATAGATGTCTTCACTCATTACATCAGCTTAATAAGACATATTATCATTACTATTTATAACTTGTTTACAAACAACTTATTGTTTGATGAAATTCAAACTTTTGCAGATTTGCTTAACAAAGATAGTAAGAAAAGTCCAGAAATGAAAGTTACTGACTCCCACCAAAATTTATCTACGACAGACTCCGGAATTGTAACGACGGCACCGCGCAGACCTCACACTTCATCCAATCACACGGCCGATCTGCGCCAAGTGGACAGGCCAAGACAGGTAAACTCTCTCACTAGACATGTTGGATTGTTGACTAATTTAGAATATGTTTCCTAGATAGTAAAACACTGTTTCGCCAATTAGTATGCTTCAGGATTCACAATTGACCATTTGTATTCATCATGGAAGTTTGGTGATGATAAAATTGAAGATTATTTGTCATTCTCTGGTCCAGGCCTCTTACATACCAGACATGACCTCACTGAGACCTTGTCCAGGTCTCTTACATACTAGACATGACCTCACTTAGACCTTTTCCAGGCATCTTACATACCAGACATGATCTCATTGAGACATTGTCCAAGCCTCTTACATACCAGAAATGACCTCACTGAGACCTTGCCCAGGCCTCTTACATACCAGACATGACCTCATCGAGACTGGAGAGGAAATAGATTAAGACTTATAATTTTATTTGCTGTTTACACCTTGTGATTGTCCTTTAGTTCTCATAAGCCAGGTTGAGGCAGAACCATTACCGCCCTATTTAGTGTTGTAAACTTGAGGGATACCATACTGGATTTACAATGAGATCTCTTTCTCTCTCTTCTAATATTTCAATTGTTTGAACCAAAATATTGACGCATCTGTTTTTTCATACAGTTGGTTTCCATCAACCACAAAACTATTTCTTTCAGGTTGTAATATTTTAGCCAATCGCTCTAGTTGAATAAACATTGAGCAGACAACTACCACAAGTTTATACTTTTTTGCTGAAACTGGCTCGTCTAGCAAAACTGCATATTATAGTATTTTTAAGATCTCATCACTTTAATAAAAAAATTTACAGAGTCAAGTTAAAAAATGCAGCGCTAAGAAGCCTTTCTACCATGAGCCACATGTCATGTGCAATTCCATAAACTAAATACAGCACAGCAATGCAGCACTCATCCGTTCTGCCTCGAATGATGATGAGAATAGCTTTGAGGAAAGCAGCCATCTCTAGAGCGGGTTCAACGCTTTATACCAATGATATTACCGAGAGGTGCTAGCCACGTATCAACGCTTAGCATTTAATGCAATGAAAGATGATTTGAAAAGATCATGCCAGTTATTTAGTGCAGTGTGTCGTTGAATATTATATTATAGCCTGACTTGATGTTCAAGATATTTTTTGGTATATACAAGTAGGCCCTATGATGTATATGTAAATATTTATGAACAATATAAAAACAATTATGAAAAATAAACTGTAGATATCAAACCATCCAGTTAACAGCAGTAGTTCAAATAATGCAGCTTGATCAGTTTTGACTATCCCCAAGTTGATTGCAAGAGCATGAGATGACAACTCCTGTAATCACTAAGGATTAATAAGCACATAATAACTGGACAAGAAAATAAATCACATGGTTTGTTTTAGATGTAAAAAAGCTACTCAAATCAAAGAATCCAAATTCTCATAATATCACATGCAAGCCTTCTATAAGCTGAAAGCCTCCTATAAGCAATAAATGCATGAAACTGAATTGGCACTTTCTGTATTTAGATTCAGCTTTGTTCCGTTTCTTATGCTTTCCAGCGCTTTTTCCGTTGTTTTTGGAGATACTTATGCAGCACAGTTACAACAAGCTACACATGCTTATGCAACTTGCGAAAATAGTCTTGGTTACTACTTACTACTAGCTCATTTGAAGTTATGCATGACACGTAAGATAGCAATTATGAGCAATTGTAGATGGTTTCCTTTACTGCTCCACAGGATTAAAAACACTGAATACACGCAGTAAGACAAATAAATATTTTGCAATATCTATATATACTTCTCAAAGTTTGTCTTGTTGTATATGTTCAGCTATAGCTATGATAATCTTGGAATAAAGAATCCGTAAAGCAGAAGATTTGATCTCGGAAATTTCTGCTCACCAGTCTGACTGCCTTTCTAACTAATCCACACCAGCTTAATAGATTCACTAGGTGATATATGTTGCTATATGGGAGCAAATAGGCTAATGATTTTGGTCATGACGCAAAGTCATTGGCAATGTGCCAGGCAAATAGCAAGTGGCAGGCAACTCTCATTACCTTTCATTGTTTATAAGCTGATTTTAAAAACCTGGGCAACGCCGGGTAGTACAGCTAGTGTATATATATATACACCGTGAAACCTCTAATTTAACCACTCTCTATTTGAACGCCACCTCCATTTGATCACCACTTTGACTATTTATGATCTTTATGGACCCATAATATCAAGTGATTAGTATAAAAGTGTCCACAAAAGCGTAGTAATAATGAATTTTACAACTGTTGACAATTTTAACAACTAATTCTCTCGTTGTCCAAGTTCAAAGCTTTTCGCTTTATTTTTGTTAAAACTCTGAAAGTGACACCATAGAAATAATTAATAAAAGCCTCAAGCTAATAATAGCTTCTTGCTAATCCCGTTCTTTTTACTTCAAAGTAAGTGTACATATATATATATAAGCCGGCTTAAATTTACTTTTGTAGATGAACTTTGAATGCAACTTCATAAAAATAATTACTAATTGTCTCAGGCTAATAGTAGTTTTTATTAATTTGGTTTTAATACTAGAGATGCTCCAATTTTAAATTCACCATCCGATTCAGATACCGATCCGATATTCCGATTCTTATTGAAAAATAATCCAATTCAGACGCCAATTCAGATATTTAATGCTGCATAGATAATTGTTCACTTTATTATGCAAATATAAATACAATGCGTAGAAAATATAAATATTAATGTAATTATTTATTTGTATTTATAGAAAAAATATACATTCACATACTGACATATCATGCATGTAGTAACAAAACAGTCCATGTTTCTTGTAATTTGTAATTATTAATAATAGTAATTACTGTTGGTGATACAGCTCTCTCTGTGATAACGAAAGGTTTTTTCTATTGCTGAATGAACTGCTGCGCCTGTACAAGTTTAGAGCAAATCAATGTTTTTTTTAATTACTGTTACTGATTCAATTCTCTCAGTAAGAAGTCTCTTTCCTCTATCACTATCAATGTAGCCAGTCGTACTGAAGAGGGGTCTCACTTGCCACATATGGTAGATGACAGGTTAAATACCGATAAGCCACTATAGGGTTACTGTATTTTTTACGGCACAAACAATACATTGTATTGTCATGATCAATAGAGTGATAGATAACTTTGTGCATCGACTGTTTAAATTACTTTCGTAATGCTAGTAAATGGAAATATTACACTGCATTCTTGTTTCCCACCTTTGTTAACTTGTTCGCGATTAGCTGCAATAAATCCTATCGCTGTAATTGCGGAAATACCACACTTTGTGATTACGTCCTGACTAAAGCAAAGGTGTTCCTCAGCTGTGTTGATGCTGATAAGGCTATAGACATGACATAAATTGTGTGGCAGGCCCGGAATCCATTAGGTAAAAATAAGGAGTTTGCAGCTGATAAATTTTATTGGTGTAGCAGGCTAAACTACTTTTTCCGCTAAATAGTTGATCTGTGAAAAGTATCTGAAGTTTCAGATTTAAAAAAAAAAGATTGGCCGATACTGATTCAGATACTTGGCATCCATATCAGCAGTGATACCGATTCCGATACCAAAATCGGGGCAACTCTACTTAATACTTCGAAGAACATTCATTTTAAAAACGTTTTGCAAGTTTTGAGCCAAAGGTTACGCATTTGTGCTAAATTCAGCGTGTAAAGATTGTGCTCCGCCAAAAGGTTGAGACCCGAAAAAAGGTCCAGAAAAAAGGTTGAGACCAGAAAATACTGCGGAAGGTATTGGATAACAGTAGTATAGTGAGAGCAGATCTACACACACTAGGCGGAGCTTAGGGAGCAGGAAGTGACATCACATCAGGATCTGTTTGATTGACAGTTGGGGGGCGGAGCTAGGCGGTGTTGAGTCATGGTGTGAGTCATGGCGATCTGTGTGATTCGTGGTGCGAGTGAGTAATGGTGTGAGTTGGTTGGTGACGTCGCGGTGGTGGTGGTGTCGGTGGCCGAGTGGTGAGTCGGGCCGCGAGACGATTCGCGGTTGTATTTGGGATTATCGGATTTCGTTGGCGTCCGGTAGAGGTCGCTCTTCCGTGCCGTTTCGGGGATTGACGGAGAGCTCGGTGGCGACGGGTTGACGGACGGTGGCGGATGGATTTCGAGATCGTCGGAGCTTGTATGTATTTTCTTTTTTCCGATCCCGAATGAGAATGATGTGTCCGCGAACGAATATTCATTTTGATTGTAAACTTCATAAATTCTGAAATTATCCATCGCTGTTATGGTTCCACTACTTTTTTAAAGATAATGTATAAATTGATGAAGTATTATTAGTTAGTGTTGATTGTTACTGGAGCTTCTGAGGAGTCAACTTCCAATAGTATGAATATCGACATTATTTCTGAAAGAACTTCCCAATTGAATATGAAACAAAGAGACTATAGAAGACCAACCAAGTCTAGATTGAACAGAACTACGTCATTACGAAGATCATCAAGAAAAAGTTCGGTAGTAAAGCGGTTATTCGAATCCAAGGAAAATTATATGGAAGGAGATGAGAAAATTACGTCACCTATTGCAACAGTTTTTAAAACCGAGGAAATGCAAGAACCATGGAAATGGATTGATCTAAAAGTTTTGGATATTCCAGCTTCGTTAGAAGTAATACAAGCAAATAAGTCTGAAGAAAATGACAATTGTGAGATTGCGTTGCAATTCTTCGTTGAACGTAAGGGAGAGCGTGTGGTATTATGTTCGATCATCGAACCTCAAAAGTATAACATTCCCTCATCATTTCAATGGTTGACACCAGCTCTCATGATATTGGATCGAAGTGAGATTTACATGAACTCTAAGTCTTCATCAGGATTAAAACTTTTCAGAATTGACGGAGCATGCAATCTGAAGGAATTCAGAGAGAAATTAAACAAAGATTATAAACTCTGTATATCAAGACAGTAATGAGTTAAGGAAATGATATTATGATTAAATTTTATATAGTTTATTTGATGATATATCATAGGGATTTAAACTTACTATCAATGGATATGTTATTGAATAAAAGTTTTGTATATAAAAATGCTAAAACATAATATAAAAAAGACTATTGAATTTCATTCAATCCCAATTTTCTTCTTCTTTCATTGTCGAATGAGAATGAACTGTCTACAATCAAAACATACATTATTTTTAGTGAGATATAGTAAAAGTAAGACATACAATCAGATTAGATGTACATATACTTATTATCTGTACTTTAATAACACTCCTGATGATCTCTTACTACACTTTATAATAATTGTACATATACTTATTCTCTGTACTTTATTAACACTCTTGATGATCTCTTACTACACTTTATAATAATTGTACACATACTTAATTCTCTGTATTTTATTAACACTCTTGATGGACTTTTACTACACTTTATAATAATTGTACACATACTTATTCTCTGTACTTTTTTACCACACCTGATGATCTCTTACAGCACTTTATAATAATTGTACATATACTTATTCTCAGTACTTTATTAACACTCTTGATGATCTCTTACAGCACTTTATAATAATTGTACATATACTTATTCTCAGTACTTTATTAACACTCTTGATGATCTCTTACAGCACTTTATAATAATTGTACACATACTTATTCTCAGTACTTTATTAACACTCCTAATGATCTCTTACAGTACTTTATAATAATTGTACATATACTTATTCTCTGTACTTTATTAACACTCTTGATGATCTCTTACAGCACTTTATAATAATTGTACACATACTTATTCTCAGTACTTTATTAACACTCCTGATGATCTCTTAATACACTTTATAATAATTGTACATATACTTATTCTCTGTACTTTATTAACACTCTTGATGATCTCTTACTACACTTTATAATAATTGTACATATACTTATTCTCAGTACTTTATTAACACTCCTGATGATCTCTTACAGCACTTTATAATAATTGTACATATACTTATTCTCAGTACTTTATTAACACTCTTGATGATATCTTACAGTACTTTATAATAATTGTACATATACTTATTCTCTGTACTTTATTAACACTCCTGATGATCTCTTACAGCACTTTATAATAATTGTACATATACTTATTCTCTGTACTTTATTAACACTCTTGATGATCTCTTAATACACTTTATAATAATTGTACATATACTTATTCTCTGTACTTTATTAACACTCTTGATGATCTCTTACTACACTTTATAATAATTGTACATATACTTATTCTCAGTACTTTATTAACACTCCTGATGATCTCTTACAGCACTTTATAATAATTGTACATATACTTATTCTCAGTACTTTATTAACACTCTTGATGATCTCTTACAGCACTTTATAATAATTGTACATATACTTAATATCTGTACTTTATTAACACTCTTGATGAACTCTTACAGCACTTTATAATAATTGTACATATACTTATTCTCTGTACTTTATTAACACTCTTGATGAACTCTTACAGAACTTTATAATAATTGTACATATACTTATTATCTGTACTTTATTAACAATCCTGATGATCTCTGACAGCACTTTATAATAATTGTACATATACTTATTCTCTGTACTTTATTAACACTCTTGATGATCTCTTACAGCACTTTATAATAATTGTACATATACTTATTCTCTGTACTTTATTAATACTCCTGATGTTCTCTTACAGCACTTTATAATAATTGTACACATACTTATTCTCAGTACTTTATTAACACTCCTGATGATCTTTTACAGCACTTTAGAATAATTGATAAAAGCTACTGAAGATACAATAAACAAAGCTAGGATTGTGCTAGTCCATGTTGATATACAAGTGAGCAGTGATTATAAATGTATATATAATATTAAAATGTGAGTAAGATAAAAACTACTAAAGATACAATAAGCAAAACTAGGATTGTGCTAGGCCATGTTGATATACAAGTGAGCAATGATTATAAATGTATATATAATAATAAAATGTGAGTAAGATAAAAGCTAGGGTTGTGCTAGTCCATGTTAATGTACAAGTGAGCAGTGATTATAAATGTATATATAATAATAAAATGTGAGTAAGATAAAAGCTACTCAAGATAGAATAAACAAAGCTAGGATTGTGCTAGTCCGTGTTAATATACAAGTGAGCAGTGATTATAAATGTATATATAATAATAAAATGTGAGTAAGATAAAAGTTACTGAAGATACAATAAACAGAGCTAGGATTGTGCTAGTCTATGTTAATATACAAGTGAGCAGCGAATATAAATGAATATATAATAATAAAACGTGAGTAAGATAAAAGATACTGAAGATACAATAAAACAAAGCTAGGATTGTGCTAGACCCTGTTGATGTACAAGTGAGCAATGATTTTAAATGTATATATAATAAAATGTGAGTAAGATAAAAGCTACTGAAGATACAATAAACAAAGTTAGGATTGTGCTAGGCCATGTTAATATACAAGTGAGCAGTGATTATAAATGTATATATAATAATAAAATGTGAGTAAGATAAAATCTACTAAAGATACAATAAGCAAAACTAGGATTGTGCTAGGCCATGCTGATATACAAGTGAGCAATGATTATAAATGTATATATAATAATAAAATGTGAGTAAGATAAAAGCTACTGAAGATACAATCAAAGCTAGGATTGTACTAGTCCATGATGATATACAAGGGAGCAGTGATTATAAATATATATAATAATAAAATGTGAGTAAGATAAAAGCTACTGAAGATACAATAAACAAAAACTAGGATTGTACTAGTCTATGTTGGTGTACAAGTGAGCAATGATTATAAATGTATATATAATAATAAAATGTGAGTAAGATAAAAGCTACTGAAGATACAATAAACAAAGCTAGGACTGTGCTAGTCCATGTTAATATACAAGTGAGCAGTGATTATAATTATATATAATAATAAAATGTATTATTATATATACTCACATTACTCACTCTCATTTTATTATTATATATATATTTATAATCACTGCTCACTTGTATATTAACATGGACTAGTACAGTCCTAGCTTTGTTTATTGTATCTTCAGTAGCTTTTATCTTACTCTCATTTTATTATTATATATACATTTATAATCATTGCCCACTTGTACATCAACATAGACTAGTACAATCATGCTTTGATTATTGTATCTTCAGTAGCTTTTATCTTACTCACGATTTATTATATATATATATTTATAATCACTACTCCCTTGTATATCAACATGGACTAGCACAATCCTAGCTTTGTTTATTGTATCTTCAGTAGCTTTTATCTTACTCACATTTTATTATTATATATACATTTATAATCACTGCTCACTTGTATATTAACTCTTTCGCTACCACGTTAATTGTTGACCAAACGATTATTCTGCCCAAGTTAATTCAAACGGATTTTCTAAAAAATCCGATATACCGTTAGTATTTAAGCAATATCTCAAAAAATGAAAACATATATCGTTTTACTTTTAAATGTATCTTATTCAGAACAAAATTCTCCACAAGATAGGTGTAAAATTGTTTAGCAACTCTTACTCTCACAAAATTCCTGACGCTTTTCTTTGCGTTGAACAAACTCGGTGTGTTTCTTATTGTCATGACGATAACGGTCTGGTTTTACCGTTTTTGAAAATTAATTAGAAATGGAAATGTTGAACCAAAAATTTAGTTGCACGTCATTGGCAACAAGGTTGTTTCATTGGAAACAATTATTTCAACAACATGTGGAGATTACTGTCTTCTCTTTGCAATATTTTGGAGCAGAGGATGTTCAATAGAAGATTTTCTAACAGTTATGCTAAAAATTTCTGAAACAGATACACGAGATCATGTAGTTCGAAAAACTATACTAGATAGATATGATTGGAATGGAAAAATTAGTAAAAGTCTTAATAACGAAGAAAATGAAGGTGTTGACAATGTACATATTCAAGGAACTTCCCAAATTGTTAAATTACTAGAAGATCTGACATAAATTTTTTTCTATATTTTACAATTGAATATACATATATACTTTATATCGAAATAAAGTTGGTAACAAATACAACCGAATATTATTTACTTTTTTTGTTGAATATGTGTGTAGTTAATGCTGTAGAACGTATATTATGAATAACGTACAATAGTACATGTGAATAAGGAATACAATACAAGAGCATTAGAAAAACGTGTAACGCATCCTCGAGGATAAAAACAGAACTGCGTGCGCATGCACTAACCGGAAACGGCAAAGCCAATGATTCAATAACGTAACATTTTTGATATAAGTTTTATATATTGATATACTCACACTGAGTTGGAGCTATCCTCAAAATAATCCACATATTAATCCATGTATGCCCCTTTACTAGTTCATCATCTTCATCTATTTACTGGTCGAGAAACTGTTATGGAATGGTTAAGCCAAACCAAACAGGAGAATTCCATAGGTAAACCTAGGAAAACAATCAAGTCGAATGCCAAGGCGCTTGTCCACACAACAGCCCCTGAAAACAGCGACACTCAACGAACTTAATCGCGAGTAGCCGGCTAACAGAATTCTAGCTGAAGCATACAAGCCTTATGGTATCAACACTCGATCGACCCAAATTCTCAAATATAAGTAGGTATCAAGAGATGGTTAATGAGGCAGAATATTCCATCAGATTATGCAACGCTTATATAGTGAATTGAAGAATGATGGGTGTGTCCAAAGGAATTAATGAAGCGAAAATAGTAAACAGATTTTCGCGAAATTGAATTTCGCGAAATTACACATTATATATATTATATAGTCAACTTTCGCGAAAGTGAATTTCGCGAAAGTGAATTTCGCGAAATTGGATTTCGCGAAATTGGATTTCGCGAAATTACACATATATATTATATAGTCAACTTTCGCGAAATTGGATTTCGCGAAATTGGATTTCGCGAAATTACACATATATATTATATAGTCAACTTTCGCGAAATTGAATTTCGCGAAAGTGAATTTCGCGAAAACTGTTTATATATATCATTAGATCACAAAATTATTGAACCGCGACAACACTTCTACTTGTTATAAATCCTTCGAGCGAATATGCCTTTTCAATTCAGTTCATAACTTCACAATGAGTACCAGAGACAACAGAAAAAGGAAATTTCAAGAACGATTACATTGTGTAGATAAATGTGTGAAGCGATGGGGTTACTGCTCTCATGGAATGGAAATAAGCGTTCGGAAGCGAAAAGCTTGTCGATTTCTCTTACGTGAAAAGTTCTATCAAGATCTCAACGAAAGATTACGGTTTACAGTAAGTACTACAAATTCAATCTAGATGTTGTGTAGGAATGATACAATGAATCTTCTCTTCTGAGTAGTAACTATGTGTTCTAGGCTGATTGTATTCATTGCAATTGCAAACTCCAATATCTTAGCAAAGTGTATGTTATATCCCTACTCAGATTAAAACAGATTATTTTAACTGAATATCCTCCTCTGTCTGTGTGTCCTAGTCTGACTATGTGATGTAACATATTTGTTTTTCTTATTGTCTGTATGTCCTACTCTAGCTGATTGCATATCCTATTCTGTCTGCATTACATCTTGCATATCATTCTATGATTCGATGACTAATGCAATTGAAATTTACAATTTAAGTTGGAGTCCATTGTGAATGTAGAGTCTACTATCTCAGCAAGGATATAGTAAACCATCCTGACTGTAATCATTGCAATTGCAGGCTCCCGTATCTCAACAGGAAGATTCCATTCAGAAAAAGGATGGATCTTCTTCTTCTTCAGTAAGTGTTACATTATATTTGATTTTTAGTTTGAATGAATGATCTAATCTGATTGTATGTCTTACTTTTACTATATCTCACTAAAAATAATGTATGTTTTGATTGTAGACAGTTCATTCTCATTCGACAATGAAAGAAGAAGAAGAAAATTGGGATTGAATGAAATTCAATAGTCTTTTTTATATTATGTTTTAGCATTTTTATATACAAAACTTTTATTCAATAACATATCCATTGATAGTAAGTTTAAATCCCTATGATATATCATCAAATAAACTATATAAAATTTAATCATAATATCATTTCCTTAACTCATTACTGTCTTGATATACAGAGTTTATAATCTTTGTTTTAATTTCTCTCTGAATTCCTTCAGATTGCATGCTCCGTCAATTCTGAAAAGTTTTAATCCTGATGAAGACTTAGAGGCGATAGATAATTTCAGAATTTATGAAGTTTACAATCAAAATGAATATTCGTTCGCGGACACATCATTCTCATTCGGGATCGGAAAAAAGAAAATACATACAAGCTCCGACGATCTCGAAATCCATCCGCCACCGTCCGTCAACCCGTCGCCACCGAGCTCTCCGTCAATCCCCGAAACGGCACGGAAGAGCGACCTCTACCGGACGCCAACGAAATCCGATAATCCCAAATACAACCGCGAATCGTCTCGCGGCCCGACTCACCACTCGGCCACCGACACCACCACCACCGCGACGTCACCAACCAACTCACACCATTACTCACTCGCACCACGAATCACACAGATCGCCATGACTCACACCATGACTCAACACCGCCTAGCTCCGCCCCCCAACTGTCAATCAAACAGATCCTGATGTGATGTCACTTCCTGCTCCCTAAGCTCCGCCTAGTGTGTGTAGATCTGCTCTCACTATACTACTGATAACTAAAAGATGTTTGTTACATCGAAAGCAATGATCAGAACTCAGCTATTCCAGCAAACGTTGCGCAAGTATTTTGGTTTTAAAAAATGTTAACTTTTGTTTCTGTTGGTAATGTAAGTATGGTTCATTTATGTCACTTGTTCATAAATACATATTTGTATGAGTTGATAGATTATTATATAACTTATAAATATGCAGATTTATAGCATGTTATTTAATAGCATCCTTGCAACTATCTTAACACGGCTTACCATGGGTCGATGCTCATAACTCCACTTCCATTGAACATAAAAAAATAGCTTTGGCTGCTAACGGTAGCAAACATATCAATGAGTACAATGAGCTTTTATGCAACATTGGTAAATATAAATATAAAACAAAAGTATTGTGGAGGACTGGACAAATGTATTAACTATGCTCTTATCCTTAGATATCAGTGTTCTTTACTAAAACCCTATGTGTGCTTTTCTATTATACCCTATTATGTAACACTGCATATCTAGGCCTGCCTCACAGGCCTGCAGCAACACAATTAGATGTTATATAAATATCTAGGCCTGCCTCACAGGCCTGCCGCAACACAATTAGGTGTTATGTAATCATTATGTAAGTGGGCGGAGTAAGACCCATATATAAGGAGGAGGCACAAGCCACCTCATGGGGATAATTATTGCGAGCTCGATGCTGTTTGACGCTGTGTTACATGTATTCATGATTATATATAATAAATAGACTAAACTCACACACACGGACTGATCACGTTTATGCCTGCCTGGGTGGCTTAGTCAGGACCATTTTACCAGAACTGATCTGGCTTCAGATAAGAACTGCTTGGGAGATACCTAAGGAAGGCTAGGGGTTGGGCTACGCTACAACTGGACCTGATCAGAAATGCGATAGCATTGGAGATCAGGCCCTACAGTAAGTAGTCGGGACCTAGACTAGCCAAGATAGGGACTCAGAGAGCAGGCTGTGTTAGCGTTCCAAGTGAGCCTGAGATTGGGACAACCAGCCGCGGCCTGATCAGACCACTAGGTGTGTCAGGCAGGCCGA
Source organism: Watersipora subatra (assembly GCF_963576615.1). NCBI lineage: Eukaryota > Metazoa > Bryozoa > Gymnolaemata > Cheilostomatida > Watersiporidae > Watersipora > Watersipora subatra. The sequence continues at coordinate 10,910,231 of NC_088709.1, forward strand.
CGGGGGAAGGCCCAGAGTTCAGGCTGCACCGGCTTGTTAGGATAGTAAGGCTGGCTCAGCTACCGGGGCCAGGCCTTTACAGTATGTCTTCAAGTTTAGAATGAAATAAAAATCAAAAATGCCAACAAACTGTAAAAAAGCGACACAGGCTATAATATCATCGCAGGTCACTTGCAAGCAATGGATATCCACTGGTAGAGATCTTTTTCGGATGTTTGATGCATATTTATTAAGAGATCTTTGAGAAGATGGAGGTAAGCGAGCAGATTTATTGCATTCAAAAAGTTTAATATTGCCTCACCGGAAAAATAGCAAAATATAGGCAACATTCGCTTTGCCAATAACAAGGCTAAATTTATCTTTCGACAATTCTGACGAGCCATTTGAAAAATACACCGCCAGCTTCTATTTAAACGCCGCTTCAAATTAATTGCCACTACAGAGAAAGGGTTAAAAAATAGAGCACCATGACGTTCAATTGAAGGTTTTACCGTATATATATTTGTGATCTGTGGGCGCACGTATATCAGAACAGCGTGGAAAAGACTGTCAGCTATCTGTCTCTTGCTTTTTCTCATCTCCTTTATAAATACACTTCTTTGTTAGTGTTAGCAATATAATGAAGATATTGCTGCACAACACCAAGCTGCTATGATGACACACCAACCTCCCCTTTGCCATCAGCCTTCACCACCACAGCGATACACACCCACAGCAGAATGCTGTCACTGATCTCACGGCAGCCCCTACTGCCAACCCGTAGGCAACCAAATCAGCAGCCTCACTGCTACCCAATGAACTTTCAAGTCTGATCTCCGCAGTGCAAATTGCTGGTCAGTAGAAGCATGGCAATACAGATGATCAGCTCACTTGCTCTCCACTGAGCCTTCTGCCAAGCATCTGTTTAACACCCGGTTATATAGCGATACCTGTTAAGCCTGGTTCCCATATCGATTGCTAGACTCCAGCGGTAACATGCGCAGCAAAACGCTTGCGACGCTAGGCTGTTAGACCTGTTAGTTAGTTACTCGGCTTTTCTGTGAAAAGCTAGCTTTTCAAAGCCCTGGCTCTCTATGAAAGCCAGTCCCTTATTACCGGCTAATCACTAGGAAGCCTCAGATATGTACATAATATCCCACAGTTAGGCTCCACCCCTCAATCGTATCGGTTCATCGGTTTCTTTGTTGGCTCCGTGTAGTTCTCTGTCTGCTCAACTCTGTAGGCCACCAAGAACAACATACTAGGGGGTCCTACCACACAAAGTTGTCATCAGAATAGTCACTTTTAAAATCACTGTCGTCACTTTTAAAATCACTGTCGTCACTTTTAAAATCACTGTCACCTTTTTCAAGTTGGTAACCAAAACAACCTCTTTCTTCACATTCGTTATTTTAATACAAATATTCATTCTGGTGGCACTGGGTTGCGTTAAAAACCTGAAACTTGCTCAGTTTGAACTTCTGCTAACCAAAAGCATGACTCAACCAGCGACCTTCACAAACTTATTAGTAATGTTTGGGAGCTTTGCTGATTACTCTGCGAAGAGTGACAGCCGTCTCAGGCTTTTAGGGCTACATTTCTTGTACTGAAAATAGACCGAGATTGTCTTTAATAATCACTGTCAGTCACAGACTTAGAAACGGATTTGCTGTCAATGTCGTGGCATTTCATTGCTGTTTACTTTAATTATTTGGCAGTCTATAAATGCTGGACCAGACGCTTCAAACCAAAACTAGTGAAGTTTTGGTTGAACGTGTTGATTTATGGACAAATAATAAGTTAGTAAAGGTTTGGCTACATGTAACAAACTTTTCATTGGTTCTAACCGAAATCACAAAATGATTGAAACACACAGAATTATTCTGCGCTGCTAGAATCGTGCTAGCGAGCACGATTCCAGCAGCTTTTGCAATTAGTATAGTTCAAGAGACGTATAATGACACACAATAAAAGTATAAGTGCAATTCAACATAGTACACACGATGCAACTGCTTAGATTGCATTATTGTATGTATTTATTGTTTGGGCGCTATAGCTACAAATTGTTTGTTTTTCAATTATATTTCCTTTTTAGCAGCAAAAGTTTTGTGGTAGAAAATGTTGCCATCTTTAGGGCAATCAAGTCAATTGCATCGTATTTGCTATGGTGAATTTCCGTAATATTTTTCTTGCGTGTAGCATTATGTTCTCGGACTTCATAAAGTTTAAAATTTGCTAGAGTCGTGCTCGCTCACCAACAATAGCGCAAATTAAACAGTTACATCGTGGTGTTCTATGTTGAATTGCTTTCGTACTTTTATTGTGTGTCGCGATAGATGTCTTGGACTATACTAATTGCTAAAGCTGCTAGAATCGTGCTTGCTAATTTTGTTTAATCTGAAGCGTTTCGTCGACAAACTCGGTGGGCATGCACAGCTCAAATAATTTTGTGAATTTCGACCGATTAATTCTGCGTTTTTCGTGATTTCGGCCAGAACTCAGAACTAACGAAAAATTTGTTACGTGTAGCCGTACCTTTAGTAATCCTACTTACACAATCATCGTCACCTACATTGATAAATGGTCGTCTCGTCTGTCACTTTTTAAATATCCCTATCGTCGGGTCGTCAGAATCGTCACAAAACATGGGAGGACCCCCACATACTTAGGATAAAATCCTCACTGACGTGACTTTCTACAAAGACCTCCTCGGTTTTAACATGCCGAAACTGTATAGACAGCAGCATGACGGTAAAATGGCAGCCTATCCCATCGACCATGAAACTGTAGCTGTCACTCTCCTCCAAAAAGTCATTCACCCTGAGGCAGCTTGTCAAAAACTTCTTTGCTCAGCAAGTTTGTAGTGCACCCAGTGTCGTTGAGGAACTATACGGGCCATGTATATATATGTATATACTAGCTGTGTCTTCTGGCGTTGCCGGGGAGTAAAAATTAGCTTGTAAACAATGAGAAGTAATGAGAGTTGCCTACCACTTGCTGGCAGGCAGCTCTCCAGGAAGTGGCAGGCTATTGCCAAGTGGCCTGGCACATTGTCAATGGAAAATTTCCATAAGCTTGCTAAATGCTAGGCTTCTAATGACGTAACCCATTACCCCATTACTTTGCATCAGCATTGTCCAGCTACAGCTATTCTAATAATAGCTTTATCTGGACATACCGAAAGACAACAGACGGACTTTGAGAAATATATACTGTATATAGATATATATCCACTTATATACAGTATATACACTATATATATAATATATTCACATATATATATTGGTATTGGGATTTGTGTCTCTTGCCTGCTCTGAGCTGCGCTGATGGGGCTTCAATAGCCGAAACAGTACTGTCTGTAGCATGAGTATATACATGTATATATATATATATATGTATATATATATATATATATATATATATATATATATATATATAAAACTATGTGTACTAAAAAACTACTAGTTTTGTTAAAACATTTTATTACTTAAAGTTTTGTGCGTTAGGCTTGCACTCTTTTATCTGAAGAGTGCAAGCCTAACGCACAAAACTTCAAGTAATAAAATGTGTTAACAAAACTAGTAGTTTTTTAGTACACATAGTTTTATATCAGCTCTGTTTTTACTCAAAAACATTGAGCACTCTTTCTACTAATGTGTATAAATATAACTTTTATAGATATATATATATATATGTATATGTATATTTTCTAATATTTGTTTTTAGAGAGATCACCCATACTCCAAATGAGTAATACTAAAAGGAAACAGGAAAAGAGAAAGCTATTTTGAAAACATAAACATAGCAATGTGTTTATCACAAACTTATCAGCTTATTATCCTTTGTATATGCAAAGAAAACTTCCCCAGGTAAAAATACTTTGTCCTCAGCTACCTCACTGTCAAGTCAATGATCATGAGCTATCAAGGAGCAACCTAATAATTTGATAACCAAACAAGCTAAAAATTCAACCTTGACCTACTTGTTAGTGTCATAACTTTCTTTAAATAACATACAAAATATTTTCTAGTAATCCATTTTTAAATTAAGCGGTCATGCAGTAATTTACTGCATGACAGCTTGGTGTTTTCCTATCAATGTTTTATGATGTCTAATATAATTGCACATCCCAAAACTAGAATGACCTTGGTTAAATAACTTTGAGGGCTCTTAAGATAAGGGAGCTTGTGATAAAACCTTCATAACTGAAAGTAATAAAAGGTCGCTAGATGTACGGTCAGTAAAGCTGGACTCCAAAATCATTCCCATTAAATATAGTCGACCATTTAAAACTCATTTGTTGTGGCTAAAATTTATTTTAACTTTCTTGAAAGTCTGAGTATATTGCCATAAGAAGATAAGCAATAGGAAATTTTTATGGAGTTTAATAATGGTACTGAGTCTAGGTCATACTCTAAGCAGATATATTGTAGGTAGTTGCTTCCCTTATTAAAGGTACTGAGGCTGAGTTATTAAAGGTACTGAGGCTTAGTAAAGCTCTGAGGAGGTATATTTTAGGTAGATGTTTACCTGTAGTTTACCTGTTAACCTGTTTACTGTAGGCCGTGGGCCAAAGCAGTTTAGCTTGCAATTCCATTGGCACCTCTTTTCAGTGGCAATTTTTTGTACTTGCTAGATAGATTTGATGGTGTAAAACTCATATCCAATGAGTTGCATTGCCTACCACTCCTGCTAGTAAAAGAATTTTCACATTTTAGTTCTCATTGATGTTAAGTTGTCTCCTTTTACACCGAAATGTAATTGGCTCTTTACATCGTGAGCCACAGTTCGTCCATTTATTAAAAAGGTCAAGGTCAAAGCATCGCCAGCTGTAATTTATTTTTCTTGTCATGCATGCACGATTTGAGCTTTAACATGGCTTGTGTAGCCCACAGAAATGCTTCTCAAGAAATTAATTTGATGACATTGACTGAGTCCACAAGTCAAACATTTAATCACTGTTTAGAAGCTGAAAAGATGCTTTTTAAGATCCTGAAAATTCTGTTTCCAATGGTGTATGTCTTCGACTCGTCCGCATTGGCCCTCTGATCACAGAGCATGCTATCACAGGCAACAAAACTAACAGAAGCAAGATTGAGGTTGCTAAGAAAACCACAGTGAGGTAAGTGAGTATTTTTTAGATTTCAGATGCTTTATCACTCAGACATTCAAGGTGAGATAATGTGACTTATAATTAGTCTATAAAATAATTATTATGTAATCTAATTACATAATTAATCATTATTATTAAAATGAAAAGGATGCTGGAACAGTAATCTGTACAAACCAGTAGTGGTGGCGACTGATCAAGGTGCTTTTATTCAATAAAGAAATTACTAGATTCCAATCCAGCCAGGCATTCATTATTCGTCTTGCCCATGTTTACTGAATGGACAAAACCATGTGTGTAATTACTCAGGTTTATTGGTCTTAACTCACGAACAGAAAATATTTCCCAGTCAATGTTGTCCTGGCATTCATTTAGCCACATGAAGAAAGTCGGAAATGTGCTATCCATGATAAAGCTTGTAAAGATGAAGATGAGCCATCAAAGAATACCACAAGATCCAATTCTGCTGTTTACTTCTATGCATTAAGACCTACACTTAAATGTATACACATGATTTGTGAAAAGAAAGTGTGGTACTACTCACGCAAGTCAAGTACTCACAAAGCTGTCCTTTATGTAGCCAAAACTGTGTCTGCTGTATGTCCATCTATCCTGTAAGTTAACTCGAGGCATGATTTCCTCAGTTGCTTTGACTATGATAAGTAATTTATAAGTGGTGCTGTGTATTTTTTTGCAGTTCAATTTGTACTAGTACGGTACCAATGATTGGCATCAACTGATTTAAACTGCTATTGACATGTTAAACCACTATAGAGACGCCTATTTTAGTTTGTGATTACGATGAGGTAGACACTCGTCCCATAATGCATGCATGTCATGCTGCTGATGACTATTCGCAGGCAGCCATCGAATCTTTTGACACAGATCTTACTGTCATGGCGCTTGCACATAGTAAGAATATTAACTGCCGACTATTTTTCTTGTTGCGCAGAGGAAGGAGAAGTGGCTATTAGATGTCAGTGCAATGGCTACTAAGCTTGGAGATAATCTACTAATGTGTAAGTCTCATACATTTGCACACTTTCTCCAACTGTGATGCAGTTTTGTCCATTACAGGCAAAGGAAAGAAAGAGTCATAGCAAACTCATATCGACTGACAGCAGGCAATGAAAGGACTTGGAGAATCTTTTAAGTTTCAAGGAAACTTTATTTCCTCTGTAAGATTTACACGTGCAGACTATGCCCAGGAAGATATGATATGCATCCAGGAAAATAGCACAGACGTCAACTGGTTGAGTTACAGGCTGTTTGTGTTCAAGTCTGGAGCAAGTCAGTCCCTCCCTGTCTTCAAGCGCTAAAAGAACATGTGCATTGCGTCAATTATGTGACTGCTACCTACATGTATATGGAAAGAGGCAACAACGCGACTTGCCAATGCACCACTTCCTTCTTTACATGGGTGGATACCGGAAAAGGCAAATGATGAGCATGCAGTGAAGTGTCATACCAGCATTATCGCACCACTTGATTTTTGCGAACAGTTCGATGTGAATGTCAAAAATCCATCTTCTGAGAAAACAAATGTGCCAGTATCATGGCAAAGCCACCTTACAAAGCTATGCACACGCGTGCACTGCGACAAAACTGAAGCAGCAGTAGCAGAGGATGCCGATGGTGAGGACAATAACTAAGAACTCACTATATTGAACAAATAGTTAGTATGTGTGATATTTTGAAGTATCCCAGCTCTTTTTGCTAGACTGTTTATATTAGCATTACTACTACTATTAATCACCATGTTCACAGTGCTTGCAGCTTCTTTGGTGTTTTCTATAATTCATCACTTTCAGGTTATAAAAAAATTGTATTGCGTTTTGATATTTCTTGTAAAAGAAAGCTATCAAACCATATATATACACATGTGTATAGATATACAGTGAAACTCGGATAACTCAAACTTCAAGGGACCGAGCAAAAGTGTTCGAATTATCAGAGCGTTCAAGTTATCAGAGCACTGTCACAAGTCCATGTATCTACTTATTTATTAGTAGATACATGTACATATACAATCTATAATATAAATCAAAAGTACAAATGGCTTGTTTCAAATTAAATGCTTCTAATGTAAAGTTTAAAACGTTTTTATCAAAAAGTATAGAGATTTTTCTATCACTTGAGATTGGTTCGTTGTTTGAGGTGATGTTATTGCCAGGACGTTTTTTAGATTGACATTGGCAAAACTTGATCGTTGTTGAAATGCTCAAAAGAAAAGACATCTTTTTTTTTGAGCGTTTTACCCACGATCAATTTTGCCGATTTTTCTTGAAGTTTATGCAAAGATTACCTCGCTTTACCTCGCTTCCGAAGGGCGATCGCTACGCGGATGTTTGGTATAAATCAAATTTTACCAAACCTTTAGAAAAGTCGTTGACAAAAATATTTTGCCAATGGTGGTAATAACGACGCTTATGAATTACGAAAAGTTGAGGTTTACCTCTATGGCTTGGAATAAAGGGGTTTTTTAAAGCGATAGCAACCGTTTCGGTAGCCGTTGGGCAAAAAACAGTTCGAATTAACAGTGTTGAGTTCGAGTTATATAGAGCCATTTATCATTGCGTGGGAACGGACCAAGCAAATCCATTCGAGTTAACCATGTGTTTGATATATCCGAGGGCGAGTTATCCATGTTTCACTGTATATATATATATATATATATATATATATATATATATATATATATATATCCTAGCTGTGCCACCCGGCGTTGCCCGTGTAATAGAAGAGTCTTTGGACAGAAAATTGATTTGTATTTAACATATAACAACATTTGCCATTCTAACTTTCAAAGTACATATCATGATAGAAGTGTGTCGTGTAGTTGAAATAAATTAAGAGAAAAATAAAAACAACTGTAAAGGTTTCAAAACTTTGTCACACAACTGTACCTTTCAAGCTAGTAGCCTGGCATATTGCCAATGGAAAACTCCACTAAGCTAGTTAATAAGACTAGGCTTCCAATGATGGTAAGCCATGACTGTGAGTCTGTATTGTTGTCCAGCTCAGCTGTTCTAATAATAGCTATAGCCGAATTTCCAACAAACGGATTTCTAACAGACGGACTTTGAGAAATATATATATAGATATAATATATATATGTATGTATACAGTTCAGACATATGTGTAACAGTCCTAGGATATTGAATGCTACAAAATAGATAAAAGGGGGACGTTGACTTCACCACTAACATCTACTAACATCTACTAACTACTACTAACATTCTAAATCTCTGTAAAATAATTATAAGAAAAAGTTCCAAATCTTATGCTTTTACGGAAATAAGTTCAAATAGCCTTATTAACAGGGGAGATAAATCCTAAAACATCATTTTTATCAAATTTCTTCTAAAAGTGGGAATGGCAGCTAGGGCAATGCTTCAGTTTTGAAGTTTCCATACCCAAATTAGTCTAAATCATTGCAGAAATTGTGATTGAAAGGGGGTGCCAAAAGAACTTCTTTTCTAGAGCCCTTGTGTCTGCTCAGCCCACTGCCTACTAAGGTTAGGTAATACTCAGAGGAGATATATTGTAGGCAGTTGTTTCCCTGATTAAAGGTACTCAGGAGGATATAAAGTTACCTCCCTAAAAAGCATAATAGTTCTATGAAGGACATTATATTAAGCCTTTGCAGTTTGCGCCAATCGCATTGAGGCTAAATGAGCACCGAAATCAATGACATCTCCCTAATTTTTTGTTATAAATCTTTGCTGACAGTAGTTGTCATCATGCCACAACGCTGACATTATGGTTTCAACAACCAATCATAACTCTCAGTGTTTTTAGCACACTGTCTATACCAAGGTTTGGTTATACATTCACCAATGCTGTTTCACTTCCATTTCATTGCTCTTGCTTACTTTCCTCAGGCTGGATGATACTTATTGCAAAGTTACACATGTTGTCCTCTAGCAGTTCAAAGTTTTAAATGAAAGAAACTAGCTTGTACATGTATTTTAAAGACTATAGACTGGTGGTAGTTCTGGTTCATAGCAGACAAGGAGAGATAACTAAAAAGTTTGATATAAACAAATAATTAACAATCTAACAAAAGTTACAGAGGTTTAAAATGTTTCAAAAATATTCTTTGTTTCAGTGTGTGCGTTACTGTCCAGTTAGTAAATTAACAAGTTAACAATTGTTTTTGTTTTCTTTGGGTAGGGCCAATGAAGTTAGTACGGGTTAGATCCTGTAGCGGGTTACACTATTTATAAAATTTGAAAGCTAAACAGCAACTGACTTACTACATAAGTGAGACAAGAGAGTAAAAGGAATATTACATAACAATTACATAACAGGTGAGTAAGTCAATATGAACAAAGAGTATGACAACAGCTATATATAAATACAAGATAATGACGGTAGTCAAAGTCAAAAACTAGTACATATTCAACATTATTTACTCAAAATACCTATACATAAAGGTCCTTGAAATGAATTTACATGGAAGCGTCTACTGTATCTAACAGAAATAGCGGCCATGCTAAATTCAGATATGATGTTATTAAAAGTATGGTGTCAATAATGTTGGGAAACACGAGTGCGCGCAACCACTTTTTGAAGTGCAATAAGCTTGCTTGAGAACCGATGTGATCACATACTGAATTGACATGAGTGTTTACACTATTCTCGTAGGCCGTCTGTTATCTAGAAACCCTGCGCTTTACTATCACTAACAAAGTCACTCCCAATAAGTAGCTTCCCACTCACCCGTTCACAGAAATATTATATACTTTCTGCCTTTTTTGGAAAATGATGCTTCATTCACAGGCCAACATTCATTTGAGAAATTGCATGCAGCGTCAAACTGTTGCTTATAGATTATGGGTCAATTCTGGGGTATAGCAACTTGTTTGCTCTTTTTGGTTATGGTACAGTTATGAATATTCCATTCTTCGTTTGGCTATGATGAGAAGGCTTGGCACAATAGTGAATCATTGGTTAATTTAACGATCTATTGTCACTCAATTTATAACTCTTTTGAGCAAAGTAATTTTTGATAATCCAGTAGTCATATCTTTGAAAGCATCCGTGAATCAGACCCGTACTATCTGTGGTGCCGATACAGTAATCTTTCGCTGTTTCAGGGTTCAGTTTCACAGCTTCCATACTTCAGTAAGGCAAAAAATATTTCTTTTCAACTAAAATGTTGCAAAAAAAGAAAAATAGTAAATACAAAAAATGGGTAAATGTCTCTCATACATTTTTGTTAAATTCATCCAGTACTTATATCTTTGAAAGCATCCATGAATCACACCCGTACTTTCTGTGGTGTGGGTATACCAGCATCACAGAGGGTACGGGTATGATCCTTAGCTGCTCAGGGTTCAGTTTCACAGCTTCCATACTTCAATAGGGCAAAAAATATTCATTTCAAATTGAAAGTTACATATATCTAGGAATTGTTATTCAGAAGCAATGAATTGCTAGCTGACTTCCTGTTGCATCATCTTTACGAAAATCAACCGGTCCCGTAGTTTTTTGCAACCAAAAGGACAATGACTATCTTACCATTGATGAATTGAAACAGAACCACAGCAGCGCATAACTTGAGAATGTCAGACATGCTTTTGATGTATGTTATCTATACAGGACTCCAGGGTTGGTAGATAAATCACTACAGAGTTAAATGTGTATGTGGCAGGACCAATATTGATAGCATATTGACTTTTCTGTTAGCAACCTTCATGCTGAAAATATGAGATTAAGGAAAGCCCTTTATGCTTTTGGCATTTATGTAAGGTTGATGTCAGCAGTACTACTCCATATGAGCTTTCCTAAGCTTTTGGCAGGTATTTGAAAAAGGATGAGTCACCATGATTTCTCTCCATGACATTTGGCAGGTATGTAAGGTTGGTATCAGCAATTTTATTCCACATGAGCTTTTGGTAGTTATGTAAGGTGGACCAATCTTTATGCTTGCCTTTCACAGCGTTTAGCATGTATGTAACGTTGATTTTGGTATTTTACTCCATCTGAGCTTTCCAAAGCTTTTGGCAGGTATGTAAGGAGGAAGTGATTTATATTGCTCCATGATTGCCCTTCCCAGCTTATGGTAGCTACCATATGTAAAGGCAATTTGATATACACATTGTAGCTCTATGCTAGGTCTTCTCTGTTTTAAGCAGGTGTGTACGACTAAAAGGGAAATATGTAGCTCTGTGCTAGGCCTTCTCAGGTGACTATGGAATTTCAGCCTTAAAACATTTTAACCAAAATGGTGATTATAATTATGAATTTGTAGCAAAATGATCCATGGACATTTGTTCAATATACATAAATATCATAGTTTACTCGCTGGTTATGATTCAGAGAAAGGTAAATTTTTACTATAATAAGAGCCGTGTTTATCCGTCTGCTTGAAGCTACACTATGATCTTTAGGAAAAAAACCAGGAATTGATTGCAGATATTCATACTCTCAGCCAAATGTGCTATCATCTGCACCACTCTACTACCTCGTCACAGCCACTACTCTCTTACAGACATTCAGGATTCTAGTGTTATATGAAAGCCTGCGAGCTCAGGGCAAAGAGCCCCTGCTGTCCTTTGTCTCTTACAGACTGTCAGGGCTTTAGTATTGCTTAAAATAACTAGTTATGCAAAATAAGATGTAAAACCTAATTTTTAACATAAACTCTCTATTGTCCAATTATCCAAACCGAAGAGTTACCACAAAAGTTCTACATTAAAAAGCTATAAGTTGATAACTGGCTACTTTCTTTGCCGATAGACTAGGATACCCCACAATACATGCTGGCTTCACATCTCTGGCTATTGTTATTCTCTTCCTACCTCTTCTCTAGCAAAGCCTATGATGACAAACAGACATATGCTTAAACCCTTTCATGCTCATTTACATCAGATTACCGGCATAGCTGATCAGCCTTTAGTAGTGCCTGACAGGAGTTGTGCATCATGCATAAATGCCCCATTGCGATAATTCATGCAGCTCATCTTGCATAGAAACGCCACAACATGCTAAAGCTGTACGATGTTATATATTGAAAGTCTATTTGCCTGAAGTATGTTATACATTAAGAGTTGAGAATATTGAGGGAAGCGGGTGCCCCCTTCCTTTCACAACTGTAATAGCTCTCAATTGACTCGAGGTTTTTCAATTCCAAGTAAGCTAGAATGAGATAAGGAAAACTTATGTGTAGTGTAATAGCATAAGCTGTCGAAAGTCATCTCATTCCTTAGCGAGTTTACGAAGAGTAAGCACCTGATAAGCTAGAAAGGTAAGCATTCTCTCAGTATACAGAAAGTTGTGAATGATACCTTTATTGCATGTACATCAATTTAAGGCTGCTTTATTATACATTGAAGTAGTAGTGAGGCTGATAAGTGAAAAATTTGTATTTGGAGGTTGACAGCGATCGTTAGAAAACTAATTGACAAAAGATAGATTTAACCCGTCAATAGAATACATGCATGTTGAGCTTGAACACAGTATTGCCTGCCTTGTCTGTCTAGTTTCGTAAATTGTTGTTCCATATGAAATATATTGTCACAATTTCACAGTGATTATAAAAGCTCAATAAAAACCACTTAACCCATGGAAAATAATGGCTTTTCGAAAATCCTATGTCTATTTTTCAATTATGTCTGTTTTGTAAAATTATAGTTGAATTGCATTTGTAATACACTAGTAGTAAGTACGGTGATGCCAGAGATTTCCTTCATATTTAATCTGATAGACATCAGGTGGGCATATAAGAAGCTGGTTCTCATGAACCTGTTGGAGTTCTGAAACCAAATATTTTTGCAATGTGTCGGATGGCACTGAGCACAGGAGTGTGAAGTTTCGATTAGATTGGCCAAAATTGTGGCAATACATAGCATTTACCCAGACTAACAGACACACAGACAGACATACACAATGACCGAGTATGATTTATTAATATAGATTCCATCTCTCTTCTCATTCCTTTTTTATTATAAAATTGATTAACGTTGAATAATTTAGCTAGAAGCAGTTTTATTTGGAGATCTTAGTTTTCAACAAGTTTTTTACAGCTGCCTTTTTCTAGCAATAGATGGCTCAGTGACTTTTCAACTGTTAAATGAAAAGCTCATGAAATATCAATAGACAGAATAATAGCACAACATTTTCGCTAAAATAGTAAAATTAATATTTTTCACTCTCTCATGTAATCTAAAAAAAGAAAGTAACAGCGAATGGTGTCAGGTGGTGTCAGGGGGTATCAGGTTGTGTCAGTTAGTGTCAAATGGTGTCAGGAGGTATCAGGTAGTTTCAGGTGGTGTTGGGTGGTGTCGGGTGGTATCAGTTAGTGTCGGGTGGTGTCAGGAGGTGTCAGGTGGTGTCAGGGGGTATCATGTGATGTCAGATGGTACCAGGTAGTGTCAGGTGGTCTCAGAGGGTATCAGGTGGTGTCAGATAATGCCAGGTCGTGTCAGGTTATACACAAATATAGAGTTTAATATTGCAGCAGTTTTGTGCGATTTGATGCTTATTTCTTTTCAAACATGAGATTTCGAGCTTCGTCAAAAGTTTGAAGTTATCTCCCTCCTCTAGTTTCATCACTCATCTTTTCAAAATATTTATGGAATAAAGTGCGATTCGTGTAGTATTTATTTTACTACAAACAATTTTCTAAATTGCATTGGTCAGTTGAAAGTCTCAAAGGTTTTGATAATTTTAGAGGTCTTGCTAGAATATACAAATATTATTGCATAAAGCCAATTGATAATTGATATAGCTGTTGTAAATGAAATTTAGAGTGCTATCAGACATTTTACATGTGAATCTCTGGAGTACAGGACATCCGGCAGTAAGGAATTGAAGTGAGCTATCAATGAGCCGGTGTCTTTTATAACTCTTTTTGTGGGTGAAACAAAGTTGAGGTGTCTATCAGCTGATCCATAACACTTCACTTAATCTTAAAGTTCATCGGTGGCTTCTCCTTTTGCGTTTTGATGCACATCACAGTAGTAATTCGAGTGGCCATACAAACAATTACTATTGTTACACAAAGAACCTGAGATACGCCCTAAAAAAGACCATTTTTTCCGGCATGCTTTATAAACAATGAGCTGGTTTGAGCAGACACTTTTCTAAAGGGGCATTTCATGTGGGGAGAAAAGAGATCATCTCGCTATTTGTTCATTTATAAGACAACTCTTTGCTATTAATCTTAAGCTGAATAGTTACTTTATTCAAGAGACAACTTAATGCACAATATAAATGCAAGTAGTTGATATTGTCATACATTTACATTTAAAGAAGGCTGGTTATCAACAGTTGTGTTTGAAACACTTTACTGACATGATTCTAATTCTGAAATAAATACTCAAGTAACCTACTCAAATACATGTAACTGGAAAAATTGTGTTTCTTGAATTCAAGACAACACTCGGCATAAATTTTACTGCTAAAACTTAGACAAAAGGTCTAGCATTTTAATCAGGTAAAGGGCCAAGTAAAGAACTTGCTGTCGAACTTAAGTAATTAATTGTAATAAAAGTCTTGAGTAAGTCTAGTAAGTCTAGCAACTTGTTCAGGAGTATTTGAAATACTAAATAAGAACACAAAAAGTAGGACAAAATTTCAGTACGAAATGTAATTACAGAACTAAATCATGCTGGTTTGGTGAAACCAAGTGTCAATATATAGGACAGTTATTGCAAGGTCTGAGTGACAGCTAATTATAACTAGTACCGATTTCAACATATGCAATTAGCAATAAAAAATAAAATACACTCTGTAAAGTTTCACTCATCAGACTATAAATTTAATATTTTCAGTTCTAATTACTTAATCATCTCTCTGCATAAGTTCTACCGTCAAACTTATGCACGGAAAGTTTAACTTTTAGGCAATTTGAGATAGGAATATTGAAGTACAAGCACACAAATGTACAAGTGTACAAGTGGTATAGATATTGTATAAACATACAAGTATACAAGCAGCAAAGAAGATTGCAAAAGTTGGAATAAGAAGTTGAACAACCTCGTGTTGCCTGCTCATATAACTGGAAAAAAATTGTTTTCGATTTTGAATACTTGAGCAAAAGTCGGTTATAAACTTTGCTGTTAGACTCGGTACCAAGTGTCAATATTTTAAACAATTTGATAATGTTCATCATTCCACCACCTGTTAAAAATAGTAAAAATAGCCACACTATGCGATACTTCATTTGCATATAAAAATCCGTCTAAAGCATACCTACCGACTCACACCCTACCACAATTTGTAATGTGAGGAGTTTTATTATTGATCGAAAACTCCTGTCATTCGTGTGAAGGGTTCCTTGTGAGGTTTTGCATATGACTCAAGATCTGGCGTTTTATGGACCCTAGGGCATTTTATGGAAAAACTGTGTCAAGCTCTGTCACACCAGCAAGTGATTAAACTGTGTGTGTCTGGCCATCTGGCCATTGTTGGCCATTTTTGTTGCTTTGCAGTGTTACTACTATTACTTGGCGCAATTGGGTTAATATTTCAAGGCTAATTTTTTCCACCACTGAATTTTCTCACCAGAGTTGCTCCTTCTATATGTACCCATCAGCCTTCGCCGATCTTGACTAGCGTGGTGTCTATCTATCACTATTGCTTATCGATCTTTGCTGGCGCGATGTTTATCTATCGGTATAGCTTACCTATCCTTGCTGGCATGATGCCTAGCCATCGCTGTAGCTTATCGATCTTCTAATTGTATCTTTACGACACGATGTCTATCCATTCTTTTAACTCATCGATCTTTGCTAGCATGATGTCTAACCATCGTTATAGCATATCGATCTTTGCTGCAAAGTGTCTATCGATCGCTGTAGCTTATCGATTTTCTAATTGCATCAGTCAGCCTCCGCCAATCTTTGCTGCACGATTTCTATTTAAAGCTATAGCTTGGCGATTTTTGCTGGCATGATGTCTATCCATTGCTGTAGCTTATCGACCTTCTAATCGTATCTTTGCTGCACGATGTTTTGTCATCCATATAGCTTATTAATCTTTGCTGGCACGATGTTTATCCATTGGTATAGCTTACCAATCTTTGCCGGCATGATGTCTAACCATTGTTGTAACTTGTCGATCTTTGCTAGCATGATGTCTAATCATCATAATAGCATTTCAATCTTTGCTGCAAGGTGTCTATCCATCGCTGTAGCTTCTCGATCTTCTAATTGTATCAGTCAGCCTTTGCCAATCTTTGCAAACACAATCTGTGGATTAGCAGTCGAACTCTAGAACAGTAAACAACAGTTCAATTCAAAAAGGGCCATCAGTGGGAACAAAAATGTCATAGAACCCTAAATTGCTCTCTGCAACTTTCTGTTATCAAAGTTCCTTTGTCATTGGGTTCAAAATTTCCAGCAAAGATTGCAAAGACATTGCCATAAAAAACATGCAGTCTCTGCTCTGTAGTAATCTACCTTAAACAGATATGCTCAGTCTTCGAAAGATTGCTCACAGACAAGCAAAAATATCTCCGGCCACAATTATGATGGCGTATCATGGGGCACACTTTCAAAGTTGGAGCACAATGAAGTTTGAATAGGAGGCACTGTGACCGACTATTACTATCCTCTGCCTTATAACTACTGTAAGGCGAAGCACAGCTAAAGCAAAAATTCCAACATAACCATTCATCCTTGACATTTGTCCAATTATATGACACCTGAATTATAATCTGCATTTTTAGCATTAACTTTAATGAATTTTATTTTTAAAATAATTTGTATTCTAAATTTCATTATATTGTTTTAAAGTGATAAGGGTTTATTCTACATAAAGCTAATTTCTTTGTGTATTTTAGATTTCATTTTGAGACATATTCTGTACAGTTGGCCAACCAACCACAACAAAGCGCCAAATGTAAGTATCAATTTTTTGTAATACGCAACCAGTGTTCCCACTAGTGTAGAAAAGCTAATTTGTTCAACATTTTGTTAGTAGTAGTCAGACTCAACTGCTAACGAGACTTCTATGCATCTCGACGATCACTAAACTACTGTAATCTTATGCATATCAGAATTCAACATCTATTCAGGTAACCCAGATGCATAAAGAGTTCAATAGCACCCAAAATTTTACTTTCAGTCAAAGATTTTACACACAATAAATATTTATTCTTTTTAAAACATGCTGCAGTTGGGAGTTGCTAATCTTTTGTTAATATTATATTCAAATTGGGAAAGTAAAAGATGTTCACATAGCGACTAAACCATTGGTTCAGACAAGTATTTGTTTTTGTTGAAGTAAACAAATTAGTTAAGAGTGGCCATATTGATCTGATCCAAGCTCAGAATAGCTGCCCCATTTTAACTATTTTCTGTTTTAATTATTTTTGGTTTTTGCTGCATTCTAAGTTGAGTTTGAATTAACCATTTGTAAAGAAATAAGGCGAATATCTGATTTATTAGTAATCAGTTGACCAATAGCATTCAAGCTAGTAATTAATTTTCCCATAGCAGCCAAGATAAGAATTAATTGTCCTATAGCAGCCAAGATAGAATTAGTTGTCCTATAGCAGCAAAGTTAGGAATTACTTGTCCAATGACAGCCAAGATAGGAATTAGTTGTCCAATAGCAGCCAAGATAGGAATTAGTTGTCCAATAGCGGCCAAGATAGGAATTAGTTGTCCAATAGCACTAAAACTTCAGCTTTTGATAAAGTTTAATTACCATAATTGCAATCAGTCGCAAAAAATTCTATTTCTGGCTACTTGAGTTGCTTTTCGTAATCAAATATGTTTTTACAACCTATGTCTCAGTTACTATGTCGCCAACCACTCGTGTTGTTTTCCTTTGCTACTGTATGATGATGTAACAGCGCATAGTATTATCTATATATGTAAATAGCTGGCGGCTTTCAATAAATCTACAAACACCCAAGACAAATATTGTTTTATGAATTTCTTGGATGATACATACTCGCAGCACACTATTTATCAATGAAGGCAGATTTTATGTTTACTTTGTATACAACTGCTAGCAGCTATTGCATAGCCGTAGCTAAAGCTCCTCGCCATAATATACTCAACTTCTATATATGCCTTGTTTGCCTTAACCGATATCTTTTTATTACAAAGATATCCGCGACTTATCAAGACTGAAAAGTTTGAGTCTTTTGTTTCTACACTAGTAACAAGATCCTTTTATTACCTTAACTTAGCTGCTGGACTCCCTGCTCTTGTGTGTCACAAGTTCAGAAGTATGAGGGAACACTAAAATCAATACAATACATTCGTAAAGTTACAAAATGTCACGGAGAGGATAACCCTCGTAATCAGACTTCGTAAATGTATCATCTCCTGATGCCTTTCTCACGTTCCATGCATATTGATGATGCTTATAGCAAGCCTTCATCAAACGTGCTTCTTTTGAGGCAATGCAGATATTTCATAAACATAAAGACAGCGCTGTTGTGTTAATTTCAATTTTCTGCATCGTCATCTGATCAATGGCATTGATATATATTTCCTCATCTCACTATTATTGACAGCAGAAAATAATATTCCTCTTACAGAACTATATACTAAGACTTATGTACTACCGATCACGTATTCCAGCTGACCACACTTCACTAATCACATCACAAAATCATTGAACATTCTACCCTATCCAAACTTGCTCGCTTCCGCATTTGTGTTACCTGTTTCAAAATTCTGCGTGAACTATGCCCAGAATGGTTGTATTTATCCTTCCAAACAGGAATGACCAACACCATTTTTTGTGACACCAATAATCAATAATTTCTGTCTTCTCATTTTTTTTTGGGCATGTAACGACAAACATTGTTTTGTTGATAAATACCATTGCTAATAAGAAATAATACATTATAAATTACTTGGATAAGTCGTCAGCACTGACACGATTTGGGTTGATTTTCCTACATTAGCAGTCAACCATTTGTATTGTAGATAAAAACTCACCAGCTTTAAACAAAAACCGCAAATATTCCAGGTAAATACAAGGCAATTATGAAAAGCATCATCCATTTTTGTTTTGATATGTTATAGCTTTTAATAAAAAGGTGTCAATTTCAATAGCGAATTTGCTACAGCAAATAGTACTAAATATCGCATGATGCTTAAAAGCAGCTTAAGTGTTCTCTCCAAAGATAACACAATTGTAAAAACAGTTTTGGTACTTCATTTATATAACTTAGATATAGGTAAGAATAATTGAGGTATTTTATCCAGATATATTACCTGTGTAAAAAAAGGCTTTGGTGCTACTAAATTTATATCCAGATGTATATCCAGATGCATATTTTGATGTATATTCAGACATATTTTAGGCGTTTAAATAGATATACATAGATAATTTGTGTTTTATCCAGTATTTTTCATGTTTTATCCAAATAATATCATAGCAAGTTTTATTGGTAATTAGTTGCTAAATTCCTCATGGGAAGTAGCGAGTAAACCATTCATGATAATATTATTGCAAAACAAGGTTGCTGCTAGACGGCTACAATAAAATTGACAACAATCACGGCTGTAAGAATCTTTGTCGAGACAATCAAATTATAAAGATAAAACGCAATAATAGATACCTGACTTAGACTCGTGGTGCAATAAGCAGATATACAAATTTTTTATGCAGATTAATACTTCTTCTCTACTGAATCAGCTATCCAATAGCACCATAGCCTAATGGCTACGGTGAATATTTCATGGAACCTAGCAAACGTTGTATTGAAAGTTATTGAGCACTGACAATAAACCTGTAAAGTTCTTACGACAATAGAGTTATGTTTAGTTTCATAAAATCGTTAGGAAGAAAATCTGTATGATTAGATAAATATGGTTTTTGTTGCCTACCTGATGAACCAAGCTCAAATCTAAGCTATTGTCACTTTGAAAAAAACTAATAATGTTTAAGTAACATATAGTTTGTGTTATATTAGCTGAATTGGTGATTCGGCAAAACAGCAAGAGCAAATCTGGCAAAGTGTGACTGCCCAAACGAAATTAGCATTTCATTTGGTCCTAAGTTTTTTGTGTGAACTTTTCTTGTGTGAACTAGGCATAAGATTAGGTCCTTAAGAAGCAGAGTGAACAGCTTTCTATGTACATCACGTTTTATGACATGCCTAAATTAGTCAGTTGTTTGCAGTATCACTATTAGCATTGCTGTTGCCCCCATTATGCCCAGCAACAGTAAACATATACTAGGTGAAGCTGATATGATAATTATCATTGTTAAAAGGCGCACACTAGCATAGCCTTGGGAAAGTCCCTAGATAAACCAGCTTTACATACATAGCATAAGCCACTATTAAATTTTAAGGTGACTACTGTCTTTTCTTGTTGTAAAGGTCAAAGTGGGTTAATATTACAAAATTATTTTTCATTTCAATAGCATAATAACATGGCATTGTTAGCTTTTAGTTTTTTTTTCTTTTGAGTACCGTAAAGTTGTTATTTCAGTAACGGTGTCATTCAATCGACAGCAAAAGCTACACTAATCAAAGATTAATGATGAACAACATTTTGGTAACTCATTTGAAACAGCCCAGCAGTGGTATGTCTTCAGAAAAATCTATAAACCAAATGAGGATGTGATGTTACATGACTAGCATTTTGCGCCAATCTCACCATTGTTAGCCAGCTTCAGCTAATATTCACTGAGTCGTGGCTTAGCAGCTTTGGGATAGAAAACTGGATCAAGACTTTATCTATCTGATGATGAGTTGTATGCATTGTGTGTGGCATCTGAACAAGTTTCTGATATACTTCGGCTATGCATTTGTTATGAACTAACATGACTCATGACAATTAAAGGTGCCTACAAAAGTTCTGAAACCTTACTAACCAATTCTGGCATATGGTTAGTGATAATGGGTAATGATTGGGTACATCTGATGAAATCTTTATTACATGAAATTTTAAGAAAAACACTGCGTAAAGACATGACAGCGCCGTTTTGAGTGTTCCTTTGAACAATGCCACTTCTTTTGAAGCATCTTGAGACAATCAAATATTATGTTACATATAGACCACTTCAGGCGAGCTCACTCGACATACACCAACAAGCATGATATATGACAAAAATGTTTTACCTTTTGCACCAGGAAAAAAGAGTCACTAAAGATTTATTTGACATGGGTATCGAAAATCAGTGTGATCCATCGCTTTCTAGTTTAAAAGACAACTTTGTCGGCTGTGCGGTGTACAGTTTCTGCTGATTATCACAATCAACAGAAAGGATTTTCGGTAGCTAAAAAATTATTAAAACTAGTGCCCTGATGCTATTATAGTGAAACACTAAGGCACATCGCGCCAAAATGTGTAACTTTTACTTTGTTATTAAGTCTGAGACTTTCATGCAGTTGCTTAAAATTTAGTAGTGGTTTAAGCTGGTAACGTTTTTGAATCAGTAATAAGGCTAAATATCTTCTACTTACCAAATTTTAAACAGTAATAGTCACAAAAGGCGCCCTTTTCTTTCTATTTTTCTGCACTGACTGACCAACTGGGAAATATGAAAGAAAGTTCCAACGGTTACTTATCTCAAGTATTGCTATTGGTTCAACTGCTAGAGAGAAAGCAACCAACTTTTAAAATCTGAAACATTTTCTTGGCAGCTTTTCAAGGATTTCTTATCAGACCGCCGTGATCAGACTTGACAATAATGTCGGTATACACCTACAGTCTTGATAGGCTTGTGTGTTTCCCCTTCAGAATTCTTTAGTTATAAGTAGAGACAACGACCTTATTTTTTCTAGGTATGAATAGGTAGTAATCGGTGTTTAGATGAGTAGATAGTAGTAGGTATACAAATGTGTATATGGTTTGTATAGAAATTTTTAACAATAGCGAGTTATTTTCCAGCGAATGGTAATCTAAACCAAAAATGGAGAGCCTACAAGCATCACCGGGTCACAACCGTGGGTTCCTGTACTTCACAATCCTTACCTTGGGTTTGCTTTCTCATGTCAGCAACTGTGATGACTGCCAAGTTGTACATGACTGCCAGATTAAGCACTGGGGAACAAGTAAGCATATCCAAGTTGCTAATTTTGTTGGACAAGTAGATCACTGGATGCTATGCTCGAGCGGGCACTAAATATGTTCTCATGTATGATGTTGCTAGATATTTTGTTAATTAGGATACATTAAGATGCTAGCATTTGGTAAATACTGCAATAATGTCATATTAGTATTGTAACGTCAATGTCGAGCAGACACGAGTATGAATCTACAACAAACCCCAAAATGAAAAGAAGCATTAGTTTTGCGTGGGAAGTCACTTCTAACCAACATTTCTCACTGATTTCACTACTGGTAACGTTAGCTTTCTCCTGACCAAGTATCAACATTATTACCTTCGTGTGAACAACTGACCATAAACCAAGGTTCATTCAAAAAGATTTTAGCAATTCTAAAACATCTGAATCATACACTTGTCTAATATGAACGTGAACAGTTGGAGGTTACAGCAGTATTTGATATTATACTTGTCTATAACATGAACATGAACAGGGAGAGTTACAGCAGTATTTGATATTATACTTGTCTATAACATGAACATGAACAGGGGAGAGTTACAGCAGTATTTTATATTATACTTGTCTAACATGAACATGGACAGGGAGAGTTACAGCAGTATTTGATATTATACTTGTCTATAACATGAACATGAACAGTTGGGTATTATACCAGTATTTGATATTAAACTTGCTCATGTGTTTAACTAAAATGGCACAAATTTATGAAGATGACAATGGATGTGCGTTTACTTACGAGTGAAATTGAACTGAAAACTGCTCAAACTAAGAAAAAATAAAATAGAATTAGAACTCAGTTTAGCAGAACCTTGTGCCAATCACAAGTACCGCTTTGATTATCGGATTAGTTATGAAAACATGCTTGCTCACTGAGACACACCACGTTAGGAACTTGTCAGCCTCTCTTTGTTCAGAGAACTGATACTTTTGATCAATGAGTGCATCCTTATCGGGAGTTAGCAGCTTTATTAGGATTGATTATTTGTGTAGCGGCTTAATCAAGCTCAAAGGTTTCGAGTTAATTTATACATTTTTGTGTTTTACTTGAGGTCCTTCAATAAATGGTAAATGTGCTATACACAGAGTTGTATACCACAACTCTAGAGACTTATATGTTTGTTGATGGTAACTTATCTCTTGTTCTGTTGTAAATCTGTTTATGTTATCATTAATAGTTATTTGCCTTCTCTCAAATACTGGTAGCTACAGTGGAATATGAAATATGTTGAAACCTTTTGTTGGAAAACTAAATCTCTTATTCCCAATATCGTTAATAATGAATTTAGTCAATAGCCATAAATTATATATTAGCTTCATCCTCATTTCGCTTTGATTTCTAATATGCAAGCCAAACAGCTGTAAAGTGGTTATTAGTCTTTAATGATTATCTAGTATAAATTCTAAACATTGCATCTACTAAATTCTTGAATATAATAAACTGATATGTACAGATATGATAACACCACGTATATTCTTATTTGCTTATTTCAAATCGCATACATGTATAATATGACTTGAAATAACATATTTTAGTAAAGACAGATATTTATATATAATATTTATTGTTTGCGGTAGATATTCGTACACAACATTTTAGTCACTTAACCTAAAATTTTGAGAAAGTTGTTAACTTTAGCTCCATGTATAGTTAAAAAGCTCTTTTTTTGACTGCTGAAACATCTAAGAAATTTCAGCCTTGGAGTAATTTATTTTAATATTTTAGTGTTGAAACCTTTTTGGCTACTCTGTAAACTACACTTTTACAAATATCTAGCTTTCTAAACACTGTGGAAATTATTTTGGGTGCAAACAGATGTAAAAATATCAACACCACTGGCTCAGGTTGCTACGAGAGTTATCTTTTCATTTGTTTGATTACTTGAGTGCTCTGTACACTTTAGATGTTTCTGAATACTTCTTTGTGATCGGAATGGCCGAAGAAGACGTTGATGAAGCGATGGCAATGGTTAATCAGACGACAGCAGATATCGGTAAGTCAGCTCCAGCTATGATAGAATGATATTAGACAAATATTTCAGATGAACATGCACAAAATTTTAGTAGATTCTATCAGAAAGTACCGGTATTTTTCTATCAATGGGAATATATTGTTGATGTTTGAGGTAATCTGACTACCAAGATGTTTCAAGATCAAACTATTTTTATGATATAGGATATCATGAGGAGGTATTATCTATAGCATAAAGCATGGTGAAAGCAATCGCTGTATTAGTGGTGCACGACAAAAAAGTGACTGCAGACGTACAGAGACTGTTTATTAAATTCTATTTAAGGTTTAAACGTGTTAAACTTGAAGTATTTGAATAGATTTTGCAATCGCTATTAGTCTTTTTCTCTGTTTTGTAAAATTTGTTTTACAGTTTCGGTGTAAACTTGATTAAATTCTGCACACACAATCAAGTAAAATTTTAACTACACAAAGGAGATTGAGCAAATTCGACCAATAGAAATTATTTAAAGAGGCAGATCTCTAGTGCCCAGCAGAGCATGCTCTCTCTGCGTATCAGCATCACAATCTAATATACTAGCCTTGCTTTGGGTATTGACATCATATTCTCACATTCTAGTCTATCGGTTGGTTAAGGTTGTATTCTTTGGAAGGGCGACAACTGTGAACTCTGGCTTCTAAAACTAATAGAATCCTGTATATTGGCTTTTTCTTCAGCCTAAACTGGTGTTTTTACAGCACAAAAACTTTGCATGTAAATAAAATAGCAGACAAATTGCCAAATAGCCTGTATGCAAAATGCATGCAAGCTAGTTTGAGAAAATTATTATTTTTGGCAAAGTCATTATTTTGACAAAATTATTCATTGTGGTAAAATTATAAAATTAAAGATAAAGTTACAATTTGATTAAGTGTTGTTTCATGTATTTATTTATTTGAAAGACTAAATTTTGGGAATATTTTTGTGCTTATATCTTGATATTGTGGATCAATCTGTGTACCAACCTTGACCCATACCACCTTTGAATCTTTATGGACAATACAGAATATGAAAATCTCAATATAACATTACACTTACTTGTTGGGTATTAAGCCGATGGAGTTGATAACATCCGTGACGATAGCACATTTCTTTCAATAGCATATACATATACATGCATGCTAGCAAAACGCTAGTCATATCGTACATGTTTGTGTATGCTTGTTGTGCAATCTTGTACGCTTGTTGGGCGTTTTTATGTTACGCCAGCTTTATCACTAAATTTGCCATACAATGATAACGGTGTAATACACTAGACCCATACGTGCATGTTACACAGCAGTAGATTAGGTGGGTGACTTAGAGTTCATTGGCTGGTCAAATAGAAAAGTGCAAAACTATAGCAGATACTTGCTAATGCTAAGTTTTTGTGATAAACCTAGACAAGGAGAAAGAACCTTTTTATTTTAAACAACTTCTTACGCATCAAACTACAGTATCAAACCTTGACTAACAATCGCCTGTCATTACTGATTTTACATCACGTTACACAACTTCTTCCAATATTTTTCTTGACAGGGTATATCCAAAAGCTCTCAAAACATTACGATTGTATAAATAAATCAAAATAAAATTCAAAGATTGTAAATAACTTGTGGAAATAATAAAATATATAGGCTAAGTTTTTTGGGCTTTAAAATAAAACGAGCAAAGTGCAATGCATTCTTATGAAAATATTTGTTAGAACATCTGATGGTTTCAACATGAAGCAGACGGATTACTTCTGTACCTCAAGGTTTGGTTGTAGCTGATATTAGAAACAGCTAAGTTAGAATTGAGCTATATGCTTGAGAAAATCTTTGGTGCTGAACTTGATAAGATGGTAAGATCTGACAGAAAAGAACCTGTCTGGTAAAAATAGCTGATTTGCTCGAAAATTCGTTTCTGCTGCTAAAATGACCAAATTGTTTTGTGGCGAATTGACATCACTAAGAAATTACCAATAAAGATGTTGGATGATTGACCGTTCTATGGTTGTTTCCAAAATTACCAAAATGTGGGTCATTATCTAGATTCATTCCATCTCTGCTGCATTTATGGCATTTTATTTTGAGCCAAATCTATCCTGGAACTGAATAAACAGTCACCATTTATGCATTGGACTTAGCGCAGAAGCAATTGTGGTTAAATGCTGAAACGCCACCAGTAATCCTTCTGCTTTTTGAACCACTGGCCTATTGATTACATGCCAATGTACTAAAAACTGAACTATGGCTGCTCCATTGTTTAGTCATGCGCTAACAATAATTGATTGCAAAACAGGCGGTTAGTAAAACACAAACACAGTCGCTTATTAATCATTTGATGGCCATGTATGTACATGTATGATGTGTGTATCTTATAAGTTACTCTTAGACTACAAATCATTTTAAAGGAAACTACATTTTATCAGGTTCCAAAGCTGAAGGTATTTTTGCACCTTAGGCTAGTTGGACTAGTACCAAAGCAGACCGTGAGAGATTTTTAGGCGTTCCCACAAAGCACAGATAACAACTATTTGCAAAATTTCTATGATCAATTCTAAGATTTTTGTGGATGTTCTAATGCACGCCTATCATGCCAAAAATCCAATATAGTTTTCCTCAATTTCCTACCGAGGTTTTAGACAGGCAGATAAACGCACAAGGCTCTTACTATGGTAAAGATTTTGCAAAACACCAGAAATCTTTAGCGCTTGTCTGTGCATGAAAGTCTAATCGTGTTGTAAATTGATTAAACAACATAAAATTTAAACTCTACAATAGTGCAAACTACTTTTTTAAAACTTCTATTATTTGCTGATGCAACAGTTCAAAATAAAAAACCTGAAAATACCACCAAGTTTCTTGTCCGCTGTCGATGGCTGACTATTTCCAGTATCTGGTAGCATTGCTAGATACGTGATGGTATTTCATTAATCAAAGTTGGTTATCGCCGTGCAATTATATAATCGGCCAATCAATAAACGTATAAATTTATGTTTTACATAAATAAAATTCAGACTTTATTTTTTATTCAATGCTTATTAACTATTTATTCTACAAATTTGTAACTTAAATGCTTTTAAATACCTAAGGTGTAGGTGTTATGTGCTGGGCATTTGTATTCCAATTGATTACTCTGCATAATTTTAGAAGAAATACAGTAGTTTGTGCTTTGTTTAGGGAACATTTTGGTAGACAGTAACTGAGTCGGATAGAGTCTATCGACAGCAAATAAGCGCATCATAAAAATTGGTGACTGTTTGCCTTAAAACAAACCTGTTTAATGCACACTAAAAACGATTAACTAGAATTAATTGTTGGCCGTTCATAGTGAAGTTAGCATATCCGTCACATATCGCGGTGATAGCTGGTGGAAGATAACTCCTGGCTTATGGATATGCGTAGCGCTAAATGAATGGTTGTCGCATAAATAATTTCCCATTAAATATCTTTCCAATGTTTCGTCACGCGTACCTGTCCTGGAAATATGAAAGCATGCTAAATTATTATTTATATATGTAGCTTAACATAGCGGATGAATTCTTAGCCATCTTCAGGCTCAAGATCAAAGTGATGCCAGAAATTGAAACATGTTTAATGCAAGTCCGATCATTCTGCAGGTGTGAGAATGGTGCCTACAGAATGTGGACAATTCTGCACAAACTCTTTGCTGATTGACGAACTTCAAAGAAATGATGGCAAAAAACTAAAAGGTAAGGCAGAGACATGCAATGGCTACATGCTGTAAAATATAGAAACCCTTGCCGAGAGGAAGAAAGCTGTGTCATTATGCGAACTCGATTTCATTCAAAATCAACATGACATTCTTAGCTATCTTGATTGGTGGGAACTAACATATGATCGTATATCAGTTGATCACGTGTAGATAAAGTATTTGATTGGTGGTAGAATTCAAAACTCTTTGACCTGGTTTATCTTGGAGATTATGACGCGAGTCAGAGACATTCTAAAACAAAGAAAAATCGTTGACTCTGCCAGCCTCGTCTGGTCCTCTTTTACTTTTCTTCTTCTACCAAATTCATTTCGACTTTTGCTAGCTTATGGCAATTTTCTTTACATCCTTTTGATTAAAGAAAAATAAATAATTAAGTAAATATTCATTATATGATAATTAATAAATTTTAGATGATGTATAAAGTATAATATTTTACTTATAATCACATGCGACCGTGCTTGAAGTTAAACAACAGTCAGAAAAAACCAGTCATTTACAAATTTAAAAGTGTTGTCTACGAACTAAACAGGATGTTGCTGACTTGGCGGCCATTTCTAGAGTCATACAATGTAAAAATTTGTTCGTGAAGAGTTCAATTCACTAAACATCTCAGCAACCACATAGCCTTGATTCTAAATGTTATTGCCTAAAGTATTTCAACACAGTCTATGGTGTTTATTTATTTTGAAAAATCTCTGGATTTCCTTATAAATATTTTATCAGAGAGTATCAATATTTTTCTATCATTTGAAATTGTTTTTGCTGTTTGAAGTCAGCCTTCCTTTTTTCATCATTTACCTCTCATGAATCTTTTCTTCTTAGATTGTGCACCAATCTAAAATTTGACATTAAATGTAATTGAAAACCATTGGTAGTGCTGTCAGATAGTTCAAGGTAACTTTTGATGAGTATAATTTCTTACTGACAAAAGCATCACGCTTAAATAGACCTACATGTAAATGTACAAGCAGATAAATGAGATAAATTTTCTTACATGTACCTATCTTTCTTTAAAGGTGTGATAGGTCCTGCAAGCAGATATTATCAAGGAACAGTGCGGTACTCAAAAAAGAACTGTTCATACATCACTGTTGGAGAATTAAGTGATGGTAGTGAAGAAACTCTGACAGTATGTGAAACTACCACTATCTCACAGCAGGCAAAGGTAAATGCGCAAATGCATTTCACTTTTTCGTTAATAAAAAGAGCCAGCAAGATGTTGTATTATTTTTTTATAATTGTTTGGTTATTTTGGTTGGCTCCTATTTTTTTATTTAAATTATCAGCTCTGTAATCTTTTGATAGATAGTGTATGATTGTATAATAACTGAGTTGTTTGCTGAATGTATATGTATATACACAGTATATATACAGTATACATGTATATACAGTATATATACAGTACATATACAGTATATATACAGTATTTATACAGAATATATGCAGTATATATACTGTATATATACAGTATATACACAGTATATATACAGAATATATACTGTATATATACAGTATATATACAGTATATATACAGTATATATACAGTACATATACAGTATATATACAGTATACATGTATATACAGTATATATACAGTACATATACAGTATATATACAGTATATTTACAGAATATATACAGTATATATACAATATATATACTGTACATATACAGTATATACACAGTATATATACAGAATATATACAATATATATACAATATGTATACAGTACATATACAGTATATATACAGTATATATACAGAATATATACAGTATATATACAATATATATACAGTACATATTCAGTATATACACAGTATATATACAGAATATACACAGTATATATACAATATATATACAGTACATATACAGTATATATACAGTATATATATTGTATATATATACTGTGTATATACTGTATATATTCTGTATATATACTGCATATATACTGTATATGTGCTGTATATATACTGTATATATACTGTATATATAATAGAAAAAATATTAAAAGTAAACTAAAATTTTAGTGAAAGTCTGTAAATCTGTTTGTTGCGATGGACTTTTCAGGCGCGACTTGACTAAAAATGCCATTGCCATATGCTTTTGCAAAAGCTATGTGGTTTGGCACCTGCTTTTAGCTACTATATATATAGAAATTAAATAAATATTTATGTTTGTATGTATATATATAAACAATTGTTTCCTCACTCCGGTTAATCCGTAAGGGTGGTAATCTCTGCTCTAACTCAAGTCTCCTACCAGAGACCTTGGAGTTTGAGCACTCGCCTCAAGATCTTAGCTGTTCCCAATAGCGCACTTTTTAGCAACTCACCTGAGTTGATTGCTGTTGGTATTTGGGCAAGCCACAATTTGTGCGCCGGTATTATTGCGCTCAGTGCCCCAATGACTACTGGAATTACAGTTGTTCTTACATCCCAGCATTTTTCAATCTCTTCTCCAAGAGGGAGATATTTTCCTACCTTTTCTTTTACTTAGCTGGCTATATTGTAGTCATTGGGTACAATGCAATCTTTTTCACAACATTCAATCATGACTTCAAACTGTTAGACAAACGAGGACTGTTCTTGCTTTAGTAAAGACTATTTTATATTGTACAGTTCTATATTATTATATATTTTGTTATAATATACTGCCATACATAATATTACAATAGATTGTATTAAAATATATAGTATAGTATTTCATGCTATATTGTATTGTATTTATAAATTCTAGAATGATGCAACGTAAGCTGCAACGATCAAATGACACCTTTCAAAGTTGCATCTCTTCATGTCTTTTATGCAGGCTATTGCAGCCCTCATGGTGAGCTTCAATTGGGAGGTTGCGACTGTGATCTATGGAAAAGAGGACAGAAGTGAAACTTTATGGCAATCACTTAGGCAAGAGCTGCTCAAGAAGTCATTTTGCGCAAAATCACTTCGGATTGAAGACATTGTCAAAAAGCCAATTACGACTGCCGCTGTGATATTTCTTGGAGAAAACCAGCAAAGTAAGTGATCAATATTATTATTGTCTCCTCTCAATATCGTGGTTTTTATTATTTGTATTAGATAGTTTCTCACAAGTATGTATAGCATAATATAAAGTTTAAGCTGAACAGGTATTGTCGCACCTTTCTTGGTTGTTTTGTTTCTCCCTAGTTGTAGATCATCAGTTAAATCCTGTCCACTATGATGATTTTCTATAATTAAAAAAATTGGCCAAATGTTTTTTGAACAACTTGAAAGAGACACTCTTTGAAGTTTGAGGCTAAAGAAAGACAGTAGATAGAGTTCATTAGGTACTATCAAAAAAAGTTTAACCAACTTGTTTACAACAAAAGAGAACACTCAAACATGCTTGTTTAGAGCATTAGCTTCAATGTTCTGCTTTTTCTTAAAGGAAAATGTTTGCAGCAAACCATGCTCTGTTGGTTGCGCACAAATACTTTACTTGAGAAAAATTTGTTCCTTTAGCAAATCTGATTTACAATGGAGTGGCGGCAATAGATCGTTTCACATGGATTGTATCGCCCCATCCAGAATGGAGAAAGCCGCCCGCTGTCAACAGCAGCGACGAAATTTTTGTTCTGCATCCAAACATATCATTAGCTCATCACCTAGCATCCGCTATGCTACAAAAGACTATACCAGCTTCAGAGAACTTGTCTGAGATGTGCTCTGAGAAAACTCAACACTACCACAACACCTCTTCAACTATATTTGCACTTACCAACGAACGGGATAAGGTGAGGCTCACAAAATCCCATCTGAAGTTGTTTAAATGTCTCATTTTAATAATTTCAAAGCTGCATAGCCCAAGGTTCTTGTATCAAAGCCTTTTGTTTATACATCTGTAAAAACTTTGATGCCAGCGGAAAAGACTATTTTATAAATGTAAAGCTTTTTGTATCAGTTTTTCAGATAGTCAATAATCACAAAGTTTAGGTCTATGTAGATGGCGTGTCAAGTAAATTCCATATGCAGGGAGATGACGATGAGACAAGCTAAAGGGATGGCACCCTCAAGCTCTGATATAAGAAGCTGGCTATTTTTTATGGTACTCAGGCTGTAGTAGTTCTGTCTGACTACCAAAGCATGTTTAAACTCAAAGCTTAACATTGCTTGTCAACAATAGAAACAATATCAATTTTCTCATCCCCAAAACCTTGATATAAACCCCAAAACTTTGATGCGTATGAAAGGGATGACATATGATTTTGTTTAACATCTTTGTGAAAACATTGATCTTACATTAAAAAATTGATCACTAACTCAAAAGTGTAATTATAAAATTTAACGTTGTTAATTTTAAAAAAATTATCATCTTTTATTTTTTTTTTAAATTGCATTTTAGACTTGAAACAGCTTTGTCTAAAACAATAAACTTTCTGAAGTTTTCTTACCTTTAAAGTAGAGGGCAAGGGGAAAGTAAATACAAGCATGAACATACACTTTAGAACGAAGTTGAAAATTATAAATAAACTTTACGATTGTGTGTTCTTACAAGGTTTTTGGCACCTATGATGGTGAATGGACTCTGTATTCTGATCATTGGTCAAGTGATCCAATGAGATTTTGGTGTAAGAACAACGCTTGCCAAGAAGAATGCAGGAAGCTGACGCCTTCACCAAATTATGTATTTATCCCAGGAGATTACATCATGGTAGTGACAACTCAAATTCATGACAGGTAGGTTAAAGTGAATTACTATATAAATGTAGGCCTATACATTTATAGTAATATATGCATTATATTGTAGTTATAATATATATTACATTGGCATATAATGTATAATATATTGACTTTTATATATAATTGGCTTTATTATATTTCAAGTTTACTAATTTTTGGTTAAATTAATTTAATTTCAGTATAAACTAATTTATTAATTTAAGATGAATAAACGATACAATAGTATATAATGTATTATATAATCTTTTATATCATATCTTATATTATATAATATACATCATTTATTAACTTTTTATCATATTTACTGCTTTACATGTGATTATACTATATTTTATTATAGTATACTAAATTATACTATAATGTGCAGAATATATTATACATACTGTGTATAAGCTAATATAGTCAAACCAAGGCAAAAACTTAATTAAACTGTTTAACCCTTTGTATGTTAGTGCAAGTATTCTTACACAGTTACTTCTTTAATTTATTACACTGCCCAAAAACATTTTAATGGAATTGTACAATATCATATAAAAAAACAATTTTTTCTACGACCAAACACGAGCGAAGCGATTGGCTAGGAGATTTATGATAAATGCATATGTGCACACAACTCCCGAAAAATCATCTGTTAACTGCTGTGACCAAACCCTTGTACCGAAATCCTATCAAAAATTTAACCATTTTTGTGTAGAGTCGTTTAAGTATAATAATGATACGAAATACATATAAACCTATTTAAAAAAAGGTAGTTTTTGTTTCGCGTGGTATATGTAAGCATGGTTCATTAATGTCAGTTGTACATGGATATATATAAGTAGGTAGGTGCAGATTTATAGCATATTATTTGGTAGGATCTATGTGGCAATCTGATCTTCAAATTGATTGAACTTCTCTTCTATTACACATACAGCTAGTTTTGGCTGCTATCAAACATATCAATAAACGCAATGAGCTTTTATGAAACATTGGTAAATATAGATAGAAATAAAATATTTCTTCAAATTTTTAATTAAATAAAATTTAAAAGCAACAAATTGCAAAGCAAGACACGCGCTGTAATATCCTTGCAGGTTAATTTCAAGCGATAGATATCAACTGGTAGAGATCTTTTTCGGTTTCTCAATGCATATTTATGTAGAAAAGTTGGAGGTAAATTAGCAGATTTATACCATCAAAAAGGTTTAATATCGCTCCACTGGTAAAAGAGTGCAAGGTATAATAGGTGACATTGGCTTTGCCCACAAAGCCAGCCTCTATTTGAATGCCACCTCCAATTGACCTCCAATATAGAAGAACAGTTAAAAATAAATTCTATCAGCTTGTTGCATTCCCTAGTTTTACTTTTGAATCTCTAGACAACAGGAGAAACTTGCCCGTTCTTGTGTCTTAAAAGCGAAGTTACAAATACCTTGTTTTATTGCTGTTCACATTTATATTATATTACTAAGTTAGCTTTGAAATTTTGCTATTGCTAGAAATTTCCCTGTTATAAAGCCCACGTCCAAAGTGATAATGGAAAAAGAAAGAGTACTGTTGGTTGAGAAATGCAATATTAGCAAGTCAATTAGCAGTCAATTGACACTGTAGTGCAATAGGAGAACTGCAATGGTAGCTGCAATGGTAGCTGTAATATACTGGGTGTTATTATGTACAATAAACAGCAATAGTGAAAGGAAAATATGATATGTATATACCTCTCTGCTGCAATAGGAGAAATGCAATATTAGATGTAAAATGGCAAGCTGCTGTGTAATATACACAGGCTGGGGGGAGGGGCTGTATATCATTTGTCATAGCAACCAATATTAAGAAGTTGTGATAGTTTTCTAGATTTCTGTATTTATATCTAAAAAAATTATGCTGAATTTAAAAATCTAAACAGATTTAAGCTGGTATTTAGATTTTAACATATTGCACACCACCGGTCACTATATATACTTCGATCTTGTAGATTTGAATGATTATTCTTATAACTAAATCTTATAATAACCTTACAAAATCGAATTATTATTCTTGCAATTAAATATTGTGATAATCTTATAAGAATCGTTAAAAAAATATCATCGTCATTTCCTTTACTTTTACTGCTTTGGACATCAGTTAGAATACCAAAGTACTCATTATAAGTGTCCAAAATGTCAGAGTCTGGTAGAATCGACAAAAATGAAACGATTAGTTTTCAGTACTTCTACATTTATTACAGAAACCTTCGGCAGTTGGACAATGCCCTAGATTGGTGAAATGTGCACGTTTTTCTCATGAAATGCGCACGGCTTAATAGTTCTACTATCTGTCGCACGGCGTTATTGGCGTTTCGTAGGCCGGTCCTAATTTTAATTAAAAAGGCTTGTCAGGTTTGAATGATGATTTTAGGCCAAATTAGTCTGTGTAGTTATGTATTATCCGATCAGATGGGTAAGTTTTAGGATATTGTCTACACTTTTCAAAGACTTGGTAACATATTTAAACAAAAGCATTTGCATCGTTTGCTTGGATAAGTACGTTCTGATTGCTGCTTTTGATGGAACAAACATACTTTGGTTGTTCAATACTTTACACAATGTTTTTTGACCTCAACTCTTTTTCTGCACTGCTGAACTAATCGATATTATGGTTCTGTCATGCAAGTGCCAAGTATTACTGGTACTTTGCCAACAAACATTATGCTTTTTAGCTAAAGCTTTATACAAGCTAATATTATATAGTACTGTCTCATCATAGCTATTAATAATGCTTGTAGCTTTTTACAAAGCTTTTCTATGACCAAACATATAAATACTTGGGTTTTCTGTTATCAAATCAGTTGTCTCTGGAGAGTGCAATAAACCACATTTCTCTAATTTAATACTCTATTTGATTGCTTCTGTGCAGAAACATGACAGAAGCTAATTGGCTACAAGGATTTCTCTTTTGAACAGTTACAAAGAGTTTTGTTCAGATTTTATCATTGATAAAATCGATACAAAGAGTTCTAGTTTATTACAAGAGTAACTGTTCAAAATTGCACCACTACAATGGCAGAAGTAGCAGACCTGATCAAGCTAATGCAGAAGCAGCAGGAGGACCAGAGACAGCAGCAAGAGGAGCAGAGAAAGCAGCAAGAAGAGCATAGACAACAGCAGCATGAGGAGTTCAAGCAGCAACAAGAGGAATACAGACGTCAGCAAGATGAAAGAATGGAGGAGAATAAGAAACTGATGGAGCTACTACTACAAAACCTACAACGGAAACAAGAAACAGCTGCAACCGCTGTTCCAGCCTTCCCAGGTTTTGACCCAACAGCAGAGCTACTAACAGATTACATAGACAGATTCAACACCTTCATTGCAGCAAATTCTATTCATCAAGACAAGATTGCTGGCACTTTTCTCACCAACCAACAGCCTACACTCTACAAGCAGCTTAGTAATATGGCAGCTCAGCTTTCAACACCCAAGCAGATCAACGACCTCAACATGGATGAAATACTGGAATTTCTCAAAGACCAGTATGACCCTAAGCGCTTCATTGTTAGAGAGCGTTACAAGTATTGGAGTGACATGCAGAGGAAACCTGGAGAAACTATTCAAGAGTTAGCTGCCAGAATTCGTCAAGATGCAACTACATGTGCCTTCATAGACATTACAGATCCATTAGATGAGGCTCTCAGAACAAGATTTATCTGCTCTGTAAACAATGAAGCAGTTCTCAAATCTCTCTTCAAGGTCAAGGACAATGAACTCAACTTCAACAAAGCTATACAGGTAGCACAGGAAACAGAAGAAGCAGCTAAAGTTGCCAAAGAGACAGTTTATGGAAACTCGTCTAAAGTCAACAAGGTTGCTCAACAGAAATCAAGATACAAACCACTCCAGAAAAACAACTCTACACCTGACAAGCAGAAGGAAGGAAAGCTATGCTACAGATGTGACCGAACTAACCATACAGCGGATGACTGCAGATTCAAAGCAGCCACCTGCAACTTTTGTTCTAAACAAGGTCACATAGAAAGAGCATGCAAGAAAAAGAAATCATCTGCAGCAGGAAAACCAGTAAAGATGATAGAATGCACATCAACCAAGATGGTGAAACTTGCTGAAAACATCAAACTGGAGGGAGACAACTTTACACTTGAACTGGACACTGGAGCTTGTCACAACTTCATCTGTAAATCAATATGGGAGAAGCTAGGAAAGCCAAACCTAAAACCTACTACAGTTAACTACAAATCAGCCTCAGGACATCTCATAGAGACGCTTGGCAGATGTGAGCTAACTGCCCAATTGCATGCACAGAAAGAAGTCAGACTACCATTTGTGATTAGTGCTGTACAAGATCTCAACCTACTAGGAAGAACTGCTATACAGCAACTAGGCATCTCTATTGATGACAAGCTACAACAGAACCTTGTATCAACAATCACAGAGAACCAGCCAGATGGGAGGTTACAAATCAAGTGTAAGGAGATGTGCAAAGAATTTCCAGAAATATTCAAAGACGAGCTAGGATGTCTCAAGAACTTTGAACTAGAGATAAACTTCAAACCTTCAACAAAGCCAGTCTTCTGCCGACCCAGACCAGTTCCTATTGCCTTGACAGAAGAGCTCAACCAAGCATACGAAGCAGGTGTAGCTAAAGGCATATGGGAACCAACTCAATTCAACCAGTATGGAACACCAGTTGTACCTGTACGCAAATCTACAACAGGTCAAGCTGCAGGGAAGATCAGAGTATGTGGAGACTACTCCAAGACTATCAATAATCAACTAGAAACACATAGGAAACCTATCCCACTACCAGAAGATCTAATCAGAAAACTAGGTGGAGGCTATTGCTACACAAAGATTGATTTAGCAGATGCCTACAATCAAATATTGTTGGCACCAGAAAGTCAACGACGACTAGCACTATCAACACACCGAGGAGTACTACTACAGAAGAGGTTGCCCTTTGGCATAAGCTCAGCACCAGGGTATTTTCAAGAAATCATGGAGCAACTGACACAAGACCTCCCAGGAGTAGCAGTATACCTAGATGATATACTAGTGAGTGGAGCCAATGCAGAGAGCCATCTACAAAACTTACGTCGACTTCTTCAAAGATTAGAAGAAAGAGGGCTCAGATGTAGAAAAGACAAGTGCTGTTTTGCTCAACCTACAGTAGAGTATCTGGGACACAAACTCACTTCAAAGGGAATCACTAAAGGAAAGAAGGCAGATGCAGTACAACAGATGCCAGTCCCAACAGACTTAACTCAGCTAAGATCTTTCTTAGGAGCTACACAATTCTACAGCAAGTTCATACCCAATCTGTCACAACTCACAGGACCATTGCACAAACTGACACGCAAAGGAGAGACCTGGAAGTGGGGCACTGAACAAGAAAAGAGCTTCAACAAACTGAAAGATATGCTATCAACTGATAGTGTCTTAGCACACTTCAACCCAGATCTTGACATTGGAATCTCATGTGATGCTTCAGAAACTGGACTGGGAGCTGTACTATTTCATCGTTATCCTGATGGAAGTGAGAGACCAATAGCCAATGTTTCAAAAACACTGACCAGCACACAGAGGAAATATGGACAAATACAAAAAGAAGCTCTCTCAATCATATTTGCTCTAAAGAAGTATCACCAGTACCTGTATGGTCGACGGTTTATCTTGGTAACTGACCACAGACCTCTTCTCACACTTCTAGGACCTACCAAAGGAGTTCCAGCTCTAGCAGCCAACAGACTAGCAAGATGGGCACTGGTACTAAATCAGTATGACTACACCATAGAATACAGATCTACCCAGCATCATCAAAATGCAGATGTCCTCTCAAGACTGCCAGTTGGACATGATAAAGAGTTTGATGCAAGAGAAGATGAGGATGATGTTGATACAGTATGCACTATTCACACTATTGGACAACAGCTCAACTCTACAGACTACAATGTTCTAGCAAAGGAGACAAAGAAAGACCCAACACTAGCCACAGTAATGCGCTACACAGCAGAAGGATGGCCTGGTAACAAAGAGATGAAGGAGACTCAGCTGTCACTCTTCCACAAGATCTCAGATTCACTTTCTATCACTGAAGGTTGTCTTCTATATGGCAACAGAGTAGTCATTCCTGTCAAGTTACAACAGGAATTATTAAAGATCCTTCACCTTGGACACTTTGGAATGGAAAGAATGAAGAAGCTAGCTCGAACTGCTGTCTATTGGCCTCGCATTGACTCTGATATAGAGGAGACAAAACTGCAACTACCAGCCCCTACAACTGTAACAGAGCAACCTCCGTCTAGAAGAAGACCACGCAACCCTCGTCTACCTGATGGAGATGAGTATAGCAGAGACAAACCCCGAAGGTCTAAGAGAACCAGAAAGAACCTTTAGCTTAGTGAGGAGGTGTCATGCAAGTGCCAAGTATTACTGGTACTTTGCCAACAAACATTATGCTTTTTAGCTAAAGCTTTATACAAGCTAATATTATATAGTACTGTCTCATCATAGCTATTTATAATGCTTGTAGCTTTTTACAAAGCTTTTCTATGACCAAACATATAAATACTTGGGTTTTCTGTTATCAAATCAGTTGTCTCTGGAGAGTGCAATAAACCACATTTCTCTAATTTAATACTCTATTTGATTGTTTCTGTGCAGAAACATAACAGGTTCAAACATTTTTTTTGGTTGAGCAAAAATTTACGCGTTACATTTAGCTCCAATTCAATGCCCAAAAGTTTTGCTTGCTAAACATAACCTTTGGCCTAAAACTAATTGTTCATTTATCAAATTAAATGAAAACCGGTTTTTTATATGTACATTCACTTCAAGTTATCAAGACCACGTTAAACAAAAAACTACTGATACCTTAAAACAGTTATTAATTGTTTTTATAGTGTTGCTTTCAAACGTTCACCAAAAAAAAGGTGAAAAGCTGTAGAACTGGACAACGAGAGAATTAATTGTTATTGAATTGAATGATTTATTATTAATACGATTTTGTGGATAATTTTTTACCGATCACTTGATATTATAGGTTCATAAAGATCAAAGATAATCAAAGTGGCGGTCAACTGGAAGTGGCGTTTAAATAGAGGGTGGTGCTTTATTTTTCAAGCCTTCTCTCATAGTGTCGGTCAAATAGAGGTTTTACTGCATGTTATTTATAATGTTAGTTGTACTTTGGTTATATTTATATACATTTATATGTACAGTAGACGCTCCTGTAACATAAATAATTTGTTCTAAGAACGTTTACATTATAAGTACAGTAAAATATATGTAAATTGCTTAATCCATTTCAAGATCTTTCCAAACTCACCTCTTTGGCCATACAAAAAAGAAAAACTCTACTTAGCTATTTTAATTCGTGAGCCGTACCATAACTGCAGAATTATTGTAACTGCGGAAAATTCAAGTTAGTTTATATATTACTTTATTGGCAATAATTTCATTTTAAATAGCAATGTTTTTTAAATTAGGCCATACAATAATAGTAAAACAAAAAAGGGGGAAAAAGCAACAGTTAGCCATTAAAATTGAATAAATAGTTTGACAAATAGTGTTTAAAATGCCTTTTTCTGCTAAGAGAACGGATAATAGGAAAATAATTGTTCAAGCAGCAGGCAATGATAATTTAAAAATAATTGATAAGTAGTTGTATGCAATTTATTCATATCACGTGAATTGAAATGAATTGAGAACTTGTGACTGTCATGTAAAAAATGAAGACACAATTCATGAAAAAACTTGAAACCTTTAATTTAAGTAAAATAAACGTTTACCATAGGCAGAGTAAGCAGATGCAAAGATATAGAAAATCACTAGTTGGAATAATATATGCAGGAATAGGATGTAGTGGAATCTGTCGCACGGCTTTATGGGCGTTTTACTGGTGGTTCTTAATTGTGATCTAAAAAGGCTTTTCAGGTTTTAATGGCTATTTCAAGCAAAATGAATGTTGCTAGTTATGTATCATCCAATCAGATGAGTAAGTTTTAAGATATTGTTGAGAATTTTCAAAGACTTGGTAACATATTTAAATAGGTTTATATGTGTTTTGTATCATTATTATACTTAAACGACTCCATACAAAAGTGGCTAAATTTATTGATGAGATTTTAGTACAAGGGTTTGGGTACGGCGTTGATAAATAATTTTCGGAAGTTGAGTGCGCATATGCATTTATCATAAAGCTCCCAAACACTCGCTTCGTTCGAGTTTGGTCGTGGTATTAAGCAAATCTTTTCATCCCTTCTTTTAAGATATAAACAGTCTGAGATTAGTACTAAGTAAAAAAAATTATAAATTGCTGTTTATTTCAGAGCAGACAACTTCCCACAGCAGTATGAATGCATCATGTTTAACAAGGAAGTGTCTTTGCGCGCCGAGGCAGCCATCTACACTCTTAATCGGCTAAATACGCTTCTGGAGAACCGCTTTGGATTACTTGTGCTTGATACCTGCTTTGATGATTTGATCACACAAAGGTTGATAACCCAAGTCTTGAAAGACCCAAAGCCATACTGCTTTGAAGATGAATGCCTAGACTCGACTCATATTGTTGGGCTTATTGGGGACTATGCTAGCCACATTGCTTTGACGGTAAGTAATTGTCTCTCAACATGTATCTCCACATGTATATATGAATATATATGTGTATCTCTACATGTATATATGAATATATGTGTATATAGACCTACCCTAGGACACTTATATTTCGCTAGTATTTAGTTTCATGAGTAGCATACAGAGTAAAATTTCGCTGCAACTTAATTTCGCAGCTCTGATGAGTGCAAAAATATAGTGATGTAAAAATAGATGTAGTGGAACAAACATAATTAGATTCTTCAGGATCGGTTCACCGGTAATAATAAAAAAGAATTTCAATTTGGGACTAGTTTGTAATTGTGAACCGCAGGTAGAATTGTGTGGGCAAGATCGATAATGCAATTTGATCGCTTGCTGCCATTTGTTTCTTGGACTATCAATGAACAAAGCTATTTAATTCCGCGTTTTTGCTCGTTCGTTATGCTAGTTTAGTTTCGTTCATGAAATTTTCACGAGAGGATATCACCACGAAAACGCGAAAGTTAGATGAGGCAAATACATAAGTGTCCTAGGGTATGTGTATCTCTACATGTACATATGAATATTTATGTACGTATATATGTGTATCTCTACATGTCCCCTGTCATACAGCTCACGACCAAAGTGATAATGGAAAAAAAAGGGTACTGCCGGTTGAGAAATGCAATATTAGCAGTCAAATGACACTGCAGTGCAATAAGAAAACTGCCATGGTAGCTGCAATGGTAGCTGTGATGTACTGGGTGTTATTATATACAAAAACAGTAATAATAGAAGGAAAATATTATATGTTTATATCTCTCCTCTGCAATAGGAGAAATTCAATATTAGAAGTAAAATGGCAAGCTGCTGTGTAATTTACACAGTTTGAAAGTTGATTGTGTTGAATATAGAATGGTTTTGACAGCAATCTGTAACCAAAGTAAAGAAATGGGTCATGATCACAGAAACTATGGTTAAGTCGGGTGTTTGATATTTAGAGTTATCTACACTAGCAGAAAGAGAAAATTCTCAGTTATTTCGCCAAAAAAAATTTGATTCCAGCTTAATTACAGCAAATTTTATGGTCAATAAACTAAATGCATGTTTACCATTACTGTGAAAACATAGTTCTGTGAAAACTGGTGTTAAAGTTTGAGAAACGAAAACCAATGCACAATTTTGTTTACATTTCAAAACGTCATAGCAACCAATATCAAGAAGTTGGAATATTTATCTAGATTTCTGTATTTATATGCAAAAAAATTATGTTGAGTTTAAAAATCTAAACAGATTTTAGTTGGTTGTCATAGAAATAGCTGTATATCTATTAGAAAATGTAGGCCTATTACTTAATTTTGCAGATGTTAAAAATGGCTTGGCAGTACTCCGATATTGGGCACAGCCGTACTATCATCAACAAAATTTTTAGAAAAATAATAACAGTAACACCCACCATCAGTCACTATATACTTCGATCTTGTAAATTCGAATGATTATTCTCATAATTATATCTTATAATAATCTTATAAAATCGAATAATTATTTTTATAACTAATTATTGTGATAACCTTATAAGAATCGTTAAAAAAATATCATAGGCATTTCCTTTATTTTCATTGCTGTGGACATCAGTTGGAATGCCAAGGTACTCTTTATAAGTGTCCAAAATGTCAGTTATCTTTAAAATCGGCAAAAAAGAAACGATTACTTTTCAGTACTTTTACGTTAATTACCGTAACCTTTGGCAATTAGACAATGCCATAGACTGGTGAAATGTGCACGTTTTTCTTGTGAAATGCGCATGACTTAGCGGTTCTACTCTCTGTTGCGAGGCTTTATCGACGTTTCGTTGGCCAGTCTTAATTTTGATCAAAAAAGGCTTGTCAGGTTTTAATAGCGATTTTAGGCTAAATTAATCTGTCTAGTTATGTATTATCCAATCAGATGGGTAAGTATTAAGATATTGTCGACAATTCTCAAAGACTTGATAACATATTTAAATAGGTTTATATGTGTTTTGTATTGTTATTATACTTAAACGACTTCATACAAAAATGGTTAAATTTGTTGATGAGATTTTGGTACAAGGGTTGGGGTACGGCGTTGATGAATAATTTTCGGAAGTTGTGTGCACAAATGCATTTATCCTACGACCAAACACGAGTGAAGCACTAGGTCCAAACACTAGACCCAAAAAAGGTTGCTATGATTTTAAATAAATTTTTTACAGATATATATAGCCCAGCTCCTAATATTACACTAACATCGTTGCAAACATCTGAGCATAATTTTAAATTCAAATCTGTAACTGAAAGAGAAGTCTAATCTGTCTTCAGAACCCTTAAACCAGGAAAACAAGGCGGAGTCTTATCTATTCCTTCTGAAATATACATAAAACTAGCTCATAGCCTAATCCCAGCTTTAACACTTCTGATTAACAATTGCTTTAAAACCAATAAATTTCCTAACATTTACAAAAAAGCTATTGTCACGCCTCTATTTAAAAAAGGAAACCCCTTGAGCTGTAAAAACTACAGACCCATATCTTCACTTCCCATTTTGTCTAAGATTGTTGAAAAGATTATATCTTTACAGATTAAATAATTTTTAGATGCAAACCAAAAACTTTCAAGTATAGACAACTCGGTTTCCGAAAGTGGACCTCAACAGCACAAATGCTTCATTATATATTTGACATTATTGCTTGTAACCTTGATAAAAAAGATTCACAATATGTAGCCTTAGTGTCTCTTGACATAAAGAAAGCATTTGACACGGTTGACCACTCCCTTCTAGTTGTCAAACTTAGTTATTTCTTTTCGTTTAGTTCATCAGCTGCTAAATTAATTCAGTCTTATTTGACCAACCACAGCCAGGCAATGAAAATTGTTAACACTCTGTCAGAATTTTTAGCTATTCGTAAAGGTGTCCCTCAAGGATCTATTTTAGGGCCTTTACTTTTTAACATGATGGTTAACGACATGTTAGATAAAAATCCAAATGCTTATTCCTATGCAGATGATACAGTAATTATTTCAGATTTCAGATGCTATCAATAGAACAATTTAATAAAATGCAAAACTGGTACCTATCTAATGGGTTATTTCAATGTGTTGAAAAAACACGATTTATTATTTGCTCGAATCGAGCAGTTGATTATAATAGAACTTTGAAGCTATGCAACACTGAAATCCAAATTGAACACAATATAAAATTACTTGGGGTCACAATTGATGCAAATTTTGGTTTCAATACGCATATAAAACTAACAGTGACCCAGGCAAAACAATGCTTATTTGCTTTTCGTAAGATTCGACATCTTTTTTCTGTTGAGGATGCTAAATTAATATATACTTCAATAGTCCGAAGTCATCTTGAATACTGTGCGACTTTGTTTATGTTTCTAGGTAAATGTCATTCAGATCAAATTGAGGCTTAACCAAAATAAAGCGGTGCAGATAATATGCAAAGCACCTAAATCCTTCTCAGTAACTGATGGTCATCGATTATTAGGCCTACATACTCTCGCCAATCGGCGCTCTTTCTTTTACAGGCAGTTGATAGCCAAAGTGGAAGTAGCTACATTGGCCAGTGCTCTATACGAATATGTTCAACAGGATATTGAGAGACACCAAATAAGCCTAAGATCACAATGCTCATTAATAA
The DNA here is from genome assembly GCF_963576615.1 of Watersipora subatra. Taxonomy (NCBI): domain Eukaryota; kingdom Metazoa; phylum Bryozoa; class Gymnolaemata; order Cheilostomatida; family Watersiporidae; genus Watersipora; species Watersipora subatra. The sequence continues at coordinate 10,954,934 of NC_088709.1, forward strand.
CACCATCTATTAATAAGAACTATGGCAGACAATCTTTTAAATATAACGCTATCAAGATTATAAAAGAAAAGATATTAGATCTTGTGAATGAGCTGTCATTTGATATTGATTAACTGGCCGTACTGTGACTACTGACCATTCTATATTTTATTTACTAACACTGATATACTAATAACATTGAATTAAAATTATTAAAAGCCATTGGTTGTCACTTTACAACCATAACTGTATTGTGTCACCCGCATTAAAAAACTTAAAAAATGACTATACTAATTACTAACTTGGAATCTAAATACTCAATCAGCTCAGCTTGCATATATATATACATATATATATACATATATATATATATATATACATGTATATATATATATATATATATATATATATATATATATATATATATATATATATATATATATATATATATATATATATATATATATATATATATATATATATACTCAGCTCAATCAACGACCTTATTACCCTCTTATAGAAATCATATTATTGTAGCCATTATCAATTTTATTCTCAATTATCATATTATACCACATTATATTAGCTTTAATTTTTAACCATGAGGTCAACAGAACACTATTTTCTCATGAAAACCTCAATAAATAATATTCACAACAACAACAGCAACAACAACAGCAACAACAACAAGCGAGTGTTTGGTCGTGGTACGAATGATGGTACGGTTTGGTCACGGGATGAATATATGCATATATGTATATACAAAAAGGATTGAGCTGATACTTGCCCTGCTTGGTACAAAATCAAACAGGATTTTGGATCAAGCATAAAACCAATCGTATTGAAAAACTAGTTGTTTACAACGATTTATCAAATACTCACTACAAAAAGGCTTGAGTTGATACTTCCCTGACAACAATAAAGCAAACATTGGTTCAAGCTATGAGAACCAAATCATTACATCTTCATTCAGTTAGTAAACAAGAACTATTTTTTTCTAAACTGATAGTGATATATTGTTACAACGGCGTAGACTAAATTGTAGGAGCAGAGACTGATACAGCCAGCCAATCTCCTGCAGATAGCATATGGAGCAGCTACACATACTCTTGACGACAAGAAAACCTTCACCCACTTACTTCGTGTACACAACAGCAACACAAGAGTTACATCAAATGTCATAAAACTGCTCGATGCTCTGAATGAAGACCAGAAAAGTAAACTAAACTCGGTAGTTCTGGCCACATCTGACACGGAATATGGCCGCAGCGCCAAACAAGTAAGTAATGCAGTACTTACAGTACTTACACTGCATAACTATGAACCTGAATGTGTCCTAAGTATTGAATGCTTAGTAATAAGTCTTTTTGAGATGTTCCTCACAGAAGGTCCATCGAATTTTGAATAGAATTAGCCAATGAAGTGGCAGGAGTAGAAAACAGTCATGTACATCTACAATGAATTGGCATTAGCTGGCAAAAAACCTTTCAATCCTTTTTGTGTACTTACTTACACAGTAAACTCAGATGTTCTTGTAGATTGCTTAAAAAGAGAATGTAAACGATTGGTGAGCACGTGGGGTGTCTGGGTTTTAATCAGATACATGTCACGACTTTAAAGGATTTACTGTCGCTTTTGTCTTGATTAAAATCTATGACTCGACATTTGTTTAAAATATTTTAATGTTTATAGGTTATGGTAATCGAATGCTTGCTCTATATCAAATATATTCAACATATACTACAAATAATTTATTGAAGTCCTTCATGGTTGCCAGTGAAGTATTGCGTCAATCGCATATAGCAAATGGAATAATTCCGACTTTGTTAGCATATGACTGGCCTGATGTCTTCCCTATGATAGATATGTTTTTGATAATTTGTGACTTGCATCTCAATACGGTATCCAAAGAATTCCTAAAGCACCATATGTTGTTGTGTATGAGCAGAAATAGAAAGAGATATTTGTTTGGTTTTTTTCTTCTATTTTACTCTTTGTTCCTTGTAGAGGTTAACCAAAATTATATTTGTTCTTAAGTTTAATTTTTGTGCTTGTTTTTAGCAACTGCTAACTGCTGATCACCAAAGGCATCATTTAAAAACGAACTGATTATAGATTTTAATGATGTAATATCAAGCTTTTGTTGTTGCACTTTTTGTTCATTTAAAAAATGCTGAACAGAATGTACCAACAGCTGTATTTTCTCAGAAATTGTTACCGCTGTTACAAATTTAGAATACATAAAGCTCATAAATTTTGTAGCAACTGACGAAGAAGCTGGGTGAAGCATCATATTGTATACGATCTGAACTTGAGCTAATGTACAGCGCAAACAACTCCCAAGTTCAGCATAAATACGACACGTTCTGGGGTGGTCTATATAACACAGAAAATGAGCCAGTTCTTATTATATATAATGGAGAGGAAGATGTAAGTGCAGCAGGTTAATGTAAATATAGTCTTAATTTTTCTAAATATTTTACATTCCTACTTTCCTAGCAGCATAAATTCAAAATTTCGCACTTTAGAAGTTTATTTCTCAAAACAGCATTAAGTGAAAATAGAGTTACACTTTACATTTCTTAAAAACATAACAGCCAGAGCATTTTAAAGACTATAGTAGATTAGATAAGCAGAAAGAGAAGATTCTGAGTATTCAAATAATACCAAGTTTCTGTATTCTTGTCTTTTTTATGACAAGTTACACTACTATAGCGCATCTACATGTATTTCTTCAACTCCTTCACTCCTCTACTAAACCTATCACATCTGTCTCCTTCACTCCTCCACCAAACTTATCACTCCTGTCTCCTTCACTCCTCTACTAAACCTATCACATCTGTCTCCTTCACTCCTCCACCAAACTTATCACTCCTGTCTCCTTCACTCCTCTACTAAACCTATCACATCTATCTCTTTCACTCCTCCACCAAACCTATCACATCTATCTCCTTCACTCCTCCACCAAACCTGTCACATCTATGTCCTTCACTCCTCCACTAAACCTATCACATCTATGTCCTTCACTCCTCCACCAAACCTGTCACACTTATCTCCACTTTTTCACCAAACCTATTACACCTGTCTTCTTCACCTCTCCATCAACCTTAACTTCCTGTAACGATGTTGAAAATGAGATTTTTAGTTTTTTGATGCAATCCATTTTATTTTTCTCTTCAGTGTATTCATATAAAGTAGTAAAATTTACATAGACAGCAGTTAACAGATAGACAGAAGAAGATAAATTCCAAATTCATGGTAGCGCATTAAAATATGAAAACTCTATTAACATGTAGGGTTTGAGAGATTCACATGCCACCTTTTTAAACTTTTAAAACTCAATGGGTAACTTCTACTTTTGTTTTAGCCAATAAAGCAGCTGCTGGATGTCATGAAAAACAACAAGGATTATTCAGATTGGTGGAAAAAATCTGGAAGCATATTCATAATGGTTGGTATATGGGAAAACAAGGCATCCTTGTTGAAGGAATATGGAGACTACCTTAGAGGAACCCTATCTTTTAAGGTCGTGCCAGACTTTGCAGTAAGTGAATGTCATGGCTTTCATGAAAGTTCCTTCAGAAAGCACATACATGTAGATAGATATCTGCATCTCCTCACGTCTCTTCGTGTCTTTCCACATTTTCCCGTCTCTTCCCGCGACTCCTCGCAGCCCCGCCTTTCCCGCAGCTTGTGTATTCCTGCGTCTCCCAGAGAACAAACGTTTTGTTCTCTGCAACATTAGTCTTTATCGCCTCTCAAAGCAGCTGGTTCAGCCTAACATCATCCTCTCGGACCCAATCTTTTCTGTATAGCCGGTTTAATATGTCATACGCTGCGTTGAATGCCAGACTTTTTAAAGTCATCCATCATTTGGTTTTCCCATTGTTTGGTGATCTCTCCTATTACTTTCTTCTCATTTAACTTTTTACTAATTTTTTTCTTAGCCCTTCATGAATCTGTTTTGTCTGTTAGCTTTGTAACATTTATATTTTTTAGTAGTTTGCTGTTGGACAGGTTTTTTTATGCTTCTGTTGCATCTGGTCTGCTGTCATGGAACTGACCATGTTGTAGTCTGCTCAGCAGTCAGCACTTCCGTAAGCGAGGGTACCCGAAACATCACTTCTGTCAACTTGCTTTGTTGTCACATAGTTTAGTAGATACCAAAACTGTAACCTTGGGTTCCTCTATGCTGTCTTATAATGATCTTTGTGTTTGAAGATGGTGTTGATGATGATGAAATTATAATCTGAGCAAAAAGCGAGTAGAGGTTAGCTTTTAGTGTTACATTCTCTTATACCTTGATATCTGATAAGCCTTTGCAAACGCTGATGATCACGTCTAACCCCTGCATTAAAGCTACCTGCAAAAAGCAACTTATCTACGACAAAGATGCTTTTCATTACACATTTCAACTGATTATAAAATTATTCCTTAGTTTTTTTCCCAAACATTCCTTTTTAGTAGCAAGCAAAAAATAATGATTTTTTTTTCTTACTGTTATTGGGTCTTGTTCCATTTCCTTGACTCTTTAATTTTCGATGGCAAAACTGAGTTCAATTTCTCTTTGTTCATATTCTTTGCTGCCACTCTAGTAGAATAAGTAGTCAGTGTCTGTCAAACTATCTAAGAGCGCTGAACAATTCTTGCAGAAGACTGTACAGTCATACCTCTACATATGAATGCCTTCACATGCGAAAAAACTTCAGACACAAGCTGACTTACGAGCAAGTTTTTTTCCATGAGATACGAGTAATCTTTGAAATACAGGCATGCGGTCTGGTTGCCGATGGCCAGTATATGGCTAAGTAGGCGAGAGGCCGCTTTTATGAACAGAATCCCTTAGTTTTACTCTTTGAGTCCGCCGTTGTTTGAAGTGAGCCTGATTTTTCACATTGAGTAAGCCGTAGATAATACACAAAACTTTGACAGTTCGCCCTCATAGCTCTTCCTTCCTGTGAGAATTTTAACAATGGGGAGCACCACTCTCATTATAGTAAGGATTATTCTAGAAATCATGATGGTAGTAGAATTGACATAGTCGGTAAAGTGTCAGTCAGTATCCTGAGCTGAATGTCATGATCCCCGGTCTTGTACAAGGCAACCTATTATGAAGCACTTGAATTACCACATATGTTATTTCTGCAGTTCAAATGTTTTAACAAGATTACACGATAACCTGAGTCCTATCAGTATATAGAATAGGCAATTAATAAGACAACTACTCCTGTCATATTCTTTAGGTATTGGTCTATTTATTCTTTGTTAGGTTCTTTCCTGTAAATAAAGTCTGCAATGTAACTGAGCATCCTAGTCTTAGTTCTATTTTGTTAGTTTCAGGGTGTTCTGAAAACCTGCCCTTAAAAAGGAACCGAAACTATTAGCTAAACGTCTACATATAACCTTACTTACTTCACCCATTATTTAAAACTGACTGCTGATTTATTGTAGTTTGACAATTACACCGATTATTTGGCAAACTTTACTTTGGAAAGAGCTGCTCAAAACCACTGGTTCGCAAAGTCTGTTCAAGAATATAACAGCTGCAAAATTCCTCGAGATTTTAGTGGAAAGTTGAACAGCAAAACTGAACCTTGTCAGGACGTCAAAGATGAGATAAAAAAAACCATGAACAATAGCGTAACTACAGACATTTACACTGTGAACATGATTAAAGCTATGTATGCCCTTGCGTATGGCATCGATAAGTTTGAAAACTCCGAATCAAAACCGTATGAGCGTAAAACAAGTATTGCGATGGAGTTGAAGAGACAGATTGCAGCTAAAGAAATCCCTGCTTCGTTTGAGGGAGACTTGAGGAACGGTGGTAAAACCTTGAAGCTTTTCAATGAGAACTTTGATGGAACAGCGGGCTACGAAGTGTTTTCGCAGCAGTATGTCAGATCAAACTTGGAATATGTAAAAGTCTTCACATTCTCATCAGATGGAGACGTAATCGCAAGGACAGCAAAGGTAAAATTTTATAATGGGTCAGATGAAGAACAAACAGCCTGGTCGATGAAGTGTCAAGAAAAACATTGCGGCTTACCATGCCCAAAAGAGCTTGACGTCGAAAAGGTGTGCCTTTACGTAGCACTCGGAGTTGTCATATCACTTCTCATCTTCATGCTGACAAAAAGGCTATGGAAAAAATGCTGGCACAGTAAGTACTTAAACCATAACTGTCACGAACAACTTTTATTGTATTTTCTAGGTAAATCAGACACGCTGATTCCGATTTTGTACTCAAAGTAAAGATTAGTCCACTAACCTTCAAAGTCATTTAGGCTTTTTTAAAGCGTTTCAAAATCCGTTTCAAAAACAACACAATCGGCATTACAAGCTCCGCTCATAAATATGTGACGAAACCTAGCTTTTTCAGAAACGGAAGTTAGGAATGTTTAGTCCGATTTAGAATAATAGAGATGGGTGTCTTAAAACCCATTATTATCTAAATCCAGCCTGTAAAATAGTTTCAGTTTTTTATGAAAGGGATATAAACTATTTAAAATTGCTCGCAGCTTGTTACATGACGTTTAAATGGGCTGGACGCCGAGAAAAATGAGCTCAAAAAGCGCGATTTTATCACGAGCTAGCGTTGTTATTGCGCTTTTTAAATATGCAATGCTAAATAGCTTATCTACCTTTCAGAAAAGACTGATAGTATTTTTAAGGCTGAATTTAGATATTAATGAATTTTAAAACACCCATATCTATTATTCTAAATCGGTCTAAACATCCCTACGTAACTTCTGTTCCTAAAAAGCTAGGTTACGTCAAGTATTTATGGGCGGAGCTTGTTATGCCGATCGTGTTGTTTTCGAGACCGATATTAAAACGCTATAAAAAGTTCTTCATTACTCTGAAAGTTAGAGGCCTAATCTTTATTTTGATTACAAAATCGGAATCAGCATGTCTGATTTACCTAGTAAATATGATAGAAGTTGTTCGTGGCAGTTATGGTTTAAGCAAGAGAAAGTTATCATTAAATAATACTGGCTTTCTTTTGGCAGTTAGTTAGTACTGCTAGTTTGACTTAGCAAACTTGTCTTATGTCCCTCTGGTCGCTACAATTAATAGCCTTGCTGGGAAGCCATCGCCTGCTATTTGCAAGTTTGGTAATGTAGTGCACTAGCCCTAAGCAGTTCTGCTAAACACTCACTTCATGCGCTGTATTGATAAATTCCTGATCCTGGTTGCTATTGGTCATTCACTAGAGAAATGAAACTTTGTTATTAAAGCTACGTATATCACTGATGTATGAAGAATTATGGAGCTTATAAAATAATTAAAACGCCATGTAAAGTAATATTTACATTAAATTCCGCAAGATCTTTGAAATATGCTGCAATTTGAGTAAACTTTGATATTCTTTTGGTAAAAAATGACAATTGGTAAAATATAAGTAAGTGTTATTATTAGATTATTAATTCAACTTGCAGGGGTGTGTCAACGTGACATTACGGATGAAGAAGCTGCCCAAGAAACCAATGCTGAAACGGAAGGCACTAGCCAAGGTATAGTTACATATATAAGGTGCAAAAATGCCCTGAGCACGCTCTCTCAAGCACTTGCATATAAACTTATATATACTGTACAACCTCTAATTGAATGCCATGGCATTCTATTTGTCAACAATTATTTTATAGTGACCATCAATTAGAAGTAGTGTTTACATAGAGGCTGGCGGTGCATTTTTCAAATGGCGCATCAGAATTTTGGGAAGATAAATACGAGCAAAGCAAGCAAAGCGAATTACGAGCCAAATTCTATCAGCAAAGCGAATTTTGCCTATATTTTGCCCTCATTTTCCGATGGAGTGACATTAAACCTTTTGTATGCAATAAATCTACTAACTTACCTCCAACTTGTCAAAGATTTTTTAATAAATATGCATTAAAAAACAGATAAATATCTCTACCAGTTGATATCTATAGCTTGCAATTAACCTTCAATGATACTATAGCCTGTGTCCTGCTTTGCAATTTGATTAAGCTTTTAACTTTTATTTTATTCAAAATTTGGAGACATATCTTTATTTTATATCTATATTTACCAATGCTGCATAAAACCCCATCGCACTCATTGATAATTTTGCTACCATTTGCAGCCAAAACTAGTTTTTTATGTGCAATAGAAGAGGAGTTACGAGCGTCGATCAATTTGAAGATCAGATTGCCGCGTTGATCCTATCAAATAACATGCTATAAATCTGTAAAATTATAATTTATGCAAAGATAATCTACCAAATGCTTCAAAAATATATTTATGAATAAGTGACATAAATCAACCACATTTATATTACAAGCAGAAACAGAAATTATTGTTTTTTAAAAAAGTATTTCTATTGTTTGCTTGGATAACTGCATTCTGATGGTTGCTTTCAATGGAACGAACAGCTTCAGGTTGTCCAATACCTTCCACAATATCTACTGACCTCAAATCTTTTTCTGCATTACATAAATAGTAAATATTGTTGTTCAAACAGTATTTTGGCATAGCAAAACTGTTACTCGTTTCATTTAGCACAATTGCAATGCGTAAAAGTTTTGCTCGCTAAACGTAACCTTTGTACCATTGTAAATGTAAACTGTTTTTATAGGCATGTACTTCAAAGTATTAAGACCGCATAAAACAAAAAACTATTATTTGCATGAGACAGTTATTAATAATTTTGATGGTCTTGCTTTTATAGTTTTAACAAAAAACAAGCTTCAGCTTTTAGAGTTTGACAAAGAGAAAACTAATTGTTATTGATGTAAACGATTCCTTATTAATATGATTTTGAGGACCCTGTACTACTTTTGCATTTCCTGTACTAAACAGGACATGTACTACTGATCTCTTGATATTTTGGGTTCATAAAGATCAAAGATTGTCAAAGTAGCGTTCAAATAGAGGTTGCCTTCAAAAGAAGGGTGGCGCTCTATTTTTCAACTTTTCACTTGGAGTTGCAGTAAAATAGAGGTGGCGTTTAAATAGAGGTGGCGTTCAATTAGAGGTTTTGCAGTAACTCGCCTTGAAAGGTTATATCCTATTCAGGAAAGCTTCAAAAATTGATTGAGCTTGCTAAAGACTCATGTTGATTAGTCTATTAAACCTTTTATGTCAGTTTTCTTAAAATTAAAAATGTTGCTAGGCAAGTTGGCATGAGAATCCCATAAGCAAACAAACAATGTGTAATGTTCTGTCTGTTTACAATTACCTCTGGTTAACGAATTCGATGTTGAACAAAAAGTAGATTTGCTTATGTAAAATAATTATAAGCGAGTTAGCACTCATGGTTCAATCTACTGATGATATAAAAGTTATTCATGTATTAAAAATGAAAAGCGATCTGCCATATGTATGTAAAAACTGGTTCAATTCAGCGTCGAAAGATTTGGGAAATTCATGCAGTCAGTGGGACCTACGATTTGATGCTGATTGAAAACTGCAAAGCAACAAAGTATCTTGCTTATATACGTGTAAAAATAATTTAAAACAGCCCTGCGTCTGATTCATGGACCACTTCCTTTTGTTTCTGCCAGTGTGGTTTGCCAGCTGAAAAAGACTGTCCTTCAGAAATATCGAGCTTGTTGTGTCCGTTTTTGAGATAGCCAATAGCTAGGAAGCTTAGGTATGTGTGGATGGGGTTTCAAGTGTAAATCTCAAATGCAGGAACTCAAGACGAGGGAGAAGGAATAAGTGACGAAACTAACGGTCTACAAGAGAATAGAGGAGATGAGCAACGAGAAGTTGGAGAGCGAGACAGTGCGATTGGATTAGAATCAATAGATAGCGGCAGCTCCACAGGTTGGGAAAATAAGTTCTAATAGCAAAAACATTGTAAAACTTTTTTTAACTCTCAAATTTTTTTTTTCAACAGCTTTTATTCAACTCGCATGCACATAAATTCATACATGCATACACTCATACATGGGCACATACACTCGTACATGTGCACATACACTCACCTACAGCAAATGCATATGTACATATGTAAGTATACACATATGCGCATACACTCATACTCTCATACGTATATATGCGAATATGTACATACATATACAAATAACTACATATATGTGTAAGTACCGACACACATATGTATTTGCATATGGACAAACATGTACATACATAGATATCTACATACATGTTTATGTGTACATACATTTGTGCTTACATACACATGTCATGTACAGATGCGTGTGATGCGTATGCGATACATGCGTTATCGCATACGCTCTTGCCTACATACATGCATACACACTTGCACACATCAATTAAGCAAGAGCTCACATGCATATGGGATATGTTAAAGCGTAGCTAACAGCTGCTTAGCTTGTGCTGACATTTTCAATTTAAAAATATCTTTGCATGTAACAGGCACTTTTCTAATGGCAGCTCAGGTTGATGCTCTAGCTGGTGCACAAGCTGAGGATCGGGTGTCATCAGCTAGGCAGTGATCCCAATGCCTCAGAAATGAGCGGTAAATACAACAAAGTAACCGCCGTTCTGATTGGCTAACAACAAGCTCTCAAACAAATTACCTACATTTATGTACGTTAGTAGGAATCAGCAAAAGAACTGCAGTGTTACTAGCTTTACCATACCAAGTGCGAATTTGTACCCTAGTTAAAGGGGAGACAGAACATTTATTCACACACTTGGTAACATTGGCTATTGTCAGCTGCTAAACAAATATTTTGGTGTCTGTGAGTGGGCAACTCCAAAATGGCAGACTTTAACTTTATGAGCATCATATTTGTTTCCAGGCTCTTTTGAAGGTAAACTTTGATGCCTGACAACATTATGTTTTAGGTGAGATCATCAGTGTCTCTTTTAACCAAACGGATGGTAAGTATTGAGTTTGGATAACTAATTATGGTAGACCCGTGTGTAGGCATACCAAACAGACTTTCCTTTACTGAAAAATTTTGAAGCAAAAAGTAACGCATTTCTTTTCAATCTTGTTCTTAGTTGCTTTTAAAAAATAATATCTGCCTTTAAAGATTCAAATGCTTTTTTTGCTTTTTGGCATATAAGGAAAAACATTATTTTGTTGACGATTACCGATGTCAATAAAAGTTATCCATTAAAAAATAAAATTGGACAAACTTTATTGGATTTTATCAATATTATTGTTATTTTTCAATCGTTTAAAACTGCTTGTGATCTTTAAGGTGATCTGTCTGCCAGAATATTTTTTGATTAAAAGCAAAAATACTAAATGATAGTTCAAATGCTGAGATCAAGCAAAAGTGTGATTACTATGTCATCAGTTGCATAGAGACCGACAGAATAGAGACGTGTAACGTTGCAACTTGAATTCAACAGCCGATATCAACTAGTGACGATATCAACTAGTGACGATAACAACTAGTGATGATAACAACGAGTGACGATAACAACGAGTGACGATAACAACTAGTGACGATAACAACTAGTGACGATAACAACTAGTGTTTATAACAACTAATGACGATAACAAGTAGTGACGATAACAACTAGTGACGATAACAACTAGTGACGATAACAACGAGTGATGATAACAACGAGTGACGATAACAACTAGTGACGATAACAACTAGTGACGATAACAACTAGTGTTTATAACAACTAATGACGATAACAAGTAGTGACGATAACAACTAGTGACGATAACAACTAGTGACAATAACAACTAGTGACGATAACAACTAGTGACGATAACAACTAGTGACGATAACAACTAGTGATGATAACAACTAGTGACGATATCAACTAGTGACGATAACAACTAGTGATGATAACAACTAGTGACGATAACAACTAGTGACGATAACAACTAGTGACGATAACAACTAGTGACGATAACAACTAGTGACGATAACAACTAGTGACGATAACAACTAGTGACGATAACAACTAGTGACGATAACAACTAGTGATGATAACAACTAGTAACGATATCAACTAGTGATGATAACAACTAGTGATGATAACAACTAGTAACGATATCAACTAGTGATGATAACAACTAGTGACGATATCAACTAGTGACGATATCAACTAGTGATGATAACAACTAGGGATGATAACAAATAGTGACGATAACAACGAGTGATGATAACAACTAGTGACGATAACAACAAGTGACGATAACAACTAGTGAAGTCATTTCGTCAAATACCATACTTTTCATCTGAGAGTTTTATTTGCTATTAAGTTTTGTAAATCTTTAGCTTAAAACATCCTGGCAGTCAGGTCAACTCAAACATCAAAAACAATCGCAAGTGATAATCAACTACTTTTTAATTTATAATTATAATTTTTAATAGAATCTAGTAAAATTTTGTGCAAGATCATCTGTAATAACCAACCCCTAAATAGTACAATGTCGCTGCACCACTAGGATGTTTTACACTCCTTACTGCTTATCCGTTGCTGCCAACAATATGCCACTAATCACATATGGGAACATCAAATGGTCAAACATTTTTCTTACAGGTGGGAACTAGTGTAAAAGGCGTTGCTTGTTCTTTCACAGCACACTAGCTAATTTCCCCTTTTACAGGCTCAAAAATTATTACGCATGAGATTAAAGCGTTTTAGTGTATATTTGCATATAACAGACACAGACGCAGCCAAAGACTATTCTGCCATATCAAAAAAGTGCAATCCTTTTGTATGGTTGGCCTACGGCAGCAACAAGTGTTACTTAAACCATAGCTGCCTCGTACAACTTTTATCGATTTTTTGTCTAGGTAAATCAGACACGCTGATTTTGATTTTGTACTCAAAATAAAGATTCGTCCACTAACTTTCAGAGTAACAAAGGCTTTTTACAGTGTTGTAATATCGGTCTCGAAAACAACACAATCGGCACAACAAGCTTTGCCCATAAATATGTGATGTACGCTAGCTTTTTAAGAATGGGAATCGGAAATGTTTATTCCGGTTTAGAATTATAGAGATGTGTGTCTTAAAATCCATTATTATCTAAATTCAGCCTTCAAAATAATCTCAGTCTTTTCTGAAAGGAAGATAAGCTGTTTAACATTGCATATTTAAAAATGAGCTCAAAAAAGCTCGATAAGAAGGCCTGCTTGTGATAACATCGCACTTTTTTAAACTCATTTTTCTTGGCGTTCTGCCTATTACACATCTTGTAACAAGCTATGAGCAATTTTAAATAGTTTATCTACCTTTCATAAAAACGGAAATTATTTTACAGGCTGAATTTAGATGATAATGGGTTTTAAAACACCCATCTTTATCATTCTAAATCAGACTAAACATCCCCAGCTTCCATTCCTAAAAAGCTAGGTTACGTCACATATTTATGGGCGGAGCTTGTTCTGCCGATCGTGTTGTTTTCGAGACGAATATTGAAACGGTTTTAAAAACGCCTTCATGGCTTTGAAAGCTAGTAAACCAATCTTTATTCGGAGTACAAACTCAGAATTAGTGTGTCTAGTACCCCTAGAAAAAACCAATAAAAGTCTTTTGTGGCAGTTATGGTTTAAGATAGCATGGTCAAACTCATGAGGGTAATTACATAAGTTGTGGTAAGACATTATTCAATACACAAGAAAAACTATATGTAATAAATGGCTAAATATAGATATGCATACCTGATAGCTACTGCCGTCGAAAATTACTAAAATAAAATGTAAATTTTAAAATATAGCCGATAATGTCTGTATGCTACGGCCACAACACTAAAAGAATAATCTTTGATGTGCGGCGGAAATCATGTCTCTTGTTTCATACTAGCAAGTTGTTTGCGTGGTATGTCAGATATTATGTGAATATCCGAGGTTTTCCTCTCATTTGCCAATAATGCAAAAGCTGGTTTGCATGGCAAGTCACATGACTGGCTAACAGAACTCGCTATATAATTCTTAAAAATCTCAAAACTGTGGAAGTACAATAAATGTAGCAAATCATTTTAATGGGAAAGCCTAGAGAAGAAGAACAAAACGTGTCTTGCTGAGTTGCCTTTCACTTTCACTTTCACTGAGTTGCCATGCCTTTCACTTTCACTTTCACTGAGTTGCCATGCCTTTCACTTTCACTGAGTTGCCATGCCTTTCACTTTCACTTTCACTGAGTTGCCACGCCTTTCACTTTTTTTGATAAGAAACTTTCGTTGTGTAGCAGCGAAGGCTGCTGAGCAGTTCCATGTTTGCGCACATGTGTTAGCAGCAGCACATGTGTTAGCAGCAGGAACAGTCGCATTTCCGTGAGGTCGGTTGTAGCTATTGTGCTAGGGGTGTGGAACGGCGTAATAGTGAAAGCTAGTGGCAAAGGGGAGGTTGGTTGCCATCACTGCAGCTTGGTGCTGTGTAGCAACTTTTTCTTTTTTTGCTCGCATAATATAAAGCGTGGCTTTATTCATTAGCAAGTTATTTTTCAAGCCTACATAAATTTTTCATGAGGATAGTTCAAAATTATAATTTTTATCATATCCTTTAGAAAATGTGATAAATGTAACAGTTCAAAATGTGTGACTCACCTCAGTTGTTCCAAATTCACATTCTATTTTTAGATATAGCACCGTTGTCGGTTAAAAAGCTAGAGGGACCAGATACGATTGAAAAGAAAGAGGCGGAGAGAAGACTCTCAGATCCGATTTCAAAAAGTCGGAAAGATTCTACCAACACAAGACCAACACCAGCACCCCGACATTATACCAAATGATATTTAGTGAGGCTACTTTCTTGTTGAGGTAACTTACGCCTCAGAAGATTGACAACTGAACTTACTTGATTGCATTCCTAAATTCATTTACTTTAATTTTCAGATATTGGCTAAAGGTAAACTTACCCCAAATTTCAGTAGACTTTCAGAAAGTGTTGGTGTTTTATTATCATTGCAATTGTTTTTATGTTTGACGTGATCGGACTGCTAGAATGAATCAAGATTAAAATTGCCATAACTTGATCAGAATTAAAATGCACAGATTAATTGATGGGTGATTATGACATCTAATATTAGTTGCAAAGAAACCAATAGAATAGAGACGGGTAATGCGGTAACTTCAACCCAATAGCTAAAATCAATTATAGCAATGATGACAACTAGTGACATAATTTCAGACATATTTTCCTCAGAGAATTTTAGCAGTAATCATGTTCTGTCAATTTAATCTCAAACCATCCTGGCAGTCAGATTATCTCAAACATAAAAAAAATCACAAATGATAGGAAAATACTGATAATTTCCAATAAAGTCGGCAAAAAATTTTGTGTAAGTTTATCTTAAACGGTTGGAGTTATTCACTCGATAAGCTGTTTGCAATGACTACATACCATTTTTGATAATCATTTAGTGAAGTGGCAGAGTTTTGTTAGAGGCTAACAGCAGATGACCTTATCTGCTAAATATAAAGATACTTTCTATTCTTGGATTACTGCCAGACATTTTGTGAGTAGCAAGTTACAGAACTTAATGCAAGAAGTCAAACGTCTATTTAGCTATTAATGTTTCTGAAAAACGATATATATATTTAATTTTGTGCATTCGTTTTACCTATAGCTGAAGTTATTTTTTATGTGTGTATGTGAATTTTTGTAATGATAGAAGAGATATTTAAAAAGTCTTAGTTCTTTTACAAACGTAAAAAAATGCACAATGTATTTGCGGCAGAGAGTTTGAAGCTCCAAAGAGTTGATATACTTGCATGTGAAATTGGCCCATTTGTGCTAATTTCCTTACAATGGCCATTTGAAATGGTCACAGTCGACCCAATAGTTGACGAAGTATGGCAATTTTTAACTAATGGAGTTTGTGCGCTCGTGCTTGTGGGTTTTAATAACCAACTAAACAGCCTTTTATAAATTGATTTTTAAATCTTCTAATGACTGATGATAAGCCCCCAAAGTGATGGTAAAAATACAAAATTTTTGCACATGTATTTGTTTTTGGGGACAACATGGAGCTAGCAAGATGGAGGACAGTTACATGACAGAAAGAGTAAATTAAAACAGAAGATTAGCAATTTAAAAAAATGCGTACAAATACACAGAGGAAAAAAGGAAGTGGTGTCCAGAGAAAAGTGAGAGAAATAAAAAGGGACTTATATAAGTCAAACCTGAATCCAGATGACAAAAGGAAAGTACCTTTTAAGCCGCCTGTTTTAAACATTTTTACTCTTGTGATTTAACTTGCAAATTATGAGAAATGCTTTTTCCTTTTTTAAATTCATCTTCAACACTGAGCCTTGCCGTGTTGTGATAGTAATGTGATTATTGGGAGTCGCTAGTACAACAACTAAGAGGAGGCAACTAAGGTATGTTTAAAACTGATCCTCAAGTTTCAATCTCTTTTTTTCTCTTCTGAGTGTACACCACCAAATCAGCAACCCAACAAGAACAAGCTACCTAGGAGGTGCAGCATCAGTTACCAATAAACATCCTCCAGTAACCTGGCAGGCAGAACTAAAATTGGCCCAGGCTCGTTCAACTTATTTACGATATGAACTCGATACAGTTTTCTTTGATGTTGTAAACTAGCATATATCACAAAAAAAAGTTAGCTGAAATATCTAGAAATAGCCTAAATCATTGTTAAGAAACAATGATTTTTCAAATGGCTGCTTTTTGCAGAGCTACACAAGCGCTAGGTATGGACTTTTGTTGCTCTTTATCAGTTCTAACATAAAATGGAGAAATTTTTTAAAATAGTACAAGTTTGGTACATACAGGGTTTGTAAATACCTGGAGACATAAAAATGCGAGATTCAAGGTTATTTAATAATTCCAGCAACCTAAAGCAATTCTCTGTTTAACATATTGGTTATAAATTTATTACAAACATTTTAGCTACTGTCTCTTCATACCAACTCTAACGCAACTAAATTTTATTTTGGTGCAGCTGATACCAAAAGTTGAATTTCTAAGAAGTTTTACTATTATTAATTTTATCAAATAATGCCATTCCATGATACATTCTAATATTACAACACAAATTTTAATATATAGTAATATATATATAATATATAATATAATATTATATATATATAATATATAATATATATAATATATATATTATATATATAATATAATAATATAATATATAATATATATAAAATATATATATAATATATAATATGTATATAATATTATATATATATAATATATATAATATATATACATAATGCTAATAGAGCTAAATTATCAGCAGACTTTTTGTATTCAAAGTTGTTTAAAAAATTGCACAAAAAATTGGTTTGAAATATGGCAGCAAAAACATTGTCTTAATATATGTAAATTTTCTGTATTTGATTACAGAAGCTGTAACTAACAAACAGGATTTGAAATCATCACACAGAGACCTGATTCTTTATAAGTAGTTTATACAGTAAAAAGAACAATAATGATATAAACAAATAAGAAAGCCAAACAGATCTCAGTAATACATAAAACTACTTACATATGACGATGTATTATGGTGCTTGCAGTTTATTATATCAGCGAGTTATTAAAATATACAGATATTTCTTTAAAGTTAGTTTACACAGCCATATTTTTCCTTACACTCCTTTCTTCTCCATCTCAACTTTTTAAAACACATGAAAGCTTTATCAAATAATTGAAGAGTTTCTTAAATAAGGTTACTCATAAGAAAGGTGTAGATAACTCCTGGTATATTAGAACTAAGATCAGACCCTTCTAATACAATTAGTTTGGATTTAAATTTACCCTTTCAATATCAACAACTTATGCATCCAGTTTCAATCAGTATATATGTGAGTTTATCTTGTATATCCCTCAAAATAGTTTTTAAAAATAGTGAGCTGTTTGCCCTTGACATACATATGCATTAGCAGAATGTTATTTTAAATGTACTTACATTTTACATGGAGATTATTGAAAATCCTAAATTTTTTCAAACTTTCAAAGTCATCTTGTAAAAACTTTGCTGGTATTTCAATGATTGTAATAGAATTATTCAGAAGTGTATAGTTTAAAAACAAATTAAGCTTTACCTAAGTAAACTTTGGCTAAAAACAATTTCAACGAAAAATTTTACTAATTTTAGTAAAATTTGAAACTTTTTAAAAGCTAGCTAGTAGTTTAACTATGAATAATGTTAAACAACCTTTAAAACTTAGATGACTTGTTTACAGCAAATAAAGAAATAATACTCGTCTGTCAATACAGCTGTCCTGAATAGCAGAAGTGTATCAGTTCGATTGAATTAGAGTTAGAGATCCTAGACAGACATAAAATACTGCAGAACAAATTAAAAGCTACTCAAATGCTAAAGGAGTGTTACTTGGCTGATACACGGCATATTCCCTCAGAGATGAATAGCATATAAGCATGACAAGAAATTTCTGAAAAGCGGTTTCTATAAAGTTCAATATATTTATTATAGTACAAATTGCACTCTTACTTTAGTATGTATATTTATTTTCAGATATTAGGAATGTGGGAGCCATTCATTAAAGATCTAGCACGGTATCCGCTTAGCTTACTGCGAGCATAGGCCACGACTGTTTAACGATTTTGGAACAGTCTATGATTTTAGCTCAAATATTCAAGAAGAGCAGCTAATAAGATTTCTCTAGAAGGTTCTTCATGATTTAATTAAACCTAGCATAGAAATGCCTAAGCGCCGTAAACAGTTACTGCGCCGGAATTAGATCACTGGCTTATTAGCCAAGCATAACAACACTCCTCCAGGAAACAATAACATTGTTTTACTAATCTCTATCATGCAAGAAGGCCTAATCTCCTTGTTGATAAACAAATATTGCAATAATGCGCAATAGTTATTACTCTTATAAAAGCTCAGCATTTATGGAAGTGCGAGCTCAACCAGAGGAAATACATTGTTTGTTTTATTTAGTCAATTGGCAGCTACCCCTTCTTATCTTTCTCACAATGGATCTACATGTTGTTATAGCACCAAGCTACAGCAAATGAATGCTAAGTGTTTTATACTAATAAACTTGGTATAGATTCGATGTGATTGAAAAACGGGGAGTCTTCATAGCGGTTGTCAGATAGGTAGATAGCTATGGAGAAGAGAAGAGAGCCGATGGAAACTGTCATCATCATAGACAGAAACATAGACATACAGACTTTGCGCTCTGTAGTTGGAGCTATGCAGTACATGCCAGGTCAGTGTATTTTTTAAGTAAACAAGATGCAAGACTATAAATTGGCTTTACTAATTAAACTTGTGATCAAGGTTTGTTTTTGAATTCGTCACTTTACCAGCGTGAGTTTCAGTGTAAAGATAAGCAACTTAATTTACGTAACAATAAGCCTTGCAACCAATGAATTTTTAGTCATACAAAAAATCAAACAAGCAAATTTTATGTAGAGTTATTTAGGACACTGAATGAATTATTATTATTATTAGTATTTGAGTGGCATTATTTGACTGTTTTTGGTGAAATAAGAATGAAAGCCTAATTTCATATATGTTGTCAATGCACACATGTTGAATCTCATGTTCAATATTATACTTTTTAAAATGGAAGTTTGGAGGTAAAGGTTATGGTAAATTTATACATATTCAAGTATGCATATATATGCATATGATAAGGTATTAACATGTATACATTTAGGTGTATATAGAAATGTACCTGACAAGATATAAATGTATATATTCCGAGGTGTACAGATATGCACATGATAAAATAAAATATGTATTTAAGTATGTATATATTTAGGTATGTATAGATACATATATATGGCATGTGAGAAGGTATAAATGTGTATAGATTAAAGAATGGATAAACATGTATAGATATGTATAAAAGGTATAAGTATGCATATATTAAAATATGTATGAATATTATGTGATAAGAAATAAAAACATTTATTTAGGTGTAACCAGATATGTACATGTGCATAGATATGTATATGATAAGATATGAATGTATATATTTAAAAGTATATAGTTATGTACTTGATAAAATATAAATATATATATTTTTTGGTGGGTACCGATATGTACATAATGAGATATAAATATGTATTTAAATACGTATATATTTAGGTATGTATAGATATATATGAAAAATTATAAACATGTATCGATTAAAGAATAGATAGATATGTATAGATATGTATAGAAGATATAAATATGTAAATTTTAAAGCATGTATAAACATCTTTCTGATAAGATATAAAAACCGATATTTACGTGCATACAGATAGGTACATAATAAAACGATATTTATATATTTGAGTATGCATAGCTATGAATGTGATACAAATGTGTATAGATTTATCTATGTATCAACATGTGTATGATGTTTATATGTTTAAAACCATGAGTCTGAAACTCATGACCTTCTTTATGGTAAGCTACTACTCTACTACCTGCACCACTGCTACTCTTCTACTTGTACCACTACTACTCTACTATCTGCACCACTACTACTCTACTACTTACGCCACTGCCACTCTACTACTTGTACCACTACTATTCTTCTACCTGCACCACTGCTACTCTACTACATGTACCACTTCTACTCTACTACTTGTACCACTACTATTCTTCTACTTGCACCACTGCTACTCTACTACATGCACCACTACTACTCCACTACTTGCACCACTACTACTCTACTACATATACCACTACTACTCTACTACATGTACCACTACTATTCTACTACTTGTACCACTCCTACTCTACTACTTGCACCACTGCCATTCCACTACTTGCACCACTACTACTCTACTACATGTACCACTACTACTCTACTACTTGTACCACTGCTACTCTACTACTTACACCACTGCTACTCTACTACTTGTACCTCTGCTACTCCACTACTTGCACCACTACTACTCTACTACATGTACCACTACTACTCTACTACTTGTACCACTCCTACTCTACTACTTGCACCACTGCTACTTTACTACTTGTACCACTCCTACTCTACTACTTGCACCACTACTACTCTACTATCTGCACCACTACTACTCTACTACTTACACCACTACTATTCTACTACTTGTACCACTGCTACTCTACTACTTGCACCACTACTACTCTACTATCTGCACCACTACTACTCTACTACTTACACCACTACTATTCTACTACTTGTACCACTCCTACTCTACTACTTGCACCACTGCCATTCCACTACTTGCACCACTACTACTCTACTACATGTACCACTACTACTCTACTACTTGTACCACTGCTACTCTACTACTTACACCACTGCTACTCTACTACTTGTACCTCTGCTACTCCACTACTTGCACCACTACTACTCTACTACATGTACCTCTGCTACTCCACTACTTGCACCACTACTACTCTACTACATGTACCACTACTACTCTACTACTTGTACCACTCCTACTCTACTACTTGCACCACTGCTACTTTACTACTTGTACCACTCCTACTCTACTACTTGCACCACTACTACTCTACTATCTGCACCACTACTACTCTACTACTTACACCACTACTATTCTACTACTTGTACCTCTGCTACTCCACTACTTGCACCACTGCTACTCTACTACATATACCACTACTACTCTACTACTTGTACCACTGCTACTCTACTACTTACACCACTGCTACTTTACTACTTGTACCACTCCTACTCTACTACTTGCACCACTACTACTCTATTACCTGCACCACTTCTTCTCTACTACATGCACCACTTCTACTCTACTACTTGCACCACTACTGCTCTACTATTTGCATAACTACTACTCTACCACTTGTACTACTACTACTCTACTACTTGCAACACTATTACTTTACTGCTTCCGCCACTGCTACTGTATCGCATCCTAAAATTGCTGACTAATATTTATTATAGTATGAGTTATGATCTGGGAAGTCAACAAACTCTCACATGAGGCAAGAGTTATAAAAGCTAAAAGCAGACTCACTAAAGATTAATTAATGTGCAGAAGCTGGTCCAGTTCGAGCAATACTAGGCATGATTGGCCATTTTAAAACTTTCATTGTTTGTGTAACTGTGCCTTGATAAGTCTGATTAGAAAATCCATCTTCGCATGCGTTGAGGACAATCTTCTTCAGCAAACGCTTTTATGGATTTATGCACAGACAGATTTATATCTAAGTCTGCATATTGATTTATCTCTAAGTCTTTTTATCGATAGATTTATCTCTAAGTATGTGTATCGATAGATTTATCTCGTGAGTCTTCATATCATTAGATTTATTTCTCAGTTTGTATATCGATAGATTTATCTGTAAGTCTGCGGCATCGATGAATTTATCTCTCAGTTTGCATTTTGATAAGTTTAACTCTAAGTCTGCATATTAATAGATTTCTCTCTAAGTCTGCGTATCAATAAATTCATCTTTACACTTGTGTCTAAATGAATATTGAGAACATAGCTGATTTTGTTACACTTTTAAAACTTACATTTCTCGTGTAAAGCATTGTCACAGCTCTGACGAAAAGCACTCATATGCTGTATGTGCTTTTAACAGGTACAGAAAATTCCACTAATGTTCTACCTGAGGAGCACGCAAAGCTTTCGCTTATGCATCGACTTTGTTACATGCTTAGTAACGGTGTTACACAGTTGTCTCTTACCAACTCTGCGGAACTGACTACAAGCTGTTGGTTGCATGTTGCTACATTTCTAGCTTTCCTAACCACTCTCATGTTGACAATCAACAACTTGGTAGGTAAATACTATACGATTTTTAAATTATAACTTTTATTTATTAAAATATATATTTATTTATATATAAACATTGACATTTTTAAATCCATATATATAAATCTTAAACTTTGCCTCTCATTTGGTGTATGTTTGACTATAGCTATTAAAATCTTTTAATGAGGAATCTGTATTGCAAAAGATTTGATTTTGAAACCTCTTGTTCACCAGGCAAATGCCTTACCAATTTAGCTATGCGAGATTGATGAACTCATTGGGCAATATATGTCGCTATGTCGATTCAAGTACGCTACTGCCCTTTTTTAATACCCATGCAATGCCGGACATTTCACAAGTTCATTTATATATATATATATAAAATATATTAAGAACTGAAAACTTTTAAAACTGTTTACTACTTAAGGTTTCATGATTGTTACCTTTCATCAAGTAAAATTCCTTACCATTCATCAGTATTTTACTGCTAAAATTGGACAAACGATTGATAAACAAACATATATATACACTGTAATATATATACACTGTAATATATATACACTGTATTTATATACATATATATACACTGTAATATATATACACTGTATATATATATACATACATACATAAATGCACATACATATACTATACATATACATACATGTATATATATATATATATATATATATATATATATATATATATATATATATATATATAAATATATATATATATATATATATATATACATATATATATACATGTATATATATACATGTATATAGCCTACATATATATGTATATATACAAATGTATATATATTATATGTATATGCATATTATATATACACATTAAATATATATATACTAAAAATTCCACTGTCATACAGTCCACGATCAAAGAGATATTGGAAAAAAGAAAGGGTACTGATGGTTGAGAAATGCAATATTAGTAGTCAAATGGCACTGCAGTGCAATAGGATTACTGCAATGGTAGCTGTAATGTACTGGGTGTGAGTGTTATTATATACAACAAATAGCAATAATGAAAGGAAAAGATTATATGTTTATATCTCTCCCCCTGCAATAGGAGAAATGCAATATTGGCCAATATTAGAAGTAAAATGCACTGATATTATTAGAATAACCAATATTATTAATATAGTGATAATATTAAACCAATGCACAATTTTGTTTACATTTCAAAACGCCATGGCTAGCAATATCAAGAAGTTGTGATATTTATATAGTATTTTAGAAAATCTGTACTACGTAGTCATTGTTCTGTAGTCATCCAAACTTATAATTAAATATTGTAATAATCTCATAAGAATGGTTAGAAAAAAATATCATCGTCATTTCCTTTACTTACACTGCATTAGACATCAGTTAGAATACCAAAGTACTCAAAAGTTTCCAAAATGTCAGTTACTTTAAAATCGGCAAAAAGGAAACGATTTCTGTACTTCTACGTTAATTACAGAAACCTTCGGCAATTCGACAATGCTATAGACTGGTGAAATGTGCACGTTATTTTTTCGTGAAATGCGCACGACTTAATGGTTCTATTCTCTGTTGCTCGGCGTTTTGTTTGCCGGTCTTAACTTTTATTAAACCAAGCTTTTCAAGCGTTTTGTGACGATTTTTGGCCAAATTAGTCTGTCTATTTGTGTATAATCCGATCAGATGGGTAAGTTTTAAGAAACTGTCGACAATTTACAAAGACTTGGTAACATATTTAAATAGGCTTATATGTGTTTTGTTTCGTTATTATACTTTAACGACTCTACAAAACGATGGTTAAATTGGTTGATGAGATTTCGAGACAAGGGTTTGTCTTATTGTTGATAAATAATTTTCGTAAGTTGTGTGCACATGCATTTATCATAAGAAATCTCAAACTTCACTCCCGCTCGTTTGGTCGTGGGTCTAGCTATGCTGCCCGGGTGTAGCCCGAGTATTAAAAATCAGCTTATAAACAATTAGAGGTTATGAGAGTTGCCTGCCACTTGCTATTATCCTGGCACAACGCCCATGGAAAATTTGAGTAAGCTTACTAATAAGGGCTGCCCTCTTCTCATGAAATTATGCTATAACCTTGTGTCGGGACGCAGAGCGGTAGCATATTCACTCCTATATAGTGACATATATGTCTAGCCAATTGTATTAAGCTCATGCGCTTAAATTGGTAGGGCGTCGAACTGGCGAACGGGAGGGTTCGAGATAAAATCTTCTGCGATACGGAGTTTTTATTCCAAGAATTTAATAGCTACAGCTGAAACTACAGACATAACGACATATCCACATACATACACCCAGAATTTGAGAAATATATATGTACGTACATGTACGCGTATGTACGTGTATGTATGCGTATGTACTCGTATGTAAGCATATGTAAGCGCGTGTAAGCGCAAGTATTATATTTATGTACGTGTGTACGTACGTTTGTACCTACATATGTTTGTACGTGTGCACATGTGCGTGTATGTACATTTGTTTGTACGCGTGTACCTATGTTTGTATATGTGTGTTATGTGTATTAATGCGTAGTTATGTGTGTTTATGTGTGTATGTGTGTGTATGTGTGTGCGTGCGTGCGTGCGTGTGTGGTGTAGTGTGTGTGTGGTGTGGTGTGGTGTGTGGTGTGCGTGTGTGTGTGAGTGTGTGAGTATGTGAGTATGACTCACAACAGCAGACTTGCTGTTGTGAGTTCAAATACAGCTCAAAGCAGATTTTGCATTGGTAGATTTTAATTGCTAGAGCTGGATGCAGGGATGACAGACAAACAAAAACAAAGTAAAAGACAAACACTGAAATTTAGATGGATATAATATAATATATTTTTGTTGATTATACATATAGGCCTATATTATTATTAGTCACTGTTATACTACCTTGATATTTTATATGTTGTGTAGTTTATATTTTATTGTTGCATTACATTATATATGTAGAGTAGAAATGTTAGCAGTAAAGTAAACATGTTGGAATAGGGAAAACCATCACGGCTTTTTCTTGACTTTGGTAACGGTCGACCAAAGACTAACATGAGCTGTTGATCGCCCTTTTTGGAGATCGGTAACTAACAAAGAACACGCACAATCGCGAAGTTTTCACGAGTCCGGCCAGTTTATATATATTATTTTATAGCCACCATTTATAACTTTAAAAGAAGGCTATTACACTGATATGTTTATATATTATGCAGTTTACATTATATTATTATATTACTGTTATATTAATAATGTATTATTAATACATTATATAGAATAGCATTGTTTAGCAGTTAGTCACTGCCACTCTCTTTTAAGGTACAATACAAGGAACTCAACTGGTAGCCTGTCGACTAATCTATTTACTTAATGTTCCACACAACCCTTTTTATATGGATCTGTTCTAGGTTTTTCGATAGAAGCCAACTCTTATTTTGCATGTTTTCATTAGTCAATAATAGCCAGTTTTTAAAAAGCCAATTGAATGGCTTCCTAAAAACATACATAATGCAATATATTGTAAGTTGTCATCCAATAGATGTAAGATCCAAAATATTTCATTGATTATTGATTATAGCATCAATAGAGCAAGTTTAAGCTGCAGATTTATTGCTTACTTTTTTGCTATCAGAAAGTCCCAGGAAGCTCTCTTCAAAAACTTTAACCTCCGATTTTTTTTTTACAAAAAGTTGAATAGAGTTATAAGTTAATTATTGGTAATTTGTTTAATTGTGCTAAAAGGCGGGCTTCGGTAGCCTATCACAACACCATCAGCTGATTTCTTGTTTTTATAAGAGATAAAAGCTTTTGTTTTCAAAATTGCAATTCTACGTCTCCAAACATTTCCGACATTCCTTTAGTGTAAACACATTTTCCTTAGGAAATTTTGACATAAAAGGCATACTGCTTCCTCATTGGACCTTTAGTCTTGTAAATCCTGTATCCTTAAAAATCCTAGCCACTTCCTCAACCAATATTGACTGTATTGTGACTCCATCCATTTGGTTAATATCGATATTCTGGTGATAAAATGTACAATGCAAGTATTCTACATTGTACATTAGAAGTAGTATATACATCTACTATCTGACTGCCCAACGTTGCACAGGTAATAAAAAGGTTTTTGTACAGAATATGTATTTTTAATCGACAACTACAAACAAAATCAACCATTCTAATTTTTAAATAAAGATGTTTGCTTATTTCTGTGTGTCAAGCCAATCTATAATTTACATATTTGAAAGCTCGAGGCATAACTAAAACAGATAGTTGTATAATGTTTCCCACTTCTTAGTAAACAATGATTGTTGTTAGAGTCCTGGTTCACAATTCCCTCCTGGTATTTAACTAATTATGCCTTAAGCAACCAGATAAATCTTTGTATTGTAAACTAGTGGAAAGAAATATTTCAGTTACTCTGAAATGCCTTGTGTAAAAAAATTTATTTTACAGGAGATACAGCCAGCATCTAAAAATGAACTTCCTTTGGCTGTGGCTAAAATGGAAGTGAGACCAGACTTCCCTTTGGTGACATTATGCAACAATAACTTACTGATGAAATCAGCTAGTAATGAGATGCTGGAATCAGTAATACAAATGATACACACAGGTGAACGACGTCACATATACTTGAATTATTCAACAGAAATGTTAAATCAGCCTGACATGTACTTTAAGATTATCAAAAATATGAAAACTTCACCATATCCTGCCAAAAAATGTTTCATGGCATCTTAAAAAAAAGTTATTATTTCATTCATATTTCATGAATGAACACATTATTTTACTAACATTGGGCAAGTTGTCATTTATTGAAAGAACACAGTGTTTTGACATTCTTGAACCAGTTGTCATTTAGGAAAAAACACACTGGTTTGACAACATTGGACAAGTTGTCATCTAGTGAAAAAACACACTGGTTTGACAACATTGGACAAGTTGTCATCTAGTGAAAAAACACACTGGTTTGACATCATTGGACAAGTTGTCATTTAGTGAAAAAACACACTGGTTTGACAACATTGGACAAGTTGTCATCTAGTGAAAAAACACACTGGTTTGACAACATTGGACAAGTTGTCATCTAGTGAAAAAACACACTGGTTTGACAACATTGGACAAGTTGTCATCTCGTGAAAAAACACACTGGTTTGACAACATTGAACAAGTTGTCATCTAGTGAAAAAACACACTGGTTTGACAACATTGGACAAGTTGTCATCTAGTGAAAAAACACACTGGTTTGACAACATTGGACAAGTTGTCATCTAGTGAAAAAACACACTGGTTTGACAACATTGGACAAGTTGTCATCTAGTGAAAAAACACACTGGTTTGACAACATTGGACAAGTTGTCATCTAGTGAAAAAACACACTGGTTTGACAACATTGGACACCTTGTCATTTAGTGAAAGAACACACTGGTTTGACAACATTGGACAAGTTGTCATCTAGTGAAAGATACACTGTTTTGGCATCATTTTACAAGTTTTATATGGTGAAAATGAATAAGTTCAGAAAGCAAAGAGCCAGCATAGATCATAGCAAGGCCCTTTTCCCTTTTATGACATCATTAAGCAAGTTCTTATTGTACCTTCTGATAGAACATACTGCTCTGGCACCATCACCATTTCAGAGTAAAATTTTATTATGTCATAATATAAAATGCTTTAGTAATGCTATTAAACATACTCTGCTGTTCCTATATAATAGAGCCTTCAGAAGAAAGACTACTTAGTAACCTTACAAAGCTGCCGGAGCTTGACAGCATTGGCTGGTTATGCCTCTATTCTATGGCGCAACATAAACTCTCAAGCATGCTAGTAAAGGTAAGTACATACTTTCATAAAGTTTATATTAAAAGGATGGCGAAGAAAATTCAAAACTCCTATTATTTTAATATACAGTATTACCGCGTAAAATTTTTATTTACAGGTTGTCAGAAAAAATCAACGTACTCTCTTTTACAGAGATAATACACATTTGATTTTTAATTTCACTTTAAAGCTTTACTGATCATAGAAGCTTCAAAGAACCTTTTTAAATTAGGAGTTGTTTGTCCTTACTGAACAATTACACGGTCTCCTAATATAAACTAGCAAGACGCTGCAACTACAGTTTTATCATATTCTACTGGCCATGAATATTATTCTAATTATTAGCTTAGTATTTATCATTAATATTTATATTAATGATTAATGAATATTTTAAATATTATGTTTAAATTTCAAGGTTTCAAGCTAAAACTTATATATATAATATATATAAGTTATATATATATAACTTATGTATATAATATATAGTGTATAGATATACATATATATGACATTAAGCAATCAAATTGCTCATTACATTAATGATAAATGAAACTTTTGAATATTAAGTTTAAATTTCAAGGTTTCAAGCTAAAACTTTTGTAAGCAATCAAAACGTTCAATGTCATATACATGTATGTTGTTAGCACTTATCTTTGCATAATTTATAACTAGATATTTATATGATTTACATGATTAGTGCAAGTTCGGAGGTAAGGAATGTGGTGCAGAAAACTTCTCGCCAAAGATGACAAATCTTGGACTCTGTTACACATTCACTGCGGGACGGCAGCAAGAAGCCCACTATTTGTCAGGTAGCCAGTTATACGCTTGTTTAGTATACCACTTGAAGATTAAATTTTGTTAATATATACTTGAGAAGTATTCACCTTACAAATAAATAATAATAAATAATTAACAAAAAGAAATAAAACTAACTAAAATGTGAGAATTTGTGTTTTGAAACAGTCACTGAAGTTATTTTCTTAAAATTGATTTAATCCAATTTCAAATTATTTAAACTGTAAAGATTTGGTTAAAATCTTTAAACTTTAATCAAATGTTAATTTAGTCTTGAATTAAATTTAAAGATAAGATTTAATTAAGATCTTGATTTTAAAATTTAATTAAATTTTAAAGTTGAGATTAAATTAAAATTTCAAAATAAGAAGATAATTCAATAAAATGTCTTTGAATTCTTTACGCATATTCTTCCAGTTAAATACAAAAAATAATATTTTTTGAATAATATAACTTTTGAATAGATGTACTCAACCAATCAGCAAAACCTGCATATATCCATAGACTTGGAGTTATCCTTTACACGCTGTTTATAATAATATGCTGTCAATACAGCAATTATTCTATCGGTTATTAAGTGGTCAGCTAATGAAATCAATATAAAAGAGAATGTTTAGCCTTATCACATCCAGCTCACCAAACTTTCACCAATCACGTCACAAAATCTTCGAACATATTGCCTTATCCCAGACTTGCTCATTTCTGCGTTTGTGTTACACGTTTTCAAAATACTATGTAAACTATGACCAGAATATTTGTATTTATCCTTTCAAACATATGGCAAACATCGTTCTTTATTTAGTGAAGCCAACATACTACATATACCATCGAATGTTTCAGTTTATGAAGTTTCTGTTAATACAACCTTCAATTCACTATCCTGACTCCTCCGCAATTCTATTACGCGTTTTCTGTTTTAAAAGCAATTATCGATTGTTATCAATGCGCAAACAAACTCTATAGCATTTAAGCAAGTTTTGTAGGAAGATAGTGAAATACTTGAAAAGAGCTGTATTGCAGCTATTCAGCATTTAATTCTGGGTCCTTCACTGAGTGTCGATTTTTCATTACATAAGATGCAAAGGTTAAAGGTTAAATAGCACATACAGTAACATATGATGTTAATAATGTAAGATAGTCGTGTAGATGCGGTTTATTGTCATTAAAGAAAGTGGTTATTCATGTTTGGCTGTTGAGATGGTGCCTGACAGGAAAGGGTTGAATGCTCGTGTAACCATGCATTGGCACCATTGGGTTTACTAGGGGTTGTTGGCCATTGTTGAAGCCACCCATAGTTGTGGTTGCTGACATCTGGTTAAGAGATGGTCTGGGTGGTTGTTGAGTGTGGAAAGGATTACTGTTAATAGGTGCAGAGCCATTTTTGCGCTTTGTCACTGCAAATGGATTAATTAAAAAATACAGCAACTCTGTCAGACTGCAGTGCCCACCGTGTAAAATACAACTGCTCAGATCCTATATTGTTAGAAATGTAATAGAAAAAGAGTTGGACCCCACTAGGACTCCAACCTCAAATATCCTAGTTCATAGGCAGGCACCTTATTTAGGGGACCATGAGGCCTACATGCCTATTGCTAAGCTTTCATTCAATTCTTCAATAAGTCTGGATTTCTGTCTTCTCATTTTGTTTTAGCATGTAATAAAAAGCATCATTTTGTTAATGACTACTAATCCCAATGAAAAGTTATATATACATCTGAATATGTTTTGCTACAAAACAATCCTTTTGAACCTTTAATATTTCAGCTGTCTCATTTGTATAATTTCTTTTAAAAGTTTATAGCAAAACCTGATTTTTCTTTCAGTACTTAATCCATTAGTATTTTGTAAACTGATATCAACTAAAAGCTATAGAAGTGCGTGTTAGACAGCATTTTATAAATATCAGCCGTTACAAAGATCTAAAAAACAGAGTCATAATGCTGTATTAGGAAACATACTTTCAGCCACTGTTCAAGGACACTTCTTCAACTCAAGCATTGTATACCATCACATACCTCGGTCATTGCAAAACTTATGTTTGAATTGTAGAGTTGTGTCCCCTATCCGCATTGGAGAGAGCAAATCCCGCGCCACAGTTGTGGTCAGAGGAATTACGGCATAACGCAACTTTAGAGCTGTGGTTGACAGCTCAACAGGAGGAGTACACTGATGTTGTACAGAAGCCTAGCTCAGCAGGGTTCAAGGTACAAGTTTAGTTAGTCGCACACTGATATAATACTTCAGTTGAAAGAGTTGCGTACTTTAGTTTGGACTACATGCATTATTTGAAAGAAAAATTTACGGTTTGAAAAAAAGTTTCTTGCAGATAAACACCAGCACTGCATCACACACAATCAAACATGGCCTTCAAACTTTCAAAGTAGAACAAGATGCCATTATTATTTTGAAATTTAATACTACATTTGCAAAGAACTTGGCCGATACTTTCCGTGAAAATGCTCGATTGAGAAAAGAATAGATGTTATATCTTATCAACTAAAATACATCCAATTTAACAAATATATGCCAAACATTGAAAATATACAACATATTATGTATATGCAATATACAAGTATAATATACTTGTTGTGCTTCTGTGAGACTACAGCCTGTACTAAATTATGAGATGCAATATTGCGTAACATCTCTATATTTATTCAACTGTACAAACTACATCCATGCATCGGCTTACGTCAAAATTTAAGCAAAACAAGCTGTATATGTCAAAAAAACTCAAATTTAATTCAACTTAGATACAATAATTTTCCAAGTTGTTCTGTTTTTATCTCACTTCTGTTAATGCTCTAAATTTTTATTTGAATCTTTTTTAGCTTTAAAAAACTTTTTAATTTATCAAAGGCCTATTTCTTCAACAAAAATGTTAAAGAATTTCAGAACACTTTGTCATAAGCAATAGTTTTGTGAGAATCTTTGTAAACATGACAAAATTTTAAGGTGAATTTATCTCATAGGCAATGCAAAAGGATATTTAAGCCACGCCATTTTATTTCTAAGAAAACTAACTGCTATCGTGTGCAACTCGCAACTCGAAAAATACTCTATACAAGGGCTAATTAATTAACCTATTACAAGGCTTTTTGAAATCTGCAAAGAGTTGCCTAAAACTTACTAAACAGGATGTAAAATATTTTTATTTGTTCTTCTCCGCTCCCCTTCGGACTATTTGCACACTAACCAAAATTCTTGTATGTCTTTGTAGAGCTGGTTTTAGCAATTGCTTAGTCTCTGCGTTTTTTATACAACGCGCCGATTCTCTAGTATTTTTTTACTGTCATAGCAGCTTATGATGTCTGTTGATTCGCTAAAAGAGATATATACTTTGGGTCAAAAACACGCAGATAAGCACATGGCAGCAAAAATGTACAGATTTTATTTGCAGGTCATCTTTTCAAAAGACATCCAGGAGCCTGCACTGACTTGGCAAAACTCTCTTACATTGGGAATCGGAATGACAGATCTGCAGATATCACAAGACAGTATTGGGTATATAGTACATTACTTGTATCACTAGTTTTAATTTACTATTCTAACAGGTTGAAAAATAGTTCTTAGAACTTTAGCATTAGATTCTTAGATCTATAGCATTAGATTCTTAGATCTTTAGCTTAGATTCTTAGATCTTTAGCTTAGATTCTTAGATCTTTAGCTTAGATTCTTAGATTTTTAGTTTAGATTCTTAGATTTTTAGCTTAGATTTTTAAATCTTTAGCTTAGATTCTTAGATCTATAGCATTAGATTCTTAAATCTATAGCATTACATTCTTAGATCTTTAGCATTAGATTCTTAGATCTTTAGCTTACATTCTTAGATCTTTAGCTTAGATTCTTAGATCTTTAGCATTAGATTCTTAGATCTTTAGCTTACATTCTTAGATCTTTAGCTTAGATTCTTAGATCTTTAGCATTAGATTCTTAGATCTTTAGCTTAGTTATTAGATCTATAGCATTAGATTCTTAGGTCTATAGCATTAGATTCTTAGATATTTAGCATTAGATTCTTAGATCTATAGCTTAGATTCTTAGATCTTTAGCATTAGATTCTTAGATCTTTAGCATTAAGTTCTTAGATCTATAGCATTTTAGCAAGTTTTGTAGGTAAATAGTGAAATGCTTGAAAAGAACTGTATTGCAGCTGTTCAGCAGTTATACAGTTCTGAATAACAATAATTTCTTAGCAATTTCTGAAGGAAATTGATAGGGAATTAATGTCTGTGATATGTGTTGTGTAATGCAACAAAGATTGGACAAAACAATGGCATGTGGCGGTAAAACAACACCTTGTGGCACTAAAACAATAGCTTGTGGCACTGGAACAATGGCTTGTGGCACTTATAAGTCATGTATGTTTAACGTAGCAGTGTAAAGAATTGTGTACTTTGAAATAACTGAGGTCAAGAATACTTTTTTCTCTATCAGGTTACATTAGACGATTGCCTCTATTATTCTTTTATGTTTTCACTATGATTTGCTGAACTTTCAGAGAAGCGAAAATCTCTTCAAGACTTTAATTTTCTAAAATAATTGTCAAACCTGTTCAGCCTTTGTTATCAAGTAATTTAAAACTATACAAGCGGTAGCAGTTTTATCAGCACTTGCAAATGATAAGGTTTTGCCTCCCTCCTGACCTATATTTTAGGTTGTTGATTTTCTGTATAATATACTGAATAATATATAATTTTGCAATTGCTGAGTCTAGTGAATCATATTATGATTCACTAGACTCAGCAATTGCAAAATTTGTGTTAATACCCTGACTTTTATGTCAATTGTAACTCTCTTACATAAACATGAGTAGTGTGAATCATACATGTATTTTAATTTTGTTTTCGTGTGGTTTATACTAATTTTGATATATATTACATATATTTCATATATTTGTATTACATGTATATCTATTATATATATACTATTTATGCTATATATACTTATGTCATTTTATAAATATTTGTGTATAAATATATATATTGCATATATATCATGTAAATATATATAAATTTACATATATTTACACATATATACATGTACGTATATATATAATAGACTAATACTCGTACTTGCCAAAAAGTCAATTTTTTTTTCAATGTAAATCTGTTACGTGGTGTCGCTCATTAGGTATCTTGGTTGAAAAGGTTCTTGCACATCATATATATCATATACATACATATCATACACATATATATCATACACACATATGTCATATACATAATTATATATCATATACATGTACTTACATATCTATCATATATACTTAAGTATTTTGAGTTGTTTTTATTAGGTTATTTTACGCAAAAAATAGGTTTTCACTCTATATACAGGTAAAAGTTTTGCCTGGGGTACAATGTTAAGCATTAGTGACAACAACCTAACTTGTAGACCTACTATACATTCTCATGAGATTTTCAGAAAACCCTCACATTACCAGTAAACCTTTTATCAAAACTTTCTTTACCTACAATCTACAAACACCTTATATAA
This sequence comes from Watersipora subatra, assembly GCF_963576615.1. Lineage (NCBI taxonomy): Eukaryota > Metazoa > Bryozoa > Gymnolaemata > Cheilostomatida > Watersiporidae > Watersipora > Watersipora subatra. Next base: position 10,989,626 of record NC_088709.1, read on the forward strand.
TTGAGAAAAGAAATGTTCTATTTTTTACTTCTAATCAACGCATCAGATTGTTCACATGTGTTTAAATCGTTAAGATAATGTGTTTCACATGCCAACTTTTTTATCTGGTACATACCTGCTGTACCATATATTTGATCTTTGCCCCTTATATTGCTTTCCTGTGTTGTGTTCTAGATGAGAGTATAATAGTTTAATATTCCCAGTAGTATATTTATTTAACCACTTCGCACACACAGTAAATTATTCTGACATTTGGGGTATACAGTATACATGTATATGATTTTGCAAACGACAGCCAATAAAGCTATCTGTAGCCAACAATACAAATGACAATTAGGCTGTCTAACTGGAATCATAATACCCGTAAATGCCTATGGCCCCCACACTCTGTTCTTATACATGCATAGCTACTTTGATTTATTTTATTACTTACATTAACTTGTAAGTTAATGTTAGTAATATGATAAATTACTACTAGCATTATTAATTTATTATATTACTAATAATATAAATTAATTACTCTCATTATTTACTAACATTATCCTTTTACCACATGCGGTAATTTTGTGCGGCATACCGCCATGAAGTTTATTTGTGTGAGTAGTCACTATTTGAAAGTGAGTGAAAGCTAGAATAAAAGCTAAAAAGTAATTTGCATAATTGTGGTGTTTGAATACATGTATATAGCAACTTACTGGAATAAATCTTATTTTATTAGAATGTTTTACAGATGATTGTTCAAAAAATAAAAAAGTTATAAAATTATGACATCTTTGAAATATAGAATAAAATGAATGGTTTTTGAAAAGGATAATTTTTAAAAAGAGTGTAAAAATTAAAATAAATCCTTATATATACTACATCCTTATACTTAGATCTTTACATGCATGCTGTGGCAAGTCTTATTATGTTATTGGATAGAGACTTCAAAAGTAATTACCCTGCTAGGCGCTTGCATACTGTGCACTGCTCTATTTGTAATTTATTAGATGGAGTCCATCACCAGCCTGTATCCATGATTGTTTGGTCTCCAAACAGTCCAATCACTGCAGTTGTATCTGGTACTATGATTGGACACCTGATAGTCTGATACCTATATGCAATCCAGATATTTCAAGAAGTTGTCTTCTTCCTACGGCTCAATCATTTTTTCAAGGTAGAAGATGAATTTAATAATGGCTAAGTGTATTTAATTTAATATTTATTTTTTAATAATTTTTTGGTTGAAATTTATAAGTTTGCTGCATAGAGAATTAACAAGTCTATAATCTGAGAACAGAACAAGAAGAGTAACAGAAGTGATGTAACACGAGAATTAATACAGTGAAACTCGGATAACTCAAACTTCAAGGGACCGAGCAAAAGTGTTCGAATTATCAGAGTGTTCAAGTTATCAGAGCACTGTCACAAGTTCATGTATTTACTTATTTATTAGTAGATACATGAACATATACAAACTATAATATAAATCAAAAGCACAAACGGCTTGTTTCAAATTAAATGCTTCTAATGTAAAGTTTAAAACGTTTTTATCAAAAAGTATAGAGATTTTTCTATCACTTGAGATTGGTTTGTTGTTTGAGGTGATGCTATTGCCAGGACGTTTTTTAGATTGACATTGGCAAAACTTGATCGTTGCTAAAATGCTCAAAGAAAAGACATCTTTTTCTTTTGAGCGTTTTACCCAGGATCAATTTTGCCGATCTTTCTTGAAGTTTTTGCAAAGATTACCTTACTTTACCTGGGATTCGTTAAGAGCAACACTCCGAGGCAGTTCAATTAGAAGTTTTACGAGGTTTTACGGTACATTGTATATCACTCACGCTTTCTGAATGGATACTTATTGAATGTACACACGTATTTTGTGTTTAGGTCAAACGATGAATAGTTTTTTTAGCTAAGACAACGTATACGTTTGATTACAACATTTTTAAGACATTTTAAACATTCAACATTCCGACGTTAATTCAACACGGAATCAAGGTCGGAAAACTATTCATCACGGGCTAGCCGGGTCACGCGCTCAAGGATTTTCGCCACGCAAATACAAAACAAAAACAACATGCTGTTTTTGTTTTGTATGTGCGTGGCGAAAATCCTTGCGCCCGTGACCCGGCTAGCCCGTGCTATTCATCGTATAGAAGTATAAATCAAATTTCACCAAACCTTTAGAACAGTCGTTGACAAAAATATTTTGCCGATGGAGGTAATAACGACGCTTATGAATTACGAAAAGTTGAGGTTTACCTCTATGGCTTGGAATAAAGTGATTTTCTAAAGCGATAGCAACCGTTTCGGTAGCCGTTGGGCAAAAAACAGTTCGTTATAACAGTGTTGAAATTGAGTTATATAGAGCCATTTATCATTGCGTGGGAATGGACCAAGCAAATCCAGTCGAGTTAACCATGTGTTCGCTATATCCGAGGGCGAGTTATCCATGTTTCACTGTACTTTTATAACTAATAAATCAAATTTTAGCTTCATATTATTATATATAGAATGTTAGTTTATTACAGGATTAGAATAATATCCAAATATTATAAAACATTCTGAAATGTGCTTGCTTACTATTTATAGCTTGTATAATTTTCAAATTTGGAGTTGTGCACCTACTTTACATGCAAAAACTAACATGGTTTCGCTTTAAGATTTAATGAAGGTATGCCATGAGAACTTTTTTTAACTTTTTCTGGCAGTAATTTTGTAAGCAATAGAAAACTTTACTAGTTTGTACACTAATGCAATTATTGCATATTATATTATATTATTGCATATTATAGTGATATAATGTTGTCTCTATTGACGGACAGAATAATGTTATAAACTTGAATTCTTTAACATTGTGCACTCAAAAAGTAGATACTATCTTTAATTGTATTAATAGTAAGATTCATCATTGCAACAAAGTTTACTTAGTCAGAGTTCTACGGCAACTTCAGGCAAAATTAAAAGACCCAGTAACAATACCCTGCTGTAGCATTAAATCTTTAGTTAGCCAATTAGTCTGTTAGATAAATATTATGATTAAAATGATTGAAATTATTAGATATTATTATTTTTGTTTATCCTTGACCCACTTTGCTGTATATTCTCAAACAAATATAGTGACTTCAACAAGAAATTAACACCTGCTTAAAATAGACTTGTCTATACTGTACCACCTTTTTTTGCAAAATGTCCGGAACCTGCTGCTGTCAATCCATAACACATGAATCACCTTTCCTGGAATGTATCTTTTCTATGGTTTGTTTTCTTTTAGAGTGTCACCAGGTCTGCTCTGAAGAAGGTGAAGATAAACTTGAAGTGTCATCAAGTACCCAAGCATTGTCCATGACAGCTCTAAAAGCTATGGGAGATTACTGGCCATATGTCAATTACGGGAATGTACCATTAAATGACAGCTCTACTTGGAAACTCTCTATGGGTGTGTAGATTTGAGTGTAAACACTTGAGCTACAATAGAAGAAACCTGATTCTAGGATTAGTAGATATTTATTGATCTAATCTATTGTTTCTCTTTAGCCGGAGGTCTTTACTATTAGCTAGAGCACCATATAAAGAGAGAGTGTGTGTGTGTGTGCGTGCGTGCGTGCGTGCGTGCGTGCATGCGTGCGTGCGTGCGTACGTGTGTGTGTGTGTGTGCGTGCGTGCGTGTGTGCGTGCGTGTGTGCGAGTGCGAGAGAGAGAGGGGAAGAGAGAGAGAGAGAGGGGAAGAGAGAGAGAGATAGAGAGAGTGAGAGAAAGGGAGAGGGGAAGAGAGGAGAGGGGAAGAGAGGAGAGGGGAAGAGAGGAGAGGGGAAGAGAGGAGAGGGGAAGAGAGGAGAGGGGAAGAGAGGAGAGGGGAAGAGAGGAGAGGGGAAGAGAGGAGAGGGGAAGAGAGGAGAGGGGAAGAGAGGAGAGGGGAAGAGAGGAGAGGGGAAGAGAGGAGAGGGGAAGAGAGGAGAGGGGAAGAGAGGAGAGGGGAAGAGAGGAGAGGGGAAGAGAGGAGAGGGGAAGAGAGGAGAGGGGAAGAGAGGAGAGGGGAAGAGAGGAGAGGGGAAGAGAGGAGAGGGGAAGAGAGGAGAGGGGAAGAGAGGAGAGGGGAAGAGAGGAGAGGGGAAGAGAGGAGAGGGGAAGAGAGGAGAGGGGAAGAGAGGAGAGGGGAAGAGAGGAGAGGGGAAGAGAGGAGAGGGGAAGAGAGGAGAGGGGAAGAGAGGAGAGGGGAAGAGAGGAGAGGGGAAGAGAGGAGAGGGGAAGAGAGGAGAGGGGAAGAGAGGAGAGGGGAAGAGAGGAGAGGGGAAGAGAGGAGAGGGGAAGAGAGGAGAGGGGAAGAGAGGAGAGGGGAAGAGAGGAGAGGGGAAGAGAGGAGAGGGGAAGAGAGGAGAGGGGAAGAGAGGAGAGGGGAAGAGAGGAGAGGGGAAGAGAGGAGAGGGGAAGAGAGGAGAGGGGAAGAGAGGAGAGGGGAAGAGAGGAGAGGGGAAGAGAGGAGAGGGGAAGAGAGGAGAGGGGAAGAGAGGAGAGGGGAAGAGAGGAGAGGGGAAGAGAGGAGAGGGGAAGAGAGGAGAGGGGAAGAGAGGAGAGGGGAAGAGAGGAGAGGGGAAGAGAGGAGAGGGGAAGAGAGGAGAGGGGAAGAGAGGAGAGGGGAAGAGAGGAGAGGGGAAGAGAGGAGAGGGGAAGAGAGGAGAGGGGAAGAGAGGAGAGGGGAAGAGAGGAGAGGGGAAGAGAGGAGAGGGGAAGAGAGGAGAGGGGAAGAGAGGAGAGGGGAAGAGAGGAGAGGGGAAGAGAGGAGAGGGGAAGAGAGGAGAGGGGAAGAGAGGAGAGGGGAAGAGAGGAGAGGGGAAGAGAGGAGAGGGGAAGAGAGGAGAGGGGAAGAGAGGAGAGGGGAAGAGAGGAGAGGGGAAGAGAGGAGAGGGGAAGAGAGGAGAGGGGAAGAGAGGAGAGGGGAAGAGAGGAGAGGGGAAGAGAGGAGAGGGGAAGAGAGGAGAGGGGAAGAGAGGAGAGGGGAAGAGAGGAGAGGGGAAGAGAGGAGAGGGGAAGAGAGGAGAGGGGAAGAGAGGAGAGGGGAAGAGAGGAGAGGGGAAGAGAGGAGAGGGGAAGAGAGGAGAGGGGAAGAGAGGAGAGGGGAAGAGAGGAGAGGGGAAGAGAGGAGAGGGGAAGAGAGGAGAGGGGAAGAGAGGAGAGGGGAAGAGAGGAGAGGGGAAGAGAGGAGAGGGGAAGAGAGGAGAGGGGAAGAGAGGAGAGGGGAAGAGAGGAGAGGGGAAGAGAGGAGAGGGGAAGAGAGGAGAGGGGAAGAGAGGAGAGGGGAAGAGAGGAGAGGGGAAGAGAGGAGAGGGGAAGAGAGGAGAGGGGAAGAGAGGAGAGGGGAAGAGAGGAGAGGGGAAGAGAGGAGAGGGGAAGAGAGGAGAGGGGAAGAGAGGAGAGGGGAAGAGAGGAGAGGGGAAGAGAGGAGAGGGGAAGAGAGGAGAGGGGAAGAGAGGAGAGGGGAAGAGAGGAGAGGGGAAGAGAGGAGAGGGGAAGAGAGGAGAGGGGAAGAGAGGAGAGGGGAAGAGAGGAGAGGGGAAGAGAGGAGAGGGGAAGAGAGGAGAGGGGAAGAGAGGAGAGGGGAAGAGAGGAGAGGGGAAGAGAGGAGAGGGGAAGAGAGGAGAGGGGAAGAG